>NC_133332.1:84211902-85611571 GCF_042186555.1 Aquarana catesbeiana
CAATTTTTGGCGACTTAGGAAATCCGCCTGCCAATTGTCCACCCCTGGAATAAACACTGCCGACAGAAACAGCACATGTTTTTCTGCCCAAGTCAATATATGATCTACCTCTCTTTGGGCTGCCCGACTCCTGGTACCTCCCTCGTGGTTGATATCTGCCACTATTGTGGAGTTGTCGGACTGGACTCTGACAGGAAGCCCCCATAATCTGGATGTCAAGAATCGCAGAGCCAGACGAGCTGCCCGGATTTCCAACAGATTGATGGGCAGGGTCTTTTCTTTCTGGGACCATATTCCCTGAACAGACGCTTCCTCTAGGACTGCTCCCCAGCCGAGAAGACTGGCGTCCGTGGTTACAACTTTCCAGGCTACCGGTGGGAAAGATTTCCCTCTTTTTAAGTTGCTGGTTCTTAACCACCAAGAGAGGTTCCATAGAACCTGTGGAGATAGAACCATGGGCTGATCCAGGGTTCGAGCTGACTTGTCCCAGGCCTTTAGAATACTGTTCTGGAACACTCTGGAGTGGAACTGTGCATATGGCACTGCGCTGAAGGATGACACCATCTTGCCCAGTAACCTCATGCACAGCGGAATAGAAGGTGTTAGTTCTTTTCTCTTCCTTCTGTACAAGTTCCACTATTGAGGCGACCTTTAAGAGCGGAAGAAACACCTTTTCTTGGGCAGTGTCCAAGACCAGACCCAGATACACCAAGGCTTGGGTTGGACAAAGAGCTGACTTGTCCATATTTAGCATCCAACCTAGGCGTTGTAAAACCCTTACTGTTCTTGACACGTTTTGAACTAGTATGGGGTGAGAGCATTCCCTTAGAAGGAGATCGTCCAGATATCCTACTACTGAGACTTTCTGAGACCTTAGGGAAGCCAACACTGGGGCCAGAATCTTTGTGAAAACCCTGGGGGCCGTGGCCAGACGGAAGGGTAGTGCCACAAATTGGAAATGCCTGCCCTCGACAGCGAAGCGTAAGAACCTTTGATGTGGACCGAAGATCAGCACATGAAGGTATGCGTCCTTGATATCTATGGACGCTAAGTAGTCTCCCTTTCTCAGGGACTTTATTATTGAACGAACCGACTCCATGCGGAAGGATTGGACGTCTACAAAGAAGTTGAGAGCCTTGAGGTCCAAAATGGGCCTTACTTCCCCATTTGGTTTTGGCACGGTGAATAGGTTTGAATAAAACCCCTTGAATCTTTCCTCGTGCGGAACCTTTACAATTACCCCCTGTGTCAGCAGATAGTGTAAAGCTAGGAATAGGCATCTTCTTTTCTCTGGATCCGACGGGACCCTTGAGTACAGAAACCGGTTCGGGGGGATCTCCCGGAACTCTATTCTGTAACCGTATTTTACAGTGGAAATGACCCATCTGTCTTGAACCAGTTCTTCCCAGGCCTCCCCAAACAGCCGAAGCCTGCCCCCCACCCGTGAGAGCGGGGGCGCCCCTTCACAAGGTAGACTTGGAGTTGGGCTTGGGTGGCTTTTGGGTCCAGGGCTTCTTCTGACCCTGGGGTCTTTTAAACCCAGATGGCTGAGGCCATCGATACCGCTTAGGGGAAGAGGCACCAGGTCCTGGGGCATTAGGAATTTTATAAGAGGGTTGCTTACCCTTCTTTTTAATGGAAAGCAGGGCACTCTTTCCTCCAGAGATCTTTTGGATGTATTTATCCAGATCTTCGCCAAACAGGCACTCTCCATGAAATGGGAAAGCTGCTGTCAGGGACCTGTCAGCACCAGACCGGCGCATGTGCGTACTCCAATGCGCCGATGCGCTCCTGCTCGGGCAATTCAGCAATCTCCAGCTGTCAGTGTGCGTCGACGCGGCGCTCGGGCGCGCGCGGCGCGTGTGTATACGTGCGCGGGTGCGTGCGCGCGTACGGGCGCGCGCGCATTCGCATTAGCGCCGTTTTGGAGCCAAGAGGTGCATAAAAGTTCTCCTGTTGCAGGAATGCGCTGCTGTTTCGTCTCAGCTCTGTGGATCTGCTTACCTGTTCCTGATTGATTGATTACCTATTGACCCGGCTTGTCTGACCATTCCTCCTTCTCCAATCCGACCCGGCCTGCCTGATTCTGCTTCTGCATCTGCCAATACCGTTGCCAACCTCTGCCTGCCTACCGACTCTGCCTTTGCCTCCTGTATTAACCGCCTTGCTACCTGCTGACCCGGACTGTTTGACCCTGCCTGTGCCTGCCGTTGTCTGCTGTGCTGTTGCACCCTCAGCTCCAGCTCCAGTGACTTCTGCATCTGCATCTTCAGTGCTGCAGCCTGCTGCTTCCAGTCATCACCTTACCTGCAGCCCAGCCATCCCTGGAGGGATCTCTACTCTGCTCCAGCATCAGAGCCTTCATCTCAAGCAGGCACTCCTACCCCACTGTTCTCTCGAGACCACTGTCCCCATTCCAGTGGCTCTTGAACCAGCGTTGTATGAGAGGTCTTCTCCTACAAGTCAGGCTCACTACCAGGTACCTAACAGTACGAAACAGCCATGACTGAGCCTGCAGGAGAGACCTCCCCTATGAAGGAGATCTGCACGCACCTTGCAGGCCTCACTCAAGCGGTGCAAGCCCTTCAGGACAATTATACCAGACTTGAGGGACAAGTTCAGAATCTTGCTGGCCCTAGTCCCATGGCTTCCTCCTCAGCCGCAGCTCCAACACCGCCTGCTCCTGCTTCCTCCGTGGTGATGCTCCCACCTGAGCCAAGGGTCCCCATTCCAGAGAGGTTTTCCGGGAATCGGACCAAGTTTCGGGCCTTTCGCAATGCCTGCCAACTCTTCTTTGCTCTACAACCCCGAACCTTTTCACTGGAAGCTACCAAAGTGGGGTTTGTGATTTCCCTCCTACAAGGGGAACCCCAGACCTGGGCTCACCGTTTATTGGAGGGGGACTCAGCCTTAACCCAGTCGTTACCCTCCTTTTTTGAAGCCATGGCTCAGCTCTATGAGGACCCTCAGCGGACTGCCACAGCTGAGTCAGCCCTGTTCGCGCTCCAGCAAGGCCGCAGACCGGCTGAGGACTATGTTACTGACTTTAGACGCTGGAGCGCGGACACGCAGTGGAATGACGCGGCCCTGCGTCATCAGTTCCGCATGGGCCTATCTGAAGGGCTAAAGGACGAACTTGCTCGAGTTGGCATACCAGACACTCTTGAAGCGTTGATTTCCTTGGCAATCCAGATTGATCGTCGTCTTCGAGAACGTCGATCCGAACGCTCTGCCCAGCAAACCCGCCCGACCTGGATGACAGCACAAGCTCCAGTTCCTGCAGCACGTTACTTAACTTCACCCAGTATGAATTCAGTCAACACCACGCCTGACACTTCAGAACCCATGCAGCTAGGACTGATGCGACCTGCCTTATCCCCTGAAGAACGAGCACGTCGTCGTCAACTTAACCTATGCCTCTATTGCGGTGGAACTGGTCACTATGTCCATAATTGCCCAGTCAAGATAAGTAAGTGCTCATCCTCTATGTCTACCAATCTCTCTGCCTTGTCTGCCAACTCTACCCACCTTGTCATTCCTCTCTCATTACAGCTCCAGGAAGAGATAATTACAGTCAATGCCATCATTGACTCAGGAGCTTGCAGCTGCTTTATTGATTTGACCTTTGCCAGCCAACATAACATCCCACTACGGACTAAAACCCATGGACTTTCTGTTTTCTTAGCTGATGGCTCCCGCATCAGATCTGGACAAGTAATTCAGGAAACTCTTCCCTTGCCTGCTACTACTTCTTCTCAACATAAGGAACTGCTGACCCTTGATGCCATTACATCTCCTCTTTTTCCAATTATCTTGGGCATTCCCTGGCTACAAGCCCACAACCCGCACATCAACTGGGTCTCTGGAGAAGTAAAATTTGTATCATGCTACTGTCAGGAACACTGTCTGGTGGGAGACCCCGACTCTTCAGCTACTCTGCTATGTCTTGACACTGACCAGAAACTATGCCAGTCCATACCTAAACATTACCATGAGTTCATCGATGTTTTTAGTAAGAAGGGGGCAGACTCCCTTCCGCCTCATCGGCCCTACGACTGCCCAATTGAGTTGTTGCCAGGATCCGAGATTCCATTCGGACGTATTTTCCCTTTATCCGAGAAGGAGCAAGAGGCACTAAAAACATATATTGATGAGAACTTGGCTAAGGGGTTCATCCGCCACTCAACTTCTCCAGCAGGTGCCGGAATATTTTTTGTCACCAAGAAGGACAAGACTCTTCGCCCGTGTGTAGACTACCGGGAACTGAACAAAATTACGGTTAAAAATCGATATCCCCTACCCTTGATACCTGAGCTGTTCCAAAAACTAAGGACTGCGGTTATCTTTACTAAACTCGATCTAAGAGGGGCTTACAATTTGATCCGCATTCGGGCCGGGCATGAGTGGAAAACAGCTTTTCGGACCCGATTCGGGCACTACGAATACTTGGTTATGCCCTTCGGACTCTGCAACGCCCCTGCGACCTTCCAACACCTGATTAACGATGTTCTCAGGGACTTTCTAGACGTATTTGTGATCGCATACCTGGATGATATCCTGATCTTTTCTGAATCTCTTGATCTGCATTGAGAACATGTCCGCAGGGTGTTGGGTCGCCTCCGTTTACACAGACTTTATGCAAAGGCAGAGAAATGCGAGTTCGAGCAACAAAGCATCCAATTCCTGGGACTAATAATCTCTCCAACAGGCATTAAAATGGATCCCCAGAAGGTATCCGCTGTGCTGAATTGGCCGGTACCCCTAGACAAGAAGGGAATTCAGCGGTTTATTGGATTTGCAAACTTTTATAGAAAATTTATCAGGGGATTCTCAGCCATAATTGCACCCATCACGCAGTTGACCAAACAGAATGCCCGTTTCTCCTGGAACCAGTCAGCTCAAGATGCCTTTGAAAATCTCAAAAAACTGTTTACCTCGGCCCCAATCCTCAGCCATCCTGAACCATCACTACCGTTCATTTTGGAGGTTGATGCTTCTGAAATAGCGGTGGGTGCAATACTATCACAACGAAGGGGCAGCAAAGATCTAATGCATCCTGTGGGGTTCTTCTCCCGTAAACTTTCTCCCGCGGAGAAGAACTACGATGTTGGCGACCGGGAGCTCCTCGCTATTAAAACTGCTCTGGAGGAATGGAGATACCTGTTGGAGGGAGCTGTGCATCCGGTATTAATATACACTGACCACAAGAACCTAGAGTACTTGAGATCTGCTAAAAGCCTGAAGCCTCGGCAAGCCCGTTGGGCCCTGTTTTTCTCCCATTTTTGTTTCCATATAACTTACCGGCCTGGCTAAAAAAATATCAAACCGGATGCATTATCACGCATGCATGACAACCCGAAGGACTCATCCATTCCTGACACCATCCTGCCCGCAAACAATTTTCTACTCTTGCAAACAGATCTGCTCTCTCTGATTAAAGAAGCATCCACTGAGTCATCTAGGCCTCCAGGGATTACTCTGATATCCAGAGATGGATTGCTATGGAAGGGGAGTCAAATCTTTGCCCCTGAGAAGGTTCGGATCAAGGTCTTGACGCTTCTGCATGATCATCCACTAGCAGGCCATTTTGGGGTTCGCAAGACCCTGGAACTTGTGCAACGCACATTCTGGTGGCCCAATCTGAAGGACTTTTGTGAGAAATATGTCAGTTCCTGCCCTACCTGCACCCAGAATAAGACGTCTAGAAATCGAGCCTGGGGTCTGTTGAAACCTCTGCCTGTACCTGATAGACCCTGGAAAATGATTTCCATGGACTTTATAGTAGAGCTTCCATGTTCTGACGGGTGTTCAGCCATCTTTGTGGTGGTAGATCGCCTAACCAAGATGGCCCACTTCCTTCCGTTAAGGGGAACTCCATCTGCTATTGAAACCGCCCGCATATTCATTAAAGAAATCATCAGACTACATGGAGTACCTGCAAGCATAGTTTCGGACAGAGGAGTACAGTTCACCTCACATTTTTGGAGAGCCCTGTGTGAAATCCTGAAAATTGAACTGGCCTTGTCCTCGGCCTATCATCCTCAAACTAATGGGCAGACAGAGAGGACCAATCAGACTCTTGAACAGTATATCAGATGCTTTACTTCCTTCACACAGGATGATTGGGTATCCCTGCTACCCTTAGCAGAATTCGCGTATAACAATGCCAAACATTCAGCCACCGGTCAATCCTTTTTTCGCCAATTATGGCTTCCATTTAACCTTTCTACCCGATTTCCTTTCAGAATCCTCAGTTCCGGCAGTGCAGAATACAGTGGATTTCTTCAGCCACAACAACCAGCTGTTACAAGAGGCGGTGTCCAAGGCCCAGGCAGACAGCAAGAGAGCCTTCGATCGAAGAAGAAGAGGAGAGTTGAAGTTACAACTTGGTGATCAGGTATGGCTTTCTACTTCCAATATCAAATTAGCATGTCCATCTAAGAAGCTGGCACCTAGGTTTATGGGACCTTTTCCGATTAAGAGAAAAATTAATGAAGTGTGTTATGAATTGACTTTGCCTGATTCTCTCAAGATTCACCCGGTATTTCATGTGTCTTTGCTCAAACCTGCTATACCTGATCCCTTCCCTGATAGAGGAACTAGACCTCCTGAACCCGTCTTAATAGATGGAAGCGAGGAATTTGAGGTTGAGGCTATTCTTGACTGTAGAAGAAGACAAGGACAAAATCAATTTCTCATTAAATGGAAAGGTTACGGCCCAGAAAGTAACTCATGGGAACCAGACAGCAATGTCCACGCCAGGCGTTTAGTCCGTGCTTTCTTCTCTGCCCACCCTGAGAAAAGAAGGCGTATGGGCATCCGGAGGCTGCCCCTTGGAGGGGGGCAATGTCAGGGACCTGTCAGCACCAGACCGGCGCATGTGCGTACACCAATGCGCCGATGCGCTCCTGCTCAGGCAATTCAGCAATCTCCAGCTGTCAGTGTGCGTCGACGCGGCGCTCGGGCGCGCGCGGGTGCGCGGCGCGTGTGTGTACGCGCGCGGGTGCGTGCGCGCGTACGGGCGCGCGCGCATTCGCATTAGCGCCGTTTTGGCGCCAAGAGGTGCATAAAAGTTCTCCTGTTGCAGGAATGCGCTGCTGTTTTGTCTCAGCTCTGTGGATCTGCTTACCTGTTCCTGATTGATTGATTACCTATTGACCTGGCTTGTCTGACCATTCCTCCTTCTCCAATCCGACCCGGCCTGCCTGATTCTGCTTCTGCATCTGCCAATACCGTTGCCAACCTCTGCCTGCCTACCGACTCTGCCTTTGCCTCCTGTATTAACCGCCTTGCTACCTGCTGACCCGGACTGTTTGACCCTGCCTGTGCCTGCCGTTGTCTGCTGTGCTGTTGCACCCTCAGCTCCAGCTCCAGTGACTTCTGCATCTGCATCTTCAGTGCTGCAGCCTGCTGCTTCCAGTCATCACCTTACCTGCAGCCCAGCCATCCCTGGAGGGATCTCTACTCTGCTCCAGCATCAGAGCCTTCATCTCAAGCAGGCACTCCTACCCCACTGTGCTCTCGAGACCACTGTCCCCATTCCAGTGGCTCTTGAACCAGCGTTTTATGAGAGGTCTTCTCCTACAAGTCAGGCTCACTACCAGGTACCTAACAGCTGCGAGTAGCCTTTTACATGGCGTCTCAGCAGACCAGTTCTTTAGCCACAACACTCTGCGCATATGAACTGACAGTAACGCAAAACGAGACATCTGTTGGATTGAGTCCTTCAATACGTATACCGCAAAATATAAGGCATGAGGGATCTCTGATAACTCCTCAGCAGATTCCTCCTGGCAAAGTATGTTCTTTACCAGCCTCTTAAAGCGATCCTTTAGGGATTGGCAAATCCCAATAGCTGAAATTGTTGGCTGAACTGCTGCACTAGCCACCGAAAAGGAGGCCTTTAATAAGGACTCTAGCTTTATATCAGCTGGATCCTTGAACACCTGGGCATTATCCACTGGACAGGTTAAACTTTTATTCACAAAAGATATGGTAGCGTCCACCACGGGTGTACTCCATTTTTTCCTGAACTTCTCCTCCATAGCGTATAACACAGAAAACCTTTTTGGAGGTAAGTATATCCTGTCAGGGTGCTCCCAGTCTGCGTAAACCACCTGCTCCAGTAACGGGTGCAAAGGGAACGCTTGGGAAATCTGCCAGATGCCGCAGGTCTTTCAGGAGAAACTGAGGCTGTATCAGCATGGGGTTGGTCTCCTGCTTTTTGCGGAGGGACTCTTACCCCGGTGCTTGCCTTGTTCCCTATACCTCGTTTTCTGGAAGACATTGCTTACACACGAGGAGATAAAAAAGGAGTGCTCCCCACAAATTATACCAACCTTTAACCTGTCACCACTGTGTCCAAGACCACCAGACTCACATGCCCAACAATGTGTTTGTCCACGCGCACGCCAGGAGCTCCATGCCTATAAGCACTTAGCTTGAGATTGAGCGCGTGCATCAACGATCTGTGGCACGCCTACCGCACGGCGCATGCGCCGTTCGGATGCAGGCGGCGCACCTACGACGCGCACAGCAGTGGCGCACGTGCACACCATGCCGGGAGGGCACACGAGACGGACACACGGCGCGCAAATGCGCACCTCACACACGACAGAAATCAAGAATGCGCGCCAAACCGGCATTCTGTAATCTTAGACACAGGTTCAAGGTTTATACCAGCAGTTACAAAGGGAAATACATATATACATATAAGATCCCAAAGGGAGTACTCACCATCCCAAGCAGCAGGGCCTGTCTTACCAGGCCCAATCTTCCCCCATCACGGAGGGTAGCGCCTCTAAGGACCTTCAGGGACCGGGTCCCCCATATGTTGGGGTCCACACCCCTGGACCTGTAAAGCACCCTTTGTGGTTTACCTTGGGCAAGATCGACCAGAAATACCAATTTAACAAGGGTCCAGCGCCTATATAGGACACATTACAAGCAACACCTCGTTCTTGAACCGAGGTTCGGTTACCATCCATTTTAGCTTTGTTATGCCATCCGAATGGATCCGATTAGAACATCCTCAGTGGGACATTCTTCGAAGAAGTTTGAAGAGCTTCAACAGCCATGACCATCACCTTCAAGACACTGGCGAAAAAACTGAGGCACTTCCTGTATAGGAGGGGTTATATAGGAGGAACCGTCTTACTATTGGTTGCCAGTGTCCAATCACCTAAAGGTAAGCGTATAACCCACCTAGTCATTATTATGGTGCTCTGTGTCCTGTGATGTACGATAAAGAAAGGTTTAACCACTCCATATAAGTGAGGTAGGTATAAAAATCTCCATGTCAGTACAAACTCCTGGGTAGACACCACCTGTTGTCAGCGCTCCACAGGCCCTGCTGATTTCTGGTAGCATTACATTTGATCCACTTATCCTTCTCTTCATCAGGGGCCTGGTTCTGCAACTGAATTAGAGTTTCTACATCCCACTGCTCTTGATGAGGTGAATTTGTCCCCGCTACCTGGGCGACCCCTACAGTGGGTGTGACTCCAAATGCCATAAGGGCAGCATCCTTTGCCGCTTGGTCTGCTAAAGCATTTCCTCTGACTGTCATGTCATTTCCCCTTGCATGTCCTTTTACCTTCAAGATGGCAACTTCTGCTGGTTTCTGAAAGGCCTCAAATAGCCACTCTATGAGTTTTGCATGTCTCACTGGCTTCCCTGCACTAGTCAGAAAGTTCCTTGCTTTCCAGATAGGCCCAAAATCGTGAGCTATTCCAAACGCATATCTGCTATCAGTGTAAATGTTTCTCCTTTGATTCTCTAGGTCTAGGAGATGACATTAAAATATTATCTGATCTTATGTATCAAATACCCCCAGAAACCTTCTCCTAGATACACAAGAGCAAATAAGAGGCGCTCATATGTTCAATGGTGAAATAACTATATATGTGTTAACATACCACCAAATAATAACTAAATATACGTGCATAAATACCTAAATAAGCTGAATAATAAATCAATACACAAATTAATCCTAAGTGACAGTGAATTAAATTGTGTCAACCGAATAATTAATATATAAATCCAGTGAAAAAAAAATCATCACCAATTAATGTGACATACCAAAATAAAAAATAAACATGTGAAATAAATATGAAACATCAGTCCTTAAATCTTTTGTGACAAAAAATGCGTGATTTAATCTGTGACAAAAAAATCCACGTAGATCTTCTATAGTGCAGTGATCTTGTTAGTGTTGAACTCCAAACGTCTATCACCTCACCAGCGTGAAACGTGAATACACCCCCAATAGAATCTCACTCACCAAATATTTTTGCCAGCACTTTCATGCACGGCAAAAAACGCTTATGAATCACACTCCAGAGTGATCGAATATGTAGTTATTCCACAGTGTTTAAGATTCATCCACATGTAAAGGAATATGAAGAACTCACATAGCGTAAATCAGCACGGCAAGTTTATTTTAAAACCACTACAATCTTCCATAAAAGCACTCACATTTTAAAAGATATATAACAGCAATAAAAACCACTGAAGTTCACAGCAGCTTCAAATCCAGTGGATGCAATCAAAACAGTAACTGGTCACGGCGGACCCGAGGTGTGCTAATATCAGGACTCACGGTCTTTTTTCACCCCCCTTCGTGGTGCGCCGTACACCCAGATCTCTCTTTCCTCAAGTGCGGCTCTCAGCGTTGCTCGTCACACTTTACAGCCACGCCCCTGGGGGCGTGGCTGTAAAGTGTGACGAGCAACGCTGAGAGCCGCACTTGAGGAAAGAGAGATCTGGGTGTACGGCGCACCACGAAGGGGGGTGAAAAAAGACCGTGAGTCCTGATATTAGCACACCTCGGGTCCGCCGTGACCAGTTACTGTTTTGATTGCATCCACTGGATTTGAAGCTGCTGTGAACTTCACTGGTTTTTATTGCTGTTATATATCTTTTAAAATGTGAGTGCTTTTATGGAAGATTGTAGTGGTTTTAAAATAAACTTGCCGTGCTGATTTACGCTATGTGAGTTCTTCATATTCCTTTACATGTGGATGAATCTTAAACACTGTGGAATAACTACATATTCGATCACTCTGGAGTGTGATTCATAAGCGTTTTTTGCCGTGCATGAAAGTGCTGGCAAAAATATTTGGTGAGTGAGATTCTATTGGGGGTGTATTCACGTTTCACGCTGGTGAGGTGATAGACGTTTGGAGTTCAACACTAACAAGATCACTGCACTATAGAAGATCTACGTGGATTTTTTTGTCACAGATTAAATCACGCATTTTTTGTCACAAAAGATTTAAGGACTGATGTTTCATATTTATTTCACATGTTTATTTTTTATTTTGGTATGTCACATTAATTGGTGATGATTTTTTTTCACTGGATTTATATATTAATTATTCGGTTGACACAATTTAATTCACTGTCACTTAGGATTAATTTGTGTATTGATTTATTATTCAGCTTATTTAGGTATTTATGCACGTATATTTAGTTATTATTTGGTGGTATGTTAACACATATATAGTTATTTCACCATTGAACATATGAGCGCCTCTTATTTGCTCTTGTGTATCTAGGAGAAGGTTTCTGGGGGTATTTGATACATAAGATCAGATAATATTTTAATTTTGGAGTCATTTAAAGGGGCAGCTCGTCTTTTATATATATATATTTTTATATATATTTTTTATATATATTTTTTCATATTTTTTCATTTCTTTTCATTAAGGTTTGATTTCTTGTTGCACATTGAGCGAGCCATTCACTGGATCTCACTCTCTATTACTTTGCACTCCATCCATTAGCGCAGTGGGGGTGGTTTTGAATCAAGGGCGGTTCACTGATTCAGATTACCCACTTATAGTCTAGGAGATGACATGCTTTGACTACAGCTCACAACTCCGCCTTCCTGTGCTGACATCTGGGGTATCAATGCTTCCTGATGTAAAATGGTGTCTATAGTGGTTACAGCAAATCCTGTGTGTGGCTGACCATCATCAGTGTAAGATCTGGAACCATCTACGAATAAGTGTGTGTCACAATCTGATAAAGGCTCATCTTTTGCTGGTGTGACAGAGGCCCTTTCTGCCTTCATCAGAGCCATACAATCATGAGAAAAACTCTCAGGTTCTACATCAGTACCATTTGTTGCATCTTCCTCATCAATTATAGGGAGAAGAGTAGCTGGATTTAAAGTAACACATCGTTTGATTGTTAAATTCGATGGAGCAAAAAGAGCAGACTGGTACTTGTCAAATCTACTGGCAGACATATGTCTGGTATTTACTTGATTCATGATTTCCTGTACTGCATGTGGCACATACAGGATCAGAGCAGAATCTAGTACAAGTTCCGTTACTTTGTCTAGCAGCAAAATGCAGGCTGCTATGGCTCGCATACAACTGGGGGAGCCTTTGATGACAGGGTCTAATGAGGCTGATACATACATCACAGGCCTCTGTTTGTCTCCATGTAGCTGGGTGAATCCATCTGCAGCAAATCCATTGACTTCATGACAGAACAACAAGAAAGTCTTAGTATAGTCAGGAAGTCCAATGGCGGGAGCTTCAGACAAAATTTTAATAAGCTCCTTCATCTGCAATTCATTGTCCCATGTGAGTTTGAAAGGGTTTCTAGTGGTAGCCTCATATAGAGGAGCCATAAGTTCTGATGCATTTGGAATCCAGTCCCTACAATATCCCACTAACCCCAGGAAGGCACGTAGTTGCTGTACATTTGGCTTTTCAAAGTTTTGTAGAGTTTTAACTCGATCTGGGGTTAGGTGATGGATTCCATGTGAATTGCAGTGACCCAGGAAGGTCACTTTCTCTTGGCTGTATTGTAGTTTATCTTTGCTAACTTTTTTGTTACTGTTATAGAGAAACATGAGAAGGCTTATTGTTTCTCTGCTACAAATGTCCTTTGTATCAGAACAAATAAGCAAATCGTCTATGTACTGAAGCAAAACTGTGTTTGGGTGTGAGGGGGGACCATTGGTCCAATACTTGCTTTAACGCAGTATTATATTCAGAGGGGCTACTCACACAGCCTTGGGGCAATCTTGTCCATGCTAACTTTTGGGCATCATGGATAAATGAAAAAAGGTGCCAGCAATCTGGGTGCAGGGACAACGAAAAGAAAGCATTTGCAAGATCAATCACTGTAAAGCAGGTGCTGGAGGCAGGTATTCCACTTAGTAAAGTGCGGGTGTTGGGAGCGTTCGGGGTATCTGCCTCAATTATATTATTAATGGCTCTCAAATCATGCACCATGCGGTATGTCACCTGCCCACCTTTCTTGTCTGGCTTCTTTGCGATTGGGAACAGGGGTGTATTGACTTGGGACTTAATTGGTACAACAACCCGTGCTGCTTTCAGTTGAGTGATTTGATCCTTTATCCCCTCAGTCTGAGCAATACTCAGTGGGTACTGTTTAATCTGTGGGAGATGGGCTCCTGGTTTAATTTTTATCATGACTGGGGTGATATAATTCAGCGGGAATCACTTTCAATTCTGGTGGAAATGGCGGAGTGGAGTCTTGGATTAAAAATACTCCACAGGCAGAATTTAAAACTTCTCCTGACAGACTACTGACCACTTGGACTCCTGTAGGAGTGTAGTCTATGTTTGCTAACATTTGGTTCAAAATGTCAGCTCTCAAAAGATTGGTAGGAACTGTGTCTGAAACTAACACTTTTGTGACAATTTCTGTTTGCTGTCCTAGCCTGAGTTTAAGTGGCTTGGACTCAACCAAATCAGTAGAGGTCCCGGTTAGGCCAACACCAGAGATAACATTTGTAGATAATAATCCTGGAGGTAAGTCCTCTATATTAAAAACACTTCGGCTTGCACCAGTATCGATTAAACAAGTTAATTCTGTTTCTCCTCCAGGATAGGGGAGTTCTTGTAAAAATACTTTTACTCTGGCCTCGGGAGCATTGTCTCCCCTATTTAACATGATTGATACTGGCATGCCATTTTCCTATGCCTGATCCACTGCTTTTGGCAGAGAACTGGGATCAGCATGAGGTGCCTCTAAGCTCTTTTCCAGTCTACGGTCAGGAAGGTGGCAGAATTTGGCTATGTGTCCTTCTCCATCACAATTGTAGCATATAATTGGTCCCCGATTGCCATGATTTCTGAAATTGCCTTTGCCTCTTCCTCTCTGTTTTCCCATGTACATAACCTTGGGTTTGCTGTCTTTTTGGTTAATCCTGTTTTCTATGGATAACAGGATAGGCAGGACATCTCGAATAGACATATTGCCTGCCTCAGGCCTTGCTGTGAACAACTTTTCTTTCAACTGGAGTATTAAACCATCAAGAAACCTTTGTTTCACCAGTTGTGTAGATGGACTTGCAGTTTCTCCTGCCTTCTCTTCCTCTATTTTAATGCCTGCTTCCTCAGTCATATCACTTAACCGCCTCCAATAAGCCCCTGCTGCTTCCTCTTTCCCTTGCTTAGCATTCATAAATTCAGCATGTCTGGTTTGTCCATATATTTGGGGCAATTTTTCCTTCAATTTCTCACAAAACTCCTGTCCACTAAACATCTTTCCTAGATTTTTGACATCTACACCACATTCTTTAAGTATATAGCCAGACATGTTGCTTCCCACTGCTTTACTTTCAATAAATGTTTATTGTTTTTAGCATGTGAAGACAAAAAGTACAATTGTAGCTTGGTAAATCGCTCCGGGGGGGAAGGCACCCGAAGTAATACAAGAACATACATACAGTTCAAGAATGCTAGAAAAAGTTTATACAACGGAAGGAAAGTATGGGTGGGCTGTCAACACGTCAAGGATGCCAACAAATCATCCGGAGAGGGGCTTGGCCCCTGGAGGAGTGGAGTTCCCCCCACCCCGGATTCCCTGTCTGGATCAAGCTGTGCCGGAAGCAGAGTCCCCCCCCAGGTACCCGCCTCGGTTATGTCAAGCCTGCCTTGGGTGGTGACTGGGCTATATGAGTGAGTCCAGCCTCAATAAGACAGTCCCGTGTAATTTTTAAACTGTACAAACGTACAAAAGAAACCTGTTTGTATGAAGAGGAGAAGGAAGGAAAGAGAAGAAAGAGAGAGGGTGAAGAGAAGGAGGGGTAGGGTTGGTAAGAGGATGGTGGGGATGAGTGCCGACTACGGTGCCTTGGGGTGAGTGTGCTACTTTGTGAAAACCAGGAATAAGGGAGGTTCCCACAAAGTTGGCCCAAGGTTACCATACCTTTTGAAATTTAACAGTAGTATCTGTAAAAATGCTGGAAAGCTTTTCTTGTGTCATAATCCAAGATATTTTCCATTTGACTGCATGTATGGATGGTTTTGTTTTTTTCCAGGCTTTAGCGATCGTGATTTTAGTCCCAAGAAGAATAAAGTGGATTAGCGATTGCGTAGCCTTAGGGAGTTGTGGAATGTGTGCATTAAGGATGGCAACCTCAGGAGTTCTAGGGATCTGATGACCTCTCACCTTGTTGATCATGTTATCAGTCTCCAAAATGTGTTGAGCTTGGGGCATTTCCACCATATGTGAGCCATTGAGCCCAGTAACTGACAGCCTCTAAAACAATGAGGGTCTGCTGATGGAAAAATGACTGCCAGCCTGGTGGGGGTGAGGTACCACCTGGTTAGGTGTTTAATGCTAGCCTCCATCAGGGAGACATTTTGGATCCCTTTGAAGGATTTGGTGAATGATGTTTGCCAGGTCTCCAGCTCCCATTTACATTGGAAGTCCTCCTCCCATGCCATCATGTAGGAGGTTTTCTCGTTAGGGTGAGGGAGGGCCGAATAGACCACTGATATGCCTCCCCTCTGCTCCATGGCCTGTCCACACCACCTCTCATAAGCCGTGAATGTAGGCGGCAGGGGTTTGTCCGATCATATTTTGTTTAGGAAGTGGGAAATTTGTCTAAAGTGGAACCTTTCCGACTCTGGGAGCTCCAAGTTGTTGATACAATAACTTAGGGAAATAGGTCCGCTTGTGGTGAAGTAATGTCCTATCCGATATAGCCCCTTGTCCAACCAGCACTTGAAATCTGTAATGTCTAAGCCTGGCAGGAAATCAGGATTGTGGAAGATGTGTGCGAGGGGGCGTCCTGCGGAGACCAGTAAGGGGTTGTTTTGGAGGCTGTCTCAGAGGATCTAAGAGTGCGAAAGGACAGGAGATGAGTATGGGCGGTCGGGTCTTTTTAGGACACCAAAGGAGGTAATCCAATGTGAAGTCGGGTCTTTTTAGGACACCAAAGGAGGTAATCCAATGTGAAGCCGGGGGTTGCCTGTCTTTCAATTGTCACCCAATCAGGTATTTCATATGTGGAGTAAGGTATAGAGAGTTGAGCTAGTCTGGCAGCAATAAAATATTTGTGTAAGTTTGGGAGGCCCAGCCCTCCCCTGCCTCTATGTGTAAACAGTGTGCTCTGAGGAATGCGATACCCTGAGCTTCCCCATGTGTATTTCAAAATTCTACTATGCAGGGAGTGTAATTGGAATCTCCTGACGGGGATGGGGAGGGAGTGGAAGAAGTAGAGGATTCTAGGAAGTAAGGTCATTTTAATTGAGTTGATCCTACCCAACCACGATAGTCCGTGTTTGGACCAAAGTTTAAGATCTGCCTCCAGTTTCCTGAAAAGTGGGGGGTAGTTGTGATTGTATAGGGTTCCTATTTTGGCCGTCAGCGGGATTCCTAAGTATCGTATTGCTGTGTCGTTCTATTCGAATTTAAATGACTGTTTCAGGTGAGAGACCGTCTGGGGAGGAAGCGAAATATTGAGGGCTTGTGATTTAGAGTAATTGACTCTGAGTCCCGAGATTCTAGCGAAGTCTTCTAGTGTGTGGCAAAGGTTGGGGAGAGAAGTGATGGGGGAGGTCAGGAACAATAGGATATCATCCGCAAAAAGACCGCACTTGTGTGTCTGATCCCCACAGGTGACTCCTTTGATGTCAGGGTTCTGGCGGATCGCGATCGCCAGGGTTTCAATTGCTATTGCAAAAATTAGTGGGGACAGTGGGCACCCCTGTCTTGTTCCTCTTGTGATGTCTATGGGTTTGGAGTGGTGTCCCTGTAACCTAATGAGAGCCTTCGGTCGTGAATAGAGAGCCTGTAAGATCCCCACATATCTCGCCCCGAAGCCCCAGCGTTCTAATAGTGAAAAGATGTAGGGCCATGAGACAGTGTCAAAGGCCTTCTGTAGGTCCAGTGACAGGATAAATCCTTGTTGTTTGGTCCCCCTCTCCCAATTGGTTTGCAGGATAGATATCAAGTCTATTGCCCTACGGATTTGGTCGGGGCCCTGTCTGCCGGGTATGAAGCCTACTTGGCCTTTATTTATATATTGGCTAATGAAAGAAGCCATTCTGTTCGCTAATATTTTGGTGAGAATTTTTAGGTTGTTATTTATGAGAGATATTGGGCGATAGTTACTGACGTCTTCATGGTTTTTTTCTGGCTTGGGTATGACTGTAATATAGGCTGCATTGAGGTGGATATCTAGGGGGTCTCCTTTGGTTTTAGAGTTGAAGAATTTGGTCAGATGTGGCGTGAGGGTGTCTGTGAAAGTTTTGTAGTAAGGTACAGATAGACCATCTGGTCCTGGAGCTGACCCCTTTTTGAGGTCCTTGATGAGTTCCATCACCTCCTCCTCTGTTGTGGGTGAGTCCATCCTGTCTTTGTGTGAGTCTTTCAGGGAGGGGATGGGTAGACCCTCCAGAAACCGCAAGATCAAGTCTGCATGGGTCTGAGTGGTGGTGCTGTAAAGTTTGGAATAGAACCCTTGAAAAGCATTGAGTATCCTGACCGGATTGGATGTGGGGGGTTGTCCTTCTATCTTAATTTTGGGCATACTGTGAAATCTGGGGCGAGGAGAAAGTTTAGCTGCCAATAGGGGGCCCATTTTGTCCGCTTGGGAATAGAATTTGTGCCCATTCAATCCGATCGATTTTTCCGCCTTTGCCGTGAGTGCGAGGTTGAGATCTAGTCTAGCTTTATCAATTAGGTTCATGGGGAACTTGGAAGGATCCTTTTTGTGAGATGCTTTAAGTGAAGTATAAACCTTGTCAAGTCGGACTATATCGGCATTCCTTTAACGTTTAACTTGGGTAGAGATCTGAATGAGCTTGCCCCTGATGAATGCTTTGTAAGCAGCCCAGAGCATTTCGGAGGAAGTTTCCTCGGTGCTATTAAGTGTAAAGTACTCTTTTAAGGCTTTTCTTAGTTCTATTACTCTAACGGGGTCAGATAACAAAGACTCATTCAATCTCCATTGTCCTTGTGTGCCTCTCAGGGGCCCCTGAGAGGATAGATATGATTACTAGGGCTGTGTCCCTAATGTGGGCTTTGAGGACTACTGAGAGGAGGGTTGGAGGTGGTCGATCCGTGCCTGTGTGTTATGAGGGTGGGAATAGTGGGTGAAATCCCTCTTGGAAGGTTTAAGTTCTCTCCAGGTATCAGTCAAGCCGAACGCATGTAGAGTCTTCGCTATTTTTAGGCTCTCTTTTGTTAGGCGAATCAGTTGGGACTTAGGTGGTTTTGACTTGTCTAGGCCCTGATTAAAAGCGACATTTGAGTCACCTCCGAAAATGATGGTTCCTTTTCAGGAGAGAGTGTCCAATAAGGTGCTGAAAATTTTTGCCTGTCCTCTGCTGGGTGTGTAACACGATACTAAGGAATAGAGCTGATCCCCCAGTGCCTTTTACTAGGATAAATCTCCCTTCCGGGTCAATATAGTCAGAGATTTTCGTGAATTTGCAGGATTTCGACAATTGGATCGCCACCCTCTTAGTTTTGTTTTCTGCACTGGCTAGAAAGAAGTGCGGAAAGTGTGAATGTAGGAACTTGGGGCTATATCAGGCAGGGAAATGTGTTTCTTGCAACATGAGAATGTCTAGCTTGAGTGATTTATAGTAATCTAGAACCTTTCTCCGCTTAATCGGGGAGTTGAGGCCTTGCACATTGTGGGAAGCTATGAGAATTTTGGTACCTGGACCCTCAGCCATGGAGCATGAGGATAAAGAGTGGTGCAACCTACCCCCACTCACCCTTCGACGTCCCGAGGCCATTGCGTTTTTAGGGACATCTCCATCTTGTTTGCGTGAGGCCTTAGAGTCCATCTGAAAAAGATAATGGTATTAGGCACCTTTTCAAGGGGGAAGTGGGAGGGGGAGAGTAGGGAGGGAGACAGAGAAGAAAAGACAAAAGGAGCTCTCCTAGAGGTAAGAACTTGAATTCGGGGAGGGAGATTCCCCCCCGAATTCCTTAAACTGAACAAATTTGAGTCAGTCCCAACATGGCACAGACTCCCCAGCCCTCGGACACCGTCGAGTGTCCAAAGGTTGGGCACATGCGCAAGTGTTCCATCCCGAAACAGGGCGCCCTAGTTGAGTAATTGTCTTGCAAGTAAACAATAGAGTAAAGCATAGCTATGTGTAAATTTAGTTTGAATGAGACCGCAAATCACAGCCGTCGCTCTGAGAAGCCCCCCCCGTGAAGGGAGGGGGGTCCCCCGAAGCCCATCAGTGAACAGTTTCCCTGGGTGTCTTCCCACAGCCAGCATACCCTTCCCCCCATTCTCCCCTGGCAGGGTGTCCGTTTGAGGGTTAAGATAATGTTCCTTCCTCAGCTAGAAATTGCCCTTTGGGGGTATGGAGTGATTCACATCAGGGGAGCCAGCCTGTCAGTTGTGGTAGTCCCGGATTCGTCCCTGGGGCTGTTTTCAGAACACAAACAGATAACATCAAACTGAAAGATTAACTAATTGTAGGTTAAAGTTCAACAGGAGTCATGTGACTCGGGCTGAGAGACGCCCGAAACATCTGTGTCACAGTGTCCCCGGTCCAAACTCTGGGTCCAGAAGGATAAAAGAACCATCTTTGAGGATACTTGCTTCAGGAGGGTCCGTTGTCTTTGGCCTTCTTTGCTTTGCCTTTGATCCACAGCGGAGATCGTGGGCTGGTAGGTATCGGTCGTTTGTTTGAACCAGAGTCGGTGCCAGAAGTGTCCATTGCGGCCTCCTGAGTAGGGATGAGCTGAACACCCCCACGGTTCGGTTTGCACCAGAACCTGCGAAAGGACCGAAAATTTGCATGAACGTTAGAACCCCATTGACGTCTATGGGACTCGAACGTTCGAAATCAAAAGTGCTCATTTTACAGGCTAATTTGCATGGTATTGTCCTAAAAAGGGTTTGGGGACCCGGGTCCTGGCCCAGGGGACATGTATCAATGCAAAAAAGACTTTTAAAAATGGACGTTTTTTCGGGAGCAGTGATTTTAATGATGCTTAAAGTAAAAAAAAAAAAGTGAAATATTCCTTTAAATATCGTACCTGGGGGGTGTCTATAGTATGCCTGTAAAGTGGCCCGTGTTTCCCGTGCTTAGAACAGTCCCTGCACAAAATGTAATTTTTAAAGGAAAAAAAGTCATTTAAAACTGCTTGCGGCTTTAATGTAATGTCGGGTCCTGGCAATATGGATGAAAATCAGTGAGACAAACAGCATGGGTAACCCTCAGTCCATTACCAGGCCCTTTGGGTCTTGTATGGATATTAAGGGGAACCCTGCACCCAAATTAAAAAAGGAAAGGTGTGGGGCCCCCAGGCCCTATATACTCTGAACAGCAGTATACAGGCGGCGCAAACAAGACAGGGACTGTAGGTTTGTTATTAAGTTCTGTTTGTAATTTTGAACTGGTACATTTTTAACGTGTTTAGCTCCAGCCAAAAAATCTATTTTAAGCTTTTTGGAAAACCTAGGGAAGGGTTATCACCCCTGTAACATTTGTTTTGCTGTCTGTGCTCCTCTTCAGAAGATTTCATCTCACTTTTTGTGCCAATGACAAATGTTTTTTCAAAATTTGTTTTTTTTTAGTGAAACAAGGATTGGTGATAAAGCATCAGTGGAAAGGAGAAAAGTTTTTCCCATATTAACTCTTACAGGAGAGAATTTCCTGGGGTAGATTTCATCTCACTTCCTGTTGTCTCCTTCCGTTTGCAAGTAGGAGTCGTTTGTAAGATGGATGTTTGAGGGGCCTGCCCTATATACTCAGCAGAAATTTGGGCCTTATGCCGCGTACACACGAACGGACTCTCCGGCATATTTGGTCCAGCGGACCAGAGTCCGCCGAACAATCCGACCGTGTGTAGGCTCCGGCGGACTTTTCCGGCGGACTTTTTCCCAAAAGCCCGCCGGACCTAGATTTGAAACATGTTTTCAATTTTTCCGTCGCACTGTTTCTGGTGGAAAGTCCGCTCGTCTGTGTGCTGGTCTGACGGAAAGCCCGCTCGTCTGTATGCTGGTCCAACGGACCAGATACGACGCAAGGGCAGGGTATTGCATTTCGCGCTCGCTGCAATAGGAAAAACAAATTTTCCTATTGCAGCGAGCGCGGTGCATACCAGGCCCTTAGGTCTGGTATGGATTATAAAGGGAAGCCCCTACCCTGAAAAAACGGCGTGGGGTCCCCCCTAAAATCCATACCAGACCCCGATCCGAGCACGCAGCCCGGCCGGTCAGGAAAGGGTGTGGGGACGAGCGAGAGCCCCCCCCTCCTGAACCGTACCAGGCCAGCTCCTCCGCTGTCTTCAGGCAGCTCTCTTGCCAGCGGAGGTCCGGACTTCTGTGCTTCTTGTCTTCTTGTCTTCTTCCTTTTCTCTTCTCCAGATGTTGACACGACGCTCTCTCCGGCTGGACTGCTCTCTGAGGGCTCCGTTGTGACTTATATAGGACTGTGACATCATAAGGGGGCGGTGTCTCCGCCTATATGTCACAACGGAGCCCTCAGAGAGCAGTCCAGCTGGAGAAAGAGCGTTGTGTTAACATCTGGAGAAGAGAAGAGGGAAGAAGACAAGAAGCCCAGAAGTCCGGACCTCCGCTGGCAAGAGAGCGGCCTGGAGACAGCAGAGGAGCCGGCCGAAGAACTGGAACACCGGGAGAAGAGGCCGGAGAGAGCGGAGAAGAACCAACTGGACGCCGAGAGAAGAGGAACCCCCGAAGCCGGGAGAAGACCCCCGAAGCCGGAGGAAGACTCCCCGAAGCCGGAGGAAGACCCCCCACGGAGCTGTTTAATAAATGATTTTAAAAACCTGTGTAGTGTGTTTTATTATTGACACTTTTTCCCTAGGTGAAGGGGTAGGGGTACCATGTACCCCATACTCATTCACATAGGGTGGGGGGCCGGGATCTGGGGGCCCTCTTTTTATAGGGGGCTCTCGTATTCCGATAAGCCCCCCGCCCGCAGACCCCGACAATCAACGGCCAGGGTTGTCGGGAAGAGGCCCTTGTCCTCATCAACATGGGGACAAGGTGCTTTGGGGGAGGGGGGGCCCCGTAGGGCCCCCCCTCCCCCAAAGCACCCACCACCATGTTGAGGGCATGCGGCCTGGTACGGTTCAGGAGGGGGGGCGCTCGCTAGTCCCCACCCCCTTTCCTGACCGGCCGGGCTGCGTGCTCGGATCGGGGTCTAGTATGGATTTTAGGGGGGACCACGCGCTGTTTTTCGGTGTAGGGGGTTCCCTTTATAAACCATACCAGACCTAAGGGCCTGGTATGCCCCGCGACGGGGCTCGCAAGGTGTCAATCTTGCCGATAAAAGCGGCAAGATTGACTTCCTTTTCTAGTCCCGTCGCACCTGAGTCACTTTCAAAATGAACGGATTTGTCCATGTGTGGGCAAGTCCGTTCATTCTGAAAGTCCACCACAACTCCGGCGAAAGTCCGACGCACAAAGTCCGTCGAAAAGTGTGCCGGACCAAGTATGCCAGAAAGCCCGATCGTGTGTACGCGGCATTAGGTGTTGTTGTGGCCACAACACTGTAAGCCTTCACAGGGCCCTGCTGTGAAATATTAGATCAAGAATTGTAATTACATGCCCCTGTTGAACAGGGGCAGAAAAATTGGGCCTTTGGTGGTGGTGGTGCTGGTGCCACAACACTGTAAGTCATCACAGATACACTTGGTGGGCGCAGAAACTGGCCCTGCTGTGAAATATTAGATCAAGAATTGTAATTACATGCCCCTGTTGAGCAGGGGCAGAAAAATTGGGCCTTTGGTGGTGGTGCTGGTGCCACAACACTGTAAGTCCTCACAGATACTCTTGGTGGGCGCAGAAACGGGCCCTGCTGTGAAATATTAGATCAAGAATTGTAATTACATGCCCCTGTTGAACAGGAGCAGAAAAATTGGGCCTTTTGGTGGTGGTGCTGGTGCCACAACACTGCAAGTCCTCACAGATACTCTTGGTGGGCGCAGAAACAGGCCCTGCTGTGAAATATTAGATCAAGAATCGTAATTACATGCCCCTGTTGAACAGGGGCAGAAAAATCGGGCCTTTGGTGGTGGTGGTGGTGCTGGTGCCACAACACTGTAAGTCTTCACAGATACTCTTGGTGGGTGCAGAAACGGGCCCTGCTGTGAAATATTAGATCAAGAATTGTAATTACATGCCCCTGTTGAACAGGAGCAGAAAAATTGGGCCTTTGGTGGTGGTGCTGGTGCCACAACGCTGCAAGTCCTCACAGATACTCTTGGTGGGCGCAGAAACAGGCCCTGCTGTGAAATATTAGATCAAGAATTGTAATTACATGCCCCTGTTGAACAGGGGCTGAAAAATTGGGACTTAGGCACTGGTGCTGGTGCCACAACACTGCAACCCCTCACAGATACTCTAGTTGGAGCGCAGGAACTAGCCCTGCAGCAAAGAATTGCATC
Source organism: Aquarana catesbeiana (assembly GCF_042186555.1). Classification (NCBI taxonomy): domain Eukaryota; kingdom Metazoa; phylum Chordata; class Amphibia; order Anura; family Ranidae; genus Aquarana; species Aquarana catesbeiana. Next base: position 84,235,570 of record NC_133332.1, read on the forward strand.
AAAAATTGTAATTACACGCCCCTGTTAAACAGGGGCTGAAAAATTTGGCCTTAGACACTGGTGCTGGTGCCACAACACTGCAACCCCTCACAGATACTATAGTTGGAGCGCAGGAACTAGCCCTGCTGCAAAGAATTGCATCAAAAATTGTAATTACACGCCCCTGTTAAACAGGGGCTGAAAAATTGGGCCTTAGGCACTGGTGCTGGTGCCACAACACTGCAACCCCTCAAAGATACTCTAGTTGGAGCGCAGGAACTAGCCCTGCTGCAAAGAATTGCATGAAAAATTGTAATTACATGCCCCTGTTAAACAGGGGCTGAAAATTTGGGCCTTAGGCACTGGTGGCGGGACTGGCGGCGCCCAGAACCAAAAATGTTCTTACAAGCTATCATCATGATCATTGAGGAGGAAGAGGATAATTACTCAGTATACTCATTCACATAGGGTGGGGGGCCGGGATCTGGGGGCCCTCTTTTTATAGGGGGCTCTCGTATTCCGATAAGCCCCCCACCCGCAGACCCCGACAACCAACGGCCAGGGTTGTCGGGAAGAGGCCCTTGTCCTCATCAACATGGGGACAAGGTGCTTTGGGGGAGGGGGGGCCCCGTAGGGCCCCGCTCCCCCAAAGCACCCACCACCATGTTGAGGGCATGCGGCCTGGTACGGTTCAGGAGGGGGGGCGCTCGCTAGTCCCCACCCCCTTTCCTGACCGGCCGGGCTGCGTGCTCGGATCGGGGTCTAGTATGGATTTTAGGGGGGACCACACGCTGTTTTTCGGTGTAGGGGGTTCCCTTTATAAACCATACCAGACCTAAGGGCCTGGTATGCCCCGCGACGGGGCTCGCAAGGTGTCAATCTTGCCGATAAAAGCGGCAAGATTGACTTCCTTTTCTAGTCCCGTCGCACCTGAGTCACTTTCAAAATGAACGGATTTGTCCATGTGTGGGCAAGTCCGTTCATTCTGAAAGTCCACCACAACTCCGGCGAAAGTCCGACGCACAAAGTCCGTCGAAAAGTGTGCCGGACCAAGTATGCCAGAAAGCCCGATCGTGTGTACGCGGCATTAGGTGTTGTTGTGGCCACAACACTGTAAGCCTTCACAGGGCCCTGCTGTGAAATATTAGATCAAGAATTGTAATTACATGCCCCTGTTGAACAGGGGCAGAAAAATTGGGCCTTTGGTGGTGGTGGTGCTGGTGCCACAACACTGTAAGTCATCACAGATACACTTGGTGGGCGCAGAAACTGGCCCTGCTGTGAAATATTAGATCAAGAATTGTAATTACATGCCCCTGTTGAGCAGGGGCAGAAAAATTGGGCCTTTGGTGGTGGTGCTGGTGCCACAACACTGTAAGTCCTCACAGATACTCTTGGTGGGCGCAGAAACGGGCCCTGCTGTGAAATATTAGATCAAGAATTGTAATTACATGCCCCTGTTGAACAGGAGCAGAAAAATTGGGCCTTTGGTGGTGGTGCTAGTGCCACAACACTGCAAGTCCTCACAGATACTCTTGGTGGGCGCAGAAACAGGCCCTGCTGTGAAATATTAGATCAAGAATTGTAATTACATGCCCCTGTTGAACAGGGGCAGAAAAATCGGGCCTTTGGTGGTGGTGGTGGTGCTGGTGCCACAACACTGTAAGTCTTCACAGATACTCTTGGTGGGTGCAGAAACGGGCCCTGCTGTGAAATATTAGATCAAGAATTGTAATTACATGCCCCTGTTGAACAGGAGCAGAAAAATTGGGCCTTTGGTGGTGGTGCTGGTGCCACAACGCTGCAAGTCCTCACAGATACTCTTGGTGGGCGCAGAAACAGGCCCTGCTGTGAAATATTAGATCAAGAATTGTAATTACATGCCCCTGTTGAACAGGGGCTGAAAAATTGGGACTTAGGCACTGGTGCTGGTGCCACAACACTGCAACCCCTCACAGATACTCTAGTTGGAGCGCAGGAACTAGCCCTGCAGCAAAGAATTGCATCAAAAATTGTAATTACACGCCCCTGTTAAACAGGGGCTGAAAAATTTGGCCTTAGACACTGGTGCTGGTGCCACAACACTGCAACCCCTCACAGATACTATAGTTGGAGCGCAGGAACTAGCCCTGCTGCAAAGAATTGCATCAAAAATTGTAATTACACGCCCCTGTTAAACAGGGGCTGAAAAATTGGGCCTTAGGCACTGGTGCTGGTGCCACAACACTGCAACCCCTCAAAGATACTCTAGTTGGAGCGCAGGAACTAGCCCTGCTGCAAAGAATTGCATGAAAAATTGTAATTACATGCCCCTGTTAAACAGGGGCTGAAAATTTGGGCCTTAGGCACTGGTGGCGGGACTTGCGGCGCCCAGAACCAAAAATGTTCTTACAGGCTATCATCATGATCATTGAGGAGGAAGAGGATAATTACTCAGTATAACAGGATAGTCACGTTAGCATCAGCATAGGCAGTCTTTGAAGGGATTTAACATTTCAAAAAAATGTATTCGGTTACATCAGCATCAGGTGCTTGGTAGCTGGTGGTGATCCAAGACTGATTCATTTTATGAAGGTCAGTCGATCAACCGAGTCAGTGGACAGACGCACCCTGTGATCGGTTACAAAGCCTCCAGCAGCACTGAATGTGCGTTCCGAAAGAACGCTGGATGCAGGACAGGCCAGTAGCTCAATTGCATACTGTGCAAGCTCTGGCCAGTGATCCATCCTCAAGACCCAGTAAACCATAGGATTTTCGGTGGGAAAGGTGTCCAAGTCAGATCTTTCGCCTAGGTATTCCTGCACCATGTAAAACAGACGCTGGCGATGGTTGCTGGAACCGATCATACCTTGGGGCTGCAAACTAAAAAATTGTCTGAACGCATCGGTCAGACGGCCACCTTCTCCACTGCTCCTTCTTTGACTGAACGAAGCCTCAGCAACACGTTGTCCAGAAACAGGAGTTTGTAACCTCCCAGTCTCTGGGAACGCGTTGCACAGACCTTTCTGCAAGGCCTCCCGAAGATGTTTCATCCTCTGCTCCCTCTGCGACGGCAAGATAAGGTCCGCAACCTTCCCCTTGTAACGTGGATCAAGGAGGGTTGCCAGCCAGTATTGTTCCTTCTTCTTGATACCATGAATACGAGGATCCTTCCGCAGGCTTTGCAGGATCAGGGAGGCCATGCAGCGTAGGTTTGCTGAGGCATTCGGTCCGGAGTCCTCTGGGTCACTAAGGACGACATGATCCGCAGCCACCTCCTACCAGCCACGTACAAGTCCATGTGTTTCTTGGGACTGTAAATGATCCCTTAAAGGCTGATGCTGAGTGCCAGGCTCCACCTCCATACTGACACAATCCTCCTCCTACTCGTCCTCTTCCTGTGTGATCGGCGGGCACGCAGGAACACTGTCTGGATAAAGAGGGCCTTGAGAGCTAAGGAAGTCCTCCTCTTCCTGCCTCTGTTCTGCCTCAAGTGCCCTGTCCATTATTCCATGCAGCGTGTGCTCCAACAGGTGGACAAGGGGGACAGTGTCACTGATGCATGCACTGTCACTGCTCACCATCCTCATGGCCTCCTCAAATGGTGACAGGACAGTGCATGCATCCCTGATCATGGCCCACTGGCATAGGGGAAAAAAAACAAGCTCCCCTGTCCTGGTGCCATAGTCGCACAGGTACTCATTGATGGCCCTCTGCTGCATGTGCAGCCGCTGCAGCATGGCCAACGTTCAGTTCCATCTGGTGGGCATGTCACAGATTAGGTGTTTTTTGGGCAGGTTTAATTCCTTTTGGAGGTCTGCCAGCCGAGCACTGGCATTATATGACCGGCGGAAATGCACACAGACTTTCCTGGCCTGACTCAGTACATCCTGTAAGCCCGGGTACCTGCCCAAGAACCGCTGCACCACCAAGTTAAGGACGTGAGCCAAACAGGGCACATGGGTCAGTTGTCCCTGTCGGAGGGCAGAGAGGAGGTTGCTGCCATTGTCGCAAACCACCATTCCTGCCTTAAGTTGGCATGGCGTCAACCACCTCTGAACCTGCCTCTGCAGAGCTGACAGAACCTCTGCCCCAGTGTGGCTCCTGTCCCCCAAGAACACCAGCTCAAGTACCGCATGGCATCTTTTGGCCTGCATACTTGCATAGCCCCTTGAATGCCTATGGAGCACCGCTGGTTCCAAGGACAAAGCACAGGAGGAGGCCATGGAGGAAGAAGAAGAGGAGGAGGTGGAGGAGAGAGGTGTGTCAGAATCATTAATAGTGCATTTTGGAGGCATGGTGGCGGAACAACCTCCAACACTACTGCACCTTGTCCTGCATCCTTCCCAGCTGCCAGCAGAGTCACCCAATGTGCGGTGAAACTTAGATAATGTCCCTGTCCATGCCTGCTGGACCATGAGTCAGTGGTAATATGCACCTTACCGCTGACCGCCCTGTCCAGCGAGGCCAAGACATTGCCTTCCACATGCCGGTAGAGAGCTGGAATCACCTTCTGTGAGAAAAAGTGGCGTTTAGGTACCTGCCACTGAGGTACCGCACATTCCACAAACTCACGGAAGGGGGCAGAGTCTACCAACTGAAAAGGCAGCAGTTGAAGTGCTAGCAATTTTGCCAAGCTAGCATTCAACCGCTGGGCATGTGGATGGCTGGGAGCAAACTTCTTTCGGCGGTGCAACAGCTGGGGCAGGGAAATTTGCCTGGTACAATCTGACGTCGGTGTACCGAAAGCAGATTGCCCACATGTACTTGGCTGTGACACACCTAATTCTACACCTTCAATCCTCTCAGTGCAGGTCTCAGAGAGGACTGAAGGTATAGTAGGGTTGGAGATCTCAGCTGATGAGGAGCAAGGAGGAGAGGTCCTCTTTGTTCTTTGGTGTGGGTCTTTTAGATACGCTTGCCAATGAACTGCATGGCAGGTCAACATATGTCTGGTCAAGCATGTGGTGCCCAAGCGGGAGATGTTTTGGCCACGCGAGAAACGCTTGAGACATATGTTGCAATTAGCAGCGGTGCGATCTGATGCACTCGTCTCAAAAAAGGCCCACACCAAAGAACTTTTGGAATAACGCGCAGAGACAGCAGTGCCCTGCACATGCGGAGCTTTTGGGTGTGATGCAGTCAGTGTGCTGCCCCTAGGCTGGCCCCTGGAGGGCATCCTGCCTCATTGATAATGTGCCTCCTCCTCCTCCTCTCTCCTATCAGGCACCCATGTTGAGTCAGTGACCTCATCATCCCCTCCCTCCTCTTCACTGGAGCAAACCTGGCAGTATGCTGCAGCAGGGGGAGCATGACTGCCAGATTGCTGTCCTTCTTTGGCACCCCCTCTGTCCGTGCTCACGTTACTGCCTTCATCTAGCTCAGTATCATCATCAGAGCCTTCTAAACGCTGGGCATCTTCCTGGAGCATGTACCCAACACTGTGGTCCAACAGTTCGAGGGACTCCTCAGGAGGACATGGTGGGGCTAGGGAAGGAGTCACTGATGCCACTGAGCCGAGGGAAGAGGCCGCGTTGGCAGCTGCTTTGCCAGACAAAGTACCCTGAGCATGGGTGAGAGAGGATGAGGAGGATGAGGACGGCTTGGTCATCCACTTGACCAAGTCTTCCACATGTTGCGGCTCAACACGGCCAGCTTCCAAAAAAAAGGCCAAGCGTGTCCCACAGCCACGTGCTGATGAGGATGCACCGTCTCCGCGACCAGCACTGTTGCCTCTAGACACAGAGCCTGCTTGCCCTCTTTTATTGGCTTGTGACTGTCTGCCTCTCCTTGTTGGCTTTCCAGACATTCTAATGGCCTGCAGTGAGATGTAGCTGCACTAAGCTGGGTTATATATATATATACTGATACTGCAGCTAGCAAAATCAACTGCCTGCCTGTAGTATGAGAACACCACCAATCTTCTACAGGTAGCTTTAGATGAACACTGTGCAGAGGTCGCACTACACTAACTTGTAGCTTTAGCTGAACACTGTGCAGAGGACGCACTAGACTGATGTGTAAATAATGTAGCTGCCTGCGGTAGTGATAGGATCAGGAAAACACCACCAACCTTCTACAGATAGCTTTAGCTAAACACAGTGCAGAGGACGCACTACACTAACGTTAAAATAATGTAGCTGCCTGCGGTAGTGATAGGATCAGGAAAACACCACCAACCTCCTACAGTTAGCTTTAGCTGAACACTGTGAAGAGGACGCACTACATTAACGTTAAAATAATGTAGCTGCCTGCGGTAGTAATAGGATCAGGAAAACACCACCAACCTTCTACAGATAGCTTTAGCTGAACACTGTGCAGAGGTCGCACTAGACTAATGTGTAAATAATGTAGCTGCCTGCGGTAGTGATAGGATCAGGAAAACACCACCAACCTTCTAAAGATAGCTTTAGCTGAACACTGTGCAGAGGATGCACTACACTAACGTTAAAATAATGTAGCTGCCTGCGGTAGTGATAGGATCAGGAAAACAGTACCAACCTTCTACAGGTAGCTTTAGCTGAACACTGTGCAGAGGTGGCACTACTCTAACTTGTAGCTTTAGCTGAACACTGTTCAGAAGACGCACTACACTAACTTGTAGCTTTAGCTGAACACTGTGCAGAGGTCGCACTACACTAACTTGTAGCTTTAGCTGAACACTGTGAGGAGGATGCACTACACTAACTTGTAGCTATAGCTGAACACTGTGAGGAGGACGCACTACACTAACTTGTAGCTTTAGCTGAACACTGTGCAGAGGTCGCACTACACTAACTTGTAGCTTTAGCTGAACACTGTGAGGAGGACGCACTACACTAACTTGAAGCTTTAGCTGAACACTGTGTACTACACTAACTTGTAGCTTTAGCTGAACACTGTGCAGGGGTCACACTACACTAACGTGTAAATAATGTAGCTGCCTGCGGTAGTGATAGGTTCAGGAAAACACCACCAACCTTCTACAGATAGCTTTAGCTGAACACTGTGAAGAGGACGCACTACACTAACGTTAAAATAATGTAGCTGCCTGCGGTAGTGATAGGATCAGGAAAACACCACCAACCTTCTACAGATAGCTTTAGCTGAACACTGTGCAGAGGTGGCACTACTCTAACTTGTAGCTTTAGCTGAACACTGTTCAGAAGATGCACTACACTAACTTGTAGCTTTAGCTGAACACTGTGCAGAGGTCGCACTACACTAACTTGTAGCTATAGCTGAACACTGTGAGGAGGACGCACTACACTAACTTGTAGCTTTAGCTGAACACTGTGCAGAGGTCGCACTACACTAACTTGTAGCTTTAGCTGAACACTGTGAGGAGGACGCACTACACTAACTTGAAGCTTTAGCTGAACACTGTGTACTACACTAACTTGTAGCTTTAGCTGAACACTGTGCAGGGGTCACACTACACTAACGTGTAAATAATGTAGCTGCCTGCGGTAGTGATAGGTTCAGGAAAACACCACCAACCTTCTACAGATAGCTTTAGCTGAACACTGTGAAGAGGACGCACTACACTACCGTTAAAATAATGTAGCTGCCTGCGGTAGTGATAGGATCAGGAAAACACCACCAACCTTCTACAGATAGCTTTAGCTGAACACTGTGCAGAGGTCGCACTAGACTAATGTGTAAATAATGTAGCTGCCTGCGGTAGTGATAGGATCAGGAAAACACCACCAACCTTCTAAAGATAGCTTTAGCTGAACACTGTGCAGAGGATGCACTACACTAACGTTAAAATAATGTAGCTGCCTGCGGTAGTGATAGGATCAGGAAAACAGTACCAACCTTCTACAGGTAGCTTTAGCTGAACACTGTGCAGAGGTGGCACTACTCTAACTTGTAGCTTTAGCTGAACACTGTTCAGAAGACGCACTACACTAACTTGTAGCTTTAGCTGAACACTGTGCAGAGGTCGCACTACACTAACTTGTAGCTTTAGCTGAACACTGTGAGGAGGATGCACTACACTAACTTGTAGCTATAGCTGAACACTGTGAGGAGGACGCACTACACTAACTTGTAGCTTTAGCTGAACACTGTGCAGAGGTCGCACTACATTAACTTGTAGCTTTAGCTGAACACTGTGAGGAGGACGCACTACACTAACTTGAAGCTTTATCTGAACACTGTGCACTACACTAACTTGTAGCTTTAGCTGAACACTGTGCAGAGGTCACACTACACTAACGTGTAAATAATGTAGCTGCCTGCGGTAGTGATAGGTTCAGGAAAACACCACCAACCTTCTACAGATAGCTTTAGCTGAACACTGTGAAGAGGACGCACTACACTAACGTGTAAATAATGTAGCTGCCTGCGGTATTGGTAGGATCAGGAAAACACCACCAACCTTCTACAGGTAGCTTTAGCTGAACACTGTGCAGAGGTCGCACTACACTAAGTTGTAGCTTTAGCTGAACACTGTTCAGAGGACACACTACACTAAGTTGTAGCTTTAGCTGAATACTGTGCAGAGGTCGCACTATACTAACTTGTAGCTTTAGCTGAACACTGTGAGGAGGACGCACTACACTAACTTGTAGCTTTAGCTGAACACTGTGCACTACACTAACTTGTAGCTTTAGCTGAACACTGTTCAGAGGACGCACTACACTAACTTGTAGCTTTAGCTGAACCCTGTTCAGAGGATGCACTTCACTAACTTGTAGCTTTAGCTGAACACTGTGCAGATTTCGCACTACACTAACGTGTAGCTTTAGCTGAACATTGTGAGGAGGACGCACTACACTAACTTGTAGCTTCAGCTGAACACTGTGAGGAGGACGCACTACACTAACTTGTAGCTTTAGCTTAACACTGTGCTGAGGTCACACTAAACTAACTAGTAGCTTTCGCTGAACACTATGAGGAGGAAGCACTATACTAACTGTAAATAGTCTAGCTGCCTGACTGTGGTACTAATAGTATCAGAGGAACACCAGCAATTTTCTTCAGGTAGCTGTAAATACTGTAACAACACAAGCCTGCCTGTCAGTAGGAAGATAATAACAGGAACGGATCTAGCTAAACTGAATACAGTGTATATATATATATATACAACACCTGCAATGCATATAAATACACAATACACTGTAAGTGCAGCTAACTCACTGACTGTCCTGCCTAATCTATCTAACTTAAATCAAATGACACTGTCTCTCTGTCTCTCAACGCCGGAACACACACTACACAGGGCCTCCATGCAGGCGGCCTTATATAGTGTGGGTCGTGTACTAAACCCCCTGAGCCATAATTGGCCAAAGCCACCATGGCTTTGGCCAATTACAGCTCTCTGTACAGACGGCGCTGTGATTGGCAAAGTATGCGGGTCATAGTGCATGCTTGGCCAATCATCAGCCAGCAATGCACTGCGATGCCGCAGTGAATTATGGGCCGTGACGCGCCACACGAATTTGGCGCGAACGGCCCATATTCGGCGAATGGGCGAACAGACGATGTTTGAGTCGAACATGGGTTTGACTCGAACACGAAGCTTATCTCTACTCCTGAGAAATTAGTTTCAGGTGTAGGAGTAGTTTCTCACCTTCAGGCAGGGTAGAGAAGGTGTATTGTCTTCCTTTTTCGGGGAACCTGACTGCAAAGGGGAAGGCCCATCTATATTTTTTATCCTTCTGGGTTAATGCATGTAGCAACGGTTTTAGGGCTCTCCTCTGTTTGATCGTGGAGGGTGAAAGATCTGCAAAGATTTGCACCTGGTGGCCCTGGAACAACACAGTTTGAGTGGTTCTAGCTTGTCTGATCTCTTCCTCTTTTACGGCTTAGTGATGGGGCATTGGGATGATGTCCCTTGGGGTGCCATCTTTCCTGGGGGGTCCAAGGGCCCTGTGAGCTCTGTCGAGTTTGAGATGGTGGAGAGGGATATTGGGGAGCAGGTTTTTAATTAGGTCCTGCACTGCCTCCGGTACATTCAATATGGTCTCCGGGAGTCCTCTGATTCTAATATTGTACCTCCTGGATCTGTTCTCCAGGTCGTCGATTCGTGACATGGCCAGGTCCAGTTGTTCTTGTACTGTGTGTATGTGCTGGAAGTTATAGTCTGGATGCCTGTCAGCAGTGGGCCCCGGGGGGGAGAAGGAGAGATCCGTCAAAGATCTTTTGATCAGGGTTTCTGTGGATGCTAGAGATGGTGTGTTGACCATGTGGATTTCCATCTGTTTCCCTAGAGTGAGGTGCTGTGGGATGTGGGGTGGCTCTGACCTGTAGTCCGCCTGTCCCTCCTGGCTGGAATTGTGTGTCTGAAGTAATGCTGAGGTAATGCTGCTGAGCATCTGTGGGGCCACCCAGTGACCCTGCCCTCCTCTGCCGCACGGGGAATTCACAGGTCTTCCCTGTGGTTTTCCCCATGTTGTCAGAGGGGGGACGGGACGAGAAGAGTGGAGGAAGAAGAAGATGGAAAAGAAGAAGATGAAGAAGAAGATGGAGGAAGAAGAAGAACACCGAAAGAACACCAGAAGAAAAAAGATGGAAGAAGTTGAAAGAAGAAGAAATGAATAAAGGACTTGTCAAAAACCGTCTCTTGTGTTTTTTAACCTTTTTGACACTTCTTTTGTGAAATGGTAGGGGTACATTTGTACCCCATTACCAATTCACACGGGGGGGAGCGGGATCTGGGGGTCCCCTTGTTAAAGGGGGCTTCCAGATTCCGATAAGCCCCCCGCCCGCAGACCCCCACAACCACTGGGCAAGGGTTGTGGGGATGAGGCCCTTCTCCCTATCAACATGGGGACAAGGTGCTTTGGGGCGCTACCTCAAAGACCTCTCCCAATGTTGAGGGCATGAGGCCTGGTATGGTTCAGGAGGGGGGGCGCTCTCTCGTCCCCCCTCTTTTCCTGCGGCCTGCCTGGTTGTGTGCTCAGATAAGGGCCTGGTATGGATTTTTGGGGGGACCCCACACCATTTTTTTTTAAATTTTGGCGCGGCGTTCCCCTTAAAACCATACCAGACCTGAAGGGCCTGGTATGAAATTTAGGGGGACTCCCACACCATTTTTTTTCTAATTTTGGTTCCTGGTTCCCCTGTGGGGAATCCCCATGCCGTTTTTATCAATGAACTTTTATGTGTATTGTCGGACCGACAATTCATTATAGCCACGAGTAGTTTTAAATGACTTTTTTTCCTTTGAAATGTCATTTTGCTGTCAGACTGTTATAAACACGGGACACATGCGCCCCTTTACAGGCATACAATAGACACCCCCAGGTACGAAATTTAAAGGAATATTACACTTTTATTGTTTCACTTTAAGCATTATTAAAATCACTGCTCCCGAAAAAACGTCTGTTTTTAAAACTTCTTTTTGCATTGATACATGTCCCCTGGGGCACGACCCAGGTTCGGCTCCTCCCATCCCTGATCACAATTATAAAAACATATAAAAGAAAACACTTGTTGAGTCTTAGCACACGCAGCCATAGAACAAACAGTTCCAGAAAAAAAAACAGTGTACTCCTAAAAGGTTCAGACACTGTATGGAGAACCAACATATGGCAGTCTGTGTAATAAATGTTAGCCCTCTGTAGCTAGGGGGGAACCAAAACACTACCTCAAAGAAGTAATAAAAATGTCTATGCCACGGTTTGTGTAAAAATATTTCTTGTACAATCAAAGTTTTCCAAGAATGGAAAGGGTTAAAATATGGCTGACAAACAATCAATGTGAAACATCATGCTTGATATTGAACTTCAATCTCACCCAAACCTCGGCAGGGAGACTTATGCCGCGTACACACGAGCGGACTTTCTATCCTACTTGGTCCGGCACACTTTCCGACGGACTTTGTCCGCCAGGTGCGCCGGACTTTAAAACGAACGGACTTGCCCACACACGCCGGGATTTTCCGGCGGGCTAAGTCCGCCCGTCTTTCCGACGGACTTTCGCCGGAGTTCCGGCGGACTTTCAGAATGAACGGACTTGCCCACACACAGACAAGTCCGTTCATTTTGAACGTGACTCAGGTGCGACGGGACTAGAGAAGGATGTCAATCTTGCCGCTTTTATCGGCGAGATTGACACCTTGCTAGCCCCGTCGCGGGGCATACCAGGCCCTTAGGTCTGGTATGGATTATAAAGGGGAACCCCGCTACGCCGAAAAAACGGCGTGGGGTCCCCCTAAAATCCATACCAGACCCCGATCTGAGCACGCAGCCTGGCCGGTCAGGAAAGGGGGTGGGGACGAGCGAGCGCCCCCCCCCCTCCTGAACCGTACCAGGCCGCATGCCCTCAACATGGGGGGTGGGTGCTTTGGGGGAGGGGGGCGCCCTGCGCCCCCCCCCCCAAAGCACCTTGTCCCCATGTTGATGAGGACAAGGGCCTCTTCCCGACAACCCTGGCCGTTGGTTGTCGGGGTCTGCGGGCGGGGGCTTATCGGAATCTGGGAGCCCCCTTTAATAAGGCGGCCCCCAGATCCCGGCCCCCCACCCTATGTAAATGAGTATGGGGTACATGGTACCCCTACCCATTTACCTAGGAAAAAAGTGTAAGTAATAAAACACACTACACAGGTTTTTAAAATATTTTATTAAACAGCTCCGGGGGGGGATCTTCCTCCGGCTTCGGGGGTCTTCTTCCGGCTTCGGGGGTCCCTCCGCTTCATCTTCTCCCGGCGTCCGGTTGGTTCTTCTCCGCTCTCCGGCCTCTTCTCCCGGTGTCGCAGGTCTTCGGCCGGCCCCTCCGCTCTCTTCATGTAGCTCTATTGCGAGCGGAGGTCCGGACTTCTGGGCTTCTTGGCTTCTTGGCTTCTCTTCTCTTCTCTTCCCCCAGATGTTGACACGACGCTCTCTCCGGCTGGACTGGTCTCTGAGGGCTGCGTTGTGACTTATATAGGCGGAGACCCCGCCCCCATATGATGTCACAGTCCCTGGGCATGCTGGGACTGTGACGTTTTAGGGGGCGTGGTCGACCACGCCCCCTAAAACGTCACAGTCCCAGCATGCCCAAGGACTGTGACATCATATGGGGGCGGGGTCTCCGCCTATATAAGTCACAACGCAGCCCTCAGAGACCAGTCCAGCCGGAGAGAGCGTCGTGTCAACATCTGGGGGAAGAGAAGAGAAGAGAAGCCAAGAAGCCAAGAAGCCAAGAAGCCCAGAAGTCCGGACCTCCGCTCGCAATAGAGCTACATGAAGAGAGCGGAGGGGCCGGCCGAAGACCTGCGACACCGGGAGAAGAGGCCGGAGAGCGGAGAAGAACCAACCGGACGCCGGGAGAAGATGAAGCGGAGGGATCCCCGAAGCCGGAAGAAGACCCCCGAAGCCGGAGGAAGATCCCCCCCCGGAGCTGTTTAATAAAATATTTTAAAAACCTGTGTAGTGTGTTTTATTACTTACACTTTTTTCCTAGGTAAATGGGTAGGGGTACCATGTACCCCATACTCATTTACATAGGGTGGGGGGCCGGGATCTGGGGGCCCCCTTATTAAAGGGGGCTCCCAGATTCCGATAAGCCCCCGCCCGCAGACCCCGACAACCAACGGCCAGGGTTGTCGGGAAGAGGCCCTTGTCCTCATCAACATGGGGACAAGGTGCTTTGGGGGGGGGGGGCGCAGGGCGCCCCCCTCCCCCAAAGCACCCACCCCCCATGTTGAGGGCATGCGGCCTGGTACGGTTCAGGAGGGGGGGGGCGCTCGCTCGTCCCCACCCCCTTTCCTGACCGGCCAGGCTGCGTGCTCGGATCGGGGTCTGGTATGGATTTTAGGGGGACCCCACGCCGTTTTTTCGGCGTAGCGGGGTTCCCCTTTATAATCCATACCAGACCTAAGGGCCTGGTATGCCCCGCGCTCGCCGCAATAGGAAGATTTGTTTTTCCTATTGCAGCGAGCGCGAGATGCAATACCATCCCCTCGTGTCGTATTTGGTCCGTCGGACCAGCCTACACACGAGCGGGCTTTCCGTCGGACCAGCACACACACGAGCGGACTTTCCGCCCGAAACTGAGTCCGACGGAAAGATTTCAAACATGTTTAAAATCTAGGTCCGGCGGGCTTTTGGGAAGAAGTCCGCCGGAAAAGTCCGCCGCCGCCCACACACGGGCGGATTGTCCGGCACACTCTGGTCCGCCGGACCAAGTATGCCGGAAAGTCCGACCGTGTGTACGCGGCATTAGGCATATCAAGCCAAGTGCTGGGGCAACCAAAAGGTGTATAGTTGCCAGTTGAGTTGAATGCATGCTAATTTCAATAAACCATGCTAATATATATACATTTTTATTTTACAGGTCTGTAAAGCCAAGTCCACAGTATACTATATGCAAGGACTTCTGTTCAGCTTTACATTTAACTGTTTTCATTACAAAGCCAAGTCCACAGTTTGCTACAAGCTTTTCAGAAAGGAATTAATTCAAATTGTATATAGTTTCTGTTTTTGGAGTATTCCACCCAATTTCCTCAACCCTATCCAAGGCCTCAAAAAATAAAATCAACAAAAACAACACCCCTAGACTGGTTATTGAGGAAAAGTGTGGCCGAGAATGTGTTTCTGACTGCAGGGCAATCCACTGGGAAAAAACCTGGGCAAATTTTCAGCAGCTCCTACGAGAGTAAGCGATATACACCTATGCCTCGTTGTCTATCATCTTTCCTGTCATGTGTCCTATTGCAGTTTTATGCAACTTTTTAGTCCAAATCATCAAAGTTTCCTTGGTGAAGTTATTGTTTTCAAATGGGTAATGAATAAGAGGGCTAGCTTGACCTGCTGAACATTGGCACTTGTGGCCTAACATACATAAACATACACCTTTTTGCTGACTGTTATCACAGCTGGATTTCCTTCAGCAAGAGAATTGTGAGACACTAGTCAGACATTAGTACCACACAGTGGGGTTGATTTGTTAAAGAAAAATAGGCTCTTCACTATGCAAGGGAAGTTGTACTTTGCATGGGAATTTTCCCACAGCTTGCTGAATGTGATGAAATGTCACTTCACAAAGAATGCCAAATCACGTGCAAGGAAAAGATGATTTGGATGATGGAAGTTGCAGTTTCAACCTCATTCACAAAGCTTTGGGGAAAATGCTCATGCAAAGTGCAACATCCTTTGAAAAGTCGATGATCTCCGGGCTCCAGTGATCGCTGGTGACAGAACGAGAACCAGGATCTGTGTGTGTGAACACACAGATCCCAGTTCTTTCAATGGAGAGGAGACAGATTGTGTATTCATACTATGCATGAACACCGATCTCTCTCTCCTCATAGACAGTCCCTTCCCCCCACAGTTAGAAACACACATAGGGAACACAGTTAACCCTTTGATCTCTCCCTACTGTTAACCCCTTCCCTGCCAGTGACATTTACACAGTAATCAGTGCATTTTTCGTTCAATACATTTTTATTGGGTTTTGAACAAATTATGCACTGACATAACATGGATGTAATAGATATTGCTATCATTAGCATCAAAAGGGTGTCAGCTAATACACAGAGTAGGGATGAGCTTCGAGTTCGAGTTGAACCCATGTTCGACTCGAAAATCGCATGTTCGACCGTTCGTCGAATTACAAACAATATGGGCCGTTCGCGCCAAATTCGAGTGGTGCGTCATGGCCCATAATTCACTGCGGCATCGCGGTGCATTGCTGGCTGATGATTGGCCAAGCATGCGCTATGACCCGCATGCTTGGCCAATTACAGAGCCGTCTGTACAGAGAGCTGTAATTGGCCAAACCCAGGGTGGTGGTAACTAGTGGTTATTCTGCCACATCTCTCTCCCCCACCACCTCCTCTTCTTCTTCCTCCATGGCCTCTTCCTGTGCTGATTTGTCCTTGGAACCAGCGATGCGCCGTAGACGTTCAAGGGGCTACGCAAGCACGCAAGCAAAAAGATACCATGCGGTGCTTGAGCTGGTGTGCTTGGGGGACAGGAGCCACACTGGGGCAGAGATTCTGTCAGCTCTGCAGGGGCAGGTTCAGAGGTGGTTGATGCCATGCCAGCTTAAGGCGGATATGGTGGATTGTGACAGTGGCACCAACCTCCTCTCCGCCCTCCAGGACAACTGACCTATGTGCCCTGTTTGGCTCACGTCCTTAACTTGGTGGTGCAGTGGTTCTTGGGCACCTGGGCTTATAGGATGTCCTGAGGCAGGCCAGGAAAGTCTGTGTGCATTTCCGCAGGTCATATAATGCCAGTGCTCGGCTGGCTGACCTCCAAAAGGAATTTAACCTGCCCAAGAACCGCCTAATCTGTGACATGCCCACCAGGTGGAACTCAACGTTGGCCATGCTGCAGCGGCTGCACATGCAGCAGAGGGCCATCAATGAGTACCTATGCGACTATGGCAGCCGGACAGGGTCAGGGGAGCTTGGTTTTTTTCCCCACGCCAATGGGCTATGATCAGGGATGCATGCACTGTCCTGTCACCATTTGAGGAGGCCACGAGGATGGTGAGCAGTAACAGTGCATGCATCAGTGACAATGTACCTCTTGCCCACCTGTTAGAGCACACGCTGCGTGGAATAATGGACAGGGCACTTGAGGCAGAACAGAGGGAGGCAGAGGAGGACTTCCTTACCTCTCAAGGCCCCCTTTATCCAGACAGTGTTCCTGCGTGCCCGCTGATCACACAGGAAGAGGAGGAGGATTGTGTCAGCATGGAGGTGGAGCCTGGCACTCAGCATCAGCAGCAGTCTTCAAGGGATCATTTATAGTCCCAAGAAACCCATGGACTTGTACGTGGCTGGGAGGAGGTGGCTGCGGATCATGTCATCCTTAGTGACCCAAAGGACTCAGGACCGAATGCCTCAGCAAACCTATGCTGCATGGCCTCGCTGATCCTGCAAAGCCTGCGGAAGGATCCTCATATTCATGGTATCAAGGAGAGGGATCAATACTGGCTGGCAACCCTCCTTGATCCACGTTACAAGGGTAAGGTTGCGGACCTTATCTTGCCATTGCAGAGGGAGCAGAGGATGAAACTTTCTTCGGGAGGCCTTGCAGAAAGGTCTGTGCAATGCTTTCCCAGAGACTGGGAGGTTACAAACTCCTGTTACTGGACAACGTGTTGCTGAAGCTTCGGTCAGTCTAAGAAGGAGCGGTGGAAAAGGTGGCCGTCTGACCGATGCGTTCAGACAATTTTTTAGTCCGCAGCCCCAAGGTATGATCGGTTCCAGCGTCTGTTTTACATGGTGCAGGAATACCTAGGGGCAAGATCTGACTTGGACACCTTTCCCACTGAAAATCCTCTGGGTTACTGGGTCTTGAGGATGGATCACTGGCCAGAGCTTGCACAGTATGCAATTGAGCTACTGGCCTGTCCTGCATCCAGCGTTCTTTCGGAACACACATTCAGTGCTGCTGGAGGCTTTGTAACCAATCACAGGGTGTGCCTGTCCACTGACTCGGTCGATCGAGTGACCTTCATAAAAATGAATCAGTCTTGGATCACCACCAGCTACCAGGCACCTGATGCTGATGTAACTGAATAATTTTTTTGAAATGTCAGATCCCTTTAAGACTGCCTATGCTGATGATGAGTGACTATCCTGTTATGCTGAGTGATTATCCTCTTCCTCCTCAATGATCATGCTGATAGCTTGTAAGAACATTTTTGGTTCTGGGCGCCGCCACCAGTGGCTAAGACCCAATTTTTCAGCTCCTGTTTAACAGGGGCGTGTAATTGCAATTTTTGATGCAATATTTTGCAGGAGTGTTTGTTGCTGCGCTTAACTAGAGTATCTGTGAGGGGTTGCAGTGTTGTGGCACCAGCACCAGTGCCTAAGGCCCAATTTTTCAGCCCCTGTTTAACAGGGGCGTGTAATTACAATTTTTGATGCAATATTTTGCAGGAGGGTTCGTTGCTGCGCTCAACTAGAGTATCTGTGAGGGATTGCAGTGTTGTGGCATCAGCACCAGTGCCTAAGGCCCAATTTTTCAGCCCCTGTTTAACAGGGGCGTGTAATTACAATTTTTGATGCAATACTTTGCAGCAGGGCTCATCCCTGCGCTCCAACTAGAGTATCGGTGAGGGGTTGCAGTGTTGTGGCACCAGTGCCCAAGGCCCAATTTTTCTGCCCCTGTTCAACAGGGACATGTAATTACAATTCTTGATCTAGCCCATTCCTGTGCCCACCAAGAGTAACTGTGAGGGCTTACAGTGTTGTGGCAAACACCACCACCACCACCACCAAAGGCCCAATTGTTCTGCCCCTGTTCAACAGGTGCATGTAATTACAATTCTTGATATATTTCACAGCAGGGCCCATTCCAGCGCCCACCAAGAGTAACTGTGAGGACTTACAGTGTTGT
The DNA here is from genome assembly GCF_042186555.1 of Aquarana catesbeiana. NCBI lineage: Eukaryota > Metazoa > Chordata > Amphibia > Anura > Ranidae > Aquarana > Aquarana catesbeiana. The sequence goes on from NC_133332.1 coordinate 84,253,797, forward strand.
GGCACCAACACCACCACCACCACCACCACCAAAGGCCCAATTTTTCTGCCCCTGTTCAACAATGGCATGTAATTACAATTCTTGATCTAATATTTCACAGCAGGGCCCGTTCCTGCGCCCACCAAGAGTAACTGTGAGGGCTTACAGTGTTGTGGCCTAAGGCCCCAATTTCAGCAGAGTATATAGGGCAGGCCCCTACTTTCAAACATCCAATTTACAAACGACTCCTACTTGCAAACGGAAGGAGACAACAGGAAGTGATGTGAAATCTACCCCTAGGAAGGGAAATTCTCTGTAAGAGTTAATATGGGAAAAACGTGTCTCCTCTCCACTGATGCTTTATCACCAACCCTTGTTTCACTAAAAACCCAAAATTTTCAAAAAACATTTGTCATTGGGGCAGAAAGTGAGGTGAAATCTTCTGAAGAGGTGCACAGACAGCAAAACATATGTTTTCCTAAAAGTTTAAAAATAGATTCTTTGGCTGGAGCTACACTTTAAAACTGTACTAGTTCAAAATTACAAACAGATTGTACTTAACAACAAACCTACAGTCCCTGTCTTGTTTGCAACGCCTGTATACTGCTGTTCAGAGTATATACGGCATGGGGCCCCACGCCTTTCCTTTTTTTAATTTGGTTGCTGGGTTCCCCTTAATATCCATACAAGACCCAAAGGGCCTGATAATGGACTGGGGGGGTACCCATGCCGTGTGTCGAACTGATTTTCATCCATATTGCCGGGACCCGACATTACATTAAAGCCGCAAACAGTTTTAAATGACTTTTATTCCTTTAAAAATGTCATTTTGTGTTGGAAACACGCGCCACTTTATAGGCATACTATAGACACCCCCTAGGTACGATATTTAAAGGAATATTTCACTTTTTTTTTCACTTTAAACATCATTAAAATCACTGCTCCCGAAAAAACGTCCGTTTTTAAAACTTTTTTTTGCATTAATACATTTCCCCTGGGGAAGGACCCGGGTCCCCAAACCCTTTTTAGGACAATACCATGCATATTATCCTTTAAAATTAGCACTTTTAATTTTGAACGTTCGAGTCCCATAGACTTTAATGGGGTTCTAAAGTTCATGCAAACTTTTGGTCCGTTCGCAGGTTCTGGTGCGAACCGAACTGGGGGGTGTTCAGCTCATCCCTAATACAGAGTAATAACATAACAGCATAATAAGAACTGAAATGTAATAAAGTAAAACAAGCAAATAATGATACATTTCTTGAACAAGTCCTTTCTTAGGTCACCAGTGGATAAGTTATTACCAAATCATACTGATCCAAATATGTGTGTGTATTACCTAAGTAGTTTCTCCTGCTTTTTATTCTATGTATGTGTTGTACTTAGTTGTTTTTAAGTGTGGGTTTTATACCATTTGGTCCATGGGGCCCACAATTGTTGTTCCCGAAGGTATTGGGTTTTATTTGATGTCATCAAGAGTTTATATGTGTAGTGTGTTTGGGTCAATGTAATGACTTCAGTCAGAGATGGAGGGACATTCATTTTCTATAGTTTGGTTAGTGATAGTCTAGCTGCCAGAAGAAGTATATGTATAACAATCTTGTGGTTTGCCAGGGGGATAACGTTTGTGTTTAAATTAAGAATGGCTAAATCTGGGGAAGCTGGAATAGGGGTGACCGTGACATTAGCTATTAGTGAGAACACATCTTTCCAGTATGTGTCTAGGTGGGGGCAGTCCCAGAGGATGTGCATTAAGGTTTCCATTTGGTCACAATCTCTCCAGCATTTGGGTGAGGTATTTCCTTTATATTTTGCTAGAATTGTCGGGGTTAAGTACCACCTTTGGGCTATTTTTTGTGTCAGTTCCCATAGGGTTACGCAAGAGGTGGCTTTGTATATTGACTTAATTGTTAACGACCATTGAGTTTGTGTAAAACTACTTCCTAAATCTTGTTCCTATTTAGTTAGCGAGGGTAGTTTGGAAGGTGCATTTTTTCCTCTTAGCACAGGGTAAATGATCGATTTTCCTTTAGCCGTGTTGGTAGAATAGTTTAGGTAGGTCCAAATTTTTATGGGGATGGAAGCCCGTAATTGAGGGTTATATGGGAGGCAACGTGCTATCTAGAGATAAAGATTTATCAGTGCATTTTTATAGCACTGATCACTGTATAATTGTCAATTGTTTAAAAAATGTGTCAAAAGTGTCCGATGTGTCTGCCATAATGTCGCAGTCCCGATAAAAATCGCAGATTGCCACCATTACTAGTAAAAAAAAAATAATAAAAATGCCATAAATCTATCCCCTATTTTGTGGAAGCTATAACTTTTGCGCAAACCAATCAATATACGCTTATTGCAATTACAAAAATGTAGAAGAATAACGTATTGGCCTAAACTGAGAACATTTTTTTTTTTTTTTAATAAAAAATGTGGGATATTTATTAGAGCAAAAAGTAAAAGATATTGTGTTTTTTACAAAATTGTCGCTTTTCTTTTGTTTATAGCGCAAAAATTAAAAACCACAGAGACGATCAAATACCACCAAAAGAAAGCTCTATTTTAGGGAAAAAAGGACATCAATTTTGTTTGGGTACAGCATCGCATGGCTGCGCAATTGTCAGTTAAAGCGACGCAGTGCCGAATCGCAAATAATGGCCTGGTCATTGAGCAGCCCAATCTTCTGGGGCTGAAGCCGTTAAAGTCTATGGGACACGAACGTGGAAAAATCAAAAGTGTTCATTTTAAAGGCTTATATGCAAGGTATTGCCATAAAAAATGTTTGAGGACCCGGGTAATGCCCTAGGGGACATGTATCAATGCAAAAACAAGTTTTTAAAACTGCAGTTTTTTCAGGAGCAGTGATTTTAATAATGCCTAAAGTAAAACAATAAAAATTAAATATTCCTTTAAATATCGTGCCTGGAGGGGGATCCCCTTTGTCTGCCTGTAAAGTAGTGCCTCTTTCCCATGTTTATAACAGTACCGCAGCAAAATTACATTTCTAAAGGAAAAAATGTACCGTATTTATCGGCGTATAACACGCACCGGCGTATAACACGCACCCCAATTTAGGAGGGAATTTTAAGGAAAAAAAAAATTTTAGGAGGGAAGTTGAAGGAAAAAAAACTTACATTTAAATGCCCATCATTGCAGTCTTCTCAGTGAAGCCTTGCCCCAGTGCAGCCATGTCAGTGCAGCCATGTCAGTGCATCCTTGTCAGTGCAGCCTTCCCCAGTGCAGCTTTGTCAGTGCAGCCTTCCCCAGTGCAGCCATGTCAGTGCAGCCTTGTCAGTGCAGCCTTGTCAGTGCAGCCTTCCCCAGTGCAGCCTTCCCCAGTGCAGCCTTCCCCGGTGCAGCCTTCCCCAGTGCAGCCTTGTCAGTGCAGCCTTGTCAGTGCAGCCTTCCCCAGTGCAGCCTTGTCAGTGCAGCCTTGTCAGTGCAGCCTTCCCCAGTGCAGCCTTGTCAGTGCAGCCTTCCCCAGTGCAGCCTTCCCCAATGCAGCCTTGCATCCTGTGATCCCTGCCATCCGGTCTTTCAAAATCGCAGACCGCGATTTGAAAATGGCGCCGCCGGCACCGAAATACACAGAGCCGGTCCTCGGCTCTTCTCGGCGGCTCCCGTTTACTTTCGGCTCCACTCGTAGTCCCGAGCGGAGCTATCCGAACCTAGCCGAGTACACTCGGCTAGGTTCGGGCGGCGCTCGAGTGAAGAGGAAAGTGGCCGAGAAGAGCCGAGGACTGGCACTGTGTATTTCGGCGCCGGCGGCGCCATTTTCAAATCGCGGCCGGCGATTTTGAAAATCTGACAGCTCCGGATCGCAGGGGATCGGCGTATAACATGCACCCGCGATTTTCCCCTGATTTTAAGGGGAAAAAAGTGCGTGTTATACGCCGATAAATACGGTAATTTAAAATTGCTCGCGGCTGTAATGCATTGTCGTATCCCGGAAGTAAACTTAAATAATTATTAATAAAAAATGGCACTGGTTCCCATCCCAGTCCATTACAAAACAAAATTACATTACAAAATCCATACCAGACCCTTATCCGAGGAATGCAACCTGGCAGGCCGCAGGAAAAGGGGGGGCAACAGAGCGCCCGCCTCCTGAATCGTACCAGGCCACATGCCGTCAACATGGAGAGGGTGCTTTGGGGTCCTGCTTTAACAGCTGTTATATAGCAAAGGCTATACATCACCGGTTGGCCCCGCCCCCTCACATGATGTCAGAAAGGGCAGGGTCACCCGGTTACATCACCGGGTGGCCCTACCCTTGGCTATATAACAGCTGTCACCACGAAAAGGCTGCAGTCGGCGGGACGCCTCCCATCGAGGCAGAGTTTTTCCATTTTTCTTTTTTTTTTGTCACTGTCGGCACCGTGATTGGCGAGGGATTACCATCGCGAGAAACTTTTTTTTTTTTTAATAAAGGAATTGTCAAAAACTGTCTGCTGTCGTTTTTACTTTTTTGGTGAATGGGTAGGGGGGTCGGGATCTGGGGGCCCCAGATCCCTGCCCGGAGACCCCCACAACCACAGAGCGAGGGTTGTGGGGATGAGGCCCTTGTCCCCATCAACATGGGAACAAAGCACCCTCTCCATGTTGAGGGCATGTGGCCTGGCACAGTTCAGGAGAAGGGGCGCTCTCTCATCCCCCCCCTTTTTTCCTGCGGCCTGCCAGGTTGTATGCACGGATAAGGGTCCAGTATGGATTTTGGTGGGGACCCACACGCAATTTTTTTTATTGGCACGGAGTTCCCCTTAAAATCCATACCAGACCTGAAGGGCCTGGTTTGGATTTTGGGGGGGACTCCCACACATTTTTTTTTAACATTTTGGCATAGGGTTCCCCTTAACCACTTCAATACACTGTGTTATATAAACTACACTGCCTGAATTGACTGAATATAGAGCCTACACTGACTATATAGGCTACACTGAATGCAGAGTATATATATATATATATATATATATATATATATATATATAGTGACGGTATGCGGGGTGAGGTAATGGATAATTGGTATATTTCACCTTGCATCGGTTCTATTGTAAGAGACTGAACCGGAATCCGGCCCTGATTTTTCCAGCCTGCGGCAGGCTTGGTTCGGGTCTGGATGTTGTGGTCCACTTGAGTCCACGCTCAGGTGGATTTTAAGGCTCGGTTCACACTGGAACTGGCCGCGGATCGCACAGGAACGCTGTGATTCCCTGTTCCCCGGTTCAGGGATGAATCAGGGCCGAATCTCTGCCTGAATTCGGCCTTGAAACGGAACCAAAGACACACCGCATTTCTGTGCAGTGCGCTCCGCAGCCACCCTGGAGATATGTGAACCGGCTCCATAGAGAGCCGTTCACACCTATGTGAATTGGAAATCCGCATCCAATTCGCATAATTGTGAACCCAGCCTCAATGAGCCGGAAGAGAGCACAGCAGAGCTCTGGCCTGAGACTCAGAAGGGAATCTGAGAGAGAGGAGCTCTGTTTGGTTTTATAAAAAAGGTTTGCTTTACCATATGTTTTGTGGGTGACGGGGACCAGCCCCACACCGTATAGAGAGGAGTCTACTGTTTGGTTTAGTGCCAGATGGCAAGGATTTAGTTTACTGTTTTTGTTTGTTTTCATGACTTTGCAAACTTCTTCTAAATAAAGCTGGCAACCCGCCAGATTTTAAAGAAACTGTCTGCATGCTGACCTTAATTTCCAGAAAAGGTGATCCCCACAAGCTAATCTCCCACACGTGGTGGAGAATGCAGGAAATTTCTTAAAATGGACGAAAAGTTAAAGGCCCTGCTACAGGCCAATGCAGCTCAATGGGAAACCAACCACCAAGTCACAGAGGCCACTGCAGCACAACAGGTGGCCCAGCAGGAGATGAACCGCCAAGTCGCAGAGGCTGCTGCAGCACAACAGGCAGCCCAGGAGGAGATGAACCGACAGTTCGCAGAGGCTCTAGTGGATTCGAAAAAGGGGTTCACACCTTCTGTGCCAGTAGAACCAAAATTGGTACGTGCCTCGTACCACCTACAGAAGATGACACCTGCCAATGATGTCGAGGCATACCTTGCGACTTTTGAGAGATTCGCTGTCCGTGAAGGTTGTCCAAAAGAACAGTGGGTGGGTCTGTTGGCCCCATTTCTGACAGGAGAACCTCAAAAGGCCTATTTTGACCTGGAACCGGATAAGGCCCAGGACTATGAGACTCTGAAGACAGAGATACTCGCACGCTTGGGTGTCACCATGGCAGTCCGGGCCCAGTGCGTACATCAGTGGACCTACTCCAGCAACAAGCCACCCCGTTCTCAAATGTTCAACCTGGTCCACCTCACCAGGAAGTGGTTGCAGCCAGAGACCTTGACATACCCTCAGATCGTGGAGCGTGTGGTAATTGACCAGTACCTGTGTGCGCTCCCTGCTGCTCTGAGGAAGTGGGTCGGACAGGGGGACCCCAAAACTGCAACCCAATTGGTGGACCTAGCGGAGAGGTACATTGCTACTGAGGGCTTGGTGAACCCGTCTACGCCCCACTTTGGTGTGTCTAGGGGTGCAAGATCGCCCATCGGTTCTGGTAAGACAGTTCCAGGGTTCAAGAGCATGGGGAAGTTAGATAAGACTGTTGTTACAACTAATGAGACTGTGGGTCCTAGACCTGGAGACTGGACAAAGAAGCCTAGAAGGTCTTTGTAAGAAGCCTTATACAGTGTGGGGTGTGGACTTAGTCCCCCTGAGCCATGAATGGCCAAAAGCACCCTGCCTTTGGCCAATTATGGCTGTTTCAGCAGAGTGCGCTGTGATTATATACCGTATCATATAATCATCATACAGCAATGCACTGCGATCTTGCAGTGTATTATGGGGCGTTCCACAGCACTTGAATTTCATAATATTCGCTGTTCGGCGAACACCCGATGTTTGAGTCGAACTTACGTTCGATTCAAACATCGAGCTCATCCCTAGTGCTGAGGTTTGTACATGTACACTATTCATACAATAATGAGTAACAATTCTCCATTCCTTTAGTTAAATCAGCCTCACTGTCTAATACTGTTTTACACATTACACACAGATGTAAATGATATATTCTGGTTCTGCTGCTAAAAGAACTTTACTCAAGAGGGTTACGACACACTGACCTATCTCAAAGGCTGACAAAGACAAGTTAATAAATAATCAATTTTGAAGCTCATTTTTCTTTGACCAATATACGTGAAAATATTGTGTAACACTAAAATCAAGTATAAATATCTCATCAAAACACACAAAACACACCTCATTCTTTGGACAGCTAAAGCATTGAATCAGGTAAGTTTAAAGTTATATTTTTTGGATAGAGAGATATTGAAGTAGAATTTCTAGGTACTGCACAAGTATCTGCTGTGTTCATTGAATACTGCCACCCAGCATTGGGATAGAGTGTATGTATAGGCAAAGCATTTTTTTATTTTTTTATTTTGGATAGAGGTGGGAAGGATTAGAACTCCTGTCAAGTCTGTATTGCAGTCTGTGCAAATTCACCTTCATTGTTTGTCCTGATGACCATTTTCATAGATGCAGAAAATGATGGGAAATCTCAAATACAGTTGTCAGCAAAACAAGAGCTAAAAAGTTTTAAAGGGAACTTCTGTGATGGTGATGACTGTTTCATAGAAGATTTCTCCTTACTTTATAAAGATTTCCTCTCACATCCTCTTGCTTCAATGGGACAGGAAGTAAAGGGAAATTTCCTCAAGTAAACAAAGGTAGCAAAAAAATAAATAAAATTGACAGGGGTGACAACTCACTCACAGCCAATAAAAAAAACTTCCTTTTATGCAAAAGGGAGACTTTTTGAATTTTTAAACTAGGTTCCATGTCCCCAAATAGCCTCAATGAAGCTCTTGAGGTACATAATATAGTGTGATGTTGACTTGTATAGTTTCTCATTTCTATTTTTTATTTTTTTAACTTATTTTGGTATTATTTATATTTGAAACATATTTCCTGTTCTGGTTTTCCAGACCACTTATGATGTTTCTGATTATTATTTTTTAGTTACTCATCGTTTGACGAAGTTATTTTCCATCTGAAACAATATTTATAAATAATTTCTCTTATATATAAAGGCCTGGTGAGTGTTTTTTCACTTTTTTTAAATTTTGTAATCCTTTATGCATTCAAGTGTATTACATGTACTGATAATGGTTCTAGTATATCATTATTTGTTATTATCTTGTGTGTACATATATTCTCTCCAGCCATAAAATATTCTGCAAGTTTCGGTGGTGAATAAAATTTTATTTTTGGCTCAAACAAAGAGTTTTTTTAATGTAAGACAAAGGTGGAGTCATTCTCATATTTTTTTCTTTTTTCTTTTGTTTTTTTCTTTTTGGATTTTACATTTTTTGTTTTTTGTTTCATTTTTATTTTTTATATATATATTTTTTTAATTACTTTTAATTACTTTTTCAGTTTTCATATAATATATAACTATATAGATAATTTTTAGAATATCCCCCCTGGATCTGAACATGAATGGGTTTTGGTTATCCAGTCCTGTTTTTAGTACCCAGTCCTGGCTGTGGCTGTTTTCTAATGAAAATAAACTAAGATTCACCAGAGAGGTGAGCATACCACCTCTTAGAGGGACTTGCCATTAGGAATCGTCAAAAGACCTGACAGGGTCTCTTTATGTACAAATGCACTATTTTTAGTAATATAGCATGACTGTGCATTGTGATGTGCTGGGACACAGGTACATTGGAAAGATGTGCGTTACACATAACATGCATTTTGGCTTGTTGCAGTAACACACACGTTAAAGTGGTTTTAAAGTCAATTTTTTTTTTACCTTAAAGCAGAGATTCACCCAAAAGTGGTACTTATGCTTATTCGCCCCCTCCCCCCTCCGGTGCCACATTTGGCACCTTTCGGGGGGAGGGGGGTTACGGGGACCTGTTTTTTGACAGATCCTCTTCCCCACTTCCAGGAGATGGTGACGCGGCGCAGCTCAGCCCCCCTCCTCCTTCCTCCACTGCCAGGCCAATTAAAAAGCGCAGCGTGCTTCACGCACGCGGCTGTGAAGTCAAAAGGCTTCACTGCCGGGTTCCTTAACCAGCAATGGCAGCAGCTGCACCCGATAGCCGATCCGAAGATCTGCTGCGGTGCTGACAATGTGGGCTCCCTGGACAGGTAAGTGTCCATATATTGAAAGTCTGCAGCTGCAGTATTTGTAGCTGCTGACTTTTAAATTTTTCGTGGGGTGGGCGGACCTTTGCTTTAATGCATTCCCTGCATTAAGGTGAAAAAATATCCCACTACCTGTTCCTTCCCCTTCCCTAAATACTTTTCTGAGTCCTCTCTCAATCCAGCGATGTGCCCGTTTACAGCAGTCCTGGTCTCTCTTCCTCTTCTCACAGGACAGCCATATTTATTGAAAGTTTCCAGACAGCAATAAGTTAATGTGTATATATATAAAAAAAATATTTTATATATATATATATATATATATATATATATATATATATATATATATATATATATATATATATTGGGAAAAAGGAGGGAATCATTAGAACCCCTGTTAAGTTTTTATTGCTATCTATGCAGATTCACTGTATGTCCCAAAGGCCATTTTCAGAGAAAGAAAATTATGAGAAATCGAAAAATACACCACTGTCATCAGAACAAGAGGTGAAACTTTCCAATGGAAGCCTCGTTACAGTGAAACCTGTCTAATAGGGGGCATGAACATTTCTTACATTTTATGTAACTACTGGAGCTTCTTTTCTTTTTCTTTTTTTTTTTTTTATTCTGATTTTTTTTTTTAAATGAGTGGCCTCTCTACTGTGAAAAGTTAAGGTAGCAATAATATGAATGTACCATCATCCAGAAATCAATAATCAAAGAGAGTTGGAAGCCTGATCCCCAGTCAGGCGACCAAAAGTGGGGGCAAGTTGGACTATTCCGGTACAATAGTAGTGGGTAACCATATAGAGCATATAACGGCAGTGATAAAAGTTATAATCGATTTTATTGATGCGAAGAACAAAACATGGTAATGCAGTAACACTTAATAAATGTACAGATATAAAACAATGACTTCAGTAGTATACAGTACAACACAAGATCTCAGATATCATATTCCTCGACTAGTTTCGCGGACACAAGCCGCTTCATCAGGAGGGAATCTGGAGATGAATAATTCTGACTAAACAGTCTGAACCTGACAAATAAAGAACATACAATGAAGTATACCAAAGTACATAAATAAACACTTTGTGTTCCAGCATCAAAATTAACAATTGCATAATGACATTTGTGGGGGGGGAACAGGGACGAATCTGCTTACCCAGGCCCCAGTAGACCCCAGGCGCAAGGTCCCACCACCAGAAGATGATCTCCCACGGCGACCTGGGGGAGCTGACGAGATAACGGTGGTATTAAGAATAAAAAATATAAAATATATTAAAAGGAATTGAGGTAACCTAGATTGCCACATACAGGAAGTGAGGCATGGGATAATGAGGGCAATGATGGAAAATGGTGATGGCAAAGGAGGGTGACTAGTGGATGATGTGCAAGTGACAAGACTTAGGTTGCATTGTGCAAGGAATAAAAGATTGCATACAGTGACCAAAAGGTTGAAAAAAAGGTGATAATGGGGGCATAAGGGGTGTTAAGTGGTGTAGCGGTAAGGAGGTAAACAGGTGAGAGGGATGGGACGGGGGGAGAGAAAGAGGAAAGAGGGGGTGGAATAAGGGATGGTGGGGAGGGTAGAAGGAAGGTAGGGAAATAGAGGGAAAGCCAAGGGAGGGGGAGGGGGGGAAAGGAAAGAGGGGGATGGGGAGGGAGGAAGCGTGGGAAGAGAGGAAGGAAGGGGGAGGAAGGGGACAGGAGGGGGGGGGGAAGGGGGGAAGAAGTGGGAAAGGGGGGAAAAAAAAAGGGAGGAAAGAAGGGGAAGGAAAGGAAAGGAAAGGAGTGAGACAGTGTAAAACTATGAGGTGAAGAGGGGCCTAGCGGTACCTGATATTAGTATGAGCATAGAAGGGTTCCCAAGGAAGGCACCCTGCCAGGGGTTGCTGTCATAATAAGGTAGATGGAGAGATGATAAGGGCTGCAAACGATGGGCGAACATAAAACAAGGCATGTTCACCTGAGCCTAGGGCAACTGGGGGGAGAAACCAGTGTATTAGAGATAAAATTGCTACTGCCCAGGGTTATGGGACTTGAGTAAGCGGGTAGGTAGGTACTCACCATAGACTTGCGCTAGGCTGGCCGGGGTATAAAGACCCGGGGGCAACAGACCGAACCATCAGGCTAGCAGGCATGGCCTGCTATTAATAGTTCCCAACCCTGCGACGCCACGCCGAGCGTCAAACAGGGCTCCGGCGCGTGACGTCACAGGGTCAGAGGTTCCACACAGCGCGCACACGAGGAGGTCGCGCGCGCACACATGCGCACCGGCTGTATGGCCACGGGAACGTTGTCCCAGCCAATGCTAGTGCAAGAGGAGGGGGCGGTCCCGTGTCCGAGACCGATCCCTCCACCAGGAACCTCACCAGGCCGCCGCGGGAGAACGCCGGAGGAGGGGCCCGCGCTGGCGCCCTAGCCGGGACCAAGATTGGGGAAGCAGAAGTCCCAATAAAACAAATATAAAGACAACAATATGAGAGTTGATACAAGGATAGTGGGAAGATAAAACCATAATGGGAAAGCTTGAAAAAACTTAAATTGGTAAACTAGGGAAAGTAAATACCCTAGAAGCCGGTGCAAACAACCCCCCCGGGACATAAACCCATAAACACCTAATTGCATATAAGCATATAAGTAATGGGGGGCCAAGGACAGCACCACATGGTTGGGTAGAAGCATGTGGATAAAGGGGCGGGTAGCCAGGGTAAAAGTGTCTAGCCAACCTAATGGGCATCTGTCTCGGAGGGTTGCATCGGGGCTAATAATTAGCCATATTGGTAATATGGAGGGGTAAAAGTACATATAAATAGAGGCCCCCCCAAAAAAACACAAATGTATGTGTCAGTGGGGGTTAGTTAAAAATGAAGGGTGGGGCACATGGGGTCTGCAGGGTGGGGGGCACTAATTGGCCCCTCCACTAAAACAGCCCACCCAAGTGTCCCACTCGACATGGAGACGGGTGTGTTATCCACCCAATGTATACGATTAAATAAGTGGCCTCTCTACTGTGAAAAGTTAAGGTAGCAATAATACGAATGTACCATCATCCAGAAATCAATAATCAAAGAGAGTTGGAAGCCTGATCCCCAGTCAGGCGACCAAAAGTGGGGGCAAGTTGGACTATTCCGGTACAATAGTAGTGGGTAACCATATAGAGCATATAACGGCAGTGATAAAAGTTATAATCGATTTTATTGATGCGAAGAACAAAACATGGTAATGCAGTAACACTTAATAAAAGTACAGATATAAAACAATGACTTCAGTAGTATACAGTACAACACAAGATCTCAGATATCATATTCCTCGACTAGTTTCGCGGACACAAGCCGCTTCATCAGGAGGGAATCTGGAGATGAATAATTCTGACTAAACAGTCTGAACCTGACAAATAAAGAACATACAATGAAGTATACCAAAGTACATAAATAAACACTTTGTGTTCCAGCATCAAAATTAACAATTGCATAATGACATTTGTGTGGGGGGAACAGGGACGAATCTGCTTACCCAGGCCCCAGTAGACCCCAGGCGCAAGGTCCCACCACCAGAAGATGATCTCCCACGGCGACCTGGGGGAGCTGACGAGATAACGGTGGTATTAAGAATAAAAAATATAAAATATATTAAAAGGAATTGAGGTAACCTAGATTGCCACATACAGGAAGTGAGGCATGGGATAATGAGGGCAATGATGGAAAATGGTGATGGCAAAGGAGGGTGACTAGTGGATGATGTGCAAGTGACAAGACTTAGGTTGCATTGTGCAAGGAATAAAAGATTGCATACAGTGACCAAAAGGTTGAAAAAAAGGTGATAATGGGGGCATAAGGGGTGTTAAGTGGTGTAGCGGTAAGGAGGTAAACAGGTGAGAGGGATGGGACGGGGGGAGAGAAAGAGGAAAGAGGGGGTGGAATAAGGGATGGTGGGGAGGGTAGAAGGAAGGTAGGGAAATAGAGGGAAAGCCAAGGGAGGGTGAGGGGGGGGAAAGGAAAGAGGGGGATGGGGAGGGAGGAAGCGTGGGAAGAGAGGAAGGAAGGGGGAGGAAGGGGACAGGAGGGGGGGGAGGGGGGAAAAGTGGGAAAGGGGGGAAAAAAAAGGGAGGAAAGAAGGGGAAGGAAAGGAAAGGAAAGGAAAGGAGTGAGACAGTGTAAAACTATGAGGTGAAGAGGGGCCTAGCGGTACCTGATATTAGTATGAGCATAGAAGGGTTCCCAAGGAAGGCACCCTGCCAGGGGCTGCTGTCATAATAAGGTAGATGGAGAGATGATAAGGGCTGCAAACGATGGGCAAACAAGGCATGTTCACCTGAGCCTAGGGCAACTGGGGGGAGAAACCAGTGTATTAGAGATAAAATTGCTACTGCCCAGGGTTATGGGACTTGAGTAAGCGGGTAGGTAGGTACTCACCATAGACTTGCGCTAGGCTGGCCGGGGTATAAAGACCCGGGGGCAACAGACCGAACCATCAGGCTAGCAGGCATGGCCTGCTATTAATAGTTCCCAACCCTGCGACGCCACGCCGAGCGTCAAACAGGGCTCTGGCGCGTGACATCACAGGGTCAGAGGTTCCACACAGCGCGCACACGAGGAGGTCGCGCGCGCATGCATGCGCACCGGCTGTATGGCCACGGGAACGTTGTCCCAGCCAATGCTAGTGCAAGAGGAGGGGGCGGTCCCGTGTCCGAGACCGATCCCTCCACCAGGAACCTCCCCAGGCCGCCGCGGGAGAACGCCGGAGGAGGGGCCCGCGCAGGCGCCCTAGCCGGGACCAAGACTGGGGAAGCAGAAGTCCCAATAAAACAAATATAAAGACAACAATATGAGAGTTGATACAAGGATAGTGGGAAGATAAAACCATAATGGGAAAGCTTGAAAAAACTTAAATTGGTAAACTAGGGAAAGTAAATACCCTAGAAGCCGGTGCAAACACCCCCCCCGGGACATAAACCCATAAACACCTAATTGCATATAAGCATATAAGTAATGGGGGGCCAAGGACAGCACCACATGGTTGGGTAGAAGCATGTGGATAAAGGGGCGGGTAGCCAGGGTAAAAGTGTCTAGCCAACCTAATGGGCATCTGTCTCGGAGGGTTGCATCGGGGCTAATAATTAGCCATATTGGTAATATGGAGGGGTAAAAGTACATATAAATAGAGGCCCCCCCAAAAAAACACAAATGTATGTGTCAGTGGGGGTTAGTTAAAAATGAAGGGTGGGGCACATGGGGTCTGCAGGGTGGGGGGCACTAATTGGCCCCTCCACTAAAACAGCCCACCCAAGTGTCCCACTCGACATGGAGACGGGTGTGTTATCCACCCAATGTATACGATTAAATGAGTGGCCTCTCTACTGTGAAAAGTTAAGGTAGCAATAATACGAATGTACCATCATCCAGAAATCAATAATCAAAGAGAGTTGGAAGCCTGATCCCCAGTCAGGCGACCAAAAGTGGGGGCAAGTTGGACTATTCCGGTACAATAGTAGTGGGTAACCATATAGAGCATATAACAGCAGTGATAAAAGTTATAATCTTGTCACTTGCACATCATCCACTAGTCACCCTCCTTTGCCATCACCATTTTCCATCATTGCCCTCATTATCCCATGCCTCACTTCCTGTATGTGGCAATCTAGGTTACCTCAATTCCTTTATAAAATATATAATATATTTTATATTTTTTATTCTTAATACCACCGTTATCTCGTCAGCTCCCCCAGGTCGCCGTGGGAGATCATCTTCTGGTGGTGGGACCTTGCGCCTGGGGTCTACTGGGGCCTGGGTAAGCAGATTTGTCCCTGTTCCCCCCACACAAATGTCATTATGCAATTGTTAATTTTGATGCTGGAACACAAAGTGTTTATTTATGTACTTTGGTATACTTCATTGTATGTTCTTTATTTGTCAGGTTCAGACTGTTTAGTCAGAATTATTCATCTCCAGATTCCCTCCTGATGAAGCGGCTTGTGTCCGCGAAACTAGTCGAGGAATATGATATCTGAGATCTTGTGTTGTACTGTATACTACTGAAGTCATTGTTTTATATCTGTACTTTTATTAAGTGTTACTGCATTACCATGTTTTGTTCTTTGCATCAATAAAATCGATTATAACTTTTATCACTGCCGTTATATGCTCTATATGGTTACCCACTACTATTGTACCGGAATAGTCCAACTTGCCCCCACTTTTGGTCGCCTGACTGGGGATCAGGCTTCCAACTCTCTTTGATTATTCAGATTTTTGACCTATGATATTCAAAATTTTACATAGGTGATGCTTTAAAGGTATTGTACACTTTTTTTTTGTTTTTGTTATTTTAACTAGGTATTAGTGTAGATTTATTCCCTGTGTTGTTTGTTTGCCTTACTTTGTAGTGATGGGCTCTCATGTTGTGGCTGCAGATTGTAGTGTCATGGCTGATCATTCCCTTATTTCCATGTATTCATTCACCTAGCTTGTCCCCAATGGCCTGCCCTGTGCAGTGGAGCTCTAATTGCAAATTGTATCAATCCTATTTTTGAAGTGATCGGTGATCTCCTGGGTAGTGAGTGAGTTAGTGGGTGGAAGCAGTTGAGGACAATGTAGAGACTTAGATATAGCTAGATATAAATAAAAAGATAGAGAAGAGTTGACGGGGACTGGATAAGAGGGTGTTCATGAAAGTGATAAAATAAAACTTCACGCATTTCCACCTAGCTAATGCTGACAACAAAATGAGAGGAGTGGCGGTCTGCTTCTACAACAGAACTCCTTTTTCCCCACTTGAAAACCGTCGCGGACCCCGAGGGTCGTTACATACTAGTGACTGGAACGATTAATGGTGAGGCTTACACGTTTGTCTCATATTATACACCGAATACACATCAAGACCTTTTCTTTGACGCTACCCTAAAGATCATAAAACCGCATTTCGCGGGCACAGTGATAGTGGGGAGAGACTCCAATACCCCATTCGACTTCTCCTCAGATAAATCTAACCCCCTGCAGCCCAAAACCAAACGGCCCCCTAAACGCAGCCTTCGAGTACCGCAGATCGTCCAATCCTTTGGTCTGATTGATATCTGGAGGGAAATGAATCCCCAAACTAGGGACAACACACACTATTCTGTTCCCCACCATACTTTTTCCAGGATAGACCATATCTTTGTGCCTACACACGTAATCCCGAGGGTAGTAGCCTCCAAAATATACGACACGCCACTGTCTGATCATTCTATAATGACACTGACGCTAAGGGGTGGGTCAGGAGTGAAGGGACCCTTTAGATGGCGCCTCAATTAAACTCTCTTGAGTAATCCAACTCACTGCACAATACTAGCAAAAGCTTTAATTGATTACTTTGGTGAGAATGTCACAGAGTCGATTTCGCTGGGCTGTCTGTGGGCAGCACACAAGGCGGTGATAAGGGGCAGGCTCTTACAACTCTCCTCCCAACTCAAGAAGGAGAGCAAGGCAGAAGTCTCATGACTCACAGCAGATTTCCACCTGTTGAGTAAGAGACATAAACAAAATCCCACGCCGGACAGTCTGGCCAAACTTGACTCTGCTCGAGTGAAACTTAATCTCTCTCTCACCACTTCAGCTGAGAAACATTTGAGGTGGTCAGACGCACGCTTCTATTACCAAACAGATAAGATAGGCTCCAAGTTAGCAGCCAAACAAAACCCAAGGGCTCGCACCTCGTTTTTTCCCAAAATTCGTACCTCGACAGGCAACCTAACACAAAATCCAACAAGCATTATAGATTCATTCCATAATTTCTACTCACACCTTTATGAAAAATTACCCCACACTCATCACAAGGCCAGAGGGCTGTTCCTCCAGGACATTAACCTTCCTCACCTGCAGCAAATACATTGAGAGCTTCTAGATGCACCCTTCTCATCAGATGAAATACTAGACATCAGTAAATCCTTGAAATCGAACTCGGCCCGGGTCCGTACGGTTTTTCGGTTTGTTATTATAAGAAGTTCGGCCCCCAATTGGCCCCTTACATGGCCCGGTTCTTCAACTCCCTCCGGGATAGAGCCCCTCTCCCAAGTGACTTAAACGCAGCTTTTATATCAGTTATACCCAAACAGGGTAAAGACCCAAGCGAGGTTGGCAGCTACCGCCCTATCTCGTTAATTAATAACGATCTCAAAATAATGACAAAAATCCTAGTTAATAGGATGTCTAATTTCATCGCAAGTTACATCCACAGGGACCAAGTGGGCTTCATCCCGGGGAGACAGGGCCCGGACCAGGTTCGCAGAGCTATTGATTTGATTTCCCTTCTGCAGACCCAGCGGGACGGCGGCCCTGCTCAAGAGGGTTTCCTGTTGTCACTGGATCTGCAGAAGGCCTTTGACTCCGTGTCATGGCCCTACCTTTTTGATATCCTAGAACGCTGGGGATTCGGTGACGGTTTTCTTACAATAATTTACACACTGTATTCATCCCCCACAGCTCAGGTATGCTTAATGGGTCACTACTCCGAGTCCTTTGACATTCGTAGGGGAACCAAACAGGACTGCCTTCTTTCGCCCTTGATTTTTGCTATTGCGATCGAGACACTGGCTATAGCCATAAGAACAAATGAGAACATCAAAGGGGTGAAATGCGGACTTGAGGTACACAAGTGTGCCCTCTTTTCTGACGACATGCTATTGTTCTTGACAGCCCCTCTTATATCCACTCCAAATGTCTTCAGCGTTCTCAGGGACTTCGGCGTCGTTTCAGGGCTTCAGGTGAACGTAACCAAATCTGTAGCCCTCAACGTTTGGGTCCAGGCGCCACTAATCGACCAACTCAAACAACATTTTCCCTTCGCGTGGGCAGGAGATTCAATCCCCTATCTAGGTATCAAGCTGACTAAAAACATTGAAGACTTATGCGCCGCCAACTACCCCCCCATGTTCCGCTCACTAGAGCTGGACCTACTGAAATGGTCAAGAGAGGGCCTGTCCTGGCTGGGTAGACTCAACGCAGTCAAAATGAATCTCTTGCCCTGTCTTTTATAACTGTTCCGCTCACTTCCTATTCCAATTAAAAAATCTATCCTGTCCAAATTTCAATCCAGGGTGGTTAGATTTGTCTGGGGAGACCTGGGTTACCGCTTTGCTAGTGATATTCTGTTCAGACTTAAGACTCAAGTTGGCCTAGGTCTACCAAATTTGTTGCTTTACTATCAGGCAGCACAGCTGGTTCAGTTTTCTGCCATATATGCAAAAAACCACAGACCTGATTGGATCTCCCTTGAGAGGCAGCCTGTTCCACATTTCACACTCGACTTTTTGGCATGGAGACCTTCAAAACATAGATCGGCCATTTTAGCCCCTACCTTATCTCACTCCTTGGCCCTCTGTGATCAATTACATAAAAATGTTAACTTGATATCCCCTCTACGGCCTTTTACACACCTGTTTCATAACCCCGACTTCCCCCCAGGGATGAATATATACGCGTTTCATTGGTGGCTGAACAAAGGCCTCTTCAGGATAGGCCATTTCTTTACACCTAATGGCCCTATCCCCTTAGGCCATTCCCTGAGTACACTAGAAATGCCTGCCTCAGAAACATTCAGACTGTTGCAGATCAGGCAGTTCCTCCGCACACTCTGGACTGACAGATTGATCAACCCCAGGGCAACAATGCACGAGCTATGGTGCTCTTCCATAGGTCATCAAAAAGGCGGGATCTCCATTATTTACGCTTCCCTGGCAGATAGGACAGACGTCCCGGCATACGCTCGATCCTGGGAGTCGGATCTGGACATCCAGTGGGATCCTGACATGTGGTTCCAAGCCTTCAGCAGATCATCTAAAGGTATCTTAAATATTGCTTTGATAGAGGCTAACATTAAGGTCTTCACTAAATGGTACTATGTCCCAACCAGGCTCTCCAGGATATTCCCAGATTCCTCCCCTCTATGTTACAGAGGATGTGATCATATGGGCACGATGCATCATATTTGGTGGACGTGCCCCAGCATACGGAGCTACTGGAATAAATTTCTCCATCTTCTACGGAGGGTCTCTGGGATAGATGTACCACAGGATCCCACATACATCCTGCTAAACCGCAGAGTACACAACACGCCTAAAGCCACTCAACAACTTATCTTCTTTATGTGTTTGGGAGCCAAAATCACATTAGCGAAAGCCTGGAAAACCCCCACAGTATCCATTTTGGCCGCCAAGCGGAAAATCTCGTGGATCATGTCACAGGAACAAATAGTGGCGAAACTGCGGGACACGGTCCGGCGCTTTGAAGGGATCTGGGAACCCTGGGCCAGATATGTCAGGATTCCACTTTACCCGGGCCACCTACTGTTGTAGGGGGGAGTCCAGCGAGTCCACACTCCTTCTCCACATACCCCACCCCACCTCCTTCCCTCTTCTCCCCTCTTACTTCTTTCTTTATACTCTTTCCCTTCTCTTCTTTCTTCGCACTATCTATCATCAGATACTGGACTTACAGAGTGTAGACCATTCTATGGGCTCCACATAGATTGTCCTTAATGGTTTGTTTAGTTACCCAGCACAGGGGACAGCCAATCATTCTTACTCATCTAACCAAGAATATGGTACCATTGGTTCCATCCCGGGGGTTGCGACGCCTGGGGAACTTCCCAGCGGGGGTGTCCTCCGGGGGGAGCCGACAGGTGGTAGGAGGGTGTCCCACCTGGGAGGGGTCCATGAGCTATTTCACTCCACAGTGTGTTCCCATTGGGATGGGGTGATGATCTCGGGGGCCCGCTTGGGGGGGCTTCCCTGCCGAAATTCTTCGCCGGCTGATCATTGTCTTTGGTAGAGTGTTTGTGTTACCGGCCAAACTGAACAACAGGCACGGGGGGACAGAGCGTCACGCCCCCTCCTGCCCGGTGACTCATCCAATTCTGAGGGAACCCTCTTTAAGTGACTTATCACACAATATACATTACAATGGCTGTACTTGGGGACCCGCTACACCCTGAGATTTACTGTTCTCCCTAGTTCGAGTTTTTATCTTCCCTAGGGTTATTGGTATTTTTCTCTCCTTTTCTCGCTAGTTCGGGCCTCCCAGTTACAAAAGAGGGAGGTTCCTAGTTAGAAATACAGTGTTATGTCTGTAAGTGTACCAGTGCCTTATTGCTATATTACCCTTGTAAGAGATATTTCATTGATCCAATGTCTTTACCTCTTTTGCCTTAGTCAATGAGGAGTTCTGCAATGTCTGATATGTCATTGTTATTTCTACATTGCAAAAATTTAAATAAAAATATTGAACAGAAAGTGATAAAATAGGTCTGCTTGGCAATAAGGAGGCAGGAATTTTATTTTTGCAGAGCAGATTTTTATTGGTTGAAGTCTTTCTGAGACTTGTAGGGTCCGTGCCTGATTCTGTGTGTAGCAAGGGGGGAAGTGTGTCTGGAGAGGATAACAGTGAATTGTTG
Source organism: Aquarana catesbeiana (assembly GCF_042186555.1). NCBI lineage: Eukaryota > Metazoa > Chordata > Amphibia > Anura > Ranidae > Aquarana > Aquarana catesbeiana. Next base: position 84,274,364 of record NC_133332.1, read on the forward strand.
TAGACAGAAATGGCTAGGTTTGGGGCAGGACAGGAGTGAGATTTTGTCATACAGGTGGCCATTAGCAGAACAGAGAAGAGAAAGGTTAATGTATAACTAAAGGCAAAACTTTTTTTAAGTTTTGGATTGAGTGGAGAGGGCTAAGAATGCCTTTCAGTTTTTATTCCTGTTGCCAGAGGTTACAATGTATTATTGCCACTCACTGACTGGCTGCTAGAGGTTACAGCACACATTATGGCTCACTGATTATTTTCTAGAGGTTACAGCACATGACTTCTGCTTGTTGATTGGTTGCTAGAGATTACTGTACATCAATACGGCTCACTGATTGATTGCTAGAGGTTACTGGACATCTATACTGCTCACCAATTGGTTGTTAGAGGTTACTGCACATTATTACTACTCACTGATTGGTTCCTAGAGGTTACTGCATATCCTTACCGCTCAATGACTGGTTGATAAAGGTTACAGCACATCATCTCCTCACTGTCTGCACACCATGGACTGGAGAGGTGAGGGGACCCATCAATAAACAGAAAACTCCTAGGACTCCTGGGATCAGTGGCAATGCTATTGAATGCATTTCACATCTGGGATTAGTAAAGGATTAGGTAATAGCAGTGGGTTCACTATTATAGATTTGAGCCACTTGCTTCTTTTTTTCTTGACAATTAACTGGTGATAATAGGCATGCACAGGAGGTGTGCCAGGTGTGCCTGGGCACACCCTGATCACCCTAAGTACATTACCGCTCTGTGTGCAGGCAGGGAGTTGTGAAATATCCCCCTCAGACCAGTTCTGCCATTCATGAAGTGCTACCGTTCTTCTTTCACTGTAGCGGCATTACCATTAGAGTGTGTTTGTCTGTATGTGTATGTATATGTGATTAGGGATGAGCTTTGAGTTCGAGTCAAACTCATGTTCGACTCGAACATTGGCTGTTTGCAAGTTCGCCGAACAGCGAACAATTTGGGGTGTTTGCGGCAAATTCGAATGCCGCGGAACACCCTTTAAAAGTCTATGGGAGAAATCAAAAGTGCTAATTTTAAAGGCTTATATGCATGGTATTGTCATAAAAAGTGTTTGGGGACCTGGGTCCTGCCCCAGGGGACATGGATCAATGCAAAAAAAGTTTTAAAAACGGCCGTTATTTTGGGAGCAGTGATTTTAATAATGCTTAAAGTGAAACAATAAAAGTGTAATATCCCTTTAAATTTCGTAGCTGGGGGGTGTCTATAGTATGCCTGTAAAGTGGCACATGTTTCCCGTGTTTAGAACAGTCTGACAGCAAAATGACATTTCAAAGGAAAAAAAGTCATTTAAAACTACTCGTGGCTATTAATGCATTACCGGTCCGACAATACACATAGAAGTTCATTGATAAAAATGGCATGGGAATTCCCCACAGGGAAACCCCGAACCAAAATTTAAAAAAAAAAATGACGTGGGGGGTCCCCCTAAATTTCATACCAGGCCCTTCAGTTCTGGTATGGATATTAAGGGGAACCCCGGCCAAAAATTTTTTAAAAAATGACGTGGGGGGTCCCCCTAAATTCCATACCAGGCCCTTCAGGTCTGGTATGGATATTAAGGGGAACCCCGCGCCAAATTTAAAAAAAAAAAACGGTGTGGGGTCCCCCCAGAGATCCATACTAGACCCTTATCCAAGCACGCAACCTGGCAGGCCACAGGAAAAGAGGGGAGGACGAGAGAGCGACCCCCCTCCTGAACCGTACCAGGCCACATGCCCTCAACATTTGCCGGGTGCTTTGGGGTAGCCCCCCAAAACACCTTGTCCCCATGTTGATAAGGACAAGGATCTCATCCCCACAACCCTGGCTGGTGGTTGTGGGGGTCTGCGGGCGGGGGCTTATCGGAATCTGGAAGCCCCCTTTAACAAGGGGACCCCCAGATCCCAGCCCCCCCCTGTGTGAAATGGTAAGGGGGTGTACCCCTACCATTTCACAAAAAAACTGTCTAAAATGTTAAAAATGACAAGAGACAGTTTTTGACAATTCCTTTATTTAAATGCTTCTTCTTACTTCTATCTTCTATCTTCCTTCATCTTCTTCTTCTTCTGGTTCTTCTGGTTCTTCTAGTACTTCCTCTGGTGTTCTCGTCCAGCATCTCCTCCGCGGCGTCCTCTTCCCTTCTTCTCCTCGGGCCACTCCGCATCCATGGCATGGAGGGAGGCTCCTGCTCTTCTCTTCATCTTCTTGTCTTCATCTTCTTCTCTTCATCTTCTTGTCTTCATCTTCTTTTCAGGCTGCTCTGCATTCATGCATGGAGGGAGGCTCCCACTGTGTGACGCTTCTCCTCTTCTGATGGTTCTTAAATAACGGGGGGCGGGGCCACCCGGTGACCCCGCCCCCCTCTGTTTCACAGGGACATGACGGGACTTCCCTGTGGCATTCCCCGTGATGCCACAGGGAAGTCCCGTCAAGTCACCGTGCATCAGAGGGGGGGTCACCGGGTGGCCCCGCCCCCCGTTATTTAAGAACCATCAGAAGAGGAGAAGCGTCACACAGCGGGAGCCTCCCTCCATGCATGGATGCAGAGCGGCCCGAAAAGAAGATGAAGACAAGAAGATGAAGAGAAGAAGATGAAGACAAGAAGATGAAGAGAAGAAGAGAAGAAGATGAAGACAAGAAGATGAAGAGAAGAGCGGGAGCCTCCCTCCATGCCATGGATGCGGAGCGGCCGCGGAGAAGAAGGGAAGAAGACGCCGCGGAGGAGATGCTGGACAAGAACACCGGAGGAAGAACCAGAAGAACCAGAAGAAGATGAAGGAAGATAGAAGATAGAAGAAAGAAGAAGCATTTAAATAAAGGAATTGTCAAAAACTGTCTCTTGTCATTTTAACAGTTTTTTAGTGAAATGGTACCCTTTACCATTTCACACAGGGGGGAGGGCCAGGATCTGGGGGTCCCCTTGTTAAAGGGGGCTTCCAGATTCCGATAAGCCCCCCGCCTGCAGACCCCCACAACCACCAGCCAGGGTTGTGGGGATGAGGCCCTTGTCCTCATCAACATGGGGACAAGGTGTTTTGGGGGCTACCCCAAAGCACCCTCCCAATGTTGAGGGCATGTGGCCTGGTACGGTTCAGGAGGGGGTGGGCTCTCTCGTCCCCCCCTCTTTTCCTGCGGCCTGCCAGGTTGCGTGCTTGGATAAGGGTCTGGTATGTATGTTTGGGGGGACCCCACGCCGTTTTTTTTTTTTTTTTGGCGCCGGGTTCCCCTTAATATCCATACCAGACCTGAAGGGCCTGGTATGGAATTTAGGGAGACCCCCCACGTCATTTTTTTTTTAAGTTTTGGTTCGGGGTTCCCCTGTGGAGAATTTCCATGCCGTTTTTATCAATGAACTTCTATGTGTATTGTCGGACCGGCAATGCATTAATAGCCGAGAGTAGTTTAAATGACTTTTTTCCTTTGAAATGTCATTTTGCTGTCAGACTGTTCTAAACACGGGAAACATGCGCCCCTTTACAGGCATACTATAGACACCCCCCAGCTACGAAATTTAAAGGGATATTACACTTTTATTGTTTCACTTTAAGCATTATTAAAATCACTGCTCCCGAAAAAATGGCCGTTTTTAAAACTTTTTTTTGCATTGATCCATGTCCCCTGGGGCAGGACCCAGGTCCCCAAACACTTTTTGTGACAATAACTTGCATGTAAACCTTTAAAATTAGCACTTTTGATTATTCATGTTCGTGTCCCATAGACTTTAACAATGTTCGCTTGTTCGAGCTAATTTTTTGCCTGTTCGCAAGTTCTGGTGCGAACCGAACAGGGGGGTGTTCGGCTTATCCCTATATGTGATATACAGTGGGGACGGAAAGTATTCAGAACCCCTTAAATGTTTCACTCTTTGTTATATTGCAGGCATTTGCTAAAATTCATTTTTTCCTCATTAATGTACACACAGCACCTCATATTGACAGAAAAACACAGATTTGTTGACATTTTTACAGATTTATTAAAAAAGAAAAACTGAAAAATCACATGGTCCTAAGTTTTCAGACCCTTTGCTCAGTATTTAGTAGAAGCACCCTTTTGATCTAATACAGCCAAGAGCCTTTTTGGGAAAGATGCAACAAGTTTTTCACACCTGGATTTGGGGATCCTCTGCCATTCCTCCTTGCAGATCCTCTCCAGTTCTGTCAGGTTGGATGGTAAACGTTGGTGAACAGCCATTTTTAGGTCTCTCCAGAGATGCTCAATTGGATTTAAGTCAGGGCTCTGGCTGGGCCGTTCAAGAACAGTCACTGAGTTGTTGTGAAGCCACTCCTTCGTTATTTTAGCTGTGTGCTTAGGGTCATTGTCTTGTTGGAAGGTAAACCTTCGGCCCAGTCTGAGGTCCTGAGCATTTTGGAGAAGGTTTCTGTCCAGGATATCCCTGTACTTGGCCGCATTCATTTTTCCCTCGATTGCAACCAGTCGTCCTGTCCCTGCAGCTGAAAAAACACCCCCACAGCATGATGCTGCCACCACCATGCTTCACTGTTGGGACTGTAATGGACAGGTGATGAGCAATGAGCCTGGTTTTCTACACACATACCGCTTAGAATTAAGGCCAAAAAGTTCTATCTTGGTCTCATCAGACCAGAGAATCTTATTTCTCACCATGTTGGAGTCCTTCAGGTGTTTTTCAGCAAACTCCACGCGGGCTTTCATGTGTCTTACACTGAGGAGAGGCTTCAGTCGGGCCACTCTGCCATAAAGCCCCGACTGGTGGAGGGCTGCAGTGATGCTTGACTTTCTACAACTTTCTCCCATCTCCCAACTGCATCTCTGGAGCTCAGCCACAGTGATCTTTGGGTTCTTCTTTACCTCTCTCACCAAGGCTCTCCTCCCCTGATAGCTCAGTTTGGCCAGGACGGCCAGCTCTAGGAACGTCTTTCATTTAAAAATTATGGAGGCCGCTGTTCTCTTAGAAACCTTAAGTGCAGAAGAAATTTTTTTGAAACCTTGGCCAGATCTGTGCCTTGCCACAATTCTGTCTCTGAGCTCTTCAGGCAGTTCCTTTGACCTCATAATTCTCATTTGCTCTAAAATGCACTGTGAGCTGTAAGGTCTTATATAGATAGGTGTGTGGCTTTCCTAATCAAGTCCAATCTGTATAATCAAACACAGCTGGACTCAAATGAAGGTGTAGAACCATCTCAAGGATGATCAGAAGAAATGGACAGCACCTGAGTTAAATATATGCGTGTCACAGCAAAGGGTCTGAATACTTAGGACCATGTGATATTTCAGTTTTTCTTTTTTAATAAATCTGCAAAACTGTCAACAATTCTGTGTTTTTCTGTCAATATGGGGTGCTGTGTGTACATTAATTAGGGAAAAAAATGAACTTAAATGATTTTAGCAAATCACTGGAATATAACAAAGAGTGAAAAATTTAAGGGGGTCTGAATACTCCCCCCCCCCCACTGTATATCACACACACATATATATATACACACACACACACACATGTGTATTTGATCTTTGGGGTGTGCACCCTAATGCAATAGGCTACACACACCTATGCTGGTGATTCACTGGTACTTGGGTGGCAGCAATCTTTTTTAATCCCTCAATCTTCCATTAATATCTTTGGCACTAGTTTTTCTTGTTGTTTGTCCAAGTGTCCTTTTTATCGAGTCTATTCACTAATAAGTGAAGAGAGCTGAATTGTCAGGAAAAATGCAAAATCTAAGCCAAAGTGGCTGAAGTAGAAAAAAAAAAACTCTCATTGAAATATTTTTTTGCCCTATATTTTATCATTTCCCTAAAAAAATTTACCTCAGTTCACTGAATAGTACATTAAGACAAAACTGATCTTTATAAAAACATTTATTAAAATATTAGAATAAAATCAATACATAACACTGGATTACATCTTATTTTTTCTTATTTATTTTAGCTTTTATTTTTAATTTTTTACACTGTTCTTTTAAAAAAAAAATGGGTCATTTTAATTCCTATTACAAGGGATGTAAACATCCCTTGTAATAGAAAAAAAGCATAACAGGACCTCTTAAATATGAGATCTGGGGCCAAAAAGACCTCAGATCTCATATTTACAATAAAATGCAATAAATAAAGAAAAAATGTAATGTCATTTAAAAAAAAAAAATGTCCCTTTAAGAGCATTGGGCAGAAACGACGCCCAGCCCTGCAATATGGAGACGGGTGGGGGCCATCTTCCCCTCACTTGTCTCCATGTCAGGCTAGAGAGAGGATCCGATCTCCTCCGCTGCTACCGACATAACAACGTAAAACGACGGCGGGCGGTCCGGAAGTGGTTAAAAAGCAAAAAAAATACAATAATATGCAATAATATGTGAAACAGTGATAAAAGTGCTCAAATCAAAAGCAGGTATTCATCTGATTTTACATAAAATAAGTCCCAAATAATAAATTGCATGTGCATCAAAATGTGATGAGATGTAAAGATCACGTGCTCAAAGAACAGTTCTTGAAAGTTGTGAACAGAATTGTTCCCACCATCCAGGCATCCACCAGGAGTGTGCCCTAGCAGCTCACTTTAAACAAAGACCACAACAGGTCTAGTGGCACTTTGGTATACAAATCCTTAATGGCAGTTCACGTTCTACTCTCCTCTCCTGCATCAAAATCCACAGCTGGTCTGACAAGGCTTTAATATATGGATCTTTTATGGAAAATCACATTCCTCTCCTATCCTAAAAGTACAACTAGACCTGTTGTGGTCTTTGTTTAGGTGAGCTGCTAGCATATAAACAAGGAAAAATAAAACATTCCAAATTGTGCTCCACTAATGGGATAATTAGGATTCGTCACTCCTTGATTCCTAACTCTCAGAACTCCATATCAGAGCAGATACCACTCACCTCTCTGCACACCACGCCCCAGTACCAATTAAAGAAAAACCTGAAGCCTTGTACAAAAGATCAGATTATTGGACAAATTATTTTTATTTTTTTCACGTTTTATTGTTCCATGCTAGTCTCAAATCGAAAGTGAAGAGGTTACTCACCACCAGAAACTTTTCGTAAGACAGAATTCAGCGTCAGAACTTAAATTGTTTTGTATGTGTGCTTTCATTTCTGAGCATGCCTAGTCTTGCTCTTCAGATTTTTTGGGTCCGAAACTTGTACTAATGAAAAGAAAATCAGACGTTGTGGTCACATCAGACAAAAATTTTGGAACCTACACATCCAGTTTTTGTCTGACGAAAATTTGTAATCAGTTGTCAAAAGCAGCATACTAACGATCAGAAAAACGGCAGATCGTTCATCGGATTAAATTTAAATTCAGATTTTCTGATTTTGTGTATGGGCCTTTACACATAGCAGGGAGCAATGATGAAAATTCAGACACAGTGGCCCCTGTGGTGGGATAACTATTACTAAACCAGAACTTGCAGCAGACTTGCAGAATATTTGCAAAGAAAGTTGATCTGGAGTCATGCAATGCGGACTTGCTGCAACTGTGCAACAAAATTGTGAAGCCTGGCAAGTCTAGCAAGAGCTTAGCAAGTCATTTTTAAACTTGCAGCACAATTACTTGCTATCTGGAATATAGTGGGGGATTCTACCAATGTAATGGGGAATTTACAATGACCACCAATGTGAGAGGGGATTTACACTGACCATCAATGTGAGGGAGAATTTGCTCTGACCACCAGTGTAAGGGCAATTTTGCACTTACCACCGATGTAAAAGGAAATGTACACTGATCACCAATGTTATGAAGAATTTACACTAACAACCAATGTAATGGGGGATTTTACATCAACAGCCAATAAAGGGGGGTTTCTACACTGGCCACCAATGTAAGGGGGATTTACACTCACCACCAATTTAAAAGGGGCTTCTACATGGACCACCAATGTAAGGGAGGATTCTAAACTGACCACAAATGCAAGTTTTGATTTTTTAACGATTACTAATATAAAGAGGAGTTTCTACACTGGTCGCCAATGTAATGGGGATTTACACTGATCACTAATGTAATAGGAGCATTCACAGTAACCACCAATGTAAAGAGGGATTTACACTGACCACCAATGTAAGGGGGACCTTCACACTGGCCATTAGTGTGAATGAAAGTATTGTACACCAAGCCCCAATGTAATGAGAAGATTTACCCTGACCACCAATGAAACTAAGACATTTAACCTGCGTTCACATTTGTTTGTGTGTTGGGAATACATGAAAAATCGCTTTTTCTGACACCACAGGAACGTGCTGCCCTTTAGCAGATACACAGCAGTGCCATTAATTGTTAATGACACCCTCATGCATCGGCTGAGATGTGTGGATTCACATGCACCAGGCTGATGTTAGGCTTAAAGGGGTTGTAAACCATTGTTTTTTTTAAGAAAAACAAACTTACTTATACAGTATAATATAATTCTGCCATACAGTGGCAGAATTGCTGCCAATTTATTGTGGTGCCACGACTACAGCCCATATAATTCATTATGCAGGCTAATGCCGCGTATACACGGGAAATGTTCGATGGGAGCTTGTTGTCAGAAATTCCGACCGTGTGTAGGCTCCATCGGATATTTTTCGTCGGAATCTGGATCTCAAATTTTCTGACAACAAAATCGCGTGTACACAATTCCGACGCACAAAATTCCACACATGCTCGGAATCAAGCAAAAGAACCGCACTGGCTATTGAACCTTATTTTTCTTGGCTTGTCGTACATGTTGTACGTCACCGCGTTCTTGACAATTGGAATTTCTGACAAGATTTGTGTGACTGTGTGTATGCAAGACAAATTTGAGCCAACATCCGAAGGAAAAAAAACATGGATTTTGTTGTCGGAATGTGCGATAGTGTGTACGCGGCATAAGAATTCTTCACATGGCAATCACCAAAATTCACAATTTTTCTAACTGTATACAACTTGAAAGCATTGTAAATCCTGGAGAAAAGTTGTGTACACCTTGCATGAAAACTTTTATAAATTATCTACATAATGTCTGATGTATCAAGAAACAATGGAAAAAAACACCCTCTTTAACCACTTCCCGCCCGCCCTATAGCGGATTGACGTCCGGGAAGTGGTTCCGTTATCCTGACTGGGCGTCATATAACGTCCAGCAGGATAACATGCCGCCGCGCGCCCCCGGGGGCGCGCATCGCAGCGATGGGTGGAGCGGTGTGTCAGCCTGACACACCGCTCCACCGATCTTGGTAAAGAGCCTCCGGCGGAGGCTCTTTACCACGTGATCAGCCGTGTCCAATCACGATGTCAATGGGAAGAGCCGTTGATCGGCTTTTCCTCACTCGCGTCTGACAGACGCGAGAAGAGGAGAGCCGATCGGCGGTTCTACTGACAGGGGGGGTCTGCGCTGATTGTTTATCAGTGCAGCCCCCCCTCAGATCACCACACTGGACCACCAGGGATCGCTACTAGGACCACCAGGGAAGGGGCAACATGTGGATGGCCAGGTATGTACCCCATGGCCATCCACATGTGCCCAATGTGCCCAATCTGTGCCAATCAGTGCCCACAAATGGGCACTGATCGGCACCGTTATGTTCCAGATCTGCCCAGCAATGCCCCCAATATGTTTTATCAGTGCCACCTGTCATTGCCCATCGGTGCCACCTGTCATTGCCCATCGGTGCCACCTATCAGTGCCCATCTGTGCCCATCAGTGCCCATCAGTGCCCACCTATCAGTGCCCATCAGTGCCACACATCAGTGCCACCCATAAGTACTCATCAGTGCCACCCATATGTACCAATCAATGCCACCTACGAGTGCCCATCAGTGCCGCCTATGAGTGCCCATCGGTGCCACCTATGAGTGCCCATCGGTGCCGCATACCAGTGCCACCTATCAGTGCCCATCAGTGCCACCTATCAGTGCCCATCAGTGCCGCCAATCAGTGCCCATCATCAGTGCCTGTCAGTGCCACCTCATCAGTGCCACCTCATTGGTGCCACCTCATCGGTGCCCATCAGTGCCGCCGTATCAGTGCCCGTCAGTGGAGCCATATCAGTGCCCGTCATTGAAGGAGAAAACGTACTTATTTACAAAAAATTTTAACAGAAACAAAGAAAAACTTGTTTTTTTTTCGAAATTTCCGGTCTTTTTTTATTTGTTGCGCAAAAAATAAAAACCGCAGAGGTGATCAAATACCACCAAAAGAAAGCTCTATTTGTGGGAACAAAATGATAAAAAATTTGTTTGGGTACAGTGTAGCATAACTGCACAATTGTCATTCAAATTGCGACAGCGCTGAAAGCTGAAAATTGGCCTGGGCGGGAAGGTGTCTAAGTGCCTGGTATTGAAGTGGTTAACCACTTAAGGATCGCCCCACGCAGATATACTGTGGCATGGCGGCCCTCCTGTGCAAAATCACATACGTGATATCGTGCACGGCGTCTGGGTCAGAATTTCTATCTTTTGAAGAGTGCTACTACATGGTAAATCTCTGGATATAGCTGTCTGTAGTGTAAGGTGACCAGATTTTTAAAATTAAATCTGGGGACATATTTTTTTTTTTTTACTAGTAATGATCAGTGCTAAAAATATGCACTGTCACTGTACTAATGATACTGGCTGGGAAGTGGTTAGCATCTAGGGCAATCAAAGGGTTAAATGTGTGCCTAACATGTGTTTTCTCACTGTGGGGGAAGTGCTTTTACTAGGGGAAGGCATAGATCCGACAAGGAACAAAAAGAAGGTTGGGAAACCCCACCTAAAAGTAATTACCATGGACTAAGCAGCTTGAAAGAGGATCTTTATTACAAAGTAGATAATGATACAAAAAACTGGATATTTAAATTCCACCACCAGCACTTAAGCAGAAAAGATTAAAACAGACAACATTGTCTATAATAAAAAGCAACTGCTGCATTCATATCGCTCATTCACACATCAAACACATATGGGCCCATTATCTTGTATAGTGGCCTATCCGATAATGTTGTAATCATTAAATGCAGAGTTCAATGACACCTTCTCAAAAAAGGGGGGATTGTTGAAAATATAACCAGGCTGCATAAAGATATGGGGTTCCTGTTTGTGTGAGGACTCCAAAAGTCACATGTGAAGGGGGGAGATACTCCAAAAAGTACTGTTTTGAAAGATTGGAAAGTGATGATTATTGAATCCACAGTTTGGATTTCCACTGAATGGAGGATATATGGTATAGCCAGCACTGTGTGTCAGCGTTAAATGATAGCCCTTCAGATGTTGAAAACATAGGGGTCAGTGTTACTCAGCTAAATCAATTGTTCCACTAGCTGAGCTAGAACCGCTTTGCATTTAGATTGATTATGACTGCACAATTCAAAAAGACAGATGTAAAGTCAAAAAGTGCTATAAGTCCGATCACCCAGCCTTGATGTGATGACTTTCCTCTTTCACTGCAGCCCTGAGTAGCCGGTATGATCACACTAACAGGGTGCATGGGGTCAGTGCATGACTGGAGTCAGCATGGGGAGCTTCACAGAGAGTGGGATAGTTCACCACTTTTTCAGATCAAGTCTCATGGCGCAGTGGCTGAATGTGCCTGATCAAAGATGGATGTCCGAGTGCTTGAGGAATCCATAGAACATATGCAGGTGAACAAGCTGCATTGGATGTGACAACAGAGCATCACTCACAGGGTGTCGTGTAATCCAACATGTTTTGCCCAATCAACTTGAGCTTCATCTGGGATGGGAGGGACTAGTGCTGGGCATTTATTTATACCTTAATAAATCGGGCTGCATTAAAAAATTTTCCCCACTAGTCACTTTCAACATTCATGTCGCTATCTTATAATAGTAATTGCAATTGGTTTCTGCTGTGATAGCCATTAGACATGTGCACACTGAAATATTTCCTTTTGGAATTTCGTTTTCGTCCGAAAAATACATTTATTTAGTTACTCCCGAAATTCGTTTTTATTTATTTAGTTTTTCGTTAAAAATTGCATTCGTCCGAAAATCCAAATTAAGGTTGAATCTGTCATTGAAGGCTTATGGTGTCTGTCGAATGTTCAATGAAGATTCGACGGAGCAGCTAAACTGTACGACGCCGTATAGTTTACCTGCTCTGTCGAATCCTCTTAGAACTTTCAACAGACACCATAAGCCAAAGTACGTGTGTACTTAGTTCTAGCTATTTTACTGCTCCTCCTCTTTGGTTACAATCAGCCAATAACATTCATCACCATCATTATTTTTATTTATCTTTTCTCCCCTACGTCGAATCTTTTCTCCCCTATGTCGAATCTTTTCTCCCCTACGTCAAATCTTTTTTCTCTATGTCAAATCTTTTCTCTCTATGTAGAATAATCTTGGACTAATAGAGCTAAGGTTAGGCACATTCGATCACAGGTTTGATGGACACAGATTGTTATTGTCATCATCATGTCGAATCTCCTATCTATATCGAACTGTTGTAGCAACGAAAACGAAAATAAAGCATTTTTTTATGTAGGATCTTTCGTTTTTTCGGATTCTGCACTTTCGTTATCGTTTGTTAAAACGATAACGAAAATACCTGAAATTTGGACGAAAATGCATTCGGACGAAAACGAATGCACATGTCTAATAGCCATAGTTCAGTTTCTAGAGAATTGAAGTGGGGGGAAATAGGTAGCAGGAAAACAGCACGAAAAAAAAAGGAAACAGGATATATCAAAGACCAGGCTAGAAAAAGATTCAAGGAATCAAGTATAGATCAGTAAAAAATTGAATAATCATATTTGGTGAACACTCACCATTGAGTTAACATCAAAATCTATTAAAGAAAGACTTTAAAGTTACATTCGGTATTTAGCCCTGTGGAGACAAGGGTATTTAGGAAATATGATACAGCGCTGCGCTAAACAAACTAAGTAAGCAGCCAACACACCCGTAGACTCAGGGAAAACAGAACAACTAAAAAATGCACAGTGTGGCGCTATTAAGTGAATACAATATAAAAAAAGTAAGCATAAATATTTAAATCAAAAACATCTCATGTGAGCATTTGTGACAGTGACTAGTGAAAAAGTAACACATATGTGTATATAGATGAATTAAGCATCAAAGGCAAAATCAAATATAGAGTCCATAACACCAAAAAGAAAAGTCCGTGATGGCAGTGTGTAAATGGTATACAGGTATACTTCTTGTATATGCAGGAAGATCAATTAGACCCGGTAGCCTGGTAGATGAATGGACCATAAACGACCAGAGGTGCACAGAAATTTAAAAACGGTGCCAGGACCATCACCAGAAGATATGGAGGCTTACCAGAAGTAGTGGCCTGAAATAGCATATGCTAGAACAGGTCAAGTAGGCTTGGTGACCAACTGGTCTGGATGTATTGTCTGGATAGATGTCATCACCACACCAACGGAGGGAAGGGGGGGAAGCAATCAGCACGATTTCCTCGAAAATAATCACACCACCAAGCCAAGCGAAAGATTCATGTACCATGTGAGAGATGAAGACACTCACGTAGTGTAATAACGTAATAACTTGGATTTATTAAAAATAGCAATAAAAAACAAACTCACATTTTGTGCAGATCAAACAGGCATGTAAATCGTATAGCGGTAGTTGTGAGGGGTCCACCCGACATGTTTCAACTAAAAAAGTCGTCTTCTGGGGTGTGGAACCCTCTCTCCCCACCGCTCTATTTATAGACAAAGAATGACCCCCATTGGAAGTGTCCGAAACCGGAAGTAATTGAGATGACCCCATTTCCGTCAGGGGGGCATATATAAAAGATTTAAAACCACATTAGTAGATTCACTATCAAAAAACTCATAGTCCTGTGTGAGGTCCGAAATACAAGACTAATGTGTATTACTGTATAGATCGGCTTTGGTCCGGATAGTTAAATCCGTAACCAAGCCTCGCTCTCAGTCCCTGTATGTAGTGGGTGGAAGCGCCTCCACACAGCTGCGCTTCACCCTCACTATCAAGCCTCGTTCCCAGCACGGTGGCGTGATGACATCACGCCCATAATTTACGTCCGTGCGTTCCAACGGTGTAATCCAAGCCTCGTTTTCGATCGGCCGTCGAATGACGTAATGACGTCACGCGCACGATCGAATAGCAATGGCGGTGCGCTCCAGGCCATAAGCCAAGCCTCATTTACAATTGGATTAGTCATATCCAGCAACATAGTCATAACAGGAAGTGACACCCAACCTCCTATTGGAGGGACGAAAGAGACAGGAAATGTCAGCAAAGGTGGATATAATGCTGAAATTATGAGTAACTAATGAATATCTTTAAAAATTAATTAAAAAATCAAACAAATTAAACAAGTTATCTAACATGTAGGTAGTATACAGCAATACTTTATCTCATAATATAAATAATCAGTTCAGCTAAAAACTACCGGACACTGCCAGCAGGGGGCATCAAACCAATATTATGTACAACCAAGATAATGAGTTATCATGTACAATACAATGGCATGAATGCAATTAGAGAGACATATCATATGCCTACCCAAACAATATCAGAATCATCTTATATCGAAATGGCATAATAAAAAAATATGATTACAAAACTATAAACTAAAAAAACTAAAAAGTATAGAGAGATCAAGTCTGAATTCAAGCCCGATTAATAAAGGAATTGATGTCCCATTCTACATTAATACCCTGCGGAAAATGAGACCCCAATTCGTAGATCCAGTATGTCTCCAAGCGGGAGACACCCCTTAGAGTCGACCCCCCCCGCCATGGGGCCGTGTATCTATCTATGGCAAGAAACTGGGTGCCAGCAGGGTTTCTGTCATGGCACTCCCTATAATGTCTCGGGACAGTATGTTTGGTACTACCTGCCTTGATAAGGTTAATATGTTCTGAGACACGTACAGTAAAAGATCTAATAGTACGGCCCACATATTGTTTGCCACAAGGGCAAGTTAGCAGGTAGACAATCCCGGTGGTAGCACATGTGCAAAATTGCTTGATTGCATATGTACGGCCAGTTGTAGTGGAGGTGAAGTCATGACTCGCCCTTCTACCACAAGTATTATATTGACAGACCAAGCATTTCCTGCAAGGGAAATAACCAGTCATATTGTGAAAAAAGGATGGTTTCTTTGGTGGATCTATAACATTAGGTGCCAGCTTGTTCCTGAGAGATGGAGCACCTCTAAAAACCACCTTAGGAGTATCAGGTAACAATGGTCCCAATATTTTATCCGTTTTTAAAACACTCCAATGGTGTTCGAAGACCTTTTTAATGTCTTTATATTGCATAGAAAAGGATGTCAGGAATGACCACTTAAATTCATCACTAGATTGTTTAGGTTTGTCCTGTAATAATAGCTGGCGATCTACATTGCTAGCATTCGCAATCTCTCTATCTAAGTCAGACGGGTTATAACCCTTCTCAACAAACCTATCTTTAAGTAATCCGGCCTGAGCCATATAGGTATCTAGATTAGTACAGTTCCTGCGTAGTCTTAAGAACTGACTCCTGGGAACTGATTTGATCCAGGAGCCATGGTGACAGCTATCAGTCGATATATAACCATTTCTGTCGGTGGACTTAAAGTGTGTACTAAAGCTAAAACTGCCCTCCATCCTATCAATGACCAGGTCCAGGAAATGAACAGAGGTGTTACTGGCTTCGAATGTCAGGGCAATGCCTCTGTCGTTGGTATTCAAGACTGTCATGAAATCCAACAAGTCCGCATGGCTACCCGTCCATAGGAGGAGGATGTCGTCTATGTACCGAGCCCACAGCAAAAGATGTGGGTTGTTCATGGCATAGACGACATCCTCCTCCCACTTGGCCATGAACAGGTTGGCCAAGCTGGGAGCAAACTTTGCTCCCATGGCCACCCCCCTATGCTGGCGATAGTACTTGCCATTGAACCAGAAATAGTTCCGTTGTGTCGCAAACTCAATAAGGTCAACAATGAAGTTGATCTGGGGTGTGGCCAGGGAGATGTCCCTATTCAAAAAACATTTTACCGCATCCACACCCTCCCGATGCGGAATGCAGGTGTACAAGGACGCTACATCCGCGGTGGCCATAATGAGGTCACCGGAATGGGAAACGTCTGTTAATATCCTGATCACATCCTTCGTATCCTTTAGATAGGATGGCATCTTACGTACAGAAGGCTGGAGGAAAAAATCAATGTATTTCCCGATTCTGGAGGTGACTGAATCGATGCCACTGATTATAGGTCGACCTGGGGGGTGGAGGGGGTCCTTATGAACTTTGGGCAAATAATACATAACTGGAATCCGTGGGGCAAGGGGAACTAAAAATGATCTCTCTTTTTTGTTTAGAATATACGAATCATAACCTTTCGTTATCAAGTTCTTCAATTCTTTCTTATACTGGTGTGTTGGATTGCTTGATAGCTCGGTGTAAGTTTCTCGATCTCCTAAAATGCGATGCATTTCCTCTAAGTAATCTGTTTTGTTTAATAAGACTATGCCACCGCCTTTGTCGGCGGGGCGAATGACCAAGTTTTTATTTTCACACAGAGTTTTAAGGCCCACTGTGGATAGAGGATTGTGAAATTTACGTTTAAGTGGAATCTTCGCTAGATCTCGTATCACTAGTTCTTTAAATAAATTAATGGGGGGTGGGAGTTGCGTTGGAGGGCTGAAGAGGGAGGGATTAGATAGATCGGAATGTACCGTACCTGACGTTGCCGCCCTGGCTACATTCCTGGTGGGGTTCGAGATAATATATCTTTGAACATGAATTTTTCTTATATACTTGTGAATGGTGATGAACGTATTGAATTTATTGAATCTGTGTGGGGGGGCAAACTTAAGCCCCTTATTAAGGACACCTTTCTCTTCCTGCGTGAGAACAGTGTTGCTCAAGTTGAATACCCCCTGACACATTACGTTCTTTTTCGTTTTTCTTCTCTGGACCCTCCTCCCTCCTCTGGTCCCTCTCTTGTTTCCGGACCTCTTTTTCTGTTCAAGGGGTCCTCGCGAAAACCCCGAGTGGTACGTGAGTCTGGATACGGTTGTCTATAAGGAGATGGATCATACCCAGCATTTGGAAATGGATAAACGTTTTCATTATAGTGGTCACGTAGCGGGGAGTATCTATTATAGGTAGAAATTGGTGGATGTCTATAATGTGATGAGGAGTTAGGGTAGTATGGACGGTGAGGGGAGTCATGGTAGCGAACCGGGGAATCTCGATGATATGAATTCTCCCGTTCGCGATATTGATAATCATGACCATATTGCTCTCCCCTATTACCTCCTCTGCCTCTGCCTCTAGACTGATGCCCTCTCCCCCTGTGTTGATTTCTAGGGGTATGTGCATTAGACTGTCGTCCCATATGTGGGGGAGGACCTCCACCATATGGACGCCCTTTCTCAACAGTAAGTTTAGAACGAACCGGAGGGGGTTGCATGGGAGGGACATCTATAGCTTCATTGGGGGCATTAGTCTCCATAGTGACCTGTGGGGTGGGCGCTACGATGGATTTCTGCCAACCAAACACTTTACCCGCCTTATAGTCCCCAATATCACGAGAATACTTCTTATGTTTTTTAATTTTTTGTTCCCTGTCTTCCTTTGCAAGATGCGCTTGCAAGTTAGAAGACAGAGTGTTATATTCAACTGAGTTTTTATGAGGAAGTAGTTTGTCTTTCAATTCTCTTATTTCTTGATCTAAATTAGAGAGGCGGATGCGCTTCCTATTGATAAGGAAATTGAGGAACTTGATCCCCGCATCATTAAAATACTTGAACCAGGAATCTAGTTCAGTCTCCCCCTGTTGGGGTTGGACATCCCATCTAAGGCTGCGTGGGATCATACCTTCCGTGACATATTGTTCTAGGAAGGCTAGATCCCATTGCAGGTGAAGTTCCGAAACCATAACGTTCTTTAGCCTCATAAACAATCCTCCAACTTCTGTGTCATTGGTGGAAGCAACAAAAACACCTTCGGTATTGACTACCCGAGATGCACGATATTCGAAAACATCCATAGTGAAGTGGAATAAATGCGCTGCCGCTATATTAAGTGTCTATACTGTAAACAAAATTTCAGGAAATATGATACAGCGCTGCGCTAAACAAACTAAGTAAGCAGCCAACACACCCGTAGACTCAGGGAAAACAGAACAACTAAAAAATGCACAGTGTGGCGCTATTAAGTGAATACAATATAAAAAAAGTAAGCATAAATATTTAAATCAAAAACATCTCATGTGAGCATTTGTGACAGTGACTAGTGAAAAAGTAACACATATGTGTATATAGATGAATTAAGCATCAAAGGCAAAATCAAATATAGAGTCCATAACACCAAAAAGAAAAGTCCGTGATGGCAGTGTGTAAATGGTATACAGGTATACTTCTTGTATATGCAGGAAGATCAATTAGACCCGGTAGCCTGGTAGATGAATGGACCATAAACGACCAGAGGTGCACAGAAATTTAAAAACGGTGCCAGGACCATCACCAGAAGATATGGAGGCTTACCAGAAGTAGTGGCCTGAAATAGCATATGCTAGAACAGGTCAAGTAGGCTTGGTGACCAACTGGTCTGGATGTATTGTCTGGATAGATGTCATCACCACACCAACGGAGGGAAGGGGGGGAAGCAATCAGCACGATTTCCTCGAAAATAATCACACCACCAAGCCAAGCGAAAGATTCATGTACCATGTGAGAGATGAAGACACTCACGTAGTGTAATAACGTAATAACTTGGATTTATTAAAAATAGCAATAAAAAACAAACTCACATTTTGTGCAGATCAAACAGGCATGTAAATCGTATAGCGGTAGTTGTGAGGGGTCCACCCGACATGTTTCAACTAAAAAAGTCGTCTTCTGGGGTGTGGAACCCTCTCTCCCCACCGCTCTATTTATAGACAAAGAAGGGGGGTCTTTGTCTTTGTCTATAAATAGAGCGGTGGGGAGAGAGGGTTCCACACCCCAGAAGACGACTTTTTTAGTTGAAACATGTCGGGTGGACCCCTCACAACTACCGCTATACGATTTACATGCCTGTTTGATCTGCACAAAATGTGAGTTTGTTTTTTATTGCTATTTTTAATAAATCCAAGTTATTACGTTATTACACTACGTGAGTGTCTTCATCTCTCACATGGTACATGAATCTTTCGCTTGGCTTGGTGGTGTGATTATTTTCGAGGAAATCGTGCTGATTGCTTCCCCCCCTTCCCTCCGTTGGTGTGGTGATGACATCTATCCAGACAATACATCCAGACCAGTTGGTCACCAAGCCTACTTGACCTGTTCTAGCATATGCTATTTCAGGCCACTACTTCTGGTAAGCCTCCATATCTTCTGGTGATGGTCCTGGCACCGTTTTTAAATTTCTGTGCACCTCTGGTCGTTTATGGTCCATTCATCTACCAGGCTACCGGGTCTAATTGATCTTCCTGCATATACAAGAAGTATACCTGTATACCATTTACACACTGCCATCACGGACTTTTCTTTTTGGTGTTATGGACTCTATATTTGATTTTGCCTTTGATGCTTAATTCATCTATATACACATATGTGTTACTTTTTCACTAGTCACTGTCACAAATGCTCACATGAGATGTTTTTGATTTAAATATTTATGCTTACTTTTTTTATATTGTATTCACTTAATAGCGCCACACTGTGCATTTTTTAGTTGTTCTGTTTTCCCTGAGACAAGGGTATTTAGCCTGTACACCCACATTTTTTCTTTCCGAGGCAATATAGTGTCAAAGTCTCCTCTGCGTGGTGGGAGATTAAGGGATACCCTTAACCTTCCAGCCCTCAGGGTTACCCCCCGTGGAGTTCGGCAAAGTGTATCGCTAGGGGAGTCAGCTCCTTCTTTTTCATTACCCTATCTTCCCTGTTGGCCTCCCCTATGCTTCTACTGTGTTCACTGATGCGGGCCCTAAGCTGTTGTTTAGTTTTCCCTATATAATATTTTCGACAGGGACATTCCAGCATGTAGATTACTATTGTAGCAGAGCAATTGATAAAATTCTTAATCTGAAATTCGACATTGTGATCCGCATCGGTGAACACAGCAGATCTATCCACATATCTGCAAATTTTGCAATGGCCACAGGCATACATGCCCTTAATTTGGGGCAGGTCTGTCAGCCAGTTACTCGTTTTCTCTTTCATATATTCTGAGTGAACTAGAGCATCCTGTAGATTGCATGCCCTTTGGGCTACAAGCTGTGGTCTTGGGCCAACTATATCTGCCAGGACTGGGGATTTTGTTAAGATACTTCAATGGTTGGTGAGGATCTGTCTCGCCTGTTCCCATTGTGCCCCATAGGTGGTAACAATCCTAGAGGGGGAGAGTTTTCCTTTGTCCTTTGGACTTAGCGTTTACTTTCAATAGATTGTTTCTATCACTTGACCATGCTTTTTTACATGCCTCTTCTTTAGGGTCTTATGGGGGTACCCACGTTCCCTAAATCTCTGGAACATTTTGCATGCCTCATCCTTGAAGTCTTGGTCCTGTAAGCAGTTCTGGCGAACTCCCAGGAATTGGCCCACCAGGATCTTTTTAATAAGGGGTTCAGGGTGGTGACTTGAGGCTTGTAATAGGGTATTTGCTACCGTTGGTTTCCGGTAGGTACATGTGTTAATTTTACCCCCCCCCCATTGGATATTAGTAGATCTAGGAAGGGAATAGATGTATGGTCGACTGTATAAGTAAGTTTAATGTTTCTCTCATTTTCATTCAGGCCGAACAGAAATTCCTTAAGTTGTTCCTCGCTTCCCATCCACACCACCAGGATATCATCGATGTACCTCAGCCACGTGGCTGAGGTACATTTCTTTTAACTGTGGATAGGTTATCAAGACCTCGCCATGACCAATTGATTCTTTTCAGGTCTTTCTTGACAAAGTCAAGGAAAACCTTAATCCATTGATACTTATGTACGGGGGGGGTATTTTCATTGATTTGATGTATAGACTATTTTGTCTTCTCAGGCCTGTAGGGCAGGGTTCTTCTCTGAGATCTTTGTTCATCGAGAAGTGCTAGAAGATTGTTCAAGGCTATCTATTCCTCTCTTTCCATAGGGGTTGTAGGTACCTGTTCTTCCCCTCTCTCCTGTTTTTTGTAATTTTTCATGACCAACATGCCAAAGTCGTAAGAGTACCTTTGCTATGCATACTAGCTCATTATGCCTTTGTCTTGCAGGGTGTTTCTTTTTTATTTTTATTTTTTTAGAGAGGGTTTACTTCCTCTAACCAAACCCAGGGAGAATCACTCTCAGTCAGGGGGCACAAGTTGGTCCCCCGAGCTGGAAAATCTTTGTGCAGGGTGAGGCTCAGCATCTCATTGTCATGTTATCGTTATCAGTGACAGAAAGGTGTGAGTATGACTAGTCATTTGTCATAGTCGGTGAAGGTGGCAAGGGTCTAACACCAGGTTTGTCACACCCTGTAACTGCTTTTGCTGGATTATTTGGCCTGTTACAGAAAGTGAAAAAACTATGTATCTACTGGCAGGATCAACAACTAATAAAATGATTTAACACAGAGATAACAATTGTTGTGTTAATGTTTTTTCTGTTACATTTTAACCACATGCCGACCAGCGCACAGCGCTGTACGGCGGCACAATGGCACGGCTGGGCAAATGGGCGTACAGGTATGTCCCCTTTAAACCGCAATTTGGGCGCGTGCCGCAAGCTCCTTGACTGTGCCCGTGGGTCCCGCGATCGTGTTCGCCGGGGGCCCGTGATCATGTCACGGAGCGGCAGAATTGGGAGATGTAAACAAGGCATTTCCCTGTTCTGCCTAGTGACATGACATAGATCTACTGCTCCCTGTCATTGGGAGTAGTGATCGCTGTGATGTCAGTGGTAGCCCATTCCCCCCACAGTTAGAATCACTCCCTAGGACACACTTAACCCCTTGATCGCCCCCCTAGTGTTTAACCCCTTCCCTGCCAGTGTCATTTACACAGCAATCAGTGCATTTTTATAGCACTGATTGCTAGACATGTGCAGGATGAAAAAATTTGTTTTGTTTCGTTTCAATTCGATATTTAACTAAATTCGTTTAGTTAAATTTGTTGCATTCGTTACATTCGTTTTCAGCATTCGTTTCCTATTCAAATTCGAAAGATTCGACCGCATTTGAAAAAAAATCTAACGAATTCGAAAAAAAATATCAAATTCAAAATAATTCTACCGCATTTGAAAAAATCTACCGCATTAGAAAAAAACTACCGAATTTGAAAAAAACTATCAAATTCGAAGTAATTCTACCGCATTCGAAAAAAAATTGACAGAATTTGAAAAAGTAAACTATATATAACCATTTTCCAAAATTCAAAATTCGTATAGAATGAAATTGAATATGAATAGAAAAGATTAGAATAGAATCGAAATTACTAGAAATGAATAGCATAGAAAAACAATAGCACAGAACAGAAAAAAATATTATATATAGATATCTATATCTATATCTATAGATAGATATAGATATCTATATATACAGTGGAACCTTGGATTACGAGCATAATCCGTTCCAAGAGAATGCTCGTAATCCAAAGTACTCGCATATCAAAGTGAGTTTCCCCATTGAAGTCAATAGAAACGCATGCGGCCAGAGGCGGGGGGGCGCCGGAGAGCCTCGGAAACGTCCGGAAAGGCCGAGGACAGTTCGGCTGACCTCGGCAAACCTCAGAAAGAGTCCATTCATGAGCCTTTCCGAGGTTTGCCGAGGTCAGCCGAACTGTCCTCGGGCCTTTCCGTGCATTTCTGAATGGCGCCCTTCGGCTGCAATCGGCACCGCTCGGCTCCGGCGCCCCCCACCTCAGGCCAAAAGCGGTACTGCACACCACTTTGGCCTGAATCCTGCTCGGTTTGCGAGACAACACTCGCAAACCGAGTTAGGATATTTAGAAATACAGTGCTCGTATTGCGAAACGCTCGTTAACCGCGTTACTCGCAATCCAAGGTTCCACTGTAGATATATATATATATATATATATATATATATATATATATAAAACATCTTCTGAAATTCTAATTTCGTGTAGAATGAAATCAAATTCCAATAGAAAAGATTAGAATAGAATAGAAAAGATATATATTCTATTTGAATCTTTTCTATTCGAATTCGAATTAATTCTGTACCAAATTCGAATTTCGGAAGATAGTTTTTTATATATATATATATATATATATATATATATATATATATATATATATATATATATATATATTTATATATATATATATATTTATATATATATATATATATATATATAAACATCTTCCGAAATTCGAATTTCATATACAATGAATTTGAATTTGAATAGAAAAGATTAGAATAGAGTAGAAAAGAATAGACTAGAAAAACAATAGAACAGAATAGAATAAAAATATATATATTATATTTTATTCTATTCTGTTCTATTGTTTTTCGTCCATTCTTTTCTATTCTAATCTTTTCTATTCAAATTCGAATTCATTCTATACGAAATTTGAATTTCAGAAGCCAGCTTCCGAAATTTGAATTTCATATAGACTGAAATCAAATTTGAATAGAAAAGATTAGAATAGAATAGAAAATAATAGAAATGAATAGCATAGAAAAACAATAGAACAGAATAGTAAAAAATAAAATGTATATTATATTTTATTCGATTCTGTTCTATTGTTTTTCTAGTCTATTCTTTTCTATTATTTTCTATTCTATTCTAATTCGATTTCATTCTATATGAAATTAGAATTTCGGAAAATGGTTATATATATAATATTTATATATATATAACCATTTTCCGAAATTCAAATTTCCTATAGAATGATTTTGAATTTGAATAGAAAAGATTAGAATAGAATAGAAAATAATAGAATAGAAAAACATTAGAACAGAATAGAATAAAATGTTTTTCTAGTTTATTCTTTTCTATTATTTTCTATTCTATTCTAATCTTTTGTATTCAAATTCGAATTCATTCTATACAAAATTTGAATTTTGGAAGATGGTTTTATATATACCGTATATACTCGAGTATAAGTCGTTCCGAGTATAAGTCGAGGCCCTAATTTACCACAAAAAAAATGGGAAAAACTTGTTGACCCGAGTATAAGACGAGGGTGAGAAATGCACAGCTACTGTAAGTGGAAAAGAGGGTCAACAATGCCAACTTGCAGCATCACTCTGCCCATTTGCAGCCATAGGTCCCCTGAACTTCAAACTCGGTAGTTAAGGGTTCCTAGATGCCCCCTAGCTGCAGCCAAAATTTGGGGTCTCTAAACCCAAAGGGTCCCGAAATGACATTGCTGCAGATGGACACAGTTGACTGAATTTGGGGCCCCGTATCTCGGGGCCACTTAGTGCTAGGAACCCCAAATTTGGTTGGCAAACCCAGTGGAACTAGCACCATAAAATTTCCAAAGCTGGGGTTTCTAGCACTAAGTGGCCCCAAAATACAGGGCCCCAAAAATCAGTTCAGAAAATGTCAAGCACTTTTCTGCAGCAGAGAATGACATTTTCCGAACCGGGTTTGGGGCCCCGTATCTCAGGGCCACTTGGTGCTAGGAACCCCAGCTTTGGATATGTTATGGCACCAGTTCCACTGTGTTTGCATACCAAATTTGGGGTTCCTAGAACCAAGTGGCCCTGAGATATGGGGCCCCAAAGTCGGTTCAGAAAATGTCAAGCACTTTTCTGCAGCAGAGAATGACATTTTCCGAACCGATTTTGGGGCCCCGTATCTCGGGGCCACTTAGTGCTAGGAACTTCAGCTTTGGATATGTCACTAAGTGACCCTGAGATACGGGGCCCCAAAGTCGGTTTGGAAAATGAAATTTTTTGCTGCAGAAAAGTGCTTGACTCGAGTATAAGTCGAGGGGGGCACTTTCAGCACAAAAAAATGTGCTGAAAAATTTGACTTATACTCGAGTATATACGGTATATATATATATATATATATATATATATATATATATTTTTTTTTTTTTATATATATATATATATATATATATATATATATATATATATATATATACACATATAAATTATATTTTGTTTCTGCTCTGTTTTATTGTTTTTTTATGCTATTCTATTCTATTCCATTTCATTCTATACGAAATTCTAATTTGGGAGGCGTTATATATATATATATATATATATATATATATATATATATATATATATATTTTTTTTTTTTTCCCCTTTCTGTTCTATTGTTTTTCTAGTCTATTCTTTTCTATTCAAATCTTTTCTATTCAAATTCAAATTCATTTTATATGAAATTCGAACTTCAGAATCCATCTTCCGAAATTCTAATGTTGTATAGAATGAATTCGAATTTGAATAAAAAAGATTAGAATAGAATAGAAAATAATAGAAAAGAATAGTATAGAAAAACAATAGAACAGAATAACAAAAAATTATTTATATATAATATTTTTTTTAGTCTGTTCTATTGTTTTTCTATGCTATTCTTTGCTATTATTTTTTTTTTCTATTCTATTGTAATCTTTTCTATTCAAATTCAAATTCATTCTATACGAAAATCGAATTTCGGAAAATGGCTTCAGAAGTTCGAATTTCGTATAGAATAAATTTGAATTAGAATAGAAAAGATTACAATAGAAAAGAATAGAAAAGAATAGACTAGAATAAAATAGAATAAAATTTAATATATATTATATTTTATTCTATTCTGTTTTATTGTTTTTCTAGTTTATTCTTTTCTATTATTTTCTATTCTATTGTAATCTTTTCTATTCCAATTCAGTTTCATTCTATATGAAATTCGAATCTTGGAAAATGGTTATATATAGTTTACTTTTTCGAATTTGGTTAATTTTTTTCAAATGCAGTAGAATTTTTTCGAATTTGTCCAATTTTTCAAATTTGATTGACTTTTTTCGAATTCGGTCAAAAATTTTTCGAATTCGAAACTAATCTGTTCTAATCTTTTCTATTCAAATTCGATTTCATTACATAAGAAATTCGAATTTTGTATAGAATGAATTAAAATTCAAATAGAAAAGATTAGAATAGAATAGAATAGAAGAGAAAAGAAAACAATAGGACAGAATAGAATAAAATATAATATATATTATATTTTATTCTATTCTGTTCTATTGTTTTTCTATTCTTTTCTATTTTAGTTTCCATTGTTTTGAATTATATTTTAATCTATTCTCAAATTCGAATTTATACTATTCGGAATTCGAATTTCGGAAGACGTTCATGTTCTATTTTATTACATTCTATTAAATTTTATTCTATTCTTTACTATCCTTTTATTTTTATTCTATTGCGTTATTGTTTTATATTCTATTTTATTGTATTTTTTAGAAATTTGATTTCTATTTTTTCGAATTTGTTTCCGAATTCGATTCGATTTGAATTTTGTTCGCTTTTATCGATTTGAATCGTTATTTCAGATCCGTTTAAATTCCTAACTTTTGTAATTTGGAAATTTGGATGTATACAAATTTCTGAATAATGAAAAATTTGTCTGAATTTCGATTTGGAACGAAACGAAATACACATGTCTACTGATCGCTGTATTAATGACAACGGTCCCAAAATAGTGTCAAAAGTGTCCGATCTGTCCACCGCAATGTCGCAGTCCCTCTAAAAATCGCTGATCACCGCCATTACTAGTAAAAAAAAAAATTAATAATAAAAATGCCATAAATCTATCCCCTATTTTGTAGACGCTATAACTTTTGTGCAAACCAATCAATATACGCTTATTGCGTTTTTTTTTACCAAAAGTATGTAGAAGAATACATATCGGCCTAAACTGAGTAAGAAATTAGTTTTTTTATATATTTTTTGGGGATATTTATTATAGCAAAAAGTAAAAAATATTGCTTTTTTTCACAATTGTCACTCTTTTTTTGTTTATAGCGCAAAAAATAAAAACCGTAGAGGACCACCATAGAAAGCTCTATTTGTGGGAAGAAAAGGACGTCAATTTTGTTTGGGTGCAACGTCGCAGGACCTCACAATTGACAGTTAAAGCGACGCAGTGCCGTATCGCAAAAAGTGCTCTGGTCAGGAAGGGGGTAAAATCTTCCGGGGCTGAAGTGGTTAAAATGCTTTTGATACATGGTACAATACCATTCACTATTTTGTGAGCTCTTGTGTTCTACACCAGAACAGTGCTAACAGTTGAGGTGTGTTGACATCCATTGCAATAACAAGCACATTAACACACATTACTGCAATGCACTGGAACAGAGAAGTGTAAATAGGCTCTCAGGGCCCATTTAGATACCACTGTTTGGATGTGTTAGTACTACGTACATTAAGACACATTGCACATGACTGACACAAGTGTGTTGCAGCGCACAACAATTTACACAATGTTACAGGTGAATTTTTGGTGTTACATGTCAGCAAAGGTAAAAAGGATATAATCATTTTCTTTGCTCTTCTTTTTCAGATCACGACTTCCAGAATGTTTCCAAAATTCTCATTTCTCCTGATATTTGCAGTTGTTTTGAGTCTCACCCATAAGTCCTTATGTCAAGACTGGGAGACATTTCAGAAGAAGCACCTGACAGACACCGTGGATGTTAACTGTGATGTTGAAATGCAAAAAGCATTGTTCAACTGCAAGCAAACAAACACTTTTATCTTTGCACGTCCTCCGCGAGTGCAGGCCCTCTGTAAAAATATTAAAGACAACACAGATGTGTTAAGTCGTGACGAGTTTTATCTCCCTGAATGCAATAGAACAAAATTGCCTTGCCATTATAAATTAAAGAAACCACTTAATACAATTTGTTTAACTTGTAGGAAGGAACTTCCAGTACATTTTGCTGGTGTCGGAAAATGCCCAGAAAAAGTGTCCGATCTGTCCACCGCAATGTCGCAGTCCCTCTAAAAATCGCTGATCACCGCCATTACTAGTAAAAAAAAAAATTAATAATAAAAATGCCATAAATCTATCCCCTATTTTGTAGACGCTATAACTTTTGTGCAAACCAATCAATATACGCTTATTGCGTTTTTTTTTACCAAAAGTATGTAGAAGAATACATATCGGCCTAAACTGAGTAAGAAATTAGTTTTTTTATATATTTTTTGGGGATATTTATTATAGCAAAAAGTAAAAAATATTGCTTTTTTTCACAATTGTCACTCTTTTTTTGTTTATAGCGCAAAAAATAAAAACCGTAGAGGACCACCATAGAAAGCTCTATTTGTGGGAAGAAAAGGACGTCAATTTTGTTTGGGTGCAACGTCGCAGGACCTCACAATTGACAGTTAAAGCGACGCAGTGCCGTATCGCAAAAAGTGCTCTGGTCAGGAAGGGGGTAAAATCTTCCGGGGCTGAAGTGGTTAAAATGCTTTTGATACATGGTACAATACCATTCACTATTTTGTGAGCTCTTGTGTTCTACACCAGAACAGTGCTAACAGTTGAGGTGTGTTGACATCCATTGCAATAACAAGCACATTAACACACATTACTGCAATGCACTGGAACAGAGAAGTGTAAATAGGCTCTCAGGGCCCATTTAGATACCACTGTTTGGATGTGTTAGTACTACGTACATTAAGACACATTGCACATGACTGACACAAGTGTGTTGCAGCGCACAACAATTTACACAATGTTACAGGTGAATTTTTGGTGTTACATGTCAGCAAAGGTAAAAAGGATATAATCATTTTCTTTGCTCTTCTTTTTCAGATCACGACTTCCAGAATGTTTCCAAAATTCTCATTTCTCCTGATATTTGCAGTTGTTTTGAGTCTCACCCATAAGTCCTTATGTCAAGACTGGGAGACATTTCAGAAGAAGCACCTGACAGACACCGTGGATGTTAACTGTGATGTTGAAATGCAAAAAGCATTGTTCAACTGCAAGCAAACAAACACTTTTATCTTTGCACGTCCTCCGCGAGTGCAGGCCCTCTGTAAAAATATTAAAGACAACACAGATGTGTTAAGTCGTGACGAGTTTTATCTCCCTGAATGCAATAGAACAAAATTGCCTTGCCATTATAAATTAAAGAAACCACTTAATACAATTTGTTTAACTTGTAGGAAGGAACTTCCAGTACATTTTGCTGGTGTCGGAAAATGCCCAGAAAAAGTTTGACAACAGGGATGTGATAAGCAGCTGCAAGAAAATATGTTGGGGTGAATTTACTAAAGACAAAAACTGTGTGCTTTGGAAGGGCAGTTGCACTAATTTTCCCCAGAGCTTAGTAAGAAAATTCCAACAGGGAGCCAAGTGCAGAAAGTAAACCAAGGAGCCAAAGTAATTATAAAAGTCACACTGGACCGCTGCTACCGCACTCAGATGACCAAATGAGAAACAGACAAAAACAACAGAATTGGGAAGCGCAGATCCAGGAGGTGGCAAGGAATCAATTGGTGATGGAATCCATGTGAAATTTAAAAGTTTATTGCTGATAAAACATGTAACCAATACACAGTACAAATGGGAAAAATCATCAGAATGGCCAAACTTACTGTGATAGTGTCAGCAATGAAGCCAAAAGGTGGTGGAGAAATGTCTGTCCCGCTTCTGTGAGGGCTGTGGACAGAGGGGGCTGCAGACCAAAAATGGGAAGCCAAAAATGGGAAGCCTGAAAAAACGTTCAAACAGCTGGGAGCGGTGACCATAACCAAAGCAGGGCTACATCAAGGAGGGGAAAGGCTGGGCCCCTCCAGCATCCATCTCTGGTCTCACCGGTTGCTGTAGTGGCTCTGCCATCTTCCACTCTGGTCATACAGTGACCGTGCTTCCTGGATCTGTGCCCAGCCTTTCCCCTCCCTGATGTAGCCCGGCTTTGGTTATGGTCACCGCTCCCAGCTGTTTGAAAGTGATTTCAGGCTTCCCATTTTTGGTCTGCAGCTCCCTCTGTCCACAGCCCTCACGGAAGGGGGACAGCCATTTCTCCACCACCTTTGGCTCCATTGCTGGCACTATCACAGTGAGTTTGGCCATTCTGAAGATTTTTCCCATTTGTACTGTGTATTGGTTACA
The DNA here is from genome assembly GCF_042186555.1 of Aquarana catesbeiana. Classification (NCBI taxonomy): domain Eukaryota; kingdom Metazoa; phylum Chordata; class Amphibia; order Anura; family Ranidae; genus Aquarana; species Aquarana catesbeiana. Next base: position 84,304,272 of record NC_133332.1, read on the forward strand.
TGTTTTATCATCAATAAAATGTTTTAAATTTCACATGGATTCTATCTCCAATAGATTCCTTGCCACCTCCTGGATCTGCGCTTCCCAATTCTGTTTTTTTCCCTAGAGCTTAGTGAATGCGGAGAAGCTCTGCTGATTACCATCATCCAATCATATGCAAGCAAAAATAGTTTTTTCTTTTAATTTTTCTTGCACCCGATTGAGAATTCATTGGGAAGTTTCAGCACATTCACTAAGTTCTAGGGAAAATGAGTAGCAACTGCACTTCCAGAGTTCACAGTCTATTTGCTTTTAGTAAATCCACCTTTATTTCTGAGCAGAGGCCAAATCTATGGCAACAAAAAAACTTTACCTAGTGAATCATTTTATATTAATTGAAGATAATCTTTCTTTCATTTCCTAAAATATTGTAATCAAAACTAAATACATATCAACTATGTATTACACACAGCAGCAAAAGTTAAAATAGTTTTAAACGTAAAATATGTTTTACCTGAAAGTGGAAGTAAACTTCCATCACTAAATTTTACCTATAGGTAAGCCTATAATAAGGCTTACCTATGGGTAGTGTAAATATCTCCTAAATGTGCATTGTTTAGGAGATATTTACTGTACATGCAGTCAGTGACATCACTGGCCCATGTGCTCTGAAGGAATGGGCACTAATGCTGTTCCTTCAGAGCGCTGTGCTGTGAACAGCGGCTCCCATGTGCATGCACAGGAGTGAAGTCATCGCGGTTCCGGACAGTCACAGAGTTGGAGTTCAAGGACAAGAGCCTCCATTTACGGCACAGGACACTGAAGGAATAGCACGAGTATGCCATTCCTTCAGAGCATATGCGTGGGTGATGTCACTGGCTGCATCTAAAGTAATATCTCCTAAACGATGCACGTTTAGGAGATAGTTACAGTACCTATAGGTAAGCCTTTTTGTAGGCTTACCTATAGGTAAAAATCATGCATGGGAGTTTACTTCCACTTTAACACTGGCAAAGCTGCCTGTTTATAAACCAACCAGCAGTAGCAAATGTAGGGATGAGGAGAGCAGGCTGACATTAAAGTAAAAATCTTACCTATAGCGGTTGAAAGTAGTTGTAAATAAGATAGCCAGCAAGGTCTTGTAAATGGCCAGAATAGCACAGTATCCACATGAGGCACCGGATCTCACTCTCCCACACATGAGCAGCAAGGAGCAATGGTAATGTGAGCTTCTTAAGCTCCACCGTTAAATAGCATCGGCCCTCCGAGTCCCTGACATGCGGCGGCACCCCGCCCTGTGGGAGGCAGGTTAACGTCACACGTCGAAGGCCCGCTGACACATGGGAGATAGGCAGATGTCCGCGCGTGTACACAGACATATGTGGGAACAGCACCCAGCTATCACAATATTAGTATGGAGAGTATAGAGAAATATTGTGGGTATTAACAACCAAATGGCTAAAAAAAAAGGGTACATAAACCGGACAACACAAAATAGCAAGACATACATAGAACCTGAACATTAAATACGCAAATGTCATAATGCAATTCGGAATAAACAGGATTCGTTATACAGCATTCAATTATTGAATATGTACTCAGGTATACATGTCCATAAAGAGCATTATATGGATATGTTAATAAGTCCTAGATATCTGTTTTATTTTTCCATATTCCCTGATACAAACCCCTCTAGGAAGGGTTTGAAGCTGAGTCATTTAAACCCAAGGGAAAAGTTCCATTTGAGTTCATGCTGTAATAAAATCTTATTCCAATCCCCCCCTCTTTTATTGGGATGAATTCGGTCTAAGGCCAAAAAAGGTGATCTTGGGAAATATACGTCCATGTACCGATGCAGTGTGCCTACCCAAGGAGAGGTCAAGGTCGCACGTCTTTATGCTCAGTACATTCTTCAAAATTCCTGTTTTGTTTTTCTAACATAAAAACATCAGCATTCACATGTCAATAGGTATACAATGCCTATGGTTTTTATAACTGGCACAGAGATGTTGATGAAATGTACTACCATTGGGTAATCTGATGTTTTTGTTGGTATTTATGAATTGGCAGTAGGAGCAATCTCCACAGTTGAAAGTACCCAAATGTTTGCAAGGGTCTTTTCTTTCTGTTCCTTTGAATTCACTTTGGACTTATTTGTTGCCGACAGATCTAGTATGTCAATACGTAAGTCTAGGTCGGTCAGAGACAAATGAACTCACTAAGGTATCTGAATTCAGTAAGTGCCAATATTGTTTAATGTTTTGAAGTTGTGTGTGCTGATTAGAGAATCGAGTAATGACTCTGACATTATATATATATATATATATATATATATATATATATATATATATATATATAAATATATGAAAGAGGTCTTATGCACTACTACTTTCAACAAGTTGTTAGATAATAATCAAATAATAGTAATTAAAAGCAGCTGCTCACAATGTTCAATGTGTCCCCACATATACATACAAAGATGTAATTATTATGATGTAGCGCTTTGCTTTAATGTGACTAGTGCTTAATGGTAACGAATAATCATATAATTGTATCCATTTATATGTTACATTAAATCACCAATCTTTATATAATATTGCTTGTATGTTATATACTATATTCAATAAACATACGTAAAATGTGATTGTGTCCTAATGTGTCAATATTCCAATTAGATTAATTAAATACAACAATTACTTGTGTTGAGTACCTTTGGGTAAATGTGCAAAAAACTTATTAAAAAAAAATTATAAAAATCTATAAAAAAAAGAGTCAATGAATACATTTTCCAAATTACCCTGTTGGGTGAAAAATCCCAAATTACCAGTGCTACAGAGGGTAAAATAATATGCATATAACAAATGTATGAATCATCAATTTTCTAAAATAAAATTTTAAGATAACTCCACTGGGTGATGAATCCAGATCACCAGTGCTACAAAGAACTCAGCAAATGTGCAAATAAGCAATTAAATACATGAAGTAATTTCATACAGCAATAAAATAAAAATACATCATTTCTAAAGTGACCCTACTGAAAAAAAAAATTGTGCAAATGAGCAAATAAAAAGAAAACATTTTATATGTCAATAAATACAATGACCAATAGAGTAGCAATATACAATCAATTTCAGTGCTTAAATTCATGAAATCAGGTGTCTATAAATAAGTGAACTAAAGTCCAGTGATGATAAAGTGCATATAAGATAAGCTTCTTGTGTGACATGGTCACACTCCCATACACCATCTGAAATCCACATAGTGTACTCCAGCAGCTCACCTCACATTTAGGCCATACAGGTCTAACAGCACTTGGTAGCAAGTAATTCCTCACTGTGGCTCACTGTATATTCTTCCTTCCTCCAGTCAGCAGTGCCAATATGTAATGAAAATAATCCTCATAGTGTAGTATTTTTATAAAAAGATTTTATTAAAAAGCAGTAACTCACATATAACAAACAATATTCGGCATGGATAAATCTCCAGAGCGCATCAATACACAAATCTTCTGGTCCTGGCCGTGACCAAAAGTGACGCAATCCGGCTCCTCCCAATGTGTTGCGTCACAACACACGTGACTTCATCAGGGGTGGAGCCAGTGGGTGACAGTCCTCTATTTGTAGCCATACATTGTTCCCATGGTTACTAGTTTTGTTAATCAACGTCACTACACATTAGTGGTTGCCCTTGCTTTCACTATCTCGATTTGGTTTGCTTAATCCGAGGTATTATGGGGTGCCGCGGGTTATATCCCGCATAAGGGGCAACTTTTCAAAAAAACTAAAGTAACGATCTTATGTGCTTTATACTACTGCGTGCTTTATATACTCAATCCATAGTCCGCAAACTATATACTTCTAGTGTTGTGGAGTATCAAAAAATACTATTAAATCAGATCAATGAATGTGAATAAATTTGAGTTAAGTTAATTACAAAATGTAATCCACAAGAGCTTATATATAAACCTGCCCATATTCGCACCATTTAGTAGTTGATTCGTTAGCAGGTATAGCCATATATCTCTGAAAAATGATACCCAATCTATATATTGTTATTATTGTATATATTTCCTGGTTTAAACTCACATATACAAAAAAAAATAATTATTACCAACTACAATTATAATATATAAGACCCTAGACAAGAAAAATACAAATAAAACAAGAAAAGACTTGATAGAAATTGTTCAAGAAGATTTTAAATTAATATTGGGTATAATGAGCATTTGTGTGTATCGGTGTCCTTTTATCAAGCAGTGGAAAATAACCACTGCTGAGTTCTCCGGCACTCTCAGAGGAGATTGCTCACCTCTGAGTGCCTGTTTATGAAGTGGTGTAGATTTCTTCTCCTTTTGAGGAGTGAAGTGATCTACAAACGCTTTGAACTGTGGAGAACACCTTCTGTTACTGTAATCTCGTTATACATAGCGAGATTACAGTACTAGAAAATCTGTGAAACTCTCTGGTGTCTGTTTATTAAGCAGCAATGAATTACCACTGCCAAGTACATGGGCCTTCTCAGAGGAGAGCGCTCAACTCATATTAATAAAATAATTAGTCCCCCTACACAAAATTATATATATATTTATACACAGTATCTCACAAAAGTGAGTACACCCCTCACATTTTTGTAAATATTTTATATATCTTTTCATGTGACAACACTGAAGAAATGACACTTTGCTACAATGAAGATTAGTGAGTGTACAGCTTGTATAACAGTGTAAATTTGCTGTCCCCTCAAAATAGCTCAACACATAGCCATTAATGTCTAAACCACAGGCAACAAAAGTGAGTACACCCTAAGTGAAAATGTCCAAATTGGGCCCAAAGTGTTAATAGTGGGCCCAAACTGTCATTATTTTCCAGCACTGCCTTAACCCCCTTGGGCATGGAGTTCACCAGAGCTTCACAGGTTGCCACTGGAGTCCTCTTCCACTCCTCCATGACGACATCACAGAGCTGGTGGATGTTAGAGACCTTGTGCTCCTCCACCTTCTGTTAGCGGATGCCCCACAGATGCTCAATAGGGTTTAGGTCTGGAGACATGCTTGCCCAGTCCATCACCTTTACCCTCAGCTTCTTTAGCAAGGCAATGGTCGTCTTGGAGGTGTGTTTGGGGTCATTATCATGTTGGAATACGAAGGGAGGGGATCATGCTCTGCTTCAGTATGTCACAGTACATGTTGGCATTCATGGTTCCCTCAATGAACTGTAGCTCCCCACAGAGGCGGCTCTTTAATTAGGCAAATTAGGTGGTCGCCTAAGGCCCCGCACTCACAGGGGCCTCGCGGCCGCCTAATTTGCCTGTGATCAAACATGTCACATTACGGCGCCGGCGGCTCACCCTACCCCCCGCTGGGACCCCGCGCGGCCTCGTCATGCAGCGTCCGGTGGCAGCAGGTGCAGGACAGCAAAGGCCTCTAGATGGCGGCAGTGTCCGGATAACGGCACCTGGCTCCAGGGGCTATCTCCACAAGACATGCATGCAGCATGTCCATGTGGGTCCCTAAGGCAGCTGGGACTACTCCTGCAGCCCGCACCGCTCCACACCTGCCCGGCCGCCTATTCTAATCAGCAGTCCCCATGACTGAAGAGGAGGAAGGACGGAGATCCAATCTTTTTTTGCTGCCTGGCTGACCCCCGTGACCGATGAGAAAGTAAGTGCCCGTGCAGCCCCCCCCCTCCGTGTCTGGATAGAGGGAGCGGCGGGGCGGCTGCATTTAGAGGAATTGAGCTTTCCATATTCCTCCATGCAGCCGCTGAATGCTTGGAGGAGGGAGAGGAGGAAAATCAAGCATTCAATGGCTGCATAGAGGAATATGGAAAGCTAATTTTCCTCTATAAGCAGCTGCAGCTCCTCCTATCCAACTTCTTTTGCTTTTTCCCCTGTGCTCTCCAGCCCCTCCTTGTGCTCCCTGACTCCTCCCCCATGCTCTCTGCCCCCAGTGCTTTCTGTCTCCCCCAGTGCTCCCCACCCCTGTTCTTTCTGGCCCCCCATCACTTTCCAGCCCCCACCCCTCTGCTCCCCCCCCTACTCTCCACTCCCCCCCAGTGCTCTCCCCATCACTCACCAGCCCCCACCCTTGTGCTCTCCACCCCCCTGTTCTTTGTCCCCCCAGTGCTCTCCAGGCCTGTTCTTTCTGGCCCCCAGTGCTCTCCAGCCCCCCAGTGCTCTCCAGTTCTCCCCATTGCTCTCCCCCCTCAGTACTCTCTGCTCCCCCCTGTTCTTTGTCCCCCCCCAGTGCTCTCCAGTCCCTCCTTGCTCTCCACCCCTGTTTTTTCTGGCCCTCCCAATGCTCTCCAGCTCTCCCCAGCCTCCCCCCTGTGCTCTCCAGCCCCCACCCATGTGCTCTCCACTCCCCCTCAGTGCTCTCCAGCCCCCGTGCTCTCCACCCCTGTTCTTTCTGCCCCCCTCTCTCCAGCACCCACCCATGTGCTTTCCACCCCCTGAGTGATCCCTAGCTCCCCCAGAGTGCTCTCCAGCCCCCCGTGCTCTCCACCCCTGTTCTTTCTATTCCCCCCCCTCCACAGTGCTCTCCAGCCCCCCAGTGCTCTCTGCCTGTGCACTCCACCCCTGTTCTTTTTAGCTCCCCCCAGTGCTCTCCGCTCCCCACCCCTGTGCTCTCCACTCCCCCCTGCTCTTTGCCCCCACCCATGTGCTCTCCATGTGCTCTCTGCTCCCCCCAGTTCTCTCCACTCCCCCCAGTTCTCTCCGCTCCCCCCAGTTCTCTCCACTACCCCAGTGCTCTTCACCACCCCTGTGTTTTTTCCTGGCCTCCTCACTCCCTGCAGCTCTGCTAGGTTCCCTCCTCCTTTCTCCCGCCAGTTGCTGCAGGAGATCTGTCAGGATGGACAGCGGTGAAGGGACCAGTATCATTGGATGCTCAGTCTAAATTTCTGGGCCTATTTTTTTGTCCCAGTGCGGGCCTGGCAAGGAAGATGAGCAGCAAGCACCGATAGCCTTAGAAGGAGAAGAGCTCTGAAGACCTCCCAGAACAGGCTGACTAGGACCAGAAAATGAGGATGGGTAGAAGGTGCAGGTGGCCAAGGGCCACTCCATCTCACACCAAACAGATCCTCTAGAAGGAGCAGAACAGACCCTGCCTGCTGCTGGCCGTCATGGATATCCTACTGGCATGAAAGGTACCGTACCGAGCATTACACCACTAGACAGGGACTGCAGACTGCGGCATGGGGAACAGGAGGGGCTGCAGACAGGGACAGACCTAGGGATCTCTCTCTCCCTCACCCCCTTTCCCTCAGTCCCCCCTCTCTCTCTCTCCCTCCTCTCTCTCTCCCCCATCTCTCTCTCTCGCCCCCATCTCCCTCTCTCTCTCCCCCATCTCTCTCTCTCCCCCCGCACTCTCTCCCCCCACCTCTCTATCTCTCCTCCTTCTCTCTCCCCCCTTCCTCTCTCCCTGTGCTGGGATCCCCCCCTCTCCTTCCCCTATAGATATAGAATGACTCAGTGACACCCCTCCTCATTCTCCCAAGGCACTTGGAGAAATCCTAGAGGGTTTGTCACCTTGCTGGGTCCCAGATGTTTTATTGGCTGCATATGTTTGATGGGTGAGGAGGGTGCCCTAGAAGTGGTGCCGATGAACTGTGTGCTAGATCCGTGCATTTTTCTGCAGCCATTTTTATTGCTTGAAGATTTTTCTCATTATGGGCGTGAGTGGGGCCTCATGTCTAAGTTTTGCCTAAGGCCTCACAAAGCCTAGAGCCGCCTCTGGCTCCCCAGTGCTGGCAACACTCATGCAGCCCCAGACCATGACACTCCTACCACCATGCTTGACTGTAGGCAAGACACACTTGTCTTTGTACTCCTCACCTGGTTGCCACCACACACGCTTGACACCATCTGAACCAAATAAGTTTATCTTGGTCTCATCAGACCACAGGACATGGTTCCAGTAATCCATGTCCTTAGTCTGCTTGTCTTCAGCAAACAGTTTTTGATGCAGTATACGCGTATTGTCTGAGCACTGACAGACTGACCCCCCACCCCTTCAACCTCTGCAGCAATGCTGGCAGCACTCATACGTCTATTTCCTAAAGACAACCTCTGGATATGACGCTGAGCACGTGCACTCAACTTCTTTGGTCAACCATGGCAAGGCCTGTTCTGAGTTGAACTTGTCCTGTTAAACCCCTGTATGGTCTTGGCCACCGTGCTGCAGCTCAATTTCGGGATCTTGGAAATCTTCTTATAGCCTAGGCTATCTTTATGTAGAGCAGCAATTCTTTTTTTCGGATCCTCAGAGAGTTCTTTGCCATGAGGTGCCATGTTGAACTTCCAGTGACCCTTATGAGAAAGTGAGAGCGATAACACCAAATTTAACACATCTGCTCCCCATTCACACCTGAGACCTTGTAACACTAACGAGTCACATGACACAGGAGAGGGAAAATGGCTAATTGGGCCCAATTTGGACATTTTCACTTAGGGGTGTACACTGTTATACAAGCTGTACACTCACTACTTTACATTGATATAATAAAAGATATAATAATAAAAAGATATAATAAAATATTTTAAAAATGTGAGGGGTGTACTCACTTTTGTGAGATACTGTAGTGACGAACTCCCATTTCCTGTTTGATTTTATAATGCACAAAGGGGTGATTGGCTAGGCTCCCCAAACATGTCCTTTTGAAATATTTTTTTTTTCATTTTCTAATACATTTCAAAAAAATATATTTTTATTCAATTATAATTTTTTTTATTTTTTATATATATTTTTATCTAATGTAATTATTGTCGCTGTTTTTAGTTTTAAATTTAATTTTATATTTTTATCTATTTTTGCTAAAGATTTATTTTTAATTCTGATATCTTTTTTTTTTTTTTGCAGTGATATATTTTGTTCTGACCGTCCTCAAGATTTATCCATAACTTTTCTAATTCCATCTTTAGTCACTATACCCTGGTATGTCTCCAAAAAATATTGAACATTTTTTTTTTATCATCTCCTCTCCATCTTTTCTACTGTAGTTTCTCCTGTCCTCCCTCCTCCTCCCTCCCTCCCTCCCTCCTTTCTTATCCACCAACTACTTACTTCACCCTTCTACTCCATCTCTTCCCTCCTCCTCCTTCCTCCATCCTCCATCTTCCTCCCTCTTCCATCGTCTTCCTCCCTCCATCCTCCGTCCTCCTCCTCTTATTTTTTTGTTAGCCACCAACTACTTACTACTACACCCTCCTACTCCATCCCCCCTTCTCCTCCGTCCTCCTTCCTCCTCCCTCTTAATCCTCCTCCTCCTCCTCTTCCTCCCTGCAACCTCCTCCGTCCTCCTCATCCCTCCATCCTCCTACCTCATTTTTTACTTAACCACCAGCTACTTACAACTACACCTTCCTCCTCCCTCCTACTCCTTCTTTTCTCCTCCCCTCTAATCCATCTCCATCCCCCCTCCTCATCCTCCTACTCCATCATCCTCCTCCTCCTCCTCATTCCTCAGTCCACCCTCATCCTACTCCTCATTTCTCCTCCTACTTCCCTCATTGTCCTCCCTTCCCCTCCCTCATCTTCCTATTCCTCCCTCCTATACCTACTTAGTTTTTCCTCCACCTACTACCTACTCCTCCAACCTCATCCATACTTCTATTCATAATACCTAATCAGCCTCCTACTCCTTTATAACGGTATAGCGATACATTTTTTTTTTTTTGGTTTTTCATAGATCCAACATCCATCTGTCCATATCGATCGCTTGACTTTCATTAACATCTTTTATTACAGGTATGTAAAACTGTTTATGCTATCAAGTACACTGTAACATTATCTTCTAATCTGATTTAAAAATATTAATGCTATTTACCAAAAACTTTTGTGTGTGTATATTTATATATAATGATTTTTTGTTTATTTTTTCTTTTTTTTGGTAATTTTTTTTTCAGTTTTGGTTAAAGTTAATTATATAATGTCTTTTATTTAGAAGTTATTATTATATTTATTAATGCGTTATTTATTATTTTTATTCCATAGAATTGAAGAGACAAGTGGATTTGATTTATTTCGAAACCATGCCTAAAAATATCAAGTTTAATACATTGGTTTGATTTATTAATAATTCTGCATCATTATATTTTTATCTATATATTTTTTTTGGTGTTGTGGGGGGGGGGGTGTTTTCTTTCTATTTTGTATGTTTAATTATATCTTTATATCCATTTTTATATTGACAATTAGTTTAGATATTTCTTTAAACCATGCGATTCTACGGGTTATGTATATGTGTGTATATCCATCTTTTATGCTACACCACATCCTCTAAACAAAATCATCCATCTTCTTTGTCGTCCTCATCTTCCTCTTTCCTCCTCCATCTTAGTTTATCTCATCCTCTATCTTCTTACTCCCCTTTTAATCATGTATCTTCCATCTATCCTCCTCTTCCACCTGCTCTATTCTCCACTGTATTCCTCTACTTCTATTCTCCACTGTATCCCTCTATTCTCTACTGTATTCCTCTATTCTCCACTGTATTCCTCTATTCTCCACTGTATTCCTCTACTTCTATTCTCCACTGTATCCCTCTATTCTCTACTGTATTCCTCTATTCTCCACTGTATTCCTCTATTCTCCACTGTATTCCTCTACTTCTATTCTCCACTGTATCCCTCTATTCTCTACTGTATTCCTCTATTCTCCACTGTATTCCTCTACTTCTATTCTCCACTGTATCCCTCTATTCTCTACTGTAATCCTCTATTCTCCACTGTATCCCTCTATTCTCTACTGTATTCCTCTACTTCTATTCTCCACTGTATTCCTCTATTCTCAGCTCACTCTTTTTTTTTCTCTCTCTCTCCCCGCTTGCTCTTCACTCGCTCACTCTTCATTAGCACACTCTTCTTATTTTCTCTCTCTCTCTATCCTCACTTGCTCTTCACTCGCTCACTCTTCACTCGCTTGCTCTTCACTCACTCACTCACTCTTCACTAGCACACTCTTCTTATTTTCTCTCTCTCTCTCTCTCTCCTCGCTTGCTCTTCACTCTCTCACTCTTCACTCGCTCTTCATTAGCGCACTCTTTTTTTCTCTCTCTCTCCTCGCTTGCTCTTCACTCGCTCACTCTTTACTCGCTCACTCTTCATTAGCTCACTCTTTTTTTTCTCTCTCTCTCTCCTCGCTTGCTCTTCACTCGCTCACTCTTCACTCGTTCACTCTTTTTTCTCTCTCTCTCCTCGCTCGCTCTTCACTTGCTCACTCTTCACTCGCTTACTCTTCATTAGCTCACTCTTTTTTTCTCTCTCTCTCCTCGCTCGCTCTTCACTCACTTGCTCTTCACTCGCTCACTCTTCATTAGCACACTCTTCTTATTTTCTCTCTCTCCTCGCTTGCTCTTCACTCGCTCGCTCTTCACTCGCTCACTCTTTTTTTTTTTTTTCTCTCTCTCTCTCCTCGCTTGCTCTTCACTCGCTCACTCTTCACTTGCTCACTCTTCATTAGCTCACTCTTTTTTTTCTCTCTCTTCTCGCTTGCTCTTCCCTCACTCACTCTTCACTCGCTCGCTCTTTTTTTTCCTTTCTCTCGCCTCGCTCACTCTTCACTCGCTCACTCTTTATTAGCTCACTTTTTTCTCTCTCCTCGCTTGCTCTTCACTCGCTCACTCTTCATTAGCTCACTTTTTTTTCTCTCTCTCTCTCTCTCCTCGCTTGCTCTTCACTCGCTCACTCTTCACTAGCACACTCTTCTTATTTTCTCTCTCTCTATACTCGCCCACTCTTCACTCGCTTAATCTTTTTTTTCTGTCTCTCTCCTCGCTTGCTCTTCACTCGCTCACTCTTCACTCGCTCACTCTTTTTTTCTCTCTCTCCTCGCTTGCTCTTCACTCGCACACTCTTCTTATTTTCTCTCTCTCTCTCTATCCTTGCTTGCTCTTCACTCGCTCACTCTTTACTCGCTCACTCTTTTTTTTCTCTCTCTCCTCGCTTGCTCTTCACTCGCACACTCTTCTTATTTTCTCTCTCTCTCTCTATCCTCGCTTGGTCTTCACTCGCTCACTCTTCACTCGCTCTTCATTTGCTCACTCTTTTTTTTCTCTCTCTCTCTCCTCACTTGCACTTCACTTGCTCACTCTTCACTAGCACACTTTTTTTCCCTCTCTCTCCTCGCTTGCTCTTCACTAGCACACTCTTCACTAGCACACTCTTATTTTCTCTCTCTCCTCGCTTGCTCTTCACTAGCACACACTTATTTTCTCTCTCTCCTCGCTTGCTCTTCACTAACACACTCTTATTTTCTCTCTCTCCTCGCTTGCTCTTCACTAGCACACTCTTATTTTCTCTCTCTCCTCGCTTACTCTTCACTAGCACACTCTTCACTAGCACACTCTTCACTAGCACACTCTTCTTATTTTCTCTCTATCCTCACTTGCTCTTCACTTGCTCACTCCTCGCTCACTCTTCTCTATTTCTATCTCTCTCTCTTGCTCTTCACTCGCTCGCTCTTGTCTTTCTATATCTCTCTCTCACTTGCTCTTCTCTTGTTTGCTATTCTCTCTCTCCCTCTCTATAATTATTCTTCCTTATATAATAATTTATACAATATTTTTTATTTTTTTTTTTGGTATATTATTGATTTCTTTTTATTCAAATGTTTAATAAAATAGATATTGTATTTCAATACTGTTGCTGTCTTTTGTTTTTTAATATTTTTTTTGTGTGCATATATGTATATATATATATATATATATATATATATATATATATATATATATATATATATATATATATATATATATATATATATATATATATATATATGTGTTTGCTTGTGTGTGTGTATATATATATATATATATATATATATATATATATATGTGTGTTTGTTTGTGTGTGTGTGTGTGTGTGTGTGTGTGTGTGTGTATATATATGTGTAATATACATTTTTGCTATTTATGACACTTAATAATTTAAAAACATATTTTAATATATGTTATTACTATTTGGCATTCATAATTTAAATCTAAATGTATATATTATTTATTATAATTAAATTGAATGTAATAAAAAAAAATGTGTGTGTGTGTATATATATATATATATAATAAATAATTAATACATTTAATTTAACTAATATAGATAAAATAAAATTTGTGTTAAACCATTTCATTTACATTTAAACATAACATAGTTTTTCAAATAAAAGTGTAGGATTGCGTTAAATATACCTTCTTGTATATTTATTTTTTAATATAAATACTTTCTAAAAAAATATGGGTATTTATGTGAATTTTTTTTTTCTCAATTTGAATCGACAAAATTATTATATTTTATGCAAATTTTTAATTTTACGTGTTTTTTTTTCTCATAGACATGCCTGACTGCATTATCCCCTCTTGCGGCCATGGCAGTGGTAAAAAAAAAATACAATTTCTTTAAATATTTCCCTTTTCAGCTTTCCAAAAGATGCAGAAGTGATAAAATCTTGGTTGAATAATGCCAGCTTTTTTTTTATCAATAGATTTTTATTGTTTTACATTAGATACATATAGAGACAATGTATACATTGTATTTGGTCGTACAGGATCACACGTTGATCAATGAACATAAACATATTTGTGGATCTGTTAACAGGGAATTCTATGTTGATAAACTATGCAGAAAATATAGGATAACACATCTACAAATATAAATGATAACTATATAGCTTTCCCCCAGGATCCCCCATTGGGATCTCTTTGTTACCTGGGGGAAATGCCATGGCAGAGTAATAATGCCAGCTTTGATCCAAGAACGATTGAGGAATTGATTCTACGGATTCTTGCAGATAAGCGAGGAGATCAATTCAGAATTTGTTCAGCACACTTTGTGGACGATTGTGTTTACTGTTATGTAAACAGTAAACACAAGGTGTTAGAAGAAAACTTAGAATTTGTTCAGTACCAGCCATTTTCATTCCAACTACTGCAAAAAAAAACCACCAAACATCAGTTGCAAACAAGAGTGTCAAAAAGAGCAAGAACAGAATTGATGATGGCGGGAAGGTAACAGTCTGCGACCAGTTGACGTGACAACGTGCAGTTGCAAGTGCCATAAGGAAGGACAACCAGCAATGGTACAACAGAATGAGGTCGGGACACAAACAGGTCTTTTTGATTTACACTTTAACAAGTCCCAAGATAGCTATTTCAAAATAGCAAAAATTGATGTTAAATTAGACCATACATATTATATGTATGATGAGGAATTAATGTCACCGCTCAAAGCATCAACACCCGATGCACACTACAAAAGTAAACGTGTCGTAACACATGCAAAAAAAATGGAGGACATCATGACTTCCCCAGAAGTGGAACCATTGAGTGTGGTTTCCCCAGGATCATCCGGTTGTCCTACCCCCTGAGAACAGAAACTCTCAAGTCAATTGACAACGTAACATCTGACAGTCCAGACATAAGACCAAAGCGTAAACTTGGTTATTATGATGACCCAACGTTCCACAAATCCGATGTGGATACACCACAAAAAAGTGATATAAGTTTACTGGAAAGTGTGACTGATACCCAAGAGCAAGATTCGCAAGATTACCCTATGAATTTTGTCAAGGAAAAAAAATTCATAGTTTTTGAAAGCTTGTTAGACCAGCTATTAATAAGCATGCTGTGTCCCGATAAAACATGCTGTTCCAGAATTCTCAAAATAGAAAAAAAAAACAATTGGCACAATGGTTGTGGTGTATTCCACGTGTATCTTGCTGCATCGTTTGAAATTGTGGCAAAGCCAACCAAAATGAAATCATTATCCAGCAGGCAATGTACTACTGGCAGGTGCCATATGTCTAACTGGTGGTACTTATGTTAAAATTAAAGAAATTGATTTATCAGGAATAGCCATATTTGGTAAATCAACTTTCAATCTTTCTCAAAGAAAATGAATATTCCCTGCTATCGATCACAATTGGAATTTAAATCATGCTGAAATGATTAATGAATTAATGTAATTTTTTATTCTGGGTTTTGTTCTATATTATATAATGACATTTTTTATTGTTTTAAAATTATATTATCTATAATGTTTGTTTGCTGTGTGATTTGGTTGTATTTTACTTAAAATAAAAATAAATTTAATTTGAGATCTTTGAATTTATTTTAACTACATATGTAATAAGTGTGTTTTAATTTGTGAATATAAATATAAAAGAAAAAAGATTAAATACATTAAAACCTCTATTCCTGGTTGGTGATGGGCAGTGCGACAGCCCAGGATTTAGCGCAAAATACTCAACTTACACCTTTATGGATATAATTTCCCAAAAAATTGTGGACTTTGAATTGGTGCAGGTGTCCCAAACTACATCGTCGGTAGCAATGGAAAAATTTGGCTTCACCAAAACTTTAGACCGGATACGGGAACAAAATTTGGATGTTAAAATTGTAGGAACCGACAGACACACAGGCATTAGAAAATGATTGACGACCCCAAAATATGAAACAATTGATCACCAATTTGATATTTGGCACTATGCAAAAAATCTAAAAAGAAAATTGATTCAAATCTCAAAAAAAAGAAGGATTTTCATTGAATTTTGCCGTGGATTGGAGCCATACTTACCCATTTTTATTGGTGTAGCAGAACATATGAAGGAGACGAGGAGAAATTTAAACAAAGGTGGGATTCTCTGCTACACCATATAGTTAATGAGCATGTGTGGAAAGTTGGAGAAATTACACATAATTGAAGCATTCTAAAGATTATGATACAACTAAGGTTAACTGGATTGTAAAAAATAGCCCTGCATTCAATGCATTGTCCACAACTCTTATGGATGCACAAATAATAAATGATATCAAACATTTAACATTATTTTGTAAGACAGGTTTAATTGAGACATACCATAGCATGATTTTGAAATACCTTCCTAAAAGACTGCACTTTAAATATGATTCAATGGAGGCAAGGACTAAACTTGCCGCATTGTATCACAATCACAATGTTGTGCGATTGCCTGCTGAAGTAATCAAAAAAGACGCTACTGGATCAGAAATCTCAGTTCCAAGAAAAAATTTGGAATTTCCTCGAGTAGGAAAAAATGGATAGTACGTAATGTGTACAAAAAAAAAATTAAAAGTTTGTCTGACACGGTTTTGATAGCTGATGGTACTTTGCATACAACATGGAAACCAAAAAAATGTGGACATGCCTGCAAACATTGCTACAGAGGAAAGGCCTGAAACTAGTGAAGCATTAAAAAAACATAGAACGCGTTTTCCAGAACTGTCTAAATAATGTAATATTAGTAAGAATTAAAAAAAAAAAAACAATAATTAATAATACATTTTTATATTATGCTTTAGTGTAATTTTTTATTCTGGGTTTTGTTCTATATTATATAATGACATGTTTTATTGTTTTAAAATTATATTATCTATAATGTTTGTTTTCTGTGTGATTTGGTTGTATTTTACTTAAAATAAAAATAAATTTAATTTGAGATCTTTGAATTTATTTTAACTACATATGTAATAAGTGTGTTTTAATTTGTGAATATAAATATAAAAGAAAAAAGATTAAATACATTAAAAAAAACATTAATTTATTAAAATTTAATTTTTATTAACTGTAAAAGACAAACATTAAAAACAAAAAACAAAAAAAACATAAAATCAAAATTTAAAAGAAAAAAAAAGAAAAAATAACTAAAAAAAAACATTTCACCAGCATCGTAGTCATTACAGTACAGAAAGCCAACATAACAAGCATTCGGTTCGGGAAACACTTCACGCACAGCATTTACGGCACAAGAAGGAATCACCTTTCTGTTTCCCTTCCCTAAGATGTCATATATCCAGGTAATGAATGTTCTATATGCCATTTTCCACAATCTTCTATAAAAAAAAAAAAGAAAACAAAATTTTTAGTAATATGTGTTTTTTTTTTTTTAAAAGGATAGCAAATATTTATTAATTAAGCAATTGTAGTATCTCACTTACCGATTATTATTAGCATCCACTTGCGGGAAATCTTCCAAGTGATGACAAAGATGTGCGATCCTGCCAATGTTCCGGATGTACTATTTGTGACTTGAAGGTATCGGCTTGAGTAATACAAGTGAGTCCCTCCGGGATACAAAGAGCAACCTCATCAATCTCTCGGCAGCAGCGTGACTCCACCTGGGTTGGCATGGGTATACACCGTTCACATATACACCATTGAATGTTCCCGATTCTGTCCGTTTCTTGATCTTCTGATTCTACAGCGGAGGAATCAACGCTGTTTGCGGGTAAGGTCGGATTCACAGAAAATGCTTGATCATCCCCCGGGGCAGGATATCTAGCAAATAATTGTTGTAACAGCATATTTCTCTAATAATAAAAAATAAATAAATAAATGAAGGATTTGTGAACTCACATTTGAGAGATTATTTATATATTATTAACCACTTCACGCCAATCCTATAGCAGAATGATGTCCGGGCGGTGGTTCAGTTATCCTGACTGGGCGTCATATGACGTCCTGCCGGATAAGAGCCACCGCACGCCCGGGGGGGTGAGCATCGCGGCGATCGGTGGTGCGGTGTGTCAGTCTGACACACTTCTACAACGATCTTAGTAAAGAGCCTCCAACGGAGGCTCTTTACCACGTGATCATCCATGTCCAATCACGACTGATCATGATGTAAACAGGAAGAGCCATTGATCGGCTTTTCATAACTTGCGTCTGACAGACGTAAGTAGAGGAGAGCCAATCGGCGGCTTTCCTGACAGGGAGGGGTCTGTGATGATTGTTTATCATTGCAGCCCCCCCCTCGGATGACGACACTGGACTACCAGGGAAGCCGCCATGACCACCAGGGAAGCACCTAACACGTGGATACATCCCCCATGGCCATCCACATGTGCAAATTAATGCCCAACATATGCCAATCAGTTCCCACAAATGGGCACTGACTAGCACCTCCATGGCACAAATAAAATCCGTGATGCCCAGCAGTGCCACTCATAAGTACCCATCAGTGCCACCCATAAGTAACCATCAGTTCCGCCTATGAGTGCCCATCAGTGCCACCCATAAGAAACCATCAGTGCCGCCTACGAGTGCCCATCAGTGACACCCATAAGTACCCATCAGTGCCGCCTATAAGTACCCATCAATGCAACCTATGAGTGCACATCAGTGCCACCTATGAGTGCCCATCAGTGCCACCTATCAGTGCCCATCATCAGTGCCACCTCATCGGTGCCCATCAGTGCTGCCTTATCAGCGCCCGTCATTGAAGAATAAAACGTACTTATTTTCAATAATTTTTAACAGCAACAAAGAATGATTTATTTTTTTTAACAATTTTGAATATTTTTTTACTTGTTGGGCCAAAAAAATGCAAATCGAAGAGGTGAGCAAATACCACCAAATGAAAGCTCTATTTGTGGGACCTACGGTAATTGATACAAAATTTGTTTGGGTACAGTGTAGCAATTGTCATTCAAATTGCGACAGCACTGAAAACTGAAAATTGGCTTGGGCAGGAAGGTGTATAAGTGCCTGGTATTGAAGTGATTAAATAAATATATATATATATATATATATATATATATATATATATATATATATGTAAAAAAAAATATAAATATTATGGAAAGAAAGACAGAGAAAAGAGAGGATAGACAGAGAAAGATGGGAAAGAGAGACATACAACTACATATAGAGCTAAAAACCATGAATTTGGATTGAACTTACCCTTTCCTCATGTGTCATTGTATATATATATATATATATATATATATATATATATATATATATATATATATATATATATATATATACTCAAAGGTAAGTACACCCCTCACATTTTAGTAACTATTTTATTCTATCTTTTCATGTGACAACACTGAAGAAATGACACTTTGCTACAATGTAAAGTAGTGAGTGTACAGCTTGTATAACAATTTAAATTTGCTGTCCCCTCAAAATAACTCAACATACAGCCATTAATGTCTAAACCGCTGGCAACAAAAGTGAGTACACCCCTAAGTGAAAATGTCCAAATTGGGCCCAATTAGCCATTTTCCTCACCCCTGTGTCATGTGACTAGTTAGTGTTACAAGGTCTCAGGTGTGAATGTGGAGCAGGTGTGTTAAATTTGGTGTTATCGCTCTCAATCTCTCATACTGGTCACTTGAAGTTAAACATGGCACCTCATGGCAAAATACTCTCTTACAATCAAAATAAATTACGGTTCTGGGAAATGTCGGCGATTGTAACACAGTCAATTTCTGGATGACACATGCCATGGTAGCTGGGTGCGAGGCCAGAAGATAGACTAGGTATATATCTATATAAAAATACATAAATAATATATGTGTATGTGTGTGTGTGTGTATATATATATATATATATATATATATATATATATATATATATATATATATATATATATATATATATATATATACATATATATATATATATACATATAGATATTTTTAATTAAACTAATTATATGTTGCTTAATGTATGTAGAGAGAGATTATATAGATACAGATTATATATATCTATATATTTAAAATTATTAAATTATATGTTGCTAAATGTCTGTAAAAACCCACCTTATCCAAGCGCTGGAAATACACTGCTTGGAAGGTTAGGCACTTCTTTCTTTTATTATCTCCATGCTTAGTTTACCTTAGTTGTCATAACAACGGGGCAGGACCTTACTCTGTTTTTTTCCCGTTGTTATGGCAACTATACAAACTAACAGCGATACGAGCATCGTTTAACTGCGCATGCGCGAGATGGAGAGGTGCATGCTGGTTACCCATGCAAACCGGCACAAGATCGCTGGCAAGAAAGGATGTAAGTTTTTAAATATATTAAGGAACTGATCAAGCATAATTGATATGTGATAATGCATAGCTAGTATATGAATTTTGAGATAGAACAATATATATATATATATATATATATATATATATATATATATATATATTATGGCCGGAACTCCGCTTTAAAAATAAAACTAGTTTAAAATGACATAGATATCTCATGTAACATATCCCCCATCACAAACATGGTTTCCTAGATTGGGTATACCATGTGTGGTCAAAACACTCTTTGGCTCCCTCTAGTGGGGGAATTAAAATGCCAAGTTGGATTTTGAAGTAGAAATGGTATTACGGTATAATAACAAAAACGTTTTTTTTCTTGTTTTGTTTTTTTATGTTCGTTAAAAAAATTATAAATAGTTATTTATGAAAAGGAAGGGAATAAAGGTGGGATCTAACCCTATTTAACCACATAGGATAATGCTGCATGTGGTAAACCAAAAGAAGAATATCAAAATAAGACATAGATAACATCAAAAAGGGTTTAAAAAGTACAGTGTCTCCAACCACTTCAGATTAGTGTATAACAGAGATCCCTCTTTACTTAGATTTTGGGGGATAGACAAAGTCTGTCCCTATTGAAGGGGTCAAGATATGACTAAGGGAGTCTCCCAAATGGAGACCCGGTGGATAAATAGGCTCCAGTCTCTATATCCCCGGGGCGTAAACTTAGATATAGATCTCAAATATTTTATTACAGATTATTAAACGAGTTAGGGCCAAATAAAAATGGGCTGGGGGGGGGGAACCTAGTGGCTATGTTATATATTTGTCATTATGTAATCGGGCCTACCATGTACGATAAATCTCACCTCTAATTTCCTCCCTTTTGGTTAGTCACATGTAGCATTCCCCTATGTGGATAAATGGAGTTAGATCCCACCTTTATTTCCTTCCTTTTCATAAATAACTATTTTTCATTAAAAAAAACAAAAAAAAAAAACTTTTTTGCTATTATACCGTAATACCCTCACCATTTCTTCTTCGAAATCCAACTTATGGTGTTTTAATCCCCCCACTAGAGGAGGCCAAAGAGTGTTTTGTCCACACATGGTATACCCAACCTAGGAAACCATGTTTGTGATGGGGGATATGTTATATTAGATATCTATGTCATTTTAAACTAGTTTTATTTTTAAATAGAGGGTTTTATGAATTTATAGCTATCATTGTTAGTTGCAATTGTTTGGGTGTGTGCGGCATGGGTGGATGATATCCAGGAATGAGGTAGATTCCTTTTTTGTCCCCAATCTCCATGTTTGGGGAGCCTAGCCAATCACATCCTTTTGTGCATTATAAAAGCAAACAGGAAAACAGAGAGTTCACCCCGGGCCTCACCCCTCCCGCTTTTGAATGGTGGTCCAACAAGGGCTTTCTAGGGATTGCAAATCTTTGTGACCTAAAAGGCACGCTATCCAAAAGATTGCTGATAGAAAAATACCAACTACCGAATTCTGAGCTCTATAGATTCACCCAAATACATTATCTTATGCAAACTTTATCACGTAAGGGTGACCTTGTGACAATGACCCCCATGGAACACATGTGTCGACAATTTCATAAACTTAGGGGTCACATATCAACAATCTATACTATTTTAACATATGTCTCAGTAAAACTGTCCTACATGACACAATGGGAATATGATCTACAGGAAACTCTGGACCTCGAGGAATGGCACTCAATAGCAATGGCAGCCTCTAAATCTCTTATCAACACCTCAATTACTGAAGCGAATTATAAAGTTTTATTAAGGTGGTATATGGTGCCGGCTAGACTGGCCACATCTGTGCCCGGTGCTACTCTGGAGTGCTTTCGGGGTTGCGGACAGGTGAGATCGGCGTAACATATCTGGTGGCTTTGTCAACAAGGTACGGAGATTTTGGATTAGGGTCTACAACTTTGTGTACACTTGTAGTTGCCATCTACCTCATGAGCACTCGTGGTGAAGCTTTTATTTGAAGGAACATCAAACCAGAAGATTTGATTTATTTATGGTGTTGGGACTGTCACTTTGGACTTTACATATTTATTTGCTTTTTCAATCACCATATGCTTTTTCTTAATATTGTTCACATTCAATTTGTATATTTTAGCGTCAACACCTTTACAAATAATGATTTTAACAAACTTTGTTGCAGGATCCTACTGTGCCCATGTGCGTCTAATGGGAGTGATTTCATAATTATCAACTAGCTGCTGCACCTGCACTCCTCTAATGACAAAAATTGCAGGGTCAGCATCCCTTTAACCATGTTTTCCTATTGGGAGTAGCACACCAAAAATGACATTTTTGTTGCAGGGGATGCCTGAAATCTGACTTGTATCTTAGTGCAGACTTCTGGGAAAATCAGTGAGCTAATCACACAAGCAGGAAATGACATATCTGGGGGGCGTTCTCTACATGTTCTGTGTACAGAACATCTCTAGGTAGCCATATTGCATTGCACTTTACAGAAATTTACAGAGCTGCAGATTGAAAAGGAAAGGTAAATTTTAAAAACATTCAATTACAATATGACTTGTGTCGCAATTGTATATGCTATAATTTTATTGTTTTTGCTTGCTATTTTTTCCCCACGGAAGTGGAGTAATCCTTTAATGGCATCCCAGTCTCAGGCTGGGTTCACACTTAATTCGCATGCGGCTCGCAGCAGGGGTCTGGTGCGTCTCTGTCCTCCATTTCAGGGACAAATCAGGCCCAAATTTTTGCCTGAAATCAGACCTGAAACGGAGCCAAAGATGCACAGCACCCCTGTGCAATTCGCTCTGCAGCCACCACAGAGATGTGTGAACCAGCTCCATTGAGAGACGGGCACACTCTCCTGTCATGCGAATTGGATGCACTTGTGTAAACCCAGCCTTAGACCCCATACACACTATTAGATTTTCTGCAGATTTTTGTCTTCAGATTTATCAAAACCATATAATATGAGGTCAAACCTTAAGAGTTTAAATTTGTATGCAATCAGGCAGGCTCTTGCACTACATGGTTTTGGTACATCTAAAGGAAATCAGACAACAAAAGTTGTATAGTGTGTATGGGGTCTTATGCCCCGTACACACGGTCGGACATTGATCGGACATTCCGACAACAAAATCCTAGGATTTTTTCCGACGGATGTTGGCTCAAACTTGTCTTGCATACACACGGTCACACAAAGTTGTCGGAAAATCCGATCATTCTGAACGCGGTGACGTAAAACACGTACGTCAGGACTATAAACGGGGCAGTAGCCAATAGCTTTCATCTCTTATTTATTCTGAGCATGCGTGGCACTTTGTGCTTCGGATTTGTGTACACACGATCAGAAATTCCGACAACGGATTTTGTTGTTGGAAAATTTTATAGCCTGCTCTCAAACTTTGTGTGTCGGAAAATCCGATGGAAAATGTGTGATGGAGCCTACACACGGTCAGAATTTCCAACAACAAGGTCCTATCACACATTTTCCGTTGGAAAATCCGACCGTGTGTACGAGGCATTAGTCCATAGGGTTCAATATAGAGTTGGCCCACCCTATGCAGCTGTAGCGGTAGGTTGCTACGAGTTACAAACATCCACCAAATCACCCTGCTGCCAGACCCCCATATATCACCTCTGAGACAATGAGCAGTCATTTGCGTAGTTTTGTTGCGTTTATTGCGGGATACAACTTGGTTGTGTGAAGATATAGTTAATATAGGAACCATATCTTTTACTTATCCAGAGTTCCTCTTCAATATGAAATTGTATTTTTGCATTTAACTTGTTTTTCAGTAAAATGTTTCTGAATTCTTTGGTATTGCAACACATGTGGCTGACCAGTTGACATTAAAATGTTCTGCCAATGATATGACACAATTCTCGGAAAAGATGTGATAGGAAAGATGTTGACGTAGAAAGTCCCTGTTTAAAAGCCAAATTAACTTCTTCCAAATAATTATTCTTTCTTTCTGTTAAAATAACTTGACAGATAAAATTAGCCAGGTCAAAGTAACCCAGAAAACTCAGAGCACTGGCCAAGAACTGTGTTGAAATACTTTCGTGAAATGCGTACTTGTGATGTGTAACTTTGGGCTTGTGCCCGCCATAAGATTAATGTATAACCATTCTCTATAAAGCCTGTCTTGCCTTGTAAACTTCTTCCCATTGTCACACAGAGAAGTGCGATCCATTCTGAAGTAAACATACATGAGACATGCAGCTGGCGTTGATGTCCTTTATTTCAAGGTTCAACTTAACATTTGGTGACCCCTGACGTTTCTTCTTGTTTGCATCTCCACCACCGGCTCTCCACCCTTTCCAGGACAGACAGCAGCAATGAGGCCTCGGGTGAGAAAACTTTTATTTTCTCATGATAAATACTGTCTTTTCTGTGCGGTGTTGAGGGACCGGTTGGGGGAGTGCAGCCACAGAAGGTAACACGTTTCCTATTTTGATTTTGCCTGCATACTTGTCTCTGTGTATTTACTAAAGAATGTTAAAGGTACCTATTATAATTTAAAGCATGCTAAGTAATGATCATTTTAAATGCTTGCCTTTTTCTCCTTGTCTCCAGAAATGACAATATATATATATTTTATGAAGGGATGTATAAGTGCAGGTACCACAATTTCTGAATAGTGAGTAGAAGTTGGTGGTGGTGTTGAATTTTTTTTTGTATAAACGTTTGTGGTCCTAAGGCAGCTAGGTATTGCCTTCAGCGGATATCCAAAAATGGGTGAATGATGTTTTTTGAACGTTTGTGGTCCTAAGGCGGATAGGTATTGCCTTCAGCGGATATCCACAAATGGGTGAATGACCTGCTGTGTGTTCTCTGGAGTAGGGAGTCTAGATAGGGACTAGCCTATTGCCACTCAGAAGGAGACGTCCTTCTGAGAGTAGAACGAGTGAGATATCTCAACTTATGTACTGGGCTGCTGGTACACAGCCATAATGTTAAACGGTGGAGCTCTCGGTCCCGGAGTTCCAAATTATTCTCATTTCTAAAGAGATTAATGAGAAATTGTGATAAATATGGGAAATTTGCTTGAAAAAAAAATGTTTTGCCATGTCTGTCATGAATACATTTGGGTTAACAAAAGAGGGAAAAAAAAAGTTATTGAAAATAGCAAAAGCGATGGGGCAGGAGGCGGAGCCTAACGGAGCAGACATGCATTGTTAGAGCTCCGCACCGCTGAGGAGAGAAGAGAAGGACAAAGCGGAGCCTGCAGGCTCAAAAGGTATCCATTTGAACCTTTTTGCCCCAGGGAACAAACTGTGAAAGTTTGGGCAGGAAATATGGTACTGGGAGGAAACCGTGGCAGAAATAAAAATCACCTCACAAAGAGCTCACAGGCACTCACTGCAACTAAAGCAGCTCCAGTCACCTCACAAGATACAGCATCAGGGCGCTCTCACAGACAGAAAATGTCACAGCAAGACTCTCCATTTGAGTCAGATACAGAACAAATCCTCTCACAAACTTCTCCACAAGCCTCCTCAGTATCCCCAGTAATATTATTACAATTTGAAAAGATGCTTCATAAGGCTTTAAAACAAACCTCAGACCAAATAACAAAAAGCCTAACCAAAGAAATAAGAGAGCTGGGAAACCGCACCGCAGCCTTAGAAATAAAAATGGATGAAATTGAAATTACAACCCAAGAAAATATAACAGAATTGGAACAATTAAAAAAAGAGAATTTAATACTTCAAACTAAGCTCGAAGATTACGAAAATAGAGCCAGACGTTCAAACTTACGCATAAGGGGAATACCTGAAACTGTGACAGACCTGCAATCTACTATTACTGCTCTATTACAAGAACTAAAGCCAGATATCCCTATTGAACGTTTAGAACTGGACAGAGTACACAGAGCCCCCACAGCCAAAAAGAAAGATGGACCCCCACGTGATATAATCACAAAATTTCATTATTACAGAACGAAAGAACAAATACTAATTGCTGCAAGAGAAAAAAAGGAACTTAATTTTCAAGGACACAATTATCAAATTTTTGCTGACCTATCCCAACTTACTATTACTAAAAGACGATCCATGAAACCCCAACTAATGGAACTGCAACGCCACAACATTATGTATCAATGGGGCTTCCCCTTTTCAGTCAGATTTAACTACCAAGGTACAATTTACAGAAGCAGATCAGCAGATGAACTACAACAAACCCTTTTAAAATTAAATCTGACAGAACCCACAAGCAGCAACACTCCCACACGCAGAAGAATGGCATCATCTTCACCTTCAGGCAGCACCCAGAAAATTTCAGAACAAAATGGGAATCATCATTCTCACAAAAGAGGCCGTTATGCCACATCATCCATGGACCAAGAAGATTCAATGGACTGACATCCTAATTCCTGATATCTCTTCATTTATTATACTAAGAGGTGGTTCTCTATAAAAAACCTATATTTATAACTGAATGTAACTGCATTCTGATAGTCACACACTGTGTGGGATCATGTTACATTCCAGTTATATTTCTTATTACTTCTGATTCATATAGCCTTAGAATATATAAGTGAAATAAGGAAATTCTTGTTCAGTTATATATTATCAGGTAATAACAATAGATTTATTACTTTTTAGGACAAATATGTTCAATAATCCAGAAGTAATGGAAGCTTTTTCTTTATTTTCTTAAAACAAATATATTATTACCTAACTAGTTCCTAGAATTATGTTTTTGTTTATTCTAATCTGAAGCAATACAACCTCAATTTTATGAGTTAACATATCTAAACAGTTACGTATGAATAAAATATGTAATTGTTTACTCTAAAAGGGTTAAAATCCCAAAATAATTCAAACTATCTTCATCAATACCAAAGTTATTAACAGTACCTTTCTAACTGAATTATTTAGCCTAGGGCAAGACTAACCATATACAACCACCCTGGAATAAATAATTTCAACAAAAACTATATTCTGCACTCCAATTAATGAAACATCATTTTGATGTCTTTTGACATAGCACTTCTCTCCTGTAAGCGGAAGATCCGTGTACCCCCATTAGCCCTCCTCATTCTCCCAACCATATTATGTGGGAGTGTGACGAAGGCACTTATTCCCCTGAGAGAGATATTTATTCTCTTTCACTGGTAAATTGTGATTACTTGCAAAAAATAATTTATACAATGTATCATCTAATCTCATATGTTTTTTGTTTACTCTTTACTCCAGAATTCACTGGTTTCTTTTCTATCTATTCATCTCTTCAGTCCACACAGGTTGATCTGCGCAGTCAGCTCTGCATAACAAAAAGTAAGTCAAAACTATTTGATCTATTGCCATGGCACCACTGAATATACTTTCCCTGAATGTTCAGGGAATAAATGTCCCTCAAAAAAGGACCAAAGCCTTCCGTACTTTCCATAACAAGAAGGCTCACATAGTATGCCTCCAAGAAACACACTTCACCAAAGATTCTACTTCAAAATATATTTCTCCTTTTTATCAACAAATTTACATGGCTTCTGCCTGTACCAAGCAAAGGGGAACTCTAATTGCATTTCATCGATCCACACCATTCACCTTATCATCAGAAATTAAAGACCCAGAAGGTAGATACCTGATACTCATGGGTTATATAATGGATACAGCAATCACGGTGATTTCCTACTACACTCCTAACAAACAACCTACACCATTCCTCTCACATATATTACAAGTGATTAATACACACAAAATAGGAACAGTGATAATGTGTGGGGATTCGAACCAGGTCCTCCTCCCATTTCTAGATAAATCACCTTTTACACCATCCAAAATAACCTCTAGATTACCTTTTTCTCAACTTCTTTCCAAATACAATCTGGTAGATTCATGGAGAGAAAGTAACCCAATGAAAAAGAAATTCACTTATTTCTCGCACCCTCATCAAACCTTCACCAGAATAGATCATATTTTTCTAACAATAGGAATGATACCAGAAATTATTGCATCAGATATAATTCCGATTCCGTGGTCTGACCATAATGCAGTATACACTACTATAGCCTCAGCCATACCAAAAGCGCATGACCCAACGTGGTACTTACCGGACATAATGCTCAAACACCCACTACATCAGATGGCCATTGAACAAGCTTTAAAGGAATACATATCAATTAATAATACAACAGGCATCTCCCCAATAACACTGTGGGAAGCTCATAAGCCTGTCTTGCGTGGTACAATACAAAGACAAATGGCACTATTTAAACGGGAACGCAAAAATCTAGCAAAAAAACTAGAACTCAATTTTAATGCAGCCTACATATCATTTCAAGATAATCCATCTCAGAGTACAAAATCTCATCTGGAAAAATCTAGATTGGAATACGATCTATTTCTCACTGAGTCAGTTGATAAATCCCTCAAACGCTCCAAACACAATTTCTACATGAATACAAACAAACCAGGTACATATTTGGCTCGGGCATTAAATTCAACTAACAAATCTTTCAAACCAATACGTTTGAAATTATCAAAAAATGTTTACACTTGTAATCCAGTTAAAATAGTCCATAAATTTCACTCACATCTCGCAACTTTATACAAGAAAAACAATGAATTTAATCCTACAGAGGCTGAATCCTTCTTCTCAAAAATAACCTTACCTGAGTTATCTCAGAATCAAAAAAGCAGTTTGGATGAGCCTATAGATGAAGTTGCTAACGCCATAAAAGACCTAAAACTTAACAAAAGACCAGGCCCAGACGGCTACTCGGCTTTATACTATAAAACATTCTCAGAAATACTCTCTCCCATTCTCACTGAAACTTTTAACAAACTTCTAGATGGACATTCTTTTCGGCAAGAAACACTAATGGCAATTGTTTGTATGATCCCAAAACCCCTTTCTGATGATACTTCCTGTGTGAATTATCGGCCTATCTCTCTGTTAAACCTCGATATTAAATTATTAGCAAAAATAATAGCAAAACGCCTCAATAGCATTATAGGAAAATTAATACATAGAGATCAAGTAGGCTTCATGCCAAATAGACAGGCAGGCGATAATATACGCAGGGCAGTGTTATTGGCACATATTGCTAAAAAACGGAAAATCCCTTTATGTTTTCTATCTCTCGATATTAAGAGGGCATTTGACACAGTATCCTGGCAATATATGCAATATTCATTACAAAAATGGGGTTTTGGACCCCACTTTTTAACATGGATCAAAGCATTATATAATAAACCCAAAGCCTATATAAAATATGCTGCATACAAATCTGAAGCCTTTAATATCGAAAGAGGTACCCGACAGGGTTGCCCATTATCTCCCTTATTATTTGCCCTTATACTCGAACCCATGGCCCAATACATCAGAACAAACCAAACTATAACTGGCATTGAAGTAGGAGGTATTACACACAAATTATGTATATTTGCAGACGATATATTACTTTTTCTATCATCACCACAGGTCTCTGGTCCTAACTTAATACCAGCTCTTGATGGGTTTGCAGCCCTATCCGGCCTTATGATTAATCCTAAGAAATGCCTAGTGCTTAATATTTCACTCACAAACATGGAATTGATCCCGGCTAGGGCTGCACTCCCATTCACATGGGCAGAAAAATCAATCCCATATCTTGGAATTCATTTAACAGCATCTCATTCTGACTTATTCTCAACCAATTATCCTCCTGTATTAAGACAGATCACAAATCTAATAAAACAATGGTCGCAACTTCCTTTATCCTGGATAGGGAAGATTAATGCAATCAAAATGACTATTCTACCCAAATTGCTTTATCTATTCAGAGTCCTCCCTATTCCAATTCCTTCCTATTTTTTGAGAATAGTACAAAAAAGAGCAACTTCGTTTATATGGCGCTCTTCTAAACCACGTATACCTATACACACACTACATCTTCCCAAAAATAAAGGAGGCCTGGGATACCTTAATTTTACTAACTACTACAGAGCAGCACATTTGGCCAGTCTGTCCAAATACCATGCAAAACAGGAAATCCCATTATGGGTATTTATAGAGGCTTCAGAAAATGACCCTCTATTAATATGAAATTTATTATGGCTTGATCCTAAAGACCGCTTTAAAATTCATAATCCCATAACTAAACACTTCTTATCTCTCTGGGATAAACTAAAAACAAAATATCAGTTACAATCTCCACACAATCCTCTCCTTTCTTTTATCAGAAATCCGGCCTTTTATCCGGCATGGATCTACCCAAATTCTTTTAAAGCTTGGACAACATCAGGCATTCAGACACTAAATGACTTCATAGCATCTAAATCATTCCTTTCATTCCCATCGCTTAGAGAAAAATATGATCTACCAAACTCTGAGATATTTAGATATCTCCAAATCAAAAATTTCTATACACCATTCCTAAAGGGGGATACACCATTATCCCAATTATCCATTTTTGAATCAATCTGTACAAAAGATCCATTTGCTAAAGGTACAATTTCATCACTTTATAATCAATTATATGGAGTAGCAAATCTTAATAGACCCTCTTACGTTCAGAGGTGGGAGGAGGACCTGGGACGAACTTTAGAAGACACGGACTGGTCTAACATATGGCTCACATCTAAGTCATCTTCACCCAACATCTTAGCACTGGAGACAAATTATAAAGTCCTAACTCGCTGGTACCTTGTACCCGCTAGAGTGGCAAAATATTCACCTAATACCTCAGCTCTTTGTTTTCGAGGATGCCCAGAAATAGGCACATATTTACACATATGGTGGACGTGCCCAGTAATCCAAACCTTCTGGAAGGAAGTCTTCGTGATTGCATCTAAAATATTTAAAAAAATAATACAACCAGATCCATATTTAACTTTACTTAATCTAAAACCGGAATGGTTAACACTCTCTCAATTCAAACTTATGATCCAACTAATAACGGCTGCAAAACAAACAGTGGCCAAGGCATGGAAATCTCCTACATTGGTACTAGCAGAAACAATTCACAGAATGAATAATACAATGTCCCATGCTAAGATGGTAGCCATCGATCAAAATCAAATTCCAAAATTTGAAAAACTTTGGCATCCTTGGATAAAACAACAGTTCCTGTCAAACTTCAATGACTCTGTCCTGTTGCCATGGTAACAGATTAAATGACTTACAGAGACACCCATTCTAATGCTTCAAAGAGAACTAAAAAGAATAATAAACTGACGAGCGGGACAACCTTGTGGACCATACCTCTACCTTTCAACCCTTTTTCTTCTTTCTCTTTCCTTTTCTCCACCTTATGATTAAAGTTCATTATCAGAATTTATTTGACCTATATACACTCTACTTGTAAATAATATGTATAGTAGGTATAAAACATTTAAATACCTACAAAAGTAACTAAGGAAATGATATATATCTTTAATTTAGGTTTACGTGAACCCAATGTTTAATATTTGAAATTTCATGATATTTACCTATATAAACCCTACTGTAAAACAATGAGCTTACTTTATAGATCCTTGTAAACTTACTTTATGTATCTTTATAACATTGTATACTCAATAAACTTCTTTTGACAAGGAAAATAGCAAAAGCGGCGGAGCCTAGCGGAGCAGACATGCATTGTTAGAGCTCCGCACCGCTGAGGAGAGAAGAGAAGGACAAAGCGGAGCCTGCAGGCTCAAAAGGTATCCATTTGAACCTTTTTGCCCCAGGGAACAAACTGTGAAAGTTTGGGCAGGAAATATGGTACTGGGAGGAAACCGTGGCAGAAATAAAAATCACCTCATAAAGAGCTCACAGGCACTCACTGCAACTAAAGCAGCTCCAGTCACCTCACAAGATACAGCATCAGGGCGCTCTCACAGACAGAAAATGTCACAGCAAGACTCTCCATTTGAGTCAGATACAGAACAAATACTCTCACAAACTTCTCCACAAGCCTCCTCAGCATCCCCAGTAATATTATTACAATTTGAAAAGATGCTTCATAAGGCTTTAAAACAAACTTCAGACCAAATAACAAAAAGCCTAACCAAAGAAATAAGAGAGCTGGGAAACCGCACCGCAGCCCTAGAAATAAAAATGGATGAAATTGAAATTACAACCCAAGTAAATATAACAGAATTGGAACAATTAAAAGAAGAGAATTTAATACTTCAAACTAAGCTCGAAGATTACGAAAATAGAGCCAGACGTTCAAACTTGCGCATAAGGGGAATACCTGAAACTGTGACAGACCTGCAATCTACTATTACTGCTCTATTACAAGAACTAAAGCCAGATATCCCTATTGGCCTGAAGAATCATAAGCTGATAACTGATGTACCAACAAAATGGAACAGCACATATGACGTGGTCGAGAGGTTCTTAGAACAACAACCTGCAGTCTGTGCCACCTTGCTGTCTCCAGAAGTCAGAAAAGGAGAGTCCGATCTCTGCACTCTCAACGAAACAGATGTGTCAAATGCAGAGGATGTTGTGAGTGCATTAAAGCCAATGAAGGATGCAACCATGCTGATGTCAGAAGAGCGTAATCCAACAGTTTCTCTCATTGCCCCTCTAAATGCACAACTCCTCCAGAGCATGACAGACACCATGGGAGACACACCCATGATCCATGAGATCAAGAATGCCATCAGAACAGATCTTCAGAAGAGGTACAGCAGCGAGGCAAAGAAGAAGATCCTTCATACAGCCTCTGCACTGGATCCTCGCTTTAAGGGACTGCCTTTAATCCTCACAGAGGAGGAGAGATTGGAGATATACAATGGAGTGACTGAGGAGGCTGCATCCTTGGAGGTAATTCAATTAATTTGAATTTCATCATGTTTCTTGAAACGAACTGTAACTAGTAGCTAGCTACAACTTGCTACATAGTGTAAGCCACGCTTCTGAATCTGATGAGGTGCAGGAACTGCACCATCCGTTTCCTGTGCTTTTTCATCACCCCATCAGAATCATAGGCAATTGACAATGTGTTTTATTTATTTTTTCTATTCTTTTTCGTTCAAACACAGATTACATCTAAGAGGACACATGAGGAGGATCAAGTGCCTAGAAGAAAAGAAACTCTGGAAGAAGAAGAAAGTTCACCCGTCGGGGACAACCATTCTCCATCTCCTCCCAAAAGAAAGGCCAGATCGCTGCTCATGAGTTTGCTGGGACAGTCTTTCACTGACACTGAAGGTACAATAGAACCCAAGACCCCCTATGCCAAGGCTGAAGAGGAAATGGAAAAATATTGTAAAGCCCCACCTCTGCCTCTCACTGAGGACCCTTTGAACTGGTGGTGTGAGCATGAGGTCATATTTCCCCTCCTTTCTCAGCTGTCAAAGCAATACTTGTGTATCCCAGGCACAAGCGTGTCTGCAGAGCGTGTTTTCTCCACTGCAGGAGATGTGGTAACGGAAAAAAGAAGCGCACTCAAACCATGTATGAGCATGTGGATCAACTAGTGTTCTTACAGAAAAATCTACACATTCCCAAATCTTGAGCAGCATTGCTTGCGCCTTGCAGTGACCCATTTTTTTTATCCAGGAAGTGCTGATGTACTGTTGTGTCTGCCAGTGCCACTGCCCCTGCCCTTGCCAAGTTGCCCAGCCCGCTGTTAGTCTGCCACACCACTGACCAGTGACCACACCAGTGTTGTTAATTTTATATATTTTGTTTATAGCACAGCACTGTCAGTGTCTGCCACTGAGATTTTGATTTTTGAAAATTGTCAAAAAAAGATTTAAAAAAAAGTAGGGGTTACTTTAACCCTCAGCCAAATACTAAAAGTTCCAAACAACTGATGCCAATTGCCAACCAAGCCTCATCCCCTCTCCCCCCTCAGCCCAGTCTCTGTCTCCCCTCCCAGTCTCGCCCTCTCCCTAGTCCCTCTACTCCCCTTCCCTCTCCCCCTACCCTTCCCCTTAAGGCCCTCTTCCCCTTTCCCTCTTCCCCTTTCCCTCTTCCTCTTTCCCTCTGCCCCTTTTCCCCTTCCCCCCTTCCCCCCTTCCCCTCTTCCCCTTTCCCCCTTCTCCCCTTCCCCTCTTCCCCTTTCCCTCTTCCCCTCTCCCTCTTCCCCTCTCCCTCTTCCCCTCTCCCTCTTTCCCTCTCCCTCTTTCCTTCTCCCTCTTTCCTTCTCCCTCTTTCCTTCCTTCTTTTCTCTCTCCCTCTTTCCTTCCTTCTTTTCTCTCTCCCTCCCTCTTTCCTTCCTTCTTTTCTCTCTCCCTCCCTCTTTCCTTCCTTCTTTTCTCTCTCCCTCCCTCTTTCCTTCCTTCTTTCTCTCTCTCTCCCTCTTTCCTTCCTTCTTTCTCTCTCTCTCTCCCTCTTTCCTTCCTTCTTTCTCTCTCCCTCTTTCTTTCCTTCTCAGAGAGAAGGAAAGGAGGAGAATCTTTCTTTGTCTCTATCTTTCTTTCTTTGTCTCTTTCTTTCTTTCTTTCTTTCTTTCTTTCTTTCTTTCTTTCTTTCTTTCTTTCTTTCTTTCTTTCTTTCTTTCTTTCTTTCTTTCTTTCTTTCTTTCTTTCTTTCTCGTCTCTCTTTCTTTCTCTCTTTGTCTCTCTCTTTCTTTCTTTCTTTGTCTCTCTCTCTCTTTCTTTCCTTCTTTGTCTCTCTCTGTCTTTCTTTCTTTGTTTGTGTCTCTCTCTCTCTTACTTTCCTTCTTTGTCTCTCTCTCTCTTTCTTTCTTTCTTTCTTTCTTTCTTTCTTTCTTTCTTTCTTTCTTTCTTTCTTTCTTTCTTTCTTTCTTTCTTTCTTTCTTTCTTTCTTTCCCCTTTTCCCTTTCCCCTTTTCCCTTTTCCCTTTTCCCTTTCCCCTTTCCCCTTTCCCCTTTTCCCTTTCCCCTTTTGCCTTTCCCCTTTTCCCCTTTTCCCCTTTCCCCCTTTTCCCTTTTCCCTTTCCCCTTTTCCCTTTTCCCTTTTCCCTTTTCCCTTTTCCCTTTCCCCTTTCCCCTTTCCCCTTTCCCTTTCCCCTTTTGCCTTTCCCCTTTTCCCCTTTCCCTCTTTTCCCTTTTCCCCTTTTCCCTTTTCCCTTTTCCCCTTTCCCCTTTTCCCTTTTCCCTTTTCCCCCATCCCCTTTCCCTCCCCTACCAAATACCAATGCCATACCCCTCCCCCCCCCCTTCTACAACCATCCCCCTCCCCAGTCCCCACCATTCCCCTTCATCTCTACATCCCACTTTCTTTTTTTTTTCCCTCCCGAGTCCCTCCTATCTATTGCCTATGTCATTGTCAACAAGACCTTATAACGCCAGTTATGCCACTCTAGTCTATCGTCAACTCAATTCAGTCACAGTCACACTGTTTTTGACTGACTGGTGACAGCAGGCCTGCAGGTGGCCGTGGCACTGGCAATTGCAAACAATCAATGATCATCACAGTGAACTGAACCTGGAGTATATGTATGTCATATAAATATTATATTTGTTATAACTTTTCTAGCACTGAGGAGATGGAGAATGGTTTTCTATTGTTGTGTCCAACTGTCCATTTAGAATTTTTATACTAGTGTCGTCATGTCGTGTGACTGTGGCGTGTTCAATGTCACAGTGTGTCTGTCATGCTCTGTGACTGCCTGTCTGTTTCTAGGGGTTTATCCTTCAACAAAATCAATTCTGTATTTAATTCCAGACAACTGACGCCCGCCAAGCCACCAGAGGAAGGCAAATCTTTGAAAGAATAAATTGAATCTTAAAACTTGGAGCAAATCTTTATTGGATCACACAAATATACACACACAAAAGAAAAATCACACACCGACCGGCGACCTGATGAGTGGCTGACTGTGCCACTTGCCTGCGTTGTTCACACAGTGGTCTGCCCTTTCTCATGATTCACAACTGACATGACGTCACGTGTGTGTTTTTTGTTGGTATTGTGTGTGCATATTTCTGATCCTATAACGGTTTAACTCAAGGTTTTAAACTTCAATTGATAATTTATTCTGTCAAGGATTTTTGGGCTTCCTCTAATGGTGACTTGGCTTGGCTTCAGTTACAGGTGTATCGTGGTAGAGTGCAGGTAACGTTTTCTGTAAAGTGACTGAGTGACGACTTGAGTGACAACAAGCTTTGCTAGCACTGGGGGGAGATGGAGAATGGTTTATTTTTGAAGATTGTGTCGGACACAATCTTCAAAAATGTGTCCATTGAATTTTCACACTTGATGTTATATTGTCAAATGTCATGTTTGGGGGGGTCAACTTAACCCTCAGCCAAATAAAATTCTAAAATTGTATTTAATTCCAGACAACTGACGCCCGCCAAGCCACCAGAGGAAGGCAAATCTT
This sequence comes from Aquarana catesbeiana, assembly GCF_042186555.1. NCBI lineage: Eukaryota > Metazoa > Chordata > Amphibia > Anura > Ranidae > Aquarana > Aquarana catesbeiana. Next base: position 84,340,267 of record NC_133332.1, read on the forward strand.
TGAAAGAATAAATTAAATCTTAAAAACTTGAAGTAAATCTTGGATCTATTGGATCACACAAATACACACACACAAACAAAAACACACACGTCACCGACCTGACCTCATGTCTGACTGTGACTGTGCCATTGCCCGGCGCCTGACCTATGGCCTGCCCTTTACCATTACGATTCAGTGATGTGTGTGTGTTTTTTTTTGGTATTGTGGTGTGTATATTTGTGATCCCATAAAGATTTGTCCAAGGTTTTTAGATTTAGTTGGCAATTTATTCTGTCAAGGATTTTCAGACTTTCTCTAATGGTGGCTTGGCTTGACTTCAGTTACAGGTGTATTGTGGTAGAGTGCAGGTAACGTTTTCTGTAAAGTGACTGGGTGACACAACTCCGAGAGCTTATAACGCCGATCTAGCCATCCATCTGTGTTGACTCACTGGCGCTGGTGGTGGTGGTGGTGGTGGTATTGGCAAACAATCATCAATGTGAACCAGGAAGTTCTGCAACACACTGTGTGACTGTGGTACAGGTTCACTGTGATGTTTGCCAGTCAATAACTAGAAGTGCTCTGTTATAGATGTAGGTGTTACTGGTGTTTACAAGTTATAGTTTACTTTTTAATAAAAGAAAATATTAAAATGTAAACTACTGCACCAGGCCAGCACTGTATGTATGTATTATACACAACAGTTTGATGTCACAGTACTCTTTTAAATAAATACTGTTGTTGTCTGCTGCACTGTTCATGTTCAGACTTTGCTATATGCAGGGAACTTGGTGTAATTTGTTTAAATAGCAGATACAAATTTAATATTTCTTCAATTTCTGACTGCTTGAATAAATTTTTTGAGGAAAAGTTTAAAACCATGGGCACTTGGGTATTAATCGTGATGCATCGTGATGCATCGTGGAATCAAATCGAATCGTGGATGGGATAATCGTAATCGAATCGAATCGTGAGGTGAGTGAAGATGCGCAGCCCTATTCAGGAGGGTTTTTTTTTTTTTGCATTGCCAGCAAAAACTTGCAACTGCAAATCAATTTCAATGTCTTTTTTTTTTACATACAGTGCCTTGATAAAGTATTCATACCTCTTGAAATTTTTGTGTGGCGTGCATTTGTATTCAGCCTCCCTGAGTCAATACTTTGTAGAACTACCTTTTTCGCTGCAATTACAGCTGAAAGTATTTTTCTTTACTAGCTTTGCACATCTAGAGAGTGACATTTTTGCCCATTCTTCTTTGTAAAATAGCTCAAGCTCTGTCAGATTGGATGGAGAGCATCTGTGAACAGCAATTTTCAAGTCTTGCCACAGATTCTCAATTGGATTTAACATAAGAAAAAAACAGAAAAGCGCCTCTAAGTGCAATGTTTAATATGCAGTAATATAAAATATCCAACACTTAAATCAAAGTAAGAAATGGTGTGCTCATGGGAGATCAAATCACCTGGGATCTTCTACAGCATCTATAGCATGTCCTGGGTGAGCAGAGAGTCCAACTGTGGGAGCTACGGTGAACCAGAGAGGAAGCTGGCTGATCCTGTGGATGGCTGGAGGTGGTGGAGATGATCCTCTCAGGGAGCAACGCTTCTGGGCGTGTGACGTCAACAGGGTGTAGAGGAACCACAATGCATTTCAGAGCATGCGCAAAGCTTGTACGGAGCATGCACGCTCCTTTCTCAAGTGTAAAGGGAAAAGGAAGGGGCGAGATTTAAATGCTCTGCTCAAAGAAAAAGTTGATAATCAAACCACTGAACAGCCAATGTAATTGGATTGTGCAGAAAAAAGGAAGGAATTTTAAAAAAATAAGCAGTGTAACACTGAAATCCAGGCTGTAGACTCTAGAGTGGAGCACATAGAACACAAAATGGGAGAATATGCATCTACCATCAATGATTTGGTGGATTACACAGAAGAGAGAGAGGGGGATACTGAGTGGATAAAGGCTAAATTAGCAGATACCGGGGACAGGTCCCGAAGAAATAACATGAAAATAAGGGGGATCCCCGAATCCGTCCAGCAATCTGACCTGGGCACCTTTGCGTCTTCACTATTTAAATCTCTTATCCCTGACCTCACTGACATGAATGTCACCATAGACAGAATCCACCGTTTCCCCAAACCAGCATACTTACCTGAACAAGTGCCCAGGGACGCGATACTCCGTCTCCATTTTTACCATGCTAAAGAGCAACTTATGATGGTAATGCACAAAAGGGACCAAATCCCCACACAATACCAAAATTTGCGTGTCCCAATACACGTTGCAAAAGAGGAAAAATTTTAATTCTATCACTAAGGCACTCAGAAACCATAAAATTGTCTACAGATGGGGGTACCCCACTAAACTCACTATCGAGAAAGAAGGAAGCACACACATAGTTGAATCTCTGGAGAAGGGTCTTTCTGTACTGGAGAAATGGAAGATCCTTCCTGAACAGGCAGATGAAGGCACCTCCACAAGACCTGCAAAGCAGGTGGATCCTGATTGGAAAATAGTCACAAGCAAAAATGCTAAATCGCATTCCTAAACCCAGATGGAATAAAATAACTACCTTAATCCCATGGAGGTTACCCAGGAGAGCCTATGAGCTTGAACTCACCCCTCACTCAATTTTAAACAGCACAGTGCTGCATACGGGTATTTTTCTTACCTACTACTGTTAAGGGGAAAACCCTTACAAATGTTATTTCACCAGTTATATGGTTACTCTAACCCTTTATTTCTATGTTTCTATGTTTTGTTTCTCCTTTTTTCATCTACTATCACAGTCAACAGCCATGGAAGTCTGCAACGAACGACAAACTTCGTATAGCAGATCCCTCTGGAAGGATTTCCAACTGGATGCAAACACAATCCCACAGGAATCCACAACCCTTCACAAGCAGTGAGTACGCTATAAACTTTTATTATTTGCAAATGACATGCTACTTCCCTTCTCCAATTTGGCCACAAGAGGAAGCCCACAACCTACAAATGAAATTACTTCATGCACACAACACAAGCACAATACCTCCCCCAATATGGGAATTACATTCCTTTCCATAAACTTTAAAGGCCTTAATCACCCAGTGAAGAGGAAATCCCTGTGGAAGGAAGCACTTTCTTACAACTGCGATATCCTGTGTTCACAGGAAACACATTTTTGCAGCCTTTCTCCACCCACCTGCTAACACAGGCAATTCCCCAACGTTTTCACCACAAATGCAGAAACAAAAACAAAAGGAGTCCTAACGGCCATTAGGGATTCTGTGGCGTTCACCTTACACAAGGAAGTCAGGGACCCTCAAGGCTTCTTGATTTTGGTGTGCGATCTTAACTCAACTTACCGTATATACTCGAGTATAAGTCGTTCCGAGTATAAGTCGAGGCCCTAATTTACCACAAAAAAATGGGAAAAACGTATTGACCCGAGCAGAGGCGTCATCAGGGGGTGGCTATTGGGGCTACAGCCCCAAGCCTGGAGCTAATAGCCCCGAGTCTCTTGTCTCGGTCCTAGAATGCCGGGGACAGGGGCGGACTGCGCCGTGGTAGCGCTGGCTCCGGCTCCAGCTCCGCCTCCACCCCGCCTGACTCTACTCTTGGTCACTGGTTGCTATAGCCGCCTAGCGGCTAGCAACCAGTGACGTCACTGCCCACTGTGCCCACACTTCCCAGCATTGAAAGCGGAGGAGGATTGCACTTCCTCCTCCTCCGCGCTAGTGCTCATGGGCAGGGCCGGCCCTACCATGGGACCTGGTGGGACCATGGGTCCCGGGCGGCAGGTTCTGAGGGGCGGCACATTGATGCTTAAGAAGATGGTGGCGGAACTCCCGCCGATCGCTCCACTTCTTATCCCACTGTGAGGGTGGCCTGGGCGGCGCCGCTGCTTTTAGAGGTGACGGCAGAGAACTCGCTGCTATACCCGCACAGCGGACCGCCGCCCATCCTTTCCACGGCTCCCCCCTACTGCTGCTGATATGTCGGGACAACAAGAGAAAGTGAGCTGACGGCTAACAGCGGAGGGGAGGAGCTTCCTGCTGTGCACTGAGACCCCCTGATGAAAGAGGGATCGCTGGAGGCGCGGCTGACACTGAGAGAAAGTAAGTGTCAGCGCCACTGATCTCATCTCCACCACCCCTGCCTGTGTCTAACCCCCCTCATCAGCCCTGCCTGTGTCTAACCCCCCCTCACCACCCCTGCCTGTGTCTAACCCCCCCTCACCACCCCTGCCTGTGTCTAACCCCCCCTCATCACCCCTGCCTGTGTCTAACCCCCCCTCACCCCCCCTGCCTGTGTCTAACCCCCCTCACCACCACTTCCTGTGTCTAACCCCCCTCACCACCCCTGCCTGTGTCTAACCCCCCTCACCAGCCCTGCCTGTGTCTAACCCCCCCTCACCAGCCCTGCCTGTGTCTAACCCCCCCTCACCAGCCCTGCCTGTGTCTAACCCCCCCTCACCACCCCTGCCTGTGTCTAACCCCCCCCACCCCTGCCTTTGTCTAACCCCCCCTCACCACTCCTGCCTGTGTCTAACCCCCCTCATCACCCCTGCCTGTGTCTAACCCCACCTCACCACCCCTGCCTGTGTCTAACCCCCCTCACCACCACTTCCTGTGTCTAACCCCCCTCACCACCCCTGCCTGTGTCTAACCCCCCTCACTAGCCCTGCCTGTGTCTAACCCCCCTCACCAGCCCTGCCTGTGTCTAACCCCCCCTCACCAGCCCTGCCTGTGTCTAACCCCCCTCACCACCCCTGCCTGTGTCTAACCCCCCCTCCCCACCCCTGCCTTTGTCTAACCCCCCCTCACCACTCCTGCCTGTGTCTAACCCCCCTCATCACCCCTGCCTGTGTCTAACCCCCCTCACCACCACTTCCTGTGTCTAACCCCCCTCACTAGCCCTGCCTGTGTCTAACCCCACTCACCACCCCTGCCTGTGTCTAACCCCCCTCACCACCCCTGCCTGTGTCTAACCCCCCCTCACCACCCCTGCCTGTGTCTAACCCCCCCTCCCCACCCCTGCCTTTGTCTAACCCCCCCTCCCCACCCCTGCCTTTGTCTAACCCCCCTCACCACTCCTGCCTTTGTCTAACCCCCCCTCACCACTCCTGCCTGTGTCTAACCCCCCTCATCACCCCTGCCTGTGTCTAACCCCCCCTCACCACCCCTGCCTGTGTCTAACCCCCCTCACCACCACTTCCTGTGTCTAACCCCCCTCACCACCCCTGCCTGTGTCTAACCCCCCTCACCAGCCCTGCCTGTGTCTAACCCCCCCTCACCACCCCTGCCTGTGTCTAACCCCCCTCACCAGCCCTGCCTGTGTCTAACCCCCCTCACCACCACTTCCTGTGTCTAAGCCCCCTCACCACCCCTGCCTGTGTCTAACCCCCCTCACCACCCCTGCCTGTGTCTAACCCCCCTCACCAGCCCTGCCTTTGTCTAACCCCCCCTCACCACTCCTGCCTGTGTCTAACCCCCCCTCACCACCCCTGCCTGTGTCTAACCCCCCTCACCACCACTTTCTGTGTCTAACCCCCCTCACCACCCCTGCCTGTGTCTAACCCCCCTCACCACCCCTGCCTGTGTCTAACCCCCCTCACCAGCCCTGCCTGTGTCTAACCCCCCCTCACCACCCCTGCCTGTGTCTAACCCCCCCTCCCCACCCCTGCCTGTGTCTAACCCCCCCTCACCACTCCTGCCTGTGTCTAACCCCCCTCACCACCCCTGCCTGTGTCTAACCCTCCCTCATCACCCCTGCCTGTGTCTAACCCCCCCTCACCACCCCTGCCTGTGTCTAACCCCCCCTCACCACCGCTGCCTGTGTCTAACCCCCCCTCACCACCTCTGCCTGTGTCTAACCCCCCACACCACCCCTGCCTGTGTCTAACCCCCCCTCACCACCCCTGCCTGTGTCTAACCCCCCCTCACCACCCCTGCCTGTGTCTAACCCCCCTCACCACCCCTGCCTGTGTCTAACCCCCCCTCACCACCCCTGCCTGTGTCTAACCCCCCTCACCACCCCTGCCTGTGTCTAACCCCCCCTCACCACCCCTGCCTGTGTCTAACCCCCTTCACCACCACTTCCTGTGTCTAACCCCCCCTCACCACCACTTCCTGTGTCTAACCCCCCCTCACCACCCCTGCCTGTGTCTAACCCCCCCTCACCACCCCTGCCTGTGTCTAACCCCCCCTCACCACCCCTGCTTGTGTCTAACCCCCCCTCACCACCCCTGCCTGTGTCTAACCCCCCCCCTCACCACCCCTGCCTGTGTCTAACCCCCCCTCACCACCCCTGCCTGTGTCTAACCCCCCCTCACCACCCCTGCCTGTGTCTAACCCCCCCTCACCACCCCTGCCTGTGTCTAACCCCCTTACCACCCCTGCCTGTGTATGTCTAACCCTCCTCCTCTACCCCTGCCTGTGTCTAACCCCCCCTCACCACCCCTGCCTGTGTATGTCTAACCCTCCTCCTCTACCCCTGCCTGTGTCTAACCCCCCTCACCACCCCTGCCTGTGTCTAACCCTCCTCACCACCCCTGCCTGTGTCCAACCCCCCCTCACCAGCCCGCCTATGTCTAACCCCCCTAACCAGCCCTGCCTGTGTCCAACCCCCCCACCACCCCTGCCTGTGTATGTCTAACCCTCCTCCTCTACCCCTGTCTGTGTCTAACCCAGTCAGTGTGGGTCAGGTAGGTCAGTGTGGTTTAGGTAGGTCAGTGTGTGTGGGTCAGTGTATGTAGGAAGGTCAGTGTGGGTCAGGTAGGTCAGTGTGGGTGGGTCAGTGTATGTAGGTCAGTGTAGGTCAGTGTGAGTCAGGTAGGTCAGTGTATGTAGGTCAGTGCATGTCATATAGGTCAGTGTATGTGGGTCAGGTAGGTCAGTGTGGGTCAGGTAGGTCAGTGTATGTAGGTCAGTGTATGTCAGGTAGGTCAGTGTATGTAGGTCAGTGTATGTCAGGTAGGTAGGTCAGTGTGTGTATGTCAGGTAGGTCAGTGTATGTCAGGTAGGTAGGTCAGTTTAGTGGTCAGCATTGATGGGCACTGGTAAGCCAGGCAGCAACCAGCAAGTCAGCGTACCCCCCACCACACAACCACACAACCCCTCCGCCCAACCAAAAAAACCCAGCGCCACTAGAGGCCCTCCCCCCCGTGCCGGCCTTGGACTTCGGGCTGAAGCCCCTGGTCTTTTTGCCACCTAGCAATGCCCCTGGACCCGAGTATAAGACGAGGGTGAGAAATGCAGCAGCTACTGCAAGTGGAAAAAGAGGGTCAACAATGCCCATCTGCAGCTGTATACCTCCCTGTGTCCTGTGCATGTATCATGTGTCCTGTGCATATGTGTCACGTGTCCTGTGTCCTGTGTCCTGTGTATATGTGCATGTGTCATGTGTATATGTACCTGTGTCATGTACCTGTGTATATGTGCATGTGTATATGTACCTGTGTCCTGTCCTGTGTATGTGTATATGTACCTGTGTGCATGTGTCTGTGTCTGTGTGTGCATCCTACCTGTGTCCTGTGCATCCTCCGTGCTCCGCTCAGCACCGATCAGCGTGTAGTATTCAGCGGCCATTCACTGTTCAAAAGCCGCGCCTCCTCCTCGTCCAAAAAACTCCATTTCCCAGCAGTCAGCGGTCAGCCTATCATGGACATTCTCTCATCCTCATACCACGGACAAGGATGAGAGAATGTCTGTGATAGGCTGTACACTGACTGGCTATCACAGACGAGGAGGCATGGATTTTGAACAGTGAGAGCCGCTGCCGAGTCTATGCAGCACACGCTGGCCGCCGTCTGCCTGCATGACACGCTGATCATGTAGGCAGACGGCGGTGACTCGTGTACAAGTCGAAGGGGGCACTTTCAGCCACAAAAAAAGGGCTGAAAAATTCGACTTATACACAAGTATATACGGTACACAATTGTTAATGTGTACTCGCCTAACCAGCACCAACTACGCTTTTTCCCAAAATAATGAGGAAGGTACACTGTCATCAAAAAGGACTACTAATGATATGTGGTGATTTCAGCACAACTCAAGACCCTTCAATAGACTCCTCTTCTAGAGCAAGACATATGGGCCCTTCTCTGCTAACACCTATTCATCAACAGTAGTTATTTGATGCATTGAGGTGCCTATATGCAGGGGGGCTTTACCTTTTTCCCCCCTCACAGGGCATATTCATGGATTAACCTATTCCTAGTGGATCAACGGATGCTGGTCAAGGTGACTTCTGCCTCTATAAATAACAATACCTGGTCAGACCATGCCTCCATTACGTTGTCTATAGAGGGCTCTGCGGCTAACACTGCAACTCCAATGTGGAGGGTTAACTCATTTCTCCTGCAACAAACAGAATCTAGACACCACCTAGAAATGCATTTGAAAGAGTTTTTTTCAACCAAGGAAGGATCACTTTGTTTTATGGAATGCTCATAAAGCATATATAAGAGGGATACTTATTCAATTGGGGGCAAGGGCCAAGAGGCAGCAGCAAAAGCATGTAAAAGAGCTTACAAATGACATTTTTAAAATAGAAACAAGCAACAAACAAAACCTTCCTCACAATTGTCCCAAACATTAACTCAATTAAGGTATGAATCATACTATTATTATTATTATTATACAGGATTTATATAGCGCCGACAGTTTACGCAGCGCTTTACAACATGAGGGCAGACAGTACAATTACAATATTTATTTTCTAAGTACAATTACAATACAATTCAATACAGGAGGAATCAGAGGGCCCTGCTCGTTAGAGCTTACAATCTAGGAGGGAGGGTCAAGTTATACAAGAGGGTAACAGCTGTGGGGGATGAGCTAATGGAGAAAACAGTGCAGTTGTTAGATGGAGGCAGGATAGGCTTCTCGGAAGAGGAAAATTATCAGGGATCGCCTAAAGGTGTATAAATTTGAAGACAGTCTGACAGATTGGAGTAGGGAATTCCAGAGTATGGACGAGGCTCAGGAGAAGTCCTGGAGGCGGATATGGGAGGAGGTGAGGAGGGAGCTAGCGAGCAGGAGGTCTTGGGAGGAACGGAGACGGCGATTAGGTTGGTATTTTGAGATTAGGCTAGTGATGTAACTGGGCGCAGAGTTGTGGATGGCTTTGTAACTTATTGTTAGTATTTTGAATTTAATTCGTTGGGCGGGTGGCAGCCAATGGAGGGATTGGCAGAGAGGGGTAGCAGACACTAAGCGGTTTGTAAGGTGGATGAGTCTGGCAGCAGCATTCATGATGGACTGAAGGGGGGATAGTCTATTTAAAGGTAAGCCAATGAGAAGGGAGTTGCAGTAGTCAAGGCGAGAGATAACCAGGGAGTGAATCAGGAGCTTTGTGGTTTCATTGGTTAGAAAGGGACGTAGTTTAGAGATGTTTGCGGAGGTTGAGGCAGCAAGCTTTGGAAAGTGATTGGATGTGGGGCCGAAAAGGAGAGTTCAGAGTCCAGGATAACACCTAGCACCCTGACATGTGGGGAGGGGTGGATGGTTGTGCCGTTGCTCTTGACAGACAAGTCAGGGGAAGAGGCACGTGGGGGAGGAAATATTATAAGCTCGATTTTGGACAAGTTGAGTTTGAGGAACTGGTGTGACATCCATACAGATATGTCGGTTAGTAATTTAGTGATGGGGACTGATGGGATGAGTTGAGGGGTGGAGAGATAGATTTGTGTGTCGTCTGCGTAGAAATGATATTGAAAGCCGTGAGAGGCTGACCCAGGGAAGAGGTGTAGATTGAAAATAAAAGAGGTCCAAGAACAGAACCTTGGGGGACCCCAACAGAAAAGGGAAGAGGAGTGGAGGAAGTAGAATTGTAAGTGACACTGAAGGTGCGTTGGGATAGGTAGGATGAGAGCCACTGAAGAGCACAGTCACGAAGACCGAAAGTTTTTTGAGGAGGAGGGGGTGGTCAACCGTGTCAAAGGCAGCTGAAAGGTCCAGAAGTAGGAGTACAGAATAGTGTCCGTTGGTTTTTGCAGTTAGTAGGTCATTTGTGAGTTTTAAAAGAGCAGTTTCTGTGGAGTGTTGAGGGCAAAATCCAGATTGAAGGGGATCAAGAAGGTTGTTCTTAATGAGGTGGTCACTCAGTGGGTTGTAAACCAGGCGTTCAAGGAGTGTTGAGGAAAAGGGCAGCAAGGAGAAAGGGCGTAGATTGTTAGTATTGGTAGGGTCCAAGGACTGCTTTTTAAGTATGGGGGTGACCAGTGCATGTTTTAGAGCATTGGGGAAGGTGCCAGAGGTGAGGGAGAGATTGAAGATATGGGTTAGAGAGTGTAGGATGGAGTCAGAGGGCGACCAGAGCATTTGAGAGAGAGTAGGGTCCAGGGGACAGGTGGTTAGGTGGGTGATAGAAAGGAGTTTAGCAACTTCATCTGTAGTAGCAGATTTGAAAAAGGGGAGTGTCGGTTGTACCTGTTGACATGGGGTCTTAGCTGGGGGAGATACCTGTAGAGTGGAGATTTCATAACGGATTGTATCAATCTTGTTTTTGAAGTGATTAGCGATCTCCTGTGCAGTGAGTGAGTCAGTGGGTGGAGGCGGTGGAGGACGAAGTAGAGAGTTGAAGGTGGAGAAGAGTTTACGGGGACTGGATGAGAAGGTGTTAATAAGAGTTGTAAAATAGGTTTGCTTGGCAATGTGGAGGAAAGAATAGTATTTTTGGAGGGCAGATTTGTATTGGTTGAAGTCTTTGAGAGACTTAGTCTTGTGCCACAGACGCTCAAGAGCGCGACTATGTTTTTTGAGAATTTTAGTGTCATCTGTTTGCCAGGGTTGTAGGGGTCGGGGTTTGATTCTGCGTGTAGTGAGGGGAGCGAGCTTGTCCAGGGTGGAGGACAGGGATTTATTGTAGAGGAATGTGGCTTGGTTGGGGCAGGACAGGGGAGAGATTTTGTCATAGAGGTGGTCAGTAGCAGAATAGAGGAGAGAGGAGTTGAAGTTGCGAAAGTTTCTATGGGTGATGGTTAGGCAATTGGAGGGAAAGGTGGTGGAAGACAGGGGGAGAGAGAAACTAATAAGGTGGTGGTCGGAGAGAGGAAAAGGATTGTTTGAGAAGTTGCATGGTGTGCATAGGTAGGAGAATACAAGGTCAAGGGTGTTGCCATCAGAGTGAGTAGAAGCCTGTATACATTGCTTTAGGTCAAATGAAGAGGTTAGACTAAGAAGTTTAGAAGTAGCAGGAGTGTTTGTATTAGCAGGGATGTTGAAATCACCGAGAAGGATAGTGGGAATTTCTGAAGAGAGAAAGTAGGGTAGCCAGGCAGAGAACTCATCAAGGAAAGTCGATAGTGGTCCAGGGGGCCGGTAGATTACAGCAATTCTTAGGGAAGTAGGAGAGAATAAACATATACAGTGGGCATTGGGGGGATAGGAGGAATCCCACTATTTTTAGAACTTTGAAAAAGCATCTCCAAAACTGAAAATGTCACACTATACCACAGGAAACAGAGCGGGGAAATTATTAGCACCAAAATTGAAAGGTTATAAATATAAAACCAAAATACCATACTTAATCTGTTCACACACCAATGATAAACTACACCATCCCCAAGATATAGCAGATGCATTTAGCCATTATTATAGCACTTTAAACAATCTAAAAGATGGCACTGAGACCTGCCAAGCTAACTCTGATCTGATAAATCAATTTTTACAGAAGATATCTCTTCCTAAACTGTCCCAAGACCAGCTACAAAAGTTAAACCTGCCCTTTAATATATTAGAGTTCTATAAGGTAATTGAATCCCTCCCAGCGAATAAATCTCCAAGTCCAGACGGATTTAATGGAAAATATTATACCTTTAAAATCCTACTCACTCCTTATCTGGAACTGTGAAGGAATGTGATGTAGATGATAATAATCTGAAAATGTCTATTTTCTTATGTGTATACATATTTTTCTCCTTACTCATTATATAAGTATACAGATTAGCTCTGTTTCTTTATATTCTCAAAATGGCAGGTACACCCTACATCCCACACATCAGAAGAATGCAGAACTGAAGATAGAACCAGGGACAGCCAAACCTCTACATGAAGATTCTCCATTTTCTTTTCTATCTTAACCAATGAGATGTACCTAATTAGACTAACATAGCAATGACGTATTTTTGTGTATAAAACATTAGCACCACCTTGAATAAATTAGAAGTGTAAGAAGTAATCCTGCTGTGAGCGTGTCTCAGAGTTTTACTTTTATATGCATGCATATCCACACTTTCCAATTAGAAACAGCAGCAGATAACCTTGAGCTTGATTGAAGCTCTTAACCTTAACCAATGGTGCCGAAACCCGGGAGCTTCTGGCTACAGTCGAAGCCAGACCGCAATAAGGATTCGAGCGGCTAAACTGATAGATAAGAGAGGGGGTTTGCTAAGCCCTAACAGTACGGTAAGTTTTTTATATTCTTACCACTGTATGACTTTCTTGTCTCTTGGTTGGCTGTTGGATTCTGTCGGTATGCTGAGACTGTTTTAGAGGCAGGTATTTCCTCGCCTGAGGCTGTTTTATTGAACCTGCCGATGGGTTTCTGCTGTCTGTATTATCTGTTCACTGTCTGCCGTACTTTGGGCTACAAAACTCAGCAGTCTAAAAGTGCTGCATGTGTGTATGTGTGTTACCATCTCGAGACGAGCTGTCGGCCTCTGGAGTGAGATCTTTCCTTGCAGCAGACGGTTATAGACGTGTTACTCGAGGTTTGTAGGACCTCTGAGGGTTATCTCAGCTGCTGGAGCTTCGCGGTCTGGAAGTGTTACAGATGTCTCACCCCCAGACGAGCTGTCGGCCTCTGGGGAGGAGGTGTAACAAACGTCTATAAATGGGTTTTTCAGGGGAGTTGTCTGCCCCTGTGGGTTATCTTAGCGTGCTGAAACTTTGCAGTTCGAAGAGTGGCAGGTGTAATGTCCTGTCCTGAGTGTATTTGTGGTTTACTGTTTGCTATACATGAGAGGGGTTGGGGACTGGTGAAAGTCAGAGAAAGTGGCTACCCGAAGACCCGTTGCTCCACACTACCCCTGCATTGTTTGTTCTTAGATTTACTGTACATTACAGGGTTATAGCAGACAGTAGCAGCGAGGAACAGCGTTATGTGCCCCCACCCAAGGAATTTGTTGATAAGGAGCAGTGAGAGAAATATTAACTCATTAGTTGTCCGTATTCTCCTCTCAAGCCATTAGCCGAGAAACAGAAATATGATAAAATGTGATATTGTGAAGAATGTGATATTGTGAAGAGGAGAGAAGATGTTGAAATAGTTAACAAAGTTGAACGAAGTTGCAAAAGTTATGTTGCTAAAGAAACAGGGAGAAAAATCCTAAACCGCCCCCCTATGAAAAAACCTGGGCCGAGGGAAGGGAGGAACAAACCTGCCCTCCGCCTGACAACCACTCCCTTCTCACCACCCCAGCCCAAGCACAACCCACTGTGACAACTCCGCCCAGCAGCCATCTTAGTCCACCCATGCCTTCACTTCTTGCCCAGCCCAGTGCACTTCCTGCCGGCGGCCATCCTGGTACACCCAGTAGGCTCAAACACAGCCTATACCCAGTCCTTCTTGTTTTAAACCAGGATGGTTTATATCACACACCTGTCTTCCCCAATACGAAAGCATCACATTCACAGGCCGGATATGTTAATGATGAAGAAGCATCTGAGTGGGAAGACCAACAACAGGCAGCAAGGCCACCCGCTGATTTAACCCCCAATCCGGCTCCGGACTCACAGTTCCGAGAGGATCTCAAACATATGCTGGCAACCGTAAGGAACAGTGCCCCTTCCCAGCCCCCGCCCCAACAACAGTCTCGGTTACCAGAAGGGGCACCAGTGATGTATGTCGTTTTTACTCCATCACAAGCAGCGGCCTTAGTGACAAGTCTGCCTGACCCAGAGAAGCAGCCAATGCCCTTCTTCTAGGATAGTGCAGATAAAAGAAATTTACTTAACTGCCTGGAGAGACTTGATCAGCCTATACCAAATCAAAGCAGGCTGGTCATGCAGACAGCCTTCAATGATGCCTGCCTGACAAGTGCCACTTCCTACACCTCAGGCGTGGAGTTCTGTGCACAACTCCACGACTGGGCAAAGGAGAAATGGACGGATCAGACCACCACAATCCAAGATATTACCCAAGATAAAGGGGAGACTGAAGAAGTATCATGCTAGACTCATACAGGCCTTTGATGATCTGAGTTTCTCCCACTATGAAAAGACACACACACACACACACACACACGTTTCCTGCGTGGGAATAGATGGGGTGCCCCGCTCCAGTCCACTTACTGAGCCACTCCAAGTGGGGACATTTCCTGATTTGCTTGCCAGATTCGTGTTGTCCTTTACATGTCCCTTGAATGTACTAGGAGCTGATGTGTTGTCTAGACTACAGGCCTCAACCATGTACACGCCTGAAGGGGGAAGGAAAGTACATACTCCCCTATCCTTAGAAGACTCATCTGCTTTGTGTTCTTTGCCTCTCCTGATGACACTTCATGAAGCAATAACTTCAAGTTCAATACTGCAAGAAGTACTTGACAGAATCCCTGCGTGTCTATGGTCCACAGGACTGGAAGACAACGGTCACTTAAAGGTGCCACCAGTTTCAGTCAAGCTAAAAGAGGGCGCATCATTGCCCCGGAAACCACAATACCCCCTAAAGTTAGCCCACGCTGCAGCTATTTCGAAGCATGTCAAGGCCCTTGTGTCAAATGAAGCCCTGATAGCCTGTACATCTACATGCAATACACCGCTGTTCTCTAGGAAGAAGTGAACCCCTGAAAGAGAACCAGCTACCTGCGAGGGTGTCTCTGACCGCAAAGTACCTCACAGTGGTGGACCTTACAAACGCTTTTTTCAGTGTCCACTCTCACCCCTCCCGCTGGTACCTTTTTGCATTCATCCACGGAAAGAAACGGCAACATACCTAAACAGTTGTGCCACAAGGGGCACAGAACTTTCCAAGCCAATTTGCAAAGCTATGGCTATCATCCTTGACACATGACAAGAGGAACACCCGGAAGTGATTCTCTTCCAATATGTTGATGACCTTCTCCTTTGTGCAGCTGACTTACCCCCTGTTGAAGTCACCTCAGAAAGCCTGTTGTGCTATCTTGCCAACCAGGGGTGCAAAGCCTCAAAGCCCAAATTGCAGTGGTGCTCAACATCTGTCATTTTCCTTGGACACTGTTTGTCCCATGGGACAAGACACCTCACTGAAGACAGGATGAAAGTAATCTCTGACATCCCACTGCCTTCCTTGGACTAATTTCCTAGTGCGGAGCATGGATTCCAGAAGCCTTCCTACTGATGCTCTGCAATCATACCTCTTCCAGATGTCTCCTGAAGAAATATCTAACTTTGAGGCCCTCAAGTGCGCCATCCCCGGCGCTAGGGCTCCCAGACTAGGACAAAACGCTCAAGCTCTTTATATCCGAACGTCTGGGACATGCTGCAGGTGTACTCACCCAATTACACGGCACCAGTTTACGCCCCATAGGATATTATTCCTGTCGGCTGGATGCGGTAGCAAGAGGAGGCCTATTGTGTCTGCGAGCTGGCTTTGCTGCACAAGCCTTGCTTGACAAAACTTTGAACTTGGTCCTCAGACACTGCCTCATTTTGCTTGCTGCCCCTGACGTTGTTGCCATATTCAACCAAGATCGAGCCGAAACATTTGTCCACTACCAGACACTTGAGACTCCTGTGTTCCCTCCTACTGGACTGCATTACTCTATTAAGTTGTCAAACACTGAACCCTACCACCCTTCTTCCACTTCTTGAGGGGGGAAAGGAGGAGGAATAGAGTCTTGACTTGTCACCCCATGACTGCATTGAACTAATACGGTTGGAAACCACGCATTTCCCCCCTGTGAGTGAAATACCCCTGCAGAATTCAGACCTAACAATTTTTGTTTGCTGATGAACGAGGCAAATACCACACAGGACACGTGGTTACCACTGAAAACACAGTTCTACAAGCTGAAGCCTTACCACCGGTGATGTCTGCACAGGAGGCAGAGCTGCAAGCACTTACTACAGCATGTAAATGGGCAGAAGAAAAAATAGCCAAAATTCATATGGACTCAAGATATGCTTTCAGCATTGCCCATCTTATCTGGAAGGACAGAGGATTCCTGATGGCTGCAGAAACACCTGTGAAAACTTGATGGATGCCTTGCTTCTCCCAACCCAAGTGACTATTCTGAGTAAAAGCACACGACAAACTGAACTCAAAGGATCTTGAGTAGGGATGAGCTTCGAGTTCGAGTCGAACTCATGTTCGACTCGAACATTGGCTGTTCGCAAGTTCGCCGAACAGCGAACAATTTGGGGTGTTCGCGGCAAATTCGAATGCCGCGGAACACCCTTTAAAAGTCTATGGGAGAGATCAAAAGTGCTAATTTTAAAGGCTAATATGCAAGTTATTGTCATAAAAAGTGTTTGGGGACCTGGGTCCTGCTCCAGGGGACATGGATCAATGCAAAAAAAAGTTTTAAAAACGGCCGTTTTTTCAGGAGCAGTGATTTTAATAATGCTTAAAGTCAAACAATAAAAGTGTAATATCCCTTTAAATTTCGTACCTGGGGGGTGTCTATAGTATGCCTGTAAAGGGGCGCATGTTTCCTGTGTTTAGAACAGTCTGACAGCAAAATGACATTTTGAAGGAAAAAACTCATTTAAAACTACCCGCGGCTATTGCATTGCCGACAATACACATAGAAGTTCATTGATAAAAACGGCATGGGAATTCCCCAAAGGGGAACCCCGAACCAAAATTAAAAAAAAAAAATGACGTGGGAGTCCTCCTAAATTCCATACCAGGCCCTTCAGGTCTGGTATGGATATTAAGGGGAACCCCGGCCAAAATTAAAAAAAAAAAATGACGTGGGGTTCCCCCTAAATTCCATACCAGACCCTTCAGGTCTGGTATGGATTTTAAGGGGAACCCCGCGCCAAAAAAAAAAAAAAATGGCGTGGGGTCCCCCCAAAAATCCATACCAGACCCTTATCCGAGCACACAACCTGGCAGGCCGCAGGAAAAGAGGGGGGACGAGAGTGCGGCCCCCCTCCCTCCTGAACCGTACCAGGCCACATGCCCTCAACATTGGGAGGGTGCTTTGGGGTAGCCCCCCAAAACACCTTGTCCCCATGTTGATGAGGACAAGGGCCTCATCCCCACAACCCTGGCCGGTGGTTGTGGGGGTCTGCGGGCGGGGGGCTTATCGGAATCTGGAAGCCCCCTTTAACAAGGTGACCCCCAGATCCCGGCCCCCCCCTGTGTGAAATGGTAAGGGGGTACTTACCCCTACCATTTCACAAAAAAAACTGTCAAAAATGTTAAAAATTACAGGAGACAGTTTTTGACAATTCCTTTATTTAAAGGCTTCTTCTTTCTTCTATCTTCCTTCATCTTCTGGTTCTTCTGGTTCTTCTGGCTCTTCTGGTTCTTCCTCCGGCGTTCTCGTCCAGCATCTCCTCCGCGGCGTCTTCTATCTTCTTCTCCTCGGGACGCTCCGCACCCATGGCATGGGGGGGAGGCTCCCGCTCTTCTCTTCTTCTTTTCTTCTCTTCTTCTCTTCTTCATTTTCTTCTCCGGGCCGCTCCGCACCCATGCTGGCATGGAGGGAGGCTCCCGCTGTGTGACGGCGCTCCTCGTCTGACAGTTCTTAAATAACGGGGGACGGGGCCACCCGGTGACCCCGCCCCCCCGACGCACGGGACATGACGGGACTTCCCTGTGGCATTCCCCGACCAGGCTCTTAGAAACCTTCCCGCCCAGGCCAATTTTCAGCTTTCAGCGCTGTCGCAATTTGAATGACAATTGCGCGGTTATGCTACACTGTACCCAAACAAATTTTTTATCATTTTGTTCCCACAAATAGAGCTTTCTTTTGGTAGTATTTGATCACCTCTGCGGTTTTTATTTTTTGCGCAAAAAAAACAAGTTTTTTTTGTTTCTGTTAAATTTTTTTGTAAATTAGTACGTTTTCTTCTTCAATGACAGGCACTGATATGGCTGCACTGACGGGCACTGATACGGCGGCACTGATGGGCACCGATGAGGTGGCACCAATGAGGAGGCACTGATGAGGTGGCACTGATGGGCACTGATGATGGGCACTGATAGGCGGCACTGGTTGGCACTCATAGTTGGCACCAATGGGCACTCATAGGCAGCATTGATGGGCACTCATAGGTAGCATTGATTTGTACTTATGGGTGGCACTGATTGGTGGCACGGATGGGCACTGATGGGCACTGATAGGTGGGCACTGATGGGCACTGATGAGCACACATGGGCACTGACAGGTGGCACTGATGGACACTGATGAGTGGCACTGATGACACTGATTGGTGGCACTGATGACACTAATGGGTGGCATTGCTGGGAATAACTGAAATATAATGGTGCCAATCAGTGCCCATTTGTGGCACAGACTGGGCACATTGGGCACATGTGGATGGCCATGGGGTACATACCTGGCCATCCACATGTTGCCCCCTTCCCTGGTGGTCCTAGTGGCGTCCCTGGTAGTCCAGTGTGGTCATCTGAGGGGGGCTGCGCTGATAAACAATCAGCACAGACCCCCCCTGTCAGGAGAGCCGCCGATCGGCTCTCCTCTGCTCGCGTCTTTCAGACGCGAGTGAGGAAAATCCGATCAACGGCTCTTCCTATTGACATCATGATCAGCCGTGATTGGACACGGCTGATCACGTGGTAAAGAGGCTCCGCCGGAGGCTCTTTACCAAGATCGGTGGAGCAGTGTGTCAGACTGACACACCGCTCCACCGATCGCTGCGATGCGCGCCCCCACCCGGCCATCATTCTGCTATAGGCCGGGTGGGAAGTGGTTAAACATGCATCAGCCAGCTTCATTTGATAAAGCTTGGAGACCTTTACTGTAAATTGGTCTTTTTATCACATTTCTCCCATTCTTCATCAATGAGCTTTTAACTCCATCATTATGGGAAAAGAAGTTCTTCCTTTTTCACATTTGGAAATATCTGCGTGCGTTTGCGATGGTTGGGCCTGTGTCTTGCCTGTTCCGTATCCATTGGCATTTGAGGCAATCCATGCCGATTAATGGACAATGTTTGCTACAGGGCTGGGCAAGGCATTTTCTATTGCGCTAAAGTATACGCATGTGAGCCATTGCCACGTGAGCTGCTTGAGGAGCATGAAAGCCACCCTGTGCGGGAATGTGAGGAATGCATATTGTCCTCTTCGGGGGATGACCAGTGGAGGGTCTTTGATTTTCTGGAGTGTCTGCTCCTAAATTCATGCAGAACACCATACTGCATTCCTTGAGCACTCTTTTGAAGATATGTTCCACGCCGCCCCCTTGTACCTTTGCTAATCTTCTGTGTCACTGACAGGTGTGGTGAGCTCATTGTAACAAAAAATGTTCTCATGAGCCCAGTTTGCCACAGGAAGTGATAGGCTGGCTGGAGCGGGGCAGGTGGTGTTCAGTACAGTCCTCTCCATTTATTACACAGTGTGGGTCATCTGCCTGCCTTTTATTGACAGTGATCATGTAATCCACTCCTATTTCCTACCAAGAGAGCACCTGGCCCACTTCACCATCGGTATGCAAGATGAAAGGGAGACCCTAGGAGGCTCAGACAGCCTGATGCTGGCATGGAGCGGCTCCCTAATGCCTGCTTCACCTTCTGTATCAATATTGGGATCTTCTCTGGTGGGAGTGACACAGCTTTCTCCGGGGTATTGAATAAAGCTCCCAGGTATGTCATCTTTTGTGTAGGCGTCGATTGATTTTTTGAATAGTTGATAAGCCACCTGAATCGGGTCAAAGTGTTCAGGACTAGCTGCACCTATGCCCCCAGAGTCCCTCTGTGTTGTGACAGGATTAGTATGTTGTCTAAGTAGTGCAGGACCCTGACCCCTTTCTCCCAGAGGGGAGCCAGGATGGCCACTAAAACTTTGGTAAAAGTTATGGGGGCTGATGAAATTCCAAATGGGAGGCATTGGAACTGGAGGCGCAGATCGCCCACTTTGAACCGGAGAAAAGGTTGGAAATGATGGTGGATGGGGATGTGAAGGTACGCATCTTGGAGATCTATAGAGACCATCCAATCCCCTGGCTGTACTGACAGAATTATTGTGTTCAGATATTTCATTTTGAAATGTTCTATCCGAATGTAACTGTTTAGCCTCTTTAGGTCCAGTACGGGCCTCCAGCCTCCTGATTTCTTAGGGACTAAAGAGATTGGGGAATAGAACCCCGAGTGTCTTTCCAAGTCAGGTACTGGCAGAACTGCCCTCTGATGAAGAAGTATTTGGATATACTGAAAGAGAATTTGCTTATTTTCCTTGGAGGTCGGAATCTTGGTAGGTTGGAAAGAAAAGGGTGGAGGATGGCTTTTGAATTTCCAGAAATGCCCTTGCACAACCGTGGAGATTGCCCATGGATCCGTGCAATTTTCCACCCAAACCTGGGCAAGAGACCTGAGTCTTGCTCCTACTGGACCGGTTTGGGTGGGTAAGGAGTCAAAAAGACTTCTGGTTCTCAACCGCTGATGTTGAAGCCTTCGGTTTCCCCAACTTAAGAAAAGTGGCTTGTGAGCCCTTCCAGCCTCTTCTGTATTCCTTACAGGGACGGTATGTTCTGGCATCCCTAGATCTTTGCTGGGTGACTGGACGTGAAGCGAATCTCCTTTTCCTATTCCTATTCTGGGGAATTAGGCCACTTTTGCCACCTGTGACTCTGGTAATGGCAGTATCCATTTTCTTGCCAAACAGGGCCTTACCATCGTATGGGATGCAACACCAGGACTGTTTTGAAGATCGGTCCGCTGACCATGGCTTTAACCATAACGCCCTTCTTGCTGTGATGGAGTATAGCATGGCCCTGGAGGAACACCTCAGGATATCGATGGCTCCTTCTGCCATAAAATCAGAGGCTAGCTTCAACTCATCCAGTGCTTTGATGATTACGTCTGCACCCAAGCCTTGCCTGAGGGCTGTCTTGATATTAACTGACCATACTCTGGTGGCTCTGGAGATTGAAGATAGCGCTACTGCTGTTTGCAGGCTCCCCCTGTTGCCTGATAAACTTTGTTAAGATCTGAGTCGATCCTGCGATCCAGGGGGTCCCTGAAGAAGACTGCATCTTCTAAAGGCAACGTTGTGTTCCTGGCTAATCTCATGACCGACGCGTCCACAGTCGGCACAGAGTCAAAGAGCTGAGCATCTGCCTCTGCCAGCGGGTAAAGTTTGAGAAACCGATTGTAGGCGACGGGTCTCTTGTCCACTTTCCACCACTCGTCCGTAACCACTTCATTAATTTCGTCCATCAAAGGGAAGTTTGAAACTTTCTTTGTCAGGTGGGGGAAATATTTTTTAGTTTTGGACAGAGGTACCGTATCTTCCTCGCACTGAATCGCATTTTTAACTGCGATAATAAATGGATCCCCTACAGCGAAATCAAATGATGATGAATTCTCTTCGGCTGTAATTGATTCGTCCTCTGAATTAGCTTCCAAACTGGATCGGAGAAAAGGTGTCTCCACCACCCTGAGGTATGCTGGGGTGACTTTCGACTGCTGCCGGAAGCATGTGCAGAAGATGAGTGCAATTGACCAGAGCTTCTGTGACCTCCTGACCTATCGGCAGAATCTCTGTGGGGAGATCTGCAAGATGATTCTCGGTGCGGGCTGTGGAAATAAAAGAACGAATGGAATATTTAAATATGTATTGTAAGTAGAGATGAGCTTCGCGTTCGAGTCAAACCCATGTTCGACTCGAACATCGGCTGTTCGATCGTTCGCCGAATTGTGAACAATATGGGCCATTCGCGCCAAATTCGTGTGGCGCGTCACGGCCCATAATACATTGCGGCATCGCAGTGCATTGCTGGCTGATGATTGGCCAAGCATGCACTATGACCCGCATGCTTAGCCAATCACAGCGCCGTCGGTAGAGAGAGCTGTAATTGGCCAAAGCCAGGGTGGATATGGCCAATTATGGCTCAGGGGGTTAAGAACACGCCCCACACTATATAAGGCCGCCTGCACGGCGGCCCTGTGTAGCGTGTTCCGGCGTGCTTAGTTAGAGAGAGAGAGACAGTGTCATTTCATTTGAGTTAGCTAGATTAGGCAGGACAGTCAGTGAGTTAGCTGCACTTAGAGTGTATTGTGTATATATATGCATCCCAGGTGTTGCATATATATATATATATATATATATATATATATACACACACTGTATTCAGTTTAGCTAGATCCGTTCCTGTTATCTTCCTACTGACAGGCAGGCTTGTCTTGTTACAGTATTTACAGCTACCTGAAGAAAATTGCTGGTGTTCTTTTGATCCTATTAGTACCACAGTCAGGCAGCTAGACTATTTACAGTTAGTGTAGTGCGTCCTCCTCACAGTGTTCAGTTAAAGCTACAAGTTAGTTTAGTGTGACCTCTGCACAGTGTTCAGCTAAAACTACAAGTTAGTGCAATGCACAGTGTTCAGCTAAAGCTACAAGTTAGGGTAGTGCGTCCTCCTCACAGTGTTCAGCTAAAGCTACAAGTTAGTTTAGTGTGACCTCTGCACAGTGTTCAGCTAAAGCTACAAGTTAGGGTAGTGCATCCTCCTCACAGTGTTCAGCTAAAACTACAAGTTAGTGTAGTGTGACCTCTGCACAGTGTTCAGCTAAAGCTACAAGTTAGTGTAATGAGACCTCTGCACAGTGTTCAGCTAAAGCTACAAGTTAGTGTAGTGCGTCCTCCTCACAGTGTTCAGCTAAAACTACAAGTTAGTGTAGTGAGACCTCTGCACAGTGTTCAGCTAAAGCTACAAGTTAGTGTAGTGCATCCTGCTCACAGTGTTCAGCTAAAACTACAAGTTAGTGTAGTGAGACCTCTGCACAGTGTTCAGCTAAAGCTACAAGTTAGTGTAGTGCGTCCTGCTCACAGTGTTCAGCTTTAACTACAAGTTAGTGTAGTGAGACCTCTGCACAGTGTTCAGCTAAAGCTACAAGTTAGTGTAGTGCGTCCTGCTCACAGTGTTCAGCTAAAACTACAAGTTAGTGTAGTGAGCCCTCTGCACAGTGTTCAGCTAAAGCTACAAGTTAGTGTAGTGCGTCCTGCTCACAGTGTTCAGCTTAAACTACAAGTTAGTGTAGTGCGACCTCTGCACAGTGTTCAGCTAAAGCTACAAGTTAGTGTAGTGCGTCCTCCTCACAGTGTTCAGCTAAACCTACAAGTTATTTTTTTGCGAGCTCTGCACAGTGTTCAGCTAAAGCTACCTGTAGAAGGTTGGTGGTGTTTTCCTGATCCTATCACTACCGCAAGCAGCTAAATAAGCTACAAGTTAGTGTAGTGCGAGCTCTGCACAGTGTTCACCTAAAGCTACCTGTAGAAGGTTGGTGGTGTTTTCCTCATCCTATAACTACCGCAGGCAGCTAAATAATCTAAAAGTTATTTTTTGGCGAGCTCTGCACAGTGTTCACCTAAAGCTACCTGTAGAAGGTTGGTGGTGTTTTCCTGATCCTATAACTACCGCAGGCAGCTAAATAAGCTACAAGTTAGTTTTTTGCGAGCTCTGCACAGTGTTCAGCTAAAGCTACCTGAAGAAGGTTGGTGGTGTTCTCATACTACAGGTAGGCAGTTGATTTTTCTAGCTGCAGTATCAGTACATATATATATATATATATATATATATATATATATATATATATATATCCCAGCTTAGTGCAGCTGCAGGCCATTAGTATGTCTGGAAGGCCAACAAGGAGAGGCAGACAGTCACAAGCCAATAAAAGAGGGCAAGCAGGCTCTGTGTCTAGAGGCAACAGTGCTGGTCGTAGAGACGGTGCATCCTCATCAGCAGGTGGCCGTGGGACACGCTTGGCCTTTTTTTCGGCAGCTGGTCGTGTTGAGCCGCAACATGCGGAAGACGTGGTCGAGTGGATGACCAAGCCGTCCTCATCCTCCTCATCCTCTCTCACCCATGCTCAGGGTACTTTGTCTGGCAAAGCAACGGCCTCTTCCCTCGGCTCAATGTCATCAGTGACTCCTTCCCTAGCCCCACCATGTCCTCCTGAGGAGTCCCTCGAACTGTTTGACCACAGTGTTGGGTACATGCTTCAGGAGGATGCCCAGTGTTTGGAAGGCTCTGATGATGATACTGAGCTAGATGAAGGCAGTAACGTGAGCACGGACAGAGGGGGTGCCCAAGAAGGACAGCAATCTGGCAGTCATGCTCCCCCTGCTGCAGCATACTGCCAGGTTTGCTCCAGTGATGAGGAGCGAGGGGATGATGAGGTCACTGACTCAACGTGGGTGCCTGATAGGAGAGAGGAGGAGGAGGAGGAGGCAGCACATCACCAACGAGGCAAGATGCCCTCCAGGGGCCAGCCTAAGGGCAGCACACTGACTGCATCACACCCCAAAGCTCCGCATGTGCAGGGCGCTGCAGTCTCTGCGCGTTATTCAAAAAGTTCTTTGGTGTGGACCTTTTTTGAGATGAGTGCATCAGATCACACCGCTGCTATTTGCAACATATGTCTCAAGCGTATCTCGCGTGGCCAAAACATCTCCCGCTTGGGCACCACATGCTTGACCGGACATATGTTGACCTGCCATGCAGTTCGTTGGCAAGCATATTTAAAAGACCCACACCAAAGAACAAAGAGGACCTCTCCTTGCTCCTCATCAGCTGAGATCTCCAACCCCACTATACCTTCAGTCCTCTCTGAGACCTGCACTGAGAGGAATGAAGGTGTAGAATTAGGTGTGTCACAGCCAATTACTTGTGGGCAATCTGCTTTTGGTACAAAAAACGTCAGATTTTACCAGGCATATTTCCCTGCCTCAGCTGCTGCACCGCCGAAAGAAGATTGCTCCCAGCCATCCACATGCCCAGCGGTTGAATGCTAGCTTGGCAAAATTGCTAGCACTTCAACTGTTGCCTTTTCAGTTGGTAGACTCTGTCCCCTTCCGTGAGTTTGTGGAATGTGCGGTTCCTCAGTGGCAGGTACCCAAACGCCACTTTTTCTCACGGAAGGCGATTCCGGCTCTCAACCGGCATGTGGAAGGCAATGTCTTCGCTGGACAGGGCAGTCAGCGGTAAGGTGCATATTACCGCTGACTCATGGTCCAGCAGGCATGGACAGGGACGTTACCTAAGTTTCACCACGCATTGGGTGACTCTGCTGGCAGCTGGGAAGGATGCAGGACAAGGTGCAGTAGTGTTGGAGGTTGTTCCGCCACCACGCATCCAAAATGCCACTACTAATGATTGTGACACACCTCTCTCCTCCACCCCCTCCTCTTCTTCTTCCTCCATGGCCTCTTCCTCGGAACCAGCGGTGCTCCGTAGTCGTTCAAGGGGCTACGCAAGTACGCAGGCCAAAAGATGCCATGCGGTGCTTGAGCTGGTGTGCTTGGGGGACAGGAGCCACACTGGGGCAGAGGTTCTGTCAGCTCTGCAGGGGCAGGTTCAGAGGTGGTTGACGCCACGCCAACTTAAGGCAGGAATGGTGGTTTGCGACAATGGCACCAACCTCCTCTCTGCCCTCCGACAGGGACAAATGACCCATGTGCCCTGTTTGGCTCACGTCCTTAACTTGGTGGTGCAGCGGTTCTTGGGCAGGTACCCGGGCTTACAGGATGTCCTGAGGCAGGCCAGGAAAGTCTGTGTGCATTTCCGCCGGTCATATAATGCCAGTGCTCGGCTGACGGACCTCCAAAAGGAGTTTAACCTGCCCAAGAACCGCCTAATCTGTGACATGCCCACCAGGTGGAACTCAACATTGGCCATGCTGCAGCGGCTGCACACGCAGCAGAGGGCCATCAATGAGTACCTGTGCGACTATGGCACCAGGACAGGGTCAGGGGAGCTTGGTTTTTTTTCCCCACGCCAGTGGGCCATGATCAGGGATGCATGCACTGTCCTGTCACCATTTGAGGAGGCCACGAGGATGGTGAGCAGTGACAGTGCATGCATCAGTGACACTGTCCCCCTTGTCCACCTGTTGGAGCACACGCTGCGTGGAATAATGGACAGGGCACTTGAGGCAGAACAGAGGCAGGAAGAGGAGGACTTCCTTAGCTCTCAAGGCCCCCTTTATCCAGACAGTGTTCCTGCATTCCCACCAATCACACAGGAAGAGTACGAGGAGGAGGAGGAGGATTGTGTCAGTATGGAGGTGGAGCCTGGCACTCAGCATCAGCAGCAGTCTTTAAGGGATTAGTCCCAAGAAACACATGGACTTGTACGTGGCTGGGAGGAGGTGGCTGTGGACCATGTCGTCCTTAGTGACCCAGAGGACTCCGGACCGAATGCCTCAGCAAACCTACGCTGCATGGCCTCCCTGATCCTGCAAAGCCTGCGTAAGGATCCTCGTATTCGTGGTATCAAGGAGAAGGACCAATACTGGCTGGCAACCCTCCTTGATCCACGTTACAAGGGTAAGGTTGCGGACCTTATCTTGCCATCGCAGAGGGAGCAGAGGATGAAACATCTTCGGGAGGCCTTGCAGAATGGTCTGTGCAACGCGTTCCCAGAGACTGGGAGGTTACAAACTCCTGTTCCTGGACAACGTGTTGCTGAGGCTTCGGTCAGTCAAAGAAGGAGCGGTGGAGAAGGTGGCCGTCTGACCGATGCGTTCAGACAATTTTTTGGTCAGCAGCCCCAAGGTATGATCGGTTCCAGCAACCATCGCCAGCGTCTGTTTTACATGGTGCAGGAATACCTAGGGACAAGATCTGACTTGGACACCTTTCCCACTGAAAATCCTCTGGGTTACTGGGTCTTGAGGATGGATCACTGGCCAGAGCTTACACAGTATGCAATTGAGCTACTGGCCTGTCCTGCATCCAGCGTTCTTTCGGAACGCACATTCAGTGCTGCTGGAGGCTTTGTAACTGATCACAGGGTGCGTCTGTTCAACGACTCGGTCGATCGACTGACCTTCATAAAAATGAATCAGTCTTGGATCACCACCAGCTACCAAGCACCTGATGCTGATGTAACCGAATATTTTTTTTTAAATCTCAGATCCCTTCAAAGACTGCCTATGCTGATGCTGAGTGACTATCCTGAGTAATTATCCTCTTCCTCCTCAATGATCACGCTGATAGCTTGTAAGAACATTTTTGGTTCTGGGCGCCAGCACCAGTGCCTAAGGCCCAATTTTTCAGCCCCTGTTTAACAGTGGCGTGTAATTACAATTTTTGATGCAATACTTTGCAGCAGGGCTCGTTTCTGCATTCCAACTAGAGTATCTGTGAGGGGTTGCAGTGTTGTGGCACCAGCACCAGTGCCTAAGACCCAATTTTTCAGCCCCTGCTGAGTATATAGGGCAGGCCCCTACTTTTGAACATCCAACTTACAAACGACTCCTACTTGCAAACGGAAGGAGACAACAGGAAGTGAGATGAAATCTACCCCTAGGAAGGGAAATTCTCTCCTGTAAGAGTTAATATGGGAAAAACGTTTCTCCTTTCCACTGATGCTTTATCACCAATCCTTGTTACACAAAAAACCCCAAATTTTCAAAAAACATTTGTCATTGTTGGGGTGTATGTATGTTCTAAAAGCAAGTGAACCCTCGTATGACATCCTGACTAGAGTGTTCCTTCAAACCCATTCAGATCTGGAGACCATTCCGACAAGAAATTATGACACACAGTCAGTACATGCAGTCAGAATGATCCAATCTTTTACTTCCATATTTTCACTTATATAACCAACATGACATCACAACAAAAGTCCAACCCCTTCATTAATATATGGTAAAGTTACAGACATACAAGATGTTTAAATAGAATATTAATAACTTATATAAAAACTAACAGGAAAGGACTTACACGTCATTTAAAAGAAGTCAGGCTATTTACAAGAAATTGAAATTAACTTTTGATAAACGTCACATATACATATTATTCTAAGATGGATACATATTTTTATAGCTAAAATGGTGGACAGCAAGCTAAAATATCCCTACAATCCCCTCTTTGATCATAAATGTATGATCTCACTTCCTTATCATGGTGGTATTCTCAGCCTGCTTCTGATGATACATACTGAGATAAGTTTTATTGGGAGATGAGGGATCTGAAATGCGAGTGGCTCTATTAATAAGGCACATAATAAGCTTATACATAAGATAAAGGAAAAGGAAAAAGAACACAATCATAATCAAAATTATGGCAATATCCCTTATCCAAGAGAATATCCCTCCAAATCCAAAATCAACATTTCCAAAAGGACTCCAGGTCTGAGCTATGTTGCGAGCCTCTTGTTGCAGCTTGGCCACCTCTTTTCTATGCTGAGCTATCACATCATAATAGTCTGGTACCTCTATACTGGTATTGTGTACCCACGTACAACATTCATAATCCTCAGTCATTTCACATAATCCTGGCTGAACTCATGCTTTCAATGGCTAAGTCATGCAATTCTAGTTGTTTTCTAATAGCTCTAGTTTCAACATTAAGTTTAGAAATGTCATCAGAGTTCTTTTCCATCATCTTATCAATAATTCCTAAATAATTATTCAACCTTTTCATCAAATCTATTCCCCATCCTGCCCAGGAAGGGAACCATGCCCAGGCCATATCCTTTTCAAGGAATAACTCTCTTGTTACGATGTTTTAATGGATACCTTGGGTGTGAACTAGCGTCTAGTAAATGACTCCCATCACTATCACCTACCACCCCCATTATGGGCACCAGTGAGGCCAGGTAACACCAGCCCTGGACCTCTTGTTGAATCCAGGGATAACAAGTCTTTCCACAACAAACATAAGTGTGGTTACCAAACGAGAAGGGCGTATTCACAGCAGTCTCTTGTTCTACTGCTGTAACTATTGCCAGAACCTGAAACAAATGCTGTACAGATTTACTACTATCATTTTCAGAGGCAAGAGTCTTTTTAAAATCAGTCCTTACTCTGACCTTAACGTGGTGTGTTTGATATAAAGAACAAGACTTCCCACTAGGGGCATAGCAATTAGAAATGTTCAAAACCGATTGACTACAGGTATGAGCATTTCTAGTAGAATTTCCTACATTAAAACACCAGGTAGGATTATGACTTCTATTAATGATGTTAAAGGAAATGGTGTCATTAGTTCTTCTGCTGACATTCAAAAGGTCAAGGGGAATCTTTCCTTTTAAAAGGGGAGTAATATTTAAAGGTATAGCCATTAGGGGTATCCTAACAATGCTAAGGTGCAATTTGCCACAAATCCAACATTTCTGAAATCCTGATTTCTAAACATAAGCATATTTACATTTTAGCAAAAGCATTTTATCAGCAAAATTATCCTCAATGTCTCTCTTGTTTCTAACTTGTATCACTGTAATGTTCTCCTATGTATGTGTGTTTCCACAAATACTTTTAATGCCACCCAAGTCTTCAGGGTGGTAAATACAGTTAGTGATGATCCAAGTGGGCAGGAACACTATCAGGGTGATCAGGAACAGGAAGCAAAATGCTTTGCCAGAAGTCTGTGGTGAAATAAGCGAGGTCATCTTCTCTGGCCGGACCTGCTTTTCCAGGAAGTCCTCCTTCATCTGCTTGGACTTCTGCTTGAGGGCCTGCTGTATTAAGGATCTCCTTCCTGCTCTTGGGGCTTTGGGCAACCTTTTTCACTCGGCTGGCATGGATCCCAGGCTAGCAGTTTTCCACCAGGATAGCCGTTCTGATCACTGCAATCACCATAGTAGGAGGTCCAAAGGGATACTCTTGCTTCTCATTTCTGTTCAGCTGTTGGACCACCACGCTGTCTCCCTCCTTGAAGAGGTGAGTAGCTTCCTGTGAAGAAAAAAAGAGGTACGAGCAACATTTCTTTGACTGTATCCAATATTTCAACCAGTTTTCTTACATATTCTTCCTGTATTAAGTCTAAATCTCCCTTTTCTACCATTAAAGGTGCTCTGGCCTATGGGGTGGGGAAAAATCTACTCATCAAAACTTCAAAAAAAAAAACTTATTTCTGCCAGGACTGCTGGGAGGACCCTTCTCCAGTTGGCAAAGGTTCCTCCTGTGGCCTTTTTTATCTTGTATTTTATTGTTCTGTTCATCCTTTCTACTATTCCTGAACTTGGAGGGAATGTGATAGGGAATGTGAAACTTCCATTCTATCTTGAGAGTTTTTACCATGTCCTGGCAGACCCTGGCTATAAAAGCTGGAACATTTGAGAACATGTCCACAATTATCAAAAGATATTCCTGTCTTTTGCCTAGTTTGGGCATGTGTGTGAAATCAGCCGTGACTTGTATACCTGCGTGGCCAATTCCGTGGTACTGTGAATGCACTTGCTGTTGGTATACATGGTTTCCCCTCTTTGCAGAGAAGTCCAGCCCTTGGATCTCTCTACACATCCTTTCCATTCCAGTCCCTTAACTCATAATTTGATGCATAATCCTGGGGATCTGCAAGTGACTTTTCAAATGGGGATAGGCCAGGTATCAGCATAGCAATTTGGATGTCTGCTGTCTGTGAGATAGCAGCTTATTTAGCAGCAAGGTCAGCCAGACCTGCTCATTTCCCCTGGCTATCTCTGTCTGTTGTTCTGTGTGTGCTCTGCAGTGTACTATAGCCTAGAGCAAGAACCATCCACAAAAACATTCTGTGCGTCTGGTAGTGCTGTGGAAGATAAATCAGACCTGGGTGATGTGTCTTGGTGAATGAGGTTCATGCAGTCTTGTTATGGCTCAACCTCATCCTGTTCTCCTTTTTAATCCTAAAAGGGCGTTTAAAATGGGTGCTGGGCCTGCAGTGAGAGAAGCATATTTGATGTGTAATTTTGGATTGGACAGCAAAATCACCTCATATCCGCTCAACCTCTGAGCAGACATGTGCTGTATATGTACATTTTTCAACAAGATTGACACATTGTAAGTGATGTGAAGTGTGGTGTCATGTCCCAGAGTGAAAGAAGTGAACATCTCAACCACCATGGCACAGGACGCTTGAGCGCACCAGGACCATCTTTGAGAAAAAACTACAGGGCACAGTATCCCACTATATTCCTGGGCCAGTACTCCCGCCATGGTTCTGCAATTTTCCCTGGCAAACAAGTGAAACATTTTGCCATATTAAAGGAGGCCGAGGCTCGGGCTGGTAACCATTACACATTTCAACATGGCAAAACATGGCAACATGGCAAAAACATTTATCATTTCATCAGACCATTTTACAGTATCAGACATTTCAGAGACATTGCTTCAAAGACATTGCTTGTCTCAATATATTGTCATTGAAAGAGCAGTGAGGTATCCATTGGCGGCAGTAACCAATCATACCTAGGAAGGTAAGCATGTCCTTCCTATTAAGTGGGCGGGGCAGACCCATTCAGAGCCACAACTCTTTTATGACTGACTCTTCTTTCTCCTTTTGTGAGCACAAATACTCAACTGTTTTTTTTTTTTGTTTGTTTTTTTTCTTTTGACAACATTGTAACTTTTTCTTAAACATTTTGTAACCACATACATGTAACCATTTCAATAAAGATAGGCTATCAGCTCGGCAATCCTCCTCTGAAGAACTACAAATCAAAATATCATCAACATACTGCAACAGTACAGAACCATGAGGGGCAGTCCAGGGCCCAAGGGTGACTTGGAGTACAGTGGCCATGTCTCCTCGTCTACAGGGATAAAAAAAAAAAAACATTCTTTAACCACTTGACGACCGCCGCACGACGATATACGTCCACAGAGTGGCACGGGCAGGCAAAAGGACATACATATACGTCCTTGCCTTCCCGCGGGTGAAGTGTCCGATCGGACCCCCCCCCCGGTGCCAGCGGTGGTCGCCTTTGGTCTGGGAGTGTTCAGAGATGAGGGGGAGGCCATCTATTCGTGGTCCCCCCTCGCGATCGCTCCCAGCCAATGAGAATCGTCCCCTGCCTCTGTGTAGTACACAGAGGCAGGGGATGTGATGTCATCTCTCCTCGGCTCGGCAGTTTCCGTTCCGGCGCCGAGGAGAGACGACATCTGAGTGAGTGCACAAACACACACACAGTAGAACATGCCAGGCACACAAAACACCCCCGATCCCCCTCCCGATCGCCCCCCGATCACCCCCCAATCACCCCTCCCCCCCTGTCACACTGACACCAAGCAGTTTTTTTTTTTTTCTGATTACTGCATGGTGTCAGTTAGTGACAGTTACTGTGGTGGGACAGTTAGTATTAGCCCCCTTTAGGTCTAGGGTATCCCCCTAACCCCCCCTAATAAAGTTTTAACCCCTTGATCACCCCCCGTCACCAGTGTCGCTAAGCGATCATTTTTCTGATTGCTGTATTAGTGTCGCTGGTGACGCTAGTTAGGGAGGTAAATATTTAGGTTCGCCGTCAGCGTTTTATAGTGACAGGGACCCCATATACTACCTAATAAATGTTTTACCCTCTTGATTGCCCCCTAGTTAACCCTTTCACCACTGATCACCGTATAACTGTTACGGGTGACACTGGTTAGTTTGTTTATTTTTTATAGTGTCAGGGCACCCGCCGTTTATTACCGAATAAAGGTTTAGCCCCCTGATCGACCCGGCGGTGATATGCGACGCCCCAGGCAGCGTCAGATTAGCGCCAGTACCGCTAACACCCACGCACGCACCGTACACCTCCCTTAGTGGTATAGTATCTGATCGGATCAATATCTGATCCGATCAGATCTATACTAGCGTCCCCAGCAGTTTAGGGTTCCCAAAAATGCAGTGTTAGTGGGATCAGCCCAGATAACTGCTAGCACCTGCATTTTGCCCCTCCGCCCGGCCCAGCCCAGCCCACCCAAGTGCAGTATCGATCAATCACTGTCACTTACAAAACACTAAACACATAACTGCAGCGTTCGCAGAGTAAGGCCTGATCCCTGCGATCGCTAACAGTTTTTTTGGTAGCGTTTTGGTGAACTGGCAAGCACCAGCGGCCTAGTACACCCCGGTCGTAGTCAAACCAGCACTGCAGTAACACTTGGTGACGTGGTGAGTCCCATAAGTGCAGTGTGGTGAGGTGGCAAGCACAAGTAGTGTCCCGCTGCCATCAAGAAGAAGACAAACAGGCCCGTCGTGCCCATCATGCCCTTCCTGCTGCATTCGCCAATCCTAATTGGGAACCCACCACTTCTGCACCACCCGTAATTCCCCCATTCACATCCCCAACCAAATGCAGTCGGCTGCATGAGAGGCATTTTCTTTATGTCCTCCTGAGTACCCCTACCCAACGAACCCTCCAAAAAAAGATGTTGTGTCTGCAGCAAGCGCGGATATAGGCGTGACACCCGCTATTATTGTCCCTCCTGTCCTGACAATCCTGGTCTTTGCATTGGTGAATGTTTTGAACGCTACCATACACTAGTTGAGTATTAGCGTAGGGTACAGCATTGCACAGACTAGGCACACTTTCACAGGGTCTCCCAAGATGCCATCGCATTTTGAGAGACCCGAACCTGGAACCAGTTACAGTTATAAAAGTTAGTTACAAAAAAAAAGTGTAAAAAAAAAAAAAAATATATATATATAAAATAAAAAAAAATAGTTGTCGTTTTATTGTTCTCTCTCTCTCTATTCTCTCTCTATTGTTCTGCTCTTTTTTACTGTATTCTATTCTGCAATGTTTTATTGTTATTATGTTTTATCAAGTTTGCTTTTCAGGTATGCAATTTTTTATACTTTACCGTTTACTGTGTTTTATTGTTAACCATTTTTTTGTCTTCAGGTACGCCATTCACGACTTTGAGTGGTTATACCAGAATGATGCCTGCAGGTTTAGGTATCATCTTGGTATCATTCTTTTCAGCCAGCGGTCGGCTTTCATGTAAAAGCAATCCTAGCGGCTAATTAGCCTCTAGACTGCTTTTACAAGCAGTAGGAGGGAATGCCCCCCACCCCCCACCATCTTCCGTGTTTTTCTCTGGCTCTCCTGTCTCAACAGGGAACCTGAGAATGCAGCCGTTGATTCAGCCAGCTGACCATAGAGCTGATCAGAGACCAGAGTGGCTCCAAACATCTCTATGGCCTAAGAAACCAGAAGCTACGAGCATTTCATGACTTAGATTTCGCCGGATGTAAACACGCCATTGGGAAATTGGGAAATTGGGAAATTTATCACACCGATCTTGGTGTGGTCAGATGCTTTGAGGGCAGAGGGCAGAGGGCAGAGGAGAGATCTAGGGTCTAATAGACCCCAATTTTTTCAAAAAAGAGTACCTGTCACTACCTATTGCTATCATAGGGGATATTTACATTCCCTGAGATAACAATAAAAATGATTTAAAAAAAAAAATGAAAGGAACAGTTTAAAAATAAGATAAAAAAGCAAAAAAAAAAAAAGAAAAAAAAAAAAAGTACCCCTGTCCCCCCCTGCTCTCGCGCAAAGGCGAACGCAAGCGTCGGTCTGGCGTCAAATGTAAACAGCAATTTCATCATGCATGTGAGGTGTCACCGCGAACGTCAGATCGAGGGCAGTAATTTTAGCAGTAGACCTCCTCTGTAAATCTAAAGTGGTAACATGTAAAGGCTTTTAAAGGCTTTTAAAAATGTATTTAGTTTGTGCGCAATCTTAAAGCATGTCATGTTTGGTATCCATGTACTCGGCCTAAGATCATCTTTTTATTTCATCAAACAATGGGCAATATAGTGTGTTTTAGTGCATTAAAATTTAAAAAAGTGTGTTTTTTCCCCAAAAAATGATTTTGAAAAATCGCTGCGCAAATACTGTGTGAAAAAAAAAATGAAACACCCACCATTTTAATCTGTAGGGCATTTGCTTTAAAAATATATATATAATGTTTGGGGTTCAAAGTAATTTTCTTGCAAAAAAAAATTATTTTTTCATGTAAACAAAAAGTGTCAGAAAGGGCTTTGTCTTCAAGTGGTTAGAAGAGTGGGTGATGTGTGACATAAGCTTCTAAATGTTGTGCATAAAATGCCAGGACAGTTCAACCCCCCCCCAAATGACCCCATTTTTGGAAAGTAGACACCCCAAGCTATTTGCTGAGAGTCATGTCGAGTCCATGGAATATTTTATATTGTGACACAAGTTGCAGGAAAGAGACAAATTTTTTTTTTTTTTTGCACAAAGTTGTCACTAAATGATATATTGCTCAAACATGCCATGGGAATATGTGAAATTACACCCCAAAATACATTCTGTTGCTTCTCCTGAGTAAGGGAATACCACATGTGAGACTTTTTGGGAACCTAGCCGCGTACGGGACCCTGAAAACCAAGCACCACCTTCAGGCTTTCTAAGGGAGTCAATTTTTGATTTCACTCTTCACTTCCTATCACAGTTTCGGAGGCCATGGAATGCCCAGGTGGCACAAACCCCCCGAAATGACCCCATTTTGGAAAGTAGACACCCCAAGCTATTTGCTGAAAGGTATAGTGAGTATTTTGCAGACCTCACTTTTTGTCACAAAGTTTTGAAAATTGAAAAAAGAAAAAAAAATGTTTTTTCTTGTCTTTCTTTATTTTCAAAAACAAATGAGAGCTGCAAAATACTCACCATGCCTCTCAGCAAATAGCTTGGGGTATCTACTTTCCAAAATGGGGTCATTTGGGGGGGGGTTTGTGCCACCTGGGCATTCCATGGCCTCCGAAACTGTGATAGGCAGTGAAGAGTGAAATCAAAAATTTACACCCTTAGAAATCCTGAAGGCGGTGATTGGTTTTCGGGGCCCAGTACGCGGCTAGGCTCCCAAAAAGTCCCACACATGTGGTATCCCCGTACTCAGGAGAAGCAGCTGAATGTATTTTGGGGTGCAATTCCACATGTGTGAGCAATATATCATTTAGTGACAACTTTTTGTAAATATTTTTTTTTGTTGTCATTATTCAATCACTTGGGACAGAAAAAAAAAATATTCAATGGGTTCAACATGCCTCTCAGCAATTTCCTTGGGGTGTCTACTTTCCAAAATGGGGTCATTTGGGGGGGGGGGTTTGTACTGCCCTGCCATTTTAGCACCTCAAGAAATGACATAGGCAGTCATAAACTAAAAGCTGTGTAATTTCCAGAAAATGTACCCTAGTTTGTAGACGCTATAACTTTTGCGCAAACCAATAAATATACGCTTATTGACATTTTTTTTACCAAAGACATGTGGCCAAATACATTTTGGCCTAAATGTATGACTAAAATTGAGTTTATTGGATTTTTTTATAACAAACAGTAGAAAATATTATTTTTTTTCAGAATTTTCGGTCTTTTTCCGTTTATAGCTCAAAAAATAAAAACGCCAGAGGTGATCAAATACCATCAAAAGAAAGCTCTATTTGTGGGAAGAAAAGGACGCAAATTTCGTTTGGGTACAGCATTGCATGACCGCGCAATTAGCAGTTAAAGCGACGCAGTGCCAAATTGGAAAAAGTCCTCTGGTCCTTAGGCAGCATAATGGTCCGGGGCTGAAGTGGTTAAATCAATCACAGTAAAATACTCTGCATCGCATGGTATGGCGGTAAGTATTGATGGCACATCAGGCACTACTTGGGCAATTGGTACCACTAGGCTATTGATGTCCCTTAGGTCTTGTACAAACCTATAGTCACCATTTGCCTTCTTTACTGGGAGTATTGTAAGGTGAGACAATTTCCCTTAAGATTCCTTTCTTTAAGAAATCCTCTTTCTCTGTATGTAACTCCCTCTTTATCCTTGCCCCCTTTCCTCTTTTTATAAAAGTTTCCCCTTTGATTTCCTAAGAAATCATTTTGATAATGTGTTGATACTGGTGTCTGTTTTGGGATGTCAAAACATCCCGATGCGTCTTTTTCAATCAACGTTTTTTTTGTTTTTTTTTCCTTGAAAGTCAGTCATACTCTTTGTAGCCCAGTCTGACATCTGTAAGTGCATATTTAGGGACAAGGTTACTGAGATAAGTCTGTATTAAAAGACTGTGCATTTCATCTTAAGTGTTAAATCTGGCATCTTGTGTCATGAAAGGAAACCTAGAGCATTAACTAACTGCGTAGTTACTTCCTCTTTTTTTCTCTGTGCTTTCTGCTTGTTTTAAAACTGCCTGTTTTGTATTCTGACCCTCTACAGCGTGTGCAGTCTCTGCAGCTTTCAACTTCTGCGTTGTGGTATGTAAGATGGAGGTGGCGGGGCACAGGAAACTAGGGCAGGAGCTAGGGCACATGGTACAGGCATAGAGAAGGTTGATTTAACCCTAAATTTACCATCCCATAACTCTGCTAAACCCATCATAAACAATGTATGGGCTAGGATACTATAGGGAGCCTTGGTCCAGCCGATCTCCACAACATACATATTTATTTTTTCTTTCTAAACATTCTAATTAGATACTGAGTCTCCTTTTTCCTTTTTGCAGTATGCCAACAGGTTCAAACAGTGCCTTCAATTGCGGTAGTACTAATGCCGCAAACAATTCCCCACTATCTATTACAGTCAGTGAGATATTAGTACTTGAACCCTGTTGGCAAAAAGCCAAATGTCCAAATTTTGCACCTGACTTCCCCTTTGCAAGAGATGTCAGCAGCAAAAATAATTATTCAAATAGCATGTTTTAATCAAAAGTTAGCCTCACCAATTTATGTATTTCCTTAAAAAAGTGTTATTAACGCTCTACCCATATTTTAAATGGTAAAAACGTCCCTAATGTCACAATACTTCAAAGCCTGGGGACAGACTTGATAAGTCTCCCCTGCTCTTCCAATAAGTGACATTACTCCCTTCACTGTCAATCCTTCTTGAAACACAAATTTGTGTAAACCAGTAATACAATCAGGACACTTTTGAGACTTTTTTTTTTAGTACTTTCCCTAAGATGACACTGAACGTCTGATTACAGCAAGGAAAAGAAAATATTTTTACTCACTGCATCAATGCCAGAATCATCCTGCCAACTATATATATATATATCTTATACTTTAGAGTCAAAGCATTCATATATAAATCATTAAAAGTCAGCATCAATACATCACCAAATATTGTAACATCACACGTTTCATTATAATACAATGACAATACAATGCAGTGGAGAGGTGTCATCTTACCTTATGACACCTGACAAATTCCACGCAGACAAATAGATTACCTTATTTTATCTACTTATTTTATCTCCTTATTTACTTCTAAGCGACAGAAAGGCAAGCAAAGAGGTTTGGGTTTTTCTGGCACACTCTATTAGATATCTTTATCAAACTTCTTACAGTACTGTATTATATTACTTTGGGCTTCTCAGAACCCCTTGGACTACTCAGAGTCCCTTCTTTTTGGAACTATCTCAGAGTTCCTTACACTTCCATCACCCGAACGGACTTCTACCAAGGTTCATACATTTGCATAAATGTTTTTAACACTACACCTTCTGTTAATCCCATATAGGGAAAGGGTCTTTTAAACTAAAAGTACTTAAAGTCACTGTGAAAGAAATAATTAATTAAATCAGACTCACCGGACTTAGAAACTTGGATGATGATCATCCCATGAATAATGACTGCCCCACTTCTGACACGAAAAAACTGCAGTTTTTAAAAGTTTTTTTTGCATTGATACATGTCCCCTGGGGCAGGACCCGGGTCCCCAAACCCTTTTTAGGACAATACCATGCAAATTAGCCTTTAAAATGAGCACTTTTGATTTTGAACGTTCGAGTCCCATAGACGTCAATGGGGTTCTAACGTTCGTGCAAATTTTCGGTCCGTTCGCAGGTTCTGGTGCGAACCGAACTGGGGGGTGTTTGGCTCGTCCCTAATTGTAAGTTATTCCTGCGCTACTGTGGGAGAGAGATATAAAGAAGGGGACAGCTGCAAGCACCGAATGGGGTCAAACGAGGCCCATAAGTTAACAGAGAGAAGTGGGGGTGGGTGCTGCGCTATCCAGATGAAGTGAGAGAAATGCTGCTAAAGGTAGCAGTATAGCCAAAAAAGGGGGGAGTGTGGGACTTTAAATAAGGCACAATATGTGCCTCCATCCCGGGTTCAAGTACATAAAAAGGGAGTATGGGACTTTAAATGAGGCAATTGACTTGTGGAGGTAGAGTATATAGTAATCATTTTTTATTTGTAACAATAGTATAAAAGTATTTTCATATATATACATGCACAATGGCATAAACATAATGGATACATATACATTAGCTTGGCAACACAAAAACATAAAAGATAGCAAATGTTAATAAATGTACTACAAGAGGTTTCATATTGGCAGGCATTGGTAAATCATATGCAAAAGAGCTGCTATAAGATAGGTACACATACACATTGATAATTACATAGTACTCAATGAATTCTGTATGAAAAAAAAGTATATATGGGCCAGTAAGTAGGTAATAAGCCAGACTTGTCTAAGCACCCCATGGAAACTCAACGCGTTTCATGACTACATGCCATTCATCAGGATTTGGGTACAGAAGTAAACTGTAAATATAAATAAATATGTAATGTTAGCAAATATATTCTACCCCTTTAGAGGGAGAAAAGACCTCATGGGGAAAGATCTATACTCACAGGTCGGCTGGAGCACTGTGCTTGGCTGGCATTGAGGAGCATGGGACCCCAAATGTTTGTCTGTTCCAGAGCTGAGGCCAGGAACCCCACCCCAGCCAAGAAAACCTCCACATAGCATGCCCGATTGCTGCAACACATTCCACATGTGTGGGGATGATTGTAAGTGTGGTGTTCTGAAAAAAAAAAAATGTGTGAAAATGTGAAAAATATGTGTAAAAACAGTGAAAAGAAAGTGAAAAAGTGAAAAAATGAAAAGTGAAAAAACGTGTGAGAGAGAAAAAAAAAAATTATAAAAATTATATTTGGCATGTGTATAGCTTCATGAGTGTTGTGCATGTATGAAAATACACACATACACCAGTGGGTAAGTGTGTTGCATAAGTCAAAAGAAAAAGGGGGAAAGGCTGAAAATAGGAAAGAGAAAATGTGCATAACTTACGTGTGTCTGTATCCAGTGAATGGGCTGTGTGTGTTACCTCCCTGGTGTCAAACACAGTGAAATGGTAGGCAATCAGGCTCACCTGCTTAAGTAATCCAGGTATGGGGCGGGTCCCTGACCAAAGTCATACACACCATCAAATGAGTGTAAGAGTTGGCAGTGAAATCCAACACCGGCACAGGCGCCAAAGTGGAGCCACGC
Organism: Aquarana catesbeiana; assembly: GCF_042186555.1. NCBI lineage: Eukaryota > Metazoa > Chordata > Amphibia > Anura > Ranidae > Aquarana > Aquarana catesbeiana. The sequence goes on from NC_133332.1 coordinate 84,380,322, forward strand.
CAACCCCATCTTCAATGTGAGATGGACCAAGAACATCCCTGTATTGTGGCATCAAAAAGACGCCACAAACAGGTCGTAGCAATGACGCCGATGCGCAGGATGGCCCCCCCACCAATATCTCAAAGGAGATTCAGGAGGGAAGTACTGTTGTGCATCGCAGCTCTGGCTTATTACCTACTTACTGGCCCATATATACTTTTTATACATCCAAAATTCATTGAGTACTATGTAATTATCAATGTGTATGTGTACCTATCTTATAGCAGCTCTTTTGCATATGATTTACCAATGCCTGCCAATATGAAACCTCTTGTAGTACATTTATTAACATTTGCTATCTTTTATGTTTTTGTGTTGCCAAGCTAATGTATATGTATCCATTATGTTTATGCCATTGTGCATGTATATATATATATATATATATATATATATATATATATATATATATATATATATATATATATATATATAAAAATACTTTTATACTATTGTTACAAATAAAGAATGATTACTATATACTCTACCTCCACAAGTCAATTGCCTCATTTAAAGGTAGCAGTATGAGGTGAATGCTGCAGTAAAATAAAAGATATAAAAAATAATAAATACTAAATAATAAATAAAGGCTGCCAGCTACATATATGATACGATGGAATATAAAGTTACATAATAGAGGACAGTCCAAATTGCATGTACAATATCTAAAGGACAGTGCAAAAGGGATAGTGTGCAAAAATATAAATGATCACATTTTATATTAAACGCTAATGTGCAAACCTGGATGTAAATATAAGTCCCTATATGTGCAAAAAAAAACAATAAATATGCAAAGACCAAAAAAAAATATATTATAAAACAGCAAACTGATTGTGCAAATAAATCATGAGTGAGGGGGAACCCATGCCGTTTTTTTATTTAAAATTTGGCGCAGAGTTCCCCCTAAAGATTCATACCAAACACAGTGCCGGGCATTGGCGGGGATCCAAGTCGGATCCCCGTTCATTGAAAGTCGGACACATGCCGGCTTCATGTCGCAGGGCAAAGTTGGATCCAAAGTAGGACGGCTGTCGTGTCGCACCAGTGTGAACCCAGCCTTAATCCTTGAAATCAAACTCGGCCCCGGGTCCGTACGGTTTTTCGGTTTGTTATTATAAGAAGTTCGGCCCCCAATTGGCCCCTTACATGGCCCGGTTCTTCAACTCCCTCCGGGATAGAGCCCCTCTCCCAAGTGATTTAAACGCAGCTTTTATATCGGTTATACCCAAACAGGGTAAAGACCCAAGCGAGGTTGGCAGCTACCGCCCTATCTCGTTAATTAATAATGATCTCAAAATAATGACAAAAATCCTAGCTAATAGGATGTCTAATTTCATCGCAAGTTACATCCACAGGGACCAAGTGGGCTTCATCCCGGGGAGACAGGGCCCGGACCAGGTTTGCAGAGCTATTGATTTGATTTCCCTTCTGCAAACCCAGTGGGACAGCGGCCCTGCTCAAGAGGGTTTTCTGTTGTCACTGGATCTGCAGAAGGCCTTTCACTCCGTGTCGTGGCCCTACCTTTTTGATACCCTAGAACGCTGGGGATTCGGTGACGGTTTTCTTACAATAATTCACACACTGTATTCATCCCCCACAGCTCAGGTATGCTTAATGGGTCACTACTCCGAGTCCTTTGACATTCGTAGGGGAACAGACAGGGCTGCCCTCTTCCGCCCTTGATTTTTGCGATTGCGATCGAGACACTGGCTATAGCCATAAGAACAAATGAGAACATGAAAGGGGTGAAATGCGGACTTGAGGTACACAAGTGTGCCCTCTTTGCTGACGACATGTTATTGTTATTGACAGCCCCTCTTATATCCACTCCAAATGTCTTCTGCCTTCTCAGGGACTTTGGCATCGTTTCAGGGCTGCAGGTGAACGTAACCAAATCTGTAGCCCTCAACGTTTCGGTCCAGGCGCCACTAATCGACCAACTCAAACAACATTTTCCCTTCTCGTGGGCAGGAGACTCAATCCCCTATCTAGGTATCAAGCTAACTAAAAACATTGGAGACTTATACGCCACCAACTCCCCCCCCCCATGTTCCGCTCACTAGAGCTGGACCTACTGACATGGTCAAGGGAGGGCCTGTCCTGGCTGGGTAGACTCAACGCAGTCAAAATGAACCTCTTGCCCCGTACACGTACGTCGGGACTATAAACGGGGCAGTGGCCAATAGCTTTCATCTCTTTATTTATTCTGAGCATGCGTGGCACTTTGTCCGTCGGATTTGTGTACACACGATCGGAATTTCCGACAACGGATTTTGTTGTCGGAAAATTTTATATCCTGCTCTCAAACTTTGTGTGTCAGAAAATCCAATGGAAAATGTGTGATGGAGCCTACACACGGTTGGAATTTCCGACAACAAGGTCCTATCACACATTTTCCGTCAGAATATCCGACCGTGTGTACGGGGCATAACAGGGCGCATGGGGTCAGTGCGTGACTGGAGTCAGCATGGGGAGCTTCATAGAGAGTAAGATAGTTCACCACTTGTTCAGATCAAGTCTCATGGAGCAGTGACTGAATTTGCCTGATCAAAGATGGATGTCCGGGTGCTTGAGGAATCCATAGAACATGTGCAGGTGAACAAGCTGCATTGCATGTGACAACAGAGCATCACTCACAGGGTGTCGTGTAATCCACCATGTTTTGCCCAATCAACTTGAGCTTCATGTGGGATAGGAGGGACTAGTGCTGGGCATTTATTTATACTCTAATAAATCGGGCTGCATTTAAATTTTTCCCCACTAGTCACTCTCAACATTCACATCCCTATCTTATAATAGTAATTGCAATTGGTTTCTGCTGTGATAGCCATAGTTCAGTTTCTAGAGAATTGAAGTGGGGGGGAAATAGGTAACAGGAAAACAGCACAAAAAAAAGGAAACAGGATATATCAAAGACCAGGCTAGAAAAAGATTCAAGGAATCAAGTATAGATCAGTAAAAAAATGAATAATCATATTTGGTGAACACTCACCATTGAGTTAACATCAAAATCTATTGAAGAAAGACTTTAAAGTTGCATTCGGTATTTAGCTCTGTGGGGACAAGGGTATTTAGCCTGTACACCCACATTTTTTTCTTTCCGGAGCAATATAGTGTCAAAGTCTCCTCTGCGTGGTGGGAGATTAAGGGATACCCTTAACCATCCAGCCCTGGAGTTCGGCAAAGTGTATCGCTAGGGGAGTCAGTTCCTTCTTTTTCATTCCCCTATCCTCCCTGTTGGCCTCCCCTATGCTTCTAATGTGTTCACCGATGCGGGTCCTAAGCTGTTGTTTAGTTTTCCCTATATAATATTTTCGACAGGGACATTCCAGCATGTAGATTACTATTGTAGCAGAGCAATTGATAAAATTCTTAATCTGAAATTCGACATTGTGATCTGCATTGGTGAACACAGCAGATCTATCCACATATCTGCAAATTTTGCAATGGCCACAGGCATACATGCCCTTAATTTGGGACAGGTCTGTCAGCCAGTTACTCGTTTTCTCTTTCATATATTCTGAGTGAACTAGAGCATCCTGTAGATTCCATACCCTTTGGGCTACAAGCTGGGGTCTTGGGCCAACTATATCTGCCAGGACTGGGGATTTTGTTAAGATACTTCAATGGTTGGTGAGGATCTGTCTCACCTGTTCCCATTGTGCTCCATAGGTGGTAACAATCCTAGTGGAGGAGATTTTTCCTTTGTCCTTTGGACTTAGCATTTACTTTCAATAGATTGTTTCTATCAATTGACCATGCTTTTTTACGTGCCTCTTCTTCAGGGTCTTATGGGGGTACCCACGTTCCCTAAATCTCTAGAACATTTTGCATGCCTCATCCTTGAAGTCCTGGTCCTGTGAGCAGTTCTGGCGAACTCGCAGGAATTGGCCCACCAGGATCTCTTTAATAAGGGGTTCAGGGTGGTGACTTGAGGCTTGTAATAGGGTATTTGCTGCCGTTGGTTTCCGGTAGGTACATGTGTTAATTTTACCCCCCCATTGGATATAAGTAGATCTAGGAAGGGAATAGATGTATGGTCGACCGTATAAGTAAGTTTAATGTTTCTCTCATTTTCATTCAGGCCGAACAGAAATTCCTTAAGTTGTTCCTCGCTTCCCATCCACACCACCAGGATATCATCGATGTACCTCAGCCACGTGGCTGAGGTACATTTTTTTCAACTGTGGATAGGTTATAGGAAATAGGAAAACCTTAATCCATTGATACTTATGTAGGGGGGTATTTTCATTGATTTGATGTATAGACTATTTTGTCTTCTCAGGCCTGTAGGGCAGGGTTCTTCTCTGAGATCTTTGTTCATCGAGAAGTGCTAGAAGATTGTCCAAGGCTCTCTTTCCATAGGGGTTGTGGATACCTGTTCTTCCCCTGTCTCCTGTTTTTTTTAATTTTTCATGACCGACATGCCGAAGTCGTAAGAGTACCTTTGCTATGCATACTAGCTCATTATGCCTTTGTCTTGCAGGGTGTTTTTTTTTTTTTTTTTCTTTAGAGAGGTTTACTTCCTCTTTAACCAAACCCAGGGAGAATCACTCTCAGTCAGGGGGCACGAGTTGGTCCCCCGAGCTGGAAAATCTTTGTGCAGGGTGAGGCTGAGCATCTTATTGTCATGTTATCGTTATCAGTGACAGAATGGTGTGAGTATGACTAGTCATTTGTCATAGTCGGTGAAAGGGCAAGGGTCTAACACCAGGTCCGTCACACCCTGTAACTGCTTTTGCTGGATTATTTGGCCTGTTACAGAAGGTGAAAAAATTATGTATCTACTGGCAGGATCAACAACTAATAAAATGATGTAACACAGGGATAACAATTGCTATGTTAATGACAGATATGTAATTTTTTTTCTGTTACATTTTAACCACATGCCTACCAGCGCACAGCGATGTACGTTGGCACAATAAATCGCAGCAATGTGGGCGCGTGCCGCAGGCTCCTTGACTGTGCCCGCGGGTCCCGCGATCGAGTCCGCCGGGGGCCCGCGATCGTGTCATGGAGCTGCAGAATTGGGAGATGTAAACAAGGCATTTCCCTGTTCTGCCTAGTGACATGACATAGATCTACTGCTCCCTATCATCGGGAGCAGTGATCGCTGTCATGTCAATGGTAGCCCATTCCCCCCACAGTTAGAATCACTCCCTAGCACACACTTAACCCCTTGATCGCCCCCTAGTGTTTAACCCCTTCCCTGCCAGTGTCATTTACACAGCAATCAGTGCATTTTTATAGCACTGATTGCTAGACATGTGCAGGATGAAAAAATTTGTTTTGTTTCGTTTCAATTCGATATTTAACTAAATTAGTTTAGTTAAATTTGTTACATTCGTTTTCGGCATTCGTTTTGTATTCGAAAAAAACTATCTAATCAGAAGTAATTCTACCGCATGCGAAAAAATTTGACAGAATTTGAAAAAGTAAACTATATATAACCATTTTCCAAAATTCGTATAGAATGAAATCTCTCTATCGATATCTCTCTATCGATATCTATATATACAGTGGAACCTTGGATTACGAGCATAATCCGTTCCAAGAGAATGCTCATAATCCAAAGTACTCGCATATCAAAGCGAGTTTCCCCATTGAAGTCAATAGAAGCGAAAATAATTTGTTCCGCATTGACTTCAATGGCATGCAACACCGCATGCGGCCAGAGGCAGGGGGGTGCTGGAGGGCCTCGGAAACAGCCAGAAAGGCCCGAAGACAGTTCAATTGACCTCGGCAAACCTCAGAAAGACTCCGTTCATGAGCCTTTCCGAGGTTTGCCAAGGTCAGCCGAATGGTCCTCGGCCCTTTTCGTGCATTTCTGAATGGTGACGTTTGGCTGCAATCGGCACCGTTCGGCTCCGGTGCCCCCAACCTCAGGCCAAAAGTGGTACTGCACACCACCTTGGCCTGAATCCTGCTCGTTTTGCGAGACAACACTCGCAAACCGAGTTAGGATATTTAGAAATACAGTGCTCGTATTGCGAAACGCTCGTTAACAGCGTTACTCGCAATCCGAGGTTCCACTGTAGATTTTATATATATATATATATATATATATATATATATATATATATATATATATATATATATATATATATATATATATATATATAAAAAAAACATCTTCTGAAATTCTAATTTCGTGTAGAATGAATTCCAATAGAAAAAATTAAAATAGAATAGAAAATAATAGAAAAGAATAGCATAGAAGAATAGAAAAAATATAATATATTCTATTCTAATCTTTTCTATTCAAATTCATACTATACGAAATTTGAATTTCAGAAGCCATCTTCCGAAATTCGAATTTCATATAGACTGAAATCAAATTTGAATAGAAAAGAATAGAAAATAATAGAAATGAATAGCATAGAAAAACAATAGAACAGAATCGAATAAAATATAATGTATATTATATTTTATTCGATTCTGTTCTATTGTTTTTCTAGTCTATTCAAATCTATTCTAATTTCTATTCTAATTTTGTATAGAATGAATTCGAATTTGAATAAAAAAAGATTAGAATAGAATAGAAAAGAATAGTATAGAAAAACAATAGAACAGAATAAAAAAAAATATTTATATATAATATTTTTTTTAGTCTGTTCTATTGTTTTTCTATGCTATTCTTTGCTATTATTTTTTTTTTCTATTCTATTGTAATCTTTTCTATTCAAATTCATTCTATTTGAAAATCGAATTTCGGAAAATGGCTTCAGAAGATCGAATTTCATATAGAATGAATTTGAATAGAAAAGATTACAATAGAAAAGAATAGACTAGAAAAACAATAGAACAAAATAGAATAAAATATAATATATATTATATTTTATTCTATTCTGTTCTATTGTTTTTCTAGTTTATTCTTTTCAATTATTTTCTATTCTATTGTAATCTTTTCTATTCAAATTCAATTTCATTCTATATGAAATTCAAATCTTGGAAAATGGTTATATATAGTTTACTTTTTCAAATTCGGTCAAATTTTTTCGAATGCGGTAGAATTTTTTCGAATTTGATCAAATTATTCAAATTTGACTTTTTTCGAATTTGGTCAAAATTTTTTCGAATTCGAAACGAATCTATTCTAATCTTTTCTATTCAAATTCGATTTCATTACATAAGAAATTCGAATTTCGTATAGAATTAATTCAAATTCGAATAGAAAAGATTAGAATAGAATAGAAGAGAAAAGAAAAATAATAGAACAGAATAGAATAAAACATAATATATTATATTTTATTCTATTTTGTTCTATTGTTTTTCTATTCTTTTCTATTTTAGTTTCTATTGTTTTGAATTATATTTCAATCTATTCTCGAATTCGAATTTATACTATTCGAATTCGAATTTCGGAAGATGGTCATGTTCTATTTTATTACGTTCTATTAAATTCTATTCTATTCTTTACGATCCTTTTATTTTTATTCTATTGCTTTATTGTTTTATATTCTATTTTATTGTATTTTTTAGAAAATCGATTTCTATTTTTTCGAATTTGTTTCCGAATTCAATTCGATTCGAATTTTGTTCGCTTTTTTCGATTTGAATCATTATTTCAGATTCCTTTAAATTTGTTACTTTTGTCATTCGGAAATTCGGATGTATACGAATTTCTGAATAATGAAAAATTCTTCCGAATTTTCATTCGGAACGAAACGAAATGCACATGTCTGCTGATCGCTGTATAAATGGTCCCAAAATAGTGTCAAAAGTGTCCGATGTGTCCGCTATAATGTCGCAGTCATGATAAAAGATAACCGCCATTACTAATAAAATAAAATAATAAAAATGCCATAAATCTATCCCCTATTTTGTAGACGCTATAACTTTTGCGCAAACCAATCAATATGCACTTATTGCGATTTTTTTTTACCAAAAATATGTAGAAGAATATATATCAGCCTAAACTGAGAAAGAAATTCGTTTTTTATATATATTTTTTGGGGATATTTATTATAGCAAAAAGTAAAAAATATTTCTTTTTTTTCAAAATTGTCGCTCTTTTTTTGTTTATAGCGCAAAAAATAAAAACCATGGAGGACCACCAAAAGAAAGCTCTATTTGTGGGGAAAAAAAAGACGTCAATTTTGTTTGGGTGCAACGTCACATGACCACGCAATTGTCAGTTAAAGCGACACAGTGCCGTATCGCAAAAAGTGCTCTGGTCAGGAAGGGGGTAACATTTTCCAGGGCTGAAGTGGTTAAAATGCTTGTGATACATGGTACAATACCATTCACTATTTTGTGAACTCTTGTGTTCTACACCAGAACAGTGCTAACAGTTGAGGTGTGTTGACATCCATTGCAATAACAAGCACATTAACACACATTACTGCAATGCACTGGAACAGAGAAGTGTAAATAGGCTCTCAGGGCCCATTTAGATACCACTGTTTGGATGTGTTAGTACTACGCACATTAAGACACGTTGCACATGACTGACACAAGTGTGTTGCAGCGCACAACAATTTACACAATGTTACAGGTGAATTTTTGGTGTTACATGTCAGCAAAGGTAAAAAGGATATAATCATTTTCTTTGCTCTTCTTTTTTCAGATCACGACTTCCAGAATGTTTCCAAATTCTCATTTCTCCTGATATTTGCAGTTGTTTTGAGTCTCACCCATAAGTCCTTATGTCAAAACTGGGAAACATTTCAGAAGAAGCACCTGACAAACATCCTGGATATTAACTGTGATGTTGAAATGGCAAAAGCATTGTTCAACTGCAAGGAAATGAACACTTTTATCTATGCACTTCCTGGGCGAGTGCAGGCCCTCTGTAAAAATATTAAAGACAACACAGAAGTGTTAAGTACTGACACGTTTTATCTCCCTGAATGCAATAGAATAAAATTGCCTTGCCATTATAAATTAAAGAAACCACTTGAAAAAATTTGTATAACTTGTGTGAATGAACTTCCAATACATTTTGCTGGTGTCGGAAGTTGCCCATAATAAGTTTGACAACAGGGATGTGATAAGCAGCTGCAAGAAAATATGTTGGGGTGAATTTACTAAAGACAAAGACTGTGTGCTTTGGAAGGGCAGTTGCACTAATTTTCCCCAGAGCTTAGTAAGAAAATTCCAACAAGGAGCCAAGCACAGAAAGTAAACCAAGGAGCCAAAGTAATTATAAAAGTCACACTGGACCGCTGCTACCGCACTCAGATGACCAAATGAGAAACAGACAAAAACAACAGAATTGGGAAGCGCAGATCCAGGAAGTGGCAAGGAATCAATTGGTGATGGAATCCATGTGAAATTTAAAAGTTTATTGCTGATAAAACATGTAACCAATACACAGTACAAATGGGAAAAATCATCAGAATGGCCAAACTCACTGTGATAGTGCCAGCAATGGAGCCAAAAGGTAATGGAGAAATGGCTGTCCCGCTTCCGTGAGGGCTGTGGACAGAGGGGGCTGCAGACCAAAAATGGGAAGCCTGAAAAATGGGAAGCCTGAAAAAACGTTCAAACAGCTGGGAGCGGTGACCATAACCAAAGCAGGGCTACAACAAGGAGGAGAAAGGCTGGGCCCCTCCAGCATTCATCTCTGGTCTCACCGGTCGCTGTAGCGGCTCTGCCATCTTCCACTCTGGTCATACAGTGACCGTGCTTCCTGGATCTGTGCCCAGCCTTTCCCCTCCCTGATGTAGCCCGGCTTTGGTTATGGTCACCGCTCCCAGCTGTTTGAAAGTAATTTCAGGCTTCCCATTTTTGGTCTGCAGCTCCCTCTGTCCACAGTCCTCATGGAAGGGGACAGCCATTTCTCCACCACCTTTGGCTCCATTGCTGGCACTATCACAGTGAGTTTGGCCATTCACAGCTCCGAGTCACTATGTAGCAAGTCTCTATGAGTTTGCCACATCTTACCACTGGAATTTTTGCCCATTCCTGCTTTCAAAACTGCTTCAGCTCCTTCAAGTTGGATGGTTTGCGCTTGTGAACAGCAATCTTTAAATCTGACCACAGATTTTCTATTGGATTGAGGTCTGGGCTTTGACTAGGCCATTCCAACACATTTACATGTTTCCCCTTAAACTACTCAAGTGTTGCTTTAGCAGTGTGTTTGGGGTCATTGTCCCGCTGGAAGGTGAACCTCTGTCCTAGCCTCAAATCACACACAGAGTGGTACAGGTTTTGCTCAAGAATATCCCTGTATTTAGCACTATCCATCTTTCCCTCAACTCTGACCAGTTTCCCAGTCCCGACTGCTGAAAAACATCCCCACAGCATGATGCTGCCACCACCATTTTTCACTATGGGGATGGTGTTCTTTGGGTGATGTGATGTGTTTGGTTTGCACCAGACATAGCGTTTTCTTGGATAGCCAAAAAGTTTAATTTTAGTCTCATCAGACCAGAGCACCTTCCTCCATACATTGTGGGAGTCTCCCACATGCCTTTTCGCAAACTCAGAACGTGCCATTTTGTCTTTTGCTGAAAGTAATGGCATTCTTCTGGCCACTCTGCCATAAAGCCCAACTCTATGGAGCGTACGGCTTATTGTCGTCCTATGTACAGATACTCCAGCCTCTGCTGTGGAACTCTGCAGCTCCTCCAGGGTTACCTTAGGTCTCTGTGCTGCCTCTCTGATTAATGCCCTCCTTGCCCGGTTCTGTGAGTTTTGGTGTGCGGCCGTCTCTTGGCAGGTTTGCTGTTGTGCCATGTTCTTTCCATTTGGTTATGATAGATTTGATGGTGCTCCTAGGGATCATCAAAGATTTGGATATTTTTTTATAACCTAACCCTGACTTGTACTTCTCAACAACATTGTCCCTTACTTATTTGGAGAGTTCCTTGGTCTTCATGGCAGTGTTTGGTTAGTGGTACCTCTTGCTTAGGTATTGCAGCCTCTGGGGCCTTTCAAAAAGGTGTGTATATGTAATGACAGATCATGTGACACTTAGATTGCACACAGGTGGACATCATTTCACTAATTATGTGACTTCTGAAGGTAATTGGTTGCACCAAAGCTTTTTTTGGGCTTCATAACAAAGGGGGTAAATACATACGCACATGTCAATTATCATTTTTTATTTCTGAAAAATAGTTTTATGTATGTATTTTTCTAATTTTACTCCACCAATTTAGACTATTGTATTCTGATCCCTCACATATAATTCAGAACATTGAACTAAAGGCTGTAATGTAACAAAATAGGTAAAAAGCCAAGGGGGTAAATACTTTTGCAAGGCACTGTACATGGACACATAGGCTTTTATGGGGGTGAGTTTAGTAAAAAAAAAAAAGCCAAAAGCTCCTAAACTCAAGTTTAGAAGCTGCTAGTGTACATGAAGCCTAATACATATTTGAAAACACGTAAAATGTTATTTTTACTTTATTCTTAATTCTAATGGGGTCTGTCTATATACGTATATGGTTCCAATTCAGGGTTACTTGCCTTCCTGGATTTGTCCTGTTAGGTTGCACAGAAATAGTCCTGGGTATTTATAACCCCAGGAATATGTAACCAACAAAAAGTGAAATTTCAGACTTAAGACTCATGACATTTTTACAGCTGTTTCTGGCTTCAGGCGTTTTCTTCTGCAGCCAGTAAACTCCCCAGTAGACATGTGCAGAACAAAAAAAATTGTTTGGTTTCATTTCGTCTCAATTCGGTATTTACATAAATTAGTTTAGTTGAATTTGTTTAATTCATTTTCGGAATTTGTTTGTTTATTTAAATTCAAATCAATTAAAGTTTTCTGAATATGATCAAACTTAATTTGGGAAAATTGAATCAGTTTGAATTTCATTCAAATCAAATTTATTCTGTCTGAAATTTGAATTTTTTTGAAAGATGGTCATATTTGTCGTCTATTTCATTCTATTCTATTGTTTTTTCTATTCTATTCTATTCAGATTAAAATTTATTCTATTTGAAATTCAGATTTCAGAAAACAGTTACCGTATATTGTTATATTCTTTGTGTTCTTTTTTATTGTTTTTTTCCTATTCTTTTCTATTCTATTTTATTTTCTATTCTATTTTAGTATTTTCTTTTCTATTCTAATTTTATTATGTTCGAAACTTGAATTTCGGAAGATAGTTATATTCTTTCTATTATATTCTATTGTTTTTTCTATTCTATTCTTTTCTACTCTATTCTGTTCTATTATATTCAAATTTTAATGTATTATATTCAAAATTTGAGTTTTAGAAGAAGGTTGTACTCCTTCTATTTTATTCTATTATATTTTTATTCTATTCTATCCTAATCTTTTCATTCTATTCATTTTTATTGTATTCAAAATTATTCTATTTGAAATACCAATTTCAGAAGATGGCTATATTCTTTCTATTTTATTCTATTCTAATCTTTTATTTTCTATTCTATTTTGTTCTGTTTTTCTATATTCTTTTCTATCCAATCTTTTAATTTCTTTCTATCCCTTTATTTTTTATTCAATTATATTCTATTCTTTTATTTTCTATTATATTCTTTTCTTTTCTATCATAATATTTTCCTTGTCAAAAGAAGTTTATTGAGTATACAATGTTATAAAAGATACATAAAGTAAGTTTACAAGGATCTATAAAGTAAGCTCATTGTTTTACAGTAGGGTTTATATAGGTAAATATCATGAAATTTCAAATATTAAACATTGGGTTCACGTAAACCTAAATTAAAGATATATATAATTTCCTTAGTTACTTTTGTAGATATTTAAATGATTTATACCTACTATACATATTGTTTACAAGTAGAGTGTATATAGGTCAAATAAATTCTGATAATGAGCTTTAATCGTAAGGTGGAGAAAAGGAAAGAGAAAGAAGAAAAAGGGTTGAAAGGTAGAGGTATGGTCCATAAGGTTGTCCCGCTCGTCAGTTTATTATTCTTTTTAGTTCTCTTTGAAGCCTTAGAATGGGTGTCTCTGTAAGTCATTTAATCTGTTACCATGGCAACAGGACAGAGTCATTGAAGTTTGACAGGAACTGTTGTTTTATCCAAGGATGCCAAAGTTTTTCAAATTTTGGAATTTGATTTTGATCGATGGCTACCATCTTAGCATGGGACATTGTATTATTCATTCTGTGAATTGTTTCTGCTAGTACCAATGTAGGAGATTTCCATGCCTTGGCCACTGTTTGTTTTGCAGCCGTTATTAGTTGGATCATAAGTTTGAATTGAGAGAGTGTTAACCATTCCGGTTTTAGATTAAGTAAAGTTAAATATGGATCTGGTTGTATTATTTTTTTAAATATTTTAGATGCAATCACGAAGACTTCCTTCCAGAAGGTTTGGATTACTGGGCACGTCCACCATATGTGTAAATATGTGCCTATTTCTGGGCATCCTCGAAAACAAAGAGCTGAGGTATTAGGTGAATATTTTGCTACTCTAGCGGGTACAAGGTACCAGCGAGTTAGGACTTTATAATTTGTCTCCAGTGCTAAGATGTTGGGTGAAGATGACTTAGATGTGAGCCATATGTTAGACCAGTCCGTGTCTTCTAAAGTTCGTCCCAGGTCCTCCTCCCACCTCTGAACGTAAGAGGGTCTATTAAGATTTGCTACTCCATATAATTGATTATAAAGTGATGAAATTGTACCTTTAGCAAATGGATCTTTTGTACAGATTGATTCAAAAATGGATAATTGGGATAATGGTGTATCCCCCTTTAGGAATGGTGTATAGAAATTTTTGATTTGGAGATACCTAAATATCTCAGAGTTTGGTAGATCATATTTTTCTCTAAGCGATGGGAATGAAAGGAATGATTTAGATGCTATGAAGTCATTTAGTGTCTGAATGCCTGATGTTGTCCAAGCTTTAAAAGAATTTGGGTAGATCCATGCCGGATAAAAGGCCGGATTTCTGATAAAAGAAAGGAGAGGATTGTGTGGAGATTGTAACTGATATTTGGTTTTTAGTTTATCCCAGAGAGATAAGAAGTGTTTAGTTATGGGATTATGAATTTTAAAGCGGTCTTTAGGATCAAGCCATAATAAATTTGATATTAATAGAGGGTCATTTTCTGAAGCCTCTATAAATACCCATAATGGGATTTCCTGTTTTGCATGGTATTTGGACAGACTGGCCAAATGTGCCGCTCTGTAGTAGTTAGTAAAATTAGGGTATCCCAGGCCTCCTTTATTTTTGGGAAGATGTAGTGTGTGTATAGGTATACGTGGTTTAGAAGAGCCCCATATAAACGAAGTTGCTCTTTTTTGTACTATTCTCAAAAAATAGGAAGGAATTGGAATAGGGAGGACTCTGAATAGATAAAGCAATTTGGGTAGAATAGTCATTTTGATTGCATTAATCTTCCCCATCCAGGATAAAGGAAGTTGCGACCATTGTTTTATTAGATTTGTGATCTGTCTTAATATAGGAGGATAATTGGTTGAGAATAAGTCAGAATGAGAGGCTGTTAAATGAATTCCAAGATATGGGATTGATTTTTCTGCCCATGTGAATGGGAGTGCAGCCCTAGCCGGGATCAATTCCATGTTTGTGAGTGAAATATTAAGCACTAGGCATTTCTTAGGATTAATCATAAGGCCGGATAGGGCTGCAAATCCATCAAGAGCTGGTATTAAGTTAGGACCAGAGACCTGTGGTGATGATAGAAAAAGTAATATATCGTCTGCAAATATACATAATTTGTGTGTAATACCTCCTACTTCAATGCCAGTTATAGTTTGGTTTGTTCTGATATATTGGGCCATGGGTTCGAGTATAAGGGCAAATAATAAGGGAGATAATGGGCAACCCTGTCGGGTACCTCTTTCGATATTAAAGGCTTCAGATTTGTATCCAGCATATTTTATATAGGCTTTGGGTTTATTATATAATGCTTTGATCCATGTTAAAAAGTGGGGTCCAAAACCCCATTTTTGTAATGAATATTGCATATATTGCCAGGATACTGTGTCAAATGTAGGGATGAGCCGAACACCCCCCTGTTCGGTTCGCACCAGAACATGCGAACAGGAAAAAAGTTCGTTCGAACATGCGAACACCGTTAAAGTCTATGGGACACGAACATGAATAATCAAAAGTGCTAATTTTAAAGGCTTATATGCAAGTTATTGTCATAAAAAGTGTTTGGGGACCTGGGTCCTGCCCCAGGGGACATGGATCAATGCAAAAAAAAGTTTTAAAAACGGCCGTTTTTTCAGGAGCAGTGATTTTAATAATGCTTAAAGTCAAACAATAAAAGTGTAATATCCCTTTAAATTTCGTACCTGGGGGGTGTCTATAGTATGCCTGTAAAGGGGCGCATGTTTCCTGTGTTTAGAACAGTCTGACAGCAAAATGACATTTTGAAGGAAAAAACTCATTTAAAACTACCCGCGGCTATTGCATTGCCGACAATACACATAGAAGTTCATTGATAAAAACGGCATGGGAATTCCCCAAAGGGGAACCCCGAACCAAAATTAAAAAAAAAAATGACGTGGGAGTCCTCCTAAATTCCATACCAGGCCCTTCAGGTCTGGTATGGATATTAAGGGGAACCCCGGCCAAAATTTAAAAAAAAAATGATGTGGGGTTCCCCCTAAATTCCATACCAGACCCTTCAGGTCTGGTATGGATTTTAAGGGGAACCCCGCGCCAAAAAAAAAAAAAAACAGCGTGGGGTCCCCCCAAAAATCCATACCAGACCCTTATCCGAGCACACAACCTGGCAGGCCACAGGAAAAGAGGGGGGACGAGAGTGCAGCCCCCCCTCCCTCCTGAACCGTACCAGGCCACATGCCCTCAACATTGGGAGGGTGCTTTGGGGTAGCCCCCCAAAACACCTTGTCCCCATGTTGATGAGGACAAGGGCCTCATCCCCACAACCCTGGCCGGTGGTTGTGGGGGTCTGCGGGCGGGGGGCTTATCGGAATCTGGAAGCCCCCTTTAACAAGGTGACCCCCAGATCCCGGCCCCCCCCCTGTGTGAAATGGTAAGGGGGTACATAAGTACCCCTACCATTTCACGAAAAAAGTGTCAAAAATGTTAAAAATGACAAGAGACAGTTTTTGACAATTCCTTTATTTAAATGCTTCTTCTTTCTTCTATCTTCCTTCATCTTCTGGTTCTTCTGGCTCTTCTGGTTCTTCCTCCGGCGTTCTCGTCCAGCATCTCCTCCGCGGCGTCTTCTATCTTCTTCTCCTCAGGCCGCTCCGCACCCATGGCATGGGGGGGAGGCTCCCGCTCTTCTCTTCTTCTTTTCTTCTCTTCTTCTCTTCTTCATTTTCTTCTCTGGGCCGCTCCGCAATCCATGCTGGCATGGAGGGAGGCTCCCGCTGTGTGACGGCGCTCCTCGTCTGACAGTTCTTAAATAACGGGGGGGGGGGGCCACCCGGTGACCCCGCCCCCCTCTGACGCACGGTGACTTGACGGGACTTCCCTGTGGCATTCCCCGTGACGTCACAGGGAAGTCCTGTCAAGTCACCGTGCGTCAGAGGGGGGGGGCGGGGTCACCGGGTGGCCCCGCCCCCCGTTATTTAAGAACTGTCAGACGAGGAGCGCCGTCACACAGCGGGAGCCTCCCTCCATGCCAGCATGGATTGCGGAGCGGCCCGGAGAAGAAAATGAAGAAGAGAAGAAGAGAAGAAAAGAAGAAGAGAAGAGCGGGAGCCTCCCCCCATGCCATGGGTGCGGAGCGGCCCGAGGAGAAGAAGATAGAAGACGCCGCGGAGGAGATGCTGGACGAGAACGCCGGAGGAAGAACCAGAAGAGCCAGAAGAACCAGAAGATGAAGGAAGATAAGATAGAAGAAAGAAGAAGCATTTAAATAAAGGAATTGTCAAAAACTGTCTCTTGTCATTTTTAACATTTTTGACACTTTTTTCGTGAAATGGTAGGGGTACTTATGTACCCCCTTACCATTTCACACAGGGGGGGGGGCCGGGATCTGGGGGTCCCCTTGTTAAAGGGGGCTTCCAGATTCCGATAAGCCCCCCGCCCACAGACCCCCACAACCACCGGCCAGGGTTGTGGGGATGAGGCCCTTGTCCTCATCAACATGGGGACAAGGTGTTTTGGGGGGCTACCCCAAAGCACCCTCCCAATGTTGAGGGCATGTGGCCTGGTACGGTTCAGGAGGGAGGGGGGGCTGCACTCTCGTCCCCCCTCTTTTCCTGCGGCCTGCCAGGTTGTGTGCTCGGATAAGGGTCTGGTATGGATTTTTGGGGGGACCCCACACCATTTTTTTTTTTTTTTTGGCGCGGGGTTCCCCTTAAAATCCATACCAGACCTGAAGGGTCTGGTATGGAATTTAGGGGGAACCCCACGTCATTTTTTTTTTTTAATTTTGGCCGGGGTTCCCCTTAATATCCATACCAGACCTGAAGGGCCTGGTATGGAATTTAGGAGGACTCCCACGTCATTTTTTTTTTTTAATTTTGGTTCGGGGTTCCCCTTTGGGGAATTCCCATGCCGTTTTTATCAATGAACTTCTATGTGTATTGTCGGCAATGCAATAGCCGCGGGTAGTTTTAAATGAGTTTTTTCCTTCAAAATGTCATTTTGCTGTCAGACTGTTCTAAACACAGGAAACATGCGCCCCATTACAGACACACTATAGACACCCCCCAGGTACGAAATTTAAAGGGATATTACACTTTTATTGATTGACTTTAAGCATTATTAAAATCACTGCTCCTGAAAAAACGTCCGTTTTTAAAACTTTTTTTTGCATTGATCCATGTCCCCTGGGGCAGGACCCAGGTCCCCAAACACTTTTTATGACAATAACTTGCATATTAGCCTTTAAAATTAGCACTTTTGATTTCTCCCATAGACTTTTAAAGGGTGTTCCGCGGCATTCGAATTTGCCTCGAACACCCCAAATTGTTCGCTGTTCGGCGAACTTGCGAACAGCCAATGTTCGAGTCGAACATGAGTTCGACTCGAACTCGAAGCTCATCCCTAGTCAAATGCCCTCTTAATATCGAGAGATAGAAAACATAAAAGGGATTTTCCGTTTTTTAGCAATATGTACCAATAACACTGCCCTGCGTATATTATTGCCTGCCTGTCTATTTGGCATGAAGCCTACTTGATCTCTATGTATTAATTTTCCTATAATGCTATTGAGGCGTTTTGCTATTATTTTTGCTAATAATTTAATATCGAGGTTTAACAGAGAGATAGGCCGATAATTCACACAGGAAGTATCATCAGAAAGGGGTTTTGGGATCATACAAACAATTGCCATTAGTGTTTCTTGCCGAAAAGAATGTCCATCTAGAAGTTTGTTAAAAGTTTCAGTGAGAATGGGAGAGAGTATTTCTGAGAATGTTTTATAGTATAAAGCCGAGTAGCCGTCTGGGCCTGGTCTTTTGTTAAGTTTTAGGTCTTTTATGGCGTTAGCAACTTCATCTATAGTTATAGGCTCATCCAAACTGCTTTTTTGATTCTGAGATAACTCAGGTAAGGTTATTTTTGAGAAGAAGGATTCAGCCTCTGTAGGATTAAATTCATTGTTTGTCTTGTATAAAGTTGTGAGATGTGAATGAAATTTATGGACTATTTTAACTGGATTACAAGTGTAAACATTTTTTGATAATTTCAAACGTATTGGTTTGAAAGATTTGTTAGTTGAATTTAATGCCCGAGCCAAATATGTACCTGGTTTGTTTGTATTCATGTAGAAATTGTGTTTGGAGCGTTTGAGGGATTTATCAACTGACTCAGTGAGAAATAGATCGTATTCCAATCTAGATTTTTCCAGATGAGATTTTGTACTCTGAGATGGATTATCTTGAAATGATATGTAGGCTGCATTAAAATTGAGTTCTAGTTTTTTTGCTAGATTTTTGCGTTCCTGTTTAAATAGTGCCATTTGTCTTTGTATTGTACCACGCAAGACAGGCTTATGAGCTTCCCACAGTGTTATTGGGGAGATGTCTGTTGTATTATTAATTGATATGTATTCCTTTAAAGCTTGTTCAATGGCCATCTGATGTAGTGGGTGTTTGAGCATTATGTCCGGTAAGTACCATGTTGGGTCATGCGCTTTTGGTATGGCTGAGGCTATAGTAGTGTATACTGCATTATGGTCAGACCACGGAATCGGAATTATATCTGATGCAATAATTTCTGGTATCATTCCTATTGTTAGAAAAATATGATCTATTCTGGTGAAGGTTTGATGAGGGTGCGAGAAATAAGTGAATTTCTTTTTCATTGGGTTACTTTCTCTCCATGAATCTACCAGATTGTATTTGGAAAGAAGTTGAGAAAAAGGTAATCTAGAGGTTATTTTGGATGGTGTAAAAGGTGATTTATCTAGAAATGGGAGGAGGACCTGGTTCGAATCCCCACACATTATCACTGTTCCTATTTTGTGTGTATTAATCACTTGTAATATATGTGAGAGGAATGGTGTAGGTTGTTTGTTAGGAGCGTAGTAGGAAATCACCGTGATTGCTGTATCCATTATATAACCCATGAGTATCAGGTATCTACCTTCTGGGTCTTTAATTTCTGATGATAAGGTGAATGGTGTGGATCGGTGAAATGCAATTAGAGTTCCCCTTTGCTTGGTACAGGCAGAAGCCGTGTAAATTTGTTGATAAAAAGGAGAAATATATTTTGGAGTAGAATCTTTGGTGAAGTGTGTTTCTTGGAGGCATACTATGTGAGCCTTCTTGTTATGGAAAGTACGGAAGGCTTTGGTCCTTTTTTGAGGGACATTTATTCCCTGAACATTCAGGGAAAGTATATTCAGTGGTGCCATGGCAATAGATCAAATAGTTTTGACTTACTTTTTGTTATGCAGAGCTGACTGCGCAGATCAACCTGTGTGGACTGAAGAGATGAATAGATAGAAAAGAAACCAGTGAATTCTGGAGTAAAGAGTAAACAAAAAACATATGAGATTAGATGATACATTGTATAAATTATTTTTTGCAAGTAATCACAATTTACCCGTGAAAGAGAATAAATATCTCTCTCAGGGGAATAAGTGCCTTCGTCACACTCCCACATAATATGGTTGGGAGAATGAGGAGGGCTAATGGGGGTACACGGATCTTCCGCTTACAGGAGAGAAGTGCTATGTCAAAAGACATCAAAATGATGTTTCATTAATTGGAGTGCAGAATATAGTTTTTGTTGAAATTATTTATTCCAGGGTGGTTGTATATGGTTAGTCTTGCCCTAGGCTAAATAATTCAGTTAGAAAGGTACTGTTAATAACTTTGGTATTGATGAAGATAGTTTGAATTATTTTGGGATTTTAACCCTTTTAGAGTAAACAATTACATATTTTATTCATATGTAACTGTTTAGATATGTTAACTCATAAAATTGAGGTTGTATTGCTTCAGATTAGAATAAACAAAAACATAATTCTAGGAACTAGTTAGGTAATAATATATTTGTTTTAAGAAAAGAAAGAAAAAAAAAAAAAAAAAAGCTTCCATTACTTCTGGATTATTGAACATATTTGTCCTAAAAAGTAATAAATCTATTGTTATTACCTGATAATATATAACTGAACAAGAATTTCCTTATTTCACTTATATATTCTAAGGCTATATGAATCAGAAGTAATAAGAAATATAACTGGAATGTAACATGATCCCACACAGTGTGTGACTATCAGAATGCAGTTACATTCAGTTATAAATATAGGTTTTTTATAGAGAACCATCTCTTAGTATAATAAATGAAGAGATATCAGGAATTAGGATGTCAGTCCATTGAATCTTCTTGGTCCATGGATGATGTGGCATAACGGCCTCTTTTGTGAGAATGATGATTCCCATTTTGTTCTGGAATTTTCTGGGTGCTGCCTGAAGGTGAAGATGATCCCATTCTTCTGCGTGTGGGAGTGTTGCTGCTTGTGGGTTCTGTCAGATTTAATTTTAAAAGGGTTTGTTGTAGTTCATCTGCTGATCTGCTTCTGTAAATTGTACCTTGGTAGTTAAATCTGACTGAAAAGGGGAAGCCCCATTGATACATAATGTTGTTGCGTTGCAGTTCCATTAGTTGGGGTTTCATGGATCGTCTTTTAGTAATAGTAAGTTGGGATAGGTCAGCAAAAATTTGATAATTGTGTCCTTGAAAATTAAGTTCCTTTTTTTCTCTTGCAGCAATTAGTATTTGTTCTTTCGTTCTGTAATAATGAAATTTTGTGATTATATCACGTGGGGGTCCATCTTTCTTTTTGGCTGTGAGGGCACTGTGTACTCTGTCCAGTTCTAAACGTTCAATAGGGATATCTGGCTTTAGTTCTTGTAATAGAGCAGTAATAGTAGATTGCAGGTCTGTCACAGTTTCCCCTTATGCGCAAGTTTGAACGTCTGGCTCTATTTTCGTAATCTTCGAGCTTAGTTTGAAGTATTAAATTCTCTTTTTTTAATTGTTCCAATTCTGTTATATTTTCTTGGGTTGTAATTTCAATTTCATCCATTTTTATTTCTAAGGCTGCGGTGCGGTTTCCCAGCTCTCTTATTTCTTTGGTTAGGCTGTTTGTTATTTGGTCTGAGGTTTGTTTTAAAGCCTTATGAAGCATCTTTTCAAATTGTAATAATATTACTGGGGATACTGAGGAGGCTTGTGGAGAAGTTTGTGAGAGGATTTGTTCTGTATCTGACTCAAATGGAGAGTTTTGCTGTGACATTTTCTGTCTGTGAGAGCGCCCTGATGCTGTATCTTGTGAGGTGACTGGAGCTGCTTCAGCTGCAGTGAGTGCCTGTGAGCTCTTTGTGAGGTGATTTTTATTTCTGCCACGGTTTCCTCCCAGTACCATATTTCCTGCCCAAACTTTCACAGTTTGTTCCCTGGGGCAAAAAGGTTCAAATGGATACCTTTTGAGCCTGCAGGCTCCGCTTTGTCCTTCTCTTCTCTCCTCAGCGGTGTGGAGCTCTAACAATGGATGTCTGCTCCGCTAGGCTCCGCCTCCTGCCCCCCCTCTATCATAATATTTTCAATTCTATTCCTTTATTTTCTATTTTATTTCATTCTCTTTAGAAATTTTACTTTGATTCGAAAAAGATTCAAATTTGAAAGCAATTCGAAATTTAAAACTGTTTCCGATTCGAAAACTATTGGAATTTGAACTTTGGCCAAAGTTATGTTTCATTATTTTGGATTATTATTATTTTTTTTTTTATACAGGATTTATATAGCACCAACAGTTTGCGCAGCGTTTTACAACATGAGGGCAGACAGTACAGTTACAATACAATTCAATACAGGAGGATTCCTTTAAATTTGTTACTATTGTAATTTAGAAATTTGGATACATCAGAATCCCAAAATATCTGCCCGAATTTCCATTGGGAACGAAGCAAAACGCACATGTTTACTCCGCAGCATGTTATCCTATGGGTCAATGCACACATAGGCTTTTATCAGCGGTTTTTGGCATGGGCGTTTTCTTGCTGGAAAAAAATCCCCAGAACTAGGAGTTTTTCAGCTGTAAAAACGCTCGAAAACACGACTATTCTGCATTTGGGAGCGTTTTTGAGCCATAAACTTTTGTAGGAGTATAGTTTTGCTAAAAAAAAGGCTGAAAAACGGCATTCTACAGCTAAAGCTACTTTTGATTTTTTTATTGTCTTGTGTGCATGTGTGCACACTGCAGCTTGAAAAAGCTCAGTACAGCTTTTTTTTTTACTGAGCTAAAATACAACCCATTAATTATAATGTGCCTATACACACAGGCATGTAAACAAGGGCCATGCATTCTTCAGGAAAAAAAAAATGGAAAAAAATCTGTTTTTTTGATCAGTAATCTACGCCTCATGCACACAAATACGCACAAATGCATGCAAATACCCATTTACATATTTTGCAGAATGAAAATAAGTTTTCATGCATTTGCGTGAACGCATATACATACAAAAAAAGTCTGAAAGTAGATGCTCAAACAGGAGTATCATGTGCAAGAGGCTTAAAGTGATAGCAATGTGAAGGGACTGTAGTAAATGACCCATGGATGACCAGGAACTACTCTTATCAGGACAGACAGATTACTATTTCAAGTGGACTTGTACTTCACCTAACAACCCATTCCTCCCATTGTCCCTGATACTTACTTCTTCCCCTAAGGCTTTTGTAATATAATGTATCTGAGTGTAAGTATGAGTGTGGCAAATATTAGTGGAGGGGGGCATCTAGCAAGTGAACTGTTTACTTTCACAACATATATGCAGCTTCTACCAAATAAGTACATTATATAATACATTTAAAAAAAAAAAAAAAAAAAAACACACACAAAAAAGTGCCTAATAAAAAAAAAAAAAAAAAAAAAAAAAAAAAATCACATGTCATAAAAAAACCTAAAAAAAATCCATAAATCAGTTCAGTAAAGTGCAACAAATCATCCACCAAAATCTAAAGAGTGAAAAACAATGTGGCATAGAAGTTTTCATTACGAAATCAATCAACTAAAGTGAAATATATCACCCACGAGTATAAAAAGTAAAAAATAATGTGATATTCAAATCCTGGATCTTCAAACAGTGGCAATGAGGCACCCATCACCTTGAGGTAAGTATTATGCTTAATGAAATAAATTGCCCTAAGGCACATACTCAAGCACGCACAAAAGACTGTTGTATCACAATATCCAAAGTCCACTATATAAAAGCATGAAATGGCAGTCAATAGGTGGCAGGGGATTAGCAGCTGTCAATGGAGAACCACAAGATTAAAATAAATTGTTATGTAGTAATGGATCGCTTTGTGCATTGAATATACTGCAGCCTGATCCAAAGCAGTTCCAAAACAGCAGTCTCCTACCCTTGCTGATTGAATGCCATTCAATAACACCATAAGTATGTAGTACAAAATAAGCAGAGGACTCTTAGTGCAGCTTTAAAATATGGTACTTGTAACGAGCCCCTGCTCGCTCGATTCCACTCTCCCGACACTCCTCTGCGGCTATAGAATCAGATTGCAGATCACAACATCTGATGATTCGGTCATCCAATGCTCCGGAATTTGAACTACAGCTATGTGCCGATCGAATCCAGTTGTGATAGCTCAGAACAAACACCAGGCAGGCTGTATGTAAGTTCAAACAGGAATCTCTCTCTTTATTGATGCACACAACACACTTTTATACACAGCAGTTTGAACACCCCGCCCCCAACAACCACTTTCCTATTGGTCAATTGTAAAGTACACTCGAGTCTTCACTCAGGTCCTCTTGTCCATGCAAATGAGGACTTGAAACAGGGTCAGCAGGGATTGGTCTGATAGCTTGAATAGGAGGCTTGATATGTGTAATGACACAGAGAAGCCCCAGGGGGTAATTAAAGTACATAAACAAACAGTCAAACACAGAACAATGCCTTCCTTCTAGACCATGGAGCCGTCTGGAGGGGGTTAGCCTTAAAACAGGGCAGCAGACCCCCCCCCCCCACTGTGTAATAGAATCAAAGGAGAAATACTTCAGTATTCCAAGCTTCATGACAGTACTTTATTGTAAAATCAATCAACACAATTTTCAGCTGAAAACTTACCAAGCTGCTACTGCCTCACTGGACAGCAGTGTGTGATACCAGCAATTTCAATTTTCACCCTACATACATTTTGTTCGACATCATCATGGGTTTACCTTTTACTTTGCCATAAAAGGAAGGACATGGTCAGTAACAACACTCAGATAAGCCGTGGCGTTTAAACTATGCTCAATTGGTACTAAGGGGTTGAAAATGTGCCAAGAAAATATCCCCCACACTAGTACACCACCAGCCTGAACCATTGATACAGTACAAGGCAGGATGGATTCATGCTTTCATGTTGTTTACGCCAAATTCTGACCCTACCATCTGAATGTCGCAGCTGAAATTCAGACTCATCAGACCAGGCAATATTTTTCCAATCTTCAACTTTGGGCGCATTAAGGGGCCAATGGACGGGGCCATGTATTGTAAAATCTTAGATGAGAACCTTCGTTCCTCAGCCAGAACAGCAGTGAAGATGGGTCATGGATGGGTCTTCCAGCATGACAATGACCCAAAACATACCGCCAAGGTAACAAAGGAGTGGCTCAATAAGAAGCACATTAAGGTCATGGAGTGGCCTAGCCAGTCTCCAGACCTCAATCCTATAGTAAATTTATGGAAGGAGCTAAAACTTTGAGTTGCCAAGCAAGAAACCTTAAGGATCCAGAGAAGATCTATAAAGAAGAGTGGACCAAAATCCCTCCTGAGATGTGTTCAACCCTGGTAACCAACTACAAGAAAAGTCTTACCTCTGTGCTTGCCAACAAGGGTTTCTCCACTAAGTACCAAGTCATGTTTTGCTTGGGGATCAAATACTTATTTTATTCACTGAACTGCAACTTAATTTATAACATTTGTGTCATGTGGTTTTTCTGGATTTATGGTTTGATATTCTGTCGCTATCATTTAAAATACACCTATGATAAAAATGATAGTCCCTTCATTTCTTTATAAATGGGCAAGCATACAAAATCTGCAGAGAATTATTTTCCCCACTGTATATAATGTATATCAGAAGTTTCCAAATAAACTTAGTACATACACTTTTCAAGAATGAAAGAACATGACTGAATTCTTTAAATACGTTAAAGTGGTTGTATAGTCTATTTTTTAACTTTTACCTACAGGTAAGCCTATAATAAGGCTTACCTGTATGTAAAAAAAATATCTCCTAAACCTGTACGGTTTAGGAGATATTCCCCTTGCTATTCCCCTTGATATTCCCCTTGCTATGAGCGCATGCGCACAGGGGATTCTTGGCTGAAGGCCCGGCAGCTGCCGGACCTTGCCGGGGAAGTAATCTCCCGCGCGCATGCCCGGGAGTGACGATATCGCAGTTTCAGCCACTCACAGCGATGGAGCTGCGATACCCAGAAGACACGCCGAGGCAACATGACAGCTCCCTCGGCGTGGACCAGGTAAGATACCGACGCCTCGTTCTAGGGTAAGTATATCATAATGAGCTAGTATGCGGTGCATACTAGCTCATTATGCCTTTTGCCTTACAGGGGTAAAAAAAAAAATGTCAGCGGGTATAGAACCGCTTTAAAGGGGCTGTAAACCTTCCTGTGTTTTTCACCTTAATGCATCCTATGCATTAAGGTGAAAAACCATCCGATAATTACCGTCCCCCAGCCCCCGGTTTACTTACCTGAGCCCTCGAAAGTCTCGCGTCGAGAACGCGCTGGGTCTGGGCCCGGTCTTCCCGGCTCTTCATTGGAAACATTGATAGCAGCTCAGCCATTGGGTTGTGCTGCTGTCAATCAAATCCAATGACGCGAGCACGGGGGGGCGGAGCCGAGTCCAGCATTCGTGTCTATGGACGCAAATGCTGGATTCGGCCGCGCCCACAGGGTAACCCTCTTGGGAAAACGCTTCCCAGAGAGGGTTATCTGATGCGGGGAGGAGCCGAGACAGCTGCCGAGGGACCCCAGAAGACATGGATCGGGGCCACTCTGTGCAAAACGAGCTGCACAGCGGAGGTAAGTATGAAATGTTTGTTATTTTAAAAAAAAAAATTTGAACCTTTAGTATGATTTTAAGGGTGGGAATAGGTTTTAGGAGGACAGAATTTTTATTCTGATGATGAACTCAAAAACAAGGTGACATGACCTCAAACTAGCAGAAGGGAAGTTCAATCGTAACAATAGACAGTGTTATTTAGAATTATTTTGGATTCTTGGAACTGACTCTAGCCGATGCAGTGAGTCATTCAACATAAGTGACATTAAACAACCTAAAAAAAAAAAGAAAAAGAGTGGGCAGACTCAATAAACCTCTTGGTCAGGATGGAATTTCACTTGCCACATTGCATTTGTCAAACACCTGACAAACACATTGAACTATATTTTAGTGTATTTTGTTTTTTACACTGTTTCTACAGACTACAATGGATAAAACATATCATATTACATTTTTTCTAATATATAACAAAGTCATTAGAAGTAATTTTAGTTATGTGTAGCCACACAGGAACCAGAGCATTGTGCCTACACGCTGACCAAAGCATCACATGGCCTCTGTTGACTCAAAACTCCAAGCCATAGTACGGCAGGGGGTCAGCATTTGAATCATCACATTAACCACTTCAGTGGAACATTTAAGAAGTTGAAAAAGAGAGACTACGGAGGCAGGAGGCGGAGCCTAGCAGAGCAGACATGCATTGTTAGAGCTCCACACCGCTGAGGAGAGAAGAGAAGGACAAAGCAGAGCCTGCAGACTCAAAAGGTATCCATTTGAACCTTTTTGCCCCAGGGAACAAACTGTGAAAGTTTGGGCAGGAAATATGGTACTGGGAGGAAACCGTGGCAGAAATAAAAATCACCTCACAAAGAGCTCACAGGCACTCACTGCAGCTGAAGCAGCTCCAGTCACCTCACAAGATACAGCATCAGGGCGCTCTCACAGACAGAAAATGTCACAGCAAGACTCTCCATTTGAGTCAGATACAGAACAAATCCTCTCACAAACTTCTCCACAAGCCTCCTCAGCATCCCCAGTAATATTATTACAATTTGAAAAGATGCTTCATAAGGCTTTAAAACAAACCTCAGACCAAATAACAAAAAGCCTAACCAAAGAAACAAGAGAGCTGGGAAACCGCACCGCAGCCTTAGAAATAAAAATGGATGAAATTGAAATTACAACCCAAGAAAATATAACAGAATTGGAACAATTAAAAAAAGAGAATTTAATACTTCAAACTAAGCTCGAAGATTACGAAAATAGAGCCAGACGTTCAAACTTGCGCATAAGGGGAATACCTGAAACTGTGACAGACCTGCAATCTACTATTACTGCTCTATTACAAGAACTAAAGCCAGATATCCCTATTGAACGTTTAGAACTGGACAGAGTACACAGAGCCCTCACAGCCAAAAAGAAAGATGGACCCCCACGTGATATAATCACAAAATTTCATTATTACAGAACGAAAGAACAAATACTAATTGCTGCAAGAGAAAAAAAGGAACTTAATTTTCAAGGACACAATTATCAAATTTTTGCTGACCTATCCCAACTTACTATTACTAAAAGACGATCCATGAAACCCCAACTAATGGAACTGCAACGCCACAACATTATGTATCAATGGGGCTTCCCCTTTTCAGTCAGATTTAACTACCAAGGTACAATTTACAGAAGCAGATCAGCAGGTGAACTACAACAAACCCTTTTAAAATTAAATCTGACAGAACCCACAAGCAGCAACACTCCCACACGCAGAAGAATGGCATCATCTTCACCTTCAGGCAGCACCCAGAAAATTTCAGAACAAAATGGGAATCATCATTCTCACAAAAGAGGCCGTTATGCCACATCATCCATGGACCAAGAAGATTCAATGGACTGACATCCTAATTCCTGATATCTCTTCATTTATTATACTAAGAGATGGTTCTCTATAAAAAAACCTGTATTTATAACTGAATGTAACTACATTCTGATAGTCACACACTGTGTGGGATCATGTTACATTCCAGTTATATTTCTTATTACTTCTGATTCATATAGCCTTAGAATATATAAGTGAAATAAGGAAATTCTTGTTCAGTTATATATTATCAGGTAATAACAATAGATTTATTACTTTTTAGGACAAATATGTTCAATAATCCAGAAGTAATGGAAGCTTTTTCTTTCTTTTCTTAAAACAAATATATTATTACCTAACTAGTTCCTAGAATTATGTTTTTGTTTATTCTAATCTGAAGCAATACAACCTCAATTTTATGAGTTAACATATCTAAACAGTTACATATGAATAAAATATGTAATTGTTTACTCTAAAAGGGTTAAAATCCCAAAATAATTCAAACTATCTTCATCAATACCAAAGTTATTAACAGTACCTTTCTAACTGAATTATTTAGCCTAGGGCAAGACTAACCATATACAACCACCCTGGAATAAATAATTTCAACAAAAACTATATTCTGCACTCCAATTAATGAAACATCATTTTGATGTCTTTTGACATAGCACTTCTCTCCTGTAAGCGGAAGATCCGTGTACCCCCATTAGCCCTCCTCATTCTCCCAACCATATTATGTGGGAGTGTGACGAAGGCACTTATTCCCCTGAGAGAGATATTTATTCTCTTTCACGGGTAAATTGTGATTACTTGCAAAAAATAATTTATACAATGTATCATCTAATCTCATATGTTTTTTGTTTACTCTTTACTCCAGAATTCACTGGTTTCTTTTCTATCTATTCATCTCTGCAGTCCACACAGGTTGATCTGCGCAGTCAGCTCTGCATAACAAAAAGTAAGTCAAAACTATTTGATCTATTGCCATGGCACCACTGAATATACTTTCCCTGAATGTTCAGGGAATAAATGTCCCTCAAAAAAGGACCAAAGCCTTCCGTACTTTCCATAACAAAAAGGCTCACATAGTATGCCTCCAAGAAACACACTTCACCAAAGATTCTACTCCAAAATATATTTCTCCTTTTTATCAACAAATTTACACGGCTTCTGCCTGTACCAAGCAAAGGGGAACTCTAATTGCATTTCACCGATCCACACCATTCACCTTATCATCAGAAATTAAAGACCCAGAAGGTAGATACCTGATACTCATGGGTTATATAATGGATACAGCAATCACGGTGATTTCCTACTACGCTCCTAACAAACAACCTACACCATTCCTCTCACATATATTACAAGTGATTAATACACACAAAATAGGAACAGTGATAATGTGTGGGGATTCGAACCAGGTCCTCCTCCCATTTCTAGATAAATCACCTTTTACACCATCCAAAATAACCTCTAGATTACCTTTTTCTCAACTTCTTTCCAAATACAATCTGGTAGATTCGTGGAGAGAAAGTAACCCAATGAAAAAGAAATTCACTTATTTCTCGCACCCTCATCAAACCTTCACCAGAATAGATCATATTTTTCTAACAATAGGAATGATACCAGAAATTATTGCATCAGATATAATTCCGATTCCGTGGTCTGACCATAATGCAGTATACACTACTATAGCCTCAGCCATACCAAAAGCGCATGACCCAACGTGATACTTACCGGACATAATGCTCAAACACCCACTACATCAGATGGCCATTGAACAAGCTTTAAAGGAATACATATCAATTAATAATACAACAGACATCTCCCCAATAACACTGTGGGAAGCTCATAAGCCTGTCTTGCGTGGTACAATACAAAGACAAATGGCACTATTTAAATGGGAACGCAAAAATCTAGCAAGAAAACTAGAACTCAATTTTAATGCAGCCTACATATCATTTCAAGATAATCCATCACAGAGTACAAAATCTCATCTGGAAAAATCTAGATTGGAATACGATCTATTTCTCACTGAGTCAGTTGATAAATCCCTCAAACGCTCCAAACACAATTTCTACATGAATACAAACAAACCAGGTACATATTTGGCTCGGGCATTAAATTCAACTAACAAATCTTTCAAACCAATACGTTTGAAATTATCAAAAAATGTTTACACTTGTAATCCAGTTAAAATAGTCCATAAATTTCACTCACATCTCGCAACTTTATACAAGACAAACAATGAATTTAATCCTACAGAGGCTGAATCCTTCTTCTCAAAAATAACCTTACCTGAGTTATCTCTGAATCAAAAAAGCAGTTTGGATGAGCCTATAACTATAGATGAAGTTGCTAACGCCATAAAAGACCTAAAACTTAACAAAAGACCAGGCCCAGACGGCTACTCGGCTTTATACTATAAAACATTCTCAGAAATACTCTCTCCCATTCTCACTGAAACTTTTAACAAACTTCTAGATGGACATTCTTTTCGGCAAGAAACACTAATGGCAATTGTTTGTATGATCCCTAAACCCCTTTCTGATGATACTTCCTGTGTGAATTATCGGCCTATCTCTCTGTTAAACCTCGATATTAAATTATTAGCAAAAATAATAGCAAAACGCCTCAATAGCATTATAGGAAAATTAATACATAGAGATCAAGTAGGCTTCATGCCAAATAGACAGGCAGGCAATAATATACGCAGGGCAGTGTTATTGGCACATATTGCTAAAAAACGGAAAATCCCTTTATGTTTTCTATCTCTTGATATTAAGAGGGCATTTGACACAGTATCCTGGCAATATATGCAATATTCATTACAAAAATGGGGTTTTGGACCCCACTTTTTTACATGGATCAAAGCATTATATAATAAACCCAAAGCCTATATAAAATATGCTGGATACAAATCTGAAGCCTTTAATATCGAAAGAGGTACCCGACAGGGTTGCCCATTATCTCCCTTATTATTTGCCCTTATACTCGAACCCATGGCCCAATACATCAGAACAAACCAAACTATAACTGGCATTGAAGTAGGAGGTATTACACACAAATTATGTATATTTGCAGACGATATATTACTTTTTCTATCATCACCACAGGTCTCTGGTCCTAACTTAATACCAGCTCTTGATGGATTTGCAGCCCTATCCGGCCTTATGATTAATCCTAAGAAATGCCTAGTGCTTAATATTTCACTCACAAACATGGAATTGATCCCGGCTAGGGCTGCACTCCCATTCACATGGGCAGAAAAATCAATCCCATATCTTGGAATTCATTTAACAGCATCTCATTCTGACTTATTCTCAACCAATTATCCTCCTGTATTAAGACAGATCACAAATCTAATAAAACAATGGTCGCAACTTCCTTTATCCTGGATAGGGAAGATTAATGCAATCAAAATGACTATTCTACCCAAATTGCTTTATCTATTCAGAGTCCTCCCTATTCCAATTCCTTCCTATTTTTTGAGAATAGTACAAAAAAGAGCAACTTTGTTTATATGGGGCTCTTCTAAACCACGTATACCTATACACACACTACATCTTCCCAAAAATAAAGGAGGCCTGGGATACCCTAATTTTACTAACTACTACAGAGCAGCACATTTGGCCAGTCTGTCCAAATACCATGCAAAACAGGAAATCCCATTATGGGTATTTATAGAGGCTTCAGAAAATGACCCTCTATTAATATGAAATTTATTATGGCTTGATCCTAAAGACCGCTTTAAAATTCATAATCCCATAACTAAACACTTCTTATCTCTCTGGGATAAACTAAAAACCAAATATCAGTTACAATCTCCACACAATCCTCTCCTTTCTTTTATCAGAAATCCGGCCTTTTATCCGGCATGGATCTATCCAAATTCTTTTAAAGCTTGGACAACATCAGGCATTCAGACACTAAATGACTTCATAGCATCTAAATCATTCCTTTCATTCCCATCGCTTAGAGAAAAATATGATCTACCAAACTCTGAGATATTTAGATATCTCCAAATCAAAAATTTCTATACAACATTCCTAAAGGGGGATACACCATTATCCCAATTATCCATTTTTGAATCAATCTGTACAAAAGATCCATTTGCTAAAGGTACAATTTCATCACTTTATAATCAATTATATGGAGTAGCAAATCTTAATAGACCCTCTTACATTCAGAGGTGAGAGGAGGACCTGGGACGAACTTTAGAAGACACGGACTGGTCTAACATATGGCTCACATCTAAGTCATCTTCACCCAACATCTTAGCACTGGAGACAAATTATAAAGTCCTAACTCGCTGGTACCTTGTACCCGCTAGAGTGGCAAAATATTCACCTAATACCTCAGCACTTTGTTTTCGAGGATGCCCAGAAATAGGCACATATTTACACATATGGTGGACGTGCCCAGTAATCCAAACCTTCTGGAAGGAAGTCTTCGTGATTGCATCTAAAATATTTAAAAAAATAATACAACCAGATCCATATTTAACTTTACTTAATCTAAAACCGGAATGGTTAACACTCTCTCAATTCAAACTTATGATCCAACTAATAACGGCTGCAAAACAAACAGTGGCCAAGGCATGGAAATCTCCTACATTGGTACTAGCAGAAACAATTCACAGAATGAATAATACAATGTCCCATGCTAAGATGGTAGCCATCGATCAAAATCAAATTCCAAAATTTGAAAAACTTTGGCATCCTTGGATAAAACAACAGTTCCTGTCAAACTTCAATGACTCTGTCCTGTTGCCATGGTAACAGATTAAATGACTTACAGAGACACCCATTCTAAGGCTTCAAAGAGAACTAAAAAGAATAATAAACTGACGAGCGGGACAACCTTGTGGACCATACCTCTACCTTTCAACCTTTTTTCTTCTTTCTCTTTCCTTTTCTCCACCTTACGATTAAAGCTCATTATCAGAATTTATTTGACCTATATACACTCTAC
Source organism: Aquarana catesbeiana (assembly GCF_042186555.1). Lineage (NCBI taxonomy): Eukaryota > Metazoa > Chordata > Amphibia > Anura > Ranidae > Aquarana > Aquarana catesbeiana. The sequence goes on from NC_133332.1 coordinate 84,413,571, forward strand.
TTGTAAACAATATGTATAGTAGGTATAAATCATTTAATACCTACAAAAGTAACTAAGGAAATGATATATATCTTTAATTTAGGTTTACGTGAACCCAATGTTTAATATTTGAAATTTCATGATATTTACCTATATAAACCCTACTGTAAAACAATGAGCTTACTTTATAGATCCTTGTAAACTTACTTTATGTATCTTTATAACATTGTATACTCAATAAACTTCTTTTGACAAGGAAAAAGAGAGACTACAAAGAGAGGCTATGTACACTGACACACTGCAATAATTTAAAGGGAATTTAAATGAATAACAATAATTGCAATAAAGAGGAACTATAATGCTTTAAGTTGATTGTATTTAAACAATTATAACTGATGTTTTAAAGTGGTTGTATTTGCTGTTTTTGTTTTGAATATAGTAGGGTAGGGATAGGCTTAAACCTAAGGTTTATTTATGTAATTTTGCTGTCTGGGTGCATCTGATGCGATTTCACTTTACTTGCTGTCCCCAAGATGAGCCATCCTGACAAAGAATCTGCCAGCCATTTCTGAACCTTTAGGCTTGGTTCACATATGAGCCCCATGCAGCTCACAGCAGGGGTCCGGTGCATCCTGGTTCACTGTTTCAAGCCCGATTTCAGCCCAAATTGTGGGCTGAATTCGTATCTGAAACACACCTGACCCACTGCGGAGATATGTGAACCAGCTCCATAGAGAGACTGTCAAAATCTCCTGCTATTGCGAATTGGATGCGGGGATCCCACATCCAATTCGCAATGATGAGAACCCAGCCTCACGCTCACCATGCCCTGTCTTTAAAAAGGAGCTTCTGTTTCCCCCAAAGAAATTAAAATTCAGCAGCTACAAATACTGTAGTATTTTATACTTTCCTATAAGCACACTTACCTGTCCAGAGGTCCAGTCCAGGGCTGTCCTCACCTGAGCTGATTCTTCACTGGGCTTCGGGTCCATAGTGCCTTCATCCTAACTAAGGGAAACCAGCTTTGAGGCCCCAAGGCTCCCCTGCTGTGCATGGCTGAGCCACGCTGCTCTTTGTGAATGGTCCTGTAGTCTCTTGGGACCTGTGATGTGTCCCAGAAGGCTACAGGCGAAGAGGGTTTTGAATTTTCACTCAGATCACCTAGGACATCCAAGCAGAAGTGGGAGCTAGTACCTGTCAAATGTTAAAGTGAAGAGGGGGGGCAAACAAGCGGAACTTCACATTTTGTGTGAAATTCTTCTTTAAGTACATATTGAAAAAGCCAGAGATGAATGCATTGTTCAACCATCTGAACTTGTTTACTGCACCAGTTACTCCTCTGACAGTCCATAAAAAAGGACTGTCACAGGAGGATAAAAAAGAACAGAAATTGACCAAGGGTTTTTTTATAATTCTCTGAAATCACCTTAACATTTTCGCTGCCAAAAGCTATGTGTGTGTGTTTGGAATGTAGAGGCAGCACAGAGCAGTCACAAGCTTCACTGTGGCTAAAAGTAGACTTCAGACTTCAAACCTAGCTTTCTTGCTAGCGGTTATATCAGTGGTTGTCACCTTATGAGCTCTAGGGGGCCTCATATGTGGTCCCCTGACATCACCAAAGGGCCACACATAATGTCAAATATATATAATACTTATGGGGACTATCAGAAACTTCAGACCCAATAGAGGAAATGAGGGTTTGGGAGTCGACATGCTACATTTTTGGCTGGGGATATACTGCAGAAGACAATATGAAACTAGGAACATGTTACATAAGGCAAGTAGAGATCAATGCTATTACCCTAATCAATGTACCCACTAAAATTTGCTGATGTCTGAGGGCCACACTGGTTGGGCACCAGGGGGTTAGATAATAAAAGAAGGGCATATGTTATCTATCCTGTAGGGAAAAAAATCATTGTTCTGTTATCCCATTGTTGCCGATTACACAAGAAAATGCTGAGCCATTGATCACTTGATCTCAGCCAAAAATGAAAGGAACAAGTCCAAGTAGTGCAAGGCACTAACTGTCTTGCACTGCTTGGATTTATTTTTTTCATTCATTTTAGATTACATGACCAATCCCTGACAGTGACAGTGTAAGGACATTGGAGCAGTTGTTTTGTCATGATGAGTAAAAAGCTGTGCCTCTATCATTATTTATACATTAAAGACAGGAGTCTTCATGGGCATTTTTGTTTCTTAATTTGTAATAAGGGAGGAGGGGCTTGCTCACCTAAGCAAACCTTCCTGTCTGCATGCCTGAGCTAAGGGCAAATAAATTCCAGGAAGTAAATGCTACATGTAACATTTGCCCATACTCAAGTAGAGTATGGCCACAGCTAGAATTGCTAGGGAGGTGATTCTCAAAGTAATTTCTCAACAAAATAAAGCTCGGAGACATGGATGGATGGGTGAGTTTGCTCTAAATGTTAAAAATATATTAAATATGTTTTTCAGTTAGTGTTGTTCAGATACAGTTTAGTTCCACTTTAAGTAGAGCAGAAGAGGAAGATTAGAGAGGTTCCTTATTACAATACAGATCCACCTCAAAGCAAACCTGTGCTTTTCTCATGCAGTTACAGATTTGCTGTAATCCACCCACCCCATCTGTCCATACCTACCTTTTCCTGCCTCCCCGCCACTCTGTTCAGCTGTCAAGATTGAAATGCCAGTACGTTTGAATATGGAAGAGCATGTGACTTATTCCATGTGACAGAACTGGGCCAATCATGAAGCACTAGTACTATTGTAAGAGGATGTGTAATCGGCTACATGATCAAACAGAGGGCAACTGTAACTTGAAGTAAGTTCATTATGCACAGTGGGATTAAATAGGGTCAGAATGAAAGAGTAAATACATAGAGTACAGAACAATGTTAACAGATTATAAAGCTGTGCAAACAGGAGTTCCTCAAAGCACTGTCTCTGCAACACAATCAGGGCACTATATGACAGCACAGCACAGTTTCTAAAAGGTTCTATAATATTAATAGTATCAATAGTGCATAATAGTTACTTGCACTTACAGTATCAGTTCAGATATGTACAGTGTCCCTTATAATCAAGTCCAGGCCAACAGGTGAACAGCTGGAGGGATCTCTGGGCTGGTAACACAAGTGAGCATCTGGAGGAGTCTCAGGGCTGGTAACACAGGTGAGCAGCTAGAGACGCAGGGCCACCTTGAAGCACAGTACCCTGGTACCAATTGAAAAAGTGCTCTCCACAGTGGCTAAGTCTAAGGGTGGAAAACATGAAAACTTTGAAAAATATTTCACAGGCATGTCTAGGAGCCCAGGTACTTGTGGGAACCCAATAGATTGTGGGAAAAGGAATGATAGGAGTCTGCACCTGTATCTGTGCCTGGGGAGTCAAGGGACACTGCGCTACAATGTCACATGGGGGAGCCCTGTGTAAGCCATGACTTGTTCAACTCATAGCTTAACCTGAGAGGCTTCTTCCTCTCCTAGCACCCAAACTTAGTGGAAGGAGAGAGAAGAAGAAAAAGTGGGCATGCGCTGTGGGCAAAGAAAGGTTTTTTTTGTATCCATCTGTAACAAGCTTTAGTAATTATAAGTTAAACTGTATTAGCACAGTGGCTAAGTGGTTAGCACAAATCCCAACAACCACACTACCTGCCTGGAGTCTGCATATTCTCCCTGTACCTGCGTGGGTTTCCCCTCGATACTCCAGTTTCCTTCCACACTCCAAAAACCAAAGAGACTTTGGATTGAGAGCTCCTTGAGGGCAGTGACTGATGTGAATGTACAATATACTGTATACAGTGCCTTGAAAACATATTCATACCCCTTGAAATTTTCCACATTTTGTCATGTTACAACCAAAAATGTAAATATGCTTTATTGGGATTTTATGTGATAGACCAACACAAAGTGGCACGTAATTGTGAAGTGGAAGGAAAATGAGAAATGGTTTTCCAAATTTTTTACAAATAAATATATGAAAAGTGAGGCGTGCATTTGTATTCAGCCCCCCTGAGTCAATAATTTGTAGAATCACCTTTCGCTCCAATTACAGCTGCAAGTCTTTTTGGGGATGTCTCTACCAGCTTTGCACATCTAGAAAGTAACATATTTGCCCATTCTTCTTTGCCAAATAGCTCAAGCTCTGTCAGATTGAATGGAGAATGTCTGTGAGCAGCAATTTTCAAGTCTTGCCACAGATTCTCAATTCAATTTAAGTCTGAACTTTGACTTGGCCATTTTAACACATGAATATGCTTTGATCTAAACCAGGGGTAGGCAACCTGGGGCCCTCCAGCTATTGCAGAACTACAAGTCCCATCATGCCTCTGGGAGTAATTGTAAATGCCAACCTTGCAATGCCTCATGGGAAATGTAGTTCCACAACAGCTGGAGGGCCCCAGGTTGCCTACCCCTGATCTAAACCATTCCATTGTAGCTCTGGTTGTATGTTTAGGGTTGTTGTCCTGCAGGAAGGTGAACCTCCACCCCAGTCTCAAGTCTTTTGCAGACCCTAACATGTTTTCTTCCAAGATTGCCCTGTATTTGGCTCCATCCATCTTCCCATCAACTCTGACATGCTTCCCAGTCCCTGCTGAAGAAGAGAATCCCCACAACATGATGCTGCCACCACCATGTTTCACGGTGGGGATGGTGTGTTCAGGGTGATGTGCAGTGTTAGTTTTCTGACCACACATAACGTTTTGCTTTTACGTCAAATACCCTGTTTCCCCGAAAATAAGACCTAGCGTGATTGTTGGTGATGGCTGCAATATAAGACCCACCCCCCAAATAAGCCCTAGTTAAAGTCCTTGTAGGTCCTATTTTCAGGGTAGGGCTTATTTTCAGGGAAACAGGGTAGGGCTTATTTGGGGGGTAGGGCTTATATTGTAGCCATCACCAACAATCACGCTAGGTCTTCTTTTCGGGCAAACAGGGTAGTTACATTTTGGTATCGTCTGACCAAAGCACCTTCTTCAACATGTTTGCTGTGTTCCCCACATGGCTTCTCACAAACTGCAAATGGGACTTCTGCTGGCTTTCTTTCAACAATGGCTTTCTTCTTGCCACTCTTCCATAAAGGCCAGATTTGTGGAGTGCATGACTAATAGTTGTCCTGTGGACAGATTCTCCCACCTGAGCTGTGGATCTCTGCAGCTCCTTGAGAGTTGCCAAGGGCCTCTTGGCTGCTTTTCTGATTAATGCTTTCCTTGCCAGGCCTGTCAGTTTAGGTGGACAGCCATGTCGTGGTAGATTTGCAGTTGTGCCATACTCTTTTCATTTTCAGATTATGGATTGAACAGTGCTCCGTAAGATGTTCAAAGCTTGGGATATTTTTTTTTATAACCTAACTCTGCTTTAAACTTCTCCACAATTTTATCCCTGACCTGTCTGGTGTGTTCATTGGCCTTCATGATGCTGTTTGTTCACTAAGGTTCTCTAACTTCCTAGCTGTATTTATACTGAAATTAAATCACACACAGGTGGACTCTATTTACTAATTAGGTGACTTATGAAGGCAATTGGTTCCACTAGATTTTAGTTAGGGGTATCTGAGTAAAGGGTGCTGTTATTTACCGATCCCTACAGTTCCCGTGGCTACATTTGTGGCTCCATCTCCATCGGAGATGGAGCCACAAGTTCATCAGTTCTGGTCGGGCCCCTCTGCCAGTGGTGCTCCTGTTATCTCCTGCTCCATGGCTCAGCGTTTTCTCTACTGAGCCTCTGTGACATCCATGTGGCTCCAGCCTCCAGGTACTGTCAGCTCTTCATCCAGGTCTCTGTATGACCATTTTCAGACTGCTGTATGCTTTGGTGATTATCTTCACTTCCAATGGAATAAAGTGTTATTGTCTTGTACCTGAAGATCTTTTTCATGTCTGTTGTTCAGCACTGTTCTTTCCCCCGTTTGTTTGAATACAAATGCTCTCCACACTTTTCAGATATTTATTTGTAAAAAAAAATTGAAAACCATTTATCATTTTCCTTCCACTTCACAATTATGTGCCACTTTGTGTTGGTCTATCACATAAAATCCCAACAAAATACAGTTACGATTTTGGTTGTAACATGACAAAATGTAGAAAATTTCAAGGGGTGTGAATACTTTTTCAAGGCACTGTATATGTGTAAAGTGCTGCATAAATTGATGGCGCTACATAAGTACCTGAAATACATAAAATATTAGTTGCTCAATTTCACCTATTGCTCATATTATATTTTTGCCTACTTTAATTTTCATTGTGTATTTATTTCCTGCAGACAACAGCACACACATCATTGCTTCTCAATACACGACTCACTTTTCTCAGACTATTTCAGCAATCTGCTAATAACTAATATATAAATATATATTGTTTAAACCGAGTTGTATTGTAATGAATAGGTAGAAAGTATTAATATTGGAATATTTTATATAATATTTTATCATGAATGACATCATATTAAATATTAATGTATACAGTGCCATCATCTCCTGGGGTTCTATGCAAAACAATAGATACAGTGATAGAGTATAGTAAAATTATACATCACAAATTCCATGAACAAGTACATACATGTAGCACTCTGCTCCTTTTGATCAGGCACTCGCAAGTAAATTTAGTTTTTGGCTGAGCTGTAACCAGCTCAGATTGAATGTATATAGTTTACTGGATCTGTTCTGGAATTGACTTGGTTGTGCAGTTCCCACTGTTGCCAGTAGGTGTCACTGGTACCATGGAACAGTGTGCGAATAACAACTTAGTGAAACTTTAATGAATATTCTTCTTTCAGAAACAGCCCAGTGGGAGGTTCTTGCCGCTGTGCATTCTGGGGGAGAGTATTTATGGGCCAGATGCCATGTGCTAGGGATTAGTTCTTACCTCCTGGCCCTCTGGGCTGGAGGGCTGCGTCATTGCAGCTGTACAAGTAGGCCCAGAAGCCTGTCTGGGGCCTACTACCGCAGAGGTGGTCCTTAGGCTGTCTTGCCTGCTAGGAAGAAGCCGAGCCAAGCTGAGGAGATCCAGGGGAGGACCCTTGCTGGAGAGAGCCAGGGTGAAGGCTGGTCTCTCAGAAGGGCCTGGTAACTTACTTACTAGGACGCATCTATCTCTAACCTATCCTTACAGTACTGCCGGGTCGGCTTAAAGGTTCTGGTACTGTGAAGAAGCTGTTCTACAATTCTAACAAGGTAACTGTCTGGCTGCTAAGTTTGTGAGAGAGACTTATCCAGGCGTATGCTGGCTGCTAAGCCTGTGAGAGAGGCTTGTCCAGACATCTTGCAGGTTGCTAGATCTGTGGCAGAGATCTACCCAGCCATATAAGATTTACAGAGAGAAAACTGTGTGTGTATTCTGAAGAGTCTGTAAGTGATCTGCTAGAAAAAGGTATCTCCAACTCCCCTTTACTGCTACTTCTTTCAATTTGTCTTGTAATAAAGCATTGGAAAAAAGAACTAAGTGACTGGTGTGTGCATTGGTGGGCGCAAGGCCCAATGTAGACTCTAAGTTCCTGATGTGGTGAAACTACAGGTAAGGGGTAACGGCAACAACCCAAATTTAAATCAGCAGCTCGTTCGGGGGTTAGTGCTACATGTGGGGGCATCGTCCGGGATTGTTTGTCGTTACCCTGAGAAACTCTGAGAAGTATTTCACCAATAGTCTATGCTAAAAGAGGAATTCCTGGGCTTTGTCACTTTCTCCAGGAAAAAGAGGGGTTGAATTGCAAGATCACATTTCTGACTGCGTAGGCTGCGGGTGGAGAAGTAAAAGCCCGGGAGCTACGTGATCAGAGGAGCAAGTGGGAGGAGCTACACCTGCTTGCTGCTGCGTGAGACACTGTGTGTGTGTCTGGCACTGAAGAGAGAGAAGTTTGCTGTTACTACAAGGAAGATCTGAGCCCAGCTATGGCTGAATTTTCTTTTGTGCAAACTGCAGTGGGGTCCAAAATGTTTCCTGCCATTAATTGTAGTTAATTCTTAGACCCAGGCCCAGTCCATGAACATGGTGGGGAGGAGTTCATGGACCAAGAATTGGTTACTCCAGCGTGACCAATTCTCTCATATGCCTTTGCTTCGTGAAATCCAGGAGAATAATCCTGAGGATTTCAGGAACTTTCTCAGGATGACGGACCCCGTTTTTCACCGTTTGTTGGCTTTGCTGACCCCTTATATCAGCAGGCAGGATACCTGCATGAGGCAAGCCATCACTCCAGAGCAGAGGCTAGTCGCCATGTTGCGGTACTTGGTGACTGGGAGAAGCCTGCAGGACCTCAAGTTCTCGACAGGCATCTCCCCCCAGGCTCTGGGGATCATTATCCCAGAGACCTGTTCTGCTATAATTCAGGTCCTGCAGACCATATTAAAGTAAGATTTATCCTTTAACATCACATTTTATTGTATTTAATGTTTGCTAAAGTATTGTATTTCTTTCCTCATTCCCTTATTACCATGATTGCAATATGCTGTGAATGTCCCCTTTGTCCTCATGCATGCTGTAATCTTTTAATGCTCTTTTAATGCTTTTTTGTCCTTCATGCATATTTGTCTTCACTAACCTCCCCAGTATGCTATGCTGGGCCCATATCCACCTAGTCTAGTCACTTAACAATATATTTTGTCAGCTCCATTGTAGTGCTTTACCCTAAACACCCCCTTAAAATGTTTCCAAATGGTCTGTGTGTCCTTAAATTAATTTATAAGCCCCCCTTAAAATATTTCCAAATGGTCTGTGTGCCCTTAAATTAATTTATAAGCCCCCCTAAAATGTTTCCAAATGGTCTGTGTGTCCTTAAATTAAGAAGTTATAAGCCCCCCTAAAATGTTTCCAAATGGTCTGTGTGTCCTTAAATTAATTTATAAGCCCCCCCCTTAAAATGTTTCCAAATGGTCTGTGTGTCCTTAAATTAAAGTATAAGCCCCCCTTAAAATGTTTCCAATTGATCTGTGTGTCCATAAATTAATTTATAAGCCCCCCTAAAATGTTTCCAAATGGTCTGTGTGTCCTTAAATTAATTTATAAGCCCCCCTTAAAATGTTTCCAAATGTTCTGTGTGTCCTTAAATTAATTAATTTATAACCCCCCCTTAAATTTCATCAATGGGCCATCAGAGGGGGTGAGGAATCTGATAAGTGGGCCTTATATTTTAGTCTTTAACCACTTGACCACTGGGCACTTAAACCCCCTTAATAACCAGACCAATGTTCAGCTTTCAGTGCTCTCACAATTTGAATGACAATTACTCAGTCATGCAACACTGTACCCAAATGAATTTTTTGTCCTTTTTTTCACACAAATAGAGCTTTCTTTTGGTGGTATTTAATCACTGCTGGGTTCTTTATTTTTTGCGCTATAAAAGAAAAAAGACCCAAAATTCTGTAAAAAAATGCATTTTTCTTCGTTTCTGTTATAAAATTTTGCAAATTATTAATTTTTTCTTCATATATTTTGGCCAAAATGTATACCGCTACATATCTTTGGTAAAAATAACCCAAATCGGTGTATATTATTTGGTCTTTGTGAAAGTTATAGAGTCCACAAGCTATGGTGCGAATATCTGAAAATTGATCACACCTGAAGTACTGACGGCCTATCTCATTTCTTGAGACCCTAACAAGCCAGAAAAGTACAAATACCCCCCAAATGACCCCTTTTTGGAAAGAAGACATTCCAAGGTATTTAGAAAGATGCATGATGAGTTTTTTGAAGTTGTCATTTTTTCCCACAATTCTTTGCAAAATCAAGATTTTTTTTTTTCTTTTTTTTTTTTCCACAAAATTGTCATATTAGCAGGTTATTTCTCACACACAGCATATGCATACCACAAATTACACCCCAAAACACATTCTGCTATTACTCCAGAGTACGGCGATACCACATGTGTGAGACTTTTACACAGCGTGGCCACATACAGAGGCCCAACATGCACGGAACACCATCAGGCGTTCTGGAGTGCCCAGGCCAATTCTGACATTTCTCTCCTACATGTAAAAATCATCATTTATTTGCTAGAAAATTACATAGAACCCCAAAACATTATATATATTTTTTTAGCAAAGACCCTAGAGAATACAGTTTTGTGCTTTCAAAAAAAACAAAACAGTAAAGTTAGCCCAATGTTTTTACATAATGTGAATAATGAAGTTATGCCGAGTAAATAGATACCTAACATGTCACCCTTCAAAATTGCACACGCTCGTGGAATGGCGCCAAACTTCGCTACTTAAAAATCCCCATAGGAGACGCTTTAAAAAATGTTACTGGTTACATGTTTTGAGTTACAGAGGAGGTCTAGGGCCAAAATTATTGCTCTCGCTCTACCGATCGCAGCGATACCTCACATGTGTGGTTTGAACACCATTTTCATATGTGGGCGCAACTTATGTATGCGTTCGCTTCTGACTGCGAGCACACGGGGACACGGGGAAATTTTTTTTTTTTCTTTTTTATTGTTCATTTTACTTTATTTATTTTAGTTTGAGGCTTTTTTCCAAAAAATAAATTTTTTGATCACTTTTATTTCTATTAAAAGGAATGTAAACATCCCCTGTAATAGGAATATGGCATGACAGGTCCTCTTTACAGTGAGATATGGGGTCAATAAGACCTCACATCTCACCTCTGGGCTGGGAAACCTAAAATAAAAAAAAAAAAAAAAAAAAGATCCTGGCTTTGATCGTAGCGGTGAGTCGGTAAAAGCACCTGAGGGCGGCGAAGGGGGGGGGACTTCCACAGCCTGGCCACATACAGAGGCAGAGTACAGCCGAGCATGGCCGAGTATGGCTGAGCATGGCAAAGTATGGCGGGGTATCGCAGAGTATGGCGGGGTATGGCGGGGTATGGCGGAGTATGGCGGGGCATGGCGGAGTATGGCGGGGCATGGCGGAGTATGGCGGGGCATGGTGGAGTATGTCGGAGCATGGCGGGGCATGGCGGGGCATGGCGGAGTATGGCGGAGTATGGCAGGGCATGGCGGAGTATGGCGGGCCATGGCGGAGTATGGCGGAGCATGGCAAAGTATGTCGGAGTATGGCGGGGCATGGCGGGGTATGGTGGAGTATGGCGGAGTATGGCGGGGCATGGCGGAGTATTGCACAGGGTTGCACAGGATCATTGCAGAGTATTGCACAGGGTTGCACAGGATCATTGCAGAGTATTGCACAGGGTTGCACAGGATCATTGCAGAGTATTGCACAGGGTTGCATAGGGTTGCAGAGTATTGCACAGGGTTGCACAGGATCATTGCAGAGTATTGCACAGGGTTGCAGAGTATTGCACAGGATCATTGCAGAGTATTGCACAGGATTGCACAGGATCATTGCAGAGTATTGCACAGGGTTGCAGAGTATTGCACAGGGTTGCACAGGATCATTGCAGAGTATTGCACAGGGTTGCAGAGTATTGCACAGGATCATTGCAGAGTATTGCACAGGGTTGCACAGGATCATTGCAGAGTATTGCACAGGGTTGCAGAGTATTGCACAGGGTTGCACAGGGTCATTGCAGAGTATTGCACAGGGTTGCAGAGTATTGCACAGGGTTGCACAGGATCATTGCAGAGTATTGCACAGGGTTGCAGAGTATTGCACAGGGTTGCACAGGGTCATTGCAGAGTATTGCACAGGGTTGCACAGGGTCATTGCAGAGTATTGCACAGGGTTGCAGAGTATTGCACAGGATCATTGCAGAGTATTGCACAGGGTCATTGCAGAGCATGGGGGGATGGCTGAGCATGGATGGATGGATGTGACTGTACATGTCACTGAGCTGCGCTGTGGGCACTACACATCCAGCCCACAGCGCTGCTCCCATCCGATCTCTCCCCCTCTGTACCGATCGGTACAAAGAGGGGAGGGAGGAACCGGCGTCATGACATGATGCCGGTTTGTTTACATGTGATCGCTCCGTCATTTGACGGAGCGATCACATGGTAAACGGCCGCGATCAGTATGGGGTATGGCGGGGTATGGCGGAGTATGGCGGGGTATGGCGGCGTATGGCGGAGTATGGCGGGGCATGGCGGAGTATGGCGGGGCATGGCGGAGTATGGCGGGGCATGGTGGAGTATGTCGGAGCATGGCGGGGCATGGCGGGGCATGGCGGAGTATGGCGGAGTATGGCAGGGCATGGCGGAGTATGGCGGGCCATGGCGGAGTATGGCGGAGCATGGCAAAGTATGTCGGAGTATGGCGGGGCATGGCGGGGTATGGTGGAGTATGGCGGAGTATGGCGGGGCATGGCGGAGTATTGCACAGGGTTGCACAGGATCATTGCAGAGTATTGCACAGGGTTGCACAGGATCATTGCAGAGTATTGCACAGGGTTGCACAGGATCATTGCAGAGTATTGCACAGGGTTGCATAGGGTTGCAGAGTATTGCACAGGGTTGCACAGGATCATTGCAGAGTATTGCACAGGGTTGCAGAGTATTGCACAGGATCATTGCAGAGTATTGCACAGGATTGCACAGGATCATTGCAGAGTATTGCACAGGGTTGCAGAGTATTGCACAGGGTTGCACAGGATCATTGCAGAGTATTGCACAGGGTTGCAGAGTATTGCACAGGATCATTGCAGAGTATTGCACAGGGTTGCACAGGATCATTGCAGAGTATTGCACAGGGTTGCAGAGTATTGCACAGGGTTGCACAGGGTCATTGCAGAGTATTGCACAGGGTTGCAGAGTATTGCACAGGGTTGCACAGGATCATTGCAGAGTATTGCACAGGGTTGCAGAGTATTGCACAGGGTTGCACAGGGTCATTGCAGAGTATTGCACAGGGTTGCACAGGGTCATTGCAGAGTATTGCACAGGGTTGCAGAGTATTGCACAGGATCATTGCAGAGTATTGCACAGGGTCATTGCAGAGCATGGGGGGATGGCTGAGCATGGATGGATGGATGTGACTGTACATGTCACTGAGCTGCGCTGTGGGCACTACACATCCAGCCCACAGCGCTGCTCCCATCCGATCTCTCCCCCTCTGTACCGATCGGTACAAAGAGGGGAGGGAGGAACCGGCGTCATGACATGATGCCGGTTTGTTTACATGTGATCGCTCCGTCATTTGACGGAGCGATCACATGGTAAACGGCCGCGATCAGCGGCCGTTTACCGTAAATCCGTGATGCACCGGGTCCTCTGGACCCGGCGGTCACGGTTGTTCCCGTGTGCGCGCCCCAGGGGGCGCGCGGGAGCAGTTTTCTGGAATCACGTCATATGACGTGATCCCAGAGTTATCCAGCCGCCCTGCAGCCGTCATTTGGCTATGGGGCGGTTGGCAAGTGGTTAAATAATACTTAAAATAAATGTTATACTGATGTTGGGCAAGAATGTTTTTTGTGTAATGTGCTTGCAATGTTATGTGCAAAAGTACTTATATTTTTTTTTCTTGTTTGACTCCCCAGTTTCCTTCAACACCACAGGAATGGCAAACTGTAGCATCCCATTTTGCCACCCGTTGGGACTTTCCCAACTGTGGAGGGGCTATAGATGGGAAGCACGTCCACATCGTGCCACCACCCCATTTGGGGTCATACTATTTTAATTATAAGGGGTTTCATAGTATCGTGTTAATGGCGGTGGTGTCGGCACAATATGAATTTCTGTATGTGGACGTGGGGAAGAATGGCCGAATGTCGGATGGAGGAGTCTTTGCCCGGACGGAGTTCTACCAGCGTCTCCAGAGTGGTGGCCTGGGATTGCCACCTGATGCGGATAACGTGGAAGGACTCCCCTTTGTCTTCATTGCAGATGAAGCCTTCGGTCTGGGCGAGCATTTGATGAGGCCATTTCCCCAAAGGACCCTCACCCCGCAGAGGAGGGTTTTTAACTACCGGCTGGCCAGAGCGAGAAGAGTTGTGGAGAATGCCTTCAAGATAATGGCCAGCTGGTTCCGCCTGTTTCTGACAGCAATCCATATGGCGGACTACAAACTTAATCATATTGTCCTAGCATGCTGCATTCTGCACAATTTAAAAAAAAAAATCTAGAGATTATATTGCCTCAGTTGGGCCTGAGGCCAGACTTATTCCAGAGAATCCTCTGACGGGCCTGGATACTGGCCGTACTGGCTTGGCCCCCCAAAGCGCCTGTGAAGTTAAGGATAAATATGTTAATTTTTTTACGGGTAGGGGGGCCATTGCAATGCCAGAGAATGTATAATTTTTATTATTAAAAAAATGATAAGATAAAATCTTGAAATGTATTTATTGCTTGCTTTTCTTTTTGGCTGTCTCCTAGATTCTCCTAGTGCACTTGTAGTGCCAAGTGTATTTTCCTTTAGTAAATAAGCCCCATTGTCACTGTAAACACCAAATTACTTACAAAACTGGTATTGATCATAGAAAGAAGAAGCCACACATTGTTGATTAGGAAACTTTTTAATCTGTGCACATTCACATGTGCGTTTATAATTTTTTTTAAATATATATATATATATTTCTTTTTTTAACAATTTTTTTTTTAAACTTTTTTTTTTACAAACAGGCATGTTTTAAAACATAACATACACACAACTCTGGAACTTACAAAGTTCAACATCTAGAAAATGAAGGCAATATCAGATATTATAGTGTCATAAATGTCTTGATATTGCCAAAAATCAAATGGAGTGATGTCACCCCTGTAAAAGCCAAATTTTGAAGATGCACACAAATTGGGATTCCAAATGGGTAATGCTATCTCCCATCATGGGGGATCAATGGACGTGTTTAGTGGGTGAAATCCCTTCCTCTCACCTACTAGCATTATGAGGAAGGGGTTGCACCCACAAAATGCGTACATTGAGATCCCCTGATGGCAGATAGCACATGTTGACACACCATGTGCATCTTCAAAATTTGGCTTTTCAAATTGTAAAAAATTAAAAGCATTGAATGTGGTCATCTAAAAAGGAAATGAAGAACATGATCGATTTCGTTTTAGGGAAAAAAGGGATTAAATTCTCCCCAAAACACCAATCATGTTCTTAATTTCCTGCTGCATGATGTCCAGCTGATTGCGCATGATGTCCAGGCGATTGCGCATTCCATCGATCTCCCCATTCCAGGCCAATGAGTCTTTGGGCGCTGTTGCTTGTAAATGGTTCGGCCGCTTCCCCTTCCACAACCAGCACATCACCTAAAATTGATTAAAAAACATGTATTTAGAAATAAGCAGGCATACATAGATTACCTGAAGCTGGGGTGTCAGACACTCACCTGGTGGTACACATCTCGCCCACTTCCTCCACCTCTCCTTCCTCAAGATCCTCGGGGGGGGGCTTGGGCTAATTTGCCAATCAGGTTGGCGATGTCGGGGGTCTCTGGTATCCTCTGACTGCTGTCTGAGTCTTTTCTCCCCTATGAGAATGAAACAAAAGTTATACTTAGCACACAGATATTTGAGTCCAGAAATAGGAATATGAAACATTGCTTTGAAGTGGTGTACAATTGTCTGTTTGGGCAGAGATCCAAGTTGAAGACATGATTAAAATTCCCTTTTAACCAAGCTCGAATACTTACCTTTTTTGGCCAAGTTTCACAGATAGAGACACCCCAAGTATCCACTGGAGCACCTGTGTGGGTTACACTAAAAAATGTATTCTGGAGTCCTACACTAGTGCTCCTGAGTCCAGATGTGTAAACAGCTGCCGAGTGTCCTCTCCTTACATTCCACTGAATGAATTTTGCTATTCATTCTAGTTTCAAACACATCTAGACAACAATGTCCTAAACTTCTTTTAATAAGATAAATTAGCAAGACCAAAATGTTGTTGAAACCCTGTATCAACTAAATACACTGTATATATTTTCAAACAAAGTTTCCTGCGAACAATATTTCCTTTGAACGATTACTGTGTCCACAAACATGAAAGTAGCCATTTAAAACTGTACAACAGTAAAGAAAAGCACATGGAGCAGCATGCAAGTTAATAATCAGAATAGGAACACACGACAAGTACTTACTTTTTTGAAGCACTTTCTTTATTCTTCTGTACTGATCCAGCTCCCTCAGTTTAAGGTCGGACCAGCGTTTCCTTAATTGGTCTTTGGAGCTGCGTACCCCAAAATTCTGCTGCAGAGTCTTCACAACTTTTGACATGATTTTGGCCTTGCGCAAATTCGGCTGGGTGTACGGTCCATGCTTCCTATCATAATCGTTCCTCCGCAAGATGTCCACCATCTCCACCATCTCTTCAAAGGCCATATTTGAGGCCTTAAATCTCTTCTTCCCGGATCGGGACGTTTCGGGCTCCGGGCTTTCCTTGTTACTGGAATAATTTCCAAACACCTGCTGTGTCTCCGCCATGTTGTTCCTACTGCGCACCGTAGAGAGAAGGGGCAGGGAATATTCGTGAACATTATAATATTTCCTCCCCCACGTGCCTCTTCCCCTGACTTCTCTGTCAAAAGCAATGGCAAAGCCATCCACCCGTCCCCACATGTCAGGGTGCTAGGTGTTATCCTGGACTCTGAACTCTCCTTTCGGCCCCACATCCAATCACTTTCCAAAGCTTGCCGCCTCAACCTCCGCAACATCTCTAAACTACGTCCCTTTCTAACCAATGAAACCACAAAGCTCCTGATTCACTCCCTGGTTATCTCTCGCCTCGACTACTGCAACTCCCTACTCATTGGCTTACCTTTAAATAGACTATCCCCCCTTCAGTCCATCATGAATGCTGCTGCCAGACTCATCCACCTTACAAACCGCTCAGTGTCTGCTACCCCTCTCTGCCAATCCCTCCATTGTCTACCACTCACCCAATGAATTAAATTCAAAATACTAACAATAAGTTACAAAGCCATCCACAACTTTGCCCCCAGCTACATCACTAACCTAGTCTGAAAATACCAACTTAATCGCCATCTCCTTTCCTCCCAAGACCTCTTGCTCTCTAGCTCCCTCATCACCTCCTCCCATATCCACCTCCAGGACTTCTCCCGAGCCTCGCCCATCCTCTGGAATTCCCTACCCCAATCTGTCAGACTGTCTCAAAATTTATCCACTTTTAGGCGATCCCTGAAAACTTTCCTCTTCAGAGAAGCCTATCCTGCCTCCATCTTACAAATGCACTATTTTCTCCATTAGCTCATCCCCCACAGCTATTACCCTTTTGTATAACTTGAACCTCCCTCCTAGATTGTAAGCTCTAAAGAGCAGGGCCCTCTGATTCCTCCTGTATTGAATTGTATTGTACTTGTACTGTCTGCCCTAATGTTGTAAAGCGCTGCGTAAACTGTCGGCGCTATATAAATCCTGTATAATAATAATAATAATAATAAAATATTTGTGAATTTATAATATTGCAGTGCGCCCTTATGTGTGCACAACACGCATGGTACTGCATTATCTTGCACTGAATTGCTCTGCACTTTGTCACTTTTTGAATCTAATATGCACTATTATTTGCAATGTAATAGTATTTAATATGGTGGTATATACTTTTATTATTTATACACCGTGTTGCACTTTGCACTTTATTTGTGTTCACTAGCATGACATTTAAACAATTTTTCAATGAAACACAATCAGCTGATGTATTTTCCCACTAGTGACATTTGCACCCTCACCCATACTGCTACCTTTAGCATTACTGTTATTTTACCGTTGGATTAGCGCAGCACCATACTGTATATTGATTCGGCTGTTAGTGTAGGGTTTACTTGGAAAAGCAAGCAGCTTTTCCATCCTTTCATATACCTGCACATGATAGCGTGGGAATAACTATTTTCCTTGTTTGTATCTAGCCACCAGGTTGCTAGAATTGGAGAAGGGCCAACGCCTCCTCTGTGAGGGAATTGTTGCTGAGGCCCTTCAGAAGGGGCTGAGGGGCCAGCTAACTGAGAGCAGCCACTTATATGAGCAAGTCCATCCTCCTCCTGCCACAAGTCCACCAAAAGAGCCACAGCCTCCAAGGAAGGCTGCAGGGAAGGGTGCATGGAAGGATGCAGGGCAGCGTGGAGGGAAGGCTGTAGCGAAGAGAAGAAAGTGATGACCTGGGTTCAGTCTGGTCTGACAGAAGACGCAGGCTGGTGTAGTACCATAGCCTGGGGACATATATGTCATCTGCTGCTGGTCTTGATCTCTGGGATTCCTGGACCAGATTGTGCTCCCTATTATATGGACTCCTCAAGATCCCAATTTTCTTTTCCACAGACTTGATGTGTGCACTGGGGCCAAAAGGCTTCACAAATTCCTAAAGTTACTCCAGCATTGCCTTCATCTTTATTTTGTTAACCAGAATAAATGGATATTTTGTTTTCTGAAAATACTTGCTTATGTGTTTTTATTCAAATACATTTCAAAAAGACAATGTCAAATTAACAAGGGACACCAACCTCCTTGAGGTTCAAAAAAAAAATGTATAATGTTATTGTGGTAACTTAACACAAAAAAAAAAAAATGGAGATCACTAGAAAATAATTTTAAAATAATCCTAAAGCAATATCTTGATAAAATCAAAAATAATAAAAGATGACTCTAAAAAAAATTTGTAAACATTATTATGGAGATCGGGCTTTTAAAAAATACAATATTATTCATGAGATCAGGAGAAATAATCCAGAAATCAGTTTGAGAGAACTCTGTGTGAATATGAGCAGCAAAACAACTTTGTTCTTCTAGCATTATAAAGAACACAATAATGTGCTGCATTAAACGATCACAGAATTTGCAGCGTGAGGAATGTGCTAGCTCCAATACGAACACTAGTTTTACCAGACCGAGTGCTTCTGTCTCGTACTTGCTTCAGAGCATGCGCCGTTTTTGGTCCGTCGGAACAGTATACAGACGAGCGGATTTCTCGATAGGGACTGGTTCCGGCGGAGTTCCGGCGGAAATATTTGAAAGATTTTTTGACAGAAAAGGTCCGATGAAGCCCACACACGATCGAATTGTCCGACGAATTCATTCCGTCTGACCTTTGCTGACGAAAAGTCCAGTCGTGTGTACACGGCATTAGTGTATTTAAAGGCAAAATTCTTTTTAATTTTGAAATGGCAATGGTTAACCCTGTCAGTTTTTTTTTTGTCTGTACCCAGTTGGGGAGATTTTCATTTACTACAGTATGAGGAGTTGCAGCGTGGTGTGGTGGCAGTAAACACTCAGAGTGCAGTTGCAGGGAACAAAACTAATAATGCTAAAGTTCAGCAAATCACAACAAGCACGGCAAGGCGCCCGGCAGGGAACACTCACAGAATGCAACAGAGATGTATAGCAGAGCAGGTCTTGAATGTGCCAACAGCATCTGCCTTGAGAGGTTAAATGCGACTTGAGAGGTCTCCAGGAAGGATGAGGTGTTCCTATCCTTCCCTAATCATCAGGGTCCTCTCTCTGCCGCTAATCACTGCCCCTGTTGGACAGGTGACCTGCCCTACACTACCCACATGCGAAATGCCAAGCCTGGGAGCCAGGGCCTGAAATAGGCTCTGTCTGACCTAAGATGGCTGCCAGGTCACATGAGGCAGCAGAATCCAATCAGATAGCTTCCACAGTGACCTAGGATAGATGAATCATGTTCCTCTTGACTGCCCCTGCAACTGCAATCTAGCTGCGGTCAAGTGCCACCTACAGTACCTTGAAAAAGTATTCATACCCCTTTGACATTTTCCACATGTGTCATGTTACAACCAAAAACATAAATTTATTTTATTGGGATTATTGTGGAACATAATTGTAATTGTAATTGTAAAGTGGAAGGAAAATGATAAATGGTTTTCAAAATTGTTTACAAATAAATATCTGAAAAGTGCATCTTGCATTTGTATTCAGCCCCCCTGAGTCAGTACTTTGTAGAACCACCTTTCGCTGCAATTACACCTGCAAGTCTTTTTGAGTATGTCTCTACCAGCTTTGCACATCTGGAGAGTGACATTTTTGCACATTCTTCTTTGCAAAATAGCTCAAGCTCTGTCAGATTGGATGGAGAGCATCTGTGAACAGCAATTTTCAAGTCTTGCCCCAGATTCTCCATTGGATTTAGGTCTGAACTTTGACTGGGCCATTCTAATGCCCCGTACACATGGTCGGACTTTGTTCGGACATTCCGACAACAAAATCCTAGGATTTTTTCCGACGGATGTTGGCTCAAACTTGTCTTGCATACACACGGTCACACAAAGTTGCCGGAAAATCCGATCGTTCTGAACGCGGTGACGTAAAACACGTACGTCGGGACTATAAACGGGGCAGTGGCCAATAGCTTTCATCTCTTTATTTATTCTGAGCATGCGTGGCACTTTGTCCGTCGGATTTGTGTACACACGATCGGAATTTCCGAAAACTGATTTTGTTGTCGGAAAATTTTATATCCTGCTCTCAAACTTTGTGTGTCGGAAAAACCGATGGAAAATGTGTGATGGAGCCTACACACGGTAGGAATTTCCGACAACAAGGTCCTATCACACATTTTCCGTCGGAAAATCCGACCGTGTGTACGGGGCATAACACATGATATGTTTAGGGTCGTTGTCCTGCTGGATAGTGATTCTCTGCACTAGTCTCAAGTCTTTTGCAGACTTTAACAGGTTTTCTTCTGATTGCCCTGTATTTGGCTCCATCCATCTTCCCATCAACTGTGACCAACTTCCCCGTCACTGCTGAAGAAAGGAAACCCCACAACATAATGCTGCCAACACCATGTTTCACAGTGGGGATGGTGTGTTCAGGGTGATGTGCAGGGTTAGTTTTCTACCATACATAGCGTTTTGCTTTTAAGCCAAAAAGTTAAATTTGGTCTCATCTGACCAGAGCACCTTCTTCCACATGTTCGCTGTGTTCCTCACATGGCTTCTCGCAAACTGTAAACGGGACTGCTTACGGCTTTCTTTCAACATGGCTTTCTTGGCATTCTTCCATAAAGGCCAGATTTGTGAAGTGCACGACTAATAGGGATGAGCTCGATGTTCGAGTCGAACGTAAGTTCGACTCGAACATTGGATGTTTGCCTGTTCACCGAAAAGTGAACAATTTGGGGTGTTCGCCGCAAATTGAAAAGCCGCGGAACACCCTTTAAAAATCTATGGGAGAAATCAAAAGTGCTCATTTTAAAGGCTTATATGCATGGTATTGTCAAAAAAAGTGTTTGTGGACCTGGGTCTTGCCCCAGGGGACATGTATCAATGCAAAAAAAAGTTTAAAACAGCAGTTTTTTTGGGGAGCAGTGATTTTAATAATGCTTAAAGTGAAACAATAAAAGTGAAATATTCCTTTAAATTTCGCACCTGGGGGGTGTCTATAGTATCCCTGTAAAGTGGCGCATTTTTCCCGTCCCTATGCAAAATGACCTTTCTAATGGAAAAAAGTCATTTAAAACTACTACTATAATGAATTGTTGGGTCCCTCAATACAGATAAAAGTCATTGAAAAAAAACGGCATGGGTTTCCCCTCCAGTCCATTACCAGGCTCTTTGGGTCTGGTATGAATATTAAGGGGAACCCCGAACCAAAATGAAAAACAAAAAATTGCGCGGGGGTCCCCCCAAATTCCATACCAGGCCCTTCAGGTCTTGTATGGATATTAAGGGGAGCCCTGCGCTAAATTTTTCTTTAAAAATGGCGTAGAGGTCCCCCTCAAAATCCACACCAGACCCTTCAGGTCTGGTGTGGATTTTAAGGGGAACCCCGCGCCAAAAAAAATGGCATGGCAAAAATGTCAAAAATCCATACCAGACCCTTATCCGAGCACGCAACCTGGCAGGCCGCAGGAAAAGGGGGGGGGACGAGAGAGCGCCCCCCTCCTGAACCGTACCAGGCCACTTGCCCTCAACATGGGGAGGATGCTTTGGGGTCCAAAGCACCATGTCCCCATGTTGATGGGGACAAGGACCTCATCCCCACAACCCTTGCCCGGTGGTTCTGGGGGGTCTGCGGGCGGGGGGCTTATCGGAATCTGGAAGCCCCTTTAACAAGGGGAACCCCAGATCCCGGCCCCTTCCTATGTGAATTGGTAACGGGGTACATTGTACTCCTACCATTTCACAAAAAAAAGTGTCAATAATGTTAAAGAAAATTTGATAAATGTTAACAAATGTTTTTTTCCTTAAAAAAGAAAAAAAAATTCCAGCGATGTACATCCATTCTCGACCGACGATACCGGGAAAAAAATCCGCTACTGATGCCTCATAGGTGGTTCCCATAGAATGACTCTACACCTGCCGTGACAGCTCTTAAATAGCTAAGGGCGGGGCCACCCCATGATGTATGTGGGTGACCCCGCCCCCTCTGACGCCAGGGGTTTCCTGTGGTTTCCCAGTGGCATCAGATGGGGGCGGAGCCACCCCCATCTATTACCCTCATCATCTCCACCTTTTACCCTTATCATCTCCCGACTACTGTCCACCACCATTTATTAACCTAATCATTTCCATCCATTACCCCCATCATTTGCATCTATTACCCCCATCATATTCCGACTACTGTCCCACCACCATCTATTTACCTCATCATTTCCATCTAATACCCACATCATCTCCCGACTACTGTACACCACCATCTATTACCCCCATCATCTCCATCTTTTACCCCCATCATCTGCAGACTACTGTACACCACCACCATCTATTAACCTCATCATCTCCATCTATTGTCCTCATCATCCCCCAACTACTGTCCACCACCATTTTTTAACGTCATCATCTCCCAGCTACTGTCCCACCACCATTTATTACCTCCATTATCTCCTGACTACTGTCCCACCACCATCTATTACCCCCATCATCTCCAGACTACCGTACACCACCATCTATTACCCGTGACGGGTGACTCTGCCCCCATCGGATGCCACGGGAAACCACAGGAAACACCTGTGGCGTCAGAGAGGGCGGGGTCTCCCACGTACGTCATGGGGGGCCCCACCCTTAGCTATTTAAGAGCTGTCATGGCGGGTGTAGCGTCATTCGACTGGAACCACCTATGGGGCATCAGTAGCGGCTTTTTTTTGTATCGTCGGTCGAGAATGGATGTACATCACTGGAATTTTTTTTCTTTTTTAATAAAGGACTTATCCCAAGCTGTCTCTTGTGTTTTTTAACATTTTTTGACACTTTTTTTGTGAAATGGTAGGGGTACAATGTGCCCCGTTACCAATTCACATGGGGGGGATCTGGGGTTCCCCTTTTTAAAGGGGGCTTCAAGATTTTGATAAGCCCCCCTCCCGCAGACCCCCACAACCACCGGGCAAGGGTTGTGGGGATGAGGTCCTTGTCCCCATCAACATGGGGACAAGGTGCTTTGGACCCCAAAGCATCCTTCCCATGTTGAGGGCATGTGGCCTGGTACGGTTCAGGAGGGGGGGGCGCTCTCTGAAGGGTCTGGTATGGATTTTGAGGGGGACCCCTAAGCCATTTTTTTTAAATTTGGCGCAGGGTTCCTTAATATCCATACGAGACCTGAAGGGCCTGGTATGGAATTTGGGGGGACCCCCACGCAATTTTTTTTTTCATTTTGGTTCGGGGCTCCCCTTAATATTCATACCAGACCCAAAGGGCCTGGTAATGGACTGGGGGGGACCCATGCTGTTTTTTTCAATGACATTTATCTGTATTGTGGGACCCGACAATTAATTACAGCCCCAAGCAATTTTAAATGACTTTTTTTCCTTTAGAAATGTAATTTTGCACAGGGACTGTTCTAAACATGGGAAAAATGCGCCACTTTACAGGCATACTATAGACACCCCCCAGGTACGAAATTTAAAGGAATATTTCACTTTTATTGTTTCAATTTAAGCATTATTAACCGGTTCCTGACCGGCACATGCTGATGTACGTCAGCAGAATGGCACGGCTGGGCAAATGGGCGTACCTGTATGTCCATTTGAATTCCCCGCTGCACCATTGCGTGTGCGCCGGCTGGCCGGGAGCTCCGTGAGTCAGGTCGCGGGTCCCTCGAACGGGGTAGATGTAAACAGCATCTCCCCGTTCTGCCTAGTGACAAGTGTCACTGATCACAGCTCCCTGTCATCGGGAGCTGTGATCAGAGTAATGACACACACAGCCCATCCTCCTGACAGTTAGAATCACTCCCCTAGGACACACTTAACCCCTCCCCACCCCCTAGTGGTTAACCCCTTCACTGCCAGTGTCATTTACACAGTAATCAGTGCATTTTTAATCGCACTGATCGCTGTATAAATGACAATGGGCCCAAAAATGTGTCAAAAATGTTCGACATGTCCGCCATAACGTCGCAGTCACAATAAAAATCGCTGATCGCCGCCATTACTAGCAAAAAAAAAATTATTAATAAAAATGCCATAAAACTATCCCCTAATTAGTAAACGCTATAACTTTTGCACAAACCAATCAATAAACGCTTATTGTGATTTTTTTTTTACCAGAAATATGTAGAAGAATATGATCGGCCTAAACTGAGGAAAAAAAATTTTTTTTTATATATTTTTGGGGGATATTTATTATAGCAAAAATGTAAAAAATAATGCGTTTTTTTCAAAATTGTCGCTCTTATTTTGTTTATAACGCAAAAAATAAAAATCGCAGAGGTAATCAAATACCACCAAAAGAAAGCTCTATTTGTGGGAAAAAAAGGACGTCAATTTTGTTTGGGAGCCACGTCGCACGACCGCGCAATTGTCAGTTAAAGCGATGCAGTGCCGAATCGCAAAAAACGCTCTGGTCAGGAAGGGGGTAAAATGTTCCGGGGCTGAAGCGGTTAAAATCACTGCTCCCGAAAAAAATTGCCGTTTTTAAAACTTTTTTTTGCATTGATACATGTCCCTTGGGGCAGGACCCGGGTCCCCAAACACTTTTTATGACAATAACTTGCATATTAGCCTTTAAAATTAGCACTTTAGATTTTTCATGTTCGTGTCCCATAGACTTTAATGGTGTTTGCGTGTTCGATCAAATTTTTTGCCTGTTCGCAAGTTCTCGTGCGAACTGAATCGGGGGGGGGGGGGGTGTTCGGCTCATCCTTAATGACTAATAGCTGTCCTGTGGACAGATTCTCACATTTGAGCTGTGGATCTTTGCAGCTCCTCTAGGGTAACCATGGGCCTCTAGGCTGCTTCTCTGATTAATGTTCTTCTTGCCCGGCCTCTCAGTTTAGGTGGAAGGCCATGTCTTGGTAGGTTTGCAGTTTTGCCATACTCTTTCCATTTTCAGATGATGGATTGAACAGTTTGAGCATGTTAAAAGCTTGGGATATTTTTTTATAACCTAACCCTGCTTTAAACTTCTCTACAACTTTATCTCTGATCTGTCTGGTGTGTTCCTTGGCCTTCATAATGCTGTTTGTTCATTAAGGTTCTCTAACAAACCTCTGAGGGCTTCACAGAGCAGCTGTATTTATATTGAGATTAATCTACACATATGTGCACTCTATTTACTAGGTGACTTCTGAAGTCAACTGGTTCTACTAGATTTTAATTAGGGGTATCAGAGTAAAGGGGACTGAATACAAATGCACACCACACTTTTCAGATATTTATTTGTAAAAAATGTTGAAAACCATTTATCATTTTCCTTCCACTTCACAGTTATGTGCCACTTTGTGTTGGTCTATCACATAAAATCTCAATGAAATACATTTACGTTTTTGGTTTTAACATTACAAAATGTGGAAAATTTCAAGGGGTATGAATATTTTTTCAAGGCACTGTACAGTTGAATAAATAGACTGAACCTGCCTATAAGAGTAAACTAAAAATTAAATGATAACCTCCTCACATTCACAGTTTGTTGACTAGCATTCTTAGGCACTGGGCCCCTTACTGACAGCTTGTTATTCTATGTGCTGTTTCTGAAATAGAACATGTATATGGGTTCCTAATAATGTGGCTGCACTATCTCTGACAGTTATCAGCATCAGACTAACAATCAGGAACTAATCAGCGTGGTTCCCAATCATGTCAGCACATGACAGCCAGACATAGTTACATAGTAGGTGAGGTTGAAAAAAGACACAAGTCCATCAAGTCCAACCTATGTGTGTGATTATATGTCAGTATTACCTTGTATATCCCTGTATGTTGTGACATGGTGATAACATACTACTGGGAGCAGTAAAATGCATCAAGGAAGTTTGTTTTTTGGGTGGAGATACTTTATATGCAGTATTTTTTTTTTACTATTTAATAAATATAATAAAAAGAGTTAATGGTGATTCTGTAAAGGGCTGTAAGAGTCTATTGTTATTGTTATGCTACTTGTGCTTTGTACAATTTGGAAATTCAATAAATACTATCTTTAACCGATTGCCGCCCGCCAGACGTCAAATGACGTCACGGCGGTGCAGCTCTCCATCTGGGGGGGCTTCATATGACATCCTCAGCTTTCCGGCCCTCTAGGCGTCGCGCATGCACCCGCCGCGGAGTTTGGGAGCCTACGCGAGTGCCTGGCGGCCCGATGTCCGCAGGGCACCCGTGATTACCCGTTAACACAGCAGGACCATTGATCTATGTGTGTAAACACACAGATCCACATCCCGTCAGGTGAGAGGAGACCGATGCTTTGTTCCCAGTACAGAGGAACACCGATCGGTCTCCTTCCCTGACAGTTAGAATCACTCCCTAGGTAACACATTTAACTTCTTGATCGCCCCCTAGTGTTAACCCCTTCCCTGCCAGTCACATTTATACAGTAATCAGTGCCTTTTTATAGCACTGATCGCTGTATAAATGTGAATGGTCCCAAAATAGTGTCAAAAGTGTCCGATATGTCTGCCGCAATATCGCAATCACGATAAAAATTGCAGATCGCCCCCATTACTAGAAAAAAAAATAAAAAAATAAAAATGCCATAATTCTATCCCCTATTTGTAGTCGCTATAACTTTTGCGCAAACCAATCTATATACACTTATTGCAATTTTTTTTTACCAAAAATGTGTTGAAGAATACATATCGGCCTAAACTGAGGAAAAAAATAGTTTAAAAAATATATATTTGGATATTTATTATAGCAAAAAGTAAAAAATATTGTGTTTTTTTTCAAACTTGTCACTCTTCTTTTGTTTACAGCGCAAGAAATAAATATTCATTTGGGTACAGTGCAGCATGACTGCGCAATTGTCATTCAAAGTGTGACAGCGCTGAAAGCTGAAAAATGGCTTGGGCAGGAAGGGGGTTTAAGTGCCCTGTATTGAGGTGGTTGAAAAAGAGAGCTTTAACCCCTTCGCACCGAGCGTACACATATATGCCTCCTCGGTTTTAGGGTGTTATACTAGGATGATGCCCGCAGCTGCAGTCATCTTTCTGGTACCGTTTTTTAAAGCGGGCGGTCGGCTTTCCAGGGATAACAACCGATGTGGCTAAAAGCCACTCAGTTGTTATCCCCCTGACATCCCCCCCTCCCGCCACCTTCCGCTGCTCTTCCGACGTCTAAACACAGACTGGCACAAATCCAGAAACGGCTTTGTTCCAGTCTCCTATATGTAAACACGGAAGCGACGTCATGACGTCACTTCCGGTTTACTCGGATGCCAATGGCCCCGGTTTAAAAAAAAAAATACAGTATTCAGAATCGCCGTTTTTTGCGATCTGAATACCTTGAAGTGCAAAGGAGGGATCGGGGGTCTTTTAGACCCCCGATCCCTCCAAAAAGAGTACCTGTCACCACTTATTACTGTCACAAGAGATGTTTACATTCCTTGTGACAGCAATAAAAGTGATCAAAATGTTTTTTTTTAAACACAATGTAAAAAAAAAAAATTTTAAAGCGATCCCATCCCCGCGAGCTTGCGCAGCAAAGAAAGCATACGTAAGTCACGTCCACATATGTAAATGGTGTTCAATACACACAAGTGAAGTATCGCCGCGATCGTCAGAGCGAGAGCAATAATTCTAGCACTAGACCTCTGTAACTCTAACCTGGTACTATATGCAAACGAGAAGATCTGGACAGCCGCACTCCAGGAAGTAATAATCAAAGTTTCTTTATTTTAAAATCAGGAACACATCAGATACAGGACATCAGAGACAGAGTGTACAGATCATAGGCTAATGCGTTTCACACTTGTCCAAGTGCTTACTCATAGCTAATGATAATAGAAAATCAGACCACATATATACTAACTATTATTGATCACGTGACCAAGTAATCAATGCAATCACATGAAGCAGCTGAAATTCAGCTGTGGGGAATGTGAGTGTGAGTGAGCATTTAAATCTTGAAAGTCACTATACATATAAAGTGTATATGTGTGAGCAGAAGAGATAAATGTGAAGGTGTCAAAATTGTTTACTGTGAAAAAGTGCATAAAAATGATTTGTGAATAAGAATAATAAAATATATTATATAAAATTTGAAATAAAAATTCCAAAATATAATTGTAATGAATGCTGAAATCAATTATGAGTGAAGAGACCACAGAATGGGTATAAATGTAGTGATACAAACATAAATTGATTGTAACAGGTGATAAAAGGAATTTTATATGAATTTTATTAGTGTCATGAATGAATAAAATAACAAAATAAATGAGAATAAACTAGAATGAAATAAATGGTGGTGTGTATTTAAAGAAATCAAGAGCTAAGCTTGTGTACGTGATAGATGTGATAAATGACATTTGTGGCTAGACCGCGTATGAAGGTACATAAAATTGACATTATTTTTAATATCATTTATGTTGTAAAGAGTACCTGATCACGTAAAAAGGAAAGGGAAGGAAAATACACAGAGAAAACAGTCAGTGGATACATGTCTCCGCTATTTATAGTAAAAGTTATATAATTAAAAGTTATATAATTGTATCAAAAAGTTCTTTTTAAATATACATTTGTTGTTTATGTTTACTCCAGTATCTTGTTAACATACAATAACAACTTTTCGTAGTTTCTGAGAATGAAGCATTTCTTCTAAATAAACAAAATCAAGAAGAAACAAAACATAATGTGAAGAGCTTCTACCGAAAAGCGATACCCATGAGTCTTTCATTAGTTAATAGGGTTTGACATGTTTTCATACTCTGAGTAAACTCTTGAGTGCTGTGATAAGAAAAAAACATTTAATGGGATATAAAACTATGTTCATGACAAAACTAAATCATATTTAGTTTGAAACCTACATTACAAAATGTTACAAAAAATTGACACGCACAGAGCTGTGCGTATGTGCAAGTGTGTGTATATATGGGTGTGGGTGTGGGAAGGTTCATTTCAGCTGAAACAAATCGGCTTCTATGTCAAAGAACTCCTGCACACACATACACATAAAGATCTTGCTCATTAGGACTACAATTGTCTACTCTATAGAGACTAAAAAAGGCATATTTCAGCTACCATATACATATTGGCTGAATGAAGAACCATCTGAAAGGTCTATAGAAATGAATGTGTAGTTCTAAGTCTAAACCATCAATCAAGGGAATGCTCGCTAAAAATTATTTGTCAAATTTGGTAATAAATTTCCAGGAGGAGGGATAAGAAGTTTAATAAAAAGTAAAAAAGAATCTGTTTCCATTGATATGATAAATGAAATATGAGTAGTTTTATTTTTGTTTGTTAATTTAGTTTATATTGATGTTTTTATTAATATTTATCAAACCTTTTTGTCGCTATGTCACACTATAGTGAAATTTATTAGGGTGTCTAGAGTGTTAAGAAGCATTAGGTTCGACATTAAATTAGCTACTCTGACCAGCAGTTGAACCGCATTAATATTCATATTAGTCAAAAGGAATGTAATTTAAAATATTTAGAGTGTTGAAGCGTGTTCAAATAAACATAAGGTCAGTCATACTATTCAGCGGTGGAACTACAAACATCCCTGTATAGGTCAAAAGGAAGTGAAACCACTTCCCCTTGAACATGATAGTAAAATTTGAAAATAATAATAGGGAGGATATGATAACATTGACCTATTAGGGGTTTAACCACTTGCTTACCGGGCACTTAAACCCCCCTCCTATCCAGACCAATTTTCAGCTTTCGGCGCTGACGCACTTTGAATGACAATTGCGTGGTCATACAACACTGTACCCAAATGAAATTTTTATCATTTTTTCACCACAAATAGAGCTTTCTTTTGGTGGTATTTGATCACCTCTGCGGTTTTTACTTTTTATTAAAAAAATGTAAAAAACTGAATTTTTTTTAAAAAAAAAGTTTATTTTTTTATATTTTGTTTTAAAAAAATTTTAAACGGGTAATTTTTCTCCTTCATTGATGTACGCTGATGAGGTGGCAGTGATGGGCACTGATAGGCGGCAGTGATGGGCACTGATGGGTGGCAGTGATGGGCACTGATGGGTGGCAGTGATGGGCAGCACTGGCAGGTGGCACTGATTGGCACTACAGGTGGGCATTGATAGGTGGTACTTGTGGGCACTGATAGGTGGTACTTGTGGGCACTGTTAGGTGGCACTGTGGGCACTGTTAGGTGGCACTGTGGGCACTATTAGGTGGCACTGTGGGCACTATTAGGTGGCACTTTTATTGGGCACTGATGAGGCAGATGTGCCTCTTCCACTTGGGGACCGATGTCCCTCACATCCGATCCGGTGATCGGCTTTTTTTTCTACTCGCGCTGTCAGCGTGAGTAAAAAAAAACCCGATTACCGATCTTTTGTTTACATCATGTGATCAGCTGTCATTGGCTGACAGCTGATCACATGGTAAGGGGCCGGGACCGGCCCCTTACACAGATCGGTGATCAGCCGAGTCTCAGTGACTCGGTGATCACAACGCGCCCTGCAGGGCGCGCGCAGGGAGCGTGCACAGGGGAGGACGTCATATGACGTCTTCCCGGGAATGTAGGTCCGCGCTGTAGCCGTCATTCGGCTATAGCGCGGATGCCAAGCGGTTAAATGGCAAGCAATAAAGTGGAAACACATAGAGAGACACAACTATAATATCGGGTATGTGTGTCTCTATATCCATAAATACAATGGTCTATGGAGACATGAAGGGAGAAAATAGAAAAGTAGAGTCATATGTGAACACCATCAGAAGATGTTTGACTCTGTGGAAACAGGGATCGGAACTATGAAATCGTCGTGTGTATAAGCACTGTTGTTGGTAAAACTTACTGGATGTTTTAACTCATGATATGCCAGTGCATATACAGATAAGTCTATGGAGATAGAGGCAAAGTAAAATCAAATCGCAACAAATCTATGTGCACAAATATAATAAAGTAATTGTGACTAACGTTGACTACAGTTTTTTATAAATGTGTTATTTCATTTCGCTATGTCACTAAGACTATATTTTTTATTTTTATTTATTGATGTAATATGCTCTAAATATTTAATATGACTGTATACAGACATATCTATATATGCTACCTCCACACAGATAATGATTTATTATGATTGTAATCATGTTTTTATAGTCTCATATATGTTCCTATTGTGATCATATTAATGACCACAGGTGAGAGAAATATATAGTAACATCTATTAAATATATTATTTATCATTATTTTATCTGTGTGTGGGGGGGGGCACTTTTGAACTAAAAAAGTATATATATATAAGGTGGGGCTGGATGATCAAAACCACTTATAAATAGCCTGTATATCAGTCATAATAATAGGAAACGTCCCATTCGAAGTTTAAGCCAAGGGGAATTCTGGTGTTTAAAGAAAAAATCCAAAAAACTTCACGTTTACATAAAAGATGGCATTTGTCTCCTCCCCTTGTGGGCATAGCTATTTTCTCTACTCCTTGAATAAATAGACTGGAAACATCTTTGTGGTGTGTGAAAATCCAGTGCTTGGCTACATTTGTTAATTTGTCTTTTGTTATGTCATATAAATGATCGTGTAGGCGATCTTTGAGTCGTCGTGTTGTGCGGCCAACGTACTGGACTTGGCATATGTCGCAAGTAATGACATACACCAAGAACTGTGTGTTGCAATTGATGAAAGAAGAGATTTTAAAGTTTTTACCATTAGTGCATGAGTGTATATTTTTATCCACTTTGATATGGCGGCAATAATTGCAGCCCATCTTCCCACATCTATAATTTCCTGTGAAATTCAACCAGTTTGTTTTATTACGTTTTTTTGGGAACAAACTCGGTGATAGAGTTTCCCAAAGTAGTTGCTCTCCATGAGACCACTTTTATACCTCCAGAGAGGATTTTACTGTAAATAGGGTCATTAAATAGGATGGGAAGGTACCTATTTATGATATTTTTTATTTTTTTGAAATCCAAACTATAGGGCGTGGAGAAAACCGGAATTGAGATATCACTTGGGAATTTCTTGGATGGATTTTTGTTCCTTTTTGGTGTGTTCTCTTTTAAAAGGGTATGCCTAGGTATACTGCTAACTGTATCAAGTGTCTTTGTGATGAGGGAAGCAGAGTACCCACGGTCTTTGAAGCGCTGTGCCATCTCCTGCGATTCTGTATAGAATTATTCAGGTGTGCTGCACAGACGTTTCAGCCTCAGAAACTGACCATGTGGTACTCCCCTAATGGTGTGTTTGGGGTGCGCAGAGTCGGCTCTGAGTATGGTGTTTCCTGCTGTAGGCTTTCTGTAAAGGCTGGTGTGAATCATGTCCCTGGTTCCCATTAACTTAACATCAAGAAAAACTATATCATTGATTTACAAATTTCCAGTAAATTTGAGATTAAGGTTGTTATCATTAAAGTAGGAAAGCCATATGTTAATGCCAGCATGGGCATCAGACGTGATGAACAAGAGATCGTCAATGAAACGACAGAAAAATACAGTGTCCTGTCGGCGGTGACTATCACATCCAAAGATGCGGGACCTCTCCCACCAACCCATGAAAAGGTACAGGCTATTTATAAGTGGTTTTGATCATCCAGCCCCACCTTATATATATACTTTTTTAGTTCAAACGTGCCCCCCACACAGATAAAATAAAGATAAATAATATATTTAATAGATGTTACTATATATTTCTCTCACCTGTGGTCATTAATATGATCACAATAGGAACATATATGAGACTATATATACATGATTACAATCATAATAAATCATTATCTGTGTGGAGGTAGCATATATAGATATGTCTGTATACAGTCATATTAAATATTTGGAGCATATTGCATCAATAAATAAAAATAAAAAATATAGTCTCAGTGACATAGCGAAATGAAATAACACATTTATAAAAAACTGTAGTCAACGTTAGTCACAACTACTTTATTATATTTGTGCACATAGATTTGTTGCAATTTGATTTTACTTTGCCTCTATCTCCATAGACTTATCTGTATATGCACTGGCATATCATGAGTTAAAACATCCAGTAAGTTTTACCAACAACAGTGCTTATACACACGACGATTTCATAGTTCCGATCCCTGTTTCCACAGAGTCAAACATCTTCTGATGGTGTTCACATATAACTCTACTTTTCTATTTTCTCCCTTCATGTCTCCATAGACCATTGTATTTATGGATATAGAGACACACATACCGGATATTATAGTTGTGTCTCTCTATGTGTTTCCACTTTATTGCTTGCCATTTAAACCCCTAATAGGTAGATGTTATCATATCCTCCCTATTATTATTTTCAAATTTTACTATCATGTTCAAGGGGAAGTGGTTTCACTTCCTTTTGACCTATACGGGGATGTTTGTAGTTCCACCGCTGAATAGTATGACTGACCTTATGTTTATTTGAACACGCTTCAACACTCTAAATATTTTAAATTACATTCCTTTTGACTAATATAAATATTAATGCGGTTCAACTGCTGGTCAGAGTAGCTAATTTCATGTCGAACCTAATGCTTCTTAACACTCTAGACACCCTTAATAAATTTCACTATAGTGTGACATAGCAACAAAAAGGTTTGATAAATATTAATAAAAACATCAATATAAACTAAATTAACAAACAAAAATAAAACTACTCATATTTCATTTATCATATCAATGGAAACAGATTAAATTTTTCATTACATTAATTAATCTGTGAGAGTTCCCCCCCTTTACTTTCCCTGCCATCTTTCACTCTGGGAATCCGCCATCAAGTTTGGTTCTTTTTTACTTTTTATTAAACTTCTTATCCCTCCTCCTGGAAATTTATTACCAAATTTGACAAATAATTTTTAGCGAGCATTCCCTTGATTGATGGTTTAGACTTAGAACTACACATTAATTTCTATAGACCTTTCAGATGGTTCTTCATTCAGCCAATATGTATATGCTAGCTGAAATATGCCTTTTTTACTCTCTATAGACAATTGTAGTCCTAATGAGCAAGATCTTTATGTGTATGTGTGTGCAGGAGTTCTTTGACATAGAAGCCGATTTGTTTCAGCTGAAATGAACCTTCCCACACCCACACCCATATATACACATACTTGCACATACGCACAGCTCTGTGCGTGTCAATTTTTTGTAACATTTTGTAATGTAGGTTTCAAACTAAATATGATTTAGTTTTGTCATGAACATAGTTTTATGTCTCAATAAATGTTTTTTTCTTATCACAGCACTCAAGAGTTTACTCAGAGTATGAAAACATGTCAAACCCTATTAACTAATGAAAGACTCATGGGTATCGCTTTTCGGTAGAAGCTCTTCACATTATGTTTTTGTTTCTTCTTGATTTTGTTTATTTAGAAGAAATGCTTCATTCTCAGAAACTACGAAAAGTTGTTATTGTATGTTAACAAGATACTGGAGTTAAACATAAACAACAAATGTATATTTAAAAAGAACTTTTTGATACAATTATATAACTTTTAATTATATAACTTTTACTATAAATAGCGGAGACATGTATCCACTGACTGTTTTCTCTATGTGTTTTCCTTCCCCTTCCTTTTTACGTGATCAGGTACTCTTTACAACATAAATGATATTAAAAATAGTGTCAATTTTATGTACCTTCATATGCGGTCTAGCCACAAATGTCATTTATCACATCTATCATGTACACAAGCTTAGCTCTTGATTTCTTTAAATACACACCACCATTTATTTCATTCTAGTTTATTCTCATTTATTTTATTTTATTCATTCATGACACTAATAAAATTCATATAAAATTCCTTTTATCACCTGTTACAATCAATTTATGTTTGTATCACTACATTTACACCCATTCTGTGGTCTCTTCACTCATAATTGATTTCAGCATTCATTGCAATTATATTTTGGAATTTTTATTTCAAATTTTATATAATATATTTTATTATTCTTATTCACAAATCATTTTTATGCACTTTTTCACAGTAAACAATTTTGACACCTTCACATTTATCTCTTCTGCTCACACATATACACTTTATATGCATAGTGACTTTCAAGATTTAAATGCTCACTCACACTCACATTCCCCACAGCTGAATTTCAGCTGCTTCATGTGTTTGCATTGATTACTTGGTCACGTGATCAATAATAGTTAGTATATATGTGGTCTGATTTTCTATTATCATTAGCTATGAGTAAGCACTTGAACAAGTGTGAAATGCATTAGCCTATGATCTATACACTCTGTCTATGATGTCCTGTATCTGATGTGTTCCTGATTTTAAAATAAAGAAACTTGGATTATTACTTCCTGGAGTGCGGCTGTCCAGATCTTCTCGATTGCATATAGTCTCTACTAGCCTGAGCCAGCACCTGGAACCTCTCATCTCTGGAGAGCAAGATCAGCTTTACACCTGGTGAGACCTAAACTAGTGCGGGGATAACTTTTGTATTGCAACACTAACCTGGTAACCGTTAAATTTTTGTTAAAGCCTCGCCTATGGAGATTTTTAGATACCATAGTTTGTCGCCATTCCACGAATGTGCGCAATTTTAAAGCGTGACATGTTTGGTATCTATTTACTTGGCGTACCATCATCTTTCACAATATACAAAAAAATTGGGCTAACTTTACTGTTTAGTTTTTTTAACCACTTCAATACAGGGCATTTTCACCCCCTTCCTGCCCAGACCAATATTTAGTTTTCACCACTGTCCCACTATGAATGACAATTGTGCAGTCATGCAACACTGTACCCAAATGAAATTTTTATGTTTTTTTTTTTCCCCCACAAATAGAGCTTTCTTTTGGTGGTATTTGATCACCTCCTGCGGGTTTTTATTTTTTGCGCTATAAACAAAAGAAGAGTAACAAGTTTGAAAAAAAAAAAAACACAATATTTTTTACTTTAATATAATAATATTATATTACAATTTAAAAAAAAAAAATTTCATCAGTTTAGGCCGATATGTATTCTTCTACATATTTTTTGGTAAAAAAAAAAATTGCAAAGAGTATATTGATTGGTTTGCACAAAAGTTATAGCATCTACAAAATAGGAGATAGATTTATGGCATTTTAAATTTTTTTTTTTTTTTTTTTTTTTACTAGTAATGGCGATGATCTACGATTTTTATCATGACTGCGATATTGCGACGGACATATCGGACACTTTTGATACATTTTTGGGACCATTCACACTTATACAGCGATCAGTGCTATAAAAATGCACTGGTTACTGTGTAAATGTGACTGGCAGGGAAGGGGTTAACACTAGGGGGCGATCAAGTGTTTAATTGTGTGTCCTAGGGAGTGATTCTAAATGTAGGGGGAGGGGACTCACAAGGGGAGGAGACGATTGGTTTTCCTCTGTACTGGGAACACACTATCGGTCTTCTCTCAACTGACAGGACGTGGATCTGTGTGTTTATACACACAGATCCACGGTCCTGCTGTGTTAACGGGCAATCGCGGGTCCCTGGCGGACGTCACGGCTGCCGGGCACGCGCACTGGGTCCCGAGCGACGCGACGGGACTGCGCACGCGCCCCCCCAAGACGGCCGGAAAGCCCAGGACGTCATATAACGCTTGCCCAGGATGGGAGATCCCTCCTGCGAACGTCATATGGCTATACGCGGGTAAGGAAGTGGTTAAAATTCATGAAAGTGTCTTTTTCCCCAAAAAGTTGCATTTAAAAGACAGCTGCACAAATACAGTGTGACATAAAATATTGCAACAATTGCCATTTTATTCTCTAGATTCTCTGCTAAAAAACATACACAATGTTTGGGTGTTCTAAGTAATTTTCTAGCAAAAAATACAGATTTTAACTTGTAAACACCAAATGTCAGAAATAGGCTTAGTCATGAAAGGGATAAGTCAGTCATGATGTTCACACGACGTCTGGTTTGTAAACATGACCAGTGTATTTAATAAATCAGTATACCAAATAAAAGACCTACATTATATGTCCTTAAAAACATTACAAAAATTTTTTAGGTGGATGATTAGCCAATGCATACTGAAGTTGCTAAATTTGTTCTGGATATTTATTATTTAATGGTTATGAAAAAGTAAAAATTCCAGCGAGCATTTGCAATTTCCTTTTCTAACACTGAGTTTCTACTCCGTGTTCCGGGCGAGTACAAATGATTCAAGTAAGTTCTCTGGTTTATACTGCAACGTATAAAATGTTGCACTAAAAAATATTAATTTGTGGTCTGTCGCAACCTTCACATAAGCTTTACAAATGAGCTGGGGAAATGCTGTTCTTTGCAAAATAGCTCAAGCTCTGTCAGATTGGATGGAGAGCATCTGTGAACAGCAATTTTCAAGTCTTGCCCCAAATTCTCCATTGGATTTAGGTCTGAACTTTGACTGGGCCATTCTAACACATGAATATGCCTATGTTTCAATCTAAACCATTCTATTGTAGCTCTGGCTGTATGTTTAGGGTCGTTGTCCTGCTGGATAGTGAACCTCTGCACCAGTCTCAAGTCTTTTGCAGACTCTAACAGGTTTTCTTCTGATTGCCCTGTATTTGGCTCCATCCATCTTCCCATCAACTGTGACCAGCTTCCCCGTCACTGCTGAAGAAAGGAAACCCCACAACATAATGCTGCCAACACCATGTTTCACAGTGGGGATGGTGTGTTCAGGGTGATGTGCAGTGTTAGTTTTCTACCACACATAGCGTTTTGCTTTTAAGCCAAAAAGTAAAATTTGGTCTCATCTGACCAGAGCACCTTCTTCCACATGTTCGCTGTGTTCCCCACATGGCTTCTCGCAAACTGTAATCGGGACTGCTTACGGCTTTCTTTCAACAATGGCTTTCTTGCCATTCTTCCATAAAGGCCAGATTTGTGAAGTGCACGACTAATAGGGATGAGCCCAATGTTCGACTCGAACATAGGTTCGAGTCGAACATCGGGTGTTCGCCGAATAGTGAACAATTTGGGGTGTTCGCCGCAAATTGAAAAGCCGCGGACCCTTTAAAAGTCTATGGGAGAAATCAAAAGTGCTCATTTTAAAGGCTTATATGCATGGTATTGTCAAAAAAAAGTGTTTGGGGGCCTGGGTCTTGCCCCAGGGGACATGTATCAATGCAAAAAAAAGTTTAAAACAGCAGTTTTTTTGGGGAGCAGTGATTTTAATAATGCTTAAAGTGAAACAATAAAAGTGAAATATTCCTTTAAATTTTGCACCTGGGGGTTGTCTATAGTATGCCTGTAAAGTGGCACATTTTTATCGTCCCTATGCAAAATTACATTTCTAATGGGGGAAAAAAAAGTCATTTAAAACTACTCGCGGCTATAATGAATTGTCGGGTCCCTCAATACAGATAAAAGTCATTGAATAAAACGGCATGGGTTCCCCTTCCAGTCCATTACCAGGCCCTTTGGGTCTGGTATGAATATTAAGGGGAGCCCTGAACCAAAATGAAAAATGAAATGAAAAAAAATTGCGTGGGGGTCTCCCCAAATTCCATGACAGGCCCTTCAGGTCTTGTATGGATATTAAGGGGAACCCTGCGCCAATTTTTTTTTTTAAAAATGGCATAGAGGTCCCCCTCAAAATCCACACCAGACCCTTCAGGATTTTAAAGGGGAACCCTGCGCCAAAATAAAAAAAATGGCATGGCAAAAATCCGTACCAGACCCTTATCCGAGCACGCAACCTGGCAGGCTGCAGGAAAAGAGGGGGGATGAGAGAGTGCCCCCCACTCCTGAACCGTACCAGGCCACTTGCCCTCAACATGAGGAGGATGCTTTGGGGTCCAAAGCACCATGTCCCCATGTTGATGGGAACAAGGACCTCATCCCCACAACCCTTGCCTGGTGGTTGTGGGGGTCTGTGGGCGGGGGGCTTATTGGAATCTGGAAGCCCCCTTTAACAAGGGGAACCCCAGATCCCGGCCCCTTCCTAAAAGAATTGGTAACGGGGTACATTGTGCTCCTACCATTTCACAAAAAAAAGTGTCAAATGTTAAACATTTGTTAAATGTTAACAAATGTTTTTTTCCTTAAAAAAGAAAAAATTTCCACCGATGTACATCCATTCTCGACCGACGATACCGGAAAAAAAAAGCCACTACTGATGCCTCATAGGTGGTTCTCGTCGAATGACGCTACACCTGCCGTGACAGCTCTTAAATAGCTAAGGGTGGGGCCACCCCGTGATGTATGTGGGTGATCCCGCCCCCTCTGATGCAATAGGGGTTTCCTGCGGTTTCCCAGTGGCATTAGATGGGGGCAGGGCCACCCCCATCTATTACCCTCATCATCTCCATCTTTTACCCTTATCTCCCGACTACTGTCCACCACCATTTATTAACCTCATCATCTCCATCCATTACCCCCATCATTTTCATCTATTACCTCCATCATCTCCCGACTACTGTCCCACCACCATCTATTAAGCTCATCATTTCCATCTATTACCCACATCTTCTCCCGACTACTGTACACCACCATCTATTACCCCCATCATCTCTATCTTTTACCCCCATCATCTGCAGACTACTGTACACCACCACCATCTATTACCCTCATCATCTCTATCTATTGCCCTCATCATCCCCCGACCACTGTCCACCACCATTTTTTAACGTCATCATCTCCTGACTACTGTCCCACCACCATCTATTACCCCCATCATCTCTAGACTACTGTACACCACCGTCTATTACCCATGACGGGTAACTCCGCCCCCATCTAAAGCCACGGGAAACCACAGGAAACACTTGTGGCATCAGGGGGGGCGGGATCTCCCACGTACATCATGGGGGGGCCCCGCCCTTAGCTATTTAAGAGCTGTCATGGCGGGTGTAGCGTCATTCGACTGGAACCACCTATGGGGCATCAGTAGCGGCTTTTTTTTGTATCGTCGGTCGAGAATGGATGTACATCGCTGGAATTTTTTTTTCTTTTTTAATAAAGGACTTGTCCCAAGCTGTCTCTTGTGTTTTTTAACATATTTTTTTTACACATTTTTGTGAAATGGTAGGGGTACAATGTACCCCATTATCAATTCACATGGGGGGGCGGGATCTTGGGTTGCCCTTGTTAAAGGGGGCTTCAAGATTTTGATTAGCCCCCCTCCCGCAGACCCCCACAACCACCGGCAAGGGTTGTGGGGATGAGGCCCTTGTCCCCATCAACATGGGGACATGGTGCTTTGGACCCCAAAGCATCCTTCCCATGTTGAGGGCATGTGGCCTGGTACAGTTCAGGAGGGGGGGCGCTCTCTGAAGGGTCTGGTATGGATTTTGAGGGGGACCCCTACGCCATTTTTTTTTTTTTTTTAATTTGGCGCAGGGTTCCCCTTAATATCCATACCAGACCTGAAGGGCCTGGTATGGAATTTGGGGGGACCCCCACGCAATTTTTTTTCATTTTGGTTTGGGGCTCCCCTTAATATTCATACCAGACCCAAAGGACCTGGTAATGGACTGGGCGGGGGACCCATGCTGTTTTTTTTTTTTCAATGACTTATCTGTATTGTGGGACCCGACAATTCATTACAGCCGCAAGCAATTTTAAATGACTTTTTTTCTTTAGAAATGTAATTTTGCGCAGGGACTGTTCTAAACACGGGAAATATGCGCTACTTTACAGGCATACTATAGGCACCCCCCAGGTACGAAATTTAAAGGAATATTTCACTTTTATTGTTTTAATTTAAGCATTATTAAAATCACTGCTCCCAAAAAAAATTGCCGTTTTTAAAACTTTTTTTTTGCATTGATACATGTCCCTTGGGGCAGGACCCGGGTCCCCAAACACTTTTTATGACAATAACTTGCATATTAGCCTTTAAAATTAGCACTTTTGATTTTTCATGTTCGTGTCCCATAGACTTTAACGGTGTTTGCGTGTTCGAACAAATTTTTTGCCTGTTCGCAAGTTCTGGTGCGAACCAAACCGGGGGGGGTGTTCGGCTCATCCTTAATGACTAATAGCTGTCCTGTGGACAGATTCTCTCATTTGAGCTGTGGATCTTTGCAGCTTCTCTAGGGTAACCATGGGCCTCTTGGCTGCTTCTCTGATTAATGCTCTCCTTGCCCGGCCTGTCAGTTTAGGTGGAAGGCCATGTCTTGGTAGGTTTGCAGTTTTGCCATACTCTTTCCATTTTCAGATGATGGATTGAACAGTTTGAACATGTTCAAAGCTTGGGA
The DNA here is from genome assembly GCF_042186555.1 of Aquarana catesbeiana. Lineage (NCBI taxonomy): Eukaryota > Metazoa > Chordata > Amphibia > Anura > Ranidae > Aquarana > Aquarana catesbeiana. The sequence goes on from NC_133332.1 coordinate 84,454,822, forward strand.
TATTTTTTTTATAACCTAACCCTGCTTTAAACTTCTCTACAACTTTATCTCTGATCTGTCCGGTGTGTTCCTTGGCCTTCATAATGTTGTTTGTTCATTAAGGTTCTCTAACAAACCTCTGAGGGCTTCACAGAGCAGCTGTATTTTATATTGAGATTAATCTACACATATGTGCACTCTATTTACTAGGTGACTTCTGAAGTCAACTGGTTCTACTAGATTTTAATTAGGGGTATCAGAGTAAAGGGGACTGAATACAGATGCACACCACACTTTTCAGATATTTATTTGTAAAAAATGTTGAAAACCATTTATCATTTTCCTTCCACTTCACAGTTATGTGCCACTTTGTGTTGGTCTATCACATAAAATCTCAATGAAATACATTTACGTTTTTGGTTTTAACATTAAAAAATGTGAAAAATTTCAAGGGGTATGAATATTTTTTTTCAAGGCACTGTACAGTGGAATAAATAGACTGAACCTGCCTACAAGCGTAAACTAAAAATTAAATGATGAGCTTCATGTTCGAGTCGAACCCATGTTCGACTCGAACATCGTCTGTTCGCCCGTTCACCGAATTGTGAACGATATGGGCCGTTCGCGCCAAATTCGTGTGGCGCGTCACGGCCTATAATTCACTGCGGCATCGCAGTGCATTGCTGGCTGATGATTGGCCAAGCATTCACTATGACCTGCATGCTTGGCCAATCACAGCTCCGTCTGAACAGAGAGTCATAATTGGCCAAAGCCAAGGAGGCTTTGGCCAATTATGGCTCAGGGGATTTAGCACACGCCCCACACTATAAAAGGCCGCCTGCACAGCGGCCCTGTGTAGTGTGTGTTCTGGCGTTGAAAGAGATAGACAGAGAGACAGTGTCATTTGATTTAAGTTCGATAGATTAGGCAGGACAGTCAGTGAGTTAGCTGCACTTACAGTGTATGTGTGTATATATATATATATATATATATATATATATATATATATATATATATATATATATATATATATATATATATATATATATATGCATCCCAGGTGGTGGGGGTGTGTGTGTGTGTGTGTGTGTGTGTATATATATATATGTATGTGTGTGTGTGTATATATATATATATATTGTATTCAGTTTAGCTAGATCCGTTCCTGTTATCTTCCTACTGACAGGCAGGCTTGTCTTGTTACAGTATTTACAGCTACCTGAAGAAAATTGCTGATGTTCTTTTAATCCTATTAGTACCACAGTCAAGCAGCTAGACTATTTACAGTTAGTGTAGTGCGTCCTCCTCACAGCGTTCAGTTAAAGCTACAAGTTAGTTTAGTGTGACCTCTGCACAGTGTTCAGCTAAAACTACAAGTTAGTTTTTTGTGAGCTCTGCACAGTGTTCACCTAAAGCTACCTGTAGAAGGTTGGTGGTGTTTTCCTGATCCTATCACTACCGCAGGCAGCTAAATAAGCTACAAGTTAGTGTAGTGCATCCACCTCACAGTGTTCAGCTAAAACTACAAGTTAGTGTAGTGCACAGTGTTCAGCTAAAGCTACAAGTTAGGGTAGTGCGTCCTCCTCACAGTGTTCAGCTAAAACTACAAGTTAGTGTAGTGCGTCCCCTGAACAGTGATCAGCTAAAACTACAAGTTAGTGTAGTGCGACCTCTGCACAGTGTTCAGCTAAAACTACAAGTTAGTGTAGTGCGACCTCTGCACAGTGTTCAGCTAAAGCTACCTGTAGAAGGTTGTTGATGTTTTCCTGATCCTATCACTACCGCAGGCAGCTAAATAAGCTACAAGTTATGCCGCGTACACACGGTCGGACTTTACAAAAGTCCGACGGACCAAGTCCGGCGCACAATCCGATCGCGTGTGGGCTTCCCCGGACTTTCAACGGACTTTTCCAGCCGCAAATCTGACGGACTTTAGATTTGGACCATGCTTCAAATCTTTACGTCGTAACTCCGCCGGACCCAGAAATCTGCTCGTCTGTATGCTAGTTTGTCAGACAAAAAAACGACGCATGCTCAGAAGCAAAAATGAAAGGGATGCACTCGGTCTAGTAAAACTAGTGTTCGTATTGTAGGTAGCACATTGCTCACGCTGCAAGATCTGTGATCGTAGAATGTAGCGCATTTAATGTCTTCTTTAATAATGCTATAAGAACGAAGATGTTTTGCTGTTCCTATTTACACAGAGTTCTCCCAAACTGATTTCTAGATTCTTTTTCTCTTTGATCTCATGAATGATATAGTATTTTTTTTTTGGGGGGGTCATCTTTTATTTATTTTAGATTTTTATACAGATTTTTTTTTTTTTTTTTATGATTGTCGAAATTATGTTATCTTTATCTACTTTTTTTGGTTTTTGTGTTTTTAAAATTAACAAAACTTTTTTTTTTGTAGTTCTTAAATTGAACACAAATACTGTACATTTTTCTTTTCTTTTTTTTTTTTTTTTTTTTTTTTGTTTTAATTTTGTGTTTAAGTTACCCCAAAGAACCATTTTTTTTTTTTTCGTATTTGGATTTTTTCTTTGTATATAAAGTTAACAGAAAGAGAACCTTTTTTTTGGTTATGTATATATTTTTTTTTTTTTTTTGGTGTTTTTGCAACCTCAAGGAGATTGTTGTCCCTTGTTAATTTGACATTGTCTCTAAATCAATGATGTTAATTAAAACACATAAAGTCTTTTCATAAACTAAAATATCCATTTATTTATGGAAAAAAGAAAATAAAGAGGAAGTCAACGCTGGCAAAAGTCTGTGGACAAGAAAATTGGGATCTTGAGGAGTCCCATATAAGAGGGAGCACAATCTGGTCCAGGAATCCCAGAGATCAACAGCAGCAGCAGATAATCTAGATGTCCCCAGACTGTGGTACTACAACAGCCTGCGTCTTCTGTCAGACCAGAATGAACCCAGGTCATCATTTTCTTCTCTTCCCTGCAGCCTTCCCTCCACGCTTCCCTGCAGCCTTCCTTGGAGGCTGTGGCTCTGGTGGTTGAGTTGTGGCAGGAGGAGAAGGAGGGGGGGCTGCCTCATTTATTTGTGTGTCGGCAGTTAGCTCGCCATTCAGCCCCTTGTGTATCATTTCAGCAAACAGTTTTTCACAAATGAGGTGTTGGCCCCACTCCATTTAAAGCAGCCTGCTGGCTAAATAGCACCCATAGGCCTCTTCAGCTTCGGGGGGGCTCTTCAAAAAATTGGTGCCCTTTCGCATGAGGCACAGGGATGCCTCCTGTGTCACCGTCCCCTTCCTCGCCCTTTTTGTAGGAAGGCGGAAGGGAGTCACTTGGGATTGGGTCAGGCTCCTACTGGGCCCGGCCTCCTCCAGGATGACACTGGGCCCGGCCTCCTCCTGCCTGCAACTTTTTCCACTTTCCTCCTGGCTGACCTCATCCTGTGTATAAAAAAGGGACATAGTTTTATTTGTTTGTTTTTGGTTCATCAATGACACACAGATTTGCTTCTCATGACTTGCAAATTCAATGTTAATACATCTATTAATAAAAGAGTCTAGAAATCAGACACCATAATTTTTTAAAGCTGGTGACAAACATATTTGGCCACTACTGTCAATTGATATGTATACATCATTTTTAGGCGAAAATTATTTTAATCAATTAGAACATCTAGTTAACATCATTTAATATTAGGACAGTAAATATTTTTGAAATTAATTTACCTGACTCCAGATGGTCACATCCGGTTCTTCCAGGATGGAAGACCCAGCTTGGTCCTCATCAGCCTCTGCTGGGGTGGAGGGAGGGTGCATGGAAGAGTGCATGGAAGGGTGGAGGGAAGGGTTGAAAGTGATGCCCTGGCTTCAGTCTGGTCATCAAGAAAACGTAGTTTATTGTAGTACCACAGCCTGGGTACATATACATCATCTACTGATGCTCCTGATCTCAGGGAATTCTGGATCTTGTTATGCTCCCTCTTATACATGTTCCTCAAGATCCCAATTTTCGATAACAACATCTCCATCGTTGCTTCTGGGATGTACGTCTGGACAAATGTGAGAAGTCTCTCCAGCGTTGACTTGCTTACATACTTAAGATAATATTGAGGGTGTTTGACCTCCCACAGATTTCTCATTTCTCTGTATTGATCGATAAAAGCAGACAGAAATTCAGGCTCCTTGAATTTTGCATTCATAATTTCTGTATAAGATAAAGACACAAGACAAAAAACACTTATGTTTCTGCTAAACCCTCATCATCTTATCCCAACATAGGCCTCATCAATCTGTCAAGCCATATAGGCTGCTTGCTACAAAAGTTTTTAACAAATTTAAAAATTTAAAATTACCTTTGTTTTCTAGCGTCACAGTCCACTATCATCTACGCACAGAACGTACATACGACACAATACGTAAGAACATTTTATACACTGCGCATGTGTCAAACTCTGCGTGCTTTGCCCGCCCCCTGACGTTCTTTTTCTTTACGCATATTTTCAGCCCCTTGTCTTTACGCACAGAACGTACGTACGACACATGCGTAATACCTCTCTTTTATACACTGCGCATGTGTGAAACTCCGCCTGCGTCGCCCACCCCTGACGTTCTATTTTGACTCATATTCTCTGCCCCTTGTCTCTACGCACAGAACGTACGTACGACACATGCATAATACCTCTCTTTAGACACTGCGCATGTGTGAAACTCCGCCTGCGTCGCCCACCCCTGACGTTCTAGTTTAAGGAATATTCTCCGCCCATTCTTTCTACGGTGCGTAGTGGGATGAACAATGGCGGAGACACATCAGGTGTGTACTACCTCAGGTAGCGACGAAAGCCCGGAGGCCGGAACGTCCAGATCTAGGAAGCAGAGATTTAAGGCCTCCAATATGTCCTTTAAAGAGATGGTGGAAATGGTGGCAATTCTGAGAAAAAATGACTATGATGGGGAAGTATAAACCGTACACCTAATTTTAGAAAAGCCAAAATAATGGCGAAGGTGGTGAAGACATTACATCTTTCTTTTGGGGTACAGCGCTCAAAAGATCAGATTAGGAAAAGATGGTCCGACCTCAAACTACGGGAGCCGGATCAGTACAGACGGATCCGTAAAGTGCTGAAAAAAAGTAAGTACTTGTCGTGTGTTCGTATTCTGTTTATTACCTTGTATACTACTCCATGTGCTTATCTTTAATGTACGAGTTTATATCGTTTGAAACGATCTTAATAAACCTCGTTACATATATACAGACCTATATCTTTTATTAATGTATCTATCTATATTTTCTCTCTCTCTCAATATAAATATTAATATATCTATATATCTAAATTTGTCTTTAGAAATTGGAAAAATATATTAAACTAGGAACTCTACACAAAAACAGACAATTTGTACACCACTTCACTACAGTGTTTTAAGATTACTATGTACTAAAATATCTGTGTGCTAAGTATAATTTTTTTTTAATTCACATAGGGGAGAAAAGACAAGATGAACCCAGTCCCCCCCCAACCGCAACACCATAATTGGGAAATCAGCCCAAGCCCCACTGAGGATGTGGAGGAAGGAGAGGTGGCCGACATGGGCACCCCACCAGGTGAATGTCTGACACACCAGCTTACGGTAATCTATGTATGGATGCATATTTTGTAAATAACATTTTCTACTCTATTTTAGGTGATCTGGTTGTGCTTGAATCAAGCAACAGCGCCACCCCCGAGGATGTTTCGGAAGTATGCGACATGAGCACCCCACCAGGTCAGTGTCTGAGCCACCAGCTTATGGTAAGGTAATCCTATGTATGGCTGCATATTTCTAAACACATCTTTTTTCATTCAATTTTAGGTCGTGGTGAACATTTTAGCACAGACAGTGCACAACGACTAATTGAACAGATAATAGCCTGGAATGGGGAGATTGATTTAATGCAAAATCGGCTGGATCGGATGCAGCAGGAAATGAAGAACATGATCAATGTTTTGGGGAGAATCTAAATGCCCTTTTTCCACCAAAAAAACATTGATCATGTTCTTCATTTCCTTGTTTGCTGACCCCATTCTGGGCCTTCTCTTTTCTATTGTTAAAATTATATGCCTGTTTTCCCAAAAATATAAAAAAAAAAAAAATAGAGGCCTGTTTTTCTAAAATAAAAAACATAAAAAAAAAAATAGAGGCCTGTTTAAAAAAAAAAAAAAAAATAGAGCTCTGTTTAAAAAAAAAATAGAGGCCTGTTTTTAAAATAAATAAATAAAAATAGAGGCCTGTTTAAAAAAAAAAATATATATATATATATATATAGAGGCCTGTTTAAAAAAAAATTTAAATTAAAAAAATAAAAGAGGCCTGATTGTTAAAAAAAAAAAAAAAGAAAAGAAAATATTGTAAAAAAAAAAAGGACCTAATTCTATGGTTAAAAAATGTTTACAAACGCATAAGTGAACGTACACAGAATATTAAAAAAATCTGTGTAGTAATTAAAAAAATGTGTGGTTTCTTCTTTCAATGCTCAGTATCAGTTTGTTTAAAATTACAATAGCTGGTTACAGTGACAATGGTGCTTATTTAATAAATGAAAATACACTTGGCACTACAAGTGCTCTACGATAACCTAGGAGAAAGCCAAAAAGAAAGGTAAGCAATAAATATAATTCAACATTTGATCAAGATTTTTTATTTTGACAAATTAAATATTCTGGGGCATTGCAATGGCCCCCTACCCATAAAATAATCTACATATTGATCACGAACTTGACGGGCACTTTGGGGGGCCAAGCCAGTACGGACAGTATCCAGGCCCGTCAGATTGTCACTAATAATAAGTCCGGCCTCAGGCCCAACTGGCAAAATATAATTTGGGGAATGCTTGTTCAAAAAGTTGTGCAGGATGCAGCACGCTAAAATTATGTAATTAAGTTTGTATTCCGCAAGGTTTATTGATGTCTGAAACATGCGGAACTGGCTGGCCAGAATCCCAAAAGCATTCTCAACAACTCTTCTCGTTCTGGCCAGCCAGAAATTAAAAACCCTCCTCTCTGGGGTGAGTGTCCTTTGGGGGAATGGCCTCATGAGGTGCTTGCTCAGAGCGAAGGCTTCATCTGCTATGAAGACAAAGGGGAGTCCTTCCACGTTATCCGCATCAGGTGGCAATCCCATGCCACCACTCTGGAGACGCTGGTAGAACTCCGTCTGGGCAAATACTCCTCCATCCGGCCATTCTTCCCCACGTTCACATACAGAAAGGCATATTGTGCCGACACCACCGCCATTAAGACAATACTATGGAACCCCTTATAATTAAAATAGTATGACCCCGAATGGGGTGGTGGCACGATGTGGACATGTTTCCCATCTATAGCCCCTCCACAGTTGGGAAAGTCCCAAAGGGTGGCAAAATGGGCTGCCACAGTCTGCCATTCCTGTGGCATTGAAGGAAACTGGGGAATCAAACAAGAAACCAAAAATCAGTAATTTGGAAAAGAACATTACACTTAAAACAATATTGCCCAGCATCAGTATAACATTAAATAATTGAAAACTTCTTTACTAAATAATATGGAAAGGCACACTTATCAGATTGCTCACCCCCTCTGATGGCACATTGTTACATTTTAGGGGGTGGTGAAATTAGAAATTAAGTTTAAGGACACGCAGGGTTTGATTGACTAAAGGCTACAAGACTGTGCAGTTTGAAAAGTGCAGTTGTTGCACTCTGCAAGTGCAGTTGCTCCACAGCTTAGTAAATGAGGTAAGGTAAAAAGGCTTCATGCTGCAAGGAATACCCAATCACATGCAAGGGCAATTAATCCAAACACTTTGTGGCTTGCGCATGATTGGATGATGGAAATCAGCAGAGCTTCTGCTCATTTACTAAAGCCCTGGAGCAAATGCACTTGCAGAGTGCAAATGCATTTTGCAAAGTGCAACATATATTTGCTTTTGTAAAATCAACACCACAGAACATTATAGCAAATTATTAGGGGGGGGGGATTGGAAATCAAGTTAATGACACACACACTATTTGGATGGAGTTTAGGGGGGGAGGAGATTGGAAATCAAGTTAATGACACACACACTATTTGGATGGAGTTTAGGGTAAAAAAACTACAATGCAGCTGACAAAATATATTCAAAGTGAGTAGACTAGGGGGAGGTTAGTGAAGGAAAATATACATGCAGGACAAAAAAGAACATGAAAAAATTACAGCATGCATGAGTCAAATAGGAAATGAGTACAGCGCTGCCCCAATAATCGTGTGAGAAAAAAGGTTACACAGTAAGCAGCTGACACTACCTCTTAGACAAAGGAAAATAAAATTAGGAACCATATACAGTGTAGCGCTATGAGTGTAAATATAATGAAAATACTAACAAAATAAACTGGGCCTATACCATTACTGGGGGGCCACAACAAACAATTCATCAAATTCAAAATTGCATGTAGAAATCTGAATACAGTACAAATTAAACAAAGTGCCACGTACTATCAAAATAAATTGATATAGTGTGAAAACAATGTGAAGAAATATGGAAGTGCTAAAAAGTGAAACAAAATTGTTTTTTATGACAAAAATGTTCAAAAATGCTAAAGATTATAATCTGAATGGAATTCAACACCCACCACCCAAAAAAAGTCTCTGAAAATTAAATAATAGAAACAATGGTGAAGAACTTTCGCCAAGTGAGTAGATGAAACACCAGGTAGATGAAACTTCTAAATGAGTGTCGGGACCACCACCAAAGCATCAGAGGGGGCTTACCGGAACCAGGTGACTTGAAAAGACATACGTCTTACAAGTCCCAGAAAGCTTGTATAGCCACCAAGGCTGGCAGGATGGATCCTCAAATGTTCTCGACTTCCATTGGGGGAGGGGAGAGGAGAAAGGGTAGAGATCCTGTCGTAACCTCAAACGTCCAGACTCATCAACAGGCCAACCGGATAGAATTACATACCATGGGAGAAATAAAGCTCACATGGCATGATATCGTTTAAAACATAAATTTATTGAAAAAAAATTTATAACAGAAACACTCACATTTGTGAAGATCAGAATGAGCTCAAAACAGTATGGTAAACGCGGTAATCGTAGGGAGTCCACCCAACATGTTTCGGCTAACGAGCCTTCATCTGGGGTGTGGAGCCCCCCTACCTCACCGCTATTTAAACTAAAAATGACCCCCACTGGGAGTATCACAACACAGGAAGTGCCCATTGATATCACTTCCGGTTCAGGGGAAAACATGGGGTGTATATAAATTTTATAGTGTTCTGGTCAGTGGTATTAAACCACAAGTGCTGATTTAGTAGCATTCCAGTATAAAATTGATAGAAATAATAAATTAGACAAGTAAAAGACCTCAATATAAGTAAATGACCAGCCGACCCGGAAGTGCTCGGAATGTACCCAAGCCTCCACACCCCAGATGAAGGCTCGTTAGCCGAAACATGTTGGGTGGACTCTGATCTTCACAAATGTGAGTGTTTCTGTTATAAATTTTTTTTCAATAAATTTATGTTTTAAACGATATCATGCCATGTGAGCTTTATTTCTCCCATGGTATGTAATTCTATCCGGTTGGCCTGTTGATGAGTCTGGACGTTTGAGGTTACGACAGGATCTCTACCCTTTCTCCTCTCCCCTCCCCCAATGGAAGTCGAGAACATTTGAGGATCCATCCTGCCAGCCTTGGTGGCTATACAAGCTTTCTGGGACTTGTAAGACGTATGTCTTTTCAAGTCACCTGGTTCCGGTAAGCCCCCTCTGATGCTTTGGTGGTGGTCCCGACACTCATTTAGAAGTTTCATCTACCTGGTGTTTCATCTACTCACTTGGCGAAAGTTCTTCACCATTGTTTCTATTATTTAATTTTCAGAGACTTTTTTTGGGTGGTGGGTGTTGAATTCCATTCAGATTATAATCTTTAGCATTTTTGAACATTTTTGTCATAAAAAACAATTTTGTTTCACTTTTTAGCACTTCCATATTTCTTCACATTGTTTTCACACTATATCAATTTATTTTGATAGTACGTGGCACTTTGTTTAATTTGTACTGTATTCAGATTTCTACATGCAATTTTGAATTTGATGAATTGTTTGTTGTGGCCCCCCAGTAATGGTATAGGCCCAGTTTATTTTGTTAGTATTTTCATTATATTTACACTCATAGCGCTACACTGTATATGGTTCCTAATTTTATTTTCCTTTGTCTAAGAGGTAGTGTCAGCTGCTTACTGTGTAACCTTTTTTCTCACACGATTATTGGGGCAGCGCTGTACTCATTTCCTATTTGATTCCATTAGCTTCTAGACACATAGTATAGCTGCAGCCCTCATCCCTTTCAGTATGGATGTATTTGATTACCGTGCATCTAGAGTAGTAAATACTGATGGTGTGTTTGTAACCACTTCTAATGATTCGGAAATAGGTGGACTATTCTTAAGGTTAAAGAATGTTATGGTCTCCGAGCTCCATCTTCAATGGGATCTTGCCTTCCTAGAACAATATGTGGCGGAAGGCATGATCCCACGGAGCCTGAGATGGGATGTTCACCCTCAACAGGGTGAGTCTGAACTTGACACCTGGTTCACTTATTTTAATGATGCTGGCATCAAGTTTCTAGACTTCCTTATTTCAAGGAAACGTACTAGACTTTCAGTCCTTGATCGAGAGATTAAGGACCTTAAAGACAAACTACTTTCCTTTAAAAACTCGGTTGAATATAATACTTTGTCTTCCAATTTGCAAGCTCACCTTGTAAAGGAGGACAAGGAACAAAGAACCAAAAAACACAAAAAATATTCCAGAGATTGTGGTGACTATAAAGCTGGGAAAGTGTTTGGATGGCAGAAGTCCACCGTGGCACCTATTTTGGAGACTGCAATGGAAACTAACGCCCAGGATACGGGTACAGCAGCCTCCGCCCATGAACATTCTGATCATCCTAAACCGACAGCTGTTAAGGGGCGAGCTCAGGATGCGCGTCCCTCCTCACGTAGAGGCCGACATCCTAGCACACATACCCATAGCAACCAACAAAGAGGGAGGGGTCATTATTCTAGGAGTAGGGGTAGAGGTGGTAATGGGGGTGATCATCGGGTTCAAGATGATCATCGGTATTACGATCGGGAGAGTTCCCACTACAATGGCTCCCCGGGTCGTAATTACGATTCTCCCCATTACTCCCAACATCAAAATCCACCTTACTACAGACACCCCCCTGTCTCAACATATAACAGATATTCCTCCCTGCGGGATCAACATAGTGAGAATGTCTATCCATTCCCTAGTGCCGGCTATGGCCCATCCCCCTACAAACGACCTTATTCTGGACCACGGACCACTCGGGGTTTTCACGAGGCCCCTCAAAACAACAAAAGAGGTCCGGAAACAAGAGAGGGTCCAGAGGAGGGAGGAGGATTCAGAGACGAAAAGAGGCAAAGAACTTAACTTGTCAGGGGGTTTTCAACCTGAGTGACACTGTTCTCACTCAGGAAGAGAAAATCATCCTTAACAAAGGACTTAAATTTGCCCCTCCGTGCAAACTAAACAAGTTCGATACTTTTATCGACATTCAAAAGTACATCAGGAAAATTAATGTCCAGAGGTACATCATCTCTAATCCCTCTAGGAACGTAGCCAGGGCGGCAACGTCTGGCACTGTCCATTCAGGCTTATCCAACCCCTCCCTTTTCAGTCCCCCAACACAGCCCTCACCAGCTATTAATCTGTTCAAAGAATTAGTGTTGAGAGATCTAGCCAACGTTCCATTAAAACGTAAATTCCTCAATCCCTTACCCTCAACAGGCCTAAAGACTCTATGTGACAACAGAAACTTAGTCATCCGCCCCGCTGATAAGGGCGGTGGCATCGTCTTATTGAACAAATCTGACTATATCCACGAAATGCATCGCATTTTGGGAGATCATGAGACATACATTGAATTACCAGGTAACCCTACACATAAGTACAAGTAATGCCGCGTACACACGGTCGGACTTTTCATCTACAAAAGTCCAACGGACGCTGACGGACTAAAGCTGGCTGGTAATCCGATCGTGTGTGGGCTTCTCCGGACTTTCAGCAGACTTTTTCAGCCTCAAATCCGACGGACTTTAGATTTGAAACATGCTTCAAATCTTTACGTCGTAACTACGACGGACCCCGAAATCCGCTCGTCTGTGTGCTAGTCCGACGGACAAAAACCCATGCTAGGGCAGCTATTGGCTACTGGCTATGAACTTCCTTATTTTAGTCCGGTGTACGTCATCACGTACGAATCCGTCGGACTTTTGTGTGGTCGTGTGTAGGCAAGTCCGTTCGTTAGAAAGTCTGCTGCAAGTCCGCCGAAAGTCCGCCGGAAGTCCGCCGGAAGTCTGTCGGACAGGCTGTCGGACTTTTGTAGACGAAAAGTCCGACCGTGTGTACGCGGCAAAAGAGTTACAACGACTGGTGTCTAAAGGGTATAATTCTTATATTTTAAACAAAAAAGAGAGATCATTTTTAGTCCCACTTGCTCCACGTATACCCGTTATGTATTACCTGCCGAAGGTCCATAAGGACCCCCTACAGTCCCCCTGGTCGGCCAATAATTAGTGGCATCGACTCTGTCACCTCAAAAATTGGAAAGTATATTGACTTTTTCCTCCAGCCATCAGTTACTAAGATGCCGTCCTATTTGAAGGACACCAAGGATGTGATAAAATTACTTTCTAATGTGTCTTATTCAGGTGATCTCCTCATGGCAACTGCGGACGTTGCATCACTTTACACCTGTATCCCACAAAATATGGGCATTGATGCGGTTAAAAGTTTTCTCGACAGAGATGTTTCCCTTGCCACTCCCCAGGTGGACTATATTATCGAACTAATTGAGTTCGCAACTCAGCACAACTACTTCTGGTTCGATGGTAGATTTTACCGGCAACATAAAGGTGTCGCAATGGGAGCTAAGTTCGCTCCCAGTCTGGCTAATTTATTTATGGCCAAATGGGAGGAGGATGTCGTCTATGCTTTGCAGAGCCCACACCTTCTATTGTGGGCTCGCTACATAGATGACATCCTCCTCCTATGGACTGGGACTTCGGACGATTTGGCAAATTTTTTTGCGACCCTTAATAATAATAACATGAACATTGTCTTGTCTTTTGAAGCAAGCCTATCTTCCATCCATTTTTTGGACCTGACTATTGAGAGAAGAGAAGGCCAATTTGTATTCAGTACCTATTTTAAATCCACCGATCGGAATGGATATATTCCTACCGATAGTTGCCATCATGCCCCTTGGATCAGATCAGTCCCTAAAAGTCAGTTCCTGCGATTGCGGAGGAACTGCAGTGATCTTAATACCTTTAAGATCCAAGCAATGTCTCTCAAAAATAGATTTTTGGAGAAGGGTTACAAATCCTTAGATCTGGATATGGAAATAAATAATGCTTGTCTTGCCGATCGTCAAACACTCTTAGAGGACAAACCGAGACAGGTCAATGAGGATTTTAAATGGTCGTTCATGACATCTTTCTCGATTCAACACAAACACATCAGAAAGATTTTTGAACACCATTGGGACGTCTTAAAAACAGATAAAATTTTGGGCCCTATATTGCCCGAAACCCCTAAGGTGGTCTTTAGGGGTGCCCCGTCCCTTCGCAACAGACTTGCACCTAATGTAGTTAATCCCCCCAGTAAACCTTCCTTTTTTCACAATTGGACCGGTTTTCATCCCTGTAAGAAATGCTTGGTCTGCCAATATAACACCAATGGTAGGAGAGCTAGCCACACCTTTTCCTCTACGGTGACTGGCCGGTCCTACAAAATCAAACAGTTTTGCACTTGTGCGACTACGGGGGTAGTTTACCTCCTAACTTGCCCTTGTGGCAAACAGTATGTAGGACGTACTATTAGGTCTTTTACGACCAGAGTTTCAGAGCATATCAATCTTATCAAGGCGGGAAGTACTAAACATACTGTACCTCGCCATTATAGGGAATTCCACGATCGGAACCCTGAAGGTACCCAGTTTCTCATTATCGACAGATATGTGGCCCCCTGGCGGGGTGGATCAACCCTGAGGGGGGTCTCCCGTCGTGAGACTTACTGGATCTATGAATTGGGTTGCCACTTCCCACAAGGTATTAACGTGGAGTGGGACATCAATTCATTTATTAATCAGGCATAACTATTTGTGATCTCTCTTAATTATATTTTAATATTTATTTCTATTTTTATTTTATTTCATTTATTATTTTTATACACTAATTTCAGGTGTATATATATATATCTTTTTAATTAATTTTTATTAAAATATATTTCATGCTGCGACACTATATCATATCGGACATTATACCACCACTTTACATATATTTGTGTATCCTGGTGGATGCCTCCAGGTTTAAAGATATTTCTGTTATTAGCAGTCCTCTATGTTTATGGTGTTTTACATAGATTGTTCGGGATGCCCCCATTGGTAGTGTCGCTTTTTTAACACTATATGGTTGTGGTTACAGCCCTCATACAAATTTTAGCATTATCTTACTCTTAATTTCATTCCGAATGTGTAAATGTTCACAATTTGTGTTACTTTCCAAGATTTAACTTTTCCACCTTTGCTGACACCTGACCCGGGTTAGGTGAACGTCGGGAGGTGGTCCTGGCCTTCCCTGACTTGTTGGGGCCCTCCCCCAATTGCAGGAAGTTGAATTAGGTAGACGAGTTGGCGTGATGACGTAGCCGAGTCCCGAGGGGTGAATGCGCGTGCGCAGCTTTCGACCATGACGGGCTCGATCTAAATTCCGGATGTCGAATCCGATAGGTGGGGCGTGATGACGCTCCGACCTATAGACACGCTGTTTGAAAGCGAGGCTTGGTGCGCAAGCGGTCACTCCCCTGTGACTTCCGCTATTGCGCACGGCCATGTCATCCGGACACGCCTGGCGGGCGGAGCGCGATGGCGCTTTGACCTGCCCATTTGGCCAGGCTGACCCCGAGGCTTGGGTACATTCCGAGCACTTCCGGGTCGGCTGGTCATTTACTTATATTGAGGTCTTTTACTTGTCTAATTTATTATTTCTATCAATTTTATACTGGAATGCTACTAAATCAGCACTTGTGGTTTAATACCACTGACCAGAACACTATAAAATTTATATACACCCCATGTTTTCCCCTGAACCGGAAGTGATATCAATGGGCACTTCCTGTGTTGTGATACTCCCAGTGGGGGTCATTTTTAGTTTAAATAGCGGTGAGGTAGGGGGGCTCCACACCCCAGATGAAGGCTCGTTAGCCGAAACATGTTGGGTGGACTCCCTACGATTACCGCGTTTACCATACTGTTTTGAGCTCATTCTGATCTTCACAAATGTGAGTGTTTCTGTTATAAATTTTTTTTCAATAAATTTATGTTTTAAACGATATCATGCCATGTGAGCTTTATTTCTCCCATGGTATGTAATTCTATCCGGTTGGCCTGTTGATGAGTCTGGACGTTTGAGGTTACGACAGGATCTCTACCCTTTCTCCTCTCCCCTCCCCCAATGGAAGTCGAGAACATTTGAGGATCCATCCTGCCAGCCTTGGTGGCTATACAAGCTTTCTGGGACTTGTAAGACGTATGTCTTTTCAAGTCACCTGGTTCCGGTAAGCCCCCTCTGATGCTTTGGTGGTGGTCCCGACACTCATTTAGAAGTTTCATCTACCTGGTGTTTCATCTACTCACTTGGCGAAAGTTCTTCACCATTGTTTCTATTATTTAATTTTCAGAGACTTTTTTTGGGTGGTGGGTGTTGAATTCCATTCAGATTATAATCTTTAGCATTTTTGAACATTTTTGTCATAAAAAACAATTTTGTTTCACTTTTTAGCACTTCCATATTTCTTCACATTGTTTTCACACTATATCAATTTATTTTGATAGTACGTGGCACTTTGTTTAATTTGTACTGTATTCAGATTTCTACATGCAATTTTGAATTTGATGAATTGTTTGTTGTGGCCCCCCAGTAATGGTATAGGCCCAGTTTATTTTGTTAGTATTTTCATTATATTTACACTCATAGCGCTACACTGTATATGGTTCCTAAAAAAATTACAGCATGCATGAGGACAAAAAGGGGACATTCACACTATATTGCAATGATGGTAAGTAGTGTTTGAGTTAAGAAATACATTACATTATCAAACATTAAATAAAATAACACGTGATGCTAATAAAGGATAAAATTCTTACCTTAATATACTCCTTCTGCAGGACCTGAATGATGGCAGAACAGGTCTCTGGGATAATGATCCCCAAAGCCTGGGGGGAGATGCCTGTCGAGAACTTAAGGTCCTGCAGGCTTCTCCCTGTCGCCAAGTACCGCAACGTGGCGACTAGCCTCTGCTCCGGAGTGATGGCTTGCCTCATGCAGGTATCCTGCCTGCTGATATAAGAGGTGAGCAAAGCCACCAAACGGTGATAAGGAGATTTTTATACCTACCTCACTTATATGGAGTGATTAAACCTTTTCCTATATAAGAATTAAAAACGAACGATAACAGTGCGAAAAGATAAACAATTACATTTATTTATACAGAAAAGGAACGTTAGAGATTACCAAATACAAAGTGGAGGATACAACCGTAAAACAGAGACCAATGATACAAAATATTGCTATAATGGTCATACACATGCTAGCTAGAGATTATTAATATATAAAGGCAAAATCCTACAGTAGAAAAGGTTACAGAAAAGAAAAGAGACAGAAGATAATAGAGATATATTGTATAGAGAAGTCTTACGTAACCATCCTTCATCTAGACCGTCAGCACACAAGAGAATGGGCAGTGATCTGTGCTGCAATATATACACTTGTAAACCCCCCCCTTCCTTCCATATGCCAAAACTGCTACATTGAGTCAATGGGGGTGGGGGGCTCTCTTACCAGCTACCAAATCATGACCAGGTTATTCCTGTTCCCTTCACACCTGCCACCTCCTTTGAAGTGACACTGTACTATCAAATGGTCAGATAGCCACTCCAGATAACATTCCACAGCAGGGAAAGATGTGTCTGTTGATTCCAAACTAGGGTTCTCAAACTATAGTCATTGAAAAGTCACTGCAAGTAACATTAATAATAAAGTCCATCACCTTCGGGGCCCTAATCTCCACCACAGTCCCCCCTGAAGTTCATTCTTGAACTTATGTCCTCCTTCAATGATTCTGTACCCACCCACAACAGCCCAGAAGCCCCGACCCTTCCCCACCACCACTGCGGCCTCCTCTTCCTTTCTTGAACACGCCGGAACTCCTCAAGGTAGGCTTAAGACAGCAAAGAAATCCTGGTGCCTTTGAGACTTCACATCCAAACCATGAGTGTCGGTACTGCAATGTTTCATCGCCCCTCTGCCTTGGAAGAGTGGAACTCCAACATTGATGGCGGGATCCTGGCATGTCTAGTCCTGTAACTTTGTAAGACCATGTAATGGTTGCACCAATTGGATCGGACCGCGAGACAGCACTTTTCAGCATGGTGAAGGAAAGTTCAGGAAAGTCTTATTCGTGACATATTTATCTCAAGAAATAAATTGGTTGTCGTTGCTTCTTCAGGTGGGGGTCGGGCGGGCCTCCAGACAGTCGTGCATGAATACAAAAAGAGAGAGGAGAATGTTAGTGTACAGATATTGGAGGAATGCCGGACAGGAGTAGAGTGTTGACCATTAAGACTAAATACTTATAAGGGGTGTAATGTGGACGAGTAAAGTGGGATCCCCACAGAGTACAGAGTCCGATCAATAGCCAGTATCATCCATGGCCCTTGATGGTAGGGATAGTCAACACTGCCTGTTATTGCCAGGTCCCTGGGTTCACCACACCTGCTCACGGGGCTCAGATTAAAGCAGTAGGTAGACTAGGGGAGGTGGAATTACAGTAAGATATAAAAACTGGATGTCCAGGGATACTTTAGTTAAAATATGATACTTTTTTAGACAAAAATGATATGACATTATCTTGAGAAAATAGATGATAGAAAGAAGGAAAAGGCATGGAAGAGAGGTGAGTAATGAAAATGAACAGGAAAAATAGTGGGAATAATAATGAAAAACACAAAAAAACGAAAAAACTACAGATTGAACGCTGCTCCAACCAAGACTGTTAAAGAGCCTTGAATCTGTATTAAAAAAACGAATACATCGGTTGAAAAAAAATAATAATAACACAAAAAAATAAATAAATAAAAAACAAAAAAACAAAAACAAATGTTTTTCTTTAAAAAAAACTCCTCTCCCATTAACAGTATTTTTGCAGGTCAGGTACACAGATATTAACAACAAAAGGGAGAAAAAAAATAAAATAAATAATAATAAAAAATGATTACAACTTTTAGAATTTAGGTAAACCTGACTGCACTTTATTACTAAAAATTGAAGAGGCTTATCCTTAGAACAAGAAAAATATAGTTCTAGGGTCCTCTCGCAACTTCTGTGTACTGATCTGGATTGGATCTGGCTTCCTCAGATTTGTTTCTGAGTTAGTGGCCTTTCTGTTCCTTGAGAGAAGATACCTCGTTGAGATACACATTCTCATAGCTTTGGCATTCATTCTCCTGATAGTAATGCACATTATTACCTGCATCAGGAAAAGCAATTAGGCTGCACAGATTAGGACAACAACAGGGTGGAGCAAAATGTTTAGGAAAGCTGTAGCGTTAGGACTGTACCCAAATAAACTTTCCCACGAGGAAATCTTAGCGTCTGCGTCGAAAGCGTGGGATACTTGGATCAATCTATTTTGATCATGGGTGAGTCGTATGGTGGCTTGTTTCTCAGCATCTCTTAGTACATTTAATATTTCATCCTGTTGTCCGAAATCCATCAGCCAAGCTTTTAACTCAGCCCCAAATCCCAGAGGAAGATTCTATAGGTGTAAGGGAATGGCAGGTTTGCTATAAAACCTTTCTTCAGGGGTGATCGGGGTATACAACCCGGTGTTCCTGCTATATCCATGCCACAGGCCAGAGGAGGTGTACCATAGACTCCCCGAGGTAGTGTACCCTGCTGAGTACCATTTAACCTGATGCTGAAAACAGTGCATCATTAGACATGTGATACTAGCACCAGTGCCCTGGTCTCCAGTCTCAAGTATTTTTAACTTTGTTTAGGACCAGTTTATTAGTAATAAACATTCAATTTTTCGCCTAAAAACAACAAATCAATTGTTATATACCTGTAACAAGACATTAGCATATGAAACAAAAATATACATTACATAAACAGTGCACTTTTTTTTTTAAGATACCCAAAAATTGTTGAGCTCAACTTATCATTTGTCAGGGTATCACCGGCACCGGACCTGGGCGTCGACGCGCGCCTATGCGCCGGCGCGCTCCATTACACACTTCTCGGCAAGATTGTGGTGTTCCCGGGCGTCAGCGCGGCGCTAGGGCGCGCGCGGGTACGCGGCGCTCGGGCGTGCGCGCGTGTGCACGTGCGCGCGTACGGGCGTGCGCGCGTTCGCGATAGCGCCGGTTTGGCACCAAAGTACACATAAAAATCCCCCTGTGCCTCTGGCACATTGCTGCTTCGTCTCAGCTTGTGATTCGTGTAAACCTGAACCTGATTGCTGTTACCTATCTGACCCGGCTTGTTTGACTACCCGTTCCGCTCCTATCCGACCCGGCTTGCCCGACTACTCTTCTGCTACCTGCCTGATACCGTTGCCAGTCCTTGCCTGCCTACCGACTCTGCCTCTGCCTGCTGTCTTCGCCTGCTTCATATCCGTGCTGACCCGGACCGTCTGACCCTGCTTGTGCCTGCTGTTGTCCTTGCTGTTGCACCTTTAGCTTCAGCTCCAGTGATCTCTGCATCTACAAGTGTTCCTGCGTGCTGTCTCCTGTGTCTACCAGATCTGCAGTCCAGCCATCCCTGTGGGATCTCTCCTCTCTTCAGCTCCAGAGACTCCGCTCTACAGGCACTCCTACCCCACTGTGCTCAGGAGATCACTGTTCCCACTCCAGTGACTCCTGAACCAGCGTTGTATGAGAGGTCTTCTCCTACAAAGTCAGGCTCTACTACCAGGTACCTAACAGTACGAAGCAGCCATGTCTGAGCCTGCAGGAGATACCTCTCCACTGAAGGAGATATGCACACACCTGGCGGCCCTCACCCAAGCAGTACAGGCCCTCCAGGATAATTACAACAGACTGGAGGGACAAGTTCAGAATCTGGCAGGGTCTAACCCCCCTGCCTCTTCTTCAGCTGCTGCTCCAACACAGACTGCTTCAGGACCCGCAGTTGTGATGCTCCCGCCTGAACCACGGGTTCCCATTCCGGAAAGATTCTCTGGAGACCGGGCTAAGTTTCGGGCCTTCCGCAGTGCCTGCCAGCTCTTTTTTGCCTTACAGCCCAGAACTTTTTCACTAGAAGCCACTAAGGTTGGATTTGTAATTTCCCTTTTGCAAGGGGAACCTCAGACCTGGGCCCATCGTCTACTTGAAGGGGACTCTGCTCCAACTCAATCCTTATCCGCCTTCTTCCAAGCCATGGCTCAATTATATGAGGACCCTCAACTGACGGCCTCGGCTGAATCTGCCCTGTTCGCGCTCCAACAAGGCCGCAGACCTGCGGAGGACTATGTTACTGAATTCAGACGTTGGAGCGCGGACACACAGTGGAATGACGCGGCCTTGCGTCACCAGTTCCGCATTGGACTGTCTGAAAGCTTGAAAGACGAACTTGCTCGTGTAGGCATTCCAGATACCTTAGAGGCCTTGATCACCCTAACCATTCAAATCGATCGTCGCCTCCGAGAACGACGATCTGAACGATCAGTTCAACCCAACCGTCCGACCTGGATGACAGCCCGAGCTCCGATGCCTGCAACACGCTACTCCCCGGCTTCCAGTCCTAATTCAGTCAATACCACACCAGATACCTCTGAACCAATGCAACTGGGTGTGATGCGACCCGCTCTGTCCCCTGAAGAACGTGCCCGACGTCGGCAATTAAATCTGTGCCTTTACTGTGGTGGGAATGGGCATTTCGTCCATAATTGCCCAGTTAGAATGAGTAAGTGTCCATCTCCTATACTTAACAGTTTTTCTGCTTTATCTACCAATTCCACCCACCTTGCCATTCTTCTCTCATTACAGCTTCAAGAAAGGACACTCCAAGTCAACGCAATTATTGACTCCGGGGCATGCAGCTGCTTTATAGACTTAAACTTTGCTAAACAGCATAACATCCCTTTGCAGACTAAGACCCATGGACTTTCTGTCTTTCTTGCCGATGGCTCCCGTATCAGATCTGGACAAGTGACACAAGAGACTCAGCCATTATCCACTACAATTGACTCTCTGCATAAGGAATTGCTGATCCTGGATGCCATTTCCTCCCCTATGTTCCCCATTATCCTGGGCATCCCCTGGCTACGGGCTCACAACCCACACATCCATTGGGCCTCTGGAGAAGTGAAATTCCTGTCATCTTACTGCCAGGAACACTGTTTGGCAGAAGACCTGGATTCCCAAGCTACCTTGCTTTGCCTGGACTCCGACCAGAAAAATTGTCAGGCCATTCCCAAACATTATCATGACTACATTGACGTCTTTAGCAAGAAGGGGGCAGATTCTCTTCCACCTCATCGCCCCTACGATTGCCCCATCGAATTGCTGCCAGGATCCGAAATTCCCTTCGGACGCATCTTCCCTCTATCCGAGAAAGAACAAGAAGTGCTGAAGTCTTACATTGATGAAAACTTGGCCAAGGGATTCATTCGCCATTCCACCTCCCCAGCAGGTGCGGGAATATTCTTTGTTGCTAAAAAAGACAAATCTCTCCGCCCGTGTATTGACTACCGAGAACTGAATAAGATCACGGTTAAGAATCGGTATCCCCTACCTTTGATACCCGAACTGTTTCAGAAATTAAGGACTGCCGTCATTTTCACCAAGCTTGATCTAAGAGGGGCCTATAATCTGATCCGCATTCGGGCTGGGCATGAGTGGAAAACAGCTTTTCGGACCCGATTCGGGCATTATGAATATTTAGTCATGCCTTTTGGACTCTGCAATGCCCCTGCGACTTTCCAACACCTGATTAATGATGTGCTTAGAGACTTCCTAGACCTGTTTGTGATTGCATATCTAGATGATATTTTGATCTTTTCAGAATCCCTGGATCTCCATCGAAAACATGTTTGCCAAGTGTTGAGTCGTCTCCGCTTACACAGACTTTATGCAAAAGCGGAGAAATGCGAGTTTGAGCAAGAAAGCATTCAGTTCTTGGGCTTGATAATCTCCTCAACTGGCATCAGGATGGATCCACAGAAGGTTTCTGCTGTTCTGGATTGGCCGGTACCCCTAGACAAGAAGGGGGTTCAACGATTCATCGGGTTCGCAAATTTCTACAGAAAATTCATCAGGGGTTTTTCTGCAATAATCGCACCAATCACACAACTAACCAAACAGAATACCCGTTTTTCCTGGAATCACCTAGCCCAAGAGGCTTTTGAGAATCTCAAGAGACTTTTCACTTCAGCACCAATCCTCAGTCACCCTGAACCATCCTTGCCATTTATTTTGGAAGTGGACGCTTCTGAAATAGCGGTCGGTGCGATACTCTCTCAACGAAGGGGCAGTAAAAACGATATGCATCCTGTAGGGTTTTTCTCCCGAAAACTTTCCTCCGCGGAGAGGAACTATGATGTTGGAGACCGGGAACTCCTTGCCATCAAAACTGCATTAGAAGAGTGGAGGTACCTGCTGGAGGGAGCTATGCATCCGGTACTAATTTATACTGATCACAAAAACCTAGAATATTTACGATCTGCTAAAAGGCTAAGACCCCGACAAGCCCGCTGGGCGCTGTTTTTCTCACGCTTTTCCTTCCACATTACTTATCGGCCAGGTTCAAAAAATGTCAAACCAGACGCATTATCACGTATGCATGACAACCCAAAAGACTCGTCTGCTCCGGATACCATTTTACCTGCAAACAATTTTCTGCTCATACAAACTGATCTCCTCTCCCAGATCAAGGAAGCATCCTCTGAATCAGCCAGACCCACAGGGATTACCTTAAGTAACAAGGACGGATTGTTTTGGAAAGGGAGTCAAATCTTTGTTCCAGAGGAGGTTCGGGTCAAGGTCTTAGCACTTCTTCACGATCACCCACTGGCAGGTCACTTTGGGGTTCGAAAAACCTTGGAACTGGTACAACGTACCTTCTGGTGGCCCAATTTAAAGGACTTTTGCGAGAAGTATGTTAGCTCCTGTCCTATCTGTACCCAGAATAAAACTTCCAGGAGTCGAGCTTGGGGCCTGTTAAAACCCTTACCAGTACCCGATAGGCCTTGGAAAATGATATCCATGGACTTTATTGTAGAGCTTCCATGTTCTGAGGGGTGTTCTGCTATTTTTGTGGTAGTTGACCGTTTTACCAAAATGGCCCATTTTCTTCCATTAAAAGGAACTCCGTCAGCTATTGAAACAGCTCACATCTTCATCAAGGAGATTATCAGACTCCACGGAATCCCCGTAAACATAACTTCTGACAGAGGGGTACAATTTACCTCACGCTTCTGGAGAGCCCTGTGTGAGTCCTTAAAGATCAAGTTGGCTTTGTCATCGGCCTATCACCCTCAGACCAACGGTCAGACAGAGAGGACCAATCAGACTCTTGAACAGTATATCAGATGTTTTACTTCCTTTTCACAAGATGATTGGGTATCCTTACTGCCATTGGCAGAATTTGCCTACAATAACGCCAAGCACTCAGCCACCGGTCAATCTCCCTTTTTCGCTAATTATGGTTTCCATCTAACCTTTTTACCCGATTTCCTTCCAGAGTCCTCAGTTCCAGCAGTACAGAGTACGGTAGACTTCATCAATCATAACAACCAGATGTTGCAGGAAGCAATATCCAAGGCTCAGGCGGACAGCAAGAGGATCTTTGACCTAAGGAGAAGAGGGGAATTGAAGCTTCAACCGGGCGATCAGGTATGGCTTTCTACAAATAATATCAAACTAGCTTGTCCCTCTAAGAAGTTGGCACCTAGGTTTATGGGACCTTTTCCGGTTAGAAGGAAAATTAATGAAGTTTCGTATGAACTGACTCTGCCTGACTCTCTTAAAATTCATCCCGTGTTTCATGTGTCTTTGCTCAAACCTGCTGTACCTGATCCCTTTCCTGGTAGAGGAACTAGACCTCCTGAACCCATTGTGATTGATGGTAACGAGGAATTTGAAGTCGAGGCTATCCTCGATTGCAGGAGAAGACAAGGGCAGATCCAGTTCCTGATCAAATGGAAGGGCTACGGCCCAGAAAATAATTCATGGGAACCTGATAGTAATGTGCATGCTAGGCGCCTAGTTCGAGCCTATTTTGCTAACCATCCTGAAAAAAGGCTTTTGGGCACCCGGAGGTTGCCCCTTGGGGGGGGGCAATGTCAGGGTATCACCGGCACCGGACCTGGGCGTCGACGCGCGCCTATGCGCCGGCGCGCTCCATTACACACTTCTCGGCAAGATTGTGGTGTTCCCGGGCGTCAGCGCGGCGCTAGGGCGCGCGCGGGTACGCGGCGCTCGGGCGTGCGCGCGTGTGCACGTGCGCGCGTACGGGCGTGCGCGCGTTCGCGATAGCGCCGGTTTGGCGCCAAAGTACACATAAAAATCCCCCTGTGCCTCTGGCACATTGCTGCTTCGTCTCAGCTTGTGATTCGTGTAAACCTGAACCTGATTGCTGTTACCTATCTGACCCGGCTTGTTTGACTACCCGTTCCGCTCCTATCCGACCCGGCTTGCCCGACTACTCTTCTGCTACCTGCCTGATACCGTTGCCAGTCCTTGCCTGCCTACCGACTCTGCCTCTGCCTGCTGTCTTCGCCTGCTTCATATCCGTGCTGACCCGGACCGTCTGACCCTGCTTGTGCCTGCTGTTGTCCTTGCTGTTGCACCTTTAGCTTCAGCTCCAGTGATCTCTGCATCTACAAGTGTTCCTGCGTGCTGTCTCCTGTGTCTACCAGATCTGCAGTCCAGCCATCCCTGTGGGATCTCTCCTCTCTTCAGCTCCAGAGACTCCGCTCTACAGGCACTCCTACCCCACTGTGCTCAGGAGATCACTGTTCCCACTCCAGTGACTCCTGAACCAGCGTTGTATGAGAGGTCTTCTCCTACAAAGTCAGGCTCTACTACCAGGTACCTAACATCATTAATATGTATTACTTAATACACATTAATACCACGTGGATTTTTTGTTTTATGGTATACCAATAATTCCAAAAAAAAAATGTATTCACCATGGTTGAAAAAAATTAGCAATCCGTAAAAAACCTTCTAGCAGTACCATTTGTCAACAGATCATAATACCTCACCACAAAGAACCTCTCCAGTACTGTTTTCCTGAAAAACAAAGTCATTTTAGTGTATGTATCTTTCAATTCACTAGTACAGATAATTATCTTGGCTCAGGTCATTTGCATGTCAATACAGTTCACTGTACCTTTTCACAGACCTGGTGAGAAAGAAGGGGGGTCATTTGGGTGGGCTGTCAGCAGCTGAGAACAAACGTCGCACAACACAACATATATTGCATACTCCACACACACACACACACACACACACACACACACACACACACACACACACACACACACACACACACAATTGGCTAGGTTATAGATGACCTCTAGACATCACACATATCAGCATGTTTTCTATAATACCCTGTACTTCTTCTTAAACCCATAACATCTGTTTGGTAAGGTTGAAATTCTTTTAGAGATCCATCCCATTTCGTTAGCCCCTTCCCAGCCTGTATGGACGCATTCTCAGGAGTTCGGAATGGGACCCCTGACCCAGGTGGTCCATACTTCCTACACCTAGGCCATGTGGCGAAGCGTGCAGAGTACACTTCAAAATCACGTCTTGTGGTCCTATATGGATTATGCTTACTGACTTTTTGACTGGAACTGGATAGACAGAATCTCACGATATGGCCCACTAGGCCACATAAGTGACATTTTATCTTAGTTAAAGTGGTACAACATCTCTTAACAAAAGGCTTTGTTTTAGATGACTGAGAATATGGGATGTATGTACAAAACGATTCTGCGCTGCCCTATATGAAACAAAAGCAGCTAACACAACCAAGAAGGCATGGACAAGAGAAAAAAACAAAACAAGTGTAGCGCTAATGAAATGAATATCCAATATGTAAAAACTGTGAAAGTTCCCAAAGATAAGCAAAAAAGGCAAAAAAGCATCAATATGAGAAGTCCTTCAAGAGACTGAAACTTCAAGGGGACATCTATGATGAAAATAAACACACCACCACCTGAAGATGAAGAGGCTTACCAGATGGGATGGACCCAAAGGGCATACGCCAAGTTGGGTCAGATAGGCTTGGGTGGTGAGTGACTCGAGACGACCTGGAAAGATGATACTTGTGGATGAACCGGTTTGTTACTGAATCCCTTTAAATGGTGGGTGTCCAAACCAGGTTTAAAGGTGCAAATATAATACCGCACTACGCCCTGTGTAGCAGCCATCAAATGGCCATCATGGCTGCTACACAGGGCGTAGTGCGGTATTATATTTGCACCTTTAAACCTGGTTTGGACACCCACCATTTAAAGGGATTCAGTAACAAATCGGTTCATCCACAAGTATCATCTTTCCAGGTCGTCTCGAGTCACTCACCACCCAAGCCTATCTGACCCAACTTGGCGTATGCCTTTGGGTCCATCCCATCTGGTAAGCCTCTTCATCTTCAGGTGGTGGTGTGTTTATTTTCATCATAGATGTCCCCTTGAAGTTTCAGTCTCTTGAAGGACTTCTCATATTGATGCTTTTTTGCCTTTTTTGCTTATCTTTGAGAATATGGGATGGCCTCTTCTGGATTAGTAGTTTTTACCTGCGGCTTACAAAATATAGGGGCAATTTTTAAACAGCTCTTACCTTCCTGTTATTTATTCTTGTTGATACATACCTTAGGTGTGGAGGACGTCCCCCCGAATTCAGACCTTCCCAAATCAGTTACTTGGTTATCTTCTATATCTGAAAACTGATCCAACGGCTCTTGGCAGCTGACAGATAATGGTTTCACCCCACCTTCTGCATCATTCAGTCTCTTTCCCAACTGATGAACGTCCTCCTGTAATCTTTTGTTTTCTAGTACTAATTGCTGGTGGATAGCCTCAGATTTTGACATAGAAGCTTCTATAGAACTGATGTTACTTTTGGTTATTTCTAGCGCTTCTTTTAGGGATGTAATTTGCACTTTCAAATGTTCATACTGATTAGCTAACCACCTGGCCACAAAGATTTGCGGCATTTTTCCTGTGTGCTTACTACAGCTTCTTCTTCTACATCCTCTCCCGTCAGCGGGACAGAAAGTGTTCTTTCTGACTGAAAACTTTCCTCCCTTAATGCCAGCATGGGCATTTCCTCTCCATGTCGTGGTGGCCAACTCTGTCTTGGAGCTGTACGCTCCTTCTTGAAGTGTCCGGGTCTGTGGCAGTTGAAGCAAGCTGGTTTCCCTTTTGGTTTTTTTCCGAGATCTGCACTGTTCAACTGATCAGTGACAATGCAGATCCTTTGAGGTTTCTGTGACTCCCAATCTGCTATATTCCTTTCAATGGCAGTTGCAAGTGACAACAAAGAGGAGAGGGGCTTATCTCTCCAGCCTGGATTTGCAGTCATCAGTTTTTCCCTGATGTTTCCTCTCAACCCGGTCATGAAGCTATGTATCAATACGGGTGATAGGGCACTGTTAGTAATGTCCTCCCCAGCCGTTTCCACAGCTTGTTTAAAGTGATTGTAGTATGTCATACAATCTTCCTGTGGACCTTGGATCACTCCTGACACCTTGGTCCAAGACTGGGGACGATAGACTGTTTTAATCAACTGCGCCAATTGCTTAGTGAGTATATCTCCTAGATGGCTGGAGTCAACATACAGGGTCCGTGGAATATAAGTTTTACTAAGGATTTCATCCAAGTCCCCATCTCCACAAACCCTTTTCATTATTTGAAGCATATCACCCTAGTTTGCATTGTAGCTTGCCTGGATGTCCAGCAGCTCTTTGGCAAATTTAATGGGATCTGTCCTTGGATGGGGGATAACACTCAGAAATCCTTTCATCTCAGAGGGAGTCCACGGCACGTGATGTGTCATCTTTACCGTGGATCTCCCACTGTTGTCATAAACCACCTGTTCTCTTACAGGATAGACAGATACGTCATCTGAAAAAGATATCAGTTGTGGATTGGTCTTTTGGGATTCTGTCACAGAATCCCAATAAGACTGTGGAAGATTGTTGCTGCCAGGTGGGGGCACTTTATCCAACTGCAAAGTGCCCTGAAGGGTGGCATTACCAGTCCCATGGTACACCGGTGTGCCCACATTGGGTGATATCCTTTCACCCTTAGAGTGACACCACACAGGTCCTTGCTGTGGGGTGCTAGTTACTTGGGGGTTGTGAGGTACATAGGCCGTGTACTCGGTAGCAGAACTGCCCATATTGCTTACAGCAGCAGAATGGCTAGTTAACTGACGTCTAGGGGAGAATGCTGGCTCGCAGTCAGTAATATGGTCTCTGGAACTGGGGAGACTTTTCTCCCATGATTCCAGCATTCCCTTCCCCTGGCTTGCTGCGCTATCTCTTTCCTTTTGTTTCAATTCTTCACATGAAGAGTTTTTCTGTGATTCATTGGGGGTTTTAAATGGAGTGCTAAACTTTGCAGCAAGTTGTGGCTTCCCCTTTTTGTCATCTGTTGATAGATGATAATTACTATCAGCTTCTGAGTATTTTGCCAACAAGGACCGGGCGATTGTATAAGGCCCCAATCCTGACAATTCCTCATCTTCCCCTTGTTTATCACTGTCACTACTCTGGGGATGTGGGTCTAGTGGCTGTCCCTGCTTATTCCTACTACTCAGCATCATTTGGTGTGTTTTCTCCTTAACTCCCACTGTAAAAACATTAATTTCCTCTGTCTTATTCACCGACTCAAGCATCCATATAGCCCAAGTATCTTTTTCATATGGCCGTGTCATCTTTTTGTGATGAGCATGGTACAGACTTTCCCATACTTTTGGCTTAAAAGTATCTCTCTTAGAATACTTCTTCCCAGTCCAGCGATCCCAATTTTGAATATATTTCACAACCCAAGGTCCATATTTATCTATCATCTCTTCCCTTGGGGTCATTTGACTCCATTCAGACCCCCTCTTTGAAGCGATTTGATTACCCATCCTTACGGACACTGGACCTTGAACTGATTCCCCAACCTTTTTACAGGTTGCCTTTACTCTAGATATAGCTACTCTCTGGCCAAGAATTGGGGTGACAGGTCCTGCCCCTGTCAATGTTGCCACTTTTTTTCACTACTTGCCAGACCAATTCCCTGTTCTGGCTATAGTCCTTCAAAAAATTAGCCTGGAGATTTCCCAAACTAAATAATAGTTTAATCCCCCCCGTGGACTTTTCTGAAGTACTCTGAAAGAAATGCTTAACGAAAGGCTTTTACTTCTGTTATATCAAGAATTATTAGCACGAACTTGGATAATCAGGACCCTATGCGTGCTTGTAGTACAGGAGGCAGTTAACTGATGCACCCCTAATTGCAATATGATTTGTATATGTTATTATATATTATAGCCACTGTTCCCAGATTAACTTACAAAGCTTACAATCCCCAGTTAGTAATTGTAAAGAAGAAAGATTCATACCTAAGATCATTCAGTGTGATTTAGTTTCCGTTTCCACTGATGCAAATTTTTTTTCCCCATGCGACTTTGGACACAAAGTCGCATTACAAGTCGCAGCCCATTGATTTCAATAGCACCCGTTCCAATCTATGCTACTTAATGCTGCAGCAACTCTGAAAGGCTACCTGCACCACTCTGATGCGACTCTGGATCAAAGTTGCATTCAAAGCCACACCACAGTCGTATTAAAGTCGTACCTCAATCACACTCAATCATGTGACCTTAGAGTTGCATTAGTGGAAACGTAGCTCTATTCCCACTGTGCATTTCAATCACAATGATTGGCCTAATCTCATTCAAAGGGTCAACTGAAATTGCTTTTTGGCAGAGAGCAAATATCCTTTTCCTCTCATCATTCGCACTTACAATTTCATTTTATATATACAATACTCAAAATCAGTCTCATCAAAATATTCACATAGACAAAAGGTAAAAAAAAAGGAAAGTTCTGAGAAGTTTTTTTAGTCTGGGTATTCAGATGGGAGACAGGTAAACACAACACCAGCTCTGTCTTCCATACAAATCGCACGGTCAAAAACGGGGTCCGTCATCCGGAGAAAGTTCCTGAAATCCTCAGGATTATTCTCATGGATCTCATGGAGCAATGGCATGTGACAGAATTGGTCATGCTGGAGCAACCAATTCTTCGTCCATGAACTCCTCCTCGCCCTGTTCATGGACTGGTCTTGGACTGAAGAATGAACTACAGCACCAAGCACATACAATGCACGAGCTCGATGACAAGTACGTACAGGTAACATGGCTTCAAAACGGTCGGCTGGTCAGAACGCACTTAACAGAACGCACTGAAGAACAGCAAGGCCTGTAAAGAGCGACCTGAAAATCATCAACGAGCGGACAATAAAACAAAGATTGCTGAATGCCAACTGACCTAACCCACTGAAAAGCAGATACAAACCTCACAAGCACAGACTGAACAACAGTTAAAACGAACAAAATCGTCTCTCACCAAACTTCTACTAACACGAGATAAACACGAGATTAGCAGAAGGAGCCCAAAGGGTGTGGTACGGGCTATTGAACTTCCGTTTTATAGTCTCGTCGAACTTGATGTACGTCACCGCGTACTAGGCTGTCTGACTTTTTTGTGATCATATGTAGACTTTCTCACGTGACAGTGATGCAACGCGTGGGAGGAGCCTAGGACGCTCACTGCAGTTTGACACTTGGAGTTGAACGGCAGCGGCTTTTGATAGAAGTCTCGTCCACAGCGGCTGACTGCAATCTGCATACTTATATGCTTGTACCTAACTGGGTGCACGTGAGTGTATCTCTGAGCAGTTTTGCTTGTGTCCTGTTAATAAGTTCATTACGCAATGATCTTTTCCTCTGCTTATTTTCTATATAATCGTCTACATTGAGAACTTCATTACCAACATGAATATGGCTGAAGTGAGACGCTAGAACAGTCATGAACAACCATTTAACACCACAATCTAATTAATTAATTATTTCAGCTTTGTAACTAATGAACTGCTGGGACAATTTTAATTTAATTTAATTTATTTTATTTATTTCCCGGAATAACTCATCTCCATCCTGAAAGGTTGACAATTCACATCAAAGTATTGTATATTTATGTTTTTGCATATTTATTAATATTATCACTATGGCATTTTCTGGTGAGCACCAGCACTGAGTTTTTTTTTTTTTTGCATGCACACATGTCAGTACATTTATATATGTGCCACAATTTTATCAGAGCGATTTATTGTATATGTTTTAACCCCAGGCAGCACGGGGTAATGTCTGTATGCATTCACTAGTATCATGATTATTTAAGCCAACACTCCTTTTGCATTTTATTATTTTGGCTTTACACATATTTCATTAGTTGGATTTATTTATTTGCACATTTGCACATTTAGCACAATATTTTTTGCGGAACAATCATATATGTGAGCGCATCAATTTTACATGTTTTATATATAATTTTGGGAATCTGATTACCTCCTATTGATAGCAGCTATATATTTTTCTGATTGGTCTGCAATTTTATTTAGATTTTATCTCACGGATTAATTTATTGAATCCATCACAGCGCTTGGTTTTTTAGATATTGTTTTCCTGATCACTATCACTACTGCAGGCAGCTAAATAAGCTAAAAGTTATTTTTTTTTTTTGCGAGCTCTGCACAGTGTTCACCTAAAGCTACCTGTAGAAGGCTGGTGGTGTTTTCCTGATCCTATCACTACCGCAGGCAGCTAAATAAGCTACAAGTTAGTTTTCTGCGAGCTCTGCACAATGTTCAGCTAAAGCTACCTGTAGAAGGTTGGTGGTGTTCTCATACTACAGGCAGGCAGTTGATTTTGCTAGCTGCAGTATCAAAATATATATCTATATCTATCCCAGCTTAGTGCAGCTACAGGCCATTAGTATGTCTGGAAGGCCAACAAGGAGAGGCAGACAGTCACAAGCCAATAAAAGAGGGCAAGCAGGCTCTGTGTCTAGAGGCAACAGCACTGGTCGTGGAGACGGTGCATCCTCATGAGCACGTGCACGCGCCTTTTTTTCAGCAGCTGGCCGTGTTGAGCCGCAACATGCGGAAGACTTGGTCGAGTGGATGACCAAGCCATCCTCATCCTCTCTCACCCATGCTCAGGGTACTTTGTCTGGCAAAGCAGCTGCCAACGCAGCCTCTTCCCTCGGCTTAATGTCATCAGTGACTCCTTCCCTAGCCCCACCATGTCCTCCTGAGGAGTCCCTCGAACTGTTTGACCACAGTGTTGGGTACATGCTCCAGGAGGATGCCCAGCATTTAGAAGGCTCTGATGATGATACTGAGCTAGATGAAGGCAGTAACGTAAGCATGGACAGAGGGGGTGCCCAAGAAGGGCAGCAATCTGGCAGTCATGCTCCCCCTGCTGCAGCATACTGCCAGGTTTGCTCCAGTGAAGAGGAGGGAGGGGATGATGAGGTCACTGACTCAACATGGGTGCCTGATAGGAGAGAGGAGGAGGAGGAGGCACATTATCAATGAGGCAGGATGCCCTCCAGGGGCCAGCCTAGGGGCAGCACACTGACTGCATCACACCCAAAAGCTCCGCATGTGCAGGGCACTGCTGTCTCTGCGCGTTATTCCAAAAGTTCTTTGGTGTGGGCCTTTTTTGAGACGAGTGCATCAGATCGCACCGCTGCTAATTGCAACATATGTCTCAAGCGTTTCTCGCGTGGCCAAAACATCTCCCGCTTGGGCACCACATGCTTGACCAGACATATGTTGACCTGCCATGCAGTTCATTGGCAAGCGTATCTAAAAGACCCACACCAAAGAACAAAGAGGACCTCTCCTCCTTGCTCCTCATCAGCTGAGATCTCCAACCCTACTATACCTTCAGTCCTCTCTGAGACCTGCACTGAGAGGATTGAAGGTGTAGAATTAGATGTGTCACAGCCAAGTACATGTGGGCAATCTGCTTTCGGTACACCGACGTCAGATTGTACCAGGCAAATTTCCCTGCCCCAGCTGTTGCACCGCCGAAAGAAGTTTGCTCCCAGCCATCCACATGCCCAGCGGTTGAATGCTAGCTTGGCAAAATTGCTAGCACTTCAACTGCTGCCTTTTCAGTTGGTAGACTCTGCCCCCTTCCGTGAGTTTGTGGAATGTGCGGTACCTCAGTGGCAGGTACCTAAACGCCACTTTTTCTCACAGAAGGTGATTCCAGCTCTCTACCGGCATGTGGAAGGCAATGTCTTGGCCTCGCTGGACAGGGCGGTCAGCGGTAAGGTGCATATTACCACTGACTCATGGTCCAGCAGGCATGGACAGGGACATTATCTAAGTTTCACCGCACATTGGGTGACTCTGCTGGCAGCTGGGAAGGATGCAGGACAAGGTGCAGTAGTGTTGGAGGTTGTTCCACCACCACGCCTCCAAAATGCCACTACTAATGATTGTGACACACCTCTCTCCTCCACCCCCTCCTCTTCTTCTTCCTCCATGGCCTCTTCCTGTGCTTTGTCCTCGGAACCAGCGGTGCTCCGTAGCCGTTCAAGGGGCTACGCAAGTATGCAGGCCAAAAGATGCCATGCGGTGCTTGAGCTGGTGTGCTTGGGGGACAGAAGCCACACTGGGGCAGACTTTCTGTCAGCTCTGCAGGGGCAGGTTCAGAGGTGGTTGACGCCACGCCAACTTAAGCCAAGAATGGTGGTTTGCGACAATGGCAACAACCTCCTCTCTGCCCTCCGACAGAGACAAATGACCCATGTGCCCTGTTTGGCTCACGTCCTTAACTTGGTGGTGCAGCGGTTCTTGGGCAGGTACCCAGGCTTACAGGATGTCCTGAGGCAGGCCAGGAAAGTCTGTGTGCATTTCCGCTGGTCATATAATGCCAGTGCTCGGCTGGTAGACCTCCAAAAGGAGTTTAACTTGCCCAAGAACCGCCTAATCTGTGACATGCCCTCCAGGTGGAACTCAACGTTGGCCATGCTGCAGCGGCTGCACACGCAGCAGAGGGCCATCAATGAGTACCCGTGCGACTATGGCACCAGGACAGGGTCAGGGGAGCTTGTTTTTTTTTCCCCAGGGATGCATGCACTGTCCTGTCACCATTTGAGGAGGCCACGAGGATGGTGTGCAGTGACAGTGCATGCATCAGTGACACTGTCCCCCTTGTCCACCTGTTGGAGCACACGCTGCGTGGAATAATGGACAGGGCACTTGAGGCAGAACAGAGGCAGGAAGAGGAGGACTTCCTTAGCTCTCAAGGCCCCCTTTATCCAGACAGTGTTCCTGCGTGCCCGCCGATCACACAGGAAGAGGACGAGGAGGAGGAGGAGGAGGAGAAGGAGGAGGATTGTGTCAGTATGGAGGTGGAGCCTGGCGCTCAGCATCAGCAGCAGTCTTTAAGGGATCAGTCCCAAGAAACACATGGACTTGCACGTGGCTGGGAGGAGGTGGCTGCAGACCATGTTGTCCTTAGTGACCCAGAGGACTCTGGACCGAATGCCTCACCAAACCTACGCTGCATGGCCTCCCTGATCCTGCAAAGCCTGTGTAAGGATCCTCGTATTCGTGGTATCAAGGAGAAGGACCAATACTGGCTGGCAACCCTCCTTGATCCACATTACAATGGTAAGGTTGTGGACCTTATCTTGCCATCTCAGAGGGAGCAGAGGATGAAACATCTTCGGGAGGCCTTGCAGAAAGGTCTGTGCAACGCATTCCCAGAGTCTGGGAGGTTACAAACTCCTGTTTCTGGACAATGTGTTGCTGAGGCTTCGGTCAGTCACAGAAGGAGCGGTGGAGAAGGGGGCCATCTGACCGATGCGTTTAGACAATTTTTTAGTCCGCAGCCCCAAGGTATGATTGGTTCCAGCAACCATCGCCAGCGTCTGTTCTACATGGTGCAGGAATACCTAGGGGCAAGATCTGACTTGGACACCTTTCCCACCGAAAATCCTCTGGGTTACTGGGTCTTGAGGATGGATCACTGGACAGAGCTTGCACAGTATGCAATTGAGCTACTGGCCTGTCCTGCATTCAGCGTTCTTTCGGAACGCACATTCAGTGCTGCTGGAAGCTTTGTAACCGATCACAGGGTGCGTCTGTCCACCAACTCGGTCGATCGACTGACCTTCATAAAAATGAATCAGTCTTGGATCACCACCAGCTACCAAACACCTGATGCTGATGTAACCAAATATTTTTTTTTTTAAATCTCAGATCCCTTCAAATACTTCCTATGCTGATGCTAAGTGACTATCCTGAGTAATTATCCTCTTCCTCCTCAATGATCACGCTGATAGCTTGTAAGAACATTTTTGGTTCTGGGCGCCACCACCAGTGCCTAAGGCCCAATTTTTCAGCCCCCGTTTAACAGGGGCGTGTAATTACAATTTTTGATGCAATACTTTGCAGCAGGGCTCGTTCCTGCGTTCCAACTAGAGTATCTGTGAGGGGTTGCAGTGTTGTGGCACCAGCACCAGTGCCTAAGGCCCAATTTTTCAGCCCCTGTCTAACAGGGGCGTGTAATTACAATTTTTGATCTAATATTTCACAGCAGGGCCCTGAGAGGGCTTACAGTGTTGTGGCCACAACAACACTGAAGGCCCAAATTTCTGCTGAGTATATAGGGCAGGCCCCTACTTTCAAACATCCAACTTACAAACTACTCCCACTTGCAAACGGAAGGACACAACAGGAAGTGAGATGAAATCTACCCCTAGGAAGGGAAATTCTCTCCTGTAAGAGTTAATATGGGAAAAACATTTCTCCTTTCCATTGATGCTTTATCACCAATCCTTGTTTCACAAAAAAACCCAAATTTTCAAAAAACATTTGTCATTTGGACAAAAAGTGAGGTGAAATCTTCTGAAGAGGAGCACAGACAGCAAAACAAATGTCACAGGGGTGATAACCCTTCCCTATGTTTTTTCCAAAAAGCTTAAAATAGATTTTTTGGCTGGAGCTAAACACGTTAAAAATGTACCAGTTTAAAATTACAAACAGATTCTACTTAACAAACCTACAGTCCCTGTCTTGTTTGCACCGCCTGTATACTGCTGTTCAGAGTACAGAGCCTGTATACTGCTGTTTCCTTTTTTAATTTGGGTGTGGGGTTATATCCATGCAAGACCCAAAGGGCCTGGTAATGGACTGGGGGATACCCATGCCGTTTGTCTCACTGATTTTCATCCATATTGCCAGGACCCGACATTACATTAAAGCCGCAAGCAGTTTTAAATGACTTTTTTTCCTTTTAAAAATGACATTTTGTGCAGGGACTGTTCTAAGCACGGGAAACACGCGCCACTTTACAGGCATACTATAGACACCCCCCAGGTACGATATTTAAAGGAATATTTCACTTTTTTTTTTTTTTTTTTTACTTTAAGCATCATTAAAATCACTGCTCCTGAAAAAACGGACGTTTTTAAAAGTTTTTTTTGCATTGATACATGTCCCCTGGGGCAGGACCCGGGTCCCCAAACCCTTTTTGGGACAATACCATGCAAATTAGCCTTTAAAATGAGCACTTTTGATTTCGAACATTCGAGTCCCATAGACGTCAATGGGGTTCTAACGTTCGTGCGAATTTTCGGTCCGTTCGCAGGTTCTGGTGCAAACCGAACTGGGGGGTGTTCGGCTCATCCCTACTCCTCACATTCACAGTTTGTTGACTAGCATTCTTAGGCACTGGGCCCCTTAC
This sequence comes from Aquarana catesbeiana, assembly GCF_042186555.1. Classification (NCBI taxonomy): domain Eukaryota; kingdom Metazoa; phylum Chordata; class Amphibia; order Anura; family Ranidae; genus Aquarana; species Aquarana catesbeiana. The sequence continues at coordinate 84,491,688 of NC_133332.1, forward strand.
TGACAGCTTGTTACTCTATGTGCTGTATATGTATATGGGTTTCTAATAATGTGGCTGCATTATCTCTGACAGTTATCAGCATCAGACTAACAATCAGGAACTAATCAGCATGGTTCCCAATCATGTCAGCACATGACAGCCAGACATAGTTACATAGTAGGTGAGGTTGAAAAAAGACACAAGTCCATCAAGTCCAACCTATGTGTGTGATTATATGTCAGTATTACCTTGTATATCCCTGTATGTTGTGACATGGTGATAACATACTACTGGGAGCAGTAAAATGCATCAAGGAAGTTTGTTTTTTGGGTGGAGATACTTTATATGCAGTATTTTTTTTTTACTATTTAATAAACATAATAAAAAGAGTTAATGGTGATTCTGTAAAGGGCTGTAAGAGTCTATTGTTATTGTTATGGTACTTGTGCTTTGTACAATTTGGAAATTCAATAAATACTATCTTTAACCGATTGCCGCCCGCCAGCCGTCAAATGATGTCTCGGCGGTGCAGCTTTCGATCTGGGCAGGCGTCATATGACGTCCTCAGCTTTCCGGCCCACACAGATCCACCTCCCGTCAGGTGAGAGGAGAACGATGGTGTGTCCCCAGTACAGAGGAACACCGATCGGTCTCCTTCCCTTGCGATATTGCGACGGACATATCGGACACTTTTGATACATTTTTGGGACCATTCACACTTATACAGCGAACAGTGCTATAAAAATGCACTGGTTACTGTGTAAATGTGACTGGCAGGGAAGGGGTTAACACTAGGGGGAGATCAAGGGTTTAATTGTGTGTCCTAGGGAGTGATTCTAAATGTAGGGGGAGGGGACTCACAAGGGGAGGAGACCGATCGGTTTTCCTCTGTACTGGGAACACACTATCGTTCTCCTCTCAACTGGCAGGATGTGGATCTGTGTGTTTATACACACAGATCCATGGTCCTGATGTGTTAACGGGCAATTGCGGGTGCCCGGTGGACGTCACGGCTGCCGGGCACACACACTGGGTCCCGAGCGACGCGGCAGGCACACGCACGCACCCCCCCAGATGGCCGGGAAGCCCAGGACATCATATGACGTCATATGGCTATACGCGGGTAAGGAAGTGGTTAAAATTCATAAAAGTGTCTTTTTCCCCAAAAAGTTGCATTTAAAACACCGCTGCACAAATACCGTGTGACATAAAATATTGCAACAATTGTCATTTTATTCTCTAGATTCTCTGCTAAAAAATATATACAATGTTTGGGGGTTCTAAGTAATTTTCTAGCAAAAAATACGGATTTTAACTTGTAAACACCAAATGTCAGAAATAGGCTTAGTCATGAAAGGGATAAGTCAGCCATGACGGTCACATGAAGTCTGGTTTGTAAACATGACCAGTGTATTTAATAAATCAGTATACCAAATAAAAGACCTACATTATATGTCCTTAAAAACATTACAAAAATTATTTAGGTAGGATGATTAGCCAATGCATACTGAAGTTGCTAAATTTGTTCTGGATATTTATTATTCAATGGTTATGAAAAAGTAAAAATTCCAGCTAGCATTTGCAATTTCCTTTTCTAACACTGAGGTTCTACTCAGTGTTCCGGGCGAGTACAAATGATTCAAGTAAGTTCTCTGTTTTATACTGCAACGTATAAAATGTTGCAATAAAAAATATTAATTTGTGGTCTGTCGCAACCTTCACATAAGCTTTGCAAATGAGCTGGGGAAATGCTGTCATGCCTGATGTTGTAACACAGGAGTATATAAAGAAGAACTCCGCCTCCAGGGATCACAGCTCAACACAGCAGAACCCAATAAAGACACAGAGCCTACTGAATCCACAGGTGAGATACATTTGAATATAGAATAGTTGCTAATCATGTCTGACCACTGTAATTGGTACAAGCAGGGGTGTGCATTATGGTACCCCATAGCAGTGGGAAAGCTAGATATTCTTTCACCCTGGGCAAAGACTCAGTTCAGCCCCCCAAAGAGGGCAGATGTTGGTGTCTGTAGGGCAGTGGACGGTGTCAGTATTTTTTTTTCATTATTTTTTTACAATATTATTAGAAGAGAAGTTTGAGGCTGCATAATCTCTGCAGCAAAGAGCCGGTGCCTGACTCTATCCCACCCCCATCCTACCCTCATCCTGGGCCCTGAGGACCAGCATGCCAGAATATTCTGTATTTTTAACATTTTGAAAAAAATGTACATGGACACTTTTTTGCTGTGCATCTACAAAGCAACTGTAGGCTTAGAATTTAATTGAAAGAGAGTATTTCAAATAGCATACAGTATTGTTATTTGTACAATTTTAAAATACTGTATATACAGGAAAATACATCATAGAACAGAAACACAGCCAAAAGGGAGTGTTCATTATTAACATTATTTATGTTTTTATTTTAATGGTAGACTGTATTTTTAAACAATGCAGTCCTTTTAAAGTGCAGCAGCCCAACAGAATACAATTATTAAAGGAGAAGTCCAACCTGAGCTTTTTAGGCTGGGCTTCTCCTCTGGATCACAGGAGTGCAATTCGTTCTGCACTCCTGTGACCCGTTTCCAGCGGAGAGCGGTCTGAAGTCCGCTCTCCACTGACGTCACTGCCTCAGTCGAGGCACCGTGTCATCATGACTTCCAAGTCTGGATCTGCCAGCTGCCTTGATTGATGGCAGTCTCAGCCCGGGTTCACACCTATGCGAATTAGATGCGGCTTACACCGCATCTAATTCGCAGGACATTTTAAAATACATTCATATGAATGTATCTGGTTCACATATGTGCGTTGCATTCGCACTGCGCATTGCACAAAAAACGTGTGCGTTTTTTGGGCATTGCGGTGCGAACTACAAGCCTATTATCTCCTATGGGAACGCATCTGATTCGCAGATGCATTGCGGTCTGAACAAGGATTTTCTCTTTCTCCTCACTACACCTCCCCCTCTCCCCCCCCCCTCCCTCCCCCTCTCCCTGCTCTCTAATCCTGAGCAAAAACGCAATGAATCCGTTGAACAGGAGATTGTTATCTCCCCAGTGAAACCTGAGCTTCAATTCGCACCGCACATGTGTGAAACCAGGCTTAGGGTTTCAGCAAGACACTGAGACGTCTGCTCCCCACCCCTTCACAGCTCAGCGCTCCAATGAGCACAGAGAAGTAGAGCAGAAGCGATGCTGACTGACAGTGAGTGAGAACTGAACCATCGGCGGTGTTCGGTGGCTCAGTTCTCAGTGCAGAGACACCGGGGGACAGATGCAGCACTGGTCTGATGCTGCATCCACTGAGGTAAGTATGATTAGCCCCCAAAAAAAAAAACAAAAAAAAAAACGTCTCTGTTAACACAAATTACATGGCAAACTCATTTGGCATAAACTATTTAGAAACATCATTTGACACTGAGTGTTCTGCTTGAACCTTTCCACCTAAGTGGGAAGAGGGGAGGACTGGTGCTCAGTGGGGGGGAGCAAAAGGGGAAGTGGTGCTCAGTAGAGGACAAAGAGAGTACCGTTGCTCAGTGCGGGGCACTGGTGCTCAGTGGGGAGCAAGAAGGGCACTGGTGTGCTAAGTGGGGGGGGGGGGGCACTGGTGCTTAGTGGAGGGGAAGGAAGGCACTGGTGATCAGTGGAAGGAGGGAAGAGGGAACTGGTGCTCAGTGGGTGGGGGGAGAGGGCACAGTGGGGGGGGCACTGGTGCTCAGTGGGGGGGAAATAGGCACTGGTGATCAGTGGAAGGAGGGAAGAGGGAACTGGTGCTCAGTGGGTGGGGGGAGAGGGCACAGTGGGGGGGGGGGGCACTGGTGCTCAGTGGGGGGGAAATAGGCACTGGTGATCAGTGGAAGGAGGGAAGAGGGAACTGGTGCTCAGTGGGTGGGGGGAGAGGGCACAGTGGGGGGGGGGGGGCACTGGTGCTCAGTGGGGGCACAAGAGGTGCACTGGTGCTCAGTGGGGGAAGTTCTTTTGATAATGGGAAAAATATGTAGAAAATAACTATACAAGTAAAAGCTGCCTCCCTCCTTTGCCAGCTGCAGACGTTAGGCTATAATCATAATTTCAGCCATGCTTTAGTTTGATCATCATGCAGAAGGCAGACTTTCTGATCACTTACTCTGTGTCTCAGTAACTTTTGTTGAAAACAAAAAGCACCAGCGCTCAAAGGGTTAAGAAGGCAGTCCACAGTTCATAATAAATTAATTAAAAAATGAATAAGTTTGGATCGTCGGTGGCACATGTGTGAGCAGGCTCTCCTGGGATTACACCTGAACCCAGCAGTACTACTGATGGCTGAGTCATCCTCCAGCTACTGATCCCTTTCTCCCCCCTCTCTCCATTGTGGGCAAGCAGTTTTTGAGAATGTTCAGCACAACTCCTCGTTGCTCAGTGGACTGCCGGAGATTAAGTAAGCCACCCCCTCTTTTCTTATTTTAACTGCAAGTGAATAAGACTGCATTTTTTATTATTTGCCATTACTTGCCATCTCTTTGAATAAACTTATTCATGTTTAAATTAATTTGTTATGAATTGTGTACTGCCTTCTTAACCCTTTGAGCGCTGGTGCTTTTTGTTTTCTACTGCCTCATCCATTTCTACCAGTCATGGTTTTTTCCAGCTGCACGGGGTACAGACCCTCATCCACTGAATTTTTTCCTATGTTTTGACTGTTCCCACTATTTTAGCGCCAGTATAATGTTGTGTGTGTTTTCAGTAACTTTTAAGGGCCCTGGATCAGCATGGCAGCCAAGAACTAGCATTTTCAGATGGAGAGGTTTAATAAAAGACAAAATGCAAATTTACTATTTACATTTTATTTTATGGGTGAGTATTGGTATTAGTGTGTGGCATATTATGTATCCTTTACTCATGCAAGCACGGTCAGTATTTGGTGCCCCCTATTTTTAGTGGGGGCTTCCAGATTACAATAAACTCCCATGCGTAGACTCCCACAACTACTGTGCCAGGGTTATGGGCTATGCGCTTTGTCAGGGAAGTACTCCCTTGCAAGGTACCATCCCCCATGTTGAGAACATGTTGTCTTGTATGTTTTAGGCTGTCAGACTGCATGCTCAGATGAGGGTTTGATATGGAGTTTGGGGGATCCCATGGCCCTTTTTTCACATAACCATCTATTCCAGACTCTCATTTAGGATAAGAGTCTGGTATTAATGAAGGGAATCCCTAGCTATTTGTTTACCAACAGAGGTAAGTGACTGGGAGCTGTCATTTAGCTCCAATTTAAATGGTCTTTGTTTTCATTGTAATGTCAGTTTTGCTGTAGAAGATTGTATACATCATACAGATGTGTCACTTCACAGCCGGTTTAAGGGCATCCCCCAAGCAAAATTTGAATCACTGCTCACCAAACAGAATAAAAAAAAAAAAAATGTTTTGCTTTGGTACATGTTCCCCCAGGACAGTGCCTAGTCTTCATACCGTTTGTTTGACCATCCCTTGCTTATTAGACAATAAAATGGCCATTACTGTTTTTTAACATTTAGCTCCTATTGACTTTAATGGGGTTTAGATTCAGCATCCAACCGTCAGTAACCTTCAGCAAACATGCCCTGAACTGAACCCAGGTATGTTCAGCTCATCACTACCCAGCAATTTAATGTGATTGTAAAGGCACAAGGTTTTTTTACCTTCATGCATTCTATGCATGAAGGTAAAAAACCTTCTGTGTGCAGCAGCAGCACCCCCCCCCCAATACTTATCTGAACCCCCTCTCGATCCAGTGATGTCCACGAGAGCCTTGCCTCTCTGGGGACTCGTCCTCCTCTTTGCTTTTGGCAGCTGTTGGCTCCCGCTGCTGTCAATCACAGCCAGTGAGCCAATCAGGAGACGGAGGGGGCAGGCCGAGTCGTGGCTCCGTGTATGAATGGACAGAGGTGCGGCTCGGGAGTGCACCTGCTTGGGTGCCCCTGGGATAAGCTGCTTGCTGTGGGGGCACCTGGCAGCAGGGAGGGGCCAGAAGCACCAGCGAGGGACCCAAGGAGAGGAAGATCCGGGCTGCTCTGTGCAAAACCAACTGCACAGAGGAGGTAAGTATAACATGTTTGTTTATTTAAAAAAAAAAAACACTAGGCCTTAATAGTGCTTTAAACCTTCATATTCTGTAGAGAGGTCTCAAGAGAGTTCAGGACCTAGCTGTACTGCCTGGCAAGGGAGGTTCCATCACAAGACTGGTTGAACAGAATTACAAAACCTGAAACAGGTAAAACAGTCGTCAAATGTCAATTTACTAATTGCATGGAGTTCAGTTTTTAAAATATGATAGAGAGATAGATAGATAATATATTTATTGCTGTCTGTGTCTCCATTGAAGGGATTTCCCCTTACATCTTTGTGGTTAGGTAGACAGAAAGAAATAGCAAAGACAGGAAATTGGAGCTCACGGAAGATAAACTGTCATTCACTGTACACACAGCACAGATCTGCACATGTTTATATCCTCAGGATTGATGAAGCACATCTAAAACAGATTTATGTACGCAGAAATCTCTGTTCCCCTTAGCAGGAAGTCTCACACTGACTTTGTGACTTTGATAAGGAATCAAAACAAGATGGATGTACCAGGTGCCAAGCTGTAATGCCCTGTACACACGATAGGATTTTCCGATGAAAAATGTGTGATAGGACCTTGTTGTCGGAAATTCCGGCCGTGTGTGGGCTCCATCACACATTTTCCATAGGAATTTCCGACACACAAAGTTTGGGAGCTTGCTATAAAATTTTCAAAAATCCATTGTCGGAAATTCCGATCGTGTGTACACAAATCCAACGCACAAACTGCCACGCATGCTCAGAATAAATTAAGAAACGAAAGCTATTGGCTACTGCCCCGTTTATAGTCCCGACGTACGTGTTTTACATCATCGCATTCAGAACGATCGGATTTTCCGACAACTTTGTGTGACCGTGTGTATGCAAGACAAGTTTGAGCCAACATCCGTCGGAAAAAATCCATGGATTTTGTTGTCGGAATGTCTCATCAATGTCCGATCATGTGTATAGGGCATAAGAGTCTCTAATTTTCCTTGTCTTCTTTCCTTTGCAGATCTCATCATCCAGGATGTCCAAGGCTAGTTTTTGCTTTCTCATTCTCAGCATACTGGTCAGCCTCATCCATCTGTCTAGCTGTCAAAACTGGAGTTCCTTTAAGACCAAGCATATAGTTGGCTCACGGAACATTAACTGCAAAGAAAAATTGAAGTATCCCCTATTCTTTATCCATGGAAAGTGCAGAGCCAAGAACACTTTTATTGTGGAGTCTGAGAAAACAGTTCTTAGCATATGCAGAAAAGCTATCAAGAAAAGGTACATTACAAGCCCCATGAAGGTCCGACTCGCCATCTGTCAAGAGAGGAAGAACAAGCAATGCATATATGATATTGTGGTTCCAAACAATTCACAGATATGTGTGCTATGCCATAAAGGAAAGCCAATACACTTTCAGAAGGAAGGAAAATGTTTTTAATGTCAATGCCAGTGATTTTATTGTGGAGGAGGTATGTGCCCCATTTTTACATGGTTTTGGGGAACACACAGCAAGATGTATACCTTTCATTGTATTAAAAAAATAATTTTATCAACTAATCAATTACCACATAAGATTGAAAGAATCACTGAATCAAAATACATCCAACTTGAAAATATAAAATAAATAATACAAACTAAGCTAAACAAATATGTGTTTTGGTCAGTTTTATATGCGATTGAGCTTTTGGGGCAATATGTTTAAATTTTTTTAAAAATAGACATATAAAGTGGAGCCATTGCTTTCAGCAATTTGTCCCACTACAAAAGTTAATTCCAAGAGGTTAGAAAAAAATCTAAGTATTGGTTGTCTAATGTCCTCCTAACATGAAAAATATAATGGTTTATACTTTTTACAGAGACTTTGTATATAAAATAAAATTGGCAAAAAATAGCTCCGTGTAAAGAAGATAGTCAGGGCTGTCTCTAAGGCAGGGCAAAAGGGGCAGCTGCCCTGGGCCCTGTCATTGTTGTGGGGCCCAAAGCAGCTGCCTCATACTTGCCAACTATCCCAGTTTAAATTCCCTTGTCCCTTGAAGTTTGCATCTGGCGGCATAGATATGTAAATAAAGGTGGCATTCATATTTATATCTTGCCCCCTGCAGTGAGGAGATGATGTGCTGTAACCTCTAGCAACCAATCAGTGAGCAGTATTACTGCACAGTAATCTCTAGCAACCAATCAACAAGCAGAAATCATGTGCTGTAACATCTAGCAACTAATCAGTGAGCCGTAATGTGTGTGCTGCAATCTCTAGCAACCAGTCAGTAAGCGGTAATGATACACAGTAACCTCTGGCAACCAATCGCAATTGCTGCCTGATCTGATACAGTAAACTGATTTTAAGTCTAGCTGCTATTTATTGTATGTCTCAGAGCTGGTGGAGCGCAAAATTGTATGGGGGGGCCCCCAAGAAAACGTTTTGCCCAGGGTCCAATCAATATTAAAGACGGCCCTGAAGATAGTAAATGACCTACCTCTCATGTTCTCCACTTCTAATAGGTAGGGAGCCCATATCTTCCAGTATTTTATATCCTGTTCTTTCAACATCAAAGTCAGATTCTCCATTTGTTGGATTGTTATGCTAGCCCACCACTGTACTCTAGACGGTGGGACTATACTTTTCCACAATGCTGGAATACAGGCCCTCGCTGCCGTGAGAAGGTGTTTAACCACTTCAGCCCCGGAAGGATTTACCCCCTTCCTGACCAGAGCACTTTTTACAATTTGGCACTGCGTCGCTTTAACTGCTAATTGCGCGGTCATGCAATGCTGTAACCAAACGAAATTTGCGTCCTTTTCTTCCCACAAATAGAGCTTTCTTTTGATGGTATTTGATCACCTCTGCCGTTTTTATTTTTTGCGCTATACACGGAAAAAGACCGAAAATTTTGAAAAAAAATGATATTTTCTACTTTTTGTTCTAAAAAAAATCCAATAAACTCAATTTTAGTCATACATTTAGGCCAAAATGTATTTGGCCACATGTCTTTGGTAAAAAAAATGTCAATAAGTGTATATTTATTGGTTTGCGCAAAAGTTATAGCGCCTACAAACTAGGGTACATTTTCTGGAATTTACACAGTCTTTAATTTATGACTGCCTATGTCATTTCTTGAGGTGCTAAAATGACAGGGCAGTACAAAACCCCCACAAATGACCCCATTTTGGAAAGTAGACCCCCCTAGGAAATTGCTGAGAGGCATGTTGAGCCCATTGAATATTCATTTTTTTTGTCCCAAGTGATTGAATAATGAAAAAAAAAAAAAAAAAAAATTACAAAAAGTTGTCACTAAATGATATATTGCTCACACAGGCCATGGGCCTATGTGGAATTGCACCCCAAAATACATTTAGCTGCTTCTCCTGAGTATGGGGATACCACATGTGTGGGACTTTTTGGGAGTCTAGCCGCATACGGGGCCCCGAAAACCAATCACTGCCTTCAGGATTTCTAAGGGCGTACATTTTTGATTTTACTCCTCACTACCTATCACAGTTTTGAAGGCCATAAAATGCCCAGATGGCACAAACCCCCCCCAAATGACCCCATTTTGGAAAGTAGACACCCCAAGCTATTTGCTGAGAGGCATGTTGAGTCCATGGATTATTTTATATTTTGACACAAGTTGCGGGAAAGTGACAATTTATTTATTTATTTTTTTTTTTTTTTGCACAAAGTTGTCACTAAATGATATATTGCTCACACAGGTCATGGGCCTATGTGGAATTGCACCCCAAAATACATTCTGCTGCTTCTCTTGAGTACGGGGATACCACATGTGTGGGACTTTTTAGGAGCCTAGCCGCGTACGGGACCCCGAAAACCAATCACCGCCTTCAGGATTTCTAAGGGTGTACATTTTTGATTTCACTCTTCACTGCCTATCACAGTTTCGGAGGCCATGGAATGCCCAGGTGGCACAAAACCCCCCCAAATGACCCCATTTTGGAAAGTAGACACCCCAAGCTATTTGCTGAGAGGCATGGTGAGTATTTTGCAGCTCTCATTTGTTTTTGAAAATGAAGAAAGACAAAAAAAAAATTTTTTTTTTCTTTTTTTAATTTTCAAAACTTTGTGACAAAAAGTGAGGTCTGCAAAATACTCACTATACCTCTCAGCAAATAGCTTGGGGTGTCTACTTTCCAAAATGGGGTCATTTGGGGGGGGGTTTGTGCCACCTGGGCATTCCATGGCCTCCGAGACTGTGATAGGCAGTGAAGAGTGAAATCAAAAATTTACGCCCTTAGAAAGCCTGAAGGCGGTGCTTGGTTTTCGGGGTCCCATACGTGGCTAGGCTCCCAAAAAGTCTCACACATGTGGTATCCCCGTACTCAGGAGAAGCAACAGAATGTATTTTGGGGTGTAATTTCACATATTCCCATGGCATGTTTGAGCAATATATCATTTAGTGACAACTTTGTGCAAAAAAAAAAAAAAATAATAATAATTTGTCTCTTTCCCGCAACTTGTGTCACAATATAAAATATTCCATGGACTCGACATGCCTCTCAGCAAATAGCTTGGGGTGTCTACTTTCCAAAATGGGGTCATTTGGGGGGGTTTGAACTGTCCTGGCATTTTATGCACAACATTTAGAAGCTTATGTCACACATCACCCACTCTTCTAACCACTTGAAGACAAAGCCCTTTCTGACACTTTTTGATTACATGAAAAAATTATTATTTTTTTGCAAGAAAATTACTTTGAACCCCCACACATTATATATTTTTTTAAAGCAAATGCCCTACAGATTAAAATGGTGGGTGTTTAATTTTTTTTTTTCACACAGTATTTGCGCAGCGATTTTTCAAACGCATTTTTTGGGGAAAAAACACACTTTTTTACATTTTAATGCACTAAAACACACTATATTGCCCAAATGTTTGATGAAATAAAAAAGATGATCTTAGGCCGAGTACATGGATACCAAACATGACATGCTTTACAACTGCGCACAAACGTGCAGTGACAACAAAATAAATACATTTTTAAAAGCCTTTAAAAGCCTTTACAGGTTACCACTTTAGATTTACAGAGGAGGTCTACTGCTAAAATTACTGCCCTCGATCTGACCGTCGCGGTGATACCTCACATGCATGGTGCAATTGCTGTTTACATTTGACGCCAGACCGACGCTTGCGTTCGCCTTAGCGCGAGAGCAGGGGGGACAGGGGTGCTTTTTTTTTTTTTTTTTTCTTTATTATTTTTTTGCTTTTTTATCTTATTTTAAAACTGTTCCTTTCATTTTTTTTTTTTTTTAATCATTTTTATTGTTATCTCAGGGAATGTAAATATCCCCTATGATAGCAATAGGTAGTGACAGGTACTCTTTTTTGAAAAAATTGGGGTCTATTAGACCCTAGATTTCTCCTCTGCCCTCAAAGCATCTGACCACACCAAGATCGGTGTGATAAAATGCTTCCCCAATTTCCCAATGGCGCTATTTACATCCGGCGAAATCTAAGTCATAAAATGCTCGTAGCTTCCGGTTTCTTAGGCCATAGAGATGTTTGGAGCCACTCTGGTCTCTGATCAGGTCTATGGTCAGCTGGCTGAATCACCGGCTGCATTCTCAGGTTCCCTGTTGAGACAGGAGAGCCAGAGAAAAACACGGAAGACGGTGGGGGGGGGGGGCATTCTCTCCCACTGCTTGTAAAAGCAGTCTAGAGGCTAATTAGCCACTAGGATTGCTTCTACATGAAAGCCGACCGCTGGCTGAAAAGAATGATACCAAGATGATACCTAAACCTGCAAGCATCATTCTGGTATAACCACTCAAAGTCGTGAATGCTGTACTCAGACAAAAATATGGTTAACAATAAAGCACAGTAAACGGTAAAGTATAAAAAATTGCAGACCTGAAAAGCAAACATGATAAAACATAATAACAATAAAACATTGCAGAATAGAATACAGTAAAAAAGAGCAGAACAATAGAGAGAATAGAGAGAGAGAGAATAGAGAGAGAACAATAAAACGACAACTATTATTTTTTATTTTATATTTTTGTTTGTGTTTTTTTTTTTTTTTTTTTTTTTTACACTTTTTTTGTAACTGTAACTTTTATAACTGTAACCGGTTCCAGGTTCGGGTCTCTCAAAATGCGATGGCATCTTGGGAGACCCTGTGAAAGTGTGTCCTAGTCTGTGCAATGCTGTACCCTACGCTAATACTCAGCTAGTGAATGGTAGCGTTCAAAACATTCACCAATGCAAAGACCAGGATTGTCAGGACAGGAGGGACAATAATAGTGGGTGTCACGCCTATATCCGCGCTTGCTGCAGACACAACATCTTTTTGGGGGGGGTTCGTTGGGTAGGGGTACTCGGGAGGACATAAAAATGCCTCTCATGCAGCCGACTGCATTTGGTTGGGGATGTGAATGGGGGAAGTACGGGCGCTGCAGAAGTGGTGGGTTCCCAATTAGGATTGGCGAATGCAGCAGGAAGGGCACTATGGGCACGACGGGCCTGTGTTTGTCTTCTTGGTGGCAGCGGGACACTATTTGTGCTTGCCACCTCACCAGCTTGAACTGCACTTATGGGACTCGCCACGTCACCAAGTGTTACTGCAGTGCTGGTTTGACTACGACCGGGGTGTACTAGGCCGCTGGCGCTTGCCAGTTCACCAAAACGCTACCAAAAAAACTGTTAACGATCTCAGGGATCAGGCCTGACTCTGCGAACGCTGCAGTTATGCATTTAGTGTTTTGTAAGTGACAGTGATCAATCGATACTGCACTTGGGTGGGCTGGGCTGGGCCGGGCGGAGGGGCAAAACGCAGGTGCTAGCAGGTATCTGGGCTGATCCCGCTAACACTGCGTTTTTGGGAACCCTAAACTGCTGGGGACGCCAGTATAGATCTGATCGGATCAGATATTGATCAGTTCAGATACTATACCACTAAGGGAGGTGTACAGTGCGTGCGTGGGTGTTAGCGCTACTGGCACTAACCTGACGCTGCCTGGGGCTGGTGCTTGCCAGTTCACCAAAACGCTACAAAAAAAACTGTTAGCGATCGCAGGGATCAGGCCTGACTCTGCAAACGCTGCAGTTATGCGTTTAGTGTTTTGTAAGTGACAGTGATCGATCGATACTGCACTTGGGTGGGCTGGGCCGAGCTGGGCGGAGGGGCAAAACGCAGGTGCTAGCAGGTATCTGGGCTGATCCCGCTAACACTGTGTTTTTGGGAACCCTAAACTGCTGGGGACGCCAGTATAGATCTGATCGGATCAGATATTGATGCGATCAGATACTATACCACTAAGGGAGGCGTATGCTGCGTGCGTGGGTGTTAGCGGTACTGGCGCTAATCTGACGCTGCCTGGGGCGACGCATATCACCGCCGGGCGATCAGGGGGCTAAATCTTTATTCGGTAATAAACGGCGGGTTCCCTGACACTATAAAAAATAAACAAACTAACCAGCGTCACCCGTAACGGTTATACAGTGATCAGTGGTGAAAGAGTTAACTAGGGGGCAATCAAGGGGTTAAAACATTTATTAGGTAGTATATGGGGGTCCCTGTCGCTATAAAACTCTGACGGCGAACCTAAATATTTACGTCCCTAACTAGCATCACCAGCGACACTAATACAGCGATCAGAAAAATGATCACTTAGCGACACTGGTGACAGGGGGTGATCAAGGGGTTAAAACTTTATTAGGGGGGGTTAGGGGGGTACCCTAGACCTACAGGGGGCCTAACACTCACTGCCCTGACACTGTAACTGTCACAAACTGACACCAATACAGTAATCAGAAAAAAAAAAAAAAAAAACTGCTGGTGTCAGTTTGTGACAGGGGGGGGGGGTGATTGGGGGGGGATCGGGGGGCGATCGGGGGGGGGATCGGGGTGTTTAGTGTGCCTGGCATGTTCTACTGTGTGTGTAGTGTTGGTGCACTTACATTGCAGTCTTCTCTCCTCGGCCCGGAACGGAAAATACCGAGCCGAGGAGAGATGACATCATTTCCTCTGCCTCTGTGTACAATACAGAGGCAGGGAAATGATCCCATTGGCTGAGAGCGATCGCGAGGGGGGGGCCACGAATGGATGGCCTCCCCCTCACCTCCGATCGCCGGGGGAGATTTGCCGACCGCCGCAGGCACCGGGGGGGGTCCGATCGGACCCCCCACCCGCGGGCAGGCAAGGACGTACATATACGTCCTTTTGCCTGCCCGTGCCGCTCTGTCGACGTATATAGTCGTGCGGCGGTCGGCAAGTGGTTAAGCAAGGAGTTTTTATATTTTTCCACCGACATGGGGACATCATTTAATAAGAATGCTGCCGGATTTTCTCCAAGAGACACACCTGTAATATCCTTAACCGTTTCCTCGACCATTTTCCAAAATTCCCAGATCTTCTCACATTCCCAAAAAATGTGCAACATTGTGCCCTCTGACTTCCCACAGTGCCAACATACATTTGGAACCTGTGGGAATATTTTATGTAGCACGGATGGTGCTCTATACCATCTGGTGAGGATTTTATAGCCTCCCTCCTGATACCTGCTTGCGACTGATGTTTTATCGATAGATTTTAAAATTTTATCCTTCTGTCTTTGGGAGAACAATATCCCCATTTCCCTCTCCCAGGCTTGAATAAAATTAAGATCTTGGGGTGCTTCCAGGCTCGTTAATACTTCGTAGAAATATGATAGGGAATGCCTCATACTCTCTCCATCTAAACATCTCTGTTCAAAGCCCGATAGTCCCCGTATCTCTGGGTAAATTTTTATTTTCGAGTGGATGTATGCTCCTAACTGCATCGCCCTGAAAAAGTCCAAGTCTGGTATTACTTCTCCTTCCTTCCTCCTTCCTCTCATCTCACCTCTTGTCATCAAACAGTTACTCCTTGAGAAATGTATGATCCTGTTTTTCCCCCTTCGTTTTATAACCTCATATCCCCGGTCTGTTATGCCAGGCTGAAAGTCTGGCGTACCCAGCTCCGGGGTCATGGAACTCGGAGATGGAGACAGATTTGTCTTTTTAAAGATCGTGTTAATTGTACGAAGAGTTGCACTTGCCAGTGGATGTTTTTTTCACTATTGTTGGTATATCCGGTCTTGCTATCCACGCCAATCCCTCCAAGGGAATATTAACCATCTCTTGTTCTAATTGTACATATGGTTTCCTCTCAGAGGCACACCATTCCATTACTCTGGCTAGCTGTGAGGCTTCCTGGTATCTCACTGGGTCTGGAAAGCCAATGCCTCCTTTTTCTTTCGGGAGCACTAGGATGGTTCTCCGTACTCTTGCTGGCTTCCCAGCCCAGATAAACCTCAAAAACCTCGATCTAAGGTCCTTCAGAAAACTTGGGGGAATCTTTATTGGCACGGTTTGCAACAAGTAAAGAAGCCTAGGCATGACGTTCATCTTTATGATATTTGTCCTTCCAAACCATGTAAAGGTCTCTCTATCCCATCTCTGTAAGTCTAGTTTAATTTGTCTTAGCATCGGGACATAATTTAATTCAAATATCCTGCTAAGCTTCTTCGGTATTTTAGTTCCCAAGTAGCTTATATGGGATTCTGTCCATCTAAAGTTAAATTGCATCTTTATCTGTTTCAGTAAGGGTGCCTTCATTCCCATCTCCATAGCCTCTGATTTGGTATAATTCACCTTACAATTTGCTATCCTCCCATATTGACGTATCTCCATTAGGAGAGATGGGAGGGATATTATTGGAGAGGTTATGAAAAAAATCAGATCGTCCGCATATGCTGCTAATTTATGCTCCTCTCTTTCTGTATTTATGCCTCTAATGTTGGGGTTGGCTCGTATCTTCCTTAAGAAAGGCTCCAATGTGAGAATAAAAATAATGGGCGACAATGGACAGCTCTGGCGCGTTCCATTTTGAATACAGAATGAATCAGAGAGTCTATCGTTTACCCTAACCCTCGCACTCGGGACAGAGTATAGATTTGAAAACCATCTCAGCATTCCATCCCCCAAACCGATATGTTGCAATGTATCAATGTAATATCAAATGCTTTTTCAGCATCAGCTGAAAACAGTGTTAGGGGTTTCTGTTGACTCTGTGTAATGTAGATGGCGTTTTATTACTCTCTGCGTATTTTCCCTCCCCTCCCTCCCAGCAGTAAACCCCACTTGGTCTGGGTGTATCAGTGAGGGGATGTGTTCATCAAGTCTGGTCGCTAGGATCTTTGAGAAAATTTTTAGATCCGCATTTAACAAAGCTATTGGCCGGTAGCTGGAACACTGAGATGGGTCCTTACCCTCCTTCAGGATTACTGCTATATGTGCCAACAATGTCTCAGTAGGTATCTTCTGTCCCTCGCGCAGTGAGTTAAAGGCAGCTATGAATCTCGGAGCCAATTTCTCCACAAAAAATCTGTAGTATGCCAGGGTGTACCCATATGGGCCCGGAGCTTTCCTTAATTTTAAAAGGTTTAATGCTCTCTTAAATTCTTCTACTGTAATTGGTACGTCTAAAATAAAGGAATTATTCCCGCGCTAACAGGTATATGTTCTGATAACAATCCTAAGGACAAGCTGCATGCACCGAATACAGGTGCAAACCGAACCTTAAAGGGACATAGAAATATTAGATGGTGCTGCGCTAATCCTAGACACCCTTATTAGAAGACTTAGGGTGATAGTGAATAATTAAAAGGTGGTGTAAACATCAGGGAAGTGTTGGCATCAATCATAGAAAATCGCACTCATAAATAAACATTAGCAGTGCTAAAAACAAATAGATGTGAAAAATAAAATCACTAAAAATTCACTCATCATAAATAGTGCCATTAAATAAATCATCGGTCCATAACTGTAATCATGTGCAAAAATCAATGGTGTCAGCAATCATCACATCGTAACAAGGAATCTGTGTGACTCAAATTGAGTAGCAAGCAAAATAGCACATAAAGTGACAAGGTGCAAGGTGAAGAAAATGAAAAATTAATAAATGTAAGCCAGTGCAATGTTCAGGGATTGTCCGGAACTATGGCAAGCGATATTAATAAATAATGTGACTTGGATAGTTTGGCATGCACCAGATGTGACAGTAAAAAAAAAAAAAAAAGTCCTTTTTAAATAATAGTGATAGCGTCCTAACATGCAACAGTCGCTCCGTGGTGCTTGACGTAAATCACATGGTGCTCAGCTTCGTGTAAACACACTCATGTAACAGATGGCCCCTTACCTTAAGGCAATAGGGCAAGCGCATATAACCAGGGGTCTTTACAAGGGTCCTCCTTGAAGCAATGGAGCAAGCACATATGGCCAAGAATCTTTTAAGGGGGGTCCTCCTAGGATGCAGAGACCTATCCTCGCGGTCCTAGGAACAGGTTTGTCTTGCTCCAATATACATTGCTCCAAAAGGTCAATGAACCTCTGCGGAAATGCAGAAAATTCCACTAATAATCCTTGTTGGTTTTTTAAGCTTAGAAAATCCTCTTCTCCTAACGTAAGACTGTACAGAAAAAATGGATCAGTATCATCTGACAGGCGAACGATTAAATCCTTCTTATGTACAGGGTTTGTTAACAAATGTGTTTCAACAGTCAGCCTGACACTGGTACGTTTCTCCTCTCCTAGGTATGCTAGTCCTAGGAGACAGGTGTGTTGTCCTCGGCGGGTATTTTCGGAAGAGGATTTTCTAAGCTTAAAAAACCGACAAGGATTATTAGTGGAATTTTCTGCATTTCCGCAGATGTTCATTGACCTTTTGGAGCAATGTATATTGGAGCAAGACAAACCTGTTCCTAGGACCGCGAGGATAGGTCTCTGCATCCTAGGAGGACCCCCCTTAAAAGATTCTTGGCCATATGTGCTTGCTCCATTGCTTCAAGGAGGACCCTTGTAAAGACCCCTGGTTATATGCGCTTGCCCTATTGCCTAAGGTAAGGGGCCATCTGTTACATGAGTGTGTTTACACGAAGCTGAGCACCATGTGATTTACGTCAAGCACCACGGAGCGACTGTTGCATGTTAGGACGCTATCACTATTATTTAAAAAGGACTTTTTTTTTTTTTTTTTTTTTTACTGTCACATCTGGTGCATGCCAAACTATCCAAGTCACATTATTTATTAATATCGCTTGCCATAGTTCCGGACAATCCCTGAACATTGCACTGGCTTACATTTATTAATTTTTCATTTTCTTCACCTTGCACCTTGTCACTTTATGTGCTATTTTGCTTGCTACTCAATTTGAGTCACACAGATTCCTTGTTACGATGTGATGATTGCTGACACCATTGATTTTTGCACATGATTACAGTTATGGACTGATGATTTATTTAATGGCACTATTTATGATGAGTGAATTTTTAGTGATTTTATTTTTCACATCTATTTGTTTTTAGCACTGCTAATGTTTATTTATGAGAGCGATTTTCTATGATTGATGCCAACACTTCCCTGATGTTTACACCACCTTTTAATTATTCACTATCACCCTAAGTCTTCTAATAAGGGTGTCTAGGATTAGCGCAGCACCATCTAATATTTCTAATTGGTACGTCTAGCTCTCGTGCTGTCTCCTCTGTCAACTTTGGCATTCCTGAGGTTTGTAAATATTCCCTTGCCTACTCCCATTTACTCTTACTCGTCTCTGGAGATAATGAGAGGTAGGTCATGTGCGATCAAATGGAAAGGGGAGGGGGTACCCCCTCCTTTTTTTTTTTTTTCTGTTTGTTGGGGCTTTAGAGGGTGGGGGTAGGGGTTAGGGTTAGGAAAAGAGAAAAGGAAATTATCGTATTTATCGGCATATAACACACACTTTTTTCCCTTTAATCCCCGCCGATTTTGTGCGATCGGAGCGATCGCGACAATTGCCGCGATCGCCGCCGACATACACAGCCGTGACTGCAGGGATTCGTCGGAGCTGAGATACACATACCCGAGTGTTCTCGGCTTTTTTCGGCGCCGCTCACAGTCACTCCCAGTCCCGCCATTGGACCTGTGTTATGTCCATCATAGGGCGGGACTGGGCATGACTGTGAGCGGCGCCAAAAAAAGCCAAGAACACTCGGGTATGTGTATCTCGGCTCCAACGAATCCCTGCAGTCTCAGCGCCATATTTGAATCTACACATGGCTGTGTATGTCGGCGGCGAGTGCACAAAGCTGCACTGACAAGGTTGCACTGGGGCAAACCTGCACTGACAAAGCTGCACTGGGGCAAGGCTGCACTGACAAAGCTGCACTGACAAGACTGCAATGGACACTGGGGCAAAGCTGCACTGACAAGGCTGCAATGGACACTGGGGCAAGGCTGCACTGACACTGAAAAGGCTTCAGATGGACACGATAAGGCTGCATTGATGGGCATTTTAATGTAAGTTTTTTTTCCTTAAACTTCCCTCCTAAAAGTTTTTTTCCTTAAAATTCCCTCCTAAACTTGGGGTGCGTGTTATACGCCGGCGCGTGTTATACGCCGATAAATACGGTATATGTGCTTATTGAGTAGATAAGACTGAGCTGCATTGATTATGAAATGAACATGAATAAAGTTGTTATCATTTGGAAATATGGGGATGTGACAAGTTGTAAGAGAAGATATGAAGAATATGTTAAAAGCTCTTTGTGGATTATAACATATAATATGCAAAAATTAAGAGATTATAAAAAGAAGATAGTAAATACTCAAATCGCCTGTTGCCCACTCCACCAAGCACCACTGTAGCAACGAGAAATCTCTGCTAGAGACTATTTAGAATTTGACACTTCTGGGACTGTTTGATTCCTGGTTCCTCGCTGCACTCTGTGGCTCCTCCTGCCAACTCCTACATTCAGGGGCATTGCTAGGTGGCAAAAAGACCGGGGGCTTCAGCCCGAAGTCTGAGTCTGGCACTGCGGGGGGTGTTACCTACTAGACGCGCACTGACCTACCTGACACACACTGACCTACCTGACCCACACTGACCTACCTAACCAGACTTCAGGTGATGTGACCTCCTCCTGCAGCTCACCCGTAGTGTGCGGCGTGCCTATCACAGTAGAGTAGACAGCAGGCACTCCAGGCAGTCATAGTTAGAGCCATGACAGGACACAGGACAGGAGAGGAGAGCCGTCCACCAGAGTGCCGAGTGGGATCTTCTCAAAGTGACATGGTGTGGCGTCCGCATTGTAATTTCCGCCTTCTGGAGTCTGCAGCACCCATGATGGATGCCACACGTCCCACGGCCCCGGCATTGGACCAGTGGGACATCCATCATAGGCGCTACAGAAGGCGGGACCTGCTATGTCACTCGGCAGCGCTCAGGGTCAGATCGGTCCCCGCTTGGCAGCCGCGCTCAGGCTTGGGGCTAATAACAGAATTGTGCATGTCCGAGACCCGGGGCTTTTTGGGGACCCACTCGGGGCTCCAGCCCCCCTCCCAATGCCTACATTACTATAGGACACAATAATGACATGGGACAGGCGGAGCAAACCACAAAATGCAGCTTGAGACCAAGAAATAAACACTCTCAAAAGTGTTGTATTCTGAAGTGTTTCTTCTTTACAGTAAAGTTTGGTGAAATGGACAATGCAGGGGTGTAACTAGAACATTCAGGGCCCTAGTGCAAGAAACCATGAAGGGCCCCCCCGACCCCTGGCCGGGGGCCTTCCCTTTAGACCCAGAACTCTTCCCACTGATCCCGGGGCCCTTTACTCATAGCACAGCAACGGTTTTGTTGATAAACTGTTCCATTTGTTTGCAGCATGCTGCTGAATCTTTTAACCACTTGCCAACCGCCGCACAAACTTTTACATCGGCAGAATGGCATGGGCAGGCAAATGGGCGTACATGTACATTCCTTTAAATTTGCCGCCACATGGGCGCGCGCAGGGCGCCGCACGTTAGCCCCTGCCGCGAGCTCCGTGACCATGCCCGCAGGACCCGCAGACTCGACACGATCACGGGACACCGGCGGACATCATGGAGCTGCAGAATAGGGGGATGCCTGTGTAAACAAGGCATCTCTCTGTTCTGCCTAGTGACAGGACACTGATCGTCTGCTCCCTTTCATTGGGAGCAGCGATCAGTGTATTGTCACAGTAAGCCCAGCCCCCACACAGTTAGAATCACTCCCTAGGACACACTTAACCCCTTCCTAGCCTCCTAGTGGTTAACCCCTTCTCTGCCAGTGTCATTTACACAGTAGTCAGTGCATTTTTATAGCACTGATCGCTGTGTAAATGACAATGGTCCCAAAATCACGTCAAAAGTGTCCAATGTGTCCGCCATAATGTCGCAGTCACGATAATCGCTGATTGCCACCATTACTAGTAAATAAAAAAAAATTATTAATAAAAATGCCAAACTATCCCCTATTTTGAAGACGCTATAACTTTTGCGCAAACCAATCAATAAACGCTTATTGTGATTTTTTTTAACCAAAAATATGTAGAAGAATAAGTATCAGCCTAAAATTAGCAAAAAAATAGTTTTATATATTTTTTGAGGATATTTATTATAGCAAAAAGAAAAAAATATTGTTTTTTTTTCAAAATTGCCGCATTATTTTTGTTTATAGCGCAAAAAATAAAAACCACAGGTGTGATCAAATACCACCAAAAGAAAGCTCTATTTGTGGGGAAAAAAGGACATCAATTTTGTTTGGGAGCCACATCGCACGACCGCGCAATTGTCAGTTAAAGCAATGCTGTGCCAAATCGCAAAAAGTGTCCCTGTCATTTGGCAGCCAAATCCTCCGGGGCTGAAGTGGTTAAAAGAGAAAAGAAAAAACACAAAACTGAGAGAAAAATCAGTGTACACCAAAATCACTTCATAATATTTTCTATATTCACTGCACCTCCTTTTCCCTAAGGTAAAAATGAAAATTAGGCGTACACCAGTTAGGCCTATTATCCCTGATTAAAATGGCCTGCCACCCATTTTTACACTACTGTATTCTTCATGTAGTAAAACCCCCATTTGTAACCTCTGGGGCATATTTATAAAGCAGCGGATGTGCCTTTACTAAACAGGCACTGCAGAGGAATCAATCTGTCATTAAAAATACATAAACCTGGAAGATTTGCCTGAAGTGAATTGTCTTGTAATATCAGATTCCTTGATTTCCTGTCGTGATGATGTAATTAAACTCCGCCTCTTTAGGAGATCAGCACTGCAGAGGTCCCCAACCTGTACACAGGTACGGAGTTAGGTGAAGGGCACGCATAGAGTCAGTGCTAGGTGCACAGCGGTGCTCCATACCGTTACTGGTAGTGAGGGAGCGGAAATACGCTGGACAGGTGGAGAGGGCAGACTGTAGTGGTTTATAATACATCAAGAGAGTTTATTGAAGTTTCGTTGTTTGTGCAAGTAAAGATACCCCATGTGTAAGGCAGTGACCTTATTCGAATGTCTAGCGTAGCCCAGAAGAACCCATGTGGGGGTAGGCTTCTTATGTGACCCTTGCTTGTAGCCCAACTAGGAGGGAAACATGGAGGATGTGACAAGCACTCACAGCCTACCCCCCCCCCCCCCAACAGCCCTACATGTCACTCACTTCACCAGATTTTCTGATCCACATGAATCAAAATGGGTCGAATAAAGCTTTGCAACACCCCCCGTCTCTATGTCCTATGTTCCTTCCAATAGTACGTAGTACGTTCACTTCAGTGTTTCCACAAAAAGTTGCTAGCCCATTCTACCATCTTGAGTATTGAAAATCTGCATCTCTGTACCTATGTGAGCAGTTGTATGGTAAATAAAGTGAGAAGTCACGTATCATTGGTGATTGTCCCTTCCACAGGCGGTGGTCTCAGCGGGGAGCATTGATAGCTTCAAGAAACTATTAGATAAGCACCTGAATGACCACAACATACAGGGATATACAATGCAATACTGACACATAATCACACACATAGGTTGGACTTGATGGACTTGTGTCTTTTTTCAACCTCACCTACTATGTAACTATGTAACTATGATTGTCACACACACACGTGAGCACAATATAGTAGCTTTTTATGGTAATTTTATAATTTCTGCGCTATATGACTTTTCTACTTTTTGGAGGATGTACAGGTGATGAGATGAAGATTTCTGTGGAAAACGTGGAAACACTGAACTGAAAGTACTATTGGAAAGAACAGACGACAATAGATATGTGCAGAACAGAAACATTTGTTTTTCGCTTCGGATAGATTCGTTATGTTACTAATTTAATTTCATAGATTTGTTTCAGGATTCATTTAGTTTAGTTTTCTTTTGTTTAATTCAGTTTATAAATTTTCTAACGAATTTCATATTTTTGGAACGATTCGAAAAATTATCGACTTATACAATCTCTGTGTGAAGAATAGCTGGTTGTTAAGGAGCGGGCCAGAAAGCCTTAACAACCATGATTCATCAGCTGTCAGTCGGCTATCCCACTGAGAGCTGAAATGTAAACAAAAGAATGCCCAGCCCCAAAGCACCCACACCCATGTTGTGGACATGTGGCCTGGTATGGTTCAGGAGAGGGGCACTCACTCATCCCCCCTTTTCCCGACCTGCCAGGTGGCATGCTCAGATAAGGTTCTGGTATGGATTTTGGAAGGGACCCCAAGTCATTTTTATTTTATTTTGGCATGGGGTTCCCCATAGGATCCATACCAGACCCAAAAGTATGGATTGGGGAGGACACCAGGCTGTTTTTATCTCTGACTTTTCTATTTCTGGCATTCTTTTGTTTTACATTTCAGCTCTCAGCAGGGAAGCCCACTAATAGATGATGAGTCATTGGTTGTTAAGGACACGGTGGCCAGCATGCCAGCCTGCTTCTTGACAACCAGCTATTCTTCACACAGAATTTAAATCGGTCGATCATTTTTCAACCGATCCAAATTCAAATCATTCTGAAAATTTGGTATTCGTTAGAAAACTAATAAACAAAACGAATTTCAACTATTTCATTCAGAAATTTGGATACATCTGAATCTCTGAATAACCAAAAATTTGTCTGAAAATACATTCGGACCGAAACAAATGGCACATATAAAAATGAGAGCGTATACAAAGAAGAAGAAAGGCCAAGAGGAGGAAAGGAAGGAAAGGGAAGGAAAAGCACCATAGAGTGTCACAGAGCAAAGGTTATTGCTGTAAATCACAGGGGCAGCTTTAAATATTTCTTCCACACAGCATTCAATTTTTCGGAGGTGTCCAGGATAAGATTGGCTGTCTTCTCCTGGGTCATTATCCATGATATTTTTTGTTTTGCTGCTGCAAAGGATACTGTTGATTGTTTACAGGCAAGAGCTATCTTTATGTTAGGCCCCAACATTATAAAGTGTATACATTTCTGGAGGGGTTTAGCACATCCGACCGGCTTAATATTTAATAGAATTATTCTCTTTTATAAACGGTATGCAGCATAGGTAGGAAGAGGGGGTGGCAACATTTTAAACAAGACTTATATTTAGCCTATACTTCCACTTTAATTCTTGTAAAACACCTGGTCAGTGGATGTGACTTTCACCAAACATTTACTGAGGTAAATTAACCACTGTCATTTAAAGTACATACACCTGGGAGATTTACCTGCAGTGAATGTTTGGTAAATGTCAGATTTACGGATTCAAAAATGTATCCCTTTGCCAATTCTCCATCAGTAACAGTGTCCTGCTGCTGGCAAATGTCACACTTCTGTATCATCTGTGGTCTTAATTTTAAATGATGTAATAAACCTTTACACAAACCCAGTGAAATGACTAGCCTCAAGTGATAAAGAATAACCAAGCAAATCCCCCCTTGTGTACCTCTTTGGCTGCAACCTTTTCTCCTCCAGAACCTCTAAGTACACAGCACAGAAGGTTTTTCTCAGCTCCTAGGAGGCAGGCGTTGTCTGACATCACACACTGCACAGCACAGTGCAGAGTGTAATGGAGGGAATGGACACACAGTCCTCTACACAGCCTTATTGGGAAACAGGCACATTGTCATCCCCATGAGACTGTCAATCGCCTCCTGTGTGCTGGAGATGAGAGGCATCACCATGCATTGCCTGGTGACATCAAAAACTGCCAAAAGAGACAGACGCAGATTGCAGAGGAAGAAGAGCGGCCAGGATCCACACTAGGTGCTATTGATTGAGCTAAGCATACTTTATATTATTATATGTTTTTTAAATTTTTAATTCTAAAGGTTTACAACTACATTAATAAGAGTTTGAAAACTGCTTGGACCTTGAAGAAGGGGACATACCCAGAAAGCTTGTCCTGAAAAATTGTATGTTAGTGCAAATAAAAAAAGTATCACGCACAGTACTCAATTGTTTCTGTTGCAAGTTCACTACAATCATACAATCACCTCAAATAAGAGTTTGAAAAAACTGGACAGCAGCATCAGCATCAGGGAGAACAAGGACAGCCTCCGGGAAGTACGCCTTCATTTCTGTCTACTGTTGATGATAAATAGAGTCATTCAAACACTGTGTGTGTGTGCCCAGGGCTGGGAGCACCTGCGGCCTACAGTGGAGAGCGGATCGCCCTTCCCAGAGGGATCCTTGTGAACGGCCATGCTGATTGAGCAGGAGGATGGGTCTGCGCTTCAGAGCATTTGCAGCCACCTGCATTCCAGTCATCAGCCATCCGAAGGAGCGGTGTAGTGTGACGGCACCAGGCTTTTGATCAGACGGAGATCTCAAGAAAGGAGTTCAGAAGGAATCCTACAGTGCCTAGGCTTGTTGTGGTGAGCGGGAACTTGCCCAGACCAATAGAACACACTGTTTGCTGGTGAGACTTGTAGTTCCACAGAGGTGGTTCTGCTTATTCATAGGCCGTACACAACGGAACTCTGAGGTTTATTACAACCCATGCTGTAGAGGTGGTACTGCATTAGCATTACAGTCCACAAGGAAGAGTTACAGGAGTGTTGTCTGTTCACCAAAGGAATAGTTCTCAGTACACTTATCATTTCTACAGTTTGTTTCTTTATGTTTTCACATGTGGATTACAAATAACTGCAGTTCAAATCAAAGGGCTAGCTGAAGAATAATTGAAGATGAAGGACTCTTGCCACTTTCAGAAAAGCATCAGGGTGTCACCATACAATTTGAACATTGTGCAGCTAGATCTCGCTGTAGACCGTTCCTGTTGTTCTGTTCCTAATATACTACAGGCAAGCAGTTCATTCAGTTAGCTGCAGTATATTCAGTACTGTATCCTGTGCATCTGGATCTCACTGCAAACCGTTCCTGTTGTTCTGTTCCTAATATACTACAGGCTAGCAGTTCATTCAGTTAGCTGCAGTATATTCAGTACTGTATTCTGTGCAGCTAGATCTCACTACAGACCATTCCTGTTGTTCTGTTCCTAATATACTACAGGCAAGCAGTTCATTCAGTTAGCTGCAGTAAATTCAGTACTGTATCCTGTGCAGCTATATCTTGCTGCAGACCGTTCCTGTTGTTCTTTTCCAAATATACTACAGGCAGGCAGTTCATTCAGTTAGCTGCCGTATATTCAGTACTGTATCCTGTGCAGCTAGATCTCACTACAGACCGTTCCTGTTGTTCTGTTCCTAATATACTACAGGCAAGCAGTTCATTCAGTTAGCTGCACTATATTCAGTACTGTATCCTGTGCAGCTATATCTCGCCGCAGACCGTTCCTGTTGTTCTCTACCTAATATACTACAGGCAGGCAGTTCATTCAGTTAGCTGCAGTATATTCAGTACTGTATCCAGTGCAGCTAGATCTCGCTGCAGACAGTTCCTGTTGTTCTCTTCCTAATATACTACAGGCAGGCAGTTCATTCAGGTAGCTGCAGTACATTCAGTACTGTATACTGTGCAGTTAGATCTTGCTGCAGACCGTTCTTGTTGTTCTCTTCCGAATATACTACAGGCAGGCAGTTCATTCAGTTAGCTGCAGTATATTCAGTACTGTATCCTGTGCAGCTAGATCTTGCTGCAGACCGTTCCTGTTGTTCTCTTCCTAATATAATACAGGCAGGCAGTTCATTCAGTTAGCTGCAGTATATTCAGTACTGTATCCTGTGCAGCTAGATCTCACTGCAGACCATTCCTGTTGTTCTGTTCCTAATATACTACAGGCGAGCAGTTCATTCAGTTAGCTGTAGTATATTCAGTACAGTATCCTGTGCAGCTAGATCTCGCTGCAGACCGTTCCTGTTGTTCTCTTCCTAATATATTACAAGCAGGCAGTTCATTCAGTTAGCTGCAGTATATTCAGTACTGTATCCTGTGCGGCTAGATCTCACTGCAGAGTGTTCCTGTTCTCTTCCTAATATACTACAGGCAGGCAGTTCATTCAGTTAGCTGCAATATATTCAGTACTGTATCCTGTGCAGCTAGATCTTGCTGCAGACCATTCCTGTTGTTCTCTTCCTAATATACTACAGGCAGGCAGTTCATTCAGTTAGCTGCAGTATATTCAATATATAAATACATCCTAGCTTTGTGCAGCTACATCTCACTGCAGGCCATTCCTGGTGTACCTATTCAAATACATTACAAATACATCAAATACAGTATATCTGGAAGGCCAACAATGAGAGGCAGATGCTCACAGGCCACTAAAAGAGGGCAAGCAGGCTCTGTGTCTACAGCCAACCTTGCTGGTCGTGGACACGGTGCATCCTCAGCATGTGGCCGTGGGGCACGCTTGTCCTTTTTTTCGGCATTTGGCCTTGTTGAGCCACAACATGCAGTAGAGTTGGTAGAGTGGATAACCAAGCTGTCCTCATCCTCCTCATCCTCTGTCACCCAGGCTCAATTTGTATTTGGCTTCCAATGCAGCAGCCAAAGCGGCCTCTTCCATCGGCTCAATGTCATCAGTCACTCCTTCCCTAGCCCCACCATCATGCCCTGAGGAGTCCCCCGAAGTGTTCGACCACAGTTTTAGGTACATGCTGCAGAAGGATGCACAGCGTTTTGAAGGCTCCGATGATGGTACCCAGATTGAGGAAGGCAATAACGTGAGCCCAGAGAGAGGGGGTGCCCAAGAAGGACAACAAACTGGCAGTCATGTTCCCCCAGCTGCAGCATACTGCCAGGTTTGCTCCAGTGACAAGGAGGGGGGGATGATGAGGTCACTGACTCTACATGGGTGCCTGATAGGAGAAAGGAGGAAGGCACATCTCCAACAAGACAGGATGCCCTCCAGGGGCCAGCTTAAGGGCAGCCAACAGACTGCATCACACCGCAGAGCTCCGCATGTGCAGGGCGGCGGTTAAATCCACGCATTTTTCCAAAAGTTTTTGGTGTGGGCCTTTTTTGAGATGAGTGCAGCAGATCGCACCATTGCTATTTGCAACATATGTCTGAAGCGTATCAAGCGTGGCCAAAACAGCAGCCACTTGGGCACCACCTGCTTGACCAGACATATGTCGAACACCCATGCAGTCCGTTGGCAAGCGTACTTAAAAGACCCACACCAAAGAACAAGGCAGACCTCTCCTTGCTCCTCATCAGCTGAGATCTCCAACCCCACTATACCTTCAGTTCTCTCAGAAACCTACACTGAGAGGAATGAAGATGTAGAATTAGGTGTGCCAAGTACTTGCGGGCAATCTGCTATCGCTACACCAATGTCTGATTGTAGCAGACAAATATCCCTACCCCAGTTGCTAAACCGGCAAAATAAATTTGGTCTCAGCCATCCACATGCCCAGCGGCTGAATGCTAGCTTGGCTAAATTGCTAACACTCCAACTGCTGCCTTTTCAGCTGGTAGACTCTGCCTCCTTTTGTGAATTTGTGGAATGTGCAGTACCTCAGTGGGAGGTTCCCAAATGCCACTTTTTTCACGGAAAGCAATTCTGGCTCTCTACCAGCATGTGGAAGGCAATGCCTTGGCCTCGCTGGACAGGGTGGTCAGCGGTAAGGTGCATATTACTGCTGACTCTTGGTCCAGCAGGCATGGAGAGGGACGTTTCCTATCTTTCACGGTGCACTTGGTGACCCTGCTGGCAACTGGGAAGGTTGCATGACAGGGTTCAGTATTGTTGGAGCTTGTTCCACCACCACGCCTCCAAAATTCTACTAGCGGTAATTCTGACACACCTCTCTCCTCCACCCCCTCCTCTTCTTCTTCCTCCATGGCCTCTTCCACTATAGATTTGTCCTCAGAAACCAGCGGTGCTCCGTAGGCGTTCAAGGGGCTACGCAAGCACTCAGGCAAAAAGATGCCATGCGGTGCTTGAGCTGATGTGCTTAGGGGACAGGAGCCACACTGGGGCAGATATTTTTCAGCTCTGAAGGAGCAGGCTCAGAGGTGGTTGACGCCACGCCAGCTTCAGGCTGTAATGGTGGTTTGCGACAATGGCACCAACCTCCTCTCCGCCCTCCGACAGGGACACTTCACCCATGTTCCCTGTTTGGCTCACGTCCTTAATTTAGTGGTGCAGCGGTTCTTGTGCAGGTACCCGGGCTTACAGGATCTCCTGAGGCAGGCCAGGAAAGTGCTCGGCTGGCTGACCTCCAAAAGGAGTACAACCTGCCCAAGAACTGCCTAATCTGTGACATGCCACCAGATGGAACTCAACGTTGGCCATGCTGCAGTGGCTGCACATGCAGCAGAGGGCCATCAATGAATACCTGTGTGATGATGGCACCAAGACAGGGCCAGGGGAGCTTGGCTTTTTTTCGCCACACCAGTGGCTCATGATCAAGGATGCATGCACTGTCCTGTCACCATTTGAGGAGACCATGAGGATGGTGAGCAGTGACAGTGCATGCATCAGTGATACTGTCCCTCTTGTCTACCTGTTGGAGCACACGCTGTGTGGAATAATGGACAGGGCACTTGAGGCAGAACAGAGGCAGGAAGAGGAGGACTTCCTTAGCTCTCAAGGCCCCCTTTATCCAGACAGTGTTCCTGCGGGCCCGCCGATCACACAGGAAGAGGAGGAGGATTGTGTCAGCATGGAGGTGGAGCTTAGCACTCAGCATCAGCAGCAGTCTTCAAGGGATCCTTTACAGTCCCCAGAAACCCATGGACTTGTACGTGGCTGGGAGGAGGTGGCTGCGGATCAGGTCATTCTTAGTGACCCAGAGGACTCCGGACCGAATGCCTCAGCAAACCTACGCTGCAAGGCCTCCCTGATCCTGCAAAGCCTGCAAAAGGACCCTCGGATTCGTGGTATCAAGGAGGGGGATCAGAACTGGCTGGCAACCCTCCTTGATCCACGTTACAAGGGTAAGGTTTCGGAACTTATCCAGCCATCGCAGAGGGAGCAGAGGATGAAACATCTTCGGGAGGCCTTTCAGAAAGGTTTGTGCAACGCGTTTCCAGAGCCTGGGAGGTTAGAAATTCCTGGTCCTGGACAACATGTTGCCTAGGCTTCGGTCAGTCACAGAAGAAGCGGTGGAGAAGGTGGCCGTCTGACAGATGCGTTCAGACAATTTTTTAGTCTGCACGTTTTTCCAAAAGTTCTTTGGTGTGGGCTTTTTTTGAGACGTGTGCAGCAGATCGCAGCATTGCTGTTTCAACATATGTCTGAAGCGTATCAAGCGTGGCCAAAACAGCAGCCGCTTGAGCACCACATGCTTGACCAGACATATGTCGAACTCCCATGCAGTCCATTGGCAAGCGTACTTAAAAGACCCACACCAAAGAACAAGGCGGACCTCTCCTTGCTCCTCATCAGATGGGATCTCCAACCCCACTATACCTTCAGTTCTCTCAGAAACCTACACTGAGAGGAATGAAGATGTAGAATTAGGTGTGCCAAGTACTTGCGGGCAATCTGCTATCGCTACACCAACGTCCGATTGTAGCAGGCAAATTTCCCTACCCCAGTTGCTAAACCGGCGAAAGAAATTCGGTCCCAGCCATCCACATGCCCAGCGGCTGAATGCTAGCTTGGCTAAATTGCTAGCACTCCAACTGCTGCCTTTTCAGCCGGTAGACTCTGCCTCCTTTCGTGAATTTGTGTAATGTGCAGTACCTCAGTGGCAGGTTCCCAAATGCCACTTTTTTTCACGGAAGGCAATTCTGGCTCTCTACCAACATGTGGAAGGCAATGTTTTGGCCTCGCTGGACAGGGCGGTGAGTGGTAAGGTGCATATTATCACTGAATCATGGTCCAGCAGGCATGGACAGGAAGTTTACCTATCTTTCATGGTGCACTGGGTGACCCTGCTGGCAACTGGGAAGGACGTAGGACAGGGTGCAGTATTGTTGGAGCTTGTTTCACCACCATGCCACCAAAATGCTACTAGTGGTGATTCTGACATACCTCTCTCCTCCACCCCCTCCTCTTCTTCTTCCTCCATGGCCTCTTCCTCTATAGATTTGTCCTCAGAACCAGAGGTGCTCTGTAAGCGTTCAAGGGGCCACGCAAGCACTCAGGCAAAAAGATGCCATGCGGTGCTTGAGCTGGTGTGCTTAGGGGACAGGAGCCACACTGGGGCAGAGATTCTGTCAGCTCTGAAGGAGCAGGCTCAGAGGTGGTTGACGCCATGCCAGCTTCAGGCAGGAATGGTGGTTTGCGACAATGGCACCAACTTCCTCTCCGCCCTCTGACAGGGACACTTCACCCATGTTCCCTGTTTGGCTCATGTCCTTAATTTGGTGGTGCAATGGTTCTTGTGCAGGTACCCGGGCTTACAGGATCTCTTGAGGCAGACCAGGAAAGTCTGTATGCATTTCCGCCGGTCATATAATGCCAGTGCTTGGCTGGCTGACCTCCAAAAGGAATATAACCTGCCCAAGAACCACCTAATCTGTGACATTCCCACCAGATGGAACTCAACGTTGGCCATGCTGCAGTGGCTGCACATGCAGCAGTGGACCATCAATGAATACCTGTGCAACTATGGCACCAGGACAGGGTCAGGGGAGCTTGGCTTTTTTTCGCCACGCCAGTGGCTCATGATCAAGGATGCATGCACTGTCCTGTTACCATTTAAGGAGACCACGAGGATGGTAAGCAGTGACAGTGCATGCATCAGTGATACTTTCCCTCTTGTCTACCTGTTGGAGCACACGCTGCATGGAATAATGGACAGGGCACTTGAGGCAGAACAGAAGGAGGAAAAGGAGGACTTCCTTACCTCTCAAGGCCCCCTTTATCCAGACAGTGTCCTGCGGGCCCGCCGATCACACAGGAAGAGGAGGAGGAGGATTGTGTCAGCATAAAGGTGGAGCCTAGCACTCAGCATCAGCAGGGATCGTTTACAGTCCCCAGAAACCCATGGACCGCCGGTCACACAGGAAGAGCAGGAGGATTGTGTCAGCATGGAGGTGGAGCTTAGCACTCAGCATCAGCAGCAGTCTTCAAGGGATCGTTTACAGTCCCCAGAAACCCATGGACTTGTACGTGGCCGGGAGGAGGTGGCTGCAGATCAAGTCATCCTTAGTGACCCAGAGGACTCCGGACCAAATGCCTCAGCAAACCTATGCTGCAAGGCCTCCCTGATCCTGCAAAGCCTGTGAAAGGACCCTCGGATTCGTGGTATCAAGGAGAGGGATCAGAACTGGCTGGCAACCCTCCTTGATCCACGTTACAAGGGTAAGGTTGCGGAACTTATCCAGCCGTCACAGAGGGAGCAGAGGATGAAACATCTTCGGGAGGCCTTGCAGAAAGGTTTGTGCAACGCGTTTCCAGAGCCTGGTTACAAATTCCAGGTCCTGGACAACGTGTTGCTGAGGCTTCGGTCATGAACAGAAAGAGCGGTGGAGAAGGTGGCCGTCTGACAGATGTGTTCAGACAATTTTTTAGTCCGCAGCCCTAAGGTCTGATCAGTTCCAGCAACCATCGCCAGTGTCTGATTTACATGGTGCAGGAATACCTAGGGGCAAAATCAGACTTGGAGAATTTTCCAACCGAAAATCCTCTGGGTTACTGGGTCTTGAGGATGGATCACTGGCCAGAGCTTGCACAGTATGCAATTGAGCTACTGGCCTGTCCTGCATCCAGCGTTCTTTTGGAACGCACATTCAGTGCTGCTGGAGGCTTTGTAACCGATCACAGAGTGTGCCTGTCCACCGACTCGGTTGATCAGCTCACCTTCATAAAAATTAATTAGTCTTGGATCACCAGCTACCAAGCACTTGATGCTGATGTAACCATCTAATTTTTTCATGAATGTGAGATTCCTTGAAGACTGCCTGTGCTGATGCTGAGTGACTATCCTGTTATGCTGAGTGACTATCCTATTCCTCCTCAATGTTCATGTTGATAGCTTGTAAGAACATTTTTGGTTCTGGGCACCACCACCAGTTGCTAAGGCCCAATTTTTCTGCCCCTGTTCAACAGGGGCGTGTAATTACAATTTTTGCTGTAATATTTTGCAGCAGGGCTTGTTCCTGCGTTCAACTAGAGTATCTGTGAGGGGTTGCAGTGTTGTGGCACCACCACCAGTGCCTAAGGCCCAATTTTTCTGCCCCTGTTCAACAGGGGCGTGTAATTACAATTTTTGCTGTAATATTTTGCAGCAGGGCTTGTTCCTGCACTAAAGTAGAGTATCTGTGAGGGGTTGCAGTGTTTTGGCAGCAGCACTAGTGCCTAAAGCCCAATTTTTCTGCCCCTGTTCAACAGGGGCGTGTAATTACAATTTTTGCTGTAATATTTTGCAGCAGGGCTTGTTCCTGCACTCAACTAGAGTATCTGTGAGGGGTTGCAGTGTTGTGGCAGCACCACCAGTGCCTAAGGCCCAATTTTTCTGCCCTGTTCAACAGGGGCGTGTAATTACAATTTTTGATCTAATATTTCACAGCAGGGCCCGTTCCTGCGCCCACCAAGAGTAACTGTGAGGGCTTACAGTTTTCTGGTACCACCAACACCCAAGGCCCAAATTTCTGCAGATTATATAGAGCAGGCCCCTACTTTCAAACATCCGACTTACAAACGGAGGGAGACAACAAGGAGTGAGAGGAAATCTACCCTTAGGTACTCCTGTAATCTACCCCCTCTCTCCTGTAAGAGTTAATATGGGAAAAAGGTGTCTCCTCCACTGATTCTTTATCACTTATCTTTGTTTCCCTAAAAAACCCAAATTTTCAAAATCCAATTGTCATTGTGACAGAAAGTGAGGTGAAATCTTCTGAATAGGGGCACAGACAGCAAAACAAATGTTACAGGGGTGATAACCATTCCCCATGTTTTCCAAAAAGCTTAAAAATAGATTTTTTGGCTACACTTACAAAATGTACCTGTTCCAAATTACAAACAGATTCAATTTAAGAACAAACCTACAGTCCCTGTCTTTCTTGGGACCGCCTATATACTGGTGTTCAGCATATATAGGGCCTGGGGGCTCCACGCCCTATATATGCTCCACTTTTTTTAATTTGGGTGCGGGATTCCCCTTAATATCCATACAAGACCCAAAGGGCCTGGTAATGGGCTGGGGGGTTACCCATGCCGTTTTTCTCAATAATTTTCATCCATATTGCCGGGACCCGACATTACATTACAGCCACAAAGTTTTAAATGACTTTTCTTCCTTTAGAAATGTCATTTTATGCAGGGACTGTTCTAAACACGGGAAACACGCACCACTTTAGAGGCATACTATAGACACCCCCCAGGTACGATATTTAAAGGAATATTTCACTTTTATTTTTTCACTTTAAGCATCATTAAAATCACTGCTCTTGAAAAAACGGCCATTTTTAAAACTTTTTTTTGCAGGACCCGGGTCCCCAAATCCTTTTTAGGACAACAACTTGCATATTAGCCTTTAAAATTCACACTTTTGATTTCTCACGTTTGAGTCCCATAGACTTTAACGGTGTTCAAAAGTTTGCGCGAACTTTCGGTCTGTTCGCGTGTTCTGGGTGCAAATCGAACCGGGGAGTGTTTGGCTCATCCCTAGTGGCTAATACAGATGGGGCACAAACAGCTTGCACCATCCATATTGGTTACTTTAGTTGGTTATAAGATTCCCAGACGTAAGGGTGCTTCACAATAAAGTGGTGTTTTTTAGCATTGGAAATTTGTTTTTTTAAGTAGATGTAAAAGATATAAACCTTAGACACCTAGAGTATCGAATCAATGAAAATATCAAAGTAAAAATGTTGACCACAAGGTGCTAGTCACAGTAGATAACCAGGTGACCACAAATGCTTTGAAGGCGTAGTTTCCTTTTTAGTTTTTTCTTTTTTAAATCTAGTGTTAATAAAAGTAAACGTAAAGACAGCTCAATATATCTATCTACATCACTGGTATGAGGGCTGTAGACAGTGGAGAGATCCAGGCTTTTGAGCACTAATAGGCAATAGTGCTACTCCAGTCTGCTAATCATTTTGATATTCTTGTATTCTGATACAGAACTCCACTGCATATCTTTCACTGCTTTACGGGATACAGAACATTACAATAGAGGTAAGTAGTCCTATACTTTGAAGTGGAATTCCAGCATAATACATTTTTACTATTTTCTCTGTTATAGGATTTGTAGTTAAGGTTAGTCATTGTGATACCTGGTTTAGCTCTACTGCTTGCTAAGTCAGCTCCCTGTTTATGGGACAGTGGAGGCTGAAGGAGGGGAGGTGACAAAGAGTTCAATTGCTGAACCAGAAAGGTAAATACCTCAGCTGGCCATACACCAGTAGAATTCTGAAATCAAATAAATATTAAGTAAGTGTGACCATCACAGTGAGCTTTTTCTCTGATTCAACCCCCCCCGCATTCTCTTTCTCTCCTCTGACACAGTAGCTCGGAGCTCAGTGTCTGAGAGCTCAATCCTGTAATGGTGGGGGTGAGTAATAACGACTAGGCCTCACTTAGCAACGTCCTAGCTTCAGGAGGTACATAAATGGTCTACACCTATAGCAAGGGCATTATTCAACTTTAGTCAGAGCTGCAGTTTGTTCTTTGCCTACAGACGCCTCTTACCTGCATAAGTAGTTTTTGGTAAAGGTGAAGGGAACAAGTGGGACAATGTCTTCTTTACATTTTCTTGTTTATGTAATAGACTAGTTAAAACAATATGTTTGCTTTCCCAAAGTTGAACTATGGATAGTAAGGCACATATACAAATCTGTTACAAAACAAGGCTTACATATGGCAGGGTATTCCAGGATTGCTTCTTTAACCACTTTACGACCGCCTCCCGCACAGATACTGCAGCAGTAGTACGTGATCCGACACTTCCGGGTCTCGGGCACGCATTCGCACTGCCAGCAACCCACTCTGGCTGTGATTAGACACAGCTGGAGCTGATCTGCGGGTACCGCAAACTTGATGTCCGTCAGCACCCACCGATCATTAGCCAGAGAGCCAGAGGGGTAGTCTGCCTATGAAAACAAGGCAGATTGCCATTCTGTCAGCAGAGAAGACATTTATCCTCTCTTCCTGCAAAGGCCCTTGCCCTAGTAAAAGCACCTCCCACACAAGGAGAAAATACTGGTTAGTAATGAGCGGCTTGACAGTGTTCGGATAGCACCCCCCAGGAAGCCGGCACTGCACACCACCAATCATGGGGCAGCGTGCGTATGTGCAGCTGCGGGTGGGGAAATGCCTCACTGCCTATGATTGGTGATGTGCAGTGACAGCTTCCTAGAGTTTTCGATCATTACTGGCTAGGCACACAGTTGACCCTTTGATGGTCCCTGATGTTAACCCCTTCCCAGCCAGTGTCATTAGTACGGTGCCAGGGCATATTTTTAGCACTGGTCCCCAAAAAGTTAGTCAGTTAGTGTCCCGACTGTCTGCCGCAATATAGCAGTCCCGCTACAGGCCATTGATTACCGCCATTACTAGTAAACAAAAATACAACAAAATAAAAATACCCCATAGTTTGTAGATGCTATAACCTTGCGCAGAGCAAATAATATGAGCAAATAATATGAAAAACTTAATAAAAGAATTATATGACTTAGAACAAAGGCATAAAATACAATTAGACATTAAAACTCATAGGGCATTAATCATAAAAAGAGACCAATTAAAGGACTTAATGGAACGGGAAACAAGAAACATATTTAATAATGTAGCAAAGGAAAGGTACAAATGGGGAAATAAGCTGGGGAAATATCTTGCAAAAATCTCAGGAAAAAAAAAACTTGAAATTACATAGAAAAGATAAAAAATGAGAAAGGTGAGATGATGCATAAAACAACAGAAATAGCAAAGGTTTTTCAAACATATTACAGTGCATTATACGCTGTTAGAAATAAAGAGACACGAAAGGAGGAAGAAATTAGAAAAGTAAAAATACAGGAATATTTGGCAGAGGCCAATCTGCCAAATATTATAGTAGAAAATTCACAGGCCCTAGATGAACCAATCACACAGGAGGAAATCGGAAAAGCTCTAAAGGAAATACCATCTTGGAAAAGTCCAGGCCTAAATGGATTTACGCTCAAAGACTATAAAAAATTTAAATAACAATTAGTGCCAAAAATCTGTGACTACCTGAACATAATAGAGGAAAATTAAGAAATAAGAAGGGAATCCCTCCTGGCTCACATTACAATAATACCGAAGGAGGGAAAGGATAGAACAATCTGCTCCAACTATAGGCCCATAGCTCTGCTAAATGCAGATATAAAGCTATATGCAAAAATTCTGAGACTAAAAAATCGATGCCAGAATTGATAAATGTAGATCTAACAGGATTCATAGAGAAGCCAGAGACAGTAGTATAAGAACAATGTTATCATTGCGAAAAGGAAAGGATGGGGGCCCCCAACGCTACTCCTGTCGATTGATGCAGAAAAAACTTTTGACAGGGTAGACTGGAGATTCATGATGGATACACTTCAATACCTGGGTATTGGTTCAAGATTTATGCGTTGGAGTAAAAATCTATATAACCACCCCATGGCTATGGTAAAGGTGAATGAAAGTACGTTGCTGCCTTTTGAAATGTTCAATGGAACAAGACAGGGATGTCCGCTCTCGCCACTCCTATATGTACCACTACTGGCGATGTTACAGAATAGTGTGGATGTAGGAGGGGCGAGAGTGGGTGAAATAGAACATAAGGTGGCAGCATACGCAGATGACATCTTATTATATATAATCAAACCAAGACTGACATTGCCCAACGTAATGAGAGAATTAAAAAAATATGGGGAACTCATGAATTTCAAAATAAATCCAATAAAAACAGAAATATTAAACATAGGGATAGATAAAAAAGAAGAACAAGCACTACAAAGGGTATTCCCATTTACGTGGGCAAGAAAAGAATTAACATACCTAGGAATTAAATTGACACCTACCCTAGAGAAGTTATATCAGGAGAACTACATCCCATTACTTAATGAAATTAAAACAGAGATCAAGAATATTCAAATAAAACCCCTGTCCTGGATAGGTAGGATAAATATGTTAAAAATGGTGATCCTACCAAAAATAATATACAAGTTCCAAATGTTGCCGATACTAATTCCACAAAGTTTTTTTTAGAGTAATAAAAACAATGATGTTAAAATTAATATGGCAAAACAAAAAATCTAGAGTAAATTTTGCACTTCTCACAGTAGGAAAAAAAAATATGGGGGTTTAGCAGCACCAGATGTAAAAAGATACTATAAAGCGGTTATAATAGCACAGTTGGTGGAATGGGCAAATGTACCAGTAAAAAGAGGTGGGTGAAGATGGAAGATTCTTTAAGCACAACACTATTACAAAAAAATATTTGGATACCACGGGAATTTAGAACACTGGGCACAGATACACATGATCTAACCAAGAATGTTTTTAAAATATGGGACACAATACATCGTCAGGGAAATTGGAAATATAATTCACCCTTAATGCTACTTACTGGCACAAATTTTATTATCCCTGGAAAAGGGACACTTTTAGGAAGTCAAATGGGAAAAGCACAATTAAAAGATGTCATTGCCCAGGGCAGGATAAGGACAAGACAGGAACTAAAAAGTGTAAATGGGTGGCAGAAGATCAGTGAGTGGGAATATCTACAGCTAAAACACTAATGTTGTGTACACACAAGCGGACTTTTTGACAGCAAAGGTCCGCCGGAACGAATCCGCCGGACAATTTGATCGTATGTGGGCTTCATCGGACCTTTGCTGTCGAAAAATCAGACGGACTTTAGAAATAAAACATGTTTCAAATCTTTTCGACGGACTCGAGTCCGGTTGAAAAATCCGTTCGTCTGTATGCTAGTCCGACAGACAAAAAGGGACGCAAGGGCAGCTATTGGCTACTGGCTATGAACTTCCTTATTCTAGTCGTACGTCATCACGTTCAAATCAGTCGGACTTTGGAGTGATCGTGTGTAGGCAAGTCCGTTGCGTCGGAACTCTGTCGAAAGTCCGTCAAAAAGTCCTTCGGAGTTCAGTGTGTCGAAAGTCTGCTCGTGTGTACACGGCATTAGTGAGTACAATACCCCATCCAACCAGGGACAGTAAGGAGTTAAATCCATTAGAAAAACTTTGCAATATAAAAACACTGTTAAAACATGGGATATCCCAAATATATGATATCCTAACAGAGCTAGAGGGATGAGGGCCACTGCATAGAAAAATGGGAACAAGAAATGGGTATAAAACTGGAGGAAACAAATGATTGGAGCAGTACATAATTTTGCAACTGATATAAATACTATTGAAGTGAATTATAAGTGTTTGGCACGATGGTACCTGACACCAGAGAAGATCCATAAATCCCCACAATGTTGGCAGGAGTGCAAACAAATCGGCACAATGATGCATATCTGATGGGACTGCCCAAAAATAAAAGAATATTGGCAGGAAATTCTAGAATACATAGAAGAGATAACGGGAAAGAGAATATTAAATAACCCTTGGATCTGTCTGTTCCATGGTACAAACGACCCAAAAAAAAAATAAAAATAAGAAAACATTAATTTCACCCCTACTGAACGCTGCAAAGGGACTAATGCCAAAAAAATGGCTACATAAAGAAAAAACAAGTATAAAAGAGTGGCTGGAAAGTGTAGACTACATTTGTAAGATGGAATATCTGAGCAGCAGAGAGGAGGGACAGGCTGAAAGATACAGAGGGTTTTGGGAAAAATGGTTGGCCTTTAAATTGTCCGGGAAGCTTGAGGAGGGGATGAAGGAGGAGGATAGCGGTGACTGAAATAAGAAACACGGCAGAGAAAAGATTTATTTTTTTCAAAATTGTCCGTCTTTTTTTGTTTATAGCGCAAAAAAATACAAACAGCAGAGGTGATTAAATACCACCAAAAGAAAGCTTTATTTGTGGGGAAAAAAATACATACTTTTTTGGGTACAGAGTCGCATGACTGCGCAAGTGTCAGGTAAAATAACACAGTGCCGTAAAAAAAATGGCCTGGTCATGAAGGGGAGTAAACCTTCTGGAGGGCAAGTAGTTAAACAGGTACCCTTGAATATGCTGAATATGGCCTACCCAAAGGGGTGCTGTACTGGCAGATTGATGTGCAGAATGCACCAAACCAGATAGTAGGCTGAGTAACAAAGGTCCTTACCGAATGCAGTAGGCTCCAGGGGGATGCAGAATGCTCCTCAATCTATCTCTCCTCCTCTGCAACATGACCCTAGGCTAAGCCTACCTTTCCCTGTCCAGCGAATATCTTTCCCTATCTATACACTCCATACACTGAAGGCACACTAAAATGACCCGATATGGACTATATATAGCCTCTCTGGGTCGATGACTGCCAAATTTCAGCAGTGCTCTGTGTCCAGTCAGACACAGGTTTCCCCGAAATGGCTGCTGGGAACCCTGTGCAAAGAACAAATCAGTCATGAGCAAGGTACCTCTAGCACTGGTACCTCTAGCACTGGATCATGTGATCTCTGTGTTTAATTCTGGCAGCTAACCAGGAAGTGAATGTGTGTTCTGGAGATCGCCCCTTCTCTACTCATGCTGTAACCCACCAGAGTAATTTTATCACTTAGCAGGTGTAGCAGTGGCTGCACATACACCGCCCTCCTATAAGTCTGTTAAGCCCTCTTCAAAACACAGAGGGGAAACACTCATGCCCCTGATTCTATCTTATATAGCTCCTATAAGTTTTCAGTTAGAAGGGAAGATAGTCAAAATGTTATCAAGCACTGCTGGGCCTTCTTTTTAGAAAGCACACTATACTCTGCCATCCAAATAAAATGGATGCCCCCTTTTTTGAATGTGTACTTGTAAAATAATGATTTTTTTTGCATATAAAAGGTCAATTTACAACTTGCAAACCCAAAAACAATAACATTGACCATATATCATTATAGGTTTTCTGTAGGAAATAAACATAGGGAGCTTCGCAGAGAGTCTGTTGTTTTTAGGCAGTTAAACATATTCCATAGAGAGGTGCAATGAAGTGCAAACACTATGCAGGACAACTAAGCAGAGCCTGTAATGATATGGTAGCCCATGTTTCTGTGTGTGTGTGTGTAATTAAAAACTACAAAAAGAAACAAGGTTTTAACCATAGCTCCCAACTGTCCCTGATTTGGAGGGACTGTCCCTGATTTGGAGCAATGTCCCCCTGTCCCTCATTCCTCCTCATTTGTCCCTCATTTTGGTCTGATCTATATAGATGTATATAAAATGCACTTTTTATCTATCAAAAAGTGTTTTCTAGTGCTAAACCTTTCATCTGATTTCTAAATTGCTGCATTTGTAAATTCTAAGAGCCAATATAAAGTAATAGTAGTGGGAAAAAAAGCACTTGTGGGTTTAACCAATCTTGTTTTTTTTGTACAATTCTCCTTTAAGAGGGTGTAGCAAGGGGAGTGTCCTATGCCTGCATACTTTTGCCGATAGGTGTCCCTCATTCCCATCTCAAAAAGTTGGGAGGTATGGTTTTAACTCATAAGCACATTTAGAAAATTAATTAAAGTGATTGTTAAGGTGGATGTAAACCCTCCATACACCCAGTGAAGTGAACAGCCTCAGATGATACACTGAGATGAAAAAATCTCCCTACATAAGTTTTACATCGATATCTGCTATGTTCACGTTTATATACTGTTTAGTTCAGAAAGTTCAGATCGTGTTAAGAAATTTTTTCTTCCTGTTTAACACAGTGTGATGTCTGGGAATAGAGCCAAGATAGCAAAAATTGCTGATAGGGGGAAAGGCACACACCCCCTCTCCACATAGGCAGAGACTCTCAGAGGTGTTTTGTAACAGGTCCAGCTCCCTGCTAATCTATTTTAGCAACCTCCCCTGACAGAAATTTCAGGCTGCTTTTATCTGATGTGTCAGATAATTTGTCAGGAGTTATCAGGCTGATAACAGAGGAACTGTTCAGGAGAGAGCTAGGGGACTTAGCTCTTTGAAGAGAGATAACAAAATACTGCAGATATATGTGTCCAGCTCAAACTTCATGAATTGGGTTTACATCCACTTTAACCACTTGCCAACCGCCCCATAGACAAATGACCACTGCAGGGCGGTTGGATAACTCTGGGATCACGTCATATGACGTGATTCCAAAAAACTGTTCCCGCGCGCCCCCCTGGGCGTGCACACGGGAACATCCGTGACCGCCGGCTGATCGCGGCCGTTTACCATGTAATCGCTCTGTCAAATGACGGAGGGATCACATGTAAACAAACCGGCGTCATGTCATGACGTCGGTTCCTCCCTCCCCTCTCTGTACCGATCAGTACAGAGAGGGAGAGATCGGATGGGAGCCGCGCTGTGGGCTGGATGTGTAGTGCCCACAGTGCAGCTCAGTGACATGTACAGTCACATCCATCCATCCATCCCTCCATGCTCAGCCATCCCCCCCATGCTCTGCAATTTCCTGGGCAATACTCTGCAATTCCCTGTGCAATACTCTGCAATACCCCGCAATACCCTGTGCAATACCCCACAATACTCTGCAATACCCTGTGCAATAGTCTGCAATACCCCACAATACTCTGCAATACCCTGTGCAATACTCTGCAATACCCTGTGCAATACTCTGCAATGCCCTGCAATACTCCGCAATATTCTGCAATACCCCACAATACTCTGCAATACCCTGTGCAATACTCTGCAATGCCCCGCAATACTCTGCAATACTCTGCAATGCCCCGCAATACTCTGCAATACCCCACAATACTATGCAATACCCTGTGCAATACTCTGCAATACCCTGTGCAATACTCTGCAATGCCCCGCAATACTCTGCAATACTCTGCAATGCCCCGCAATACTCTGCAATACTCTGCAATGCCCCGCAATACTCTGCAATGCCCCACAATACTCTGCAATGCCCCGCAATACTCTGCAATGCCCCGCAATACTCTGCAATGGCCCGCAATACTCTGCAATGCCCCGCAATACTCTGCAATACCCTGTGTAATACTCTGCAATACCCCGCAATACTCTACAATGACCCGCAATACTCTGCAATGCTCCGCAATAGTCTGCAATACTCTGCAATGCCCCGCAATACTCTGCAATGCCCCGCAATACCCCACAATACTCTGCAATACCCTGTGCAATACTCTGCAATGCCCTGCAATACTCTGCAATGCCCCGCAATACTCTGCAATGCCCCGCAATATTCTGCAATACCCTGTGCAATACTCTGCAATGCCCCGCAATACTCTGCAATACTCTGCAATGCCCCGCAATACTCTGCAATACCCCACAATACTATGCAATACCCTGTGCAATACTCTGCA
Organism: Aquarana catesbeiana; assembly: GCF_042186555.1. NCBI lineage: Eukaryota > Metazoa > Chordata > Amphibia > Anura > Ranidae > Aquarana > Aquarana catesbeiana. Next base: position 84,535,175 of record NC_133332.1, read on the forward strand.
ATACCCTGTGCAATACTCTGCAATGCCCCGCAATACACTGCAATGCCCCGCAATACCCCGCAATACTCTGCAATGCCCCGCAATACTCTGCAATACCCTGTGCAATACTCTGCAATACCCCGCAATACTCTACAATGACCCGCAATACTCTGCAATGCCCTGCAATACTCTGCAATGCCCCGCAATACTCTGCAATGCCCCGCAATACCCCGCAATACTCTGCAATACCCCGCAATACTCTGAAATACCCTGCAATACTCTGCAATACCCCGCCATACTCTGCAATACTCGGTGATACCCAGCCATACTCTGCCATACTCATCCATACCCAGCCATGCTCAGCCATACTCGGCTGTACTCGGCCTCTGTATGTGGCCAGGCTGTGGAAGTCTCACACATTTGGTATTGCCGTACTCAGGAGGGGGAGTAGGAGAATCTATTTTGGGGTGTCATTTTTGGTATGTACATGCCATGTGTTAGAAATATTGTATAAATGGACAATTTTGTGTTAAAAAAATGTGTTTTAACCACTTCCTGCCTGCCGGCCGTCATACGATGTCCTTGACTTTGTGTGGGGATATCTGAATGATGGATGCAGCTACAGGCATCATTCAGATATCAGCTTTTTCAGACGGCGATTCCCTACACCATAAGAATGACCATAGCGGCTGTTCCACTGCTTGATCGTTCTTACGGGAGGCGAGAGGGGACGTCCCCCCCTCTCACCGCCCTCAGGTGCTTCTACCGACTCACTGCTAAGATCGAAGCCAGGGTCATTTTTTTATTTTTTTTATTTCAGGTTTCCCAGCCTAGAGGTGAGATGTGGGGTCTTATTGAACCCATATCTCACTGTAAAGAGGACCTGTCATACCATATTCCTATTACAGGGGATGTTTACATTCCTTGTAATAGAAATAAAAGTTATCAAAAAATGTATTTTTTGGAAAAAGCCTCAAACTAAAATAAATAAAGTAAAATGAACAATAAAAAAAAAAAAAAAAAAAATTTCCCCGTGTCCTCGCATGCAGAAGCGAACGCATACGTAAGTTGCGCCCACATATGAAAATGGTGTTCAAACCACACATGTGAGGTATCGCTGCGATCGGTAGAGCGAGAGCAATAATTTTGGCCCTAGACCTCCTCTGTAACTCACAACATGTAACCAGTAAAAAATTTTAAAGCGTCTTCTATGGGGATTTAAATATTGGGCTAACTTTACTATTTTGTTTTTTTTTAAGCACAAAACTGTTTTTTTTTTTCAAAAAAAAGCGTTCGAAAAATTGCTGCGCAAATACCGTGCGAGATAAAAAGTTGCAACGACCGCCATTGTATTCTCTAGGGTCTTTGCTAAAAAAATATATATAATGTTTTGGGGTTCTATGTCATTTTCTAGCAAATAAATTATGATTTTTACATGTAGGAGAGAAATGTCAGAATTGGCCTGGGTGCTCCAGAATGCCTGGAGGTGCTCCCCTGCATGTTGGTCCTCTGCATGTGGCCACGCTGTGTAAAAATCTCACACATGTGGTATTGCCGTACTCGGGAGTAATAGCAGAATGTGTTTTGGGGTGTAATTTGTGGTATGCATATGCTGTGTGTGAGAAATAACCTGCTAATATGACAATTTTGTGAAAAAAAAAAAGAAAAAAAAATCTTGATTTTGCAAAGAATTGTGGGAAAAAATGACAACTTGAAAAAACTCATCATGCATCTTTCTAAATACCTTGGAATGTCTTCTTTCCAAAAAGGGGTAATTTGGGGGGTATTTGTACTTTTCTGGCATGTTAGGGTCTCAAGAAATGAGATAGGCCATCAGTAATTCAGGTGTGATCAATTTTCAGAGATTGGCACCATAGCTTGTGGACTCTATAACTTTCACAAAGACCAAATAATATACACCGATTTGGGTTATTTTTACCAAAGATATGTAGTGGTATAAATTTTGGCCAAAATATATGAAGAAAAGATTACTAATTTGCATAATTTTATAACAGAAACGAAGAAAAATTCATTTTTTACAGAATTTTCGTTTTTTTTTCCTTTTATAGCGCAAAAAATAAAGAACCCAGCGGTGATTAAATACCACCAAAAGAAAGCACTATTTGTGTGAAAAAAAGGACAAAAATTTCACAGGTACAGGTTGCATGGCTGAGTAATTGTCATTCAAAGTGTGAGAGCACCGAAAGCTGAAAATTGGTCTGGTTATAAAGGGGGTTTAAGTGCCCAGTGGTCAAGTGTTTAAGGTTAATATTTTTATATATTTTTTTAAATATTTTATTTAGTTATACTTTAACTGTGAAACAATATTGCATAAAGCGATCCCTCACTTCCTCTTTTTCATTCCCCTGCTGGCGCTGTCCACTCGTCCTACCTGCGGGTGCCTGCTCAGCAAGCCAGATACCAAAGAGGCAACCGTGTGGGCTTGCTCCATATCCAGGCTGTGTGCATCCATAGACAAACACAACGCCAGTAAGCCACGCCCCAATCCCCTCCTCCTAAGAGTATGACTGGAAGCAGCAGGTGCCTATGGCTCCCGCAGCTCTCATTGTCTCCTGTGAGACTAGGAAGCAAGAGCAGCAGTGCTGCAGCTGGGACAGCACTGGATCAGTGACTCAGTCAGATAAGTGTTAGCGATGGTAGAATAGATTAGGTAGAGGGGAGTTGTTTGACTTAATGCACATAATGCACTAAGGTAAAAAACAGTTTTGAGTATAGAACCAATTTAAAGCATTATGTAGCCAAAACTCTTTAATTGTATTTATTTAATAGCATGGGGAAAGATCTACCAATGGCATTTAAAGTGATTGTAAAGGTAGAAGGTTTTTTTTATTTAAATGCATTTAAGGATTGTCTCGGTTGCCTGGGACTTCCCTTCTCAATGGTTGAGACAGCAGCTCGGTGCCATTGGCTCCCTCTGCTGTCGAATAAAGTCAGTCAGCCAATGAGGAGAGAAAGGGGGCGGGCCGCAGCTCCATGTCTGAATGGACACAGATAGCTGTGATTCGGCTCGGGTGCCCCCATTGCAAGCTGCTCTGCCCGAGAAGAGGAGGATCGGGGTTGCTCTGTGCAAATCCACTGCACAAAGCAAGTAAGCATAACATGTTTGTTATTTTTAACAAAAAAAAAGACTTTACAATCACTTTAACCTATCCAATACAGAAAATAGAAAAAAAAAAAAAGCTTAAAGCTTAATTGACATCTTACCTCTCTTTTTCTTATTTTTTTTGCTAGTAATGCATTTTATGACGTATGCTTAAAAGTGTATTTAATGGGTTAGAACCCCTGGTAGCCAGACTTACTTTTCCCACTTGTGCCTACAAGACAGGAAGTGAAGAAAAATCTCCCTAATAGCACAGAAAAGGTAAAAAAAATATCTCACAGTGGTTTAACTATTCTTAATTCTACTCATACCCTATTATTAATAATAAAAAAAAAATGTTTTTGCTTTAGATATACTTCCAAGCACCTTTTTCTCTTCATGCCCTCATGTGGCAGTGCTCTATTCGGGCATAAATGAGTAACAACCACATCCCTCAGCACAATTATCCTCACCAAGACTAGTGTTGTAGGGGAAGTGAGAAAGCATGTCAGACAAAGTCTGTTAATAGAGTGCCTTGGAAAAGTATTCATACCCCTTGAAATTTTCCACATTTTGTCATGTTACAAATAAAAACGTAAATGTATTTTATTGGGATTTTGTGTGATAGACCGGCAAATTCGAAAGCCGCAGAACACCCGTTAAAAGTTTATGGGAGAAATCAAAAGTGCTCATTTTAAAGGCTTATATGCAAGTTATTGTCATAAAAAGTGTTTTGGGACCTGGGAATATTACACTTTTATTGTTTGTTTAAGCATTATTAAAATCACTGCTCCCGAAAAAAAGGCAGTTTTTAAAACTTTTTTTGCATTGATAAATGTCCCCTAGGGCAGGACCCAGGTCCTCAAACACTTTTTATGACAATACCATGCATATAAGCCTTTAAAATTAGCACTTTTGATTTTTCATGTTCGTGTCCTATAGACTTTAACGGTGCCAACGGAACAAAGTTTTTGCCTGTTCGCGTGTTCTGAATGTGAACCGACCGGGGGGGTGTTCGGCTCAACCCTAGTCAGATTGGATGGAGAGCGTCTGTGAACAGCAATGTTGAAGTCTTGCCACAGGTCTTGACTTTGACTGGGTCATTGTAACATATGAATATGCTTTGATCCAAACTGGGGATGAGCTTTATGTTCAGGTCGAGCATGAGTTAGACTCGAATATCGGGTGTTCGCCTGTTAATCGAAAAACGAACATTATTGGGTGTTCGTGGCAAATTTAAACGCCACTTAACGCCCCATAATGCACTGCGAGATTGCAGTGCATTGCTGTATGATGATTGGCCAAAGCATGCCCCATGATCTGCATGCTTTGGCCAATCCCAGCGCCCTCAGCAAAGAGAGCTATAATTATGGCTCAAGGGGACTAAGTCCACACCCCACACTATATAAGTCTGCCTGCACGTCGGCCCTGTGTAGTGTATTGTTGGCGTTTCCGGAGAGAGAGTGTGATTTAGATTGAGCAGGCAGGCAGGTTATTCAGTTAGCTGCCGTGTATTTAATACAGATATACAGTCAGTCTCGTATATATATATTGCGGGCGCCGGGCATGCGCCTCATGTTCCCAGTGATGCAGCGAGCGCGCGCTCTCCACAATGCCGCGAAGCCGAGGATGTTATATGACGCCCATCTGGAGGGAGGAACGATTCCTGTCGCCGTCATTTTACAATACGGCGGTAGGGAACTGGTTAATATATATATATATATAAACAGTCAGTCAGCTCCGGGTCGTCGAGCTGGGCCGCAGGCTCTGGAACATTAGGCCGAACAGGGAGCACCGTAAGGGCAGGCTGGATCACAGGCACCGGCTCAGCAGGCTGGGTAACGGGCCCCAGCCCAGTGGGCTTGGTAACGGGCCAAGGCCCAGCGAGCTGGACACCGGGCACTGGTCCGGCAAGCCGAATAACGGGTAGTGGCTTAATAGGCCAAGTGACGGACTCCGACATAGTAGACTGAGTAAAGGGCACCGGTTTAACAGACTGGGTAACGGGCACCGGCTTAGCGGACTGGTTAACGGGCACCGGCTCAGCGGACTGGGTAATGGGCACCGGCTCAGCGGACTGGGTAACAGGCACTGAAACTTCAGGCTGACACACGGGCACCGAAACTCCAGGCTGACACACGGGCACCGAAACTCCAGGCTGACACACGGGCACCGAAACTCCAGGCTGAGACACCAATAACAAGGCATCCAGCTGGAAAGCAGGCAACGAGACATCAGGCTGGAAGGCAGGTACCAAGACATCAGACTGAGAAGCGAGCACATCAGACGGGGAAGTGGAGACATCAAGCTGGAAGGCAGGCACCGAGACATCAGGGTGGAAGGCAAGCACCGAGACATCAGGCTGGAAGGTGGGCACATCAGACTGGAAAGCGGGCACCAAGACTTCGGGCTGGAAGGCAGGCATCGAGACATCAGGCTGGAAAGCAGGCAACGAGATGTCAGGCTGGAAGGCAGGTACCAAGACATCAGACTGAGAAGCGGGCACATCAGATGGGGAAGTGGAGACATCAAGCTGGAAGGCAGGCACCGAGACATCAGGCTGGAAGGCAAGCACCGAGACATCAGGCTGGAAGGTGGGCACATCAGACTGGAAAGCGGGCACATCAGACTGGAAAGCGGGCACATCAGACTGGAAAGCGGGCACCAAGACTTCGGGCTGGAAGGCAGGCATCGAGACATCAGGCTGGAAGGCAAGCATCGAGACATCAGGCACCGAGACTTTGGGTTGGAGGACAGGCATCAGGACATCAGACTGGAAAGCGGACACATCTGACTGGAAGGTAGGCACATCAGGCTGGAAGGCAGGCACATCAGGCTGGAAGGCAGGCACATCAGGCTGAAAGGCAGGCACCAAGACTTTGGGCTGGACGGCAGGCATCCAGACATCAGACTGGAAAGCGGGCACCGCAGACTGGAAAGCAGGCACGTCAGACTGGAAAGTGGACACATCAGGCTGAAAGGCAGGCACATCAGGCTGGAAGGCAGGCACTGAGACTTTGGGCTGGAAGGCAGGCAACAAGACATCAGACTGGAAAGTAGACACATCTGACTGGAATGTAGGCACATCAGGCTGGAAGGCAGGCACTGAGATTTTGGGCTGGAAGGCAGGCATCAAGACATCAGACTGGAAAGCGGACACATCTGACTGGAAGGTAGGCACATCAGGCTGGAAGGCAGGCACATCAGGCTGGAAGGCAGGCACATCAGGCTGAAAGGCAGGCACCAAGACTTTGGGCTGGACGGCAGGCATCCAGACATCAGACTGGAAAGCGGGCACCGCAGACTGGAAAGCAGGCACGTCAGACTGGAAAGTGGACACATCAGGCTGAAAGGCAGGCACATCAGGCTGGAAGGCAGGCACTGAGACTTTGGGCTGGAAGGCAGGCAACAAGACATCAGACTGGAAAGTAGACACATCTGACTGGAATGTAGGCACATCAGGCTGGAAGGCAGGCACCGAGACTTTGGGCTGGAAGGCAGGCGTCAAGACATCAGATTGGAAAGTGGGCACATCAGACTGGAAGGTAGGTGCCTCAGGCTGGAAGGCAGGCACATCAGGCTGGATAGCAGGCACTGGGCTGGCAGGTTTAGGTGGGTCATCAAGTTCAACTGGCATAAACGCAGGCTGGAACAGGTTGGTTGGTGTGGAAGCAAGTTGGGTTACTGGCAGGATCGTGTGAGTGGGGAAGAACTTCCATTTCTTTTTTGGCTTAACTGCTGGAGATCTGTAGGTGGCTGTAGAACTGTAGACAGAAGGTGAGGCATACTGAAACGAAGGGCTGGGATATGGCAAGGAAGGGGGAACAGCGGCCATAGGAAGTTCTTGTGAGGAAGTTGCAGGTATTAGAGAAGAGGCAGGTGGGTTAAAGGCAGGAAAGGTGCAGGAAGTAGAAACAGGGTATTGATACTTGGTGGGGAGTAGGGATGAGCCGAACACCCCCCGGTTCGGTTCGCACCAGAACCCGCGAACGGACCGAAAGTTCGCACGAACGTTAGAACCCCATTGACGTCTATGGGACTCGAACGTTCGAAATCAAAAGTGCTCATTTTAAAGGCTAATTTGCATGGTATTGTCCTAAAAAGGGTTTGGGGACCCGGGTCCTACCCCAGGGGACATGTATCAATGCAAAAAAAACTTTTAAAAACGGCCGTTTTTTCGGGAGCAGTGATTTTAATGATGCTTAAAGTAAAAAAAAAAAAGTGAAATATTCCTTTAAATATCGTACCTGGGGGGTGTCTATAGTATGCCTGTAAAGTGACGCGTGTTTCCCATGTTTAGAACAGTCCCTGCACCAAATGTCATTTTTAAAGGAAAAAATCTCATTTAAAACTGCTTGCGGGTTTAATGTCATGTCGGGTCATGGCAATATGGATGAAAATCAGTGAGACAAACGGCATGGGTACCCCCCAGTCCATTACCAGGCCCTTTGGGTCTTGTATGGATATTAAGGGGAACCCCGCACCCAAATTAAAATAAGGAAAGGTGTGGGGCCACCAGGCCCTATATACTCTGAACAGCAGTATACAGGCGGTGCAAACAAGACAGGGACTGTAGGTTTGTTGTTAAGTAGAATCTGTTTGTAATTTTGAACATTTTTAACGTGTTTAGCTCCAGCCAAAAAATCTTTTCTAAGCTTTTTGGAAAACATAGGGAAGGGTTATCACCCCTGTGACATTTGTTTTGCTGTCTTTCCTCCTCTTCAGAAGATTTCACCTCACTTTTTTGTCCCAATGAAAAATGTTTTTTGAAAATTTGGGTTTTTTTGTGGAACAAGGATTGGAAAGCATCAGTGGAAAGGAGAAATTGTTTTCCCATATTAACTCTTACAGGAAAGAATTTCCCTTCCTAGGGGTAGATTTCATCTCACTTCCTGTTGTCTCCTTCCGTTTGCAAGTAGGAGTCGTTTGTAAGTTAGATGTTTGAAAGTAGGGTCCTGCCCTATATACTCAGCAGAAATTTGGGCCTTAGGTGTTGCTGTGGCCACAACACTGTAAGCCCTCACAGGGCCCTGCTGTGAAATATTAGATCAAGAATTGTAATTACATGCCCCTGTTGAACAGGAGCTGAAAAATTAGGCCTTAGGCACTGGTGCTGGTGCCACAACACTGCAACCCCTCACAGACACTCTAGTTGGAACGCAGGAACGAGCCCTGCTGCAAAGTATTGCTTCAAAAATTGTAATTACACGCCCCTGTTAGACAGGGGCAGAAAAATTGGGCCTTAGGCACTGGTGCTGGTGCCACAACACTGCAACCCCTCACAGACACTCTAGTTGGAACGCAGGAACGAGCCCTGCTGCAAAGTATTGCATCAAAAATTGTAATTACACGCCCCTGTTAGACAGGGGCAGAAAAATTGGGCCTTAGGCACTGGTGCTGGTGCCACAACACTGCAACCCCTCACAGACACTCTAGTTGGAACGCAGGAACGAGCCCTGCTGCAAAGTATTGCATCAAAAATTGTAATTACACGCCCCTGTTAGACAGGGGCAGAAAAATTGGGCCTTAGGCACTGGTGCTGGTGCCACAACACTGCAACCCCTCACAGACACTCTAGTTGGAATGCAGGAACGAGCCCTGCTGCAAAGTATTACATCAAAAATTGTAATTACACGCCCCTGTTAAACAGGGGCTGAAAAATTGTGCCTTAGGCACTGGTGGTGGCGCCCAGAACCAAAAATGTTCTTACAAGCTATCAGCGTGATGATTGAGGAGGAAGAGGATAATTACTCAGGGATAGTCACTCAGCATCAGCATAGGCAGTCTTTGAAGGGATCTGAGATTTCAAAAAAAATTATTCGGTTACATCAGCATCAGGTGCTTGGTAGCTGGTGGTGATCCAAGACTCATTCATTTTTATGAAGGTCAGCCGATCGACCGAGTCGGTGGACAGACGCACCCTGTGATCGGTTACCACGCCTCCAGCAGCACTGAATGTGCGTTCCGAAAGAACGCTGGATGCAGGACAGGCCAGTAGCTCAATTGCATACTGTGCAAGCTCTGGCCAGTGATCCATCCTCAAGACCCAGTAACCCAGAGGATTTTCGGTGGGAAAGGTGTCCAAGTCTGATCTTGCCCCTAGGTATTCCTGCACCATGTAAAACAGACGCTGGCGATGGTTGCTGGAACCGATCATACCTTGGGGCTGCGGACCAAAAAATTGTCTGAACGCATCGGTCAGACGGCCACCTTCTCCACCGCTCCTTCTTTGACTGACCGAAGCCTCAGCAACACGTTGTCCAGAAACAGGAGTTTGTAACCTCCCAGTCTCTGGGAACGCGTTGCACAGACCTTTCTGCAAGGCCTCCCGAAGATGTTTCATCCTCTGCTCCCTCTGCGATGGCAAGATAAGGTCCGCAACCTTACCCTTGTAACGTGGATCAAGGAGGGTTGCCAGCCAGTATTGGTCCTTCTCCTTGATACCACGAATACGAGGATCCTTACGCAGGCTTTGCAGGATCAGGGAGGCCATGCAGCGTAGGTTTGCTGAGGCATTCGGTCCGGAGTCCTCTGGGTCACTAAGAACGACATGGTCCGCAGCCACCTCCTCCCAGCCACGTACAAGTCCATGTGTTTCTTGGGACTGATCCCTTAAAGACTGCTGCTGATGCTGAGTGCCAGGCTCCACCTCCATACTGACACAATCTTCCTCCTCCTCCTCTTCCTCCTCGTCCTCTTCCTGTGTGATCGGCGGGCACGCAGGAACACTGTCTGGATAAAGGGGGCCTTGAGAGCTAAGGAAGTCCTCCTCTTCCTGCCTCTGTTCTGCCTCAAGTGCCCTGTCCATTATTCCACGCAGCGTGTGCTCCAACAGGTGGACAAGGGGGACGGTGTCACTGATGCATGCACTGTCACTGCTCACCATCCTCGTGGCCTCCTCGAATGGTGACAGGACAGTGCATGCATCCCTGATCATGGCCCACTGGCGTGGGGAAAAAAAAACAAGCTCCCCTGACCCTGTCCTGGTGCCATAGTCGCACAGGTACTCATTGATGGCCCTCTGCTGCGTGTGCAGCCGCTGCAGCATGGCCAACGTTGAGTTCCACCTGGTGGGCATGTCACAGATTAGGCGGTTCTTGGGCAGGTTAAACTCCTTTTGGAGGTCCGTCAGCCGAGCACTGGCATTATATGACCGGCGGAAATGCACACAGACTTTCCTGGCCTGCCTCAGGACATCCTGTAAGCCCGGGTACCTGCCCAAGAACCGCTGCACCACCAAGTTAAGGACGTGAGCCAAACAGGGCACATGGGTCATTTGTCCCTGTCGGAGGGCAGAGAGGAGGTTGGTGCCATTGTCGCAAACCACCATTCCTGCCTTAAGTTGGCGTGGCGTCAACCACCTCTGAACCTGCCCCTGCAGAGCTGACAAAACCTCTGCCCCAGTGTGGCTCCTGTCCCCCAAGCACACCAGCTCAAGCACCGCATGGCATCTTTTGGCCTGCGTACTTGCGAAGCCCCTTGAACGCCTACGGAGCACCGCTGGTTCCGAGGAAGAGGCCATGGAGGAAGAAGAAGAGGAGGGGGTGGAGGAGAGAGGTGTGTCACAATCAGCATTTTGGAGGCGTGGTGGCGGAACAACCTCCAACACTACTGAACCTTGTCCTGCATCCTTCCCAGCTGCCAGCAGAGTCACCCAATGCGCCGTGAAACTTAGGTAACGTCCCTGTCCATGCCTGCTGGACCATGAGTCAGCGGTAATATGCACCTTACCGCTGACCGCCCTGTCCAGCGAGGCATGGACATTGCCTTCCACATGCCGGTAGAGAGCCGGAATCGCCTTCCGTGAGAAAAAGTGGCGTTTGGGTACCTGCCACTGAGGAACCGCACATTCCACAAACTCACGGAAGGGGGCAGAGTCTACCAACTGAAAAGGCAGCAGTTGAAGTGCTAGCAATTTTGCCAAGCTAGCATTCAACCGCTGGGCATGTGGATGGCTGGGAGCAAACTTCTTTCGGCGGTGCAGCAGCTGGGGCAGGGAAATTTGCCTGGTACAATCTGACGTCGGTGTACCAAAAGCAGATTGCCCACAAGTACTTGGCTGTGACACACCTAATTCTACACCTTCATTCCTCTCACTGCAGGTCTCAGAGAGGACTGAAGGTCTAGTGGGGTTGGAAATCTCAGCTGATGAGGAGCAAGGAGAGATCCTCTTTGTTCTTTGGTGTGGGTCTTTTAGATACGCTTGCCAACGAACTGCATGGCAGGTCAACATATGTCTGGTCAAGCATGTGGTACCCAAGCGGGAGATGTTTTGGCCACGCGAGATACGCTTGAGACATATGTTGCAAATAGCAGCGGTGCGATCTGATGCACTCGTCTCAAAAAAGGCCCACACCAAAGAACTTTTTGAATAACGCGCAGAGACTGCAGCGCCCTGCACATGTGGAGCTTTGGGGTGTGATGCAGTCAATGTGCTGCCCTTAGGCTGGCCCCTGGAGGGCATCCTGCCTCGTTGGTGATGTGCCGCCGCCTCCTCCTCCTCCTCCTCTCTCCTATCAGGCACCCACGTTGAGTCAGTGACCTCATCATCCCCTCCCTCCTCATCACTGGAGCAAACCTGGCAGTATGCTGCAGCAGGGGGAGCATGACTGCCAGATTGCTGTCCTTCTTGGGCACCCCCTCTGTTCGTGCTCATGTTACTGCCTTCATCGAGCTCAGTATCGTCATCAGAGCCTTCCAAACGCTGGGCATCCTCCTGGAGCATGTACCCAACACTGTGGTCAAACAGTTCGAGGGAATCCTCATGAGGACATGGTGGAGCTAGGGAAGGAGTCACTGATGACATTGAGCTGAGGGAAGAGGCCGCTGCTTTGCCAGACAAAGCACCCTGGGCATGGGTGAGAGAGGATGAGGAGGATGAGGACGGCTTGGTCATCCACTCGACCAAGTCTTCCGCATGTTGCGGCTCAACACGGCCAGCTGCCGAAAAAAAGGCCAAGCGTGTCCCATGGCCACGTGCTGATGAGGATGCACCGTCTCCACGACCAGCACTAGACACAGAGCCTGCTTGCCCTCTCTTATTGGCTTGTGACTGTCTGCCTCTCCTTCTTGGCCTTCCAGACATACTAATGGCCTGTAGCTGCACTAAGCTGGGATAGAACACCTGTAATTTTCTTCAAGTAGCTTTATATACTGTAACCAGACAAGCCTGCCTGTCAGTAGGAAGATAACAGGAACGGATCTAGCTGAACACTGTGAGCAGGACGCACTGTACTAAATGTAAATAGTCTAGCTGCCTGACCGTGGTACTAATAGGATCAAATAGAACACCTGTAATTTTCTTCAGGTAGCTTTATATACTGTAACCAGACAAGCCTGCCTGTCAGTAGGAAGATAACAGGAACGGATCTAGCTGAACACTGTGAGCAGGACGCACTGTACTAAATGTAAATAGTCTAGCTGCCTGACCGTGGTACTAATAGGATCAAATAGAACACCTGTAATTTTCTTCAGGTAGCTTTATATACTGTAACCAGACAAGCCTGCCTGTCAGTAGGAAGATAACAGGAACGGATCTAGCTGAACACTGTGAGCAGGACGCACTGTACTAAATGTAAATAGTCTAGCTGCCTGACCGTGGTACTAATAGGATCAAATAGAACACCTGTAATTTTCTTCAGGTAGCTTTATATACTGTAACCAGACAAGCCTGCCTGTCAGTAGGAAGATAACAGGAACGGATCTAGCTGTACACTGTGAGCAGGACGCACTGTACTAAATGTAAATAGTCTAGCTGCCTGACCGTGGTACTAATAGGATCAAATAGAACACCTGTAATTTTCTTCAGGTAGCTTTATATACTGTAACCAGACAAGCCTGCCTGTCAGTAGGAAGATAACAGGAACGGATCTAGCTGAACACTGTGAGCAGGACGCACTGTACTAAATGTAAATAGTCTAGCTGCCTGACCGTGGTACTAATAGGATCAAATAGAACACCTGTAATTTTCTTCAGGTAGCTTTATATACTGTAACCAGACAAGCCTGCCTGTCAGTAGGAATTTAACAGGAACGGATCTAGCTGAACACTGTGAGCAGGACGCACTGCACTAAATGTAAATAGTCTAGAAGATAACAGGAACGGATCTAGCTGAACACTGTGAGCAGGACGCACTGCACTAAATGTAAATAGTCTAGAAGATAACAGGAACGGATCTAGCTGAACACTGTGAGCAGGACGCACTGCATTAAATGTAAATAGTCTAGATAGAAGATAACAGGAACGGATCTAGCTAAACTGAATACAGTGTATATATATATATGCAACACCTGGGATGCATATATATACACAATACACTGTAAGTGCAGCTAACTGACTGACTGTTCTGCCTAATCTATCTAACTCAAATCAAATGACACTGTCTCTCTCTCTCTCTATCTCTCAGCACACCGGAACACACACTACACAGGGCCGCCGTGCAGGCGGTCTTATATAGTGTGGGGTGTGTACTAAATCCCCTGAGCCATAATTGGCAAAAGCCACCCTGGCTTTGGCCAATTACAGCTCTCTCTACTGATGGCGCTGTGATTGGCCAAGCATGCGGGTCATAGTGCATGCTTGGCCAATCATCAGCCAGCAATGCACTGCGATGCCGCAGTGAATTATGGGCCGTGACGCGCCACACGAATTTAGCGTGAACGGCCCATAACGTTCGCAATTCGGCGAACGATCGAACAGCCGATGTTCGAGTCGAACATGGGTTCGACTCGAACACGAAGCTCATCCCTAGTGGGGAGCAGGGTATATTGGACTGTAGCTGAGGTTGCCAGGGGTGATGGGAGAAAGTACATCTGAGCAGGCAGGTGTTTAGTAGCAGGTCTGGGTTGTGGAGAGCTGACAAAGGCTGGGGATAACAGGTCTGACCATGCTTGAAGTACAGGTAGCACAAAAGTGGGCTCACATACCCTCTGTCTGACCAGGGACTGCACTTCATCTATACAATCTTTCAACAACTGTTTGGGATAAACCGAATAATGCTCCAAAAAGGATGCAGAGTCATCCTCCAACAGCCATACTAAGGACGCAAACTGGTTAATGCTGAAGGGGGGAGAAAAGTCATCATGGCCCTTTGGGATACAAGGCAGAGCCAGCTCTGTACACATTCCAATGAAAGGCTGAACACCCTCAAACAGTATACTGCCCTGATCGACCACAGAGTGAGCTAAACGGATAATCTCCAGCAGCTGATCACTGGACCACCCTTTCAATGATATTCAGAACTCTCTGTTGCCAGCAGAGCATAATAAACAATTATATCTGAATTCATCCCAGCAATGTGAAACAGAACCGAGATGGTTCCCCTGTGCAGCCACTTCTGGTCAGAGATGGCCTTGGTATACTGTCATGAACAGGTGTGACCAGATTGTGTGGACTGCAAAGAGGAAACCAAAACGCATGTAAAGTGAATAAGAATGTTTATTTAAGATAAGTGATATAAATAAACAAACACCCCAAATACAAATAGTGCTCAACCAACCAACAGAAACCCACAAACAACAGATAATATATACAGCCAAAGGAAAGTACTGAAATCAAACACGTTAGCCAGGCCAGGGTCATACACAGGGGATCAGCAACTGAACAAGGGCAGGGTAGGAGAGGGAGATAATGGATGGGATATGGCTACAAGAGAATAGGAACACAGGAGGGAGATACAGGTTACAGGTCAGGGCGCAAGGAAGAAAGATACCAAGGCAAGCATGTGAGGGCTTGCCGGGTATTTATAAGCCTGCAGCAATTGACCTCATGTTACACCTGAGTGCAGAGGGTGCTGTCTGCTCCACACTGGTGGACACTGGTACTACGGCCCAAGGATGCAACAGTGCCACCAGCAGGTGAGTCCTCTTATTACAGGTCCTAGGTGTTGGAAAACACCTGCTGGTGGACACTGGTACTGCGATCCAAGAGACCGATAGCGCCACCAATGGGTAAACCTTTTCATGACACTCTGCCCCCTTTCGAGAATTTGTGGAATGTGCGGTACCTCAGTGGCAGGTTACCAAACGTCATTTCTTTTCACGGAAGGCCATTCCGGCTCTCTACCAGCATGTGGAAGGCAATGTCTTGGCCTCGTTGGACAGGGTGGTCAGCATTAAGGTGCATATTACCGCTGACTCATGGTCCAGCAGGCATGGACAGGGATGTTACCTTTCTTTCACAGCACACTGGGTAACTCTGCTGGCAGCTGGAAAGGATGCAGAACAGGGTTCAGTATTGTTGGAGCTTGTTCCACCACCATGCCTCCAAAATGCTAGTTGTGATTCTGCCACAGCTCTCTCCTCCACCCCCTCCTCTTCTTCTTCCTCTATGGCCTCTTCCTCTGCAGATTTGTCCTCTGAACCAGTGGTGCTCCGTTGGCATTCAAAGGGCTACGCAAGCACTCAGGCAAAAAGATGCCATGCGGTGCTTGAGTTGGTCTGCTTAGGGGACAGGAGCCACACTGGGGCAGAGATTCTGTCAGCTCTGCAGGGGTAGGCTCAGAGGTGGTTGACGCCATGCCACCTTCAGCCAGGAATGGTTGTATGCGACAATGGCACCAACCTCCTCTTCGCCCTCCAACAGGGACACTTGACCCATGTTCCCTGTTTGGCTCACGTCCTGAATTTGGTGGTGCAGCGGTTCTTGAGCAGGTACCCGGGCTTACAGGATCTCCTGAGGCAGGCCAGGAAAGTCTGTGGTCATTTCCGCTAGTCATATAATACCAGTGCTTGGCTGGCTGACCTTCAAAGGGAATGCAACCTGCCAAAGAACTGCCTCATTTGTGACATGCCCACCAGGTGGAACTAAACCTTGGCAAAGCTGCAGCGGCTGCACATGCAGCAGAGGGCCATCAATGAGTACCTGTGTGAGTATGGCACCAGGACAGGGTCAGGGGAGCTTGGCTTTTTTTCACCACGCCAGTGGCTACTGATCAAGGATGCATGCACTGAACTGTCACCATTTGAGGAGGCCACGAGGATGGTGAGCAGTGACAGTGCATGCATCAGTGATACTGTCCCTCTTGTCTTCCTGTTGGAGCACACGCTTCGTGGAATAATGGACAAGGCACTTGAGGCAAAACAGCGGGAGGAAAAGGAGGACTTCCTTACCTCTCAAGGCCCCCTTTATCCAGATAGTATTCCTGCGGGCCCGCTGATCACACAGGAAGAAGGGTTGTGTCAGCATGGAGGTGGAGGATAACACTCAGCATCAGCAGCAGTTTTCAAGGAATTGTTTTCAGTCCGAAGAAACCCATGGAGTTGTACGTGGCTGGGAGGAGGTGGTTGCGGATCATGTGATCCTTAGTGACCCAGAAGACTCAGGATCGAATGCCTCTGCAAACTTACGCTCCATGCCCTCCCTGATCCTACAAAGTCTGCAAAAGGACCCTAGGATTTGTGGTATCAAGGAGAGGGATCATTACTGGCTGGCAACCTTTCTTGATCCACGTTACAAGGGTAAGGTTGCAGAACTTATCCAGCCTTCGCAGAGGGAGCAGAGGATGAAACATCTTCGGGAGGCCTTGCAGAAAGGTTTGTGCAATGCGTTTCCAAGCCTGGGAGGTTACAATCTCCTGGTGCTGGACAACATGTTGCTGAGGCTTCGGTCAGTCACAGAAAGAGCGGTGGAGAAAGTGGCCAGCTGACCGATGTCTTCAGACAATTCTTCAGTCCTCAGCACCAAGGTCTCTTCAGTTCCAGCAACCATCGCCAACGTCTGAATTACATGGTGCAGGAATATCTAGGGGCAAGATCAGACTTGGAGACCTTTCCAACAGAACATCCACTGGGTTACTGGGTCTTGAGGATGGACCACTGGCCAGAGCTTGCTCAATATGCAATTGAGCTACTGGCCTGTCCTGCATCCAGCGTTCTGTCTGAACGCACATTCAATGCTGCTGGAGGCTTTGTAACCGATCACAGAGTGCGCCTGTCCACAGACTCTGTTGATCGGCTCATATTCATAAAAATAATCACCAGCTACCAAGCACCTGATGCTGATGTAACCGATTGATTTTTCTATGGATGTGGGATCCCTTGAAGACTGCCTATGCTGAGTGACTATTCTATTAAGCTGAGTGATTATCCTATTCCTCCTCAATCTTCATGATGATAGCTTCTAAGAATATTTTTGGTGCAGGGCACCACCACCACTGCCTAAGGCCCAATTTTTCTGCCCCTGTTTAACAGGGGCATGTAATTACAATTTTTGATCAAATATTTCACAGCAGGGCTCGTTCCTGTGCTCAACAAGAGTATCTGTGAGGGTTTGCAGTGTTGTGGCACCACCACCGCTGCCTAAGGCCCAATTTTTCTGCCCCTGTTTAACAGGGGCATGTAATTACGATACTTGATATAATATTTCACAGCAGGGCCCGTTCCAGCGCCCACCAAGAGTAACTGTGAGGGCTTACAGTGTTCTGGTACCACCAACACCACCAATTTTCCGCAGAGTGTATAGGGCAGGCCGTATAGTATATACAGGCGGCCTGCTATTTTCAAACATCCGACTTACAAATGACTCCTACTTACAAACGGAGGGAGACAACAGGAAGTGAGAGGAAATCCACCCCTAGGAAGGGAAACTCTCTCCTGTAAGAGTTAATATGGGAAAAGGGTGTCTCCACTGATGCTTTATCACCAATCCTTGTTTCCCTAATAACCCAAAATTTTCTAAATCCAATTGTCATTGGGACAGAAAGTGAGGTGAAATCTTCTGAATAGGGGCACAGACAGCAAAACAAATGTTACAGGGGTGATAACCCTTCCCTGTGTTTTCCAAAAAGCTTAAAAATAGATTTTTTTGGCTGGAGCTACACTTAAAAAATGTACCTGTTCCAAATTACAAACAGATTCAACTTAAGAACAAACATACAGTCCCTATCTTGTTTGTAACCCGGGGACCACCTGTATACTGCTGTTCAGAGTATTTAGGGCCTAGGGGGGACTCCTTTTTTTTTTATTTGGGTGCTGGGTTCCCCTTAATATCCATACCAGACCCAAAGGGCCTGGTAATGGGCTGGGGGGGGGGCCATGTCATTTTTCTCAATGATTTTCATCTATATTGCCGGGACCCGACATTACATTACAGCCTCAAGCAGTTTTTTTTTTTAATACAAACGATTTTATTGGAAAAACAAAAGACATAGCAGTTACAATTAGCAATAGTTACAATAATAAAAACATAGTATGCTGGGAGGGCCTAGGGTGCGAATACAGTTAAAAGAAGTTAAGCATATATTCCTATGAGATACACACTTAAAAGAAAAAGAAAATAATAAAATAAAGAAAAGAAAAACTATCAAGTTTCCTTTTTGTTAGATCAGACAACTATGTTGGAACATTAAAGAAGACCTCTTGGTGGAAAGAACCTCATTCTGCGTAAAGCCTGATAGCGATCTTCTTAATCTCAGACTAACTTCACTGCTGAAAACTTTGGACTAAACATTGTAAAAGACCATAAGTCAAACTCAAATAAAATAAAAGGAACAACAACAATCTGGTTACGGTAAATTCATCTGAAAGCTAAGCCTTATCTAGCCATATATTCATAATTTAAAGCGTACTTGTCACCATACCAATGAAACCGGGGGAGCTACGGGGACCACGACTTCCATTTACAATCATAAGCTGGCATCGTGTTCATAATGGTGTGATATACTTTTTCCATCAGTTGTATGGCTGCCATACGTCTGAGAACCTGCTCACACGGTATCCCAGGGGCACGCCAAAATAGAGCGATAGTCCAGTGGACTGCTGAGCATAGCGAATGAGCCAGCTTTTGTTCCGGGGGAGAAGAACCCGGAATATCAGCAAAGAGCAGGCCCATTTGGCACGTCAACGTAGTTGATACCCCAGTGATCTCAGTCACTTTGGAGGATACCTTCTGCCAGATATTAGAAAGTTCCTTACAGCTCCAGAATATATGTAAATGAGTCCCCTTATCAGGGCACCCTCTAAAGCAGTTTTCAGACACGGTTGGGAAAAATCTATGGAGTTTGGAAGGAGTGTAGTACCATCTGGTATGGCGTTTCACCACTGTTTCCTTAACCGCCACAGATCTAGTGCATTTAGGCATATTTGTGATCCTGATGCCCCATTCCTCTGGTGAGGTCACCTGTCCGGTCTCCGCCTCCCAGCCGGGCATGGCTGCGGATTTTTCTGCGAGGTCGAGACCTCCCAAGTAGTTATATAGTAGAGATATTGTTTCCTTATCTGCCGCAAACAGTTTTAAATGACTTTTATTCCTTTAGAAATGTCATTTTGCTGCAGGGACTGTTCTAAACACAGGAAAAATGTCCCACTTTACAGGCATACTATAGACATCCCCCAGGCAAGATATTTAAAGTAATATTTCACTTTTATTGTTTCACTTTAAGCATTATTAAAATCACTGCTCCAGAAAAAACTGCTGTTTTTTTTGTATTGATACATGTCCCCTGGGGCAGGACCCGGGTCCCCAAACACTTTTTATGACAATAACTTGCATATTAGCCTTTAAAATTAGCACTTTTGATTTTTCACGTTTGGGTCTTATAGACTTTAACAGTGTTCGCACAAACTTTTTGGCAGTTCGCATGTTCTGCCGCGACCCAAACTGGGGGGTTTTCAGCTCATCCGGAATCTAAACCATTCCATTGTAGCTCTGGCTGTATGTTAAGGGTCGTTGTCCTGCTGGAAGGTAAACCTCCACCCCAGTCTCAAGTCTTTTGCAGACTCTAATGCCCTGTACACGTGACCGGTTTTCCCATCGGAATAAACTCTGAAGGTTTTTCCGACGAAGTTCCGACGGAATTCCGCTCAAGCTGTCTTGTATACACGTGGTCACACCAAATACCGACTGTCCAGAACGCGGTGACGTACAACACGTACGATGGGACTAGAAAACGGAAGTTCAATAACCAGTAGCCAATAGCTTCAGTCTCGTACTTGCTTCAGAGCATGCGTCGTTTTTGGTATGTCGGAACAGCATAAGCGGTTTTCCTGATAGGAATTGGTTCCGTCGGAAAAATTTAGAACATGTTCTCTTTCTCTGTCCGTCAGAATTTTCGACATTAAAGGTCTAATGGGACATACACACGATCGGAATATATGATGAAAAGCTCCCGTCTGACTTTTTCTGTCGGACATTCCGCTCATGTGTACACGGTATAACAGGTTTTCTTCTAAGATTGCCCTGTATTTGGCTCTATTCATCTTCCCAACAACTCTGACCAGCTTCCCTGTCCCTACTGAAGAAAAGCATCCCCACAACATGATCCTGCCACCACCATGTTTCACGGTGGAGATGGTGTGTTTAGGTTGATGTGCAGTGTTAGTTTTCTGCCAAGCATAGCATTTTGCTTTTAGGCCAAAACTTTCAATTTTGGTCTCACCTGACCAGAGCACCTTCTTCCACATTTGCTGTGTCCTCCACATGGCTTCTCGCAAACTGCAAACAGGACTTCTTATGGCTTTCAACAATGGCTTTCTTCTTGCCACTCTAACATAAAGGCCAGATTTGTGCAGTGCACGACTAATAGTTGTCCTGTCGACAGATTCTCCCACCTGAGCTGTGGATCACTGCAGTTCCTCCAGAGTTACCATGGGCCCTTTGGCTGCTTCTCTGATTAATGCTCTCCTTGCCCTGCCTGTCAGTTGAGGTGGACGGCCATGTCTTGGTAGGTTTACAGTTGTGCTATACTCTTTCCATTTTCAGAAGATGGATTAAACAGCGCTCTGTGAGATGTTCAAAGCTTGGGATTTTTTTTATAACCTAACCCTGCTTGAAACTTCTCCAGAAATTTATTCCTGACCTGTCTGGTGTGTTCCTTGGCCTTTATGATGCTGTTTGCTGACTAAGGTTCTCTAACAAACCTCTGAGGGCTTCACAGAACAACTGTAATTATACTGAGATGAAATTACACACAGGTGAACTCAATTTACTATTTAGGTGACTTCTGAAAGCAATTCATTCCACTAGATTTTAGTTAGACCCCTTTCACACTGAGAGCGCTCGCCATTAGCGCTAAAGCATCACTCGTTTTAGCGGTGCTTTAGTGCTGTTTTAGCTGCGCAGTTCGGCCGCTAGCAGGGCGATTTAAAAAGTTAAAAACTCCTGTTTGAAAGTGCTTTCCAGGCTCTTTGAAAGCACTGCATATTGATTCCAATGGGTAGGGCATTTTGGGAGCGCTGAATACAGTTGCTGCTTGCAGGACTTTTGATAACGTCCTGTAAGCTCACTGCCCGAGTGTGAAAAGTCACAATAGAATGAATGGGAGGCGGTTTTCAGGCACTTAGCAGAGGCTATTTCTAGCACAAAAACACCTGAAAACCACCCCAGTGTGAAAGGGGTCTAAGGGGTATCAGAATAAAGGGGGCTCTGAATACAAATGCAGGCCACACTTTTCACATATTTATTTGTAAAAATATCTTGAAAACCATTTATAATTTTCCTTCCTCTTCACAATTATGTGCCACTTTGTGTTAGTCTATCACATAAAATCACAATATAATACATTTATGTTTTTGGTTGCAACATGACAAAATGTGGAAAATTTCAAGGGGTATGAATACTTTGTCAAGGCACTGTAAGTGCTGATTACTGAGAGCAGTGGGTTCAGCTCTGGAGTCTATTGGACTGATCATTTATATTTAGACATTCTACAAAGCTACAAACAAGTAAGTGGATGTAAAGCCTAGTGCACACTATTACAATACAAAGGGAAGCACTACCTCATCAAACAACCCACATACAAAGAGACCAAATAATTAACAGTGATAACAGTGACCCCTAGTGGAGTCTGCAATAAGCTCTAAAGCAACCCCCCTCCCCCCCAAAAAAAATCATAACATTCAGTCCATAAATAATGTGCATATTCTGTACAATCATGCAATCCTTAGGGTGTCCAATCGTGGATAGACACTGATAGTGAACTTGTATAAACATCGAATGTGCCCTCCACCAGTCAAACTGTGCGCTCACCTCCCAGAATGGTCCCCAATGGACCTAGTTGTACCTTCCCCTTAGGGGTATAAATCCAGTGGTCTTTGAGCCCCAATGGAAAGACTCAAATTGTCTTAAGCGTAATCCCTCATAGGCATCGGTGACATATGGGTATAAAGAAAACTGACATGACTGATAAAACCACAGTTTATTAGCGATAAAAGTGTTTCACTCACATGTAACAATGCACTAGCCCTGGTAAATGCAGGTGATAGGTTTACCACATAAGGGATAAAGGCCCTGGGATCACAGGAACGTCAG
Organism: Aquarana catesbeiana; assembly: GCF_042186555.1. Lineage (NCBI taxonomy): Eukaryota > Metazoa > Chordata > Amphibia > Anura > Ranidae > Aquarana > Aquarana catesbeiana. The sequence continues at coordinate 84,557,499 of NC_133332.1, forward strand.
CAAGTCCTCGGCCCTGCTTCCCTCTTGGATACTGGTGTACTTCCTGGTAATGCGCAATGATGTCACAAGCTCCGCCCTACATTCAGTGTTTATACAAGTTCACTATTAGTGTCTATCCACGATTAGACACTCTAATGCCTTGTACACACGATCAGATAATCAGATGATAAAAATCGCTTTTGGATTGATCGCACGACAGTATGATCGTTAGAACACAGCTTTCGGCAGACGATCACGACAGTCGGTCCAACAAAATCCGAAGGGACAAACACGAAAACTTTGCTCGGAAGGAGATGGGAGAACAATACGAACGGAAATAGCCAAAAGGCGTGGAAGACACAGCGGCCACACGTATTTGACATCATTTCCGATATGTAGCTATGCAAACAGGAAGGTTTTCCAGTATCGTACGACAAAAATCGTACATTTCGTAGAGCACATTCTGCACTGTTGTATTCGATATTAGTATTATGTAACAAAATGCAAACGATAAGTTGTACGATTATCTGATCGTGTATACGAGGCATAAGGGTTGCACGACTGTACAGAATATGCACATTATTTATGGACTGAATGTTATGATTTTTTGCAACACCTAGCTCCATGGACATTTTTTATTAATATTGGACTGCTTTAGCACTTATTGCAGACTCCACTAGGGGTCAGTGTTATCACTGTTAATTATTTAGTCACTTTGTATGTTGGTTATTGTTTGATGAGGTAGTGCTTCCCTTTGTATTGTAATTTTGTTTATTCCTATAGTAATCAGTTGGTGTTGAGCAGCAACCCCTTCCCACTTACCCTAAAAAAACTATATATATTTCACTTTTAATCACTTTAGTAGTACTGAAGTATTTATTTTCTTATACTATCATTTATTTATTTTTTCGTTCAACCCAGTGGCCTGAATGAAAAAAACAGTGGAGCTTGGGAGGAGCTCACTGTACTAACTATACAATGTTAGTACAGCGATCTCCCCACTGAGCTATTGCGTTCTGACAGAGGGACTGCCCCTTCCAGAACAGAACGGTCAGCCCTGGCAGCCATTGGTTGCCAGCGCTGATCGGATGCTGGTTTTCCAGCATGCCTATTCGACAGAAACTGGCCCTTCAGTCAGCTTCTGTCAGACAGGCTGATATATATTTGGGCCGAATGTCAGACGGTTTCTATTAAACCGGCCACTACCGTCCGATATTTGGTCCATGTGTACCAGTCTTAAAGTGGTTGTAAACGCACACAAAAAAAAAAAAACCCTTCAAGACAAAGGCATAATGTGCTAGTATGCATAGCATACTGGCTCATTATGAAATACTCACCTTAGATCAAAGCCCCTGCAGAGGTTCCCATACGCTGCTCTGACCGGCGACATCGTTCCCAGAGTTATTTCCGGGGCTGTGATTTGCCGGAGCCACGATGACGTGCATGCGTTCAGAAGCTGCCGGTAATGACATGAACAAGTTGTTGCTTCAGTGCGCGTGTGCCAATGACGTCGGCAGATGCTGATGCAGGGGATATCTCCTAAACTGTGTAAGTTTAGGAGATATCCACGGTAGCTACAGGTAAGCCTTATTATTGGCAGCACAGTGGTGTTAGCACTTTCTCCTAGCAGCAACAAGGGTTGCTGGTTCAAATCCCAACCAAGACATCATCTGACTGGAGTTTGCATGTTCTCTCTGTGCCTGCGTGGGTTTCCTCCGGGTACTCCGGTTTCCTCCCACACTCTAAAGACATGCTGGTAGGTTAACCGGATCCTGTCTAAATTGGCCCTAGTATATGTATGAATGTGAGTTAGGGACTTTAGGTTGTAAGCTCCTTGAGGGCAGGGACTGATGTGAATGTACAATGTATATGTAAAATGTTGCGTAAATTGATGGTGCTATACAAGTGCCTGAAATAAATAAAATAAATATTATAGGCTTACCTGTAGTAACAAGTGGATTGTAAGGGTTTACAACCACTTTAAGACTATGAAAATGAAGGCTTAGCAAAATGCATGGCCTACCAGTAAGTCACATGATCTTCCATACCAGGATGTATCAAGTATTTCTTTCAACTCCCAGCAGGAAGAGGTACGTATATGCAGCTGAGGATGGGGGTTTAAAGCAAACCTGTAAAGCCTCATACACACGATTGGACTTCCATCCAACTTTTCAGTGGATTTTTGTCCGTTTTCCGTTACAGCCAACATTCCCCAAACCACGTGGTTTTTTAGCTCTTTACCGCCACCCTTTGGGCAACTTCTACTATTGTTGTCTGATGTTTAGCATTGGTTTGGAGCATGCGTGCTTGTACTTCGGACTTTAGTTGGACGTAATTGTGTACACACGATCGGATAAACCGATGTAACAGATTTATTGCCCAACAATTGGTGAACATGAACAGCCAACTTTTGTTGTCGTTAATTCAGCCAACAATTGTCTGATGGAGCATATACACAGTTGGATTATCCGACACAACACGTCCATCAGACAATTATGGCCATAAAGTTGGTGTGTATGAGGCTTATTTCTGCCCTAAATGGGCAATGCAGTTTGCTTTAGGACCCATTAACAACTATGTACTGTGGTAATGCACACTTTACCACAATGCACTATACATGCATTAGTGTGTTGCAGTGCCATTCATTTTCAATGTCACTTAATGCTGTGTGCTATAGCACACTGTAGCACACAATAATGCTCCGCAATGTGTTGTGGCAAACTGCAGTACAGATAATTATTCATGTCTGATGTTCATGTTGTGGATGGTTAGCCACTGAAAGTAAGGCTGGGTTCACACTGTTGCGAATTGGATGTGGCTTTCTCCGCATCCAATTCACATAACAGGAGATTGTGACTGGCTTTCTATGGAGCCGATTCACACATCTCCGCTGTGGCTCTGGTGCGAATTGCACAGGAGTCTTGTGCGTCTTTTGGTCCGTTTCAGCTCAGAATTCAGCCAAAAACTCGGGCTGTAATTGGACCTGAAACAGTGAATGGGGACGCACCAAACTCCTGCTGTGAGAAGGAGTGTGCTGCAGTGTGAACCCAGCCTAATGGGCTGACTTATTGAAATGCACATTAACATGTGACATAATAAAGATTTATGTTACTGCACCCTTAAAGAGCTGTGTTATAATGACAGCACCATATTAAAAGGGGAAACAATGTTTTCCATAATTAGATGTCAATTTATTTTACATATGTTTTTGCAGCCTACCTTTGACAAGATGTCTTCAGCAACAACATTTCTGCTGGTATGTGTAATTTTTCTCAGCCTCCCCCATTCAGACAGAGGTCAGACCTGGCAGCAGTTTAAGGAGAAGCATATTGGTAATCGCACTGGCTTCAGCTGCAATAGGGCCATGTCTAATCCAATATATATTAAAAATGGAGCCTGCAAGCAACGTAATACCTTCATCTTTTCAAAGACCGAAAAAATCAAGGAGATCTGCAGCAGTATCAAAGCTACGATGAATGTCACTGGTACCGGTCCATTCAGCCTCATCACATGCACAAAAAGAGATAAACATTGTCATTATGCTCAACTGGAAAAGAACAGTTCCATATGTTTAACCTGCAAGAGCTATAAGCCCATTCATTTTGAGAAAGTAGGAAGATGCTAGAAGATTAATTTCCCGAAGTAGCTCCTTGCTTTACTACTTGGTTATAAATTGCCTATATGCCACAATAAGCTTGTACTGTATGTGGTCTAAGTTTTCCCATATTTCATATGGTCTGACAGTCTCTGGGACAATAAGGCCGGGTGGGGGGGTGGGGGATTTATCATGGAAGTTGCTTTGCTTTTTACTAATATCACATAATCTACACAAATAAAAACAGCATTTTCGTTTTCCTCTATAACCCTTCTATGTTCTGTATTCTTCAATCTTATGGGTCAGTGGCTGGAAGAATTCATCAGCAGAAGTAAAAAAAAAAAATATATATATATATATATATATATATATATATATATATATATATATATATTCCCCAGTGCTGGTGGTCAATTGAAGTTAAAAAGTCTCAAAATCAGTGGTCACTAAGAGTAAAATAAATGCCCTGGAAGTTGAAGGGAGATAAAAATATTGCCTCCTTGTTGATGTTACTGAAAGGAATAGTCCCCATGTGTGAGGAAAAATGTCTAATTATTGGTGTTAGTGGGAGGAATAGTCCATATCATTGGTGTCAGTGGGGGTAATGGTACCCCATCATTATTTTTAGTAGGAGGAAAAGTGCCCTATCATTGGTGTCAGTGGGAGAAAATAGAGTTAGGTACCTGGTAACTCTTTTTCTAAGATGTCTTCCAGGGCAGCATCCGAGAGATAGGCTCCTCCTCCCTGAAACAGGAAACACATTAATCCACCATTATAAATTTCACAGTCTTACTTGCGTGCCTCTGTTGTATTAAAGCGCCGAAGGAAATCTCAGTTAGTTTAAAAGCTCCCCCGTTGTACCTGGTATTTGTCGTTTCAAGGGTGGGAACTAGTGCTGCCCTGGAAGACTTCTTAGAAAAAGAGTTACCAGGTACCTAACTCTATTTTCTCGAATCATCTTCCAGGGCAGCATCCGAGAGGATGTATCAAGCAATACTTACTAGGGTGGGAATAGAGACTGGAGCACCTTGCGACCAAATGCCTGGTTTTGGTCAGACAGCTGGTCTATACGGTAGTGCTTTGCGAAGGTACTGAAGCTCGACCATGTTGCTGCCCTGCAGATCTGCTCCGGAGTAGCCCCAGCTTTCTCTGCGACGAGGTCGCCCAGGCTCTGGTTGTGTGTGCTCTGATGCCGCTTGGCGGAGCGAGGTTTTGTGCCCCATATGTCATCTGTATGGCCATTCTTATCCATCTGCTGTTGGTATTATTGAAAGCCTGTTTCCCTTTGTTGACTCTTGCATAAAGGACAAAAAGTGAGGTTGTTCTTCGCCAATCCTTCGTTCTTTCGAAGTATGTTATGAGTGTGTTTCTTACATCGAGTTTGTTGTAAGTGTCTCTTTTTTTGTTAGCCATAAATTTTGGAAGCGAAGGTATGATGATATTTTGGGTTCTATAGAACGTTGAGGAGACCTTGGGTAGAAAGGCCGGGTCTGGAGAGAGAATTATTTTGTCTAAATGTATTAGGCAGTATGGTTCCATTATAGACAGAGCTTGGATTTCACTCACTCTTCTGGCTGATACTAGGGCCACAAGAAGTGCAGTCTTTAGAGTGAGGTTTTTGTCTGAGCTATCTTCCATTGGTTCAAATGGAGGGGAAAGAAATCCTCTAAGCACTGTGGCCATGTCCCAAGTTGGAGTTCTATTTATTTTGACTGATCTAGCTCTTTTTAAGCGACATTAGGAATCGCTTTATTAGCGGGTCCTCTGCTAGTCTGTTGTCCATGAACGAGAAGAGTGCTGCAACTTGTACCTTTAGCACGCCTAGGGAGATATTTTTGTCTGCTCCATCTTGTAGGAAATCCAGGATTGTTGGGATTATTCCTCTGTTGGAAATCGGTTTGTTTCTGTTCCAAGAGACAAACTTTTTCCTCACTTTCTCATAGATTGCCTTAGTCACAGGGTTCCTGCTGTTTAGGATGGTATTGATCACCTTGTTTGACAGTCCTTTGTTCTGAAGTCTTACCCTTTCAGAAACCAAGCCGAAAGCTTCAGGATTCTGTGGTTCGGGTGGTTGACTGGGCCCTGTGATAGGAGATCTGTCCGGTCCGTCAGTGTCAGCTGAGGTTGGATGCTGAGGTTTTTCAAGTGGCTGAACCATGCCCTTTGGGGCCAGTGCGGTGTTATTAGTATCACCGTTGCTTTCTCTGCTTTTATTTTTTGAATTACCCTTGGTATTATGGCAGTTGGAGAGAATGCATAACACAGTTGCCATCCCCACCTTTGGTTGAAGGCATCTACTCCGCTGTTGCCATCTGTGGGGTCCAGAGAGAAGAATGTTGGTGATTTTGTATTCGCTTTGGAGGCGAAAAGATCTATCTCGGGTACCCCCCACTTTTGAGTGATTTGTGCAAAGATTATTTGGTTCAGTGACCACTCTGTTTGCTTTATGGTTTTCCGGCTCAGGAAGTCTGCCAGCTTATTGTCTGTTCCTTTCAGATGAAAAACCAATATTGACTTTATGTTTGATTCTGCCCATAACAGGATTGCCTCCGTTAGCTTCATCAAGTTTCGGGACTTTGTCCCCAGCGGGCTCCGAGAAAATGGCCGCTGCCCCAGAACCGGAAATAGCGCCGGCGCCATCTTGGTACACCCTGCAGAGCCTCCACGAGGGGAGGCCTGTTCTGCGGTGTGTGGAGCACGCCGATCGTAGCGAAAATAACGGCAATCGGGCAGGTAGTAGGCGTGGACAAAAATTACAGCAGAGGGATACCTACCTGTCCAGCAGTCAGGGGGTAAGCCACCGATGCACCCATACCTCTGTACCCCTTGATAAACTGCAGCAAGTCCCTTGATCAGCGGCATGGGGGAAATGACAGTGCACCATTGCAGCTTGGAAGGATGATTGCAGACCCCTCTGCAGGGGTGAAATCTCAGGCAGAGCATTTCTACTCAGGTTTGCTGCACCTGCTCGCCCCTCCAAGGCCCACTGGGCTGGATAGGATGCTGGCAGGGGGTCTTCTGCAACTAGCACAGATCCGTGACAAGGGCCGGAAGATCGATCTCCTGATTAAAGTGGAAGGAAGTGGAAACTTTCGGGATAAAACAATCCGAAGGTTTCAAGACTAGCCTGTCCAGGTAGATGATCAGATATGGCTCTTTGGCTAGCAGGGTTTGCATCTCTGAGACTCTCTTTGCTGATTTTATAGCAATTAAGAAGGAGAATTTTAGCGTCAGGTCCCAGAGGGAGGTGCTTTCGAGTGGGAAGAAAGGTTCTTTGGATAAGGCTTCCAAGACAATTGAGAGGTCCCAGACGGGAATGAAGGCTTCCTGGGGGGCCTTAGTTTTAGGCAGGCCTTTTGAAATTGTATAACAAGGGGATTGTGAGCCCACTTGACTCCTGTCAAGGTGGAAATGGCTGATACTTGCACCTTTAGGGTGCTGGATCCAAGACCTTTCTCTAGGCCTGATTGGAGGAACTCCAGAACTTGTGACACTGATGGAGAAAAAGAGTCCCAAACTTGCTCATGTGTGAAGGCAACAAACTTTTCGCAGATCCTCCTGTAGGTGTTGTTAGTGGTAGACTTTCTAGCCTGGAGTAAAGTATCCACTACTTTCTGAGAGCAGCCTTGGTCTAGGTCCTCTCAGCCTCCAGGCCGTTAGATGGTTCAGGTGAAGCAGCTAGTCCTGAGACAGTAAGTCTGCCGATACCGGGAGAGGGTCTGTCGTGTTCAACTGTAGGAGGGTAGTGAACCAAGGCCTCCTCGGCCAAAAGGGAATCACAGCCACCACCAGTGCTGCAGAATGTTTGAGCCTCAACATCGCTATGAGGGGAGTCGGTGGAAAGATGTAGCCGAGGCGAAAATTCCAGGGGTGTTGGAGACAATCCGTCCCCTCCGCTGAAGGAAAGGGAATCCTGGACAAAAATCTCCGGCACTTTGTGTTTGCTGGTGTCGCTGCAAGGTCTATGTCTGGAGGACCCCAGGTCTGAGATAGGAGGGTGAACGCTTGGGGACGCAGAGACCACTCGTTGTTGGAAATAATGGTTCTGCTGAGTGAATCGGCTAGGAGATTCTGAACTCCTGGAATGTAAGCCACCCTCCTAAGATCCAGGAGGTTGCATCTCCGGGCGGACCTCCTGCATCATAGAGATGCTCCTGGTGCCCCCCTGCCTGTTGATGTAGGCTACTGCTACTCTTGTCCATTTTTAGGAGAACTTGTTTCCCCCTCAAATGAGGGCTGAAGGCCAAGAGGGCCTGAAAGGCTGCCTTCATTTCCAGCACGTTTGAGACAGAGTCCTGGGTCCTGAAAGGCCAGCAGCCTTGAGCCGCTTAATGTTTATAATGCACCCTCCAACCTTCCAGGCTGGCATCTGAAGTCACTACTTCCTGATGGGGGGGTGACTATTTGTTTGCATATCCTGAGGTTGCAAGGCCGTGTCCACCACTGTAGTGATAGTCTGGCCTCCTCCGAGATATAAATCGGTTGGGACATGGACAAACCGTCCCACTGGCGCAGGAAGGAGGATTGAATGGGTCTCGAATTTCATTGCGCCCACTGGACCATTGGGATGGTCACTGACAGAGAGCCTAGAAGACTGAGGCATGCTCTGGCTGGTAAGGATTATGCCGAGATTGACTTTTTCACTCTCTGGATCAATAGAGATGTCTTCTCTAGTGGCAGTTCTACTCTATTTGCTCGGGTATCCAGTTTGGCCCCTAGAAAGACCATCCTTTGGGTGGGCTGGATGTTGCTCTTCTCCAATTTATCAGCCATCCCAAGCTCTTTAGCGTGGAAACTAGGATTTCCCGGTGTTGTACGAGGGACTCCTGGCTGTTTGAGAGAAGGAAGATGTCGTCCAGGTAGTGGTGGACCCTTAGACCTCTTTCTCTCAAGGAGGCTATCACTGGCAATAAGACCTTCGTAAACATTCTGGGGGCAGTCGAGATCCTGAACGGGAGACTCTGAAATTGGAAGTGGCCGTGATTTACTGAGAATCGCAGGAATCTTTGGAAAGCAGTATGAATCGGGATATGCAGGTAGGCGTCCTAGAGGTCTATGGAAAGCATCCAGTCTCCCAGATTTATGGCCTGGAGGATTGACTGCAGGCTTTCCATTTTGAATAACTCCATGGATGGATCAGTTGAGATTCTTTAGATCTAGAACCGGGCGCAGATCCCATGATTTTTTCTTGACCAGGAATAGCGGGGAATAAAACCCCTTGCCCCTCTGTGCTGGCGGAACTTCCACTATGGCCCACTTTCGGAGAAGGTCCTGAACATAATTGATTAGCGACATCTTTTTTTCCTGAGATGAAGGAAGATGGGTTAGGCAAAACTGATCCCTTGGGAGTCAACTTTTGAACGACCATCTGTGTCCGAATCGGACGTTGGCCACTGTCCAAGGATCCAAGGATCAGCTTGAATCTTGAGAGTCTGGCTCCCACCACTGCTGAAAAAATAGTGCTAAAATCTTGTGAGCCACAAATGGGTTAATGCCTCCAATGTGAATCAATTAACCTAATTCAGCTGCACACACTAACCACGTTCCATATCGTGTATATGCCAAAATAAAATAAATATATGTGCATGCGCTAAAGGCTATAAATACGTGAACAAAGAATATAATAAATCTATACAATATTGAAAATTACAAACAGTGTCAAACGCCTGTGAAGAAAGTGACTAAAATCCACAATTGAATATATGAATAAATGGTAACCTGCAACATGCAAAAAAAAAAAAAAAATGTAAGAGAGAAAAGAAAAAAATCCTTTAAATAATTAACAAAAATATATAAGTGCTACTTGATAAATAAAGTGTCCGAAACCAATTCATACAAATGAATATATCTCAGTCCAAACCATTCACAAGAGTATATAAATCAAAGTGCACAATAGTGTCCAATCAAATAGCAGGCATTCCTCATGCTTGTATTTATGAAAAAGTGCTAAATATTCCTCATGCTCTTCTTAAGAGATGTGCACGTTATGGCATGCTGCAGTGCTCTCCAGTGACCCCCAATGGATAATGCGCTCACCTTAGAGCGTGTGACACAGTGGCTAAACAGTGTCAAAACACGCATTAGAGCCACTCCAGGGCTCATACAGGGTCTGCTGGTGATGATCTGTACCATGCTCAAATGGTGACTTATATGAAAGAAAGGAGACTCATAGCATAATACCGCCAGGAATTTATTTGAAAAGCCATAAAAACAATCCCTCCAGGAGGGTACTCACAATGCTTGGGTGCGTCAGTGCACCATCCTATCCAAAGTATGCAATACAGATGAATCCTGTGGTGTGCGGTGCGGTGTACAATCCTCTGCCTGTCTGTGTGTAGAAAGCTCCGTCCTGCCCCTCCCCTACGCATCTTCGGCACAGGGTATACGTGCCTTCATCTGGGGGATCACTGCTGGCTGGACGGACGCACCTTCAAACGGATTTTTAGTCACTGTAAGCGGGAGTCTTTTGAAATTTCATGAAGGACGTCTGAGGATTATTCCAGCTCCTTCTGTATTCCATCTTAGGCCTGTAAGCTTTTGCGTCTCTATACCTCTCCGGAAGATTCCGTTTAAAGGGAGGAGGTCTCCGTTGCTTCTATCCGAAGGAATAAGTCCAGACTTACCGCCAGTCACCTTTGAGATGGCTGAGTTCAACTTCGCCCCGAAGAGGTTCTCCCCATCAAACGGAATGCGGCACCAGTTGGATTTGGAGGCGGGGTCCGCCGTCCAGGGCTTTAGCTATAGTGCCCTTCTGGCCATTACAGAGACCAGCAGAGCCTTGGACGCAGACCTGATTGTATCAACAGAGGCTTCTGCCACAAAGTCCCCCGCAAGGCTTAGTTCTTTCAGAGCTTTTATTATCTTCTCCTGGTCTGCGCCCTCCGATACAAGTTTTTCGGTGTTTGCGGACCAGCTGGAATTGGCTCTACCCACAGCTGCAAGCGTTACCGCAGGCCTGCAAGCGCCTCCTGCCGATAGGCAGGCCCTTTTAAGTCTGTGTCGATCTTTCTATCGAGCACGTCCCTGAATGTTACCGCGTCCTCTATAGGGAGCGTAACATGCCTGGCTAGGCGCATCAAGGATGCGTCCACCACAGAAGGGGAAACCAGGGGGCTTACTTTAGGCTCCTTGAGCGGGTACAGCTTGGCATGTCTATTATTTAGACTGGATTTTTTCTCGGGTCTTTGCCATTCTTCCTTGATTAGCTTGTCCAGCTCTTCAATGAATGGGAAAGTTTCTGGGTCTTTCTTAAGATTCAGGAAATATTTCCTTTGTTTCTGTTGGACCTCCTGGGGTTCCTCCCAGTTTATTGCCTCCTTGACTGACTTGACAAAGGGTTCTATTAGAGAGAAGTCGAAGCCAGCCGATGCTTCCAATCCCTTGTTATCAGACGGGGAGTCCTGCTCTCTTGATGTACTGGCAGGAGCAGAAGAGGCACTGTGGGTTGAAAACTCTGTCAAGGCCTGTGTAGCTGAAACTCCAGCGGATTCTCTGGTATCCGGAACCTTTTCTTTGGTGGCCTCCTCGAGGCACCTGTGACAGGCCAGTTTATCTGGGAGGGCAACCGCACCGCATATACGGAAGGCGTTCCCGGAGGGACGGGAGTGGCGCGCTGGAGACCGGGGTCTGCACGAAGGGGGTCTTCTATGGTGGGAGCGGCTGTGTCTTGAATAAGATCTGGACTGGCTCCTTCTGCAACTCCCCCTGTGGCCCGAGCAACTTCTCCTGCGGTTTGAGTGGCTCTGTCTGTGTCCGGAGCGGCTTCTTCTGTGTGAGGTCTCTCTGTGTCTTGAACCAGATGTTCTTGAGGACCTGATAGGGCTGACCAATATAGGCAGCGTTAGTAGTATCCTGCTCTCTTTTTCAGTCTTCACTACTTACCATGTCTCCCCCCCCCTTACCTATTAGGCTGGCGGTGATCTGCTGGGACAGCGGTCTACATAGAGAAGGAGTGGTGAAGCCTGTAGATACATAAATATTGAGACATGCAGGAAATAGCAGGGTAGAAGAGGAGTAAGACAGAGGATAGCCACTTACCTCTGTAGGAAGATTTTGAATAGCAAAAATCAATTTCTAGCAGAAATACAGCAGAGGCAGTGAAAACTGGGGCTTTTTAAGTTGCCGCCATGACCACCGAGCTCTCGCGCATGCGCAGTAGCATCGCGCGAGACTCGGCGCCATCTTGGAGACTTGCACAGGCATAGAATGCCCTGCCACTGCGCACTGCGCATGCGCGGAAGCGCCGAGGACGCTTGGCATGCATAGGGAAGCTAGCAGAGGGACAACAGGGCCCAGAACCACCGGAGAAAGGTGAAGGAAAAAAGGGGGGGGGAGACCGCTGCACACAACTAAGCCTGTTTAAGACTTATATTTTTAAGGTATTTCTTAAGGCCTTTCCACTGCTAAGCCTGTTTAAGACTTATATTTAGGGCTGCTGACAAAAGTTAAGCCTGTTTAAGGCTTATATTATGGCCAGTAAGGAAGAAGAAAATGCCCCTGAGATCACCAGAGTGGGGCTCCTTCCATTTAGCTCGTTTAGAGGCTGTATAGGAAGGACTTCCACCCAGGAGAGGCTAGAACCTGGCTGGGGCGAAGCGGTAAGGGGGTGCAGATCCGTGCAGTCCTGACAGGTGAGGAAAAATAAGAGAATACTGGGGCGGGTGCCTTCAATTCATAGCTATGTGGTCCTATCAGGTTGTGGGGGCGGAGTCACAACCAAAGTGTATGCTGCCATGATGCGACAGGAAACATCAGTGTAGCACTGGATGAGAGATGCAAGACTCTGTCAGGAGTCCAAAAACTCATTGACCTTTTATTCACACACACTAATTACATGCAAACAGATCACAGGTGAGGATGGTTACCTTTAATAGCCATTTAAACCCTTTTGTATCAACTTGAAAAATTATTTTTTATATATGCAACAAAGTGCATATAGGGGACGCCCCTTTGGATTTTAAAGGCAATAACAAAGTAAGAGCAGTAAGTAGGAGTAAAAGGCAAACATATGCCAGCTTTATTGGTGTACAAAAAAATAGAGAAGAGTATTCTAAAAGACAAAAACAAAGACAGCATATACAAAAAATAGGGTCAATATCTTAAAGACATACAGAGCATATATGGATAATATCACCCAGTGCCATCCAAGCCCAAAGAACTAGCCCAGACATGGGCAGGTGGGTAGGTGGCTAATGTGTATATCCCGACATGTTTCGGAGAAGACCGTAGTCAAAACTTGTATATTCCTTCTTCAGGGGAATTTTTTTAACACAGATGGGTGAAAATATTTCTTGTCTCTAGAACATAAATATATAAATAAGTAAATAACGATGTCATGGCAAAAGAGCTCAGAGAGTGGTCTATTTATTGCCGTTGTTATAATACTTACATAATACTTACATAATCAAGCTCATGTCACAAATAAAAATACAGTTTCCTATTTTAGATAGGAAAATCACATGTTGGCTGCAAGGGTCCACACCTGGCGGGAGGGGTCCATGCGTCAATATGCAAGGCTGAGAGAGCACTTTCACAAGGAACGCCAAATCTTCCCTATAGCAAACAATGTCGCCACTGTGGGAAGAAATTGCACAAGGAAAAGGCAAAGGAGTGTATTAGAACTAAGTAAGTGTAGAACTTCCCTTGCATAGTATAATAGAAAATGAAGAACAAGTAGGGAACACATGAACAACATGTGTGGTAAATAGCCATAAAGATATAAGATCCATGGGGAGCATAGTTCTTACCTAGGGTGGAAAGATAGACATCTGATGCTGACAACCAGGAAATGGTCAGTGAATTACCATGAACCATCTGGATGTCACCTGTTTATAAGGAAAGTAGGCCAATCTGAGGGGATCAATTAATTAGTACAGCTGTGTGTAAACACAGCTGAGACAGGACTAGTAAGAAGGTGTGTAAAAGAAAGGAGAGGTGGAGTCCACGTCCACCAGCATTAGCCAATAGAGTGCAGATCAAGAGACCGCGTACGGCCCACTGACGTGTATCTCAGGAGGCGTACCTCAGGCGCAGGGACGCGCGGCGCAGCCACGCCCACATGTGGCGTGATGGCGTCATGCGTCAACGCGCCACCGGCGGATGAGCATCAACCCGTCGTAAAGGAGATGACGGTGAGAGCGTGAATACGCTCCCCCTCGCGCAGCGAGCCCAGGGCAGGGACAGAAAAGACCGCTGCCGACCCAAGCTACACAGGAGGAGCCCATCCACCGGGTGACGGCGCAGAAACAGCAGTGCAAAGGCGCAGGACCATCCCATCACACCATCTAGTGGGCAGAGTATGTAAACTCTTGGAGGGGATGATAAGGGACTACATACAAGATTTTAGTAATAGGAACGGTATCATTAGTTGTAATCAGCATGGATTCATGAAGAATCGTTCTTGCCAAACCAATCTATTAACCTTCTATGAGGAGGTGAGTTGCCATCTAGATAAAGAAAGGCCCGTAGACGTGGTGTATCTGGATTTTGCAAAACCATTTGACACAGTTCCCCATAAACGTTTCCTGTACAAAATAAGGTCCGTTGGCGTGGACCATAGGGTGAGTACATGGATTGAAAACTGGCTACAAGGGCGAGTTCAGAGGGTGGTGATAAATGGGGAGTACTTAGAATGGTCAGGGGTGGGTAGTGCGGTTCCCCAGGGTTCTGTGCTTTGACCAATCCTATTTAATTTGTTCATAAACGACCTGGAGGATGGGATAAACAGTTCAATCTCTGTATTTGCAGACAAAACTAAGCTAAGCAGGGCAATAACTTCTCCGCAGGACGTGGAAACCTTGCAAAAAGATCTGAACAAATTAATGGGGTGGGCAACTACATGGCAAATGAGGTTCAATGTAGAAAAATGTAAAATAATGCATTTGGGTGGCAAAAATATGAATGCAATCTATACACTGGGGGAAGAACCTCTGGGAGAATCTAGGATGAAAAGGACCTGGGGGTCCTAGTAGATGATAGGCCAAGCTGCTCCTAACAAAACAAACAGAATATTGGCATGCATTAAAAAGGGGATCAACTCCAGAGATAAAACGATAATTCTCCCACTCTACAAGACTCTGGTCCGGCCGCACCTGGAGCATGCTGTCCAGTTCTGGGCACCAGTCCTCAGGAGGGATGTACTGGAAATGGAGCGAGTACAAAGAAGGGCAACATAGCTAATAAAGGGTCTAGAGGATCTTAGTTATGAGGAAAGGTTGCGAGCACTGAACTTATTCTCTCTGGAGAAGAGACGCTTGAGAGGGGATATGATTTCAATATACAAATACCATACTGGTGACCCTACAAAAGAAATAAAACTTTTTCGCAGAAGAGAGTTTAACAAGACTCACGACCACTCATTAAAATTAGAAGAAAACAGGTTTAACCTTAAACTACATAGAGGGTTCTTTACTGTAAGAGCGGCAAGGATGTGGAATTCCCTTCCACAGGCGGTGGTCTCAGCGGGGAGCATTGATAGCTTCAAGAAACTATTAGATAAGCACCTGAATGACCGCAACATACAGGGATATACAATGTAATACTGACATACAATCACACACATAGGTTGGACTTGATGGACTTGTGTCTTTTTTCAACCTCACCTACTATGTAACTATGTAACACCATCCCCACAGTGAAACATGGTGGTGTCAGCATGATGCTGTGGGAGGTTTTTCAGCAGTCGGGACTGGGAAACTGGCCAGAGTTGAGGGAATGATGGATGGTGCTAAATACAGGGATATTCTTGAGCAAAACCTGTACCACTCTGTGTGTGATTTGGGGCTAGGACGGAGGTTTACCTTCCAGCAGGACAATGACCCCCAACACTGCTAAAGCAACACATGAGTGGTTTAAGGGGAAACATGTAAATGTGTTGGAATGGCCTAGTCAAAGCCCAGACCTCAATCCAATAGAAAATCTGTGGTCAGACTTAAAGATTGCTGTTCACAAGCGCAAACCATCCAACTTGAAGGAGCTGGAGCAGTTTCGCAAGGAGGAATGGGCAAATATCCCAGTGGTAAGATGTGGCAAGCTCATAGAGACTTATCCAAAGTGACTTGGAGCTGTGATACCCGCAAAAAGTGGCTCTACAAAGTATTGACTTTAGGGGGGTGACTAGTAATGCACATTGACTTTTTCTGTTATTTTGTCCTATTTGTTGGTTGCTTCACAACAACAACAAAAAAACATCTTCAAAGTTGTGGGCATGTTCTGTAAATTAAATGATGCAAATCCTCAAACAATCCATTTTAATTCCAGGTTGTGAGGCAAC
Source organism: Aquarana catesbeiana (assembly GCF_042186555.1). Lineage (NCBI taxonomy): Eukaryota > Metazoa > Chordata > Amphibia > Anura > Ranidae > Aquarana > Aquarana catesbeiana. The sequence goes on from NC_133332.1 coordinate 84,573,344, forward strand.
AAAACACGAAAAATGCCAAGGGGGGTGAATACTTTTGCAAGGCACTGTAATTAATTAATAGTTCACATGCTGCACTATAATTGAGCACAGAGTTACACTAATTTGAGTTAGTGGTGTAATTATATTATTTCTTATGTGGTTTTCCACAGACATTGTCTAGCGTGTGTATATATGTGTAAAAAACACAAAGGCATATTTCTTAGCGCAGCAAGTTTTCTGTTACTTTTAGCCCCTCTATTATATCTAGGCATAACAGACAAGGTAAGTGTTTTTTTAAAACAATGCTTTCTAAATACCTTTTTACAGCTATATTCAGGCCGGACACGTGACTCCCAGCCGGTCTCCTACTCCGGTCCAGGGCTACAGAGGGAGGGGCCGAGATCTCCCTCTGACGTCAGCTGGGGAGGTCACGTGGCCACTCAGCCCCTTCCGCTGTAGCCCTGGATCGGAGAAGGGCCTGGCTGGGAGTCACGTGACCGGCCTGATTATAGCTGTAAAAAGGTATTTGTTTTATTAAAACACTTATAAATAAAGCTCTGTTTTAACCACTTCAGCCCCGGACCATTTGGCTGCCCAAAGACCACAGCACTTTTTGAGATTCGGCACTGCGTCGCTTTAACTGACAATTGCGCGGTTGTGCAACGTGGCTCCCAAACAAAATTGACGTCCTTTTTTCCCCACAAATAGAGCTTTTTTTTGGTGTTTTTTTTTTTTGCTATAATAATTATCCCCAAAAAATATATAAAAAAAAAATGTTTTCCTCAGTTTAGGCCGATACGTATTCTTCTACATATTTTTGGTAAAAAAAATACAATAAGCATTTATTCATTGGTTTGCACAAAAGTTATAGCATCTACAAAATAGGGGATAGTTTTATGGCATTTTGATTAATAATTTTATTTTACTAGTAATGGTGGCGATCAGCGATTTTTATCGTGACTGCGACATTATGGCGGACAGATCGGACACTTTTGACGCCATTTTGGGACCATTTTCTTTTATACAGCGATCAGTGCTATAAAAATGCACTAATTACTGTGTAAATGACACTGGCAGTGAAGGGGTTAACCAGTAGGGGGCTCTGAAGGGGTTAAGTGTGTCCTAGGGATGTGTTCTAACTGTGTGGGGGCTGGGCTACCTGTGACACAACACTGATCACTGCTCCCGATCACAGGGAGCAGTGATCAGTGCCCTGTCACTAGGCAGAATGGGGAAATTCTTGTTTACATCAGACGATCACGGGACTCTCGGCAGACATCGAGTCCGCGGGACCCACTGTCACACTCACGGAGCTTGCGGCGCGTGCCCACAATGCCGCATCTTAAAGGGAACGTACCACTACGTCCATATGCCCAGTCGTGCCATTCTGCTGACGTATATCGTTGTGCAGCGGTCGGAAAGTGGTTAATAAAACACTTATCGTGTCTGTTATGCCTAGATATAATAGAGGGGCTGCCAGTGACAATTTGTAGCCTTTTAATTTTTACTAATAGTGGTAGGAGAGGGAGGTGGAGACCAGGGCTGGTGCAAGGATTTTTGACACCCTAGGTAATACCTCATTATGCCGCCCCCCTTGGCTCCACCCCTGACCCCACCCCCTTTGCCCTGCCCATGTACACCCCACCTTTTTAATGACCACTACTATTTTGCTAGACCAGCTAATTGTGGAAATTTTACAGTTTAGTCCCCAAACCAGCTTTTGGATCAAATAATTTGAAACGATAAACCATAAAATAGTAGATTTTATTTGTAAACATTTTCTCATTTGCAAAACATAACATAACAGCATTGCACATGTATCAACTGGCAACAAGACTCACAAAAATAAGATAGATAAATAACATGACAATGTCCCTGAGACAGAAGAGATATTATAACATTATAATATCTCTAACATCTCTCAATAAATTTGGTACAATAAAAAAATAAACTAAAGTACAAAAGAGCAAATTATAAATTAATTTATAGTGCAAAAGAACGTATAATATTGCAAATCTAAAAACAATCAATAATGAAAGTGCCAATCTTTGAACTCTGTGCTGTTCAAGCATCTTTTAACTAAGGCTATTGGGTCTACAAAAAATGGACCTTTCTTGCTTTAGCATTAGCAAACTCCTTCAACAATATTTCAAAGTCAATCTCTTGAGCAATGGCATTCTCAACAGACAGAGTGGCAAGACCCAACAGCCTTTCTTGTGACATTGAAGAACGCAGGTAATTTTTAATGATTTTTAATTTTGAGAAGCTTCTTTCACCTGAAGCCACTGTGATGGGGAGTGTCAACAGTATGCGAAGTGCTATAGCTACATTTGGAGCAAAACCATTCTTGACTGCTTAGCCCAGAATGTCAATTGGTTTCATGCTTGCTAATACAACAGGAGCCAAGACAATTAGCTCTTCACACAGCTGCATTCCATCAATATCTTCATCCTTGGTCTTTACATCAGTTAACACCTCTTGTAACTCATACAGTTCTTCAAGAGTTGCTCCCTATTCATGTCTTTAAGTTTCCTGATGTCATACAAAAACTGAAAATAGTTGCTATGACCTTTAAGCTGTTCAAATTTCTCCTCAAAAGATTGTATTATGACATCCAAGATAGTGTAGAAACACTCAACTTTAAACTGTTTTTGGGGATCTTGGATGGGATCATCTTGTCCCTCGTAGGAAAAAAGTCTCTTCTTTTTTCTCTGCACTGTAGAAGGGAACACAGGTTCAATTTCCATTTCCAGTGCCATTGTTTGTGCTTCTGTGAGTAACTCCTCAAATCCATTATCAGACCGATAAGTTAGATAGGTTTTGCTGGATTCCAAAGCTCCACAACATATGGCAAGTAAATTGTTTGACTTTGAAGAAGTTTGGTTACTTTATTAATGCTACTTAATATGTTAAACCACATTACTGTCAAACACAAAAATGTAAAGCTGTTCAGCTCTTTTGCTAATGAAGCAGCCTCGCTTCTTGCAAGAATAGCAAATGCTGGATTTTCTTCAATTGTCATCAGTGTGTCATATATTTCAGCTATTTGAAATCTGAAAGGACGAATGGCATCAATTCTGCTTGACCATGTTGTAGTTGATAGTGGCTTCACCGTCAGCCTACTGATGTGCTTCTTTAAGATGTCCCACCGATTTGTTGAGCCAGATAAAAAAACATATATTTTCTGCAAAGTACCAAAAAATGAACTGGCTTCCCTACAACACATAGCAGCATCATTTACAACAAGGTTTAAAGAATGAGCACTGCAAGGAATATAGAATGCCCGTGAATTCAAATCCTTGTCTCTCATCTGAACACCAGAGTGCTTCCCTTTCATGTTGGGCCCATTGTCATATGCTTGGCCTCTCATATCACTTAATGGTATGTTCAGTTTCTCAAGCTCTGCCAGAATTGATTCAGTCAACTGTTCTCCAGTTGAACTATGAACTGGGATGAATCCAAGAAACCGTTCTTCAATTTTCACTTCAGGGCTTGCTGTTATTGAGTCCCCTTGTATGATTGACACAAACCTAACAATGATGGTCATCTGTTCCACAAGAGCAACATCGGGGTTGCAGTCAAGAATGATGGAATAGTACTTGCCATTTTTTAATAGTAGAAGAATCCGTCTGTTTATTTCTTTAGCAATAAGGCCAATTAATTCATTTTGTATAGCCAGAGGCGGACTGACAACTCATGGGGCCCCCGGACAATAGGAGAAGATTATGGGGCCCCCGGGCAATAGGAGATTATGGGGCCCCAGGTAATAGGAGATTATGGGGCCCCCAGGCAATAGATTATGGGGCCACACAGTATACACACACACACACATACAGTATAGACACACAGACACACAATATACACACACAGTATACACACACAGAATACACAAACACACACTAAAAAAAGTACTGGAGAGGCAGGGCAGCTATAATCCTGGGATTTAAAAAAAAAACAGATTTTTACATACAGTCCCTGGTTTTATTGAGGCTGGCAATCCTGATGGGGCCCCTTAGTGGCATGGGGCCCTGGGGCAGTGTCCGAGTGCCCGAATGGTCAGTCCGCCCCTGTGTATAGCCTTTCCCAGATAGAGACAATGAATTTCCGAATTTGTTATTTTTTGAAGGTGGTTCTGCATAACTGTATCAAATGTGGCCAGCATTTCCACAAGTTGCAAATAATTACCATTGTTTGCACTGTAAAGTGTGTCATTGCTTCCTCTGAAACTCAAGCACTGCTTACCAAGATATTGGACGATGGCTACAAGGCGATCAAATAAACTAAAAGGTAAGGGGAGAGTGGCGCTCCCTATAATGATGGAAACAGAGTCTCTACAAGAATGTGTATGCTACACCCAGGTGTAGATGTGCTCCAACCACTTAAATAAAAATAAATAAAATGTGTGTTGTGCCTTGTGTCACTAATGCCGCGTACACACGGTCGGATTTTCCGGTGGAAAATGTCCGATCGGAGCGTGTTGTCGGAAATTCCGACCATGTGTGGGCTCCATCGGACATTTTCCATCGGATTTTCCGACACACAAAGTTTGAGAGCAGGATATAAAATTTTCCGACAACAAAATCCATTGTCGGAAATTCCGATCGTGTGTACACAAATCCGACGGACAAAGTGCCACGCATGCTCAGAATAAATAAAGAGATGAAAGCTATTGGCTACTGCCCCGTTTATAGTCCCGTTGTACGTGTTTTACCTCACCGCGTTTAGAATGATCGGATTTTCCGAAAACTTTGTGTGACCGTGTGTATGCAAGACAAGCTTGAGCCAACATCCGTCGGAAAAAATCCTAGGATTTTGTTGTCGGAATGTCCGAACAAAGTCCGACCGTGGGTACGGGGCATAAGTGTGTATATACAATAGCACAGCAAAGAGTGACATATATATATGTATACTACACCTTAAAAGTAGATGTGCCTCACCTAGTGTAGACAAGGTGTGTAGTACGTGTGTCACTATGTAAGTAAATACAATAGCGAAGCATCTAGTGCAAATAAATCAATCAAAACAAACACTTCAGTGGTGCACCACCACCAAAAAATGGGAAACTCCCCCACAGGGATTCCCAACTATCAATAAAGTGACATCCAGGAAAAAATATGTGACACAAATAATAAATGTCCAAATCAGAATAAGGAATTCCTCAATTATGAAGGTGAAGCTCTAAAATAGCAAAGTGTGCAAAACAGTAAATATGGTAAAGCAAAAAATGGTACAGAAGGTGATCAAAAAAAAAAAAAAAAAAAATATATATATATATATATATATATATATATATATATAGCTCCTGGTGCCCCTACAGGGGTAGAAAGCGTGTAGCATAAAAGGTGGATGAGCTCCTATCCCAGATGGGACGTTCCCACCGATCCTGTATTCAGCACGATCGTGTCCAGGAGATGATTCACCAGCTTTCAGTAGTCACATCCTCTTAAGAAAAAGAACGGGGCTCCCATAGTGCAGCAGTTTAAAACTTTTATTTGTAAAAATGATAAAAGCAATAATCTCCCACCAGGGGAGAGAAACGCTACAACTGTGGTCACAATTAGCAATGTCCAGGGAATGAACGGCTCACAGCATGCGCCTCAGCTGTGCTCCAAGCTCCCTGTCAGTGTGCTGGGTGTGACGTAAGTGTGTAGCTCCGCCTTACGCGTTTTGTCATCGACGTTATCATAGGCAGGACGCTAGTTGCTAATTTTGACCACAGTTGTAGCATTTCTCTCCCCTGGTGGGAGATTATTGCTTTTATCATTATTGCAAATAAAAGTTTTAATCTGCTGCACTATGGGAGCTCCGTTCTTTTTCTTAAGAGGATGTGACTACAGAAATCCGGTGAATCATCTCCTGGACACGGTCGTGCTGAATACAGGATCGGTGGGAACGTCCCATCTGGGATAGGAGCTCATCCACCTTTTATGCTACATGCTTTCTACCCCTGTAGGGGCACCAAGAGCTGGTGAGTGGGGACCCTTAAGGGGGATCACAGAAGTCACTGGATGCTGTTTGGAACACAAGAGTCACCTAGATGTTTATGAACACTTATATATACTTTTGGATATTTTTTTGGGGTGCAATTTTTGTAGGAATATTTTTCTGCTATGAACATTATGCCATTTTTGGAGCTGTATTTATATATATATATATATATATATATATATATATATATATATATATATATATTTTTTTTTTTTGATCACCTTCTGTACCATTTTTTGCTTTACCATATTTACTGTTTTGCACACTTTGCTATTTTAGAGCTTCACCTTCATAATTGAGGAATTCCTTATTCTGATTTGGACATTTATTATTTGTGTCACATATTTTTTCCTGGATGTCACTTTATTGATAGTTGGGAATCCCTGTGGGGGAGTTCCCCATTTTTTGGTGGTGGTGCGCTACTGAAGTGGTTGTTTTTATTGATTTATTTGCACTAGATGCTTCGCTATTGTATTTACTTACATAGTGACACACGTACTACACACCTTGTCCACACTAGGTGAGGCACATCTACTTTTAAGGTGTAGTATACATATATATGTCACTCTTTGCTGTGCTATTGTATATACACACTTAGTGATACAAGGCACAACACACATTTTATTTATTTTTATTTAAGTGGTTGGAGCACATCTACACCTGGGTGTAGCATACACATTCTTGTAGAGACTCTGTTTCCATCATTATAGGGAGTGCCACTCTCCCCTTACCTTTTAGTTTATTTGATCACCTTAAGACACCCCTTTAGTTTTTTGGGGGTGACATTAGGGGAGGCTGCATACCTACCCATTTTCCCTAAGTGCGGTGTTAATCCTATTTTCTGATGGCTACAAGGCGCTGGAAAACACTTTGCCAGTGCTGAGTTTCGTTTGTTAATAACCTCTGGTAAGCCCGGTCAATAGTTTTTCCTGATCCAAGCCTCATCAATAACTCATTCCACCTTCCCACAGAAGCAAGATGATATGCAGATTGTTTGTGTACTGTCAAAATATTCAATATATTTTTCCAGTCATCAACACCTCCAGCAATCAAATTTATTTCTTTGTTTGTAAACAGTTTGCAACAAAAACAAAACACTTTGTTTAGCTTGGTAGAGTAGATTAGCCAATGTCTCGTCTGCACTTCTCCATTTCCAAGGCGGCGTTTGTAATGGACTGCTATAAAACGTCTATTAGAGGCATCCCTGGGAAATGCAAAGCGTTCATTTGGTTTTGCTGGGCCTTTCATTACGATGGTATCCCGACGTGACGTAGTGATGACATCTGGCCAATCCGTTGGATCAGAGAAATCTAGTGGTAATGAAGTGATCTCTAGTAGTTTTGGTGATATTGGAGAGTTCACTTCTTCAGTATCTGTGTCACTTTTCTCTTCAACAGATTGCTCACTAATAGTTGTCGATGCTGAAGCACCCACTGTCATGGTTGTTGAAGGTCCTTCACCGCTATCCATATGCACAGGATTGTCTTCAACTTCACAATCTGGTTCATCATCCTGAGCTTATGTGGATTTCTGCTCCTGGTCAGCACTGAAGAATTTTTTTAATGATCCAACCATTTTTCGGGCCTCTTCTTCTCGAAGTTTTCTTTTCCTTTTGAAACCCGCACCCGACAACTTCTCACGTGGAGGTCCAGACATTGTATAACGTGAATCAATCCGCTGCAGAAATAAACTAATAATTAACCTCTGAATGACAAATTGGGTTTTGGCTCCTGTCTAGGACAAGAGCCATTTAGTCAAGTGATCGTTGATTGGTTTTCACAGTGACCACATGACTTAAGGCCAAAAATATTGGTTGATCCTAGTCTGTCTGGCTTCCTAGACAAATAAACCCCTCCGCCATCCACCCACATGAATTTGGGGGCATATGGCTGAGGACTGGACAAGCCCCTGAGACTTGTCCAATCCTCTATGCAATCTTGGACAGCCAGATTGAGGGAACCGTATTGGAGGGTGGTGGAACTTTAGTCAGAAAATGAAGTCCTGCTCGATCGCTTCGGGCTGGCCACTTTTGCAGGTTTAGCTATGTAAAACATTAAAAATACGTGTCTATACTGTATACAATCCAGTAATATACTGTCTCCCCTGCTATGCACATGCTCAGTTGCTCAAAATTTTAGGCAACTTTAGGCACTGCAGTTATTTGTAGAGGCATGCTGACAGCCTTGAAACAGAATTAAACCCTCCTATATTTTACAGGCAAGGAAGCTGCTTTTGTTCAATCAGCAACTGCCATGGTGCTGCACATGTGATCAGTTATGACACCAGCCATACGATGCTTTGACAGTTTGGTTGAGGAATTAAGCAAATGTGACAGTTAGCAATCCCAACATTCCAGGAATATAGCTTTTTTTAAAACCATTAAATCAATGGGTTTAGTTCCACTTTATGATTTACTTCTGCTCAGGGGTTCTGGGCTGCAACAAAATGTCAGCCCCTGGCAGGAAGAAACAGGAGCAATGCTGGATGCAATTTACAGCAAACACTGATTTTCATAGCATAATTACTAATGTAAAATATATGTTCATTGCTAAAGAACATTATTTTTTAACCAGTTTAAACGCTTTATTGTGGAAACAGTATGGGAGGGAGTTAATTAAGGGAGGGAACCGGGAGGAGTTATTGATGGAGGGGACCAGACAAGACCAGAGGTTTTTGTGTGTGTGTAAGGGATGCATTGTGTGTTTCGGTGTCTGTGTGTGACTGTAAGGGATGCCCATCAAATGCCATCTCACCCAGTGTCCATCAAATGCAGCCTTACCTCTGCCCATCAAACACAGTCTCACCTGTGCCCATCAAATACAGCCTCACCAACACCCATCAAGGCCGCTTCACCAGTGCCAATCAATGCAGCCTCACCTGTGCTCATCAAATTCCATCTCACCTGTGCCCATCAAATACAGCCTCACCAGCACCAATCAAATACAGACTCACCAGCACCCATCAATGCCGCTTCACCAGCGTCGATCAAATACAGACTCACCGGCGCCCATCAAATACAGACTCACCAGCGCCCATCAAATACAGTCTTACCTGTGCCCATCAAATACAGACTCACTGGCGCCTATCAAGTACAGACTCACCAGCGCCCATCAATGTTGCTTCACCAGCGCCGATCAAATACAGACTCACCGGCACCCATCAAATACAGATCCACCAATGCCCATCAATGCCGCTTCACCAGCGCCAATCAAATACAGACTCACCTGTGCCCATCAAATACAGGCTCACCAGCGCCCATAAATGTCGCTTCACCAGCGCCCATCAAATACAGACTAACCAGCGCCCATCAATGGCGCTTCACCAGCGCCCATCAAACACAGACTCACCAGCGCCCATCAAACACAGACTCACCAGCGCTCATCAAATAAAGACTCACCAGCGCCCATTAAATACAGACTCACCAGTGCCCATCAATGCCGCTTCACTATCGCCCATCAAATACAGCCTCACCAACACCCATCAAGGCCGCTTCACCAGTGCCAATCAATGCAGCCTCACCTGTGCTCATCAAATTCCATCTCACCTGTGCCCATCAAATACAGCCTCACCAGCACCAATCAAATACAGACTCACCAGCACCCATCAATGCCGCTTCACCAGCGTCGATCAAATACAGACTCACCGGCGCCCATCAAATACAGACTCACCAGCGCCCATCAAATACAGTCTTACCTGTGCCCATCAAATACAGTCTTACCTGTGCCCATCAAATACAGACTCACTGGCGCCTATCAAGTACAGACTCACCAGCGCCCATCAATGTTGCTTCACCAGCGCCGATCAAATACAGACTCACCGGCACCCATCAAATACAGATCCACCAATGCCCATCAATGCCGCTTCACCAGTGCCAATCAAATACAGACTCACCTGTGCCCATCAAATACAGGCTCACCAGCGCCCATAAATGTCGCTTCACCAGCGCCCATGAAATACAGACTAACCAGCGCCCATCAATGGCGCTTCACCAGCGCCCATCAAACACAGACTCACCAGCGCTCATCAAATAAAGACTCACCAGCGCCCATTAAATACAGACTCACCAGTGCCCATCAATGCCGCTTCACTATCGCCCATCAAATACAGTCTTACCTGTGCCCATCAAATACAGACTCACTGGCGCCTATCAAGTACAGACTCACCAGCGCCCATCAATGTTGCTTCACCAGCGCTGATCAAATACAGACTCACCGGCGCCCATCAAATACAGACTCACCAGCGACCATCAATGCTGCTTCAACAGCACCAATCAAATACAGACTCACCTGTGCCCATCAAATACAGACTCACCAGCGCCCATGAATGTCGCTTCATCAGCGCCCATCAAATACAGACTCACCAGCGCCCATCAATGCCACTTCACCAGCGCCCATCAAATACAGACTCACCAACGCCCATCAATGCCGCTTCACCAGCGCCAATCAAATACAGACTCACCTTTGCCCATCAAATTCCATCTCACCGGTGCCCATCAAATACAGCCTCACCAGTGCCCATCAAATACAACCTAACCAGTGCCCATCAAATACAGACTCACCAGCGCCCATCAAATACAGACTCACCTGTGCCCATCAAATACACACTCACCGGCGCCTATCAAATATAGACTCACCAGCGCCCATCCATGCCTCTTCACCAGTGCCCATCAAATACAGACTCACCAATGCCCATCAATGCCGCTTCACCAGCGCCAATTAAATACAGACTCACCTGTGCCCATCAAATACAGAATCATCAGTGCCCATGAATGTCGCTTCACCAGCGCCCATCAAATACAGACTCACCAGCGCCCATCAATGCCATTTCACCCCCATCAAATACAGACTCACCAGCGCCCATCAAATACAGACCCACCAGCGCCCATCAAATACAGACTCACCAGCACCCATCAATGCCGCTTCACTAGCACCCATCAATGCTGCTTCACCAGTGCCCATCAAATACAGATTCACTGGCCCCATCAAATACAGACTCACCAGTGCCCATCAAATACAGACTCACATAAAGGGAATACAAAGACACTGAATTTCAAAAGAGCCAACTTCCCTAAACTACAAACCTTGCTAAAAGGCATAAACTGGGATAAAATATTAGAAACAAAGAATACGGAGGAGAGATGGGTTTGCTTTAAGAGCATATTAAATAAGGGCATTAGCCAATGTATCCCATTGGGTAATAAATTTAAAAGAGCGAACAAAAGTCCTGGATGGCTTAACTCCAATGTAAAAATGCATATAAAAGTAAAGGAGAAGGCCTTCAAAAAATACAAGGTTGAGGGATCATCCTCAGCATTCAGACTTTATAAAGAATGCAACAGGATATGTAAAGGTGCAATTAGGACAGCTAAGATAGAACATGAAAGACACATAGCGGAGGAGAGCAAAAAAAATCCCAAGAAATTCTTTAAGTATGTAAACAGTAAAAAAGGGAGGACAGACCATATTGGCCCCATAAAGAATGAGGAAGGACATCTGGTTACAAAGGATGGGGAGATGGCGAAGGTATTGAATTTATTCTTCTCCTCAGTCTTCACGAGTGAATCGGGGGGCTTCAGTAACCAAAACTGCAGTGTTTATCCTCATGACACAACACAGGAAGCACCTCCATGGTTAACAGAGGACGGAATTAAAATTAGACTTGAGAAACTTAACATTAATAAATCACCGGGACCAGATGGCTTGCATCCGAGGGTACTTAGGGAACTCAGTCAAGTGATTGCCAGACCGTTGTTCCTAATTTTTACAGATAGTCTACTGACTGGAATGGTACCAGCTGATTGGAGAAAAGCCAATGTAGCACCTATATTTAAAAAGGGCCCAAAATACATCCCTGGGAATTACAGACCAGTTAGCCTAACATCGATAGTATGTAAACTCTTGGAGGGGATGATAAGGGACTATATACAGGATTTTAGTAATACGAACAATATCATTAGCAGTAATCAGCATGGATTCATGAAGAATCGTTCTTGCCAAACCAATCTATTAACCTTCTATGAGGAGGTGAGTTGCCATCTAGATAAAGGAAGGCCTGTAGACGTGGTGTATCTGGATTTTGCAAAAGCATTTGACACAGTTCCCCATAAACGTTTACTGTACAAAATAAGGTCTGTTGGCATGGACCATAGGGTGAGTACATGGATTGAAAACTGGCTACAAGGGCGAGTTCAGAGGGTGGTGATAAATGGGGAGTACTCAGAATGGTCAGGGGTGGGTAGTGGGGTGCCCCAGGGTTCTGTGCTGGGACCAATCCTATTTAATTTGTTCATAAACGATCTGGAGGATGGGATAAACAGTTCAATCTCTGTATTTGCAGACGATACTAAGCTAAGCAGGGCAATAACTTCTCCGCAGGACGTGGAAACCTTGCAAAAAGACCTGAACAAATTAATGGGGTGGGCGACTACATGGCAAATGAGGTTCAATGTAGAAAAATGTAAAATAATGCATTTGGGTGGCAAAAATATGAATGCAATCTATACACTGGGGGGAGAACCTCTGGGGGAATCTAGGATGGAAAAGGACCTGGGGGTCCTAGTGGATGATAGGCTCAGCAATGGCAGGCAATGCCAAGCTGCTGCTAACAAAGCAAACAGAATATTGGCATGCATTAAAAGGGGGATCAACTCCAGAGATAAAATGATAATTCTCCCGCTCTACAAGACTCTGGTCCGGCCGCACCTAGAGTATGCGGTCCAGTTCTGGGCACCAGTCCTCAGGAAGGATGTACTGGAAATGGAGCGAGTACAAAGAAGGGCAACAAAGCTAATAAAGGGTCTGGAGGATCTTAGTTATGAGGAAAGGTTGCGAGCACTGAACTTATTCTCTCTGGAGAAGAGATGCTTGAGAGGGGATATGATTTCAATTTACAAATACCGGACTGGTGACCCCTCAATAGGGATAAAACTTTTTCGCAGAAGAGAGTTTACCAAGACTCGTGGCCACTCATTAAAATTAGAAGAAAAGAGGTTTAACCTTAAACTACGTAGAGGGTTCTTTACTGTAAGAGCGGCAAGGATGTGGAATTCCCTTCCACAGGCGGTGGTCTCAGCGGGGAGCATTGATAGCTTCAAGAAACTATTAGATGAGCACCTGAATGACCACAACATACAGGGATATACAATGCAATACTGACACATAATCACACACATACGTTGGACTTGATGGACTTGTGTCTTTTTTCAACCTCACCTACTATGTAACCAATGCCCATCAATGCCTCTTCACCAGCGCCCATCAAATACAGACTCACCAGCGCCCATCAATTGCGCTTCACCAGTGCCCATCAAATACAGACTCACCAGCGCCCATCAAATACAGACTCACCAGCGCTCATCAAATACAGACTCAACAGCGCCCATCAATGCCACTTCACCAGCACTCATCAATGCTGCTTCACCAGTGCCCATCAAATACAGACTCACTGGCGCCCATCAAATACAGACCCACCAGCGCCCATCAAATACAGACTCACCAGCACCCATCAATGCCGCTTCACTAGCACCCATCAATGCTGCTTCACCAGTGCCCATCAAATACAGACTCACTGGCCCCATCAAATACAGACTCACCAGTGCCCATCAAATACAGACTCACCAATGCCCATCAATGCCTCTTCACCAGCGCCCATCAAATACAGACTCACCAGCGCCCATCAATTGCGCTTCACCAGCGCCCATCAAATACAGACTCACCAGCGCCCATCAAATACAGACTCACCAGCGCTCATCAAATACAGACTCAACAGCGCCCATCAATGCCACTTCACCAGCACTCATCAATGCTGCTTCACCAGTGCCCATCAAATACAGACTCACTGGCGCCCATCAAATACAGACTCACCAGCGCCCATCATTGCCGCTTCACCAGCGCCCATCAAATACAGACTCACCAGCGCCCATCAATGCCGTTTCACCAGCACCAAATACAGACTTACCGGCGCCCATCAAATACAGATCCACCAATGCCCATCAATGACGCTTCACCAGCGCCAATCAAATACAGACTCACCTGTGCCCATCAAATACAGGCTCACCAGCGCCCATAAATGTCGCTTCACCAGCGCCCATCAAATACAGACTAACCAGCGCCCATCAATGACGCTTCACCAGCGCCCATCAAACACAGACTCACCAGCGCTCATCAAATAAAGACTCACCAGCGCCCATTAAATACAGACTCACCAGTGCCCATCAATGCCGCTTCACCATCGCCCATCAAATACAGACTCACCAGCGCCCATCAATGCCGCTTCACCAGCACCAATCAAACACAGACTCACCAGCATCCATCAAATACAGATCCACCAACGCCCATCAATGCCGCTTCACCAGCGCCAATCAAATACAGACTCACCTGTGCCCATCAAATACAGACTCACCAGCGCCCATCAAGTACAGACTCACCAATGCCCATCAATGCTGCTTCAGCAGCGCCCATCAATTCTGCTTCACCAGCGCTCATCAAATACAGACTCACCGGCTACCATCAAATACAGACTCACCAGCAACCATGAAGGCCACTTCACCAGCGCCCATCAAATACAGACTCACCAGCACCCATCAATGCCGCTTCACCAGCGCCAATCAAATACAGACTCACCAGCGCCCATCAAATACAGATCCACCAACGCCCATCAATGCCGCTTCACCAGCACCAATTAAATACAGACTCATCTGTGCCCATCAAATATAGACTCACCAACGCCCATCAATGCCGCTTCACCAGCGCCAATCAAATACAGACTCACCTGTGCCCATCAAATACAGACTCACCAGCGCCCATCAATGCCGCTTCACCAGCGCCAATCAAATACAGACTCACCAGCGCCCATCAAATACAGATCCACCAACGCCCATCAATGCCACTTCACCAGCGCCAATCAAATACAGACTCACCTGTGCCCATCAAATACAGACTCACCAGCGCCCATCAATGCCGCTTCTCCAGCACCCATCAAATACACTCACCAGTGCCCATCAAATACAGACTCACCAGCGCTCATCAAATACAGACTCACCAATGCCCATCAATGCTGCTTCACCAGCGGCCATCAAATACAGACTCACTGGCGCCCATCAAATACAGACTCACCAGCGCCCATCAAATACAGACTCACCGATGCCCATCAATGCCGCTTCACCAGCGCCAATCAAATACAGACTCGGGGGGGGGGACATTTGGCAGATCAGTCAATATAATATATATACACTCACACACATTTTAAAATTACATTTCATTGTCATCACATATATAATCACATTAACTCTCTCTTTTACTTACCACACCAGTGTAACACCTGTTCCTCACTGGCACCAACTCTGCTGCACTGCCTGTGTACCTGCCAGGCTTCCTGCTGCTTCTGTGTTGTGTCGGTGCGGTGCCTCTTCCCGTTCCAGCCAGCCCAGGCTCCACGTGTCCCCAAGCCCGGAGAGCCGCCACTAAGTGCCACGCCGCCACGCCATCCTCCATCCATACTCCACTCCAGGAGAGCGTGGGGGGGCTGGGGGACTGACATGAATGATGGGCACGCACTGTAGAGCTGAGAGCGGCCTCTGTGAGATATATGACAGAGCGGAGAGCAGAGAGTGGAGAACGGAGGGGGGGCAGCTGCTGCTGCCTGACACTGACACAGAGAGGGCCCTGGGGGTTGCTCTGGACAGGATACATTTTACTGGCTCGCTGCATGATAGCAGAGCAACTCTGTGTGCATAGGAGGAATCCCCTTCAGTTCTCCCACATTGAGGAGTTCAACTCCCATGGTTGAGACGCAGGATCTTCCATTCTATTACTAGGGTAGGACCCACTAATTCGGGGTACTTTGTCGCAGTAAGTGGGCTTAGCACTATACAGTATGACCATATAGTGTGACCAAACCCACGTATTTTTTTTAATATGTTCAGGTGTTTTTAACTAGTCTTGCAGGAAATGTCATTCATGAATGTGTGCGCTGTAATATGTTTTATTACTGTTTGTTGGTCTTATAGCAGCGCCATCTTGAATTTAAATGCATTTTAGGGTGTGCCCCCCAAATATGTTTTTGTATATTGTAATAGACCCTGACCAGGTTTTTTTGGGCTGGAGCACCCCTTCCCCTCTTCATTACCTCTTATTTAGTGGCCACCAGTTCATAGGAGGAATCCCCTTCAGTTCTCCCACATAGAGGAGTTCAGCTCCCATGGTTGAGACACAGGATCTTCCATTCTATTCCTAGGGTAGGACCCACTAATTCGGAGTACTTTGTCACAGTAAGTGGGCTTAGCACTATATGACCATATAGTGTGACCAAACCCCCAATTTTTTTGAATATGTTCAGGTGTTTTTAACTAGTCTTGCAGGAAATGTCATTCTTGAATGTGTGCACTGTAATATGTTTTGTTACGGTTTGTTGGTCTTATAGCAGCACCATCTTGAATTTAGATGCATTTTAGGGTGTGCCCCCCAAATATGTTTTAGTACAGAGAGGGGGACACATGAACTGGCAGGATCAGCCAAGTTTTTTATAGTTTACAGAGGGGCAGATTAGACAGCACAAGCACTGTGCTGTTTAATCTCATATAAGGGTACAGGAGCTTTTCCTTTTTTTTTTTTCTTTTTTTTTAGGGTTACAAACATTTTAAGATGCCATTTAAAGCATATCTAAACTCAAAAACAAAAATCTAGGATATTGCAGGTTTGAGACCTGAGGCCTCATTCACACAGGTTTTAACTCACATTCCTGCACTGGGATTCACAAGGGGATGGAGCTATATTTGTCCACTCAGCCTGTTCAAAGCACTGATAGTTTAACAGCAGCCACAGCTGTCCACAGGTGTTTGGATATAATCACATTTGGAGCGATTACTTCTGGTTAGGGACAGATTATCACCCCTGCATGTAAGCTTGCTGATTGTTCCAATACATATGCTTCTCTGAACACAGAATAAAGCAACTAATTAAAGTAGTCAGGGACCACCTAACAACCAGTAACTGCTGAGACAATGAACACTTTGGTCAGAAGTATATGTAGCACTACCCTGCACTAGGGCCGCTAGTTTAAACTCCCAGATTGTATTTCATGCAACAGCCAGGCAAAGAGTAGCTTTACACTCTGATTTAGGAAACACAGTCCATAACTGGTGCCTTTTTCAATCTGTTATTACAGCATTACCTTGGATGGGTTCAGGGAACTGTGGGATACTCCACATTACTAACTGGAACAACGAGGACACTTTCTTGTAGTAGCTCTGATGAACAGTCCCTTAAGCAGTGGGACATTAAATTGACAGCACTGGGGCACCCATAGTAATGTCACAGGCCGGGCAATATTACTCTCTGATTCCAGCAAATAGGCTCTCGCTGTGTACTCCCAAGGCAGGTCTTTAGTGGCACCCCTCTTGGTCACAGGAAAGAACCTCTCAGCAATGGCTGGGACCCTGATGAGCAGGGTGAGCCTTCACAGGACAGCCAGGAAGGTAGGTACCCCCCCTAGCTTGGAACTTCGTCTCCTGGACCAGAACCATGCGCTGTGGGCTCCAGACTATTTATACACTTCCCAGCCACCACCTGTACACAACTCTTCAGATATTGGCTGGGGCTGCATACATATTCAGGCTGCCTATCTAGCCCTTCCACCCAGTATGTTCTGGAAGGCTCCAGAAAACAGGGGTAAGGAGCAAGACTAGCAGCCTGCAGAGCCCAGAGCAAAAACAAAACAAAATAATGTGTGCAAAACTAAATATGCGTAACCAAAAAAAAAAAACTAGCGGACAACAACGTGGCTGGGGGGAGGAGCTGCTGACCAAGATGGCTGCTTAGGGAGATCGAGTGGCTGACATGCTGCAGACGCTGCAGACACTGGAGGTCTGTGTGGCTGATACACACACCTAACTACCCAATGCTGCTGGTTCTTCTCGACACTATAGCAGCCTACTTACCTTACCAGGACACAAAGTAACCGGAGCAGTAGTCAGAGCTGCTAGAGGCGGCTGAAAGTGATCGGGAGATCCGGGAGGAAGCGAACCTGTGGGGTGCCGGGATTGGGGCCGAGGACGGAGCCAGGAGAAGGCGCACAAAGCCGAGTAGGAGCCTCTGTGTGTCGGCGCACACAGACAGCAGAGGCGGCACGCTTAAGAATGTGCCTTCCGGCAGAGTCCTCAGGAACCAAGCGGCAGAGATCAGGAGGACCCAGCAGATCTCCGTGACTAAAGGTAGTAGACTGAAGGCTAGCCGCCCAGGCGATACACTACATAAAAAACCGGGGATGAAATTGGAGAAATTAGAGCAACAGGTATGACTATGGAAGTAATATAAAGAACGGTATAAAGAACTGTAAAGAACTGTATGCTTTAATATTCTTGAAAATGGATACACAGAGGGACATAATGCTCTGAGTAAGTGAGAACAAAGGAGAACAAATAAATTAAAAAAAAAAAGGAAAACACCAGATTAACTGTTTCCGGGACAGATTTATTTATATCCTGTTCTTGAATAGTTCATGACTTGATGTGCTAAAAGGACTTTATAACAACAGGATTCCCTCAAGGCCACAATATAAATAAAGGACATAAAATAAAATAGATATTATCTTGTTTCAAGAGACACATTTTCGTTCAGATCTCATTCCGAAACTTAATAACCGAAATTACAATACTTGGGTGCATGATACATTTCCTTACTCTAAATCAAGAGGGGTATCTGTTGCATTCCACAGGAATGTACCCCATCAAATATTGCAAAATTATAAGGGCGAGGATGGTAGATCCTTGGTTATAAAAGTAGCGGTATTTGGAAAATTTTTTACAATTATCAACCTATATTTACCAAACTACGATCAAATTAGGAATGGGATGAAGGCTTTAAATAATACGATGGAAAAAGCGGAAGGTACAGTGATTTTGGGTGGGGACTTCAATTTTATTATGGATATAAAAAATGATACAACTAACGTCCATGCTCAGAGAAATAACAGTCAAATAGAGGAATTTAAAGGGTTATTAGCAAAGAACCAGCTGGTGGATATTTGGAGGGCTCAACATCAAACAGAGAAGAATTATTCATATTACTCAAATATACACGATTCCTATCACAGGATAGTATTTTTTTGGAATGATGATGACTCCATCATCAGATATAGGGGGGTTCTTATGGTCAGATCATGCCCCGCTATATTTGGGAATTAAAGTAATAGAACATGTGAAAACAAAGGGTAATTGGACATTAAACAATAACCTTTTTAAAGATAAAGATTTTAAAGATAAAGAATGCGTAGAGGACATACATAAAACATAAGGGAGTTTTTGTTAGTTCACGAGAATGATGAAACATCAATTCCCATGCAACGGGAAACATTAAAATGAGTACTTAGGGGGACGTTCATCAAGCATGGCTCAAGATTAAAAAAAGAAAGGAACAAAAAAAATCTCAATTAATAATGGAAATAGAGAAATTGGATAAAAAACATAAACAGAGTCTTAACTCGTTAGATAAAATAAAATTAAAAAATAAAAGATTGGAAATACAAGCCATGCTCGATGAGGAATCTCTAAGGACAAGGGATAAAAATAAAGCAAGGCTGGGAAAATACGGGCTAAAAAGACTAAAGGATCAACAACCCTCAACTTCATTAACAAAAATATTAAAGACAGACGGTGAATTGACTTACGACCCAAAAGAAATATTAAAAGGATTTCATATATATTATTCTAATCTGTACAATATTAAAACACACCGAAGGAATAAGGAAGAGGAAAAGAAAGGGGAGGAGATTAAAAAATATGTTGAGGAGACAGCTCTTCCGAGGTTCCCCAAAGAAACATTTGAGGCCCTGGAAAAAGATATTTCAATAGAAGAAATCCAGCAAGCTATGACAGAACTGGTTCCAGGAAAAAGTCCAGGACCTGACGGGTATACCACTAGATTTTATAAGAATTTCCAGGATGCAATCATTCCCATTTTGAAGGAAACATACAATTCTATATCTAATACACAAGGTTTTGTACCATAAAGCACAGAAGCTCACATTACTTTAATCCCAAAACCAGAGAAGGAGCATACACTATGCAAAAATTTTTGACCCATCTCCCTAACTAATATAGATATAAGGTTATATTCTAAAATCATAGCAAATAGACTTACACCAATTCTACCTAATTATATATAGTTAGAACAAGCAGGATTAACGAAAGGTAGAGAAACCAAGGATAATATCATAAAGGCTTGCACATTGGTGGAATACGCCCAAAGAGCCACCATCCAAACATGCCTTTTAGCTGTCGATGCGGAAAAGGCATTCGACAGGGTAGGATGGCGGTTCTTGGAAGACTAATACAAATAGGTATGGGTCCGAAAATGCTTAGTAGGATTGTCGCACTGTACTCCAACTCAAAAGCCAAAGTGAGAGTAAATGGGGTATTATCAGAGGATATAAGAATATCAAATGGAACCCATCAGGGATGCCCCCTTTCCCCTTTGTTGTTTGTATTAGCAATGGAGCATCTAACTACGGCAATTAGAAATAACGGAGATATCAAAGGGATAAAGGTGAGGGATAAAGAATATAAGATCGCCGCATATGCAGACGATTTATTAATATACATAACTAACCCCATTACAAAGATTAACCCCATTAAAAGATTCGGGGAATTAAGTCATTTTAAAGTCAATTATGATAAATCAGAAATGCTGAATATATCATTAAATGAAAAAATATACTCACTCCTGCAAAAAGATTTTCCATTTAAATGGAAGCAAAATGCAATTAAATATTTAGGTGTCCTTATAACAAAAGATATGAAATTACTACAGGGGTTGAACTACGAGTAGACAATCCGAAAAGCTATTAAATTATTACAGAAATATGATAAATTAATGTATTCATGGACAGGAAGAATTAATATAATAAAAATGAACATACTACCAAAAATATTATATACTTTTTAAACAATACCACTAGACCCCCCAAAAAAACTGATGTTGGAATTAAGAAAGGCTATGGTCGATTTTATTTGGGCTCATAAAACACCCCGGATAAAAAGAGAAAACCTAATTAGAAAAAAGGGAAATGGGGGACTTGCACTACCGGATTTTGTAAAATACCTACAGGCAGCATCATTGACCAGTATAATAGATTGGTATCATAATAAAGAAACAAAGCAATGGGTCAGCCTGGAAGAAGAAATAATAGGATCCCAACTAAAAGTTCTTCTATTGATAAAACCCCAATTAAGACCAGAAAAAAACGAACTAACACTTTTTGTAAACGCTACATTAAAAATATGGGATGCCGTAGTGAAAGGGGTAAACCTTTCCACAATGATCGGACCTATGACCCCATTATTTTCCAATCCCGAATTCCCTTCAACTATGGGGGGTTACAAATTATTTGAAATGGAATAAAATTGAACACGCAAGATTGGTACAAGTACTTGTGAACGGGAAGCTACCCGGGCTGCGAGAACTGGGACTGGACAATAAGAATAAATGGCTGCAATACCAGCAAATGCAGACATTTATAGAGGCCAAAATATCCAAGATAAACAGACCGCTAACTAAATTTGAAAAAATATTAGTTGAACAACAAATTCCAACCAAAAAATTATCGAAGATATATGATGAACTACTTCCTTCTGGCCCCCTTAGAGAGATAACTAGCATAAAGAAGTGGGAAGCAGAAATGGGAAATTCTTTACCAGAGGAAGAATGGGAAAAAATCTTTGAAATTATACACAGAACAACCATAGCAAACAGATATCAAGAGAGAAACTATAAGATCGCAATGAGATGGTACAGGAGCCCAGTAGCATTAAATTTAATTAATAAAGGAAATAAGGATTTATGCTGGAGATGTAATTTAGAAAGAGGAACGATGGAACATATAGGTCGTACGGTGAGAGGATTCTGGAACAAGATATTCGAGATTTACTACAAAGTATCAGGAGTAGAGGAGACCCCAAGTATGGAAATCTTGTTACTGTCCTTGACATCAAAATCAATAAAAACAATTAAAACAGATATCATACATCACATGACATCCGCAGCCAGAACACTAAAAGCAAGAAATTGGAAAAAAACAAGGAGCCCAACAATAACGGAATGGATATGTGAAATGAACGAAATTCAATATATGGAAAAACAGATAAGAGACGAGGGGAGAGACGAAGGGTTTATAACAAGCCAAATACCAGAAGTCTGGTAAAAATGGGACAGTTTCGGACATCAAGAGAAATATTACAATTTATATAAATGGAAGGAACGGGATCTTGGGTTTTTTTGTTTTTTTTTTCTCTTCTTGCTGTTTTGATTGGCTGGTTGTATGAAAGTGGTATGGATGAAATATAGGTACAAATATGGTTGTAACAGGGTAGGTAGAAAAGGAGGGATAATGATTAAGCTTGTTTATTAATTTATGGATTGTCATATTAAAATATCATTATATGTACCTTTTGTATGATGGATATGATGTAAAGATGTTTATGTTTAATTGGTATGTACTGGTATTAATTACTGTTTTTATAAAAAAATTGAGCGAAAATCTAATAAAGAGAGATTGAAAAAAAAAAAAAAACTAGCAGCATGGCAAGAGGGTGCTACATAGGGATGGGCGAACGGTTCGACCCGAGCATGAGTTAGGGCCGAACTTTGGCTGTTCAGACATTCTCCGATCAACCAAATTCAGCCTGCAAATTCATTAAGTGGAGCCTTTGGGGGGTATAATACGTTCTCAATAATATATAAAGTTGAGTAAGTTTTTTTGGGTTTTTTTTAAGTGAACAAAAGTAATGTAATTCGGACCGAACCCAAATTTTAGCAGTACTGACCATAGGTATTCCTAGTCTATGCTGTTAAACGCTTTGGTAGCGTCTAGCAATAACAGCGCCCTATTACCCATATTATCTGCCTGTGTTTGAACATTAAGGAATAATCTTCTGAGATTCATGGCAGTGGATTTATTGGGCATGAAACCTGCCTGGTCCTCATTAGGGATGAGCTTCGAGTTCGAGTCGAACTCATGTTCGACTCGAACATTGGCTGTTCGCAAGTTCGCCGAACAGCGAACAATTTGGGGTGTTCGCAGCAAATTCGAATGCCGCAGAACACCCTTTAAAAGTCTATGGGAGAAATCAAAAGTGCTAATTTTAAAGGCTAATATGCAAGTTATTGTCATGAAAAGTGTTTGGGGACCTGGGTCCTGCCCCAGGGGACATGGATCAATGCAAAAAAAAGTTTTAAAAACGGCCGTTTTTTCAGGAGCAGTGATTTTAATAATGCTTAAAGTCAAACAATAAAAGTGTAATATCCCTTTAAATTTCGTACCTGGGGGGTGTCTATAGTATGCCTATAAAGGGGCGCATGTTTCCTGTGTTTAGAACAGTCTGACAGCAAAATGACATTTTGAAGGAAAAAACTCATTTAAAACTACCCGCGGCTATTGCATTGCCGACAATACACATTTCAGTTCATTGATAATAATGGCATGGGAATTCCCCAAAGGGGAACCCCAAACCAAAATTTAAAAAAAAAATGACGTAGGAGTCCCCCTAAATTCTATACCAGGCCCTTCAGGTCTGATTTGGATATTAAGGGGAACCCCGGCCAAAATTTAAAAAAAAAAAAAGACGTGGGGTTCCCCCTAAATTCCATACCAGACCCTACAGGTCTGGTATGGATTTTAAGGGGACCCCCGTGCCAAAAAAAAAAAAAAAAAAAAGGCGTGGGGTCCCCCCAAAAATCCATACCAGACCCTTATCCGAGCACGCAACCTGGCAGGCCGCAGGAAAAGAGGGGGGGACGAGAGTGCGGGCCCCCCCCTCCTGAACCGTACCAGGCCACATGCCCTCAACATTGGGAGGGTGCTTTGGGGTAGCCCCCCAAAACACCTTGTCCCCATGTTGATGAGGACAAGGGCCTCATCCCCACAACCCTGGTCGGTGGTTGTGGGGGTCTGCGGGCGGGGGGCTTATCGGAATCTGGAAGCCCCCTTTAACAAGGGGACCCCCAGATCCCGGCCCCCCCCTGTGTGAAATGGTAAGGGGGTACTTACCCCTACCATTTCACTAAAAAACTGTCAAAAATGTTAAAAATTACAAGAGACAGTTTTTGACAATTCCTTTATTTAAATGCTTCTTTCTTCTATCTTCCTTCATCTTCTGGTTCTTCTGGTTCTTCTGGCTCTTCTGGTTCTTCCTCCGGCGTTCTCGTCCAGCATCTCCTCCGCGGCGTCTTCTATCTTCTTCTCCTCGGGCCGCTCCGCACCCATGGCATGGGGGGAGGCTCCCGCTCTTCTCTTCTTCTTTTCTTCTCTTCTTCTCTTCTTCTCTTCTTCATTTTCTTCTCCGGGCCGCTCCGCATCCATGCTGGCATGGAGGGAGGCTCCCGCTGTGTGACGGCGCTCCTCGTCTGACAGTTCTTAAATAACGGGGGGCGGGGCCACCTGATGACCCCGCCCCCCTCTGACGCACGGTGACTTGACGGGACTTCCCTG
The DNA here is from genome assembly GCF_042186555.1 of Aquarana catesbeiana. Classification (NCBI taxonomy): domain Eukaryota; kingdom Metazoa; phylum Chordata; class Amphibia; order Anura; family Ranidae; genus Aquarana; species Aquarana catesbeiana. The sequence continues at coordinate 84,597,791 of NC_133332.1, forward strand.
TGACGTCACGGGGAATGCCACAGGGAAGTCCCGTCATGTCCCGTGCGTCAGAGGGGGCGGGGTCACGGGTGGCCCCGCCCCCCCCGTTATTTAAGAACTGTCAGACGAGGAGCGCCGTCCCACAGCGGGAGCTTCCCTCCATGTCAGCATGGATGCGGAGCGGCCCGGAGAAGAAAATGAAGAAGAGAAGAAGAGAAGAAAAGAAGAAGAGAAGAGCGGGAGCCTCCCCCCCATGCCATGGGTGCGGCCCGAGGAGAAGAAGATAGAAGACGCCGCGGAGGAGATGCTGGACGAGAACGCCGGAGGAAGAACCAGAAGAGCCAGAAGAACCAGAAGATGAAGGAAGATAGAAGAAAGAAGAAGCATTTAAATAAAGGAATTGTCAAAAACTGTCTCTTGTCATTTTTAACATTTTTGACAGTTTTTTAGTGAAATGGTAGGGGTAAGTACCCCTTACCATTTCACACGGGGGGGGGCGGGATCTGGGGGTCCCCTTGTTAAAGGGGGCTTCCAGATTCCGATAAGCCCCCCACCCGCAGACCCCCACAACCACCAGCCAGGGTTGTGGGGATGAGGCCCTTGTCCTCATCAACATGGGGACAAGGTGTTTTGGGGGGCTACCCCAAAGCACCCTCCCAATGTTGAGGGCATGTGGCCTGGTACGGTTCAGGAGGGGGGGCGCACTCTCGTCCCCCCCTCTTTTCCTGAGGCCTGCCAGGTTGTGTGCTCGGATAAGGGTCTGGTATGGATTTTTGGGGGGACCCCACGCCGTTTTTTTTTTTTTGGCGCGGGGTTCCCCTTAAAATCCATACCAGACCTGAAGGGCCTGGTATAGAATTTAGGGGGACTCCTACGTCATTTTTTTTTTAAATTTTGGTTCGGGGTTCCCCTTTGGGGAATTCCCATGCCGTTATTATCAATGAACTGAAATGTGTATTGTCGGCAATGCAATAGCCGCGGGTAGTTTTAAATGAGTTTTTTCCTTCAAAATGTCATTTTGCTGTCAGACTGTTCTAAACACAGGAAACATGCGCCCCTTTACAGGCATACTATAGACACCCCCCAGGTACGAAATTTAAAGGGATATTACACTTTTATTGTTTGACTTTAAGCATTATTAAAATCACTGCTCCTGAAAAAACGGCCGTTTTTAAAACTTTTTTTTGCATTGATCCATGTCCCCTGGGGCAGGACCCAGGTCCCCAAACACTTTTTATGACAATAACTTGCATATTAGCCTTTAAAATTAGCACTTTTGATTATTCATGTTCATGTCCCATAGACTTTAACGGTGTTCGCACAAACTTTTTTCCTGTTCGCATGTTCTGGTGCGAACCGAACAGAGGGGTGTTCGGCTCATCCCTAGTCCTCATGTACAATAGATGTAATTACTCCGTTCAATCTGATAGCCAGTGCTTTAGCTAATATTTTAAAATAATTCTGTAACAGTGAAATTGGGCGATATGCCCCTGGGTCTACTGGGTCTTTGCCTGGTTTGAGTAATAGAACAATGTTTGCTTTGGACATTGAGACTGGTAAATGCCCCTCCTCTCGGGATTTATTAAAAACCTTAAGCAGTTGAGGAAGTAGTACTTCAGGATACTGTTTATATACCTCCATGGGGATCCCATCTTCCCCCATGGCTTTGCAGTTTGGGAAAGAGCTGACTGCAGTCTGCTGTTCCTCAACTGTAAGTGGGCTCTCTAATTCTGCTCGCTGACCTTTGTTCAGCTCAGGGAAGTCAATCCGCCCCAGGTATTGCTCTAAGTCATCTGGGGTGTATGTTGTACCCTGACTGTATAGGTCTTCATAAAAACCAGCAAGTTCCTGCAGTACCTTCTCTGGTTGGCTAATAGGGATGAGCCGAACACCCCCCTGTTCGGTTCGCACCAGAACATGCGAACAGGAAAAAAGTTCGTTCGAACACGCGAACACCGTTAAAGTCTATGGGACACAAACATGAATAATCAAAAGTGCTAATTTTAAAGGCTAATATGCAAGTTATTGTCATAAAAAGTGTTTGGGGACCTGGGTCCTGCCCCAGGGGACATGGATCAATGCAAAAAAAAGTTTTAAAAACGGCCGTTTTTTCAGGAGCAGTGATTTTAATAATGCTTAAAGTCAAACAATAAAAGTGTAATATCTCTTTAAATTTCGTACCTGGGGGGTGTCTATAGTATGCCTGTAAAGGGGTGCATGTTTCCTGTGTTTAGAACAGTCTGACAGCAAAATTACATTTTGAAGGAAAAAACTCATTTAAAACTACCCGCGGCTATTGCATTGCCGACAATACACATTTCAGTTCATTGATAAAAATGGCATGGGAATTCCCCAAAGGGGGACCCGAACCAAAATTTAAAAAAAAAAATGACGTGGGAGTCCCCCTAAATTCCATACCAGGCCCTTCAGGTCTGGTATGAATATTAAGGGGAACCCGGCCAAAATTTAAAAAAAAAATGACGTAGGGTTCCCCCTAAATTCCATACCAGACCCTTCAGGTCTGGTATGGATTTTAAGGGGAACCCCGCGCCAAAAAAAAAAAAAAACGGCGTGGGGTCCCCCCAAAAATCCATACCAGACCCTTATCCGAGCACGCAACCTGGCAGGCCGCAGGAAAAGAGGGGGGGACGAGAGTGCGCCCCCCCTCCTGAACCGTACCAGGCCACATGCCCTCAACATTGGGAGGGTGCTTTGGGGTAGCCCCCCAAAACACCTTGTCCCCATGTTGATGAGGACAAGGGCCTCATCCCCACAACCCTGGCCGGTGGTTGTGGAGGTCTGCGGGTGGGGGGCTTATCGGAATCTGGAAGCCCCCTTTAACAAGGGGACCCCCAAATCCTGGCCCCCCCCTGTGTGAAATGGTAAGGGGTACTTACCCCTACCATTTCACTAAAAAACTGTCAAAAATGTTAAAAATGACAAGAGACAGTTTTTGACAATTCCTTTATTTAAATGCTTCTTCTTTCTTCTATCTTCCTTCATCTTCTGGTTCTTCTGGCTCTTCTGGTTCTTCCTCTGGCGTTCTCGTCCAGCATCTCCTCCGCGGCGTCTTCTATCTTCTTCTCCTCGGACCGCTCCGCACCCATGGCATGGGGGGGAGGCTCCCGCTCTTCTCTTCTTCTTTTCTTCTCTTCTTCATTTTCTTCTCCGGGCCGCTCCGCATCCATGCTGGCATGGAGGGAGGCTCCCGCTGTGTGACGGTGCTCCTCGTCTGACAGTTCTTAAAAAAAGGGGGGCGGGGCCACCCGGTGACCCCGCCCCCTCTGACGCACGGGACATGACGGGACTTCCCTGTGGCATTTCCCGTTATTTAAGAACTGTCAGACGAGGAGCGCCGTCACACAGCGGGAGCCTCCCTCCATGCCAGCATGGATGCGGAGCGGCCCGGAGAAGAAAATGAAATAGAGAAGAAGAGAAGAAAAGAAGAAGAGAAGAGCGGGAGCCTCCCCCCATGCTGTCACGGAACGCCCCACACTCCGCTTGAGTGCTTCCGTCATATACCGCTTCCTAAGTTCTGGAACACGAGTCCAATGGATCTGGCCATAGGAACCCCAAGAACTAGACAACACCAGTCTTGGAGTACATCAGAACTGTGTTTTATTTTTAGATTTCACAGACCTTTATACAGCAGGGATGACTGAAAGCTAACCTAATTAACATGAGCTAATTTACTACAAAATGTACCCAGACCAGATGACAGTCTTGTAGGCACCGGGCTTCACACATTAATATAAACACAATAGCTGGAGCTAATTACAACTAACAATACAAACAACAATCTCCCCCCTCCTCAGCCCAGACCATTCGTCTATTAGCCAGTGCTGGTGGCTAATGTGATCAGCTCTCTCAATTAACATAAACAACAATGGGTGAAAAGACTCTTAGAGCCACACTAAACACATTATAGCAGAATTGATGACATTAGCATTTAACAGTACGAGTCCCAATGGTATAAATCAGTCACCATTCTAATATGGCATATAAAGGGTTCCAGAGTCTGTGTGTTTTGGGGGGACATGGAGCTGAATCCATAGTAACATCAACCCCAGGGTCCCCAGGCATACAGCTCACAGAGAGCACCATTCCCCCAAATGCTAGGGCCCATAATCGGTGGGCAACAGGCTTGCATACAGTCCTCTCCAACAGCCTCCGTCCCGGCCAGGTCCGTGACATTTCTCCCCTTTCGGCAGGAGACTAACACAGGAGGAGACCCCAGACGGGTTGACTCCGAAGTTAGTAAACAGCTCCAGTCCTCTACTGCCTGTACCCACACCGTACCCCAAATAAATTATTCCAAACAGAGTATCACTCACCCAGCCAACCTCTCTGTCATGCTGTTGGGGGGGCCCACTGCCCAGCATCCCTGGGGTATACAGGTGGAGACTGAAGTCCCATCCACCTTCACAGGAAATCCATCCTCTGTTAGTTGAGGGCAGAGTCCAGCAGTCCTCGGCCCTGTTGCCAGCCCTTCTGCTGGAAACTCCACACCATCTGTTCCGGCTAACTGTTGGAGAGGGAGGCCGACTGCCCCGCCTCCCTGGAACTCTGTAGTTGTTGCTGGTGCTGGGCAGAGGTTGGTAGCACTCTGCCCTGTTGCCAGCACTTCTGCTGGGGACTCCGCATCCTCTGCTCCAGCTAACTGTTGGGGCAGGCAGCTGGCTTCCTCCCCTCCCAAACTGTGTAGCTGCCATTGGGGAGGTGAGCCGGCTGCTTCCTTTTCCATTCCCTCATCTGGCTGCTGGGACGACATGTCGATGGTACTGTCTCCCAGGTACACGGATCTTTGCTGGGGAGGAAAGCCCACTTCCTCCACCCTGGCCAACTGTTGGGGAGGGACAACACACACCTCCTCTCCCTTCTCCCCCTGTATCTGCTGCTGGGAAGTGATTGCCATCTTCTCACCCTGAGCCTCCACAATTGCTGCAGATGTGGGGCAGAGGTCTTGGACCCTCTGTCCGGTTGCCAGCACTTCTGCTGGAGAAGTTTGTTTTAACTCCATAGATGCTGCTGGCAGAAAATCACATGTCCCTGTCAGTGTTGTGGGAGAAAGGCCGACTACCTCTTCTCTCAGGAATGCCGAAGCCACTGTTGGTGCTGGGCAGAACACAGTGAACTTTGGCCCTGATAGCAGCTCTTCTGCTGGAGGCTCATCAGGTTGTTCTTCCTCAGCAGGAAAGTCTATCAAATCCCATGTCTCTGCAGCTGATGTTGGGGAATAGGGGTTCACCATCTCCTGTCCATGGAACCCAGAAGATGTTATCATTTCTGGACAGAGGTTAGCAGAGCTCTGCCCTGTTGTCAGCACTTCAGGTTTGGGGACGACAATCTCTGGATTTTCCACTGCCGATTCTCTGGCAAGCTGCTGAACTTGTTCTAGCAGTTTCCTGTATGCCCTTTCCAGATGCTGTTCCTTCCTTAGCAAATGGTCCAGATCAGGTTTGAGCTCTGAGACCCCTGCAAGACCGAGCATAGACTCTCTATAGTCTCTCATGTCCTCAAAGTCAGGTTCCCCTTCATCGCCAAACATAAAAAGATCTGTAAGGTTCTCCCACAGCAATCCAGGGCCGCCAAAGTCATATCCCTCCGGAGAGCATTCTGTTGTCTCCCCTAAATATCCCTCCTCTGCGTGCCATTGCAGAGCCCGATATCGATTGTCCAGCTCTATCTCCTGCTGGACCAACCTGTCCAACTCAGTCACCCATTGCTCCTGGGGCTGCTCTCCCAGGAATGCCATCCGCAATGCCCGTTGGTCACTGGCCCGTTGCTCTTGGGTTGGAAAGCACTTGCCCTGTTTTATACCAGCGAGACGGAGGGCTGCAATCCAGAGCTCCACCCGAATCAGCTGCCCGAGCTCCAGGTATTCATCCTCAGACACAGTCCTGGTGTACGTTGAAAGGATGATCCGCAGCAGCCCCGGGAATTCTGATGCCAGGTCCATATCTCCGCTGGGGTGACTGAAGTCTGCTATGCTGATCTTGGATCCAGTTGGAGGTTTGGATGTCCCAGACTTCAGACTTCAGGAAGCTTTCCCGCTGCTTGCCACCAATGTCACGGAACGCCCCACACTCCGCTTGAGTGCTTCCGTCATATACCGCTTCCTAAGTTCTGGAACATGAGTCCAATGGATCTGGCCATAGGAACCCCAAGAACTAGACAACACCAGTCTTGGAGTACATCAGAACTGTGTTTTATTTTTAGATTTCACAGACCTTTATACAGCAGGGATGACTGAAAGCTAACCTAATTAACATGAGCTAATTTACTACAAAATGTACCCAGACCAGATGACAGTCTTGTAGGCACCGGGCTTCACACAATAATATAAACACAATAGCTGGAGCTAATTACAACTAACAATACAAACAACAATCTCCCCCCTCCTCAGCCCAGACCATTCGTCTATTAGCCAGTGCTGGTGGCTAATGTGATCAGCTCTCTCAATTAACATAAACAACAATGGGTGAAAAGACTCTTAGAGCCACACTAAACACATTATAGCAGAATTGATGACATTAGCATTTAACAGTACGAGTCCCAATGGTATAAATCAGTCACCATTCTAATATGGCATATAAAGGGTTCCAGAGTCTGTGTGTTTTGGGGGGACATGGAGCTGAATCCATAGTAACATCAACCCCAGGGTCCCCAGGCATACAGCTCACAGAGAGCACCATTCCCCCAAATGCTAGGGCCCATAATCGGTGGGCAACAGGCTTGCATACAGTCCTCTCCAACAGCCTCCGTCCCGGCCAGGTCCGTGACACATGCCATGGGTGCGGAGCGGTCCAAGGAGAAGAAGATAGAAGACGCTGCGGAGGAGATGCTGGACGAGAACGGCGGAGGAAGAACCAGAAGAGCCAGAAGAACCAGAAGAACCAGAAGATGAAGGAAGATAGAAGAAAGAAGAAGCATTTAAATAAAGGAATTGTCAAAAACTGTGTCTTGTCATTTTTAACATTTTTGACAGTTTTTTAGTGAAATGGTAGGGGTAAGTATCCCCTTACCATTTCACACAGGGGGGGGCCGGGATCTGGGGGTCCCCTTGCTAAAGGGGGCTTCCAGATTCCGATAAGCCCCCCGCCCGCAGACCCCCACAACCACCGGCCAGGGTTGTGGGGATGAGGCCCTTGTCCTCATCAACATGGGGACAAGGTGTTTTGGGGGGCTACCCCAAAGCACCCTCCCAATGTTGAGGGCATGTGGCCTGGTACGGTTCAGGAGGGGGGGCCGCACTCTCGTCCCCCCCTCTTTTCCTGCGGCCTGCCAGGTTGCGTGCTCGGATAAGGGTCTGGTATGGATTTTTGGGGGGACCCCGCGCCATTTTTTTTTTTTTTGGCACGGGGGTCCCCTTAAAATCCATACCAGACCTGTAGGGTCTGGTATGGAATTTAGGGGGAACCCCACGTCTTTTTTTTTTTTTAAATTTTGGCCGGGGTTCCCCTTAATATCCAAATCAGACCTGAAGGGCCTGGTATAGAATTTAGGGGGACTCCTACGTCATTTTTTTTTTTAATTTTGGTTTGGGGTTCCCCTTTGGGGAATTCCCATGCCATTATTATCAATGAACTGAAATGTGTATTGTCGGCAATGCAATAGCCGCGGGTAGTTTTAAATGAGTTTTTTCCTTCAAAATGTAATTTTGCTGTCAGACTGTTCTAAACACAGGAAACATGCGCCCCTTTACAGGCATACTATAGACACCCCCCAGGTACGAAATTTAAAGGGATATTACACTTTTATTGTTTGACTTTAAGCATTATTAAAATCACTGCTCCTGAAAAAACGGCCGTTTTTAAAACTTTTTTTTGCATTGATCCATGTCCCCTGGGGCAGGACCCAGGTCCCCAAACACTTTTTATGACAATAACTTGCATATTAGCCTTTAAAATTAGCACTTTTGATTTCTCCCATAGACTTTTAAAGGGTGTTCTGCGGCATTCAAATTTGCCGCGAACACCCCAAATTGTTCGCTGTTCGGTGAACTTGCGAACAGCCAATGTTCGAGTCGAACATGAGTTCGACTCGAACTCGAAGCTCATCCCTATTGGCTAACTGTGTTACCCATCTTGGCCCTAATGGCACCTATGGTGTGCGACCTCTAATGGGAATTTGCAATTCGTGCCAGCAAACGAACAGTTTTCTCACCCTCCTCAAAGAACGCCTGTTTTGCAAAAAACCTCTTCTTTTCGGCCAAGGAGGATAGCAGGTGGTGATAGGCAGAAAGAGCAGCCTGCCAGGCCTCCCTGGTCGAGTCCGAAGGGTTTGTGATATACATTTGTTCCATTTCTTGAACTCTGGATTCTACCTCCGTTTTAAGGACAGAGGAAGTATGTTTAACTCTATTCATTTCAGCAATCAATACTCCCCTAAAATAAGCCTTAAAGGCATCCCATTGCATAATAATGGATTCATTTGGATCCTGGGTGGCAAAGAACTCACATATGCTCCCCACTATCCCCTTATGTGAGCGGAATAGTTTCAGCCAAAAAGGCGTTACATTTCCAAGGGGCTTTAGTAACTTAACTAGTGGGGCTATTGTAATCCTTATGACCACTGGAGAGTGGTCGGATACACTGCATTTTCTATGTATCATGTCAGTCACAAACTGGAGCATATTCAAGCTGCACACCCCTAGATCAATTCTAGACAAGCAACCATGAGATTTGGAAAAACAAGTAAACTGTCTGACCCTGGGGTTCCGGTGCCTCCAGATATCCACCCATCCCACCTCTTGCAACAACCATGCCAGGGGGGTACCCCTGGAGAGGGCAGGGGGTCCTGGGCATGGGTGTCTGTCCTCGACCGGGTTCAGACAGCAATTGAAGTCCCCCGTAACCAGCCAAGGGCGCGTCAGGCCTGCCATCCAAAATGCAATCAGAAGCCTAAGCACTGCCGCCGTGAAAGGAGGAGGGATATATATACCAGCTAGCACATATGTCAATGTACCGAACCTGCAATGAATAAATACATAGCGACCCTCCGTATCTATTTCACTGTCAAATTCTTTATAGTCCAGGGCTCCGCAAATTAACACGCTCACCCCCGTGGAGTAGGAGGTGTGCGTGGAGTGGTAGGCTTTCCCCACCCACGAGTATCCCAGAAAGCTCACAGTTTCTCCTGTCACGTGGGTCTCCTGAAAGCAAAGTACTCCCGGAATGTATTTCTTCAAGCACATACGGATCATAGTATGCTTCAAGGTGGAGTGTAGACCCCTAATGTTCCAAGAGACTATAGGGATTTTCGCCATGTCTTCAGATGATCAGTGTCCGATAGCTAAGACTATACTTGTAGGTGTCCGGATTGGTTCACCCTAAGCTGGGCACAGTCATCTTCTGTCCTGTCGTTCACGTTAGGGGTATCAAGGTATTGACAGACTGGAGGCTCAAATGCTCTGCTGTGTTTCGTTATTGATGGGTGCATTTCAATAATAACAAAGGGTTTCAAAGTAAAACACTGTCCTGTGCTGCAAACTTCGCACTCTGCCAACAGGGCAACTTTAACAGTCTCAGTGATTGTCCATCACCCATTTTTGTTCAGAATAAACATTTGTAGTTTCAACTTTTGTTCCAATTCACTCTCTTTGCTTTTCGTAAGAATGTTATGTCCCCCAGCCAAAGAGCATCTTACAACTTATAGAGTGGGTATTTTTCTTTTGTCCAAAATATCACTCAGCATTGCTGCTGTCTTGTAGTTCAGTTCCTTAGGTGTGGTCTCTGTGTCTACATCAATCTTACTCCATTGCAGCCTGCCTTTTAAGGAAGAAATGAACACCGCTCTAGGAACTCTTAATGGGCCAAAAGTAGATCAATCTCGGTTTGGAGGTCACAGGTGCTGGCATAATGCTGACCGCAATGGACATGCATGGATTCTGGACAGCCACACTCAAATAATACGTTTCGCACTGGCGTCAGTGCTTAATCATAGATGATGGAAAGGTATTGAAAATGGATATATGAATAATGCACACCGGAATTATTGTATATGGTCTAAGTGAACTGTGTAAAAAGGTGTGTGAAAAAATAAAAATGGTGTATGTAGTGTAAAGACAGAAAATTATGTATAAAAATTATATATAAAAAATTTTTATATAAAAAGTGAGTGGTGGATGAATGTGAAAAATGTGTGTGAAAAAATGCATATATATGAATGAATTGATTTTAACGTTCTATATGTGTAAAAGAATGTATTTCTTTATATGTGTGAGAAAAAAAAAATGTATACATATATGTGTGCAAAGCAAAAAATAATGATAATAAAATAAGGAGTAAATAAATGGATAAATAATGCAATCATGTGCAAAGTGCATGTAAAAAACTGAAGAAAAATTATAGTGTGAATATAGAATTATAAGTGAATGATGCGAAAAATAGTGAGTGCAATGAGAAGAAACGATTATTAGTGGTAATCAATGTTATAGAGTAAAAATGTATTGTTATGTCAGTGGGAAGAAACAGTGTGTGTGAAAAAATATGTAAGGAAATGTATATATAAATGTGAAAAAATGTGAAAAAAAAGAAATGTGAAAATAGTTAGATGCGATAATTATAAATCACTAAGTGATGCCCTCATACATATGACGATGTTGGTTGTGGGTAGATGACACATCAAATAAATTGAAGGATGAGCACACAGAATGTTCATCCATGTGTAAAAGATATATAAATATACATACATAGTTTCATCATAATTCATGAAATTTGTTTAAAAGTATCAAAACAAAACATTCCACATCTACATTGTATCATTCATAATAATTTGTGAGAAGTATTAGAATATAATTGAACATTTAACAAACACATAGATGTGTAAGACGATACATAGCATTGCACATTAAAGATGAGTACACATATACTTGAATAAATCCTCCGATGGTTTTGTAAAGGTTCCTGGACCCCCTCTACAATCCCCAAAACGTGTAGTAGGAAAAAAGGCAGGTATAGAATGAAGGGAATAAGAAACTTCCACACAAAAATCTTCTCCTTTATGTGCACATACAATACATAGTTTAACATAACGGTTCATTGGTATCGACTGTGCACTGTTTCCAGAGAAGAAAGGGGAAGAAAAGGAGGAGGGGGAAGGGGAAAGAGGAGAAGGAGGACATCTAAAACGAGAAAAGTGTACATGTAATATGTTAAAATCAATATGATATAATATATAGATATAATTAATATATATATATATATATATATATATATATATATATATATATCCAAAACAATACTTGAAGCAGAACACCCAATTCTGGTATGTTATAATATTCATGTACATACATATATAGAAAATGTGTAGAAAAATTTATGTATACCAGAGTTGGAGGCACTTTATCATTCAAGAGTGGACAAAAATTCTTTTTATAAATAACTTAGCCGCTGAGCAAAGGTCCGATGTGAAAACCAGGCACAGATATGCCGTTTGTATCGATGACATTAGGGCAGGGCAAACTACCGGTATACTAAAGATATATATCAAACTACATATATAGTATGTTCTATATCCCTGGTAATGGTGAGGAAACGCACACAACCTACAAGAGGAATGCAATTCTCAAGAAGTATGTAGGTGCATGTTCCAGCCATAAGATGGAAGTCCAGTGTAAACGAAAAAATAAATAAATAAAAAGAAGAAAAAAAGAAGAAAAAAGACAAATGGCGTCTAGTAAATGAAATGAGAAGAGCAGCATTATAGCCATATTGAATTAGATTAGATGGTCGGCTCTATGATAAAGAATTGCTAAATGCTGTGGCACGATGGTGCCGCAGTGTAATATGTATATTATATATATATACTATTCCATGTATATAGTGCAACCCTGATTTGTCGGGTGGAGGGGGAGGGGGGAAGGGGAGGGGGCAGAGAGGAAGGGAAGGGGAAGAAAGGGGAGGGGGGGAAGGGGAGGGGGGCCGACAAAGGAGATGCAAGTAAAAAACCCTGGTCATGGCAGTGGTAGGCAGACTGGTCTGTTGTTGATTAAATAATGTGGGACGTGGATCTAGCCAATCTAATGTGGCAATTTCGATCGTGTCACCGATATAAACAATATATTAAATTAAACCGAACAGGGTGTGATATGTTAAACAGGCAGTAAAATTAAATGGATAAATATATATAGAGCTAATGTACAGACAAGAAGAATATTTAATCGTAATAGTGGGACACGTCCCACTCAAAGTTAAGCCCGAATGGGATTCTGGTGTGAAGGGAAAAGATCCAGAATACTTTGTGTTTGCAGAGCATCCTAAATCTATCACCTCCTCTTTTTGGTGTAACGATTTTTTCAATGCCTTGTATGGAGAGGCTAGATGTATCTTTGAAATGAATTGAATTCCAGTGTTTGGCAACATTAGTGGGTCTTTCTTTCTCTATGTCAAATAGATGATCATATAGCCGGTCTTTTAGACGGCGTGTAGTGCGATCCACGTATTGAATGTGACAAATGTCACATGTAATCAAATAAACCAAAAATCGGGTATTACAATTGATAAATGACTTTATCAAAAGTTTTGGTATTGGTGCAAGATCATATTTGTTCACCCTTCTTAATATAATGACAGTAATTGCATCCCCCAATGCCACATTTGAAATTCCCCTTAAAGGACAGCCAGTGTGGTTCTGACCATGTGTATGAAAAAAGGCTGGGGGAAAGGGTGCTGCCTAACGTAGGTGCTCTGCGAGAGACTGACCTGATGCCCCTAGAAAGGATTTTGTGGTAAACCGGATCATTAAATAATATGGGGAGATATTTAGTTACTATATCCTTGATTTTGGTCAATTCTGAACTAAATGGTGTAGAGAAAACAGGAATATCCAGTGAAAACAACAAATTGTTACCATTATCAGTTTTCTTCTTTTTGTGTTTGTTGTTATGATCTCTAAGTAAATCTTCTCTAGGGATTGTGCTGGCCCTAAGAAGGGCCTTATTGATTGTTTTGTCAGAGTACCCTCTGTCTCTAAATCTTTGACTCATGTCTGTGGCCTCTCTTGTGAAAATATCGGGTGTGCTGCACAGTCGTTTCAATCTCAGAAATTGCCCATAGGATACACCACGAATGGTGTATTCTGGATGGGCAGAGTCGGCTCTCCAAAGGGCATTGCCTGCCGTGGGTTTACAAAACAGACTGGTAGTGATTTTACCATTAGTACCTGTCAATCTGACATCCAAAAATTCTATGGTGTCTGTTTGAATGGTTCCAGTGAATTTTAGATTCAAGCTGTTGTTATTCAAGTACAAAAGCCATTGTTTTAGATCCGCATCTCTGTCAGAAGTAATAAATAGTAAGTCATCTATGTAGCGACAAAAAAATGCAGTATCCACATGGCGGGGGCTATCGTGCCCAAAGATGTGAGTCTTCTCCCAACAACCCATGTATAGGTTGGCCAGTGAGGGCGAAAATTTAGCCCCCATCGAAGCGCCACATCTTTGGAGGTAATAGTCCCCGTCAAACATAAAGTAATTGTGACTTAAAAGATATTCTAGGGACTGTAGGATGAATTCCTGGAGAACAAGAGAAAATTTGCCAGATTGTTTTAAATGCCAAGCGATCGCTTGAATACCCAAATTATGTGGAATACTGGAGTACAGGCTTGTGACGGCACAGCTAATCCACTGGTAATTGTTATGCCACTCTATACTTTGTAGTTGGCTCAGTAAGTGCTTGGTGTCCCTGAGAAACCCAGGGAGACCATACACAAGTGGCTGTAGCTGTCCGTCAATCCATTCCCCAAGTCGTTCATTAAGTGAGCCTATCCCAGCGACTATGGGTCTGCCCACAAGAGGATCCAACCCCTTGTGGACCTTGGGTAGGTGATGAAACACTGGTATAATAGGGTATTCAGGGATGAACAGATCTTTTTCTTTGTCTGAAAAAATGCCAGCACAAACTGCTCCATCTAAGAGTGACAACAAGACTTGTTTAAAGGAAGAGATGGGGTCACCTGAAAGCTTTTGATATGTGCTGGCATCCGACAAGTGACGCAAAGCTTCATCTCTATAGGCCACTGAATCTAGAGCTACAACAGAACCTCCCTTATCTGCATTTCTAATCACAATTGTGTTATCAGCTGACAATGTTTTGAGAGCTAGCCTTTCAAGATTGGTTAAATTATCAGTGACAGGTCCCTTGCGACAGTCGCGAGCCAGGTGAGTCAAATCCCTCTCAACCATTTTTTGAAAGAGATCAAGATCCTTGCCCCTAGAACCCACTGGATAAAAATCTGATCTGTTTAAATGATACTTTATCTAAAGTATCCGTGGGATCAATGGGGGTTGGATCGGACTCTTGTGATAAATCAATGAGGTCCTGTAAAGCACAGACCTCTGTAAACATGTGAGGAAAAGGGGGAGAAGACTCACCTGGCCCAGGACTGCATACCGGTGTCTGGCCATCAGTAAGAGGAAGTTCAAAGTAATATTTTTTGAGGGTTAAGCTACGTGAGAATCTATTGACATCCAACAAAGCTCCAAAAAGATCGAAGTGTCGATTAGGGTAAAAGTTGAGTCCTTTAGCAAGTAAGGTAATTTCCTCCTCTCTAAGGACTCTGCTGGAAAGATTAATCACGTTAGAAATTACCGCTTCATCTTGCCTCTTAGGGAGTAGTGGGTGTTTTTTAGAGTTTTTGTGTTGCCTGCCTCCTCTTCTTGTCTTTTTATGATGGATTTTTTCTTCTTTGGAGTACGACTGGAGTCGTGAGGGTGTCCTGAGTTGCGGCTTTTGTTCAGCGGCTATGGTGTCATAGATGTAGTGGATCGTTCAGGTGAAGAATCGGATGCTGAATTAACCAAAGTGTCATTGGCTACATCGCTTTCTTGTTCCAAAAAGCTGACTTGTTTGCCCCTATTCTTGCGTGATCTATTAGAGTAAAACATGGGTCTTCTCCAAGTATAGACTCTATCGTTTTCATAGTCTATTCTATCACGGGTCATTTTGCCTTTCTTGTTCTCGATGACTAGCTTTTCCATTTTATCCAATCTCTTATTGAGCCGCCCATCCAGTTCTGGAAAGTTTATGTGGGATTGCAGGGTGGTTAAATCCTTTTGTATTGTGCACATTTCAGCCTGTAATGCTTCAACTTCTTTCTTCTTGGATGACACCAAGATGCTCATAAGTTTAAATGAGCAAGTATTGAGTGTGTCTGTCCATTCTTTCTTCAGACTGTCATCAAACAATTCTGAGGAAGGAAATTTGTTGATTCTTAATCCACGCAGGATTTGTGAAAGAGAGATGTATTCTGACAAAAAGCTGATATCCCAATACGACCTGATTTCCTTGGCCATTAAACTTTCCAATTTTCTGAACTGGTGTATAAGTGAGATCCCATCATCGTCAGTAGAAAGAAAAGTGTGTTGCTGTGATTTTGTCCTCAAGGGGTTGCTTGAAGGTGCCATTAAAGTTCTGCTGTAGCCAGTGTCTGCTGTGGATGAAATTGGTGTGATCTGATCCATAGAGAGGCTTGCCTCCATTTGAAACGACCGAGAAAAAGGGCAAAAAGCAAGATGAAGTGGATGTGAAGAGCTGATGATTTGCCGAAAAAAGGTTCCGTGCTGGTGAATAAATGCAAAGTCCAGAAATTGAAGGTAGGAAGAAATGAACACCTCTCTAGGAACTCTTAATGGGCCAAAAGTAGATCAATCTCGGTTTGGAGGTCACAGGTGCTGGCTTAATGCTGATCGCAATGGACATGAATGGATTCTGGACAGCCGCACTCAAATAATAGCCTTATTTATTGAAGAATGCACATCAAAATTCAAAAGATCACAGCAGACAAAAACGAGCTGACGTTTCACACTGGCATCAGTGCTTACTCATATCCTGCCTTTTAAGTGCCTGCTCATTCCCCTCCAGCCAGGCTGAAGCTTCCTTAGCGGATTCAAAAACCTGTGCTTGGCCTCTCACTACTGTCCAGAGTTTCGCTGGATACAGCATGGCATATGGGAGCTGTAGAAGTCGCAGCCTGCGCTTGACATCCGTGAACTTGGCCCTGCGTCTCTGGACTTCTGCCGAAAAGTCCGGGTAAAAGGACACACTGGTACCATTGTGTAAAATGTTAGCCTTTTCACATGCTTGATGCTGCACAGCTTCTCGATCTCTATAATGGAGTATTCTCGCCAAGATGGATCTGGGGGGCCCCCCTGGTGGAAGCAGGTGCGAGGGCACTCTGTGAGCGCGTCCCACCGTGGAAAAGGGAGAAAAGGCATTTTTGCCCAAAATTTCCACCAGCCAATTTTCAACATACACAGTGGGGTCCCTACCCTCCACCCACCCAGGCAACCCCACTATGCGTATATTGTTTCGCCTTAAGCGATTTTCCATGTCCTCAGCACAATCATTTGCTTCCTTGGCTAGCTGCAACGCAGCTCTGGTGTCCTGCGCCTTGGGTGGCAACTGATCCTCCATTTCACTGACCCTACTTTCCACTGCGGTGGTACGCTCACGTATCTTTTTTGCATGTCCTGTCTTAATAGTGACACATCCTCTCTCAGGCCCCCAAACTGTTCCTTAGAGTGTTAACAGAGCCTGTACAATTATTCACAGCCCTAAGGCTATCAGCCAAGGTGGGTTGCACAGTGTCTTGTTCTGCTGGGCTATGTGGTTCTCCAGGTGTGTGAGCTATCTGCTCCCCCTCCACTTCACCCCAGTGTACAGGGAGAATGACTGCCTGCATGTCCACTTGCTGGTGCTGTGTCTCCCCAGAGCAGGATGGCTGCTCCATCCCCAGGGTCCCAGACATCTTTTGTGCGTAGTACACCATATCCCTAGGGGCATCTTTAGCCTGGGGTTTAAGTGCCTTACTTGTTTTATGGCTTGCGTCCTTCATTTTGTCTGGTCTGCGCGGTGTGCTTTTCACTGAGGACACCGCGGCACCATCTTGGATCTCCAGGCCCGCGATCTCAATCTGTCCTTTTCGGGACATTTCCCTGGTGCAGAGAGCCGGCGGATGTTCCCCTGGGGTCTCCGCGTTGTAGCCATGCTGGTGGTTTGGAGTCAATGTGTGGGCTGGGAGCTGTGGGAGATGCGTCCTCTCACATGCCTCACATGCCGTATATTTAAATGCGTTACTGCAAGTTTAACGCCGTATACTTCATTGTGCTACTGCAAGTTTAATGCCATAGATTTCATTGCGTTACTGCAAGTTTAATGCCGTATAGTTCTGTGCATTACTGCACGTTTCACGCAGTATATTCCAGTGCATTACTGCAGGTTTAACGCTGTATATTTCATTGCATTACTGCAAGTTTAACACTGTATATTTAATTGCGTTACTGCAAGTTTAACGCTGCATGATTCATTACATTACTGCAAGTTTGACGCCATAGATTTCATTGCGCTACTGCAAGTTTAGCATTGATTATTATATGGCGATTCTGCAAGTTTAACGCCAAACAGTTCTATGTGTTACTGCAAGATTAATGCTGTATATTTCCTTGTGTTACTGCAAGTTTAACGCTATATAGTTCTGTGCATTACTGCAAGTTTATCGCTGTATAGTTCTGTGCATTACTGCACGTTTAGCGCCGTATATTTACTGCAGTAACACACTGGAATATACTCCGTCAAACGTGTAGTAACACACAGAACTATATGGTGTTAAACTTGCAGTAACGCAATTAAATCTATTTAAGTTTAACACCGTATAGTTCTGTGCATTACTGCAAGTTTAACGCTGTATATTTCTTTGGATTACTGCAAGTTTAATTCTGTATATTTCATTTCGGTACTGCAAGTTTAATGCCATATATTTAAATGCGTTACTGCAAGTTTAACGTTGTATATTTCATTGCGTTACTGCAAGTTTAATGCCATATAGTTCTGTGCATTACTGCAAGTTTAACACCGTATATTTAATTGTGCTACTGCAAGTTTAACGCCGTATATTTCTTTGGATTACTGCAAGTTTACCAGTGTATAAATATAATTGTGTTACTGCATGTTTAACACTATATAGTTCTGTGCGTTACTGCAAGTTTATCGCTGTATAGTTCTTTGCGTTACTGCAAGCTTAACGTTGTATATTTACTGCAGTAACGCACTGGAATATACTGCTTCAAACGTGCAGTAATGCACAGAACTATATGGCGTTAAACTTGCAGTAACGCAATGAAATCTATGGTGTTAAACTTGTTACTGCAAGTTTAACTCTATAGATTTAATTGCGTTACTGCAAGTTTAATGCTATATAGTTCTGTGCGTTACTGCAAGTTTAACGCTGTATATTTCATTGCATTACTGCAAGTTTAACGCCATATAGTTATGTGCATTACTGAATGTTTGATGCAGTATATGTCAGTGTGTTACTACACGTTTAACGCCATATAGTTCTGTGCGTTACTGCAAGTTTAGCACTGTATACTTCATTGCATTACTGCAAGTTTAACGCCATACAGTTCTGTGCATTACTGCAAGTTTAACACCCTATATTTCATTGCAATACTGCAAGTTTAACACTATATAGTTCTGTGTGTTACTGCAAGTTTATCGCTGTATAGTTCTTTTGCGTTACTGCAAATTTTGCGCCGTATAGTTACTGCAGTAATGCACTGGAATATACTAAAACATGCAGTAACACATAGAACTATATGGCGTTAAACTTGCAGTAACGCAATGAAATCTATGGTGTTAAACTTTCAGTTACTGTAAGTTTTTTTTTTTTTTAAATTGTAGTTTTTATTGAGAGTTTTCCAAAAAATAGACAGAGTATACAAATAACTGAATTACAATCAAAGTGTAAAAGTACAAACAATAAGTGTCCATGTATACAGAGCACAAGAGTGTTCTGTAAATCTCATCAGAAGGTAAAAGCAACTCATCTGTGTGTAAAGCATAGGTCCAGGCAATGTAATTTATGATTTACTGGGTAGCGGAGATGTACCAAATTCCGATTGATCCCAGGGTGGATACTGTCATGGATAGAGGCGGTCAAATAGTCCATCCCTCGAATCTCAGCTATTAATTGTAAAAACCTAGACCATGGGGGAATGGTGAACTGGACAGCCAACATAATGGAATGAGCCACTAGGAGAATGTTTGCAATCAGCCATTTGTCTTTTTTTGTAATACCTGAGAAAGGAAGTCCTAAAAGATAATTTAGGGGATCAAGCGGGAGGGACACATCCACCACCCTTTGTATTATCAGCATTACCTCATGCCAAAAAGGCTGTATCATGGAACATTGCCAAAATATATGAAATAAAGATCCTACATTGGTCTCACATCGCCAGCAATTCGCCGAGGAGGGTCGAATTTGTGAATGACTTCAGGGGTCTTGTACCAAAACATGAGCACCTTAATGGACATTTCCCTATGCAAAACACATCTTGAGGACTTGAAAGTGGAGGACCAGATCCTATCCCACATTTGGGAACTAATAGGTCTGCCTATTAAATTAGGCCATCTTCTCGTATATCGATGTGTGTTTTCAGTGAGAGGGGTTGACTCATGGAGGATATGGTGTATAGAGGATATTAGGTGTAGTTGTTGAGGGCCCTAAGCACATAGATATTCAAAAGGAGTGGGTTTATCTAGGGTCAAGAGCGGGGACTGAGAATGGAAAATCTGTAAGTAGAAGTGAAAAAGATGTGGGGGATACCAAATTTCTCACGTAGAGTATCAAAACTGTGTAGCCTGTGGAAGATTGGGTGCACCAAGTTCCGAAGCTGGAACAAAGAAGCCTCTATCCAGGGGAATACCCTACCCAGGGACAGACTGTCTGCTATGGAGGGATTGAAGAGAACATTCGTAACGGGAGAACAAGGTGAAATAAGAGGGACATTTTTAAGACATTTACGCCAGATATTCAAAGTAAAATTCATTGGAGCAGTACATTGATGTCTATAGATGGGATCCAGTGAGGGAGAGGGAGACCAAGCTAAAGAGCATGGGTGTACCAGATACAATACTCCTTTCTCAATAGCGGTCCAGTGGTTAGGAGCGTGGAAAGAGGACCATAAGGCAATGACCCTTAAATGTGAAGCATAGTAATTAACAATATCCGGTGCTCCCAAACCCCCCCAGATCTTTTTGTGAAAATCACTGAACTCTCTATACGGTAGAGCTGCACGATTAATCGTACATAGAATCGCGATTTCGATTCCCCCCCCCCCCCCCCCGCGATCTACAGTCTGGATTATCTCGATTTTTTTAACATAGCCTGAACAGGCTTATCGGAGGAGAAGCAGCCGGGAACCGCCGTCGGGAACCAGCGTGGAACGCATATGGCGCTGATGGCGCCGATATCGGAACTGACGTCAGTCAGCAGATCAGAGAGTGTGCCTGTGCGTGGGCGGAACCACGCTTACTCGAGAGCGCCGGCAAACACTGACTGCAGTGACTGGCTGCGTGCAGTCTGCCTATGAGAAACTTTTCCGTTTCAGCTGCTTCAATCGCCTTGCCATATACCAGGTACAAACTTGATCTCATTCTTTAAAAGTACTTCTTCTCATTCTAGTCATTTACAGAACAATAGCATCATTATTGACCCAGGTTTCACTTCATGTCTGTGCATGGTTTGTTCTGCAGGTTTATAGCCATTTGAAGAGACTGGGCTACATTGTCTAAATCACACGCTTTAACCCAAGGTAATGGTGACATTTTAATTTAGTTTTTTCTCTGGGTAACAAAACGTCTAACTACAATTCTTGATCATACTGTTTTCCTCTCTCCCTGCAATTTTAAATAACTGTAGTCTATGCTGACATTGTAATTATCCAAGATAATTATTCTGAGTACACATAATGTGGGCAAATAATAAAACTTCCTGCACCATTATAAGGTTGCAGGAAAACATCAAAAGTTGCTTGGGCCACATTATCTAAGCATACTGTGATACACCTGTTTCAGGTCTATTTTTTCAAAGTGAAATACAGTAAAGTACTAGTACAGGTCTGCCCCTAATTAACCACTTCAGCCCCGGAAGATTTGGCTGCTCCATGACCAGGCCATGTTTTGCGATACGGCACTGCGTCGCTTTAACTGAAAATTGTTCAGTTGTGCGACGGTTGTACCCAAACAAAATTGCCATCCTCTTTTTCCCACAAATAGAACTTTCTTTTGGTGTTATTTGATCATCTCTGCGTTTTTTTTTATAGTGCAAAAAATAAAAAAACAATTTTGACAAAAACAATATTTTGTACTTTTTGCTATAATTTAAAAAAAAAAAAAAAGCTACTTTTTTTCCTCAGTTTAGGCCGATATGTATTCTTCTACATATTTTTGGTAATAAAACCCGCCCACTTCGCACCCTATATTGCTGAATTTTAAAAACAAACGCGCCATTCGTTTGTGCCACGTTTGTGATGGTTTGTGCCGCAAAAATGAACATATGTGCCGCTTTGGTTGCAGAGATATTGTGCGTTATATTTGCTGAAACTGCGCCCACTTCTCACCCCATATTGCTGAATTTTAAAAACAAATGCGCCATTCATTTGTGCCACGTTTGTGCTGGTTTGTGCCGCAAAAATAAACGTTTGTGCCGCTTTGGATGCGGAGATATTAAGTGGTATATGTTGTCAAACCACACTGACTTTACACCTCGTTATTAAATCTTACATACAACTAGATTTATTTGTTCACGGTTTGTTAAGATTTGGTGGATATTCTACATGATGTTTTACTTCACATGCATAGTTTTGCCACCCCCACTGGGTTCCCCCCCCCTTCCAATTCTCTGGCGATGACTGGAAGAACAGACGGAGGAGGAAATCTGGGGAGGAGGCGGGCACAGCCAGCTTTCAATCAGGCGGCAGGGAGGATCTCGACAGTATTGTCGGTATCTGTCCCGGCTGCAGCACGGCTCTGCGCTGTCAGGATATAGTGGACAATAGCCCGCCACATGCACATGAGTTTTTTTGTCACAGGAGAACGTACTATATGTCATCTTGTGAACAAAAAGAAAACTAAGGCCAAAAGAGGTTGGGCCATAGTTCTCTTTTAACAAAAGTTTAAACCAGGTGTTAACCAAGCAAAACAGCACTCCAGCAAATTCTCTTATATAAGTCACTTCTTTATTTAATTGCTTTTTTTGTAAAACATCTATGTCAGTAAATATTCTTTTCCTGACAGACTCCATGGCAGACTACGTGTGGGTTAACCCCGCCTCCTCTCCAATGCTATAGGACCCCTATTCCATAAATTTGAGCTCACCACTAGAGACTGTTCCGTAATAAGCCAACTCATGACTAAAGGGTGGGAACTCCATCTGCCATGGAGTCCATCAGGAAAGGAAAATTATAGTAAGTATTTGACAATAAATTTTCCGTTTTCCAGACAGACTTAATGGCAGACTACGTAGCCAAACCACACGGGTGGGTATGCTGATAAAAAGAAGTTTAATTCTCCCCGTCAACCAACTGGGTTCTTAAACCGAAGATCGAAGAGGATAGAGAAGCAGGTTCTATGCAATAGTGTGACATAAAGGTGTTAATGGAGGCCCATGAGGCCGCCTTGTAGATGACATCAGGAGCCACATGCAGGGCTGCTGCCCACGAAGCCGCCATACTCCTGGTAGAGTGTGCTGTCACCGCCTCTGGAGGAGCCAGGCCCTTAGCCCTATAAGCCTGCTAGATAGACTAGATTCAGGTCGCAATCATTCTGGACAAAGCCCGTTTCCCCTTGTTGTTGCTGGAGTGTAGAGATATTCCTTCAGCATTTCGCCTACATCCAGACGATGCACTTCAGAGGAACCTGGGGTCCTGAATGTAGGTAGGAAAATGTCTTGGTCCTCATGGAACACTGAAAAGTCTTCGGATTTGAGCCAAGCATAGGGATGAGGACCACCCGCTCTGGGAAGAAAGTCATGAATGTTTCTTCATGACCCAAGGACCCAATCTCAGAAACCCTTTTAGCCAAAGTGATGGCTACTAGAAAGGCGGCTCTTGCAGAAAAGTCCTTAATAGAAAGATCCCGCGGTGCTTAGTCCAGACAATTGAGGACCAGGGGAAGATCCCATCTGGGGAATCTTGGTCTTCTTGGGGGCCTGAGTCTGGTTGCCCCACAGAAAAACTGCAGAGTTAGAGGGTGAACAGCCCACGATGTACCAGAGAAGGCCGACAAGGCATAGACTTGGACCCTGAGAGAGTTGATGGACAGAGACAGATCTAGAGTGGATTGAGGAAAGCTGAAAATATCCTGGGATTCCTGGGTCCCTGAATGATCTGCCCGTAGAGGATGAGAATTTGACAAACTTGGCCCAAATTCTCTCATAGACTTTATTCGTGCTTGCCCTTCTCGAGCCCATGAGGGTGGAAATGACTCCTGAAGCACACCCGAGAGACTCCAGCCTTTCCCTCTGAAGAACCAGACCATCAGTCTCAATAATGCGGGACAAGGGTGCAGGACTGTCCCCCTGAGAAAGAAGGTCTGGCCTGAGAGGAAGAGGTAGCGGGTCCCGGAAGCTGAGCTGGGTCAGGAGGGGAAACCATGGCCTGTTCGGCCAGTAAGGTGCTATCATCACCACCTCGACCGCCTCCGATTGAAGCCTCCGTAAGGATCTGAGGATGATCGGGAATGGGGAAAAGGCGTACGCCCTGTTGGAGCTTCCACTGATCTGTCAGGGCATCTATTCCGAAGGCCTGGCTGCAATCTACTTTGGGATTGACTCCCAATGACAGGATCCACTTGAACGTCTGAGCATGCAGTGACCACTCGTTGTTGTCCAGCTGAGTGCGCGACAGGAAGTCCGCTTGGACATTCTAGACTCCAGGGACGAAGACAGTGGAAATATTGGCCAGATTTTTCTGAGCCCAGGACATGATCGGCTCGACTTCTTGGAGCAGGGTAGAGCTCCGAATGCCCCCCTGTCTCTTCACATATGAGACCGCTGTGGTGTCATCCATCTTCAGTAAAATTGACTTCCCCTTCAGGAGATGAGTGAAAGATTGGAGGGCAGACCAGGCTGCCCGTAACTCCAGGACATTCGGTTGTGAAGACGGGCACCCCTCTTGCCTTGAGCAAGTTCTGACCCGCAAAGGGCTCCCCAACCAGTACCACTGGCATTGGTCAAGACCCTGACCCACGAGACAGAGGTGATGGAGTGGCAGGTAAGCAGATTTCTGCACTGGAGCCACCAGAAGAGGCTGTTCCTTATAACTGAAGTTATGTGAATAGACTGATTGTCGTCCCCCGAATTCCATTGTTGAAGAAACCCTATCTGAAAAGGGCGTAATCTCCCCAGAGACCACATGACCATGGGGGTTGTAGAGACCATTGTGCCAATAATCTTTAAGCATTGCGAGGCTTTTAGGTGTGAAGAGTTCTGAGCTCGTAAAATTCTTCCTTGAATGACTGGAATATTTTCCAAGGGGAGAGAGATGGAACTTTCTACCGTGTGGAACTAAGTACAGTATATCAGGCACTGGACTGGTTCCAGATTGCTTTTTCCCAGACGTGCTGGAAGAGAAGCAGACGCGCCCCCACCCGACCCGCCTGGGCAGGCCCAAACTCGAAGTGGCTTAGCCGGCTTTCATCCACTGGACGCCTGGCTCTTAGCGGGCTTCTGGAAGGATGCCTGTCTTCTGCTCCAATTCCTTCTGATATCTCAGCCGGGCCTGTAAGAGCGTGCTTCCCTTGAAAGCTCAGTACTATCAGTACTCAGTTCTGTGCTGAGGCCTTGTCATGAAAGGCATCTTGTTAGCACAGCCGTCGGCAGAAGATAGATTAACAGAACCACTGTTGATAGAGCCAGAGGACGCATGCGGGTGCGCGCTAGTACGAACGGGTGTACGCGGGTGCACGATGGTAGGAACGGGCATGTACGATCGGTAGACGAGCGCGCAGATGTGCAATGTGACAGCATTTGGCACCATTAGGCCTATTTAAAGGAGCCTGTCAGCATGCTTTCTTGCTGTCCAGTCTACAGTGTTTCCTGTGACCCTAAGCTACCTGTATACCTGCCTACCTGCTTCCTGTTTACCCGGCCTGCTCCTGACTACTCCTGTTTGCTGCCAGTCCCCGACCCCGGCTTGTTTGACTATTCTCCTGCCTTTTCCTACGGTTATCCGCTACCTGCCTGTTGCCGACCCGGTCTGTATCCTGACTACTCTTCTGCCTCCGTTTGGTACCTGCTTGCCCGCCAGTGTTGACCCGGCCTGTCTGACCCTGCTTGTGCTCCAGCTGAACTACAGAACACCTCCCTGCTGCCTGCTGTTCTGGGGTTCCTGCCTACTACAGTGCTTCTCCTTACAGCCAGTGGTTCCAGTGTTCCTGCCAGAGTTCTGGTGCATCTTCTTACAGTCTGCTGTTCCAGTGCTCCAGCTGATCTACAGAACACCTCCTTGCTGCCTGCTGTTCCTGAGTTCCTGCCTGCTACAGTGCTTCTCCTCACAGCTAGTGGTTCCAGTGTTCCTGCCAGTGTTCCGGTGCATCTTCTTACAGTCTGCTGTTCCAGTGCTCCAGTTGAACTACAGAACACCTGCCACCTGCCAGGCACTTGTGGCCCCCTGTGCTATTGAGTCCCTGTTTCCTCTATCAGGGGTTCTTGAGCCAGAGGCACACGAGAGGCCACTCCCTGCACTCTGGGCTCCGCCATCAGGTACGTGACAGTACCAGACAGCCATGTCCAAGCCCACGCAGGGAGCCTCTCCCATGGACGAGCTCTGCCGCCATCTTGCTGGACTTACCCAAGCAGTAAAAAGCCTACAAGAGGGCTATACCCAACTGGAAGGCTGAATCCAAGCTTTAGCAGCATCCACACCCCCTGCTTCCGGGACTTCTGCTGCGCCCTCAGTGGTGATGATGCCACCTGAACCCAGGGTCCCCACGCCTGAAAGATTTTTGGGCAACTGGAGTAAATTCAGGACTTTCCGTAATTCATGTGAACTCTTTTTTGCTCTTCAGCCAAGGACTTTCTCCCTGGAGGCTACTAAAGTGGGGTTCGTGATCTCGCTGTTGTCAGGCGAGCCCCAGTCCTGGGCCCATCGTCTTCTAGAGAAGAAGGATGTTTCACTAGATACCTTAAACGGCTTCTTTCAGGCCATGTCATTGCTATATGAGGATCCTCAATTAACCACCACTGCAGAGGTGGCTTTGCATGCTCTACAACAAGGCCGCAGGCCTGTGGAGGACTACGTGTCGGAATTCAGACGTTGGAGTTCTGACACGAACTGGAATAATGCTGCCTTACAGTACCAGTTCCGTATGGGCCTTTCAGAATCTTTAAAGGACGAACTGCCCTGAGTGGGCATTCCAGAGACTCTAGAGGGTCTCATAGACCTCTCTATCCAGATAGACAGACGCCTGAGGGAAAGGCATACGGAGCGATCCTCTGGTCCTTCTCGTCCTGTCTGGATGTTGCCCCGTGTGCCTAGTTCTTCCCACTCTGCTTCTCCAGCTTCAACCACCGTTGCTTCAGATACTCCAGAACCGATGCAGTTGGGCCTCTTATGCCCTTCACTTACTCCTGAAGAGCATAAACGCCGTCGGGCTGGTAACCTGTGGCTGTACTGCGGGGAATCTGGACATTTTGTACGGACATGCCCGGTAAAGCTTCATAAGTGCTTTTCTATTTCCCCTGCTCTTACCCCTGCTGTACTGAATGACGTTTCTCTTACAGCTCCCAGGAGGGAATATACCAACCAGCGCTATCATTGATTCCGGGGCCTGCAGCGGTTTCATTGACTTGTCCTTCGCTTTCAGACATCACATTCCCCTTCGGCCCAGAGTGAAAGGACTTTCAGTATATTTGGCCGATGGCTCTACCCTCATATCAGGGCCAGTAACCCAGGAGATTGTACCTCTGCATACCACCATTGCCGGCACTCATCAAGAGCTACTTCGTCTAGATGTCATTGAGTCTCCTCCATTTCCCATCATACTAGGCATGCCGTGGCTGAAGGCCCATAGTCCGCAAATTGATTGGACCTCAGGGAAGATTGAGTTCGTATCCTCTTACTGCCATCAACACTGTCTACCAGAAGTCACCAATGCCCCTTCTTCCCTACTATGCATGGAAACTGACACCGAAACCTGTCGAATTGTACCTGAAGCCTACCACAGCTTTTTGGATGTTTTCAGTCAAAAGTGGGCTGAGATCCTTCCTCCCCACTGGCCATACGATTGCCCAATTGAACTTCTTCCAGGGACAGAGATTCCTTTTGGGAGGATTTTTCCTTTGGTATCGTTTTATTGATGATTTATTCATGGTATGGACGGGTCCTAGGGACAAACTTTTACAATTTTTACGCCAACTTGACAACAACGACCTAAACCTTAAATTTACTTTCAAAATCGAGACTGAGCAAATCCCCTTCCTTGACCTACTGATTATCAAACAACCGGATGGAACTTTGGGCACTGACCTCTACAGAAAACCCACTGCTGGGAATACCTTGTTATTTGCCACCAGCGCACACCCGAGCTCCTTGGTACAGAGCATACCCTATGCCCAGTACCTACGTTTACGTAGGAACTGTACACACGACAGCGACTTCAAACGTCAGGCCAGAGCATTACGTGAACGCCTTTTACGACGGGGTTACTCCTCTACCAATTTGCGTAAAGCATATAATAAGTCTTTATCACGCTCCCGGACCTCCCTACTCTTCAAAGGCAGGGAACCTTCCCCCTCCACAGAAACCGTAAGATTCATCACGACCTATTCTGCACACCACAACTTACTTCGTAATATTCTAACCAAACATTGGCACCTCTTGGCTGAACATCACACACTGACTAAATATATTCGACACACACCGGAAGTGGTCTTCCGTAGAGCGCGGTCGCTACGTGATCAATTAACTGCCAGCCATTATAATCCCACCAGACCCTTGAGGAGTGGTCCCAACGGCACATTTCAATGCGGGGAGTGCCCCCGATGCCCTTGGGTCCATGAAAGTAGAACTGTGGTTCTACCTAATGGGGAGATTCTGGTCCCACGGACCTTTGACAACTGCGGTACAAAAGGGGTGATTTATCTCATGAACTGTGTATGTAAAGCCTTTTATGTGGGCAAAACAATTTGGGAATTTAGACAGAGAATTGGTGACCACCTCTATGATTCAGAAAATGGCAAACTGACCACCATCGGCCGACACATTGGCCTGCACCATAGATTCGACAACTCCGTGGCCAGATTTCTGGTGCTGGAGGTGGTTCAACCCAGTCCTAGGGGTGGCGATTGGGATCGCTCGATACTCCAAAGGGAATCCCTTTGGATCGAGCGACTCAATGCCACCATCCCCCCCGGCCTAAACGAGTCAGTGTCTTATAGGACCTTTTTATGAGGCCTTGTCTCATTGTTCCCCCCCCATTTCCTTCTTCCCCCTTCCCTCGCCCCACCCTACCTTCCCCTCCCTCTCCCCTTTCATCCGTGCCTCCCCTTTCCCCCTCCCCCCCTCCTTCCCTCGCTCCCTTCCTTCTCCTAACCCTTCCCCCCCCTTTTTCCTCCCCTTCCCCCCCCCCCCTCCTCCCCCCTCTTTCCTCCCCCTCCCTTCCCCCTCCCTCCTCCCTTCTCCCTTCCCACCACCAGGTACCTGCCATCTTTCCCTCCCCAAACCAGCAACCCGTTACCCGACTCCCCACCCCATCCGATCCAGCTCCCTTCTCCCTCCCTCCCTTCCCCCCCTTCCCTTGTCTGGGTTCGTCCCTTCCTTCCCCCCCTCCCTTCTTCCTCCCCCTTCTTCCTTCCCCCCCTTTTTTCCCCCCCTCCTTCCTTCCCCCTTTCCCTCCCCCCCTTTTCCCTCCCCCCCTTCCCCCCTTGTCCCTTGTCATTATTGGGATTTACCGTTATGTATGATGCCTTCCCTGCTTAAGGTTTACCCTTAGTGCTGTTGCTTGCTGACACCCCGATGCCTATATACAGAATCAATGCACTGTTTTTTTTTTCTTATTTATCATTGTTTTATTATGTTGTAATTTCTATTGCTGTTCAAGGATAACCTCTCCCCCGTTATCAGGCTCTGTTGGTCACTGTTTTGCTCCGATTCTTCTCCCTGCGACGGACACATGTTCGCCCTGGCAGCCTTAGGGCTGCTTGTGTCTCCATGTCTGGGAATTCGATTCCCTTTGACAGGAGCACGCGCTTGCGCAGCAGCACTTTGTGCACCTGCGCAGTGCGGGCGAACAGACCCGGCTACGTCAGAGACCGCCCCCGTCACGCCGTCCCTGACTTCCGGGTTGGGGTGCTCTTATAGTGGCCGGTCATGGCCGCTGTACGAGTCTACAGCCTCCTGACGCTGCGCTAGTGGAGGATCACTCCTCTGGGTAAGCCTTGTCCCCCTTCTCTTTCCCTGTTATCATTCAAACTGTTCCTTCACTTTTTACCCTGGTCCCGCACTAGTTCATCTAGTGCGGCCTCTCTGTGTAACTCCACCTGCAGTGTTATTGTATCCCTGCTCATTGCCATATCCACATTGTTTCCCCTCTTTTGGTGACCAGTACCCCCCAACCAGGTATTGATTGTTTCATACCTACTGCCAGTCCGCATTACCCCATACAATTGTAAATCTTACTCTACCTATCCCCAGTGTGTTGCATTTATATCGCTTTTTACCTGTGGATTAACCCCTTATATATCTGCGGATGGTAATTTTAATATAAATTTCGATTTCAGTTGCTGCTGTGACCTCCCTCTCTCCTTACACATCAATGGTTCCAGCCTTGGGGGGCTTTCATTGCTATTAGTTTATGGTTTTTTCGACCTCTCTGCTATACGGTCCTCTCATTATGATGTCCTCACCTATCCCAGCTCATGCGTCCTTTAACCAATGAACTTTCTAGTGGTGAGTGCCAGCCCTAAACACCTGTGTGCAGTTTCCTTCAGTTCTTACCTGTCCCTTACACAGATGGATTCATTGGGTTCCTTTTTTCCTCTTGACCCCTCACTGTCCCCTCTATTCTTCAAACCCCCCCCCCCTCCCTCCTTCCTCCTCCCTATCCCTCTGCACTTCTCTCCTTTCTATCACCACCAATTTCCTCCTGCTCCTCTCCTGCACACTGGCTTCGGAATTTTTTATAGCTATATCACTGGCACCCCTATATTCCATCTTTCTTTGGATATTTTTTTAGTCTGGTGACCTGTATAATCCAACCATTTAAAATTTATCCACCAGAGGCTGTTTGCTATCCCCTGTGTTCGCCGCAGGGGGAATTACATGGGGCCTTACATACCCACAGAGAATCCCTGAACGGGTGAGCTTATCCTTATTGTATACAATTTGTATGTAATTGTTTAATGTATTATTAATGATTTTGCTGCGATAATAACTTCTTTATACACCTTTTGATTTGCTTGTATTTATTACAACTATTTTATGTTGCACTATAGATATGGCTCTCCTGAGGAAGCGGTGAAAACCGCGAAACCGGTCGAGAATTCAAGCTATGTATGTATTTACCATCAATATTGGGTGTAATCCATATGGTTGTATATATTGCCTTTGCTTTGAATTGCAACTGTATGTGACATTGTAATAACCTTTTAATATTGTTTCTATTAAAATTGAAATTTTATCAAACTGTTATTTCCCTCTTTACCTTTCCTTACTTAGTACATAGTTACACTGAGTACCGCAATAGTCCCCCTTTCCCCTGTTGGGGGGTGGAGACATCGGCTGACAGGAGCAGCTAACTGCGGCCGTCCCCTACCCCCTGCCTCTCCTTGAACTTGACACTTGGGATGATGGTACTTTTACCCTTTAATATAATTCCTTTAACTTAGGCGTTCTTCCCTATAGGATTTTTCCTTTGTCAGAACTAGAACTAGGGGCATTAAAGACTTATATTGATGACAATCTGGAGAAAGGGTTCATCCGACCCTCCACGTCCCTGGCAGGAGCAGGAATCTTCTTCGTGGAGAAGAAAGACCATTCTCTACGCCCTTGTGTGGATTATCGGGCACTTAATAAAATCACAATTAAATACCGATACCCTTTGCCCTTGGTGCCAGAACTTTTTCAAAGACTAGGGTCTGCAGTAGTGTTCTCCAAGCTGGATCTTCGTGGTGCCTACAACCTTGTCCACATTCGTAGAGGAGACGAATGGAAGACGGCTTTCCGTACCCGGTTTGGGCACTTTGAATATTTAGTCATGCCCTTTGGACTTTGTAATGCTCCTGCTACATTTCGACACTTTGTGAATAACATCTTCAGAGACTATCTTGATCTGTTTGTTATTATCTATTTAGATGATATCCTGATTTTTTCTTCTTCTTTAGCTGAGCATCGTGAACATGTCAGAAATGTTTTGACTCGACTTCGGCTGCATGGCCTCTACGTCAAACCTGAGAAATGTGTCTTTGAACAAGAGAGTATCCAGTTCCTTGGTCTAATTATCTATGTAGAGGGTATAAAGATGGACCCTCAGAAGGTCTCCACTATTCTGGACTGGCCCGCTCCTACTGACAAAAAGGGAATCCAACGTTTTGTAGGTTTTGTGAATTTCTGCAGGAAATTCATCAAAGGATTCTCCACCATCATTTCTCCCATTACAAGGTTAACCAAGCAGGGCCTTAAGTTCCATTGGTCTACTGAAGCTCAGGCGGCCTTCACAATGCTAAAGGATCTGTTTGTTTCAGCCTCAGTCTTAAAGCACCCTGATTCCACATTACCATACATTTTGGAGGTGGACGCCTCAGAAATAGCGGTTGGTGCAGTGCTTTCCCAGAGACAGGGGCCTAGGGCTCTTTTGCACCCAATCGCTTTTTCTTCTCGCAAATTATCTGAAGCAGAGAGAAATTATGATGTGGGTGATCAAGAGTTGTTGGCGATTAAAGCTGCGCTTGAGGAGTGGCGATATCTCCTGGAGGGAGCAGCTCATCCAATTCTTGTTTATACAGATCACAAGAATCTGGAATATTTAAAGACTGCCAAGAGATTACGACAGGCTAGGTGGGCACTTTTCTTTACCAGATTTTCATCCCACATAACCTATCGCCCCGGATCAAAGAACACCAAGCCTGACGCACTGTCACGAATGTACAACGGACCTGAAGCATCTCCATCTCCAGACACCATCTTGTCCTCAGGAAACTTTCTGTTGCTCCAAGGGGATCTACTCTCACAGATCAAGCAAGCCTCTAGGGACGCCTCTGCTCCACCTGATTCAGCCCTACAGGCCAGAGATGAGCTTCTTTAGTTCAAGGATAGGATCTTTGTACCCCAGGAGATGCGACCGGCAGTTCTTAGTTCCTGTCATGACCACATGTTGGCTGGCCATTTCGGCGTGCACAAGACATCTGAACTTCTTTAACGCACGTTCTGGTGGCCACAGTTAAGGAAAGATTGCAAGGACTATGTGGAAGCACGGCAGGTGCCGGCAGGGGCCAGCACAGAGGCGGGTGGAGACAAAGAGGAGCCGGCACTAGCAAAGAGTAGATGAGTGACAGTCAGGAAGGGTAGAGGGGGAAGTGCCAGGGAGGCTGATCCAGGACTGGAGCATCCCAATAAGTACGCTTCATTGAGTGACATTGGTGAAACCAGTCAGGGACCAGCACTGCTGGAGCTGAGGGACTCTCCTAGCTGCCGGGGGAAGAACTCCTCCAGTGAGAGTGGGGGGGCAGCAAAGGGAAAGGAAAGACAGATTCTGGTGGTAGGGGACTCAATTCTTAGAAGGACAGAGAGGACAATCTGTAACCAAGCCCTGAAGTGCCAAACAATATGTTGTCTAACGAGTGCTTGGGTTCGGCACATCACGGATCTTGTGGACAGATTACTGGGAGGGGTTGGGGAAGACCTGGCTGTCATGGTGCATGTTGGCACCAATCACAAGGTCAGAGGCAGATGGAGTGTCCTAAAGAACGATTTTAGGGACTTAGGAGTTAAATTGAGGAAAAGGACCTCCAAAGTAGTATTCTCAGGAATACTACCGGTACATCAAGCCACACCAGAAAGGCAGAGGGAGATTAGGGAAGTAAACAAGTGGCTGAAGAGCTGGTGTAGTAAGGAGGGGTTTGGGTTCCTGGAGGACTGGGCCGACTTCTCAGTCGGTAACCGGTACTATAGAAGGGACGGACTGCACCTAAATGAGGAGGGTGCAGATCTGCTGGGAATGAAGATGGCCAAAAAGTTAGAGGGGTTTTTAAACTAGGCGATGGGGGGAGGGTCCAGAGGCAGAGATAGCCAGCGCGGAAGATATTCCAGAGGGTAGTATTGGGGGCATTAGTGGTAGGTTAACCAAAGCACAAAAACACAAGGTGAGTATAGTAGCAAGTCCTAGTTGCAATCTCGAAACACCCAATACGAGGACAATATGCGACCGGTCTAAACTATGTGGCATGTTCACCAATGCCAGGAGCATGGCGGACAAGATGGGTGAACTAGAGATACTGTTGTACGAGGAATAAAATATATTGTGTAACAGCACTCAGTCCATGAATATAAGGGAAATAATATACCAATATATGTGCTTTTATGTGATTTTTATACCAGAATAAACACTGAAACCTAAGAGGCGCTTTCTTCTTTGATTTTTCATGACTGTTGTACGAGGAGGATTTGGATTTTGTGGGAATTTCAGAGACCTGGTTCAACAGCTCTCATGATTGGCTGGCAAACATTCAAGGGTATACCCTATACCACAAGGATAGAGAGGGTAAAAAAGGGGGAGGGGTATGTCTATATATCAAGAATAATGTACAAGTGAATGTGAGAGATGACATCACTGAGGGAGCTAGGGAGGAGGTGGAATCCTTATGGGTAGAGCTCCAAAGGGATGAAGCTAAGGGGAAAATAATACTGGGAGTATGCTATAGGCCCCCTAACCTGAGGGAGGAAGTGGAGACAGATCTCCTATCACAATTTGGATTAGCAGCAAGGATTGGAAGTGTTATCATAATGGGGGATTTTAATTATCCAGACATAGACTGGGCGAAGGGAACCACACATTCATTTAAGGCTCGCCAGTTCCTTAATGTCTTGCAGGACAATTTTATGGGTCAGATGGTAGACGCACCAACTAGAAATAAAGCATTACTGGATCTACTGAGTGATTACCAACAATACAGACCTGATCACGGATGTGGAAATACGGGGCAATTTAGGTAACAGCGATCACAGGTCAATTAGTTTCAGTATAAATCACACAAAGATGGGTTTGCTTTAAGAGCATATTAAATAAGGGCATTAGCCAATGTATCCCATTGGGTAATAAATTTAAAAGAGCAAACAAAAGTCCTGGATGGCTTAGCTCCAATGTAAAAATGCATATAAAAGCAAAGGAGAAGGCCTTCAAAAAATACAAGGTTGAGAGATCATCCTCAGCATTCAGACTTTATAAAGAATGCAACAAGAAATGTAAGGGTGTAATTTGGACAGCTAAGATAGAACATGAAAGACACATAGTGGAGGAGAGCAAAAAAAATCCCAAGAAATTCTTTAAGTATGTAAACAGTAAAAAAGGGAGGATAGACCATATTGGCCCAATAAAGAATGAGGAAGGACATCTGGTTACAAAGGATGGGGAGATGGTGAAGGTATTGAATTTATTCTTCTCCTCAGTCTTCACGAGTGAATCGGGGGGCTTCAGTAACCAAAACTGCAGTGTTTATCCTCATGACACAACACAGGAAGCACCTCCATGGTTAACAGAGGACAGAATTAAAATTAGACTTGAGAAACTTAACACTAATAAATCACCGGGACCAGATGGCTTGCATCCGAGGGTACTTAGGAGCTCAGTCAAGTGATTGCCAGACCCTTGTTCCTAATTTTTACAGACAGTCTACTGAATGGAATGGTACCAGCTGATTGGAAAAAAGCCAATGTAGCACCAATATTTAAAAAGGGTCCAAAATACATCCCTGGGAATTACAGACCAGTTAGCCTAACATCAATAGTATGTAAACTCTTGGAGGGGATGATAAGGGACTATATACAAGATATTAGTAATAAGAACGGTATCATTAGCAGTGATCAGCATGGATTCATGAAGAATCGTTCTTGCCAAACCAATCTATTAACCTTCTATGAGGAGGTGAGTTGCCATCTAGATAAAGTAAGGCCCGTAGACGTGGTGTATCTGGATTTTGCAAAAGCATTTGACACAGTTCCCACAAAATAAGGTCCGTTGGCATGAACCATAGGGTGAGTACATAGATTGAAAACTGGCTACAAGGGCGAGTTCAGAGGGTGGTGATAAATGGGGAGTACTCAGAATGGTCAGGGGTGGATAGTGGGGTTCCCCAGGGTTCTGTGCTGGGACCAATCCTATTTAATTTGTTCATAAACGACCTGGAGGATGGGATAAACAGTTCAATCTCTGTATTTGCAGATGATACTAAGCTAAGCAGGGCAATAACTTCTCCGCAGGATGTGGAAACCTTGCAAAAAGATCTGAACAAATTAATGGGGTGGGCAACTACATGGCAAATGAGGTTCAATGTAGAAAAATGTAAAATAATGCATTTGGGTGGCAAAAATATGAATGCAATCTATACACTGGGGGGAGAACTTCTGGGGGGATCTAGGATGGAAAAGGACCTGGGGGTCCTAGTAGATGATAGGCTCAGCAATGGCATGCAATGCCAAGCTGCTGCTAATAAAGCAAACAGAATATTGGCATGCATTAAAAAGGGGATCAACCTCAGAGATAAAACGATAATTCTTCACCTCTACAAGACTCTGGTCCGGCCACACCTGGAGTATGCTGTCCAGTTCTGGGCACCAGTCCTCAGGAAGGATGTACTGGAAATGGAGCGAGTACAATGAAGGGCAACAAAGCTAATAAAGGGTCTGGAGGATCTTAGTTATGAGGAAAGGTTGCGAGCACTGAACTTATTCTCTCTGGAGAAGAGACGCTTGAGAGGGGATATGATTTCAATATACAAATACCGTACTGGTGACCCCACAATAGGGATAAAACGTTTTCACAGAAGAGAGTTTAACAAGACTCACGGCCACTCATTAAATTAGAAGAAAAGAGGTTTAACCTTAAACTACGTAGAGGGTTCTTTACTGTAAGAGCGGCAAGGATGTGGAATTCCCTTCCACAGGCGGTGGTCTCAGCGGGGATCATTGATAGCTTCAAGAAACTATTAGATAAGTACCTGAATGACCGCAACATACAGGGATATATAATGTAATACTGACACATAATCACACACATAGGTTGGACTTGATGGACTTGTGTCTTTTTTCAACCTCACCTACTATGTAACTATGTAACTTGCATTCAAAACAAGGGCAGCAAGTGTAAGGCTTGGGGTCTGTTGAAGCCACTACCCGTCCCGGA
Source organism: Aquarana catesbeiana (assembly GCF_042186555.1). Classification (NCBI taxonomy): domain Eukaryota; kingdom Metazoa; phylum Chordata; class Amphibia; order Anura; family Ranidae; genus Aquarana; species Aquarana catesbeiana. The sequence goes on from NC_133332.1 coordinate 84,633,943, forward strand.
GAAGCCATGAAGTATGATCTCCATGGATTTTATTGTCGAGCTGCCACCTTCTGAAGGCTACACTACAATCTTTGTAGTGGTGGATAGATTATCAAAAATGGCTAATTTTCTTACCAATGAAAGGTGCACCTACTGCTGCTGAGACTGCAAGGACATTTATCAGGGAAGTGGTGAGGCTTCATGGCATTCCTGCAAATATTACTTTAGATTGGGGGGTGCAATTTACTTCCAAGTTTTGGAGGGCGCTTTGTGGATCTCTGAAAATTGACCTTTCCTTCTCCTCTGCCTATCACCCCCAAACAAATGGCCAGACGGAAAGAACAAATCAGATGCTGGAGCAGTATCTGCGCTGTTTTTCTTCTTTCTACCAGGACGATTGGGCTCCGCTTCTACCTCTTGCCGAATTTGCTTATAACAATTCTGTCCATTCTGCCACAAAGCAATCACCGTTCTTTGCAAATTATGGTTTCCATCCTCTGTTCCTGTCCAGTAATATCCCGGAGTGCCCAGTTCCAGCTGTCCAGGAGAATCTAAATTTCATTGAGTCAAATAATAAACTTCTGCAGGAGACTATGGCAAGGACTCAGAACTACAATAAAGAGGTGTTTGACAAGAAGAGAAGGGGGGAGATTGACCTCAAGCCCGGGGATCAGGTCTGGTTGTCTACGTTGAATTTAAGATTGGCATGTCCTTCCAAGAAATTGGGCCCTAAATGTGTGGGTCCCTTCCTAGTTCTAAGGAAGATTAATAATGTGGCCTATGAACTGAAGTTACCAGAGTCATTCCGGATCCACCCAGTCCTTCACGTGGTCCTACTCAAACCCAAGGTTCCTGATCCTTTTGTCAACCGGAAGGTCGATCCCCCTGAACCTGTGATAATTCACGGAGAAACTGAATATGAGGTTGAGTCCTTTCTGGATTGCAGGAAGAGACATAACCAAGTCCAGTTTTTGGTAACGTGGAAGGGGTACGGGTCAGAGGTGAACTCCTGGGAGCCGGAATCCAACATTCATACGAGGAGGTTGATTCTTGCCTTTAAAAGATCTCATCCAAGTAAGATAGCACAGTTGGGCATCCAGAGGCTGCCCCTTGGGGGGGGCAATGTCATGAAAGGTGTCCTGTTAGCACAGCCATCGGCGGAAGATCGGTTAACAGAACCACTGTTGATAGAGCCAGAGGACGCGTGCGGAGGCGAGTTGGCGCAAACGGACACATGCGGGTGCGCACTAGTACGAACGGGTGTACGCGGGTGCACGATGATACGAACGGGCACGTACGATCGGTACATGGGCGTGCACAAGTGCGCGCGAGTGCACGCAGACGTGCAGTATGACAGCGTTTGGCGCCATTAGGACTATTTAAAGGAGCCTGTCAGCATGCTTTCTTGCTGTCCGGTCTACAGCATTCCCTGTGACCCTAAGCTACCTGTATACCTGCCTACCTGCTTCCTGTTTACCCGGCCTGCTCCTGACTACTCCTTTGCTGCCAGTCCCCGACCCCGGCTTGTTTGACTATTCTCCTGCCTCTTCCTATGGTTATCCGCTACCTGCCTGTTGCCGACCCGGTCTGTATCCTGACTACTCTTCTGCCTCCGTTTGGTACCTGCTTGCCGCCAGTGTTGACCCGGCCTGTCTGACCCTGCTTGTGCTCCAGCTGAACTACAGAACACCTCCCTGCTGCCTGCTGTTCCGGGTTCCTGCCTGCTACAGTGCTTCACCTTACAGCCAGTGGTTACAGTGTTCCTGCCAGAGTTCCAGTGCAACTTCTTACAGTCTGCTGTTCCAGTGCTCCAGTTGAACTACAGAACACCTGCCACCTGCCAGGCACTTGTGGCCCCCTGTGCTCTTGAGTCCCTGTTTCCTCTATCAAGGGTTCTTGAGCCAGAGGCACACAAGAGGCCACTCCCTGCACTCTGGGCTCCGCCATCAGGTACGTGACAGGCCTTTTCTGATTGAACAGATGCCTAACCTGATGCAGGAAGCCCGACCTCCCACCTGTGGCCCGGGCTATGGTGCTATCCAGTTTGTCACCAAACAGCGAGGACCCTTCAAGGGGATGCTGGGTCAGCGAGCCAGGGGCGCAACCACAAGGCCCACTTGGCTGTGACTGAGGACAGCATAGTCTGGCCCGGCGGGCGGATAAGGTCGATTGAAGCCTCCCCCAGGAAGGCTACCGCTAGCTTCAGCTCCTGGATTACCGATCCCCTGGCCAGTTCTTCTGAGACTCCTCTGATCATGGAGTCTACATTCTCCATCCAGACCTCCATGGCCTTGGACATGGCCGCAAGGGCCAAGGCGGGTTTGCAAGTCATCCAGGCTGACCCGTAAATCCTTTTAAGATCTTGATCTATTCTTCTCTCAAGCCCATCTTTGAAGGATACCACATCTACCAGAGGAAGAGTGACGCGTTTAGCTAGTTGCATCAGAGCTGCATCTACGAGGGCAGCGTTTTCCAGATATTTCACTTCCTCAGCCTTGAAGAGGTATAACCTGGAGGTCCTACTTGAGGTCTTCTTATCTACTTTGCTCCATTCCTCATCAATAATATTGATTAATTCAGAAAGGAGTGAAAAATTGGAATGTTCTTTCTCCAGATGCTTAAAGAATATCTTCTGTTTAGCCGGGGGAGTAGAAGAGTCTTCCCACTTAAGGGCCTCTTTGACCGCTTTAATTGGAGAAACCAGGAAGAAGTTGAAGCCTCCGACAAACTCATCAGCCTCCATCTCGCTGTGCGAGGAATCAGGGGAGGAATCATAAGGCTGGAATGGGCTCCTGGGCCTCTTCAGCCAGTGAGCCAGATAATGTGGTGGACTGGCTCCACGTGTAAAAGAGTCACGTCTGGACCTTGATGAAGAAGGTGGGCGTTGCCGCCTGGCAAGGTCCCTGTCATCTTGGACAGTAAGCTGATGGTCTTACCTGGAAGGGCTAAAAAAGGGAGAAGGGAGAACGTGATGTTTAGGGAATCAGTCCATCTGTACGTGGACCTGGCCCTCCCCTTCTCATGTCCCACATACCTAGAGCGTGAGGGCTGGCCACACAGAGGCGGTGATCTGTCCATGGCACCCTGATGGACGAATAGGAGGCGATCCTGCAGCTTTGTAGGAACACTCATGTCCTGGAACAAAGGAGTACAAATAGCAGAGCAGCTTCCCCTTTAAGAGGCATCTTAGCCCCCCTTCCCTCTTTTACCATAGCCCCTGGCTGAAGCTGACCATGATCTGGGAACCTGGGGCCTGAGGAGCTGACGCAAGCTGCCTGTAGTAATCCTAATGCCCTGTACACACAATAGGATTTTCCGATGGAAAATGTGTGATAGGACCTTGTTGTCGGAAATTTCGACCGTGTGTAGGCTCCATCACACATTTTCCATAGGAATTTCCGTAACACAAAATTTGAGATCCGGTTCTCAAATTTTCCGACAACAAAATCCGTTGTCGGAAATTCCGATCGTGTGTACACAATTCCGACACACAAAGTGCCACGCAAGCTCGAAACCAAGCAGAAGAGCAGCACTGGCTATTGAACGTCATTTTTCTCGGCTCGTTGTACACGTTGTATGTCACAGTGTTCTTGACGTTCGGAATTTCCGACCAACTTCATGTGACCGTGTGTATGCAAGACAAGTTTGAGCCAACATCCGTTGGAAAAAATCCCATGGATTTTGTTGTCGGAAAATCCTATCGTGTGTACAGGGCATTAGAATGACAGGGCTCTCAGGGATTCAAACATCCCCGCCAGAATGACGTCACCACCATGTCTGGACTGCGCCTGCGCAGTGGCAACCTGCCGTAGAGCACCTGTACGGCCACCGGGTCCCTTGCCGCACCGCGCATGCAAAAAAAGATAGCAAGGAACATGAGGGAAAAACAAACAGGGAGCTTTTATATACAAAAACTGCTGCCATGGAGAATCTTCAGACCTGCCAGCTGTTCCACTGAGCCTGGGCATACGAAGGCCATCCCCACCACAGGACACAGGAGCCCGGAGTCACACACCCGCCAATGGCTGGGCCCTGGGCTATCTTGAAACTGCCCTGCATCAACTTCCACGATCAATTTTGAACATCCGTAAACGTAAGTGCATTGACTTGTAGGTTCAATGAGAAGGACAAAAAAGGAATGCAGTCTCTAGTGGTGAGCTCAAATTTATGAGATAGGGGTCCTATAGCATTGGAGAGGAGGCGGGGTTAACCCACACGTAGTCTGCCATGGAATCTGTCAGGAAAAGAATGTTTACTGACATAGATGTTTTTCAAAAAAAGCAATTAAAAAAAGAAGTGACTTATATAAGAGAATTTGCTGGAGTGCTGTTTTGCTTGGTTAACACCTGGTTTAAACTTTTGTTAAAAGAGAACTATGGCCCAACCTCTTTTTGCCTTAGTTTTCTTTTTGTTCACAAGATGACATATAGTATGTTCTCCTGTGACAAAAAAACTCATGTGCATGTGGCGTGTTATTGCCCACTATATCCTGACAGTGCAGAGCCTTTATCAAATATCAATCTCAAGAATATAATATAATGCAAATATATATGTATAATAATAATAATGCAAATGAAGGCATACATATTGTTGTTGTATTCGCTTTAACCCATTTAAATAGCCCATTGTACTGCTGTGCTATCGGGGGCCCAGTGTTGGCTCCACCTCTGGGTTACCTACATTTTATCATTTTTTTAATCTTGGGTTATCTTTAACTAGTGTCAATATGCATGCATAATTGTCAAAATGTAATGACTGTATTGGTACTTTATTGATCTATCTGGGCTTTTTGATAAAATAGTCCCCCTTAAAATTTAAATTAAAATTTTCATTTTTAGAACAATGGCACGGTGAATATATTTTCCTGACATTGTGGTCCTTGCGTGATCTGACATCTCACTATACAGCCCTTTATGGATCTGGCCTCCATTGGGCAATGGTCTTGGTGGGTTGAATTTGATAGCCAGGGTTCTGACCGTGAGCCTATATCGCACAAGACCCCGCAGGCATTTGCAATCTCTGATTGGGTAAGCACTCATAAGGTTTCAATGAAAATTGTATCAAATTTGTATTAAAGTAAAGTGAATTCCTAATGTTGTTTTGTGTAATTCAGATGAATAGATAGATGCATGCGACGCCTTTGAAGAAGCAGGCAACTGCGAAACATGTCGGCTCTCAGCATGGCTTTCAGCATATTCAAGCATCTTGTGCAATAATACATCCAAGTATCACTTATCAATTATGTACTTTGTGTACTTTGTGATTTTATATTATTTATTATCTTTGTATCAATAAATTTGTCTATTAATCTTTATGATTGTGTGCTTACCTCATTATACAGATATAATGATCTCCTCCAAAAATCCCATTCTTTAACCACTTCAATACCAGGCACTTAGACACCTTCCCGCCCAGCCCAATTTTCACCTTTCAGCGCTGTTGCAATTTGAATGACAATTGCGCGATCATGCTACACTGTACCCAAACAATTTTTTTATCATTTTGTTCCCACAAATAGAGCTTTCTTTTGGTGGTATTTGATCACCTCTGCGGTTTTTATTTTTTGCGCAACAAATAAAAAAAGACCGAAAATTTCGAAAAAAAACAAGTTTTTCTTTGTTTCTGTTAAATTTTTTTGTAAATAAGTACGCTTTCTCCTTCAATAATGGGCACTGATATAGCTGCACTGATGGGCACTGATACGGCGGCACTGATGGGCACTGATGAGGTGGCACCAATGAGGTGGCACTGATGAGGTGGCACTAACGGGCACTGATGATGGGCACTGATGGGCACTGATAGGTGGCACTGATGGGCACTGATAGGTGGCACTGATGGGCACTGATAGGTGGCACTGGTATGCGGCACTGATGGGCACTCATAGGTGGTACCGATGGGCACACATAGGCGGCACTGATGGGCACTCGTAGGTGGCATTGATTGGCATATATGGGTGGCACTGATGGGTACTTATGTGTGGCACTGATGTGTGGCACTGATGGGCACTGATAGGTGGGCACTGATGGGCACAGATGGGCACTGACAGGTGGCACAGATGGGCAGTGACAGGTGGCACAGATGGGCAATGACAGGTGGCACTGATATAGCATCGCTGGGCAGATCTGGTCATTGCTGGGCAGATCTTTGGCATAATAGTGCCAATCAGTGCCCATTTGTGGACACTGATTGGCACAGATTGGGCACATGTGGATGGCCATGGGGTACATACCTGGCCATCCACGTTGCCCCTTCCCTGGTGGTCCTAGTGGCATCCCTGGTAGTCCAGTGGGGTGATCTGCGGGGGGGCTGCGCTGATAAACAATCAGCGCAGACCCCCCCTGCCAGGAGAGCCGCCGATCGGCTCTCCTCTACTTGCGTCTGTCAGACGCGAGTGAGGAAGAGCCGATCAACGGCTCTTCCTATTGACAGCGTGATCAGCCGTGATTGGACACGGCTGATCACGTGGTAAAGAGCCTCCGCCGGAGGCTTTTTACCAAGATCAGTGTAGCGGTGTGTCAGACTGACACACCGCTCCACCGATCGCCGCGATGCGCGCCCCCGGGGCGCGCTGCGGCATGTTATCCTGCTGGACGTCATATGACGTCCAGTCAGGATAACACAACCACTTCCCGGACGTCAATCCGCTATAGGGCGGGCGGGAAGTGGTTAAGGGTAATTTATATTTCCCCTGAATTTTATCAATAATTTTCCATATAACATTAGGGATTGGAGACACTTATCTGTATCTGCAAAGGATCCAATAACATCTATCTCTTCATCTATTTTTTATTTAGAATTTTTTTTAATCTGGTATACCCATTGACTATTTTAATCGGATGATAACTATACATAGCCCTTTAGGTTTCAATTATAACCCTATAGCTTACTGCTAACAGGTGTAGTGTTGAGTATAACATTCAGTGTGTTGTTTTTGTTATTGTGATGCATAGAAATTTAAATATGGAATTCATTGGGGTTGATTTACTTAACCACTTATGGACCGGAAGGATTTACCCCCTTAACGACCAGGCCATTTTTTGCAATATGGTAATGTGTCGCTTTAACTGATAATTGCCTGGTCATGCGACGTTGTACACAAACAAAATTTATGTCCTTTTTTCCTACAAATAGAGCTTTCTTTTGGCGGTGATAAACGCAACAGAAATAGGAGACTGATGGGAAGCAAACAGCAAGCAATAGGAAGCCTGTGGCGACACCGTGATCTCCATCTTTGATTTACATTGTTATCACGCTTATGAAGGATGAAATATCTTGTAAGTGTAATTCATTTGGCTCATTAAATTACCTTTTATTGAGTACTACACTATGGGAGCATTCTTTGTTTTTATCTTTTGAGTGCCACAATTATAGCCTCAACTACAGATATCGGTATAGGTTTTTGGGAGACCTGAATTCCCTGTGCCTGCTGTTAATTTTTAGTTGGTAAGGAGATTTAATACTCAGTGCCGGTTCACACTTGTGCGATGCGGTTTTGATGCAAATTTTTTTATTGCATGTTTCCTTATTACCAGCACGATTTTATTGCGAATTACTCAGGTGTGAAGCATCTTGGATAAAGGATCTTTCTTCACTATACTTTCTTCTTGGAGTATCATTTTTTTACACTGTATAAAGATTTTTACTGATTTCTTTTATTACTTGGATTCTCTATTGGAATGGGACTTTGCTTTTGTTTTTCGTCATTGATTTGCAAAACAATTTCACTTCATTCATTCTTTGTATATGTTTTAGATTTTTATATTTAATATGTGGTTTTATTATTTATGATTTTTTGTTATATCACTTTTATTTTCAACAATTTTTTGCGGTATTTGCTTTAGTTTTTTTTAGGTGAAGGTTTTTTCACCATTACCTCTTTTATTAATTTTTTAATTAATAATTGATGTTGGTTTCATTATTATATCTGATTCATTTGGTATATCACTTATCACTTTTTAGTTTTCTTGGTGGTATTTGCCTTAGTTTTTCCAGTTGAGAGTTTTTTCACTATTACTTGCCAATCATTGGTTTTCCATTATTTCACATTATTAGCGCTGCATCTTTATTTATCACATTGCATTTGAGTTTTAGTATTAGACTTTTGGTGCTCGCAGATTTTATTTATTTTCAACATATTTTGTTCTTTATTTCTAGCGCAGCATTAACCTTTGGGTTTTTTTACAATTTCTTTTGGTGGTATTTGATCACCTCTGCGGTTTTTATTTTTTGCGCTATAAACAAAAAAGGAGTGACAATTTTGAAAAAAAAACAATATTTTTAATTTTTGCTATAATAAATATCCCCCCCCCCCAAAAAAAAAAAAAATCATTGGTTTAGGCCAATATGTATTCTTCTACATGTTTCTGGTAAAAAAAAAAATCCCAATAAGCGTATATTGATTGGTTTGCACGAAAGTTATAGTGTCTACAAAATAGGGGATATATTTATGGCATTTTTATTATATATATTTTTTTCTAGTAATGATGATGATCAGTGATTTTTAGCGGGACGGCGGACAGATAGGACACTTGACACTTTTTTAGGACCATTGACATCTATACAGCGATCAAAGCTAAAAATAGCCACTGATTACTATATAAATGTTACTGGCAGGGAAGGGGTTAACACTAGGGGGTGATCAAAGGGTTAAGTGTTCCCTAGGGAGGTGTTTCTAACTGTGGTGGGATGGGACTGACTGGGAGTAAAGAGAGATCACTGTTCCTGATCACTAGGAACAGCAGATCTCGCTCTACTTCCCTGACAGAATGGGGAACTGTCTGTTTACATTGACAGATCCCCTGTTCTGGCTATCTGAAGAGCGACCGCGGGTTGCCGCGGACATCGCCCCCCTAGAGCTCTTAAAGCTGCTGACGTACACCTACGGTGACACGCGCAGCCGTGCCAACCTGCCGCAGTATAATGTTTTGGATAGAGTGGAGGTGGATTCCAAGTATTTTATTGTCTGTGTCCCTATTAGAGAAATGTACCCTCCCTATATTTGTCCTGTTCATCATTATCATCGAAAGTAAAAGTAAAAGAAAATCCCAATTTTTTAAGCGAAAATCTTTAAAAAAAAAAAACTAACAGGGATTATAACCCTCCCTTACTCTATCCAAAATGCAAAAAAAATGTGCCTATGGTTCTACTTTAATGCAAATTGCAATTTTCAAATTGCTCCAGAGCTTAGTAAATGAGGAAAAGCTTCACTTTACATGAATACCCGATCACATGCAAGCAAAAATTAAAAAGTTAATTTTTACTTGCACGTGATTGGATGATGGAAGTCAGCAGAGCACCCCCTCATTTACTAAGCTCTGAAAACGTCACAGTCCCAGCATACCCAGGGACTGTGACATCAAAAGGGGTGGGGTCTCCGCCTATATAAGTCACAATGCAGCCCTCAGAGAACAGTCCAGCCGGAGAGAGCGTCGTGTCAACATCTGGAGAAGAGAAGAGAAGAAGCCCAGAAGACCAGAAGCCCAGAAGTCCGGACCTCTGCTGGCAAGAGAGCTACCTGAAGACAGCAGAGGAGCCGGCCGAAGAACTGGAACACCGGGAGAAGAGAGCGGAGAAGAACCAACCGGACGCCGGGAGAAGATGAAGCGGAGGGACCCCGAAGCCGGAAGAAGACCCCCGAAGCCGGAGGAAGACCCCCCCGGAGCTGTTTAATAAAATATTTTAAAAACCTGTGTAGTGTATTTTATTACTTACACTTTTTCCTTAGGTGAATGGGTAGGAGTACCATGTACCGCATACTCATTCACATAGGGTGGGGGGCCGGGATCTGGGGGCCCCCTTATTAAAGGGGGCTCCCGGATTCCGATAAGCCCCCCGCCCGCAGACCCCGACAACCAACGGCCAGGGTTGTCGGGAAGAGGCCCTTGTCCTCATCAACATGAGGACAAGGTGCTTTGGGGGGGGCCCCGCAGGGCGCCCCCCTCCCCCAAAGCACCCACCCCCCATGTTGAGGGCATGCGGCCTGGTACGGTTCAGGAGGGGGGGGGGCTCTCGCTCGTCCCCACCCCCTTTCCTGACCGGCCAGGCTGCGTGCTCGGATCGGGGGGTCTGGTATGGATTTTAGGGGGGACCCCACACTGTTTTTTCGGCGTAGGGGCTTCCCTTTAAAATCCATACCAGACCTAAGGGCCTGGTATGCCCCGCACTCGCCGCAATAGGAAAATTTGTTTTTCCTATTGCAGCGAGTGCGAGATGCAATACCCTGCCCTCGTGTTGTATCTAGTCCGTCGGACCAGCATACACACGAGCGGGCTTTCCGTCGGACCAGCACACAGACGAGCGGACTTTCCGCCCAAAACTGAGTCCGACGGAAAGATTTAAAACTTGTTTCAAATCTAGGTCCAGCGGGCTTTTGGGAAGAAGTCCGCCGGAAAAGTCCGCCGCCGCCCACACACGGGCGGATTGTCTGGCAGACTCTGGTCCGCCGGACCAAGTATGCCGGAAAGTCCGACCGTGTGTACGCGGCATGACCCTTTTCTTTTTGTTGTGTGTTTGCCTCTCAAAGGTGTTTGCGGCCCAGAAGGAGCTGTGAAGTTGTCAAGTCTTCTGTCCTCCCTCTCAGCGCCTGTGTTAAGGGCATATAGATTACTGCCCTTTCTATACCTGCAGTTGCCAAATATTGAAGGCTGTCTTTTCTAACATATTATTTATTTGTAGCAAGGTTTAACAGTGTTGTAAGTTTCCATATGCTTCTATTTTTGGTGATAATCCGCAGCCAGGATAACGGTATTTACCACATGTGTCCTTAAATGTGTTTGCAGTAATATTATTTAACCAGGTGTGTCAGAGGGGATGAGGTCATTCTTGGAGTTGAGGCGAAGATCAGAGAATCCAAATTCACTAAGCAGCTCCTTTGGGGGTGGCGCTACACAAGCATATACATCATTTGCTGCAAACCTCCCAATTACTCCAAACATAATAAAAGGCACATGCATATCATATTGATCTAATCCCTTGTTAGAACATATGTCATATATAGGGGTATACTTTACTTAGGCTCGATTCACACCTATGCATGTTGCTTTTGAGCGTTTTTGGAGGTTTTTTTTTCATGCTTGCCACGTTTTTGAGCCGCGTTTTTGCCGCGTTTTAGCGGCGTTTTTGCCGCGTTTTTGCCGCGATTTGCGTTTTGCGGTTTTTTTTTTTTTGTTTTTTTTCATTTTTTTTACAGTCTTAAAAAAAAATTACAAAAAAAAAATAAAAAAAAAAAACGGCAAAAACGCACCAAAAACGCACCAAAAACGCATCAAAAACGCTGCAAAAACAGTGCACTTGCGTTTTTGATGCTTGTCCATTGAAAACCATTACATGCAAAACGCTGCTTTTTGCATGAAAAAAGTCCCCGACCCTTTCCAAAAACGCAGAGATACAAAAAAGCATTGATGTGAACGTGTTCCATAGGAACCCATGTTAAAAAATTCCCGTGCATTTCTGCAAAATGCAAAATGCATCAAAAAACGCGCTAGTGTGAATGGGGCCTTATTCACAATTATTTTTAGAGATATCTTTGGCTTAAATATTCGCAAGACAGAATGGGATATGAATAGACAAGTATTCTTACAAAGGTGTGGAACGTGAGCTGTTAGCAGGGCCGCCATCAGGGGGGTACAGCCCATACACTTGTTAGAGGCCCCAGTGTCTGGACGGGCCCAGCCGACTGGCAGGGATGTGAGAAGACAGGGGCGGGTGCAGAGGAGCTCCATGGATGCTCCTGTATGTGTATCTGCAGGCTGCTGCTCTTTCATTGAGCTGACATCTGTCTCTTTGCTGCCACCTCTGGCCATTTCCTGCATGTGCACCCTAGGTCCACCTTACAAGTAAGGGCTGTTGTGCAGGGGGGCTGTGTGTGACTGTGTGACTGTGTACATGCCTGTGTGTGTACATGTCTGTGTGTGTGTACATGCCTGTGAGCGTACATGTCTCTGTGTGTGTACATGCCTGTGTTTCTGTACATGCCTGTGTTTGTACATGTCTGTGAGTGTACATGTCTCTGTGTGTGTACATGCTTGTGAGTGTGTACATGTCTTGTGTGTGTATACATGCCTGTGAGTGTGTGTGTGTGTAGGTGCATGTCATATATACACATGTGAGTGGTGCTGGGAGCATACAGGTGTGAGGGGGGCTGAGAGTGTACAGGTGTGAGGGGGCTGAGAGCGTACTGGTGTGAGGGGGGCTGAGAGCGTACAGGTGTGAGGGGGGCTGAGAGCATGCAGGTGTGAGGGGGGCTGAGAGCGTACAGGTGTGAGGGGGCTGAGAGCATACAGCTGTGAGGGGGGGCTGAGAGCATACAGGTGTGAGAGGGGGCTGAGAGCGTACAGGTGTGAGGGGGGCTGAGAACGTACAGGTGTGAGGGGGCGGAGGGCATACAGGTGTAAGGAGGATGAGAGCGTACAGGTGTGAAAGGGGCTGAGAGCATACAGGTGTGCGGGGGGATGAGAGCGTACAGGTGTGAGGGGCACTGAGGCACTGAAGGAGGGGCTGAGAGCCTACAGGTGTGAGGGGGGCTGAGAGCATACAGGTGTGAGGGGGGCTGAGAGCGTACAGGCGTGAGGGGGGCTGAGAACATACAGGTGTGAGGGGGGCTGAGAGCGTACAGGTGTGAGGGGGGCTGAGAGTGTACAGGTGTGAGGGGGCTGAGAGTGTACAGGTGTGAGGGGGGCTGAGAGCGTACAGGTGTAAGGGGGGATGAGAACGTACAGGTGTGAGGGGGGCTGAGGGCGTACAGGTGTAAGGGGGATGAGAGCATACAGGTGTGAGGGGGGCTGAGAGCATACAGGTGTGAGGGGGGCTGAGAGCATACAGGTGTGCAGGGGGCTGAGAGCGTACAGGTGTAAGGGGCGCTGAGGCACTAAAGGAGGGGCTGAGAGTGTAGAGATGTGAGGGGGGCTGAGAGCGTACAGGTGTGAGGGGGCTGAGAGCGTACAGGTGAGAGCTGTACGCTGAGAGCGTACAGGTGTGAGGGGGGCTGAGAGCGTACAGGTGTGAGGGGGCTGAGAGCGTACAGGTGTGAGGGGGCTGAGAACGTACAGGTATGAGGGGGCTGAGGGTGTACAGGTGTAAAGGGGATGAGAGCGTACAGGTGTGAGGGGGGCTGAGAGCGTACATGTGTGAGGGGGCTGAGAACATACAGGTGTGCAGGGGGCTGAGAGCATACAGGTGTGAGGGGCGCTGAGGCACTGAAAGAGGGGCTGAAAGCCTACACGTGTGAGGGGGGCTGAGAGCGTACAGGTGTGAGGGGGGCTGAGAGTGTACAGGTGTGAGGGAGGTTGAGAACGTACAGGTGTGAGGGGGCTGAGAGCATACAGGTGTGAGGGGGGCTGAGAGCGTACAGGTGTGAGAGGGGCTGAGAGCGTACAGGTGTGAGGGGGCTTAGAGCATACAGGTGTGAGGGGGCTGAGAGTGTACAGGTGTGAGGGGGGCTGAGAGTGTACAGGTGTGAGGGGGCTGAGAGTGTACAGGTGTGAGGGGGCTGAGGACGTACAGGTGTAAAAGGGATGAGAGCGTACAGGTGTGAGGGGGGGCTGAGAGCATACAGGTGTGCGGGGGGCTGAGAGCGTACAGGTGTGAGGGGTGCTGAGGCACTAAAGGAGGGGCTGAGAGTGTACAGGTGTGAGGGGGGCTGAGAGCATACAGGTGAGAGCTGTACGCTGAGAACGTACAGGTGTGAGGGGGGCTGAGGGCGTACAGGTGTAAAGGGGATGAGAGCGTACAGGTGTGAGGGGGCTGAGAGCGTACATTTGTGAGGGGCGCTGAGGCACTGAAAGAGGGGCTGAAAGCCTACAGGTGTGAGGGGGTTGAGAGTGTACAGGTGTGAGGGGGCTGAGAACATAGAGGTGTGAGGGGGGGCTGAGAGCATACAGGTGTGAGGGGGGCTGAGAGCGTACAGGTGTGAGAGGGGCTGAGAGCATACAGGTGTGAGGGGGGCTGAGAGCGTACAGGTGTGAGAGGGGCTGAGAGCGTACAGGTGTGAGGGGGGCTTAGAGTATACAGGTGTGAGGGGGGCTGAGGCACTGAAGGAATTGGTGGGACGGCCAGTGGGCGGGACCCTGAGGAATGTTGGTGGTCAGGCTCGGGGGGGCCCAGGCCTAAAGCGGTATAAGGGGCCCCACAATTTCTGATGGCTGCCCTGGCTGTTAGGAAAGGAGTGTCATCAATGTGAAGGTTTGAAAGATGGTTACCAGAGTGACACTTTCAAGAACATCAGAGAATGACAATGGCTATTCTCTAACAAGAAAAAACAGACTTGTCCAAAGATATAGCAATGACTTTGCCAAATATTACTTTAAAGCAGGGGGGGCTGAGAGTGTACAGGTGTGAGGGGCGCTGAGGCACTAAAGGAGGGGCTAAGAGTGTACAGGTGTAAGGGGGGCTGAGAGCGTACAGGTGTGAGGGGGGCTGAGAGGATACAGGTGGGAGCTGTACGCTGAGAGCGTACAGGTGTGAGGGGGGGCTGAGAACGTACAGGTGTGAGGGGGCTGAGGGCGTACAGGTGTAAGGGGGGCTGAGAACGTACAGGTGTGAGGGGGCTGAGGGTGTACAGGTGTAAAGGGGATGAGAGCGTACAGGTGTGAGAGGGGCTGAAAGCCTACAAGTGTGAGGGGGCTGAGAGCGTACAGGTGTGAAGGGGGGCTGAGAGTGTACAGGTGTGAGGGAGGCTGAGAACGTACAGTTGTGAGGGGGGTTGAGAGCATACAGATGTGAGGGGGGCTGAGAGCATACAGGTGTGAGAGGGGCTGAGAGCGTACAGGTGTGAGGGGGGCTTAGAGCATACAGGTGTGAGGGGGCTGAGAGCGTACAGGTGTGAGGGGGGTGAGAACGTACAGGTGTGAGGGGGGTGAGGGCATACAGTTGTAAGGGGGATGAGAGCGTACAGGTGTGAGGGGGGGCTGAGAGCATACAGGTGTGTGGGGGGCTAAGAGCATACAGGTGTGAGGGGCGCTGAGGCACTAAAGGAGGGGCTGAGAGTGTACAGGTGTGAGGGGGCTGAGAGCGAACAGGTGAGAGCTGTACGCTGAGAGCGTACAGGTGAGAGGGGGGCTGAGAGTGTACAGGTGTGAGGGGGTCTGAGAACGTACAGGTGTGAGGGGGCTGAGGGCGTACAGGTGTAAAGGGGCTGAGCGTGTACATGTGTGAGGGGGGCTGAGAGCATACAGGTGTGCGGGGGGCTGAGACTGTACAGGTGTGAGGGGCGCTGAGGCACTGAAAGAGGGGCTGAAAGCCTACAGGTGTGAGGGGGCTGAGAGCGTACAGGTGTGAGGGGGGCTGAGAGTGTACAGGTGTGAGGGTGGCTGAGAACGTACAGGTGTGGGGGGGCTGAGAGCATACAGGTGTGAGGGGGGCTGAGAGCGTACAGGTGTGAGAGGGGCTGAGAGCGTACGGGTGTGAGGGGGCTTAGAGCATACAGGTGTGAGGGGGCTGAGGCACTGAAGGAATTGGTGGGACGGCCAGTGGGCGGGACCCTGAGGAATGTTGGTGGTCAGGCTCGGGGGGGCCCAGGCCTAAAGCGTTATAAGGGGCCCCACAATTTCTGATGGCTGCCCGGGCTGTTAGGAAAGGGGTGTCATCAATTTGAAGGTTTGAAAGATGGTTACCAGAGTGACACTTTCAAGAACATCAGAGAATGACAATGGCTATTCTCTAATAGGGATGAGCTTCGAGTTCGAGTCGAACTCATGTTCGACTCGAACATTGGCTGTTCGCAAGTTCACCGAACAGCGAACAATTTGGGGTGTTCGCGGCAAATTCGAATGCCGCGGAACACCCTTTAAAAGTCTATGGGAGAAATCAAAAGTGCTAATTTTAAAGGCTAATATGCAAGTTATTGTCATAAAAAGTGTTTGGGGACCTGGGTCCTGTCCCAGGGGACATGGATCAATGCAAAAAAAGTTTTAAAAACGGCCGTTTTTTCAGGAGCAGTGATTTTATTAATGCTTAAAGTCAATCAATAAAAGTGTAATATCCCTTTAAATTTCGTACCTGGGGGTTGTCTATAGTGTGTCTGTAAAGGGGCGCATGTTTCCTGTGTTTAGAACAGTCTGACAGCAAAATGACATTTTGAAGGAAAAAACTCATTTAAAACTACCCGCGGCTATTGCATTGCCGACAATACACATAGAAGTTCATTGATAAAAACGGCATGGGAATTCCCCAAAGGGGAACCCCGAACCAAAATTAAAAAAAAAAAATGACGTGGGAGTCCCCCTAAATTCCATACCAGGCCCTTCAGGTCTGGTATGGATATTAAGGGGAACCCCGGCCAAAATTTAAAAAAAAAAATGACGTGGTGTTCCCCCTAAATTCCATACCAGACCCTTCAGGTCTGGTATGGATTTTAAGGGGAACCCCGCGCCAAAAAAAAAAAAAAAAACGGCGTGGGGTCCCCCCAAAAATCCATACCAGACCCTTATCCGAGCACGCAACCTGGCAGGCCGCAGGAAAAGAGGGGGGGACGAGAGTGCGGCCCCCCCTCCCTCCTGAACCGTACCAGGCCACATGCCCTCAACATTGGGAGGGTGCTTTGGGGTAGCCCCTCAAAACACCTTGTCCCCATGTTGATGAGGACAAGGGCCTCATCCCCACAACCCTGGCCGGTGGTTGTGGGGGTCTGCGGGCGGGGGGCTTATCGGAATCTGGAAGCCCCCTTTAACAAGGTGACCCCCAGATCCCGGCCCCCCCCCTGTGTGAAATGGTAAGGGGGTACAAAAGTACCCCTACCATTTCACGAAAAAAGTGTCAAAAATGTTAAAAATGACAAGAGACAGTTTTTGACAATTCCCCGCCCCGGTGACCCCGCCCCCCTCTGACGCACAGTGACTTGACGGGACTTCCCTGTGGCATTCCCCGTGACGTCACAGGGAAGTCCCGTCAAGTCACCGTGCGTCAGAGGGGGGCGGGGTTCACCGGGTGGCCCCGCCCACCCGGTTATTTAAGAACTGTCAGACGAGGAGCGCCGTCACAAAGCGGGAGCCTCCCTCCATGCCAGCATGGATTGCGGAGCGGCCCGGAGAAGAAAATGAAGAAGAACAGAAGAGAGGAAAAGAAGAAGAGAAGAGCGGGAGCCTCCCCCCTATGCCATGGGTGCGGAGCGGCCAGAGGAGAAGAAGATAGAAGACGCCGCGGAGGAGATGCTGGACGAGAACGCCGGAGGAAGAACCAGAAGAGCCAGAAGAACCAGAAGAACCAGAAGATGAAGGAAGATAGAAGAAAGAAGAAGCATTTAAATAAAGGAATTGTCAAAAACTATCTCTTGTCATTTTTAACATTTTTGACACTTTTTTCGTGAAATGGTAGGGGTACTTATGTACCCCCTTACCATTTCACACAGGGGGGGGGCCGGGATCTGGGGGTCACCTTGTTAAAGGGGGCTTCCAGATTCCGATAAGCCCCCCGCCCGCAGACCCCCACAACCACCGGCCAGGGTTGTGGGGATGAGGCCCTTGTCCTCATCAACATGGGGACAAGGTGTTTTGGGGGGCTACCCCAAAGCACCCTCCCAATGTTGAGGGCATGTGGCCTGGTACGGTTCAGGAGGGAGGGGGGGCCGCACTCTCGTCCCCCCCTCTTTTCCTGCGGCCTGCCAGGTTGCGTGCTCGGATAAGGGTCTGGTATGGATTTTTGGGGGGACCCCACGCGTTTTTTTTTTTTTTTTTTGGCGCGGGGTTCCCCTTAAAATCCATACCAGACCTGAAGGGTCTGGTATGGAATTTAGGGGGAACCCCACGTCATTTTTTTTTTAAATTTTGGCCGGGGTTCCCCTTAATATCCATACCAGACCTGAAGGGCCTGGTATGGAATTTAGGGGGACTCCCACGTCATATTTTTTTTTTAATTTTGGTTCGGGGTTCCCCTTTGGGGAATTCCCATGCCGTTTTTATCAATGAACTTCTATGTGTATTGTCGGCAATGCAATAGCCGCGGGTAGTTTTAAATGAGTTTTTTCCTTCAAAATGTCATTTTGCTGTCAGACTGTTCTAAACACAGGAAACATGCGCCCCTTTACAGGCATACTATAGACACCCCCCAGGTACGAAATTTAAAGGGATATTACACTTTTATTGTTTGACTTTAAGCATTATTAAAATCACTGCTCCTGAAAAAACGGCCGTTTTTAAAACTTTTTTTTGCATTGATCCATGTCCCCTGGGGCAGGACCCAGGTCCCCAAACACTTTTTATGACAATAACTTGCATATAAGCCTTTAAAATTAGCACTTTTGATTATTCATGTTCGTGTCCCATAGACTTTAACGGTGTTCGCATGTTCGAACGAACTTTTTTCCTGTTCGCATGTTCTGGTGCGAACCGAACAGGGGGGTGTTCGGCTCATCCCTATTCTCTAACAAGAAAAAACAGACTTGTCCAAAGATATAGCAATGACTTTGCCAAATATTACTTTAAAGCAGGGTTTCTCTACCAGGATTCCATGGAAGCCTAGGGTTCCTCCAGAGGTTACCAGGAGAAAATAATATAAAAACTTACACCCATATATAAATACACTTCTTGCACCAATAAAAAAGAAAATGTTGTGTTTTTTATTGATGGAAGAAAGGTATTTGAATGCAGTATGTGTGTAATTTTGATACTATTTTTATTCAATATTTGACATTTTTAAAGATATTTTGTATTTACTTAACCTCTTGCCGGCCAACTGCGGCAGGTTGCCTTGGCTTCGCAAATCGCCGTAGATGTACGTTGGTTCGTGCACAAAGTTCTGTGGGCACACGTGTGCCAATTGGCCAGCGGGGGAGCCAATCAGCGGGTCCAGGCGGACTTGATGTCCGCCAGCCGCCCGCGATCATCCCCTGCAGAGACAGAACGGGGATCTGCCAAAATAAAGAAGGCAGATCTCCGTTCTGACAGGGGATCACACAGAGATCTTGTCTAACTGCTATTCAGGAAGACAGATCTGTGTGTTGTCCCAGACAGCCCATCCCCCCACACAGTTAGAAACACACTGAGGAAACACATTTAACCCCTTGATCGCCCTTGATGTTAACTCCTTCACTGCCAGTGTCATTAGTACAATAACAGTGCATATTTTTAGCACTGATCACTGTAATAATGTCACTGGTTCCCACAAAAGTGTCAAAAATGTCAGCTAGGTGTCCGATTTGTCCTCTGCAATGTCGCAGTACCGCTAAAAAATCACTGATCACCGCCCTTACCAGTAAAAAAAAAATAATTAATTAAAAAATGCCATAAATCTTTCCCCTGCTTTGTAGATGCTATTGCTTTTGCGCAAACCAATCAATATATGCTTCTTTTTACCAAAAATATGTAGCAGAAGAAATTAGGAAATTAGATTTTTTTTTTAAAAATGTATTGGGAATGTTTTATAGCAGAAAGTAATAAATATTGTTTTTTTTTTCAAAATTGTTGGTCATTTTCTGTTTATAGCGAAAAAAATAAAAACCGCAGAGGTGATCAAATACTACCAAAAGAAAGCTCCATTTGTGGGGAAAAAAAGACATACATTTTATTTGGGTACAGTGTCGCATGACCGCGCAATTGTCAGTTTAAGTAGCGCAGTGCCATATCGCAAAAAATGGCCTGGTCAGGAAGTGGGTAAATGACGCTCACGCTGGGAGGCGGGACCGGAAGTGGATGGTGGAGTGAGATGGTGAGGTGAGGAGTGCGTGTGTGCGTCTCCCCCACTCCCACCATAGAATGAAGTGAATATCTTCCCAAGGGTGTAAGAGGGATATACAGCGTGCCAAAGCTGAAACCCTGAATCCAGCAGCCCCTGTGCCTATCTGCCCTCCTACCGGCTCCCATCTACAGAAGCTGAAGCCGCGCTACAGAAGCCGAAACAGCGCTGCACCTTTCCTTAAGCATCGGCGGCTTCCGAAAGATCCCGAAGTTCCGAGGCAGAGCAGGGACAGGCAGAGCCAAGCAGTGACGCGGCGAGTTCTCGCGGGAACGTGCGGGAACACGCTGAAACAGCCGCTTCGCTGGTCCTAGATGCCAGTGCCGAAGACAGTGTGGGAAAAAGGATCCGGAGTGCAGAGATGCCGTACTCCCCCCTGTAGCAACGGCCTAGCAGTACACAGTGGCATACAGAGGACCCTGGGGTGAGTGTACAGGATTATATACACACTTTGCCTTGTCTTACAATATGCCTTACTGAACTGTTCTACCTGCTCTCGGTGAAGACACTCTGTTTAAAGATACCCAAGCTCTCTGAACTTTATACATTTTCCATTTCCGGAAGAACTTTATATATGCAAGTTTACATAGGAGATGCAGTGGGAATTATTGGAGTTATAGCGATATACCATAATATATAGGTATATTACATTGTGAAGATTAACAGCAGTTTAATCATCAGGACTCTAGTTAACAACAAGCTGAATCACCCTAAGGGTTGTCTGGTGTGCTGGCCACTTTATACATCAATTAAAAGTCTGGCCACTAGCCCCTTTGCGGGGGGGTTGCACTAGCATAAATAAACCATTCGGTAGAGGCCGGAGCAGTCAGCCATGACTACTAGAAGGAAGGGGGATGAGCACGCAATTGTGGAACCGATGGGGTCTCAGTCCCTGCGGTCAGCTAAAGAAAAAGAGAAGGAAAAAGGTGGAGTCTCAACGGTAGCAGGGGCAACCGCAGCCGCGGTTGCGGCAACCGCAAAATTGGAGAGGCTGGTTAACATAACTGACCACACACCAACGAAAGGTGGGCAGCAGACACAAAGCAAAACAATGGCAGATAGGAAGAGCCTGGGCCAGATGAGTGCGCTCCCAAATAATACTACACTTAAGAACCCCTCAAACAAAGGGGCGAGTATGGTGGGGAAAATAACGGAAATAAACAGTACACAGACACAAGTATCGGAAGGTGAACCATCTCTTAAAGAGATACTTTCCGCAGTCAACTCCTGTAAACAATCCCTGAGCAATATGGAAGACCAGATGAAAGCTATGAGAGAAGAACTAGTCCACGTCAGCCAAGACCTTAAGAAAATCGCAGAAAGAGTGACAGAAACTGAAGGGAGAATAAGCCTGCTAGAAGATGACCTAAAACCAATGAAACAAGAGTTAAAAGTGCAGAAGGATCAGATAAAAAGGCTTCTGGAAAAATTTGACGAAATGGAAAACAGACTCAGGAGAGATAACGTGAGGATAGTTGGGCTCCCAGAGAAGAGCGAGGGGCTAGACCCAGCAGGTTTTTTGGAAAAATGGCTAATTGAGACGTTTGGAGTAGAAACATTCACACAGCAGTTCTCCATTGAGAGGGCACATAGGGTTCCATTTAGACCCCCCCGCCCAGGGTAGCCCCCCAAGAGCTCTTCTTTTGAAGTTCTTAAACCACAAGGACAAGGTGACCCTCCTTCGAAGGGCTCGGGAAAGGGGGAATCTATACTATAATGGAGCCAAGATCTCATTATACCCCGATTTCTCACCTGAACTACAGAAGCGCAGGATGGAATTTCTGGGCATTAAACGTAGCCTCCAAGTGTATGACATTACGTATGCGCTCCTTTACCCTGCTAGGCTTCGGGTAAATGCGCTGGGGGGTAGTCAGATATTTGAATCTCCAGAGAAAGCGCGAGTATGGTTGGAAGAAAAGAAAGATCAACTCTTGCCGAAATAAAACAGGGGTTGCAAACTGGAATGTAAATGTAAAATTAAATGAGGAAGGAAGAATATAATAGGATATAACTTATAAGTGTGGGGTGGGGGGGCTCACTGGGGTGCAAATAAATAAGATAGGTGTTTGTACAGGTGTGAGATGGAGGGAAGGGGGAGGGAGTGGGGGGAGGGAGGGAGGATGGAGGGGAAGAAGGGTAGCGGTAGAGGAATGGGTGACGGTCATTAAAAAAGCCTACAAGGGGGACCTAGAGAGGTGGGGGGGGGAGGGGAGGAATGGGGGAGGAGGGTAAAGGTGGGTAAGGGTCATAACAGGAAAATACAAAAAGGGCACGATTGCACTTTAAAAAGAAAAAGAAGAATATCTTTTCCTCAAAGCCACACTGAATGCACTTGTAAATTATAGATAGTTATGGTAAATATGGATTTCACGTATAGTATATATGAGTTTTTTAAATCTGTAGTCACTAAAATAAAAAGATGGTGGTATGGGGGAAAAGCCCCTCTTATTAACAGAGTTAAGTATTCTAGGTAATTGGGAATGGGGGGCGTTAGAGAGAGGACCCAGTGGTGGGGAGGGAGGTTCCCCCTTTTTTTTTTTTTTTTTTCTCTTCTCTGCTCCTTTATTTTACAGTATTCTATCTCTCTCGCCTATTTGTGGCGGTAGATTACCCAACCCTTATTGCTGTTTCTTCCTCTAACTTAGACTTCCCGTTTATAAATACAAGTAATAAAGTATGGTCCTGAATATTAGCTCATGGAATGTTAGAGGATTGGGTTCCCCTGCTAAACGTGCAGCAGTAAATGAGGGTCTAAATACACTCAAAGTCGAAATTGCCTGCCTGCAGGAGACACACCTGACAAAAGATTAAAAAAATAACTTATGGAAAAAGAGATATCAGCATCAGTTTCACTCCACATACACCTCCTATTCTAGAGGAGTTTCAATTTTGGTCGGTAGTGGGGTAACGTTCACCTGCAGGCAGTGCAAGATAGACAATGAGGGACGCTATGTGTTTTTGCACTGTATAATGGAGAATCTGGAATGTATACTGATTAATTTATATATCCCGCCACCGTTTAAACTGGATATTCTGTGCATCCTGTTGGAATTCATAATAGATAAGACAGAATTGCCAGTTATAGTGGTTGGGGACTTTAATATGGTTCTAGATAATAAAATAGACAGACTCCCAGGGGGGAAACAGTGTCAGAAAAAACAGGAAAACCGGTTGAAACAATTCCTACAAGAAGCAGGGCTGCTTGACATGTGGAGAATAAGGAACCCGAGGGTACAGCAGTTTTCGTGCTATTCGAGCTCCAGTGCTTCACTGTCAAGGATAGACTTAGCTCTAGGTAATGGCCTAGCATCACAAGTAGTAAATAACATAATTTACCATCCTAGAGGGGTATCGGACCATTCCCCGCTTACAATTACGATAAATCCAGGCCATAAGAAAACAAATAGAATATGGAAGCTGAACCCAGTATGGTTGGAAATAATAGAGAATAAGGAGGGGGTGATAGCAGAACTGAAAGAATTTATAAAGCTCAATTCGGGCACTACATCGAGAGGGGTGATGTGGGATGCACTGAAGGCATACTTAAGGGGTTTAATCATACAGAAGGTGTCCAAAATTAAAAAAACCTCCCGAGACTGGGAGGAGCGGTTTAAGAGGGAATTAATTGCAGCTGAAAAGGAGTACATAAATGATCCCTCCCCGGAAAAACAGAAAGTGTGGGAAAATAAACAACAAAGGTACAAAGATATAATAACTAGGAAAGTAGAAAATAAAAGGGCATTCCAGAACCAAGTTATGTATGGGGAAGGGGAAAAAGTAGGGAAGATATTGGCCCGTATAGTTAGGTCCGGCTCCCCCCATCCGTGGTCCCGGTCATTAAGACCCTGACAGGTGAGATGACATCTCAATTGGAAAAGATTACTGAGACGTTTAAAGAATATTACAACAGGTTATATAAATCCAGTGGGACCAGGGTTGAGGGGGAAATGGACAAATTTTTTCAAAACATAGAAACACCAACATTAGGGGAGGCGGAGGCTGAGGAACTAGAAAGACCAATCACTATAGAAGAGATTAAAATAGCAGTATCAGAAATGGCTAACTGTAAAGCTCCAGGTCCTGATGGTCTCCCAGTGGAGATCTATAAACAGTACGGGGAGGTATTGTTTCAAGAACTATTGGAGGTTTTCAACTGGGCAAAAGAGCAAGGGAGATTACCTACGTCAATGACCGAAGCTACAATAATAGTACTGCATAAAGAAGGGAAAGATCCCCTGGATCCTGGATCATATAGACCTATATCACTGCTTTGTGCAGATGTTAAGATTTTAGCAAAAATTCTAGCTACTAGAGTAAAGAAAGTGATTCATAAAATAGTCCACCCAGACCAGACGGGATTCATACCCCGCCGTACAACTAGCATGAATATAAGAAGAGTTTTTTTAAACCTGCAGATTCCCACGGAAAACAGAGGCTCGAGAGCAATGCTTCTGTTGGATGTGGTAAAAGCATTCGACAGCGTAGGACAACAGAAAAAGGGGACACTCAAAAGAGCACAGACACAGGAGGCTGCACACCCCAAAATATATATATGGAAAACGAGAAACCCCCTAACGGGGCTTTACTGCAGCCAATAATGTGGTGTAATTCAATTCCAGATGCAGTAGATAGACAAGAGATTTTGTTGATATAAAACGAATTTTACTTAGTGCATTCTGACATATACAAGTCAGGACATGAACTAGAATGTAACATAAGTAGGGAAGCAATGTACAGTACAGTCAACCATGGGCAACAGAAAGTAGAACAGCATAAATTGTTAAGTCGTGAGATCCTGACGCGTTTCGACCCCAATGGGTCATCTTCAGAGGATAGGTGGTTTGACAACTGTAGGGATGTAAACATACATCAAAAAATCTTTCAAAAACAAAACAGAACCAAACAATATATCTATATCTGCATGAGCGAGTTCATATGTTATAATGTTACCAATCAGAATTGCTCTTGAATGGTTGTAGGCGGCCAAAGTGTGAGGAAGTTGCCCTCTCATGTGTCTCCAATTTCCCAGGCGATGGGTCGGTCCCCCAAGAGAGCGGAAATCGCGCACACATACCTTACGAGGGATCACACAATGAATAGCCCCCAAATCGTGGAGGGGAGGAGGGGCATGCACTGCACCTGCAAAGGGTAATAAAGTACTAAATATAAATAAGATTTTTAGGTCAAGAGATTTTCACCCCTCGGGCGATGAAGGGAAATATCATATTACCATAATTTTATGCCATAATTTATTAAGGATATTGACAGGTGCAGGTTGGGAGTGGGTCCATGGATACAGCATGCAAAGAACAGGAAAACAAAGTGATATGGGAAAAAGGTAGGGGGGGAGGGAAAACAGGGAAAAGAGGGGGGGGGGGGAGAGAAGGAAAGACCGTGAGGTATGAAGTGTGAATAGAAGAGAAAAAGAAAGAAAGAGAAACCCAGAGGGTGCAACAAGGGTGATGGAAAGCGAAGACATGAAAAGTGGTAGAATTGCATGCATGTATGAATGGGCCAGTGCCCAACAAACACGAATATAGAGACCTGAGGAATCGTGAGGATCGTGATGTGTGAGTGAATGGTGAGAAGCCAGGGGATCATGAGGTGTGGGGAAGGCCCGGCCCGCTGGCCGGGAGGGGGGGGAGTGGGGAGTGGAATGGGAACAGGAAAGAGGAAGAGAAAAAAAGGGGAAGAAAAAAAGAGGGGGGAAAAAGCAAGTGAGGTGATAGGGAGACATAAGTAGTAAAGTGCTGGGGTGAGTGCAGAGCAAAGCCAAACAAACAACCAAGAAAATGAGTAACAAAAAGTGGGAAAGATATGAGTGAAAGGAGAGTGAACATGTGTAGGAACATGAATAAGTGGATAAATGTATGCGTGAAAAAAATGGCCTTACGTGTAGGGCGTAATTGATCAAAACAACTTGAACAGTGTTCTGAAAAGTTTGAAGTATATGAGAAAAGATTGATTATTAATTGATACAGATAAGACAAATAGAAGTTATAGTATGAAAGAAAAAGCAGTAAGGAAGTACATAAGTTCTTACCAGTTAATGTGTGAGGCTACAACACGGGGGCGTAGGGAGGGACCAATGAGTCCCACTAAGCCCCCTTGTAGCCTAGGTATTTTATAAGGATACTGATTGGGCAAAAATGTTGCAGGTGCAGGCAATTAACCCCTCCCATGTCCGGTCCTCCAATGGGGGAAAAAAGAGCGCCGCATCGGCGGCGCTCGCTGTGTGGTCCCCCCGGCGTTCCGGAGGAGTAGTCCTCCTGGGTCCACCATCGCCTCCGCCGCAAGTGCGCAGGCGCCGTGACATCACGCGCATGCGCTGCAGGTCGCACGCGCGCGAGCACGGCACCCGGAAGGGATCCGGAATGCCGCTGGCAGGGAAGAAGATAGCGCCCAATACAGGTGCCGCCACCTGGTGGGCGCTTGGGGAGACGCCGGGCCTTTGCGTCTCCCCACCCTGCCAGGAAGGCATGTGTGACACGGCCCCACCCCCTCAAAAAAGGGGACACGACCGGCCAAAGGCGATAACCTTGGGGTATCTCAGCCTGGGAAAACAGGAGCGGGAGGAGGGGGAAAAAATCCATAACGGGTTATTACAAGGCCGTGGTTGAAACTTCTAAAATACAGAGGATCATCAGTTGGCCAGGGAATGTATAATCTGCACAAAGCCACTGCCACAATATAGTTAATAGAATTGCTAGTACAACATAACATGGTAAATCTTAATTCGAAAGAAACTGTGAACTGTCTTTCCTGTGAGATGGTGTTCCCCAAAGGGTCTACATAATTTGAGTTACAAGGGAATGCGAGTTCCTATACATTGTGCTGTTGGGACCAAGAGGTGCAAAATTACATGGTTGAAAATGGAGATAATCATAAGTGAAATAAAATTGTATGTTCATGTTGAAACATCACATTGGCCCAATTTGCACCTATAGGTTCACTCATCCTGGGTAGAACAAAAATCACAGTCTCAATACAATAAAGTAGATTCAACAGGGGAAAAACCATACCAAAGTTGTAAACAACAGGAGACAGTTCATAGTTCGTGTCGTGACTCGAGTGTCGAGAACAGCGGGGGAGGGGTGTTTAACCACCCAGTAAATACAACAACAGAAAAACAGAAAAAAAGCATTTGACAGCGTAGAATGGGAATATGTCTGGAGAGTACTAAAGGAATATGGTTTTGGATCCTCATTTATAAACTGGGTCAAAGTATTGTACAATGAACCAAATGCTAAAGTAAAAGTTAATAATGATTATTCGATTGGGTTTAGATTAGAGAGGGGATCAAGGCAGGGGTGTCCGTTGTCCCCCATGATTTTTGCCTTGGCTATGGAACCATTAGCCACAACAGTGAGGCAAGATAGGAAAATAGTGGGGTTCCAGAGAGAGGACGGCGAAGAGCGGATCGCACTGTATGCGGACGACGTCCTTTTATTCATGGGAGACACGGAGGAATCTCTGAATCAAGTAATGAACATTTTCTCAAGGTTTGAGAAAGTTTCGGGACTGTCCATAAATTGGGAGAAGTCAGTCTTACTACCACTGGATCCAGATAGTACAGACACCCTTTCAAATATTAACATCAACAGGTTGGGAAAAACAACACTAACAAAATACCTAGGTATTAAAATAACTAATGACCCAGAGAGCTACTTAGACAATAACCTAGCCCCACTATTAAAGAAATTCAAGGATAAGATTGGAATATGGAAGGACCTCCCGTTATCAGTAGCAGGGAGGTGCAATTTAATTAAAATGCTATGGCTCCCCCAGCTGCTGTACATAATGCAGAACTCCCCAATATGGATAAGCAGGAAATGGTTTGATAAAATAGAAACAATATTTAGAGCCCTTATATGGAAAGGAGGAACCGCTAGGATAAGATTGCAGACCCTACAATTACCCACGCGGGAAGGGGGGATGGCTGTTCCGCACCCACGTAGCTATTTCCTGGCTGCCCAGCTGCAGTATATAGGGGGAAACAGCAAGGAGAAGTTGATTATTATGGGAGCTCCCCATAAGACTGTGATAGAGACGTTGGAAGCAGACTCCTTTATATATAATACCCCTACGGTCAAATTAATAAAAAAAGCATGGAGAACTGTTAAAACTCTGTTGGGAATAAATGGTTGGATTAAACATACCCCCCTATGGAATAATAAGAATCTTCAAGAACTAAAAGAAATAGGAACAATTAAAACATGGGAAAAGAATGGAATAGTGAAACTAGTCCAGCTCTACAACCAGGCTTTACTAAAACCCTTCGCTACGTTGAAAGTAGAATTTGGTATACCAGATAATTCATTATATAACTATATACAAATTAAACACGCCCTTAACTCGCAGTTTGGGGGACACGGCCCCTCCTGGAGTGAATCTGCCGTACTCCAGAAATTAGGAGACCGGGAAGGCCATGGGGGGACCATAGCTGAAATATACCCACATATCTGTAAAAATAGTATAGAGACCCCGGAAAAACTTAAAAGTAGAGGTAAATGGGAGAGGGAATTGGGAGAAATCTCAGATGGGCAATGGAGAGAGATATTAGCGGGAGGTCATCGGGTATCGATTTCCCCTGCCCAAAGGATATCACATCTAATGGTAATCCACAGGACGTATTACACCCCTAAAAGGTTATTTGAGTTTGGGAGGGGAACGGATGCCAACTGCCCTAGATGTCAGCAGGAAGGGGACTTGTTGCATATGTTATGGAAATGCCCGAAATTATTCCGGTACTGGTCAGAGATTCTAGAAACAATTAATAAAGTATTTTCCCTAAAACTTAAAATGGAACCGAAATTATGTATCCTGGGGGTAGGGGAGGATATGGTCATTGGAACCTGCAAAACTACAATAGTTCAGAGGTGTCTATTCCAGGCAAGAAAACTTATAGCCCAAAGATGGCAGGCAAGAACCCCCCCACAAATAGAGGAGTGGTGTAAAACAGTGACCGAAACAATGTGGAAGGAAAAAACAGTATATATAAAAAGGAGGAATCTAAAAGCATTTAAAAAACTTTGGAGACCCTGGCTGGAGGAAATGGGATACATATTATAGTAAATAAAGAGATAACGCCCTCATGAAATAGGAAGGTTAATATGCACGGATGTAGAGGGGGGAGGGTGAGGGGGGGGGAGGGGGGGGGGAGGGGGAGGGGGGAGGGAGTAAAGGAAAGGGGTAAGGTAGACAAAATAACAAAGCACTTTATTCTTCTTTGATAGGGGTTTTTTATGTACACCCAAAGTGGAGGATTGAATTGTAATGCATCATTGTATTGATATTACGCACTGAGATGTATTTTTGTTTAAACATTAATAAAAATGATTGAATTTAAAAAAAGGAAGTGGGTAAATCCTTCCGGGGCTGAAGTGGTTAATTGAGCTTAGTTGTTTATGATACACCGCGTGTCCTGTAAAAGCAGCTGCCCTTTGACTGGTATTCTAGTCAACCTTTTTCTTTTGTATTAGTTCATATGCTGCAGGGACCGCACTTACTTAGTGAGTTGGTACATTTCTACGGTTTAAACCATTTTACTTTTTTATTGGCAATAAAAACTGATAGGGGTTCTAATTCTTCTCCACTGTATCCATCACACTGGTTGCCACATGAGATAAAATACGACATGGTTTTATGAGATAAATATTGCACATTTCGATAAAATACCGCATGCAGTATTTTAGTAGTGTTTTTTTTGTGAATTCCAAAAAATGTTTTTTTTTAAATGCTATGAGCTAATGCACAGTCATGTTGGAACAGGAAGGGGCCCTCCCCAAACTGTTCACACAAAGTTGGGAGCATGAAAATGTCTTGGTATGCTGATGCCTTAAGAGTCCCCTTAGCTGGCACTAAGGGGCCAAGCTCAACCCCTGAAAAATAACCCCACACCATAATCCCCCTCCACCAAATGATTTGGACCAGTGCACAAAGCAAGGTCCATAAAGACATGGATGAGCAGGTTTGGGGTGGGCAAACTTGATTGGCCTGCACAGCGTCCTGACCTCCACCCAACACCTTTGGGATGACTTAGAGTGGAAACTGCGAGCCAGGCTTTCTTGGCCAACATCAGTGCCTGACATCACAAATGCTCTTCTGGAAGAATGGTCAAACATTCCCATAGACACACTCCTAAACCTTGTGGACAGCCTTCACAGAAAAATTGAAGTTGTTATAGCTGCAAAGGGTGGGCCAACTCAGTATTGAACCTTATGGGCTAAGATTGGGATACCATTAAAGTTCATGTGTGTGCAAAGGCCGGTGTCCCAATACTTTTGACAATATAGGGTATTTTACTTTACTGCAAATTTTAAAGAGGAAAATACCACTTTTTGAATGGAACCCATGCATGTCCTGAATACAGTGGAATTAATGCCAGTATATTCTTACTAATAGTAAGTGTGTTTTCAATTTACTGCATAATGGCAGTATACATGTAGCTCTGTGTACCTTTAGGTGACCTACAGTATCTTACAAAAGCAAGTACACCCCTCACATTTTTGTAAATATTTTATTATATCTTTTCATGTGACAACACTGAAGAAATCACACTTTGCTACAATGTAAAGTAGTGAGTTTACATCCTGTATAACAATGTAAATTTGCTGTCCCCTCAAAATAACTCACAGCCATTAATGTCTAAAACACTGGCAACAAAAGCGAGTACACGCCTAAGTGAAAATGTTCAAATTGGGCCCAAAGTGTCAATATTTTGTGTGGCCACCATTATTTTCCAGCACTGCCTTAGCCCTCTTGGGCATGGAGTTCACCAGAGTTTCACAGGTTGCCACTGGAGCCCTCTTCCACTTCTCCATAACTACATCACGGAGGTGGTGGATGTTAGAGAACTTGCGCTCCTTCACCTTCCGTTTGAGGATGCCCCACAGATGCTCAAAAGGGTTTAGGTCTGGAGACATGCTTGGCCAGTCCATCACCTTTACCCTCAGCTTCTTTAGCAAGGCAGTGGTCATCTTGGAGGTGTGTTTTGGGTCGTTATCATGTTGGAATACTGCCCTGCGGCCCAGTCTCCGAAGGGAGGGGATCATGCTCTGCTTCAGTATGTGATAGTACATGTTGGCATTCATGGTTCCCTCAATGAACTGTAGCTCCCCAGTGCAGGCAGCACTCATGCAGCCTCAAACCATGACACTCTCACAACCATGCTTGACTGTAGGCAAGACACACTTGTCTTTGTACTCCTTACCTGGTTGCCGCCACACACGCTTGACACTATCTGAACCAAATAAGTTTATCTTGGTCTCATCAGAGCACAGGACATGGTTCCAGTAATCCATGTCCTTAGTCTGCTTGTCTTCAGCAAACTGTTTGTGGGCTTTCATGAGAATCATCTTTACAAGAGGTTTCCTTCTGGGATGACACCCATGCAGACGAATTTGATACAGTGTGTGGCCTATGGTCTGAGCACTGACAAGCTGACCCCACCCCTTCAACCTCTGCAGCAATGCTGGCAGCACTCATACGTCTATTTCCCAAAGACAACCTCTGGAGCACATGCACTCAACTTCTTTGGTCGACCATGGCGAGGCCTGTTCTGAGTGGAACCTGTCCTGTTATACCGCTGTATGGTCTTGGCCACCATGATGCTGCCAAGTTTCAGTCAATCTTCTTATAGCCTAGGCCATCTTTATGTAGAGCAACTATTCTTTTTTTCAGATCTTCAGAGAGTTCTTTGCCATGAGGTACCATGTTGAACTTCCAATGACCAATATGAGAGAGTGAGAGCGATAACACCAAATTTAACATACCTGTTCCCCATTTACACCTGTGACCTTTTTCATATTTTTATTATATATGACCATATCATTGTATCAATGATTGTCTAATTTATTGTCTAATTATTTCCTTATTAATTTATTATTATCATTTCTTTTAATTTCTTTTTCTTTTCTGTTCTCTTTTTTCCTTTTTCTTTTCTCTTTATTCTTTTTTTTTATTTTTTTTATTTCTATATCTGTTTTTTCATTATTGTTTTATTATTATGTTTATTCCCTTTCTTCATGCTACTCCATTTTGCATTTCTATATTTTTATATTTAATTGCTAAAAGATTCGTTGGCTGGTTTAGGTAACTAATTCTGTTACCACTGGGGGCAGAGGGTCTCCCTGTGGATATTGTCAATTGTTGCGGACATTCGGGCGCCCCTGGTGGACAAGGAGGTTACTTTTCTCCTCGTTACCCTCCCCCTTTTTTCATCTATGGGGAAGGCAGCGCTTGGCCTTGTATCCCATACCCGCGGCTTATGACGCGGTTGACGATGCTCGCGCATGTAAAGTCGAGGCACTGGAAGTGATGTCAGTGAGCCGTTTCCGGTTCATTCACTTCAGGTGGTGCCTGGGTGTATTCAAGTCAGACACCATCGGCTTTTTAGCCAACAGGTACGCTGCGACGGTGGAGCACACATTGGGGATACTGGCTTGTTCGCATATAGTGACACTTAAAGGTAGAGTACTTTATATTCCATCTATGTGATTTAGTATCTTCTAAACTTTGCTCTATCTACATATATCTCTATGTACTATGTGGGCATTGCCGCCGTCTTGATTGTGATTGCAGCTATGCTCACTTCTATGTTTGATTTTCACTTATTATGTGGCCATTCCACCTCTCCTTCAAGTGTCCATATTACAAGAAAGATGCAATTGCTCCAGAGTGGAGGATTACGTCGAACAGGGGGCCATGATGAAAAGGAAATTCCAAGAGAAGGGCTACCTATGTGATCTTATTAATGACGCCTTTTTTGTCCCACATGAACCCCCTTCCCAAGGATAAGGCCCCTAAAGAAGACTTAGGAACCAACCAGACAGTTAGATTTATTTCTACTTTTAATGAGAATTTTAAGTCTATATCCGGAATTATTAAGAAACATTACAATATTCTATTATTGGACCAACGTCTAGCTCCGGTTTTACCTGAGGTTCCACATGTGACATTCCGCAAAGCTGGTACTATTAAGAAGCTACTAGCACCCAGTAAAGTAACCAATAAATCATCTAAATCTCCACTTGACATCAGGTCTTATTTTAACGACAGAAAGGGGATTTTTCAGTGCAAGAAAAGGGGATGCCTCACGTGCCAATTTATTGTTCATGGCACCAAAACTATTACAACCAATTTAGGCAAAATTTACGAGATCAGGCAATTTATTACTTGCTCGACAGACTTCGTAATTTATGTTTTGCGGTGTCCCTGTGGGCTCTTCTACGTCGGTCGAACCATCAGGGCCCTACGGGCAAGGGTGGGTGACCACCGTAGACTCATTTCCAAGGGGAGCAATGAGCATAGTGTCCCTTGACATTTTCTATGTTTTCATAATAAGGACTTTAGATGTTTAGAAGTTTATGTGATCAAAACTATTCCCAAAGGCACACTTACCAGCAATGAGAGATTTCCTCTGCTTTGCAAACGTGAGGTTTTTTGGATATACATGTTTGACTCACTTGCCCCCAAGGGGTTAAATGAGGAGTTGGAGACATGTAGCTTTGTGTAGAGTCTGGTGTATAAAGAATGGCCATATTTCATTTCATGTAACTGATGTAAATACTTGTGTATGTTTTATTGTGATATTTATGTTTTCCATTGGGAGTCCACTGAGTAACAGGGGTTTTGAACTGGAGACAATATCCTTCTTGCCCCCCCCTTTCTCCCCCCCTTCCCGTTCTCGCAATGGGTCATTTACTCCCGCCCGCATTTTAATTCTGAATTTCATTCCCCTTCCCTTCCATTGCTCCTTTTTCCGTTTTTTTTTTTTCCCCTTTTTTCATTCAACATTTTTGTATTTAAACAGTTGCCTTTTTGCTTGACTATGAAAAAGCGCTAATGCGCGAAATGCATAGTCAAGGCAACCTTATGACAGAGGTCCCACTCAGAATCACGCCACGGCGAATATCCATCCATCCACCTTTGGGAGTTTCAATTTGCCCACAGCAAGACTTTCCATTGACACTGCTGGCTCTATCCATCTCCTCCTGGCTGGTTATTTATGTCTTTACCATCGGATTCCCTGAGTGTCTTCACCCTTTATTGAGGTTTTTTTCAGAGAAGGCACAGATCAGTGAAGCTTCAGCCTAATGTCGGCATCTGACTCTATGGCAGTCTCCCATACAGCATTTCACTCTTGGCTGGTTTTATTATTATTATTATTATTATGTCACTACTGGCTTCCCCGAATGACACCATCTCCCACTGAGTCTGTTTTCACCCAGAGGGGACACACACCGGTGAGTCAGCAGCCAAGCGCCACCAGCTGACTCTCCGGCGGCTCCCTCGTGTGCAGCAGCGCCCTCCCCCTCCAGCTGGGCTGACATCATCGCTCCTCAGCACGGAGCTTCAGCCAGACTTCCCTCCTCACGGTGGAATCATTGCCTGTTCCCAGGTTACATGCACAAAGCGAACCGATGAGCCATCCCCTCTGTATCCCACAGTCAGTGAGTCTCCAGAGGCTGCAAGTTTTGGGCTTTTTTCCTCCCCTCCATCCACTTTCACTTACAGCCTGGGGCTAGATTAGTTGGATGGATCTCCCGTTCAGGCAATCTGTTACTGATTGGACTTTTCTGTCAGTTTTATATTTTTATATTTCTTATCCAAGTGCATAATGTTTTGTCTTCATGGGACTATTTTTGATAATTGATTTATCATTCACTAATTTCTTTACATTCTGGATCTATTAAAACTCTTTATTTTATTTAATTTTCACTTTGGACTGCTGATATTGTCTTTGTGACACTCAGAGCGCTGGGCATTTTTTGTTTGTTTTTTGGTCCATATTACAGTTGCTTTGATTTACAATTGTTGGTAATGGCTTTACAATGGACCATACAATATCTGTACCATTCAAGTCATACATATGGTTGTATTCAATTTTCACTTAATTAATATATAATATTCTTCCTCTGTAGATCAATTTTGATCCGGCGAGTTCCTTCCATTACACGGTCCGATCCATAGGAATTATCTCTCTGTATTACCTTATGTATTTGCAGTTGCCTTAAGTTAGCTATGACTATGCCACAAATCTGGTAAGAACTTGTATACATATTTGTAGTTAAATTATATTATGTGATTAAATATTGTTTATATTGTTGTTTTGTATTGGATACTAATGGTACTTTTTCAATTTATATAATGCAATAGATGCATGCTGAGCCACTCTGAAGAAGCAGTTTGTGAAACGTGTCGGTCTCTCTGCATTTCAAGGATTTTTGTTATATCGTGTGCATTAAGTATTTTTCTTGGTCATATTTTTATCTGACCCATGAAATTATTTATGATACCTGTTTGTAATAAATCTTTAAATATTTTAACACTATTTGTGGTCATGCTTGCCTCAGCCTGACAGTCAAAACAATTTTCACTAAAATGCCATTATTTTCTGAGAGAGATCTTCTCCCTCATACTTTCTTTTTTATACTTTATCAAGGAATGTGAATTGTTGATCTGTCCCTAGAAACCATCCAACATTTTCAATATATTCTACACCTGTGACCTTGTAACACTAATGAGTCACATGACACCGGGGAGGGAAAATGGCTAATTGGGCCCAATTTGGACATTTTCACTTAGGGGTGTACTCACTTTTGTTGCCAGCTGTTTAGACATTAATGGCTGTGTATTGAGTTATTTTAAGGGGACAGCAAATTTACAGTTATATAAGCTGTACACTCATTACTCTACATTGTAGCAACGTGTCATTTCTTCAGTGTTGTCACATGAAAAGATATAATAAAATATTTACAAAATGAATGTCACTTTTGTGAGATACTGTATATTCACCTAAAGGTATCAATTTAAGGTGCGGGTACACCCAGCCACATCCAAGGTGGTGGTTCACAGTGTGAAGAGCATTTGCAGCACTGGTAACTTGAGATCAGTACTTGGATAGTGGTGGTGCACCGAGTTGATATTGTTACAGCACTGGGTTTTTGGAAGCAATTCCCATCTGGTGATAGAAGACTGTATAAAATTGATGAACTGACATATCATTTCTCATAGGATGTTGTTTTTTTATGTACCGTTCATGATTTATGATTCAAGTATATCATACCATGATATTGTAATTTGTTATATGTGGGATGAAGAAAGCATAAAATGGATTTATTGCATAAATTGGTTTATTTCAGCAGCACAATACACAATTTGTTTTATGAAATCCTTAATTATGTATGTGGTCA
This sequence comes from Aquarana catesbeiana, assembly GCF_042186555.1. Classification (NCBI taxonomy): domain Eukaryota; kingdom Metazoa; phylum Chordata; class Amphibia; order Anura; family Ranidae; genus Aquarana; species Aquarana catesbeiana. Next base: position 84,669,780 of record NC_133332.1, read on the forward strand.
TCATTTGGTAAAATGGAAGCAAACATAATCGCATATAGTGTAAAACCTTTTAGATTTATTAAAAATATCTGTATAAAATTGTACTGTTATTAGTGCTCATTAGCACTGATAGAGAAAGTGATGTTATCTGCCCACCCAAAGAAATAGTTTGTTTGGATCAGCTTGGTTTGAACGAACAAATTAACACTAAAAGAAGCCAGGAGTTAGGCATTAAGATCAGTCTCTAATATTCTAATTAGAAAATAAGAGAAAGCTAAACACAGCTTATCCCACAAACACAAGTACCTGTTACATAACAGAAAGAAAAGATAACTGAAAGCAATATCAACCCCTTCTGTAATACGCCTAATTGATATGCAGATCATAGGCGTGCGCAGCCTATTGCATTAGGGTGTGCACCCTTAAGCTCAAACACACATGCATGTGCCTACATATATATGACCCCGCCACATTGATCTCCCTGTCGGCACAGTGAAAGAGAAGAGCATAAACACTTTTCTTATGGCAGAGCAGGTAAGAGGGAGATCTTTACCATGTTCCTGCTGCTACACAGAGCGATAACACTAATGCACATGGGGTGATTAGGGTGTGCCTGGGCACATCCAGCACACCCTGTGCGCATGCCTATGATGCAGATACAATCGTTTTGCAAGTTAAAAAAGATTGTTCACAAAGCTCAGCATTATAATACATTTTTTTTGGCAAGCAGTGAGAAAACATATAAGAATACATTCTGGGGAGTAGGTTCACTTATTTTTTTGTATACTTAAATCTCTTAATAAAGCAGTTTTTTACACTGTCTAATTTATTTTTTTAATACATTTTTAACAGTTGGAAGGGAACGTGCAAAATCATGTATTCTTTTACATTTTTTTGCCTTTGCCATGTAAATATAAAAAAGTTTATATCATTTTACTAATGACAGAAAGCTCTTTTTGTCTTGTAAAAGCATTCTTCAATCAGCTTGATATCTTAAAGAAAAAGAAAAAATAGTTATTATTTGGATAAATTAATGTAGCACTGATATAGGACTAAAAAGCCAAAACTGATCCAATGATGATGAAGTATGTTTTCCTTTGTCTTTTCCCACCGCTTGCCAAAAAAACAAAACAAAAACTTACTATAATGCTGAACTTTGTGGGGAAAAAAAAAATTATATATAAAGCAACGGTATCTGCATATCAATGATATTAATATCTGTATGAAAATTATATTAATATCTGCATCTCACCAAAGATTTTCTAGTGAAAAGTCACCTAAAGTATTATCAACCTGCTATCTTCTTTCTGTAAACTTACAGGTATTAATTATTTCTATATTATGTTATAATAGCCATTGGTTGTATGAATCCCAAACCTTTTAATCAGTTATCTATTAACTTAGGTCAATATTTGGATAACTTTCTGGTTAGAGTGCCCTGACCAATATTTTACAAGCATAAGTTTATTGTTAATTATTGTTAGTAGTTATATAACTAAATTCGATGTTCAAATAACACAGTTTTTAAAAGGTACCTGCAAACATTAAATAATTATTGAGTAATCTTGCCAATTTAAGGTAGAATTAACAGAAAAAAAGATAACTGAAAGCAATATCAACCCCTTCTTTAATACTCCTAATTGATATGCAGATATTGTCGTTTTATAAGTTAAAAAAGATTTTTCACAAAGCTCAGCTTTATAATACGTTTTTGTTTTGTTTTTTTGACAAGCAGTGGGAAAACATGTAGGAATACATTTTGGGGAGTATTTTTCTGTATACTTAAAACCCTTAATAGAGCAGTCTTCTACACTGTGTCTAATGTATTTTTTATTACATTTCTAAAAGTGGGAAGGGAGTGTGCAAAATCATGTATTCTTTTGATTTTTTTTGTAAATGCCATGCCTTTGCCATGTAAATATAAAAATGTTTATATAATTTGACTAATGACAGAAAGCCCTTTTTGTCATGTAAAAACATTCTTCAATAAGTTAGATATCTTAAAGAATTTTTTTTTTATTATTTGGATAAATTGATGTAGCACTGATGTAGGACTAAAAAGCCAAAACTGATGCAATGATGATGAAGTAGGTATTCCTATGTGTTTTCCCACTGCTTGCCAAAGAAACAAAAAACAAAAACGTATTAAAATGCTGAACTTTGTGAAAGATCTTTTTTTACCTTATAAAACAACAGTATCTGCATATCAATGATATTATTATCTGTATGAAAATTATATTAATATCTGCATCTCACCAACAATTTTCTAGTAAAACGTCACCAAAAGTATTATAATCTTGCTATCTTCTTTCTGTAAATATAATATTATATTCTGTACATATAATAATTATTTCTATATTATGTTATAATAGCCATTGGCCATATGAATCCCAAACCTTTTAATCTTTTGTTTCTGTTAATTTACCTTAAATTGCAATGATCAGCCAATAATCATTTAAAGTGACACTTATGACGCGTACACACGACCAGACTTTACAGCATACTTTGCCCGGCGGACTTTTCAATGGACTTTATGACGGACTTTCCAAATGAACAGACTTGCCTACATACGATCAACCAAAGTCCGACGGATTCGTACGTGATGACGTACGACCGGACTAAAACAAGGAAGTTCATAGCCAGTAGCCAATAGCTGCCCTAGCATAGTTTTTTTTCTGCGGACTAGCATACAGACGAGCGGATTTTTCAAACCAGACTTGAGTCCGTCGAAAAGATTTGAAACATGTTTCATTTCTAGGTCCGTCGAACTTTTGGGGAAAAAAATCCCGCTGGAGCCCACACACGATCGAATTGTCCAACGGACTCTGGTCCGCCGAACCAAGTATGCCGTAAAGTCCGGTCGTGTGTACGCGGCATAAGGCCGATACACACTATCAGATTTTCTGCTGATTTTTGTCTTCAGATTTACCAAAACCATGTAGTGCAAGGACCTGCCTGATTGCATACAAATTGAAACTCTTATGCCCCGTACACACGGTCGGACTTTGTTCGGACATTCCGACAACAAAATCCTAGGTTTTTTTCCGCCGGATGTTGGCTCAAACTTGTTTTGCGTACACACGGTCGCACAAAGTTATCATAATTTCCGATCGCCAAGAACGCGGTGATGTACACCACGTACGATGAGACTAGAAAAGGCCGGTTCAGAACCAAGCGTGGCACCCTTTGGGCTCCTTTTGCTAATCTCGTGTTAGTAAAAGTTTGGTGAGAGACGATTCGCGCTTTTTCAGACTTGTGGCTTTCAGATCGTTTTCTGCCGTTCAGTTTGTGCTTGTGGGTTTGTATCTGCTCTTCAGTGCGTGCAGTCAGTTCGTATCGGAGTTTTCTGTGCGATCTTGCCCGCTCGTTGCTGTTTTTCAGGTCGCTCTTCACAGGCCTTGCTGTTCTTCAGTGCGTTCTGTTACTTCGTTCTGAGCAGCCGACCGTTTTCTAGCCATGTTTCGTATGCGTACTCCTCGTAGAGTTCGTGCTGTGCGGGGGCTTGGTGTTGGGGTCCTGACCTTGACACAAGTCCAGTCCATGAACAGGTTGGGGAGGAGTTCATGGACCAAGAATTGGTTGCTTCAGCGTGACCAGTTCTGTCACATGCCTTTGCTCCGTGAGATCCGTGAGAATAATCCTGATGATTTCAGGAACTTTCTCAGGATGATGTTTCACCGTTTGTTGGCTTCGCTGACCCCCTATATTAGCAGGCAGGATACCTGCATGAGGCAAGCCATCACTCCGGAGCAGAGGTTGGTCGCTACCTTGCGGTATTTGGCCACAGGGAGAAGCCTGCAGGACCTCAAGTTCTCAACAGGCATCTCCCCCCAGGCTCTGGGGATCATTATCCCAGAGACCTGTTCTGCCATCATCCAGGTCCTGCAGAAGGAGTATATGAAGGTAAGATTTTTATCCTTTTATATCACATTTTATTGTATTGAATGTTTGATAATATATTGTATTTCTTCCCTCATTCCCTAATTACCATGATTGTAATATGCTGTGAATGTCCCCTTTGTTCTCATGCATGCTGGATTTTTAGGTAATTATTATTTTATGTCCTTCATACATATTTGCCCTTCACTAACCTCCCCAGCATGGTCTTTCCTGGCCTATATTCACCTCATGTAGTCACTTAACAATGTATTTTATCAGCTCCATAGTAGTGCTTTACCCCAAACACCCCCTAAAATGTTTGGAAATGTTATTTTTGATTTAAATTCAGGCAGAGTGCCAGAGGCTTTTTTTGTGGTGTCCCCAAATTTTTTTTAACCCCCCCCCAACTGCTAAGTCAGCTGATCCCAATTCTCTATCCTCAATCATCTATCTGCTGACTTTGCCAAACCCATACACACTATACCCATCTCTTTACTGGTCAGATTTATAGATGAATTCCCCAAAGCATGTAGTGCAAGGGCCTGCCTGTATACTTTCCAATGGTACTGTTTAAAGTTTTTGTATCGTACTATTATCTTGATAGGTAATAGCAGAATGTTCAAATGTCCTCAAATGTGTACAGTGTGTATTTATATCTTTGTATTATGACACTTCTTACCTGTCCAGTGGTCTGCCAATAGTGTAACTAAGGAGGGGCTGTTCCAAGTAATACCCTGTATTTAGGCATTCATCTCTCAATGAAGTGAAGAGGGTTACCTGTCCAAGAGTTCCCCCCTATAATGTTAGAAATGGCCCATGAGAGGGGGGGAGGGGGAATATGATAGGTGTACCTTATACTTTGTTGTTGTTAAATTTCCCTTAGTAAATGCTATCTGGAGGTTGCCCCATAATGTTTGTGTCTAATCTGCTTGCCATGTTTCTGTGAAAAAATAGTAATGTTTATTTTTTTTTTTCCTCAACAGTTTCCTTCAACGCCACAGGACTGGCAGACTGTGGCCTCCCACTTTGCCCAGCGGTGGGACTTTCCTAACTGCGGAGGGGCAATTGATGGGAAACACGTCCACATCGTCCCACCACCCAACTCGGGGTCGTACTATTATAATTACAAGGGGTTTAATAGTATAGTGATGTTGGCGGTGGAGTCGGCTAATTACGAGTTCTTGTATGTGGACGTGGGGAAGAATGGCCGGATGTCCGATGGTGGAGTGATCGCCCAGACGGAGTTCTACAGGCATCTCCAGAATGGCAGGTTGGACTTGCCACCTCCAGAGGACAATGTTGAAGGTCTCCCATTTGTGTTTGTTGCTGATGAAGCATTTGCACTGGGGGACCACCTGATGCGGCCATTCCCGATGAGGACCCTCACCCCGGAACAGAGGGTTTTTAATTACCGGCTGGCCAGAGCCCGAAGAGTGGTGGAGAACACATTCGGAATCCTGGCCAGCCGGTTCCGATTATTTCTGACACCCATCCATATGGCGGAGTATAAACTGAACCATATAATACTTGCCTGCTGTGTTCTCCATAATTTTTTAAGAAAACATTCAGCCAACTATGCTGGCTCAGTTGGGCCTGAGGCCGGAATCCCTAATCCATCAACACTGATGGCGCTTGAAAGTGGCCGTCCTGGCTTGCCCTCCCTGAAAGCCCGTGATGTCCGGTTACGCTACCTGGAGTTCTTTGTGGGTAGGGGGGCTATCAATATGCCAGACAATCTGTGACACCTTTTTCAAATAAAAAACAACCAAAAGAAATTCTTGGTGGACATTTACTGCTTGTGTTTGTTTTAGCTGACCCTGGCAGAAATGTGTTGAGTGCAGAAAATGTCGTGATTGGGTAACCTTATAAAAAACAGTGTTGGCTGGTACTTCCTAAATGCAAAAACACATTTCACTACAAGTGCACTTGCAACTGCACTGAACCTGCACTTGTAGTGCAAAGAGGATTTGCCCTTAGGAAATAACCCCCATTTTTGCATAAAACAGCAATTACATCACCCCAAAAGTGTTGTAGTGTTGAGACAATAATCCACACATTCTTGAGTAAGGCACTTTTTTATACCTGCACAATAACATGTGCATTTCCCAAAGGTTTTTAAAACAAACCAACATGTTTGTTGTATAACAATGTTTGCAGTAGCATTATCAAAAATCGAAATATCCATTTCAGATAAAACAGGCCTGTGTAAAACCAACAAGAAAGTCAAAAAACTTGAACTTACAAAGTTCACATATGGTAAAACCTGAAGGCTATATCAGACATGAGTATTTATGAACTGTGTTTGATATAGCGTTCAGATGGGGGAAAATCACCCCTGGAAAAGCCAAATTTGGAAGATGCACTCCAATTTACGAATGTCAACATGTGCTATCTGCCATCAGGGGGGATCAAGGGACGTGTTTTGGGGGAGCAAGCCCTTCCTTAATGCTACTTTATAATTGAGGAAGGGGTTGCACCCCCAAAATGCGTCCATTGATCTCCCGTGATGGCAGATAGCACTTGTTGGCACACTGTGTGCATCCTCCAAATTTGGCTTTTCTAAACATTGAAAAAATTTTGGTACGATAAAACAGGTGATTTTGTGGGGTTTAAATTCGCCCCAAAACATCAATGATGTTATTATTTTTTTTAATAACATCACTGATTTGTTGCTGGATGTTTTGCAATTGGAGATTACACCCCATGATCTCCCCGATCAGTATCTTGGCACTTTCAGATGTAAAGCGTTCTGGATCACGATCACCTAAAAAGAGATAAAGAACAAAAAAAAGGTCTCAAAAATCTGCCACCATCCATCTCTTTTACCTGAGCCTGTGGTCGCAGACACTCACCTGTTGTGGTGCCAATCTCCACCACGTCTTCTTCTTCCTCCTGCTCTTCTTCTTGTGTTGGTATTTCCCCTTCTTCCAGAGGGGGAGGGTCTCTGGTCTCCTGGGATGAGGGATGTCCGAGTCTTTTCTCCCCTATGTAAAACAAAAATGGTATACTTAGCACACAGATATTTGATGGCAGAACTAGAAATAGGAAAGATTGCTTGGAAGTGGGGTACAATTGTCTATTTTAGCCAAGTTCCAAGATGTATATTTTTTATTGCCCTTTGTCAAGCTGCAATACTTTACCTGTTTGGTACAAGCTTCACAGATGTAGCCCCCCCTATAGTATACACTGGAGCATCAGTGTGCCCCCCCTAATAAAAATGGTGTTCTTGTGTCCCACACTAGTGCTCCAGTGTCCAGATGTGAAAACAGCTGCTGAGTGTCCTCTCCTTACACACAATCTAGTTTGCATTTCATTCTAGTAACAAACCCATCTACACAAACAAATATTTGGCATCCAAGTAGGCCCCCAAAAATGTGTGAAAATGCATATGGCCTAAACAATGGTGTTCTAGAGGCCGAAAGAAAATGTTTGATATGAACGAATAATGTGCCCATGAACATTAAAGTTGACCTTTTTAAACGTTACAACTAATAAAAGCATATGGAGCAGAACGAACGTAATAAAGACAGAAAGAATAGGAACACAGCACAACTACTTACTTTTTTGCAGCACTCTCCGGATCTTTCGGTACTGCTCTGGCTCTCTCAACTTCAGGTCCGACCACCGCTTCCTGAGCTGATCTTTAGACCTTCGTACCCCGAAATTCCGCTCTAGACTCCTGACCACTTTCGCCATGATCTTGGCCTTTCGGATGTTCGGGTTGGGGTAAGGCCCATATTTTCCGTCATAGTCGGACTTCCTCATGATGTCGACCATCTCCAACATCTCCCCAAACGACATATTTGTGGCCTTAAAACGTCTCCTTCTGGATCGGGATGTGCCTGGATCCGCCCTTTCCTCCTCCTCCTCCTCGTTGCTACAATTAGCCTGCACCTGCTGTATGTCCGCCATCATGCTCTTCCCCCACTGCGCCGAACGAAAAGGGGCGGGGAATAGACTAGAAAGAATGTCAGGGGCGGGCGGAGTTACACGCATGCGCAGTGTGTATAAAGCGTAACACGCGTGCGTATTACGTTTGATCTGTGAGCGGAGGAAGGAGCATTGGACGCGTAAGAATGAAGGTAGGAGACAAACTTGTGCCTATACTGCTTCTAGATTGAGGCCTATATTGTAACAAGATTAGGAGAGTTTTGTGTGACATTAGACTTTGTCTTGTGTTGTGTCTTGCAGTGAACATGGATATGGTACTCAAAGATAATGACTTCATTTCAGTATTCATAGAGATGCTAAGGGAGCTGCCCTGTCTGTGGGAGATTACCCACCCCCATTACAAGAACCAAGCAAAGAGGAAGGCAGCACTGGAGCAATTGTGTGAAATTGTGAAGCAGGTGATCCCCACGGCAGACATCACTTATTTAAAGATTTTCATTGGTGGCCTGAGGAGCACATATCTGAGGGAGCGCAATAAAGTCCTTGATTCGCAGAGATCCGGAGCAGCAGGTGACATCTATGTCCCCAGGATGTTGTACTACGACAGGCTGCATTTTCTGGCAGGCCAGACTGAACCCAGGCCATCCCTCTCCAGTCTTCCTTCCACGCTTCCTTCCCCCCCAGCTGAGGCTTCTGACGCCCAACCTGGGCCTTCCAGGCCACATGTGGAGGAGCCCAGATTGAGCCAGGTATAGCATTCCTCTAAATATTTCTGCTTGTCCAATCAATGATGTGAACTATATGTTAGTTGGGAGTACTAATTAAGGATTGTGATTGATGATGCAAAAACTAAAACTATGTCCCTTTTTCATACACAGGGAAGTCTCAGCCAGGAGGTGGCCGGGCCGAGCCGGCTGGCTGATATCAAGGTCCCTCCACCCCCCCTGAAAACAGAAAGTGGCAGTAGGACGAGTACCCTAGAGGAGGCGGCTATCAGATTCTTTTGGAGGGCTACAGAGGTCCTGGGAGCACCACACACCAGGCAGGAGAACATTGCTGCATTCATAGCCTATAAAATGCAGAGGATGGAGGAGGGCCAAAAAGCCTTGTGTGAGGCCCTCATATCGGAGGCTCTGGAGAAAGGTATGAGGGGCCAAATTACACCTCCCACACAGCTTTGGGATGGTCCTCCTCCTCCTCCTGCAGGTCCTACTCCTCCTCCAGGTCCTACTCCTCCTCCTGCCACATCTCCAACTGCACAGCCACAGCCGGTAATGAAGCGTGAAAGGAAGACCAGACAGTGAGGATCCTGGATCCAGTCTGTTGGGCAAAAAAATGCAGCCTCTTGTGGTACCACAGCCTGCGGACACAGATGTCATCTGCTGCTATCCAAGTCTCTGTGAATCCCGGACCAGACTGCCCTCCCTTACATATGGACTCCTCAGGCCACCAATTTTGATGTTGAACAATTGATGTCTGCCGTGGGGGTCCCAGGCTTCGCTAATTTCTCTTGTTGATCCAGTGTTGCCTTCCTCTTTGTTTGGTTCTGATCCCTTAATAAAGGATTTTTGTTTTGAATTATACTCTCCTATGTGTGTTTTACTTCAAAAAGGACAGTTTGTTTGTGAGGATTCAGGTACATTTCAAATATACAATGTGAAATGAACAAGGGACACCAACAACAAACAATCTCCTTGAGATTAAATAATAAAAGATATCAATGGTGTTGGGGTAACTTGACACACAAAACACACCCAAAAATATTCAGGAGTAAAAATAAAAATAACATTGAACAAAGATCAGCCTTGGAAAAAATACAAACATTAAATTAAAAAAAAGGCTTAAAATCCAAAATAAAAAAAAATTAAAAAATATCAAACTGTCAGATGTGACAACTAATAACAATATATTCAGAGAATCCCACTAAAAAAACACAAATAAAAGTTTGTGAGAAGTGTGTGTGAATACGAGCAGCAAAACGACTTAATTCTTGTCACATTATAAAGAAGAAGAGAGTGCGCTGTATTAAACCATTTTTAACATTGCAGCGTGACGAAAGTGCTGTATCCATTGCGAACGCTAAGTTTACCAGAACGAGCTGTCCCGTGTTGGAATTTCTTCTGAGCATGCGTGGCACTTTGTGCGTCGGAACAGGCCACACACGGTCGGAATTGACGCGATCGGATTTTGTTGTCAGAAAATTTTATCTCCTGCTGTCCAACTTTGTGTGTCGGAAAATCCGATGGAAAATGTCTGATGGCGCCCACACACGGTCGGAATTTCCGACAACACGCTCCGATTGGACATTGTCCATCGGAAAATCCGACCGTGTGTACGGGGCATTAAGGTTTGACCTCATATTATATGGTGTTGGTAAATCTGAAGACAAAAATCAGCAGAAAAGTTTTATTTTGTTTAAATAACAAACATATCACACTTACCTCCACCATCCAGCTCGTTTTGCACAGTGTGGCCCCAATCCTCATCTTCTGGGTTCCCTTGGCGGCTCTCTCGGCTCTTCCCCTCATCAGATAACCCCCTGGGAGAAGCGCTCTCCCGGGGTTCACCTTGCGGGCCTGCTCCCAAGTACAGCATTCGGTGTCCATAGACGCCGAATGCAGAACTCTGCCCCGCCCCCGGCAGCCGCGTCATTAGATTTGATTGAAAGCAGCGGGAGCCAATGGCTGCGCTGCTATCAATCTATCCAATCAACAGCCGAGAACCCCTTAGCAGAGAGAAGGTGCGTCCCCGTGGGACAAGTTCGAGGGTTCAGGTAAGTAAAACATGGGGGGATGGGGGCCGGTCACTGACAGGTGTTTTTCACCTTAATGCATGGGATGCATTAAGGTGAAAAAACACAAACTTTTACAACCCCTTTAATATTTGCAGGTACCTTTAAAACAGGGGCGTAACTACCACCATAGCGACCCATGCAGGCGCTATGGGGCCCGCAGCCGAGTGGGGTCCAGTGAGGATAAGAGCACCGCCGGCACAGTCTCCCAGCCAGGGGAAGAGAGAGGAAAGTAAGAGGCGAGCTGTCCGTATCAGCAGAGAGCTGAATTGCCCGATGTAAGAGCTTTCATTAGAACTTCCAGTGTTCCCGATCCAATGTGGGACATGTGACGTCATCAAAGGCGTCGGGCCAAGAGGTGGGGCTATGTGACGATGAGCCCCGGGAAGACAGGAAATTCAAATGAAAGCTATTACAGTGGGCAATCCCGCTCTCTGCTGATCCGGGTGGATTGCCTCTTCCTCTGCATAGGTGGGGCTGTACGGGGCACAGGCAGACCAGGCTGTATTGGGCACAGGTCATGCTGTATTGGGCACAGGCCACGCTGTATTGGGCATAGGTCACGCTGTATTGGGCACAGGTCACGCTGCATTGTGCACAGGTCACGCTGTATGTGGCACAGGTCACGCTGCATTGACACTAGGGCAGCTGTGGGGGGGGGGCTGTTTGCAGGGGGCGGCTTACAACATTTTGCTATGGGGCCCTGCTATTTCTAGTTACGCCCCTGCTTTAAAAATTGTGTTATTTGAAAATTTAATTTAGTTATATAAACACTAACAATAATTAACAATAAATTTACGTTTATAAAATATTGGTCAGGGCACTCTAACCAGATATCCTAATATTTATCTATTAACCCCTTCAGCCCCGGAAGATTTTACCCCCTTTCCTGACCAGAGCACTTTTTGCGATTCGGCACTGCGTCGCTTTAACTGACAATTGCACAGTCGTGCGACCTTTTGTACCCAAGCAAAATTGATGTAATTTTTTCCCCACAAATAGAGCTTTCTTTTGGTGGTATTTGATCACCTCTGTGGTTTTTATTTTTTGCACTATAAACAAAAAAAGAGCGACAATTTAAAAAAAAGCAATATTTTTTACATTTGCTATAATAAATATCTCCCAAAAATATATAAAAAAGCTAATTTTTGCCTCAGTTTAGGCTGATATGTATTCTTCTACATATTTTTGGTAAAAAAAAAAAAAAAAAATCTCAATAAGCATATATTTATTGGTTATATTGATTGGTTTGCGCAAAAGTTATTGCATTTACAAAATAGGGGATAGTTTTATGGCATTTTTATTATAAATTTTTTTTTTATTAATAATGGCGGTGATCTGCAAATGTTATCATGACTGCAACATTATGGCGGATACATCAGACACTTTTGACACTATTTGGGACCATTGTCATTTATACAGCGATCAGTGCTATAAAAATGCACTGATTACTGTGTAAATGACACTGGCAGGGAAGGGATTACCCACTAGGGGGCGATGAAGCGGTTAAGTGTGTCCTAGGGAGTGATTCTAACTGTGGGGGGAGGGGCTATCTAGGACATGACAGCGATCACTGCTCCTGATGACAAGGAGCAGTAGATCTCTGTCATGACACAAGACAGAATGAAGAAATGCCTTGTTTACATAGGCATTTCCCCGTTCTACCTCTCCACACCGCAATAGCGGGCCGCCAGAGAACATCGGGTTCATGCTCCTGTGGTGGCATGTGCGCCTGAGAGGAGGCAAATTTAAAGGGATGTACCTGTACACCCATGTGCCTGTCTGTGCCATTCTGCCAATGTACATCTGTGTGCGCTGGTCAGCAAGCGGTTAACTTAGGTCAAAATTAGGATATCTGTCTGGTTAGAGTGCCCTGACCAATGTTTTATAAACGTAAGTTTATTGTTCATTATTGTTAGTATTTATATAACTAAATAAAATTTTCAAATAACACAGTTTTTAAAAGGTACCTGCAAACATTAAATGATTATTGAGTAATCTTGCCAATATAAGGTAGAATTAACAGAAAAAAAGATAACTGAAAGCAACTTCAACCCCTTCTTTAATACTCCTAATTGGTATGCAGATATTGTCGTTTTATAAGATAAAAAAAGATTTTTCACAAAGCTCAGCTTTATAATAAGTTTTTGTTTTGTTTTTTGGCAAGCAGTGGGAAAACACGTAGGAATACATTTTGGGGAGTAGATGCATTTCTTTTTTGTATACTTAAAACTGTTATTAGAGCAGTTTTAACATGTGTCTAATTTATTTTTTAATACATTTTTAAAAGTTGGAAGGGAGCTGGCAAAATCACATATTTTTTGACATTTTTTTTTTAAATTCCCCTTTGCCATGAAAATATAAAAATGTTTATATAATTTGACTAATGACAGAAAGCTCTTTTTGTCTTGTAAAAACATTCTTGAATCAGTTTGATATCTTAAAGAAAAAGAAAAAATTGTTATTTGGATAAATTAATATAGCACTGATATAGGCTTAAAAAGCCAAAACTGATCCAATGATGATGAAGTACGTTTTCCTACGTCTTTTCCCACTGCTTGCCAAAAAAACAAAAAAAACTTATTATAATGCTGAACTTTGTGAAAAAACTTTTTTTATATATAAAGCAACAGTAGAAGAAGATAGCAGGTTGATAATACGAAAAGATTAATATTACATATTTATTACCTGTTGATTCAGCCAGTAGATCTTTGATTTTTCACTTCCTTTAGGGTTCCTCTCACAGAGATGCCAGGGAGGCAGTAAAAACAGGCAGTTGATCCATGTTTTTCCCACTCCAACTGACCAAGCGCCACCTACAAGCAGACATGGTGCCACTCAAATGGCAATTTTAACACTGCAAGCTGAGTTTGACAGCCTTTTACCCCCTGGGCCAGTATTAAAATGATAAGGCAGTCTGGGGGCCCTGAGTGGAGATACTTCATCATTCAGACATCAATCAGAGTGGACCTGCGGTTAATGACATCTATATAGTTGCCTGTCCCCATTCAGGCCTGCAATCACATCTAAGGGCACAAGGAAATCTTCCAACACAAACTTCCTTTGCAGCATCAGGATGTCATGGACTGAATAGTGGCCCTTGTCAGTTCATTCAGATTTATACAGCACAAGAAGATCTTCCAGCTCTCCAAGCAGCACAAGGGATGCTCTTGAACCAGTAAACAATAAAACACAAAAGAGAGTTTACCAAACTTGTTAATTAACTAAATCAAGTTTAATAGTAAAAACATCTAAATTGTGTTTGCATAAAGTAGATATAGGTTGAGCATATCAACTGATCATGGGACTGGGGACACGGGGGCCAACTGTACTGCCTACTCAATAAAGGTCATCTGCGAGTCTGCCCACCTTGATCTGGGGGAAGGTTGACGGTTAAATTGATGATAGGCAACTCCTTTCCTCATATTGATTAGTGGTTCCAAATTAATAATAACTACTGCAGTAGGGAACAGACACAAAAGATACGCTCAGCATCTTTCCAAATAACTGTTCTGCTTTATTAATGCACAATTGAAGGTTTTTATACACATGATATCACATTAATATTACAATTGTACGTTTATGGTAACAAGGAGTGTTACATAGGCAGGCTAATTCTAATCTGGACTCGAAAGAATGTAAACATGTACTGAAAACATTATTAGTGCTGTGTGCACAGTGAGGGCAGTGTGCAATACATACAAAATAGAATACAATTATATACAGAACATACAAATTTCCATTACAGTCTCCCCTCTTTTGGTCAATATTTTGATCACTAACCATACCTGCTATCACCTTTAACCTGGAACCTCCACACACTTAGGTGGAGGTAGTCCTGGCCAAACAAGCAAAAAACTCCATTGTGGAGAAAATAATAGCTGAGCAGCTTTTTCATTACAAAATGACTTTTCATTGTGAAAAACAAATGATTGATAAGACATATTTACAGAGTACTGGCTGTACACTCCTGTGGCCTTCTAGCTGAATTTTGGGCATGCTGACTTATCAGCATATGTAAACAAAGACAATTCTACATAAAATGGAAGACGTACAAAAGACAAATATGACTTCAACATGGCTAAACTACTTTTCAAAAATATATATCCCTTACAATTAAAGTAATTGAATCAAAAAGTACCCTAGACTGTGATCACAAGAGGGAAACAAATCAAACAGAGATTTCTTTATTTAGTCATTTTTGCAGTGTCTGGTGTGGATCCAGGTGACTTTTCCTTCAAGTTTTGCAAAAACTGTACATGAAATAGATGCTGTAATGAGTCTCCAAACATTTCCTTATATATATGCCTCTTAACAATCCACAAGTCACCCGGCTTTAGTTTTAGATCCTTCCAAACTTTTAGGATCTGGAATTGGGGAGAAAACACATAAATGAGTTTGTCAAAAACCTTAAAAGATCAGCAACATTCTCTGTGAGATCCGAATGAAGGACTTCAGCTGCTGAGACAAAATATAAGCAAGTGAGTAACACACTCCCAAACCAAATCCCATAGGGAGAGAGTCCAACATTCCCCTTAGAGGCTTGATAAAATATAAGAAAACATTCAGGCAAAAGTTTTCTAGTTTCTTACTCTACTTTGTCCGCTACATTGTAGACAGTAGGGGGTATAAAAATAAAACCTCAAAACTCCTAGTAAGGACTCTCCTATAAAAATGATTTCCTCTGTTACTCTCTGTACTCTATATTTACAAACTACTTCTGATAACACTTTTTACTGTGGCCTTTGCAGTAGCATTTGCCACTGGACATCCAGAAAACATGTCCATACAGACAAAATCCATACTTGTAAGATCCTGACTTGGGCATCTGGATATATCTTTTTGTAATCTCTGGAAGAGATATTCAGCTTTTGGTAACACCTTTGGTAACAGGTAAAACAAGAAGTGGTATGTTATAAAAACAACTGTGGTAAACCCTGGCTCTATCCCATGCTCATTTACTAAGGCAGCCATAACTGCTTGTGACTGATGACATGGTCCATGTGTCAAGCTGGAGGGAAAAGAGTGGTTGGCAGACATAAATGATCACCTTTTTCCAAAGTCCTGTTTCATAAGAAGTTGACCCCTGTGGACCACTTGTTCTTCTCGTTCTGGGGTTCTTAAAGTTGAATTATTAATCCCAGCTATACTGGGCCAGAACTAGGGTGGAATCTGTGCGTTGCACAGACCCATCAAGTGTCCGGGGCTGTAAATGCAGCATCCTTAGTCACCTGGTCTGCTTCCATGTGTGAGTTTTAATGTTAGTATGGCTACCTCAGCAAGAACCTGGAAGGCTGAAAACAGCCATTCAAATTAACTTGGCATGCTTGATTGGTTTACCTGTTGAAGTCAAAACAAATTTCTGGCCCTTCAAGTGCAACCAAAAGCTCTTGATATTTCGACTATCTATATAAATATACATTCTTTTTGTAGCTCACAGGCTTTGCTAAAACATGGATCTCTGCTTCTTGAGCTGGGGAAAAAAAGATCCAATGACTTTGAATACAGAGTATCCTTCTGGGTGATAAACTGCATCCTCAAATCTACAAAAAATTAAATATCTGGTTCTTCAGGGAGTGTGTCCTGCACTGGGCTCACAGCAGCTGATTCTTACACCATCAATGTAACACATGTGGTTTTCCTTTGTCTCCAGCCTCCTCCAATAAGGTGGCTGGATTCAAATGTATGCATTTTTCATTGTTAGATTTGTACATGAACAAACTCATATTTTAAACCTTTCATTAGACAAACATTTAGCTGTACATTTGCTGCGCAGAATGTCAGACCATTAAAAATGAAATGTTTGACCAAAATAATGTCTAACTTTGTCTAATAGCACCTTTGCATAAAGCTACAGCTCTGATATGGCGGGATGAACCCTTCATTACTGGGTCCAACTTGCATAAATATACTGTACTTACAAGGAAAAGGGGCACATCATTTCACAATCCACACATTCTGCTTTGGATTTCAAAAATAAAAATAAATAAAACAAAAGGACCAAAAATCTGTATGATGGACCAGAAAGCATCAAAAACTAAAAAACAACTGGCTGCAGGTGGCATCTATCCTAACAGGGTGTGTGGACTTGATGTGATGGTTCTGTTATATTTATATTTTATTTATTATTACTCTCACATCATGGACCGCACATCAAGTTGTTATCAAAAACTTTAAAATTTCATTTTTGTAGAAAAACTTCTTATGTATCCCATCCATCTTGGCTTTGTTAAATATTATGGCAGCTGTATTCCAAATAACAACCTTATCTTAATCTTTTTCTCTCTCAATAAGGGCTTATTGAATAAATGTAAAATTACAAAATTGTAATCTTAATCTAAACTAATCCCATTTTTACCAATTTTCCCATTAACCTGGACTTCATTTCCAACCAAAGGTTGTCTAAACCAGTTTCAATAAATCTATATTATTAATAAAATTGTTAAACTCATATTAGAAATGAATACTCATTATTATTTAATTTTACTTAATTTCCCTTTTTTTAAATGCACTGTTTCCACTATCAAAGATATTCAATTTGTGTAATACACGGTTAAATGTAACCTTCATTTTACCATGTCTGGAAAACAGATTAAAAAAATAATTGTGAACACATTGTTTACCATTATATTTGTTAACCCGGCACATTTTGTTATAAATGTTTTGTCTAAAAAACTGGAATTGGCATGGTGTCCTTCCAGCTTATTACTGACCTCTCATCTCAGCCACATTTCTTTCAGGAGAGCACAAAGGAGGGGGTCACATCTGCGTACATGACACACACAAGCAATAGAGCTAAAGGTCCCAGCATTCGCACACACATACACCAATATCTCTCTAAAATCGCTTACATTTTTCCCATTTGTACACAACGCATGCATATCATTCTCTCACTTTCTTTTAACTCTTTAATATTTCCCTGCCTTAAATTCTGCATTCCTTATTTTGTTCAGATATCCTTTATATCTAGCTTCTATGATCAGATGGGGAGCCAAAGTGCTCATCCCATCTTCCCTCTCTGACAACATATAAAGTATTCTGTTTTACCTCTCATTTCTCTGTTTTGATTTTACTAGTTGTAGTGCCTGACCCCAAATTCATTCCACAACTTAACATGAAAATGTCCCTTTCTGTCTAGTGTTAATGTCACCCTTGATTCATCCTGCTCACATAGATAGCTGTTTCTCTAGCTGTTTACTCTGCATGATTCTTAGTCCCTGTGGACTTTGGTAACCCAGATACCCATTGTGGATCCCTGTCCACTTTAACCATTAATCTAGGGGCTCAGTATAGGCAGAACCGCACCTTCAGTTCATATATAGCGATCCTCTTGCGCTGGGCATTTTAAAGGGTCTCTTACCCTTCATTCCCTTACTTAATTATTTAAGGGGGTCCCCTTGTTAAAGGGGGCTTCCAGATTCCGATAAGCCCCCTGCCCGCAGACCCCCACAACCACCGGCCAGGGTTGTGGGGATGAGGCCCTTGTCCTCATCAACATGGGGACAAGGTGTTTTGGGGGGCTACCCCAAAGCACCCTCCCAATGTTGAGGGCATGTGGCCTGGTACGGTTCAGGAGGGGGGGGCGCTCTCTCGTCCCCCCTCTTTTCCTGCGGCCTGCCAGGTTAAGTGCTCGGATAAGGGTCTGGTATGGATTTTTGGGGGGACCCCATGCTGTTTTTTTTTTTTTTTGGCCGGGGTTCCCCTTAAAATCCATACCAGACCTGAAGGGTCTGGTATGGAATTTAGTGGGATCCCCACGTCATTTTTTTTTTAAATTTTGGCCGGGGTTCCCCTTAATATCCATACCAGACCTGAAGGGCCTGGTATGGAATTTAGGGGGACCCCCACGTCATTTTTTTTTTTTTAATTTTGGTTCAGGGTTCCCCTGTGGGGAATTCCCATGCCGTTTTTATTAATGAACTTCTATGTTTATTTTAAATGGCTTTTTTCCTTTGAAATGTCATTTTGCTGTCAGACTGTTCTAAACACGGGAAACATGCGCCCCTTTACAGGCATACTATAGACACCCCCCAGCTATGAAATTTAAAGGGATATTACACTTTTATTGTTTGACTTTAAGCATTATTAAAATCACTGCTCCTGAAAAAACGTCCGTTTTTAAAACTTTTTTTTGCATTGATCCATGTCCCCTGGGGCAGGGCCCAGGTCCCCAAACACTTTTTATGACAATAACTTGCATATAAGCCTTTAAAATTAGCACTTTCGATTTCTCCCGTAGACTTTTAAAGGGTGTTCCGCGGCATTCGAATTTGCCGCGAACACCCCAAATTGTTCGCTGTTCGGCGAACTTGCAAACAGCCAATGTTCAAGTTGAACATGAGTTCGACTCGAACTCGAAGCTCATCCCTAATTTTCACCTTTTGAGCTACAAAGTCCCCAGAGTACTTGCAAATAATACAATGATCACAATCCCATTTAAAATACTTACTAATTTTCTGTCATAGCCAACCATTTCAGCACACTGTATATATCCAATCTATATTGTGCACCTAGGTAGCTTCCATGCATGCAATACTGTATACTATCCTCTAGACCTGTACTTCCATACTACTGTCAGCAATCAAAACCTTTTCTTGATATACAGCTTCTTCCTATTGACTTAAATGTAGGGCAATTGGGTTGGTTTAACGCGCTCCTTTATCTGTTTGCCGACCAGCCACCATTGTTACCGGGTCTGTTACCCATCACCTGATTGGCTGAAATGACGGGCGCTGTGATTGGATGCCTGGCGGGAGGAGAGAACGAGAGGAGAGGATGGGAAGAGACGCATGGAGGACACCACTCACCGTCGTCACCCGCTGCCCCACCGAGGACAGGGTAAGTGCCGGACGGCGAGCGGGTTGGGGGTCACAGTGGCAGCATTTGATGGGCAGAGTGGCAGCATTTGATGGGCAGAGTGGCAGCATTTGATGGGCATAGCGGCAGTATTCGATGGCACAGTGGCAGCATTTGATGGCATAGTGGCTGCATTTGATGGGCAAAGTGGCTGCATTTGATGGCACAGTGGCTGCATTTGATGGCACAGTGGCATTTGATGGCACAGTGGCATTTGGTGGCACAGTGGCAGTATTTGATGGGTGCAGTGGCAGCATTTGATGGCACAGTGGCAGCATTTGATGGGCACAGTGGCAGAATGAGGGGCCAAGGTTGTACGCACTGGGACCAAGTTGCGTCACTGGAGGAAGAGAGAGGAAAAATAGACAAAATATGTAAGTAGAGATAAAATAAAGCTGTATTGGGCAAGCATGTGCACACATACCTCCATCTGCCCCTGGATGCCTGGCCGACCTGCCAGGGATCCGATTTAGACTGCCAGTCGCTATATAATTTGTGGAGTATGTTTGTAATTTGCTCTTTACTTTATAGATTATACTTACAATGATTACAAAAAGGACTTTCCCTGAGGAAGGAGTCAAGACTACTCCAAAACGCATTGGAATTGTCAATGCATTTTTTATGTAAACCTATCAATATTAACCACTTGACGACCGCCTCACGCTGATATACGTCAGCAGAATGGCACGGGCAGGCAAAATCACGTACCTGGTATCAGAGGTTGGCCATCCCCTCCCGATCGCTGCCGGCGAATTAAAATGCTTCCTCTCCCTCTCTAATGTAAACAGAGGGAGAGGAAGTGATGTCATCCCTCCTCGAGCCGGTCTTTTTCATTCTGGCGCCGATGAGAGAAGACATCAAGTAAGTTACACCAACACTACATGTTCAGTAGAACACGCCAGGCACACTTTTCACCCTCCTTCACCCCCCGATCACCCCCTGATCACTCCCCTGTACCCCCTGTCACACTGACACCAATAGCAGTTTTTTTTTTTTTTGCATTGGTGTCAGTTATAAGTGTTAGGGCAGTTAGGTTAGCCCCCTTTAGGTCTGGGGTAAGCCCCTTTAGGTCCAGGGTACCCCCCTAACCCCCCCTAATAAAGGTTAACCCCTTGATCACCCCCCGTCGCCAGTGTCGCTAAGCAATAGTTTTTCTGATCGCTGTATTAGTGACACAGGTGACGCTAGTTAGGGAGGTAAGTATATAGGTTCGCTGTCAGTGTTTTATAGCGTCAGGGACCCCCATATACTACCTACTAAAGGTTTTAACCCCCTGATTGCCCCTAGTTAACCCTTTCACCAGCGATCACAGTATAAGTGTTACGGGTGACGCTGGTTAGTTAGTTTGTTTTTTATAGTTTATTATAGTTTTAGGGCACCCGCCGTTTATTACCTTATAAAGGTTTAACCCCTTAATTGCCCGGCGGTGATATAAGTTACGTTTTTAGGATCAGATAAGGTCTGCATCACTCCAGACAGCGTCAGGTTAGCGCCAGTACCGCTAACACCCAGGCACGCAGCATACACCTCCCTTAGTGCTATAGTATCTGAACGGATCGATATCTGCTCCGATCAGATCTATACTCCCCAGCAGTTTAGGGTCCCCAAAAAAACGCAGTGTTAGCGGGATCAGCCCAGATACCTGGTAGAACCTGCGTTTTGCCCCTCGGCCCAGCCCAACCCACCCAAGTGCAGTATCGATCGATAACTGTCACTTACAAAACACTAAGCACACATAACTGCAGCGTTTGCAGAGTCAGGCCTGATCCCTGCGATCGCTAACAGTCTTTTGGTAGCGTTTTGAATCAGTCGCAAACAGTCAGTAGCTTTTTTGCCTGTAAGTCTCACTAGTGTAGCGCCAAAATTTAGAGCCCAAAATGGCAAATCGAAGGTACACTAGTGAAGAGGCCTACACGTTTCTGAGCATGACAGATAGTGAAGAGGAAGTCACTCATCTGTCAGATTCAGGCTCAGAATACGATCCTGTAGAGGTCAGTGGCTCCATGACAGATAGCTTTGACGATGGAGTTGTGGTCCCTGCTAAGGTCAGGCGTACCAGACCCCAAACTTCTTCTTCTGTCCTTGAAGTGCAAGAACCGCAGGGCTCTCGTATGGAGCAGAGAAGTACTAGCGCCACTATTCCTTCTGGTGAACTGGCAAGCACCAGTGGCCTAGTACACCCTGGTCGTACATCCAGCACTGCAGTATCACGTGGTGACGTGGCGAGTCCCATAAGTGCAGTTCAAGCTGGTGAGGTGGCAAGCACTAGTAGTGTCCCGCTGCCACCAAGAAGACAAAGACAGGCCCATCGTGCCCATAGTGCCCTTCCTGCTGCATTCGCCAATTCGAATTGGGAACCCACCACTTCTGCAGCACCCGTACTTCCCCCATTCACTGGCCAACCCGGAATTCAGGTGGAAACAGTTGATTTTACGCCACTGGATTTTTATTTGCTGTTTTTCACCGAAGATCTCTATAGATCTATTGTGGACCAAAGCAATTTGTACGCTGGTCAACACATCGCCACTATTCCCCAGTCCTCCCTTGCCAGAGATTGGAAACCAATTACGGTTTCTGAATTTAAGCTCTTTCTGGGCCTTTCCCTCAACATGGGCATAAATAAAAAGAGTAAGTTGCGGTCATATTGGTCCACTGACCTAATTTACCATATGCCCGTGTTCTCTGCCTCCATGACCAAGGCACGATACGAGCTGATTTTGCGGTTCATGCACTTCAACGACAATGAACTCTGTCATCCTCGTGGACACCCTGGATATGATCTGCTCTACAAAATTCGGCCCCTCGTAAACCACTTCAACCAACGTTTTGCAGACTTGTTTACTCCCCATCAAGTTGTCTGCGTTGATGAGTCCCTGATTAAATTTTCTGGCCGCTTGTCATTCAAACAGTACCTTCCCAGCAAGCGTGCCAGATACGGGGTCAAGATGTATAAGCTCTGTGACAGAGCCACAGGCTATACATGTAGTTTTATGGTTTACGAGGGCAAAGATAGTCACGTAGAGCCGACAAACTGCCCTGACTACATAGGAAGCGCTGGCAAGATAGTGTGGGACTTGGTGTCACCCTTATTCGGAAAGGGGTACCACTTGTACATGAACAATTATTACACGAGCGTGCCACTTTTTAGCCACCTTTTTGGTCATCAGATTGGAGCATGTGGCATCGTGCGACCTAATCGCTGGGGCTTTCCCCAGCGGCTTGTAGATTCCCGTCTTAGGCTGGGGGAGAGAGCCTGCTTGAAGTGTAATAACTTGCTCGCTATGAAGTGGAGGGACAATAAGAATGTTTTCGTTCTCACCTCCCTTTATGCAGGCACGACGGTCCAAATTCCTACGGCGACTGGTGTTGTGGAGAAACTCCTCTGTGTCCATGAATATAACCTTAATATGGGAGGGGTGGTCCTCAACGACCAGTTGTTGGCGCCGTACCTAGTTGCCCGTAAGGCCAGACGCTGGTACAAAAAAGTGTCTGTTTATTTATTTCAATTGGCTTTGCTGAATGCTTATGTGCTATACAGAGCTTCAGGACAGACTGGATCCTTCCTTAAATTCCAGGAAGAGATCGTCAGAGCCCTTCTGTTTACAGACGGTGCTCCACCTCACCTTCCCAATCCAAATGCAGTAAGCCGGCTGCATGAGAGGCATTTTCAATATGTCCTCCCGAGTACCCCTACCCAGCGAGCCCCCCAAAAAAGATGTCGTGTCTGCAGTAAGCGCGGATTTAGGCGTGACACCCGGTATTATTGTCCCTCCTGTCCTGACAATCCTGGTCTTTGCATTGGTGAATGTTTTGAACGCTACCATACACTAGTTGAGTATTAGCGTAGGGTACAGCACTGCACAGACTAGGACACACTTTCATAGGGTGTCCCAAGATGCCATCGCATTTTGAGAGACCCAAACCTGGTACCAGTTAAAAAAGGTAAAGTTGCAAAAAGAGTGTAAAAAAACAAAAAAAAAAAAAAGTATAAAAAAAAGAAAAAAACACAAAAAATATATCAAATAAAAAAAAACAAAAATAGTTGTCGTTTTATTGTTCTCTCTCTATTCTCTCTCTATTGTTCTGCATTCTATACTGCAATGTTTTATTGTAATGTTTTTTTCATGTTTGCTTTATAGGTATGCAATTTTTTTACACTTTGTTTTTTTTATTGTTAACCACTTTTTTGTTTTCAGGTACGCCATTCAGCTGCAGAGCGGATTTATTTATCTTGACAGCAACAGCGTTTGCTCCCACGATACATAAAGCCATGACTCCAGCGCTGTCGGAGGTGATTTCACCACCACAGTTACATACTTCAGCATATATGCCGAAGCGTGGGGGCAGCAGTGGGTGGAGGAGCGATTTGCTCCTGCCTTTTGCGGGAGGATGCCCCCATGTTTCGGCATATATATATATTTTAGGTAGGCACAGGTTGTGTTAAATGTTTTATTTTTTACTATGTTTTTTTTTTGTATTTGCTTTGCAGGTATGGTAAGTATTACTGTTATATTGTAATGTTACTTTGTTTTTTGTTAACCATCATTTGCTTAGCAGGTATGCCATTCAGTTGCAGCGGGATTTTTATTTTTCTTGACAGCAACAATGTTTGCTCCCACGATACATAAAGCCGTGACTCCAGAGCTGTCGGAGGTGATTTCACCACCACAGTTACATACTTTTTGTTTCTGTAAACAAAAAGTGTCAGAAAGGGCTTTGTCTTCAAGTGGTTAGAAGAGTGGGTGATGTGTGACATAAGCTTCTAAATGTTGTGCATAAAATGCAAGGACAGTTCAAAACCCCCCCAAATGACCCCATTTTGGAAAGTAGACACCCCAAGCTATTTGCTGAGAGGCAAGTCGAGTCCATGGAATATTTTATATTGTGACACAAGTTGCAGGAAAAATAATTTTTTTTTTTTTTTGCACAAAGTTGTCACTAAATGATATATTGCTCAAACATGCCATGGGAATATGTGAAATTACACCCCAAAATAAATTCTGTTGCTTCTCCTGAGTACGAGGATACCACATGTGTGAGACTTTCTGGGAGCCTAGCCGCGTACGGGACCACGAAAACCAAGCACCGCCTTCAGGCTTTCTAAGGGCGTAAATTTTTGATTTCACTCTTCACTGCCTATCACAGTTTCGGAGGCCATGGAATGCCCAGATGGCACAACCCCCCCCCAAAAGACCCCATTTTGGAAAATAGACACCTAAAGCTAATTGCTGAGAGGTATAGTGAGTATTTTGAAGACCTCACTTTTTGTCACAAACTTTTAAAAATTGAAAAAAGAAAAAAAAATACATTTTTCTTGTCTTTCTTCATTTTCAAAAAATGAGAGCTGAAAAATACTCACCATGCCTCTCAGCAAATAGCTTGGGGTGTCTACTTTCCAAAATGGGGTCATTTTGGGGGGTTTTGTGCTATCTTGGCATTTTATGGCCTTCGAAACTGTGATAGGTAGTGAGGAGTGAAATCAAAAATTTATGCCCTTAGAAATCCTGAAGGCAGTGATTGGATTTCGGGGCCCCGTATGAAGCTAGGCTCCCAAAAAGTGCCACACATGTGGTATCCCCTTACTCAGGAGAAGCAGCTTAATGTATTTTGGGGTGCAATTCCACATATGCCCATGGCCTGTGTGAGCAATATATCATTAAGTGACAACTTTGTGCAAAAAAAAAACAATTTGTCACTTTCCCGCAACTTGTGTCAAAAAAATAAAATATTCCATGGACTCAACATGCCTCTCAGCAAATAGCTTGGGGTGTCTACTTTCCACAATGGGGTCATTTGGGGGGGTTTGTGCCATCTGGGCATTTTATGGCCTTCAAAACTGTGATAGGTAGTGAGGAGTGAAATAAAAAATTTATGCCCTTAGAAATCCTGAAGGTGGTGCTTGGTTTTCGGGGCCCCGTATGCGGCTAGGCTCCCAAAAAGTCCCACACATGTGGTATCCCCGTACTCAGGAGAAGCAGCTGAATGTATTTTGGGGTGCAATTCCACATACGCCCATGGCCTGTATAGTGAGTATTTTGAAGACCTCACTTTTTGTCACAAACTTTTGAAAATTGAAAAAAGAAAAAAAAAATACATTTTTCTTGACTTTCTTCATTTTCAAAAAACAAATGAGAGCTGCAAAATACTCACCATGCCTCTCAGCAAATAGCTTGGGGTGTCTGCTTTCCAAAATGGGGTCATTTGGGGGGGGGGGGTGTGCCATCGTGGCATTTAATGGCCTTCAAAACTGTGATAGGTAGTGAGGAGTGAAATCAAAAATTTATGCCCTTAGAAATCCTGAAGGTGGTGCTTGGTTTTTGGGGCCCCGTATGCGGCTAGGCTCCCAAAAAGTCCCACACATGTGGTATCCTCATACTCAGGAGAAGAAGCAGAATGTATTTTGGGGTGCAATTCCACATATGCCCATGGCCTGTGTGAGCAATATATCATTTAGTGACAACTTTGTGCAAAAAAAAAAACAATTTGTCACTTTCCCGCAACTTGTGTCAAAAAATAAAATATTCCATGGACTCAACATGCCTCTCAACAAATAGCTTGGGGTGTCTACTTTCCACAATGGGGTCATTTGGGGGGGTTTTGTGCCATCTTGGCATTTTATGGCCTTCAAAACTGTGATAGGTAGTAAGGAGTGAAATCAAAAATTTACGCCCTTAGAAATCCTGAAGGCAGTGATTGGTTTTCAGGGCCCCGTACGCCGATAGGCTCCCAAAAAGTCTCACACATGTGGTATCCCCGTACTCAGGAGAAGCAGCTGAATGTATTTTGGGGTGCAATTCCACATATGCCCATGGCCTGTGTGAGCAATATATCATTTAGTGACAACTTTGTGCAAAAAAAAAAAAATTGTCACTTTCCCGCAACTTGTGTCAAAATATAAAATATTCCATGGACTCAACATGCCTCTCAGCAAATAGCTTGGGGTGTCTACTTTCCAAAATGGGGTCATTTGGGGGGGGTTTTGTGCCATCTTGGCATTTTATGGCCTTCAAAACTGTGATAGGTAGTGAGGAGTGAAATCAAAAATTTATGCCCTTAGAAATCCTGAAGGCAGTGCTTGGTTTTCGGGGCCCCGTACGTGGCTAGGCTCCCAAAAAGTCCCACACATGTGGTATCCCCTTACTCAGGAGAAGCAGCTTAATGTATTTTGGGGTGCAATTCCACATATGCCCATGGCCTGTGTGAGCAATATATCATTTAGTGACAATTTTTTTTTTTTTGTCATTATTCAATCACTTGGGACAAAAAATAAATATTCAATGGGCTCAACATGCCTCTCAGCAATTTCCTTGGGGTGTCTACTTTCCAAAATGGGGTCATTTGGGGGGGTTTTGTACTGCCCTGCCATTTTAGCACCTCAAGAAATGACATAGGCAGTCATAAACAAAAAGCTGTGTAAATTCCAGAAAATGTACCCTAGTTTGTAGACGCTATAACTTTTGCGCAAACCAATAAATATACGCTTATTGACATTTTTTTTACCAAAGACATGTGGCCGAATACATTTTGGCCTAAATGTATGACTAAAATTGAGTTTATTGGATTTTTTTATAACAAAAAGTAGAAAATATCATTTTTTTCAAAATTTTCGGTCTTTTTCCGTTTATAGCGCAAAAAATAAAAACGGCAGAGGTGATCAAATACCATCAAAAGAAAGCTCTATTTGTGGGAAGAAAAGGACCCAAATTTAGTTTGGGTACAGCATTGCATGACTGGGCAATTAGCAGTTAAAGCAACGCAGTGCCAAATTGGAAAAAGTCCTCTGGTCTTTAGGCAGCAAAATCGTCCAGGGCTGAAGTGGTTAAGTCTCTGTGCCTTTAAAGGGGTTGTAAAGGTAAATTTTTTTTTTTTTTAAAATAACAAACATGTTATACTTACCTTCACTGTGCAGCTCGTTCTGCACAGAGTGGCCCCGAACCTGCTCTTCTGGGGTCCCTCGGCGGCTGTTTCAGCTCCTCCCCGCAAGCATTCACCACCTTAATGCGAGCTCCCTCGCATGGTGGTGAGTACTTGCGGGCGCGCTCCCGTGATACAGCCGGCGGCTATAGCCGCTCGCTGTATCACTCGGCCCCGCCCCCCGGCGC
Organism: Aquarana catesbeiana; assembly: GCF_042186555.1. NCBI lineage: Eukaryota > Metazoa > Chordata > Amphibia > Anura > Ranidae > Aquarana > Aquarana catesbeiana. Next base: position 84,697,278 of record NC_133332.1, read on the forward strand.
GCCGCGTCATCGGATGTGATTGACAGCAGCGCGAGCCAATGGCTGCGCTGCTTTCAATCCATCCACTGCAGCCAATCAGCGACCAGGCTGAGCTGCAATGGAGATGACGAGAACGAGCAGCGAAGATTCGAGGCATCAGGTAAGTAAAACGGGGGGGCTGGGGGCGGCGGTATTGTCAAAAGTTTTTTCACCTTAATGCATAGAATGCATTAAGGTGAAAAAATTTTTACCTTTACAACCCCTTTAAAGTCTCATCTCTTTAAGGGGTATACATTGTTTCCAAGTATAGGATGCTGAATCTATCAGACTGGACTTACCAGGAAGTAAAAGGCTCAATAAACTTGCACTCAGGAAACTTTTTGGCGTTTTACCCACTTCCAGACCAGACCTTTCCTGGAACTTTCTTTTTTTACACGTAATAATCAGTATTTTTTGATAGAAAATTGCTTGGAACCCCAAAAATTATGTTTTTTTTTTAACCGCTTACCGACTAGCGCACGCTGATTACATCTGCAGAATGGCACTGGTGGGCAAAAGGGTGTACAGGTACGCCCCCTTTAAGAAGCAGCGCAGCGGGTGACCGCGGGTCCCGTGGACTCGATGTCCGCTGGGTGTCAGTGATCATGTCATGGAGAGGTAGAATGGGGAGATGCTTTTATAAACAAAGCATTTCCCTGTTCTGCTTAGTGACAGGACAGAGATCATTGCTCTCTGTCATCGGGAGCCGTGATCGCTGTCATATGAGGTGTAGCCCCCCCCACAATTAGAACCACTCCATAGAACACACTTAACCCCTTCATCGTCCCCTAGTGGTTAACCCCTTCCCTGCCAGTGTCATTTACACGTTAATCAATGCATTTTTATAGCACTGATCACTGTATAAATGACAGTGTCCCAAAATAGTGTCAAAAGTGTCCGATCTGTCCGCCATAATGTCACAGTCACGATAAAAATCTCAGATCGCCGCCATTACTAATAAAAAAAAATTTATAAAAATGCTATAAATCTATTCCCTATTTTGTAAATGCTATAAAGTGTGCACAAACCAATCAATATGCGATTTTATTTTAACAAAAATATGTAGAAGAATACATATATTGGCCTAAACTGAGGAAAAAAATATTGTTTTTTATATATTTTTGGGGGATATTTATTATAGCAGAAAGTAAAAAATATTGCTTTTTTTTTTTTAAATTGTTGCTCCTTTTTTTGTTTATAGCGCAAAAAATAAAAACCACAGAGGTGATCAAATACCACCAAAAGAAAGCTCTATTTGTGGGGAAAAAAAGGAAGTCAATTTTGTTTGGGTACAGCGTCGCAGGACCGCGCAATTGTCAGTTATAGTGATGCAGTGCCGAATTGCAAAACATGCTCTGGTCAGGAAGGGGGTAAAACCTTTCCGGGGCTGAAGTGGTTAAAGCAGAGTCCCTAGCAGAGGCAATTTTTTATGTGACACGATATTCACGCAGAGAATTTTAATGCAAATAAAATACATAACCCTTTTTTGTAAAGTAGAAAAGCTGATGTTACGCTGAGTAAATAGAGACCAAACATGTCACGCTTTAAAATTGCTCACGCCTGTGCAACAGTGACAAACAATGTAAATTTTACAATACATAGGCAATGCTTTAACCACTTGAGCCCCGGACCATTATGCTGCCTAAGGACCAGAGGTCTTTTTCCAATTTGGCACTGCGTCGCTTTAACTGCTAATTGCGCGGTCATGCAATGCTGTACCCAAACGAAATTTGCGTCCTTTTCTTCTCACAAATAGAGCTTTCTTTTGATGGTATTTGATCACCTCTGCAGTTTTTATTTTTTGCGCTATAAATGGAAAAAGACCGAAAATTTTGAAAAAAAATGATATTTTCTACTTTTTGTTATAAAAAAAATCCAATAAACTAAATTTTAGTCATACATTTAGGCCAAAATGTATTCGGTCACATGTCTTTGGTAAAAAAAATGTCAATAAGCATATATTTATTGGTTTGCGCAAAAGTTATAGCGTCTACAAACTAGGGTACATTTTCTGTAATTTACACAGCTTTTAGTTTATGACTGCCTATGTCATTTCTTGAGGTGCTAAAATGGCAGGGCAGTACAAAACCTCCCCAAATGACCCCATTTTGGAAAGTAGACACCCCAAGGAAATTGCTGAGAGGCATGTTGAACCCATTGAATATTTATTTTTTTTGTCCCAAGTGATTGAATAATGACAAAAAAAAAAATATTTACAAAAAGTTGTCACTAAATGATATATTGCTCACACAGGCCATGGGCCTATGTGGAATTGCACCCCAAAATACATTCAGCTGCTTCTCCTGAGTATGGGGATACCACATGTGTGGGACTTTTTGGGAGCTTAGCCGCGTACGGGGCCCCGAAAACCAAGCACCGCCTTCAGGATTTCTAAGGGTGTAAATTTTTGATTTCACACTTCACTGCCTATCACAGTTTCGGAGGCCATGGAATGCCCAGGCCCGGATTTACTCCCTTTGCCGCCCCAAGGCCGGGTCCTTCAATGCCGCCCCCCCCACACACACACACACACACACACATACCATGTCCTTTATCGATGACTTCTACAATAGATCAATTAAAAACATATCTCCATACATGAGAACACTGAAAATAACTGGCTTTAATTGTACAGACTAAAAATACTTCAGGGTAAGCGCGCGAGGGGTAAGAATTTTTCGCAGGCAAATTTTCAAGGCAATGGCTGGTGTTAGCGCTTCAATCATCCCCGGCACCATGGTTGTTATGGTGTCAGGATAATTGAAACACATTATTTCTATCATTACATTGTAATATAAACTGAAATAGTTCAACTCACCATAATGCAGAATCATTGGGAGCCCTGAGCGTGTCACTTGCCACCATCTCTTGTCACTTGCCACCATGCCTGCCACCAGATGGGGATGTCACTTGCCATGCTCCCTGCCACCAGATGGGGATGTCACTTGCCATGCTCCCTGCCACCAGATAGGGATGTCATTTGCCACGCTGCCTGCCACCAGATGGGGATGTCACTTGCCACGCTGCCTGCCACCAGATGGGGATGTCACTTGCCACGCTGCCTGCCACCAGATGGGGATGTCACTTGCCACGCTGCCTGCCACCAGATGGGGATGTCACTTGCCACTATGCCTGCCACCAGATGGGGATGTCACTTGCCACTATGCCTGCCACCAGATGGGGATGTCACTTGCCACGCTGCCTGCCACCAGATGGGGATGTCACTTGCCACTATGCCTGCCACCAGATGGGGATGTCACTTGCCACGCTGCCACCAGATGGGGATGTCACTTGCCACGCTGCCTGCCACCAGATGGGGATGTCACTTGCCACTATGCCTGCCACCAGATGGGGATGTCACTTGCCATGCTCCCTGCCACCAGATGGGGATGTCACTTGCCACGCTGCCTGCCACCAGATGGGGATGTCACTTGCCATGCTCCCTGCCACCAGATGGGGATGTCACTTGCCATGCTCCCTGCCACCAGATGGGGATGTCACTTGCCACTATGCCTGCCACCAGATGGGGATGTCACTTGCCACGCTGCCTGCCACCAGATGGGGATGTCACTTGCCACTATGCCTGCCACCAGATGGGGATGTCACTTGCCACGCTGCCACCAGATGGGGATGTCACTTGCCATGCTCCCTGCCACCAGATGGGGATGTCACTTGCCACTATGCCTGCCACCAGATGGGGATGTCACTTGCCACGCTGCCTGCCACCAGATGGGGATGTCACTTGCCACTATGCCTGCCACCAGATGGGGATGTCACTTGCTACTATGCCTGCCACCAGATGGGGATGTCACTTGCCACTATGCCTGCCACCAGATGGGGATGTCACTTGCCACGCTGCCTGCCACCAGATGGGGATGTCACTTGCCATGCTGCCTGCCACCAGATGGGGATGTCACTTGCCACTATGCCTGCCACCAGATGGGGATGTCACTTGCCACGCTGCCACCAGATGGGGATGTCACTTGCCATGCTCCCTGCCACCAGATGGGGATGTCACTTGCCACTATGCCTGCCACCAGATGGGGATGTCACTTGCCACGCTGCCTGCCACCAGATGGGGATGTCACTTGCCACTATGCCTGCCACCAGATGGGGATGTCACTTGCCACTATGCCTGCCACCAGATGGGGATGTCACTTGCCACTATGCCTGCCACCAGATGGGGATGTCACTTGCCACGCTGCCTGCCACCAGATGGGGATGTCACTTGCCACGCTGCCTGCCACCAGATGGGGATGTCACTTGCCACTATGCCTGCCACCAGATGGGGATGTCACTTGCCACGCTGCCACCAGATGGGGATGTCACTTGCCATGCTCCCTGCCACCAGATGGGGATGTCACTTGCCATGCTCCCTGCCACCAGATGGGGATGTCACTTGCCACCAGATTGGGATGTCCCTTGCCATGCTGCCTGCCATCAGAAGGAGGAGGAGGGCGGAACAGCGGTGCGGGCAATGAGAGATGTCATCTCTCTCCACCGCCGCCGCACCGCTGACACTACTAGATACTCTCGATTTTTTAAAAAAATGGCGCCACGCAGGGCAATCACGCTACTGCGCATGCGCCGCCCGGCCGAGCGCTTACGAACTTTCCCGAGCCCAGCCGGCTTCGGAACGGCGCATGCGCAGTTGCGTGGTCGGCTCGCGGCCATGTTTTCTATGGGCACTGGTGCCCATAATAGACTTTAATAGGCAGCACGAAAGGGGGGCGGCCATGGAATGCCCAGGTGGCACAAAACCCCCCCAAATGACCCCATTTTGGAAAGTAGACACCCCAAGCTATTTGCTGAGAGGCATGGTGAGTATTTTGCAGCTCTCATTTGTTTTTGAAAATGAAGAAAGACAAGAAAAAACTTTTTTTTTTTTCTTTTTTCAATTTTCAAAACTTTGTGACAAAAAGTGAGGTCTGCAAAATACTCACTATACCTCTCAGCAAATAGCTTGGGGTGTCTACTTTCCAAAATGGGGTCATTTGGGGGGGTTTTGTGCCACCTGGGCTTTCCATGGCCGCCCCCCTTTTTTTTTTTTTTTTTTTCTTTATTATTTTTTTGCTTTTTTATCTTATTTTTAAACTGTTCCTTTCATTTTTTTTTTTTAATCATTTTTATTGTTATCTCGGGGAATGTAAATATCCCCTATGATAGCAATAGGTAGTGACAGGTACTCTTTTTTGAAAAAATTGGGGTCTATTAGACCCTAGATCTCTCCTCTGCCCTCAAAGCATCTGATGACACCAAGATCGGTGTGATAAAATGCTTCCCCAATTTCCCAATGGCGCTATTTACATCTGGCGAAATCTAAGTCATAAAATGCTCGTAGCTTCCGGTTTCTTAGGCCATAGAGATGTTTGGAGCCACTCTGGTCTCTGATCAGCTCTATGGTCAGCTGGCTGAATCACCGGCTGCATTCTCAGGTTCCCTGTTGAGACAGGAGAGCCAGAGAAAAACACGGAAGACGGTGGGGGGGGGCATTCCCTCCCACGGCTTGTAAAAGCAGTCTAGAAGCTAATTAGCCGCTAGGATTGCTTTTACATGAAAGCCGACCGCTGGCTGAAAAGAATGATACCAAGATGATACCTGAACCTGCAGGCATCATTCTGGTATAACCATTCAAAGTCGTGAATGGCGTACCTGAAGACAAAAAAATGGTTAACAATAAAGCACAGTAAACGGTAAAGTATAAAAAATTGCATACCTGAAAAGCAAACATGATAAAACATAATAACAATAAAACATTGCAGAATAGAATACAGTAAAAAAGAGCAGAACAAGAGAGAGAGAATAGAGAGAGAGAGAACAATAAAACGACAACTATTTTTTTTTATTTTATATATTTTTTTTTTTTTTTTTTACACTTTTTTTGTAACTAACTTTTATAACGGTAACCGGTTCCAGGTTCGGGTCTCTCAAAATGCGATGGCATCTTGGGAGACCCTGTGAAAGTGTGCCTAGTCTGTGCAATGCTGTACCCTACGCTAATACTCAACTAATGAATGGTAGCGTTCAAAACATTCACCAATGCAAAGACCAGGATTGTCAGGACAGGAGGGACAATAATAGCGGGTGTCATGCCTATATCCGCGCTTGCTGCAGACACAACATCTTTTTTGGGGGGGTTCGTTGGGTAGGGGTACTCGGGAGGACATAAAGAAAATGCCTCTCATGCAGCCGACTGCATTTGGTTGGGGATGTGAATGGGGGAAGTACGGGTGCTGCAGAAGTGGTGGGTTCCCAATTAGGATTGGCGAATGCAGCAGGAAGGGCACTATGGGCACGACGGGCCTGTGTTTGTCTTTTTGGTGGCAGCGGGACACTACTTGTGCTTGCCACCTCACCAGCTTGAACTGCACTTATGGGACTCGCCACGTCACCAAGTGTTACTGCAGTGCTGGTTTGACTACGACCGGGGTGTACTAGGCCGCTGGCGCTTGCCAGTTCAATAAAAAGCTACCAAAAAAACTGTTAGCGATCGCAGGGATCAGGCCTGACTCTGCGAACACTGCAGTTATGCGTTTAGTGTTTTGTAAGTGACAGTGATCGATCGATACTGCACTTGGGTGGGCTGAGCTGGGCCGGGCGGAGGGGCAAAATGCAGGTGCTAGCAGGTATCTGGGCTGATCCCGCTAACACTGTGTTTTTGGGAACCCTAAACTGCTGGGGACGCTAGTATAGATCTGATCGGATCAGATATTGATCCGTTCAGATACTATACCACTAAGGGAGGTGTACGGTGCGTGCGTGGGTGTTAGCGGTACTGGCGCTAATCTGATGCTGCTTGGGGCTGGTGCTTGCCAGTTCACCAAAATACTACCAAAAAAACTGTTAGCGATCGCAGGGATCAGGCCTGACTCTGCGAACGCTACAGTTATGCATTTAGTGTTTTGTAAGTGACAGTGATCGATCGATACTGCACTTGAGTGGGCCGGGCGGAGGGGCAAAACACAGGTGCTAGCAGGTATCTGGGCTGATCCCGCTAACACTGTGTTTTTGGGAACCCTAAACTGCTGGGGATGCTAGTATAGATCTGATCGGATCAGATACTATACCACTAAGGGAGGCGTATGCTGCGTGCGTGGGTGTTAGCGGTACTGGCGCTAATCTGACGCTGCCTGGGGCGACGCATATCACCGCCGGGCGATCAGGGGGCTAAACCTTTATTCGGTAATAAACGGCGGGTGCCCTGACACTAAAAAAAATAAACAAACTAACCAGCGTCACCCGTAACACTTATACGGTGATCAGTGGTGAAAGGGTTAACTAGGGGGCCATCAAGGGGTTAAAACATTTATTAGGTAGTATATGGGGGTCCCTGTCGCTATAAAACGCTGACGGCGAACCTAAATATTTAGGTCCCTAAATAGCATCACCAGTGACACTAATACAGCGATCAGAAAAATGATCGCTTAGCGACACTGGTGACAGGGGGTGATCAAGGGGTTAAAACTTTATTAGGGGGGGTTAGGGGGGTATCCTAGACCTAAAGGGGGGTAATATTCACTGTCCCAACACTGTAACTGTCACAAACTGACACCAATGCAGTAATCAGAAAAAAAAAAAAACAAACAAACTGCTGGTGTCAGTTTGTGACGGGGGGGGTGATTGGGGGGGATCGGGGGGGCGATCGGGGGGATCGGGGTGTTTTGTGTGCCTGGCATGTTCTACTGTGTGTGTAGTGTTGGTGCACTCACATACCTGTCTTCTCTCCTCGGCGCTGCAACGGAATACCGAGCCGAGGAGAGATGACATCATTTCCTTTGCTGCTGTTTAGCATACAGCAGCAAAGGAAGTGATCTGATTGGCTGGCGGCGATCGCGAGGGGGGGCCACGAACGGATGGCCTCCCCCTCACCTCTGATCGCCGCTGGACAAAAGACGACCGCCTCGGGCACCGGGGGGGGGTCCGATCGGACCCCCCACCCGCGGAAGGCAAATCACGTATATATACGTGATTTTGCCTGTCCGTGCCACCTTGCCGACGTAAATCGGCATGAGGCGGTCGTCAAGTGGTTAAAAGACTTTACAGGTTACCACTTTAGATTTACAGAGGAGGTCTAGTGTTAGAATTACTGGCCATGATTTGCGTGGTGATACCTAACATGTGTGAGATGATCGCTGTCTGCGTGCGTATAGGACTGATGCGTGCGTTTATCTTCGCAAAGCAAAGGAGGGTGGAGGCATTTTACATTTTTTTAAATTATTGATTTATTTTTTACACTTTACATTTTTTATTGACCACTTTTATTGCTGCCACAAGGCATGTAATGTAAAAATACTTCTGACAGCAGTAGGCATGTGACAGGCACTCTTTATGGAGAGATCATTTGTCTATAAGACCCCAAATCCCTCCTCTGCTCTTAAAAGCATTTGATCACTCCAAGATCGGCGTTTTCAAATGCTTTTGATTTTTGACAATGGCGCTATTGACATCCGTTTAAACAGCAAGTGATGTCAGGTCATCACGTCTGGATTACCATAGCCGAGAGGCTTTGTTCAGCTCTCCGATCAGCCGGTGGATGTGCCGGCTGGTCACTCGTAGGGGTGCAATGGATCAAAAAACTCACGGTTTGGATTGTTCCTCAGATGAGGAGTCACGGTTCGGATCATTTTCGGATCAACAAATAAAAATCTCCCCCACTGTAATATCCACGTCATCTCCCCCACTGTAATATCCACAATCTCCCCCACTGTAATAATATATTAGCAGGGTATTGCAGAGTATTGGCAGAGTATTAGCACTACTGCCACCCGATCTCTCCCCTCCACTGTACAGATCAGTACACAGAGGGGAGAGAGGAACCGGTGTCATGACACGACGCCAGTTTGTTTACAAGTGATCGCTCTAGTGGGAGTTTAGTGGGAAGATGGTCATACTATTAGCTGATTTACGCATCCAACCTTTTTTTCATGTGTTGCATTTATTATTTATTTTATTTATTTATTTTATTTATTTATGGTACTTATATAGCGCCGTCAATTTATGCAGAGCTTTACATATACATTGTACATTCACATCAATCCCTACCCTCAAGGAGCTTACAATCTAAGGTCCCTAACTCACATTCATACATACTAGGGACAATTTAGACAGGATCCAATTAACCTACCAGCATGTCTTTAGAGTGTGGGAGGAAACCGGAGTACCCGAAGGAAACCCACGCAGGCACAGGGAGAACATGCAAACTCCAAGCAGGTAGTGTCGTGGTTGGGATTCGAACCAGCGACCCTTCTTACTGCTAGGTGAAAATGCTACCCACTGCACCACTGTGCCGCCCATTTTATATCATTTATATTTTTTGTGGCGTTAACAAACATTAATACCCTTACCATTACCTATTTGGTAAGGAGTGTTACATTTTTTGCATTGCATTGCATTGTATATTTTTTGTTTTATTTTTAGGTTTTACCTGCTAGCTAGTCACTGTATCCAGTGTCCGATGCTGCTGCCATCCAGCGGTCATCAATGGTACATCTTTTCAAAATTGTTGAATGTGGTTTGAAATTTCTGCTATTTTTCCATTTTTTTTATAAAGACTTTCCAAATACTTTTCTTACACATTACTCCTTTTCTACCATTTTACTTACCATGTGTCCCATTGCAGTTCTTTGCAACTTTTTAGTCCAAAACACCACAATGTCCTTGGTAAAGTAATTTTTTTCAAATGAGTATGAATAGAAGGACTAGCTTGACCAGCTGAACTTTGGCACCTGTGGTCTAGCAGACATAAACATACACCTTTTTTGCTGATTGTCAAACTTCCAATAACGGTTGTAACGGTTGGATTTCCTTTATCAAAAGAATTGTGAGACATATTTTTTTTATAATGTTATAACAGCCAGTGGCCATTTGAATCCCCACATTTTTAATCAGTTATCTATTAACTTAGGTTAACATTAGTATACCTGTCCAGTTAGAGTGCCCTGACCAAGATTTTATAAACATAAGTTTACCATTAAGGGGCCAGTTGTTCGTCTGCTCAACTTGGATGCCACTATAGTGAGGTGCTTGCTGTGGGTGCATTTGGGAGGAGGGAGGGGCCGGAAGTGCCAGCGTGGGACCTAAGAAGAGGAGGATCTGGGCTGTTCTGTGCAAAACCATTGCACTGGTAAGTATAGCATGTTTGTTATTTTTAAACAAAAAAAACAAGGCTTTAGTAACATTTTTAGCTTAGACTTGGTGGGGAAGTTTTAGACCTCTACAGACATATCACTGCTTCCAGACAGAGAACAAAATTCCATCTATGCAGCAAGCTGGAAGGGGACAGGCTTTTCTACTCATGCTGTGGCTGCTTTCTAAATAAAACAAACCAAAGCTGGTCATACCTCATACAATTTTCTTTAGATTTACCTTCAACTATGTAGTGCAAGGGCCGCCTGCCTGATTGCATACAAATTGAAAGTGTTTAGGTGTGACCTCATATTATATGGTTTTGGTAACTCTAAAGAAAAGTTGTACAAGAAAATGTACATGTTCAATGTTGCATAATGTATGACCAGCCTTAAAGACATTAAACAACAACAAAAAAAACAAAACACATAATGCAGCGCTCTGAAAAAATGATCAAATAAATTCCAACATAGTACTGTATGCATAAACGATGCTACTTATTCCATAAAGTTAAAAAATGGTTGAACAGTTAAAGTTTAAAATAAATGGTAGTGAACATTACCAATGACCTCAGAGTGGATAAGGGGGAAACAATCATCTGGGAGGCTTGTCTGAAGATGGTTTGAACATCAATCACCATCCAAGGAAGTGGAGAAAAATTCAGTTTCCAGAGGGGAAGCGTACTGGCTGCTGGCAAAACCTGCCAGCTCCAGGTGGATGCCACGGCTGGATGGTGGTCAGCAGGATGGATGGAAAGGCAACCTGTGTGATGTAAACGGCCCCAGAGGGAACAACCAAGCCGAGCAGGGTCGATATTCTCAGCGCGCCTATGCACCTTCTGTGACGTCACTGCTGTGCCAAAGATGAAGGAGAAAGGTGTCCTGAAGTCAGATGTGTAATGCCGCGTACACACGAGCGGACTTTACGGCAGACTTTGCCCGGCGGACTTTTCTACGTACTTTACGACGGACTTTCTGAATTAACGGACTTGCCTACACACAATCCACCAAAGTCTAACGAATTCTTATGTGATGACGTACGACCGGACTAAAATAAGGAAGTTCATAGCCAGTAGCCAATAGCTGCCCTAGCGTGGCTTTTTGTCCGTCGAACTAGCATACAGACGAGCGGACTTTTCGACCGGACTCAATTTCAACGATTTGATTTAAAACATGTTTCAAATCTAAGTCCGTCCAACTTTTAAGCAAACAAAGTCCGCTGGAGCCCACACACAATCGAATTGTCCGACGAAATCCAGTACACCGGACCAAGTCTGCCTTAAGTTCGCTCGTGTGTACGCGGCATTAGCGTCCACTGTTCTGTTGCCATGACTCACGGCAACAGAACAGTGCTTGGGTGTTCCCTCTGGGGCCATTTACATCATGTGGGCAAAATATAGTAAGAATTACTCCTGCACTTATGAAGGTGTTTGTTGTGTAATTAAGTTGTATTGTAGATGGTGAAAAGTCTGAAGGAGATGGTAATGTGTGTTCCGCTGCCTCAACTGCCCAGGGGTGGTCTAGAGAAGACTGTGTGGAAGAAGGTGGATGGAGGGCACGTGATCAACCGCTTACATCAAAACATATGTGGTTTATTTATGTATAGTGGAATACAAACAAATATAACCATCTAGTTAATACAAATACTACGTTTCATAAAAACAGGTGACAAAATATACTGATAAATGATGATGTTATGGGGTTGCAAGGAACATTGTATGAAAGATGTGATGTGTAGTTTTGTGTAGATGTGTAGAATTGAAGAAATAAAGAAAGATAAGTGGTGACTAATATTGAGGGATATATAGTTGTTAGGTAATGATGTGTACAGGTGCTGCTGGGTGGGTGGAGAACAGAGGGGAGGGGGAACAGAGGGGAGGGGGGGACAATGGGGCAGGGGAGGAGGGCTTGGAGCGGGAATGATGGTAATGTATGATGGTACAGATCCTGCAGGAACCATTGACCCAAGGGTGAAGATCCAGATTGATTCTTTTCTACAAAGTCTGTGAAATCTCCTCCCATTGTCATCGTCTTTTTTAATGGCTTCAATGCCAAACACTTTGAGGTCTGTTGGGTTGCCATCATGGCATTCTTTGAAATGTCTGGGTACTGAGTAGCTGTGACTTTTCTTATTTTTCATGGACTGATGGGTGTTGCTATTGATGATGCTGCATTTGTGCTCGCTAAATCTTGTCCTAAGTGGGCGTGTTGTGCGCCCAACATACAGTAGGCCACTTGGACAAATTAGACCATAGACTAAGTAGGAAGTGCCACAACTGATGAACTGAATAATTTTGTGGTTTCCGGCCGTCGGACCCAATGACTTCTTTTTTACGATGTGCCATAAAGGCACAAGCTCCACAATTTTTTGTTCCACACTTGTAGTTTCCCTTCTGGTCAAAGATGGATGTCCAGTGGGGTCCTTTGTTTGGTTTATGGGTTTTTGTACTCTGCTTGGAGCTATTAAACTTCTAAGGTCTTTTGATTTTCAAAATACGACTTCCGGTTTGGATGGTAGAACTAGGTTGAGGATGGGATCCTGCTTAAGAATGTTCCAATTAATCTGGATGACTCTCTGTATGTCAAATGCTTTGGTGTTATATTGTTATAACAATATTGTTATTGTTATATTGTGTTATATTGTGTGCTGAATCTGATAGAATTAGAGTCATTTCTGTCGATAGTCCGCTTGTTTTCCCTTGTTTTGTTGGCCTCCATTGCCATAGTGACTGAGGGGTGTTCATCTTACTGTGTCCAGTAATTTGAAAAGGCTTGTTTAATGAGAGATTCTTCATAACCCTTCTCGATAAATTTCTTTTTTAGAATGGACCCTTGATTTTCGTAGTCGCTTCTTTTCGTGCAGGTTTTCTTCAGCCTGCAAAATTGTCCATAGGGGATGTTGCGGATCGCACTTGGGATGATGATAGATTTTCGCATAACCCCTGCACTGGGTTTAAAATGGGTTTTGGACAGAATCATGCCTTCTTCGTCGATTTGCAGGTCCAGATCTAGAAAGACGAGTGATCTTTCGTCAACCATGTGGGTAAAGGAGATGTCAAATGGATTGGAGTTGCAGTGTTCCACAAATTCGTTTAGATCCGTGTATGATCCGTTCCAAATGATCAGGATATCATCAATGTATCTGGTATAGAGGGCAAGTTGATCCTTGAAGGGGTTATTAGCCCAGATGAACAAGTCTTCCCTCATAGCCATGAAAAGGTTTGCGTAGCTGGGAGCAAATTTTGCTCCCATGGCAGTCCCCCTGATTTGTCAAAAAACTCACCCACAAAAGAGAAGTAGTTGTGGGTGAGGCAAAATTCGATGGAGTCGAGGAGAAATTTAATCTGTAGGGGGTGTATGTCACTCTTGGAGAGAAAGTATTTGGCTGCTTCCATGCCATATTTGTGTTCAATGGAAGTATAGAGCAGGGATCCTCAAACTACGGCCCTCCAGCTGTTGCAGAACTACACATCCCATGAGGCATTGTAAAACTCTAACATTCACAGACATGAGTAGGCATGATGGGTATTTTAGTTTCTGAACACCTGGAGGGCCGCAGTTTGAAGACACCTGGTATAGAGGGATGAGTGAGAGCCACTTGAAATGCGGTTGCCATGAAAAAGATGAAATAATGTTGAGCATATGTCTGGAATCTTTTATGAAAGATGGGAGTTGTATTACTAGATCTTGTAGGAAGTGGTCAATGTAACAACCTATGTTTTGAAAAAAGCCTCTCGCGCTACTTCAAAGCAGTAAACTAAACCAATAAACAGTAAAAATAAAAGTGCAGCAAAATCTATGTGTATCACATAACACTGAACAATCAAAGTGAGTAATGTGATTTCGCGCAAATTTGTGATGAAGTGTTCTAAATAAATTATCCCAAAAGGGTATAATAAATATATTAAAATATTGATTGTGTATTAAACATCTATCTGAAGTGGCCATATATAATATACAAAATGACATGTAAGGATCATATAATCTCAATCCTGCCGTGTATATTCAAATAAATCCTTATAAATAATCATGTGAAATTAGGTGTGTATCATCTGGTGTAAAGGAAAAAACATAAAATCAAAAAGTGAAAGAAAAAATGATAAAAAATGTTTTAAAATTAAAACACAGCTTCAAATCTTAATAAAATAATGACAATGAAAGTCCAATGCCACAGGGAATGCCACAGGGAAGTCCCGTCAAGTCACCGTGTCAGAGGGGGGCGGGGTCACCGGGTGGCCCTGCCCTCATTATTTAAGAACCGTCAGAAGAGGAGAAGCGTCACATAGCGAGAGCCTCCCTCCATGCCATCATGGATGCGGAGCGGCCTGAAAAAAAGATGAAGACAAGAAGATGAAGAAGAGAAGAAGATGAAGAGAAGAGCGGGAGCCTCCCTCCATGCCATCATGGATGCGGAGTGGCCCGAGGAGAAGAAGTGAAGAAGACACCGACGCTGCGGAGGAGATGCTGGACGAGAACACTGGAGGAAGAACCACTAGAACCAGAAGAAGAAGAAGATGGAGGAAGAAACCGAAGGAAGATAGAAGAAAAAAGAAAGAAGAAAGAAGAAGCATTTAAATAAAGGAATTGTCAAAAACTGTCTCTTGTCATTTTTAACATTTTTGACACTTTTTTAGTGAAATGGTAGGGGTACCATTTCACACAGGGGGGGAGAGCCGGGATCTGGGGGTCCCCTTGTTAAAGGGGGCTTCCAGATTACAATAAGCCCCCCGCCCGAAGAGCCCCACAACCACCGGCCAGGGCTGTGGGGATGAGGCCCTTGTCCTCATCAACATGGGGACAAGGGGTTTTAGGGGGCTACCCCAAAGCACCCTCCCAATGTTGAGGGCATGTGGCCTGGTACGGTTCAGGAGGGGGGGCGCCGCTCTCTCGTCCCCCCTCTTTTCCCGGGCCTGCCAGGTTGCGTGCTCGGATAAGGGTCTGGTTTAGATTTTTGGGGGGACCCCACACCGTTTTTTTTTTTAATTTTGGTGCGGGGTTCCCCTTAAAATCCATACCAGATCTGAAGGGTCTGGTATAGATTTTGAGGGGGACCCCACTCAATTTTTTTTTTAAATTTTTGCCGGGGTTCCCTTTAATATCCATACCAGACCTGAAGGGTCTGGTATGGAATTTAGGGGGACCCCCCACGTCATTTTTTTTTTTTTTACATTTTGGCTGGGATTCCCATTAATATACATACCAGACCTGAAGGGCCTGGTATGGAATTTAGGGGGACCCCCCACGTCATTTTTTTTTAAATTTTGGTTCGGGGTTCCCCTGTGGGGAATTCCCATGCCGTTTTTATCAATGAACTTCTATTCGTATTGTCAGACCGGCAATGCATTAATAGCCGTGAGTAGTTTTAAATGACTTTTTTTCCTTTGAAATGTCATTTTGCTGTCAGACTGTTCTAAACACGGGAAACATGCATCCCTTTACAGGCATACTATAGACACCCCCCAGGTACAAAATTTAAAGGGATATTACACTTTTATTGTTTCACTTTAAGCATTATTAAAATCACTGCTCCCGAAACAACGTCCGTTTTTAAAACTTTTTTTTGCATTGATCCATGTCCCCTGGGGCAGGACCCAGGTCCCCAAACACTTTTTATGACAATACCATGAATATCTCCCATAGACTTTTAAAGGGTGTTCCGCGGCATTCGAATTTGCCGCGAACACCCCAAATTGTTCGCTGTTAGGTGAACTTGCGAACAGCCGATGTTCGAGTCGAACATGAGTTCAACGCAAAGCTCATCCCTACTCTTGACATATTTGGGTATGAAAAACTACTCCAAGATCCTTCATAGCTTAAGAAGGGGTTAACTGCTTTACCTGTGTTTGTTCACTAGTCGACTGAACTTGGAAGAGGATTTCTAGGACAAGGTTGCAATGCTTTTCCAGCTCTTGGCTTACATCTGCGACAATTAAAACATTGTCCAAAGAAATTACAAGGCCTTACCCTCAAAGACAAATTACTGCCACTACTGCCTTCAAAATGTTCAAAAAGTTTCTTGGTGCCTTGACAAAAAAAAATGACAAACATCTAAACTGGAAGTGACAACCAGTCACTGCAAATCTCAGGTGTTTCTGGTGTTACACACCAATTGGTATATGGAAGCATACATCCGGAAGCATTGTCTCTAACTGGTCCTCATGCTGAACTATCACCATGACTGTTTGCACGGACTCTTGAACCTTTTGTGGTGTACATACCCATTCGATTTCTTCAAAACCAGACAGTAGGGAAAGCTCCTGAATCCTTGGGTACTAGAAAGAATGGGGAGAAACCCCCAGATTTGTTCTTTTAGTGGCACCAGCACTAGGACTTCTCGCAGTATAATTCTTAGACGTAATCTTGTAGTAATTCTTTCTTCTTGATGTTTGTCACCCAAACCCTCCAAAAAGGAGGCTATCCTGGCTCCCACTGGAAGACACCAGATGGTTCAACCTTCAAAAGACTTTCCAAATGTCTAGCAGCCTGCTCTGGATTAGATTTCATGTACACAGGAAGTTTGGGCCCTCTTCATTGTGATCTGGTAAATTTCAGCCTGGCCTATTAGATTTGGCCTCCTGAACCCTTCTGAAGATCAACCGATTTGAGCAAAAAGATGGCTGCTTCCTCTTGTTAGACTGTGACCACATTCTGGACATTTCTTCTGTCACTCGCTTCATTCAGCACTTTGCCCAACAACAACCTCCTATTATGGAGAATGATACAAAGGGCTTGTGTGGAAGCATCATGAACCCTCCAGTGGCGCAACCACAAAGCTCTCATGGCTGTGAATGAATGTACCAGCCCTAGAACTAGGTCTATTGAAGCCTCAGCCAAAAGTCAGCAGCCAGGTTCAAGTCCTCCCGAACCATGCCCACTCCGGCAGGTTCCACATGAATCAAAGGCCATTTCTTAATGCTTTAAACATCACAGCACTGTCGCTAGTCCACAGGAAAAAACCTGCCACAGTATACAGTTTCTGCAAAGTCTGCAGGCCAGTTCACCACAGAGTTGAAGAGGTTTTTCTGCATGCACACTTTTGAGGTGTTCAGGTGCTTTTTGGATGCGTATGCCATGTTATAGATACGTTCCATAGAGAAAAAATGCAACATGTTCTCCTTTAGTTGACTGTACTGGAACACATAGCACCGGTGTGATGTAGACCATTGGAATCCATGGTAAACACATTTCATGCATTTTTGACTCTAATAAAAATTGCATTGGACTGCATCCAGTGTGAACCAGCCTTAAGTACATTTTTCAACCCGTGGGATTCCTAAAGGTATTAACAGGCAAAGACACTTGCACACCTGATGCTGGCAGGCCCCATCCACTCCTGGAAGTGTGTTGCTTAAACATATACACCAAAAAGAGAAAAATTTAACCCTGCGCTCACCAAACAGAAAAGCAGCTCACACAACAAATAGGATTTTGTCAAAATTTCAGTGCATAGACAAGTGTAGCGCTTGTAAATTTAAAAACTTATATAGATTTATAAGAGTAAAGAAACGTCTATGTCGATCAACAATAAATACAAAATATGACAAATTAACAAATAAAGTCTCTGATGTTCTTCAGGTGTTTTTTAGACTGAAAGAGGCTGATGTTAGTCCAAAAAAAAGTATATAATTCCTTATTCACCACGTGGGTAACACATGCAAAGATGTGATGGACCCTCCACATAGAGAAAAAGTGAAGGCTTACCAGAAGGATTGAACTCATAAGAACGTACGTTCAATGAGTCAATCTAGCTTGTAGCCCCAACAGGCAATCAAAAGGAAGGACCTCACGATTAGATGGCGACAAAACTCCAAAACATATCGAGACTCCTGACGGAACTTTAGAATGGATGGCAGACCTTCCCATAGATCATCTCAGATGGATAGCCCATATAGAAATAAAGAAGGGGGGCCACATAGCATAATACCGTTTTGTAAAACAAATTTATTAAAATAAGTAAACAACTTACATTTCCGTAGTAAAAAAGCGCTTCAAGTAAAATTATGGCAGGCAGTGGAGTCTCTTACTAGACTTCATCTGGGGTACTCACCCACTGCTGCCATGCCCCTTAATATAGATATCTTAGCCCCCTTAATGAGGATACAGCTCGTATCTAAATTTCATAGGCACTTCCGGGTTTAGCCAAGATGGCGGACCCGCGTGCGTTCCAGCACTATACTGAGATGATATTATAAGGTGTAATGAGATTAGAAGTGTAGAGATAAACTAGGAATAGAGACCACTACCTTATAGAGATGTCCCCAATATAAAATTACTGTTACCACTCTCCATTCTCTGGTGGAGAGTATGATCCGAGATGCGGAAGAACGAGTAGCCGGATGTGCGTCACTCCGTCAGGCGGGATGAACACACATCACTTCCCTTCACGTGGACCGCTGGGAGTAAACAGCGGTTCAAGCCTCGTTTTGATACGTATCCACCTAGTGGTAGAGCGTGCCTCGCCGCGTCGAATGGGGCAAAGGCACATGACTACCCATCTCAAGTAAACAGCGGTTCAAGCCTCATTCTGATAATAATCTACCCGGTGACATCGGTTAGGCTCTGTATTGACAACATTGGGAGAGCTCAGTGTGTGATAACATAAACTCAAATCATGCGCAGAAGAGATATAAACTTCGAATGAATACATGAATATGGAAATAATATACCAATAACAATTGACAATCAATGTGTCCAATATATAGTGATATCGTGATGGGAAAATTGATAAGATTAATAAAAAATTAATAAATTATTAAAAATTAATAAGTGACGTGATGAGGTAATAAAAATAAAATAAAATAAAAATGAAAATGAAAATAAAATTAAAAATAATAAAATAAAAAAATAAATAAATATAAAAAATAAAATAAAAAATAAATTGAAGATGTGAATGAATATACATTTAAGAGAATGGTGATAAATACCACCTTAGAATGTAAATGTTCTAATGTGAACCTATAGAACCAAAATGTGAAAAAATCTTTATAGTGAAAATGTCAATGAAGCCTTTCTATGTATGTATATAAATTTGGCCTCCATAGACCCGAGATGTATCCTCAAAAGAGTTCTACACAATTATACATCGACATAAAAAACCTCTACTTGCTCTCAGGTGAATGAACTAGGAGTCATTGATAAATGCATTAATATCGATTTCCATATTCATACCCCTTGGGGATGGGGACTGTAGCTCATGTATCCAGAATGTCTCTAGACGTGAGACTCCCCTGGTCTTAGCACCCCCTCTCCAGGGTGGGGTGTATTGGTCAATGACCAATAGAAATTGTGAACCTAGTGGGTTACCGTTATGTAATTCCTTGAAATGTCTGGGTACGCTATGTTTCGACTTCCTCCCTTTAATAAGGGCAATATGTTCACCTACTCTTCTGGTGAAAGTTCTCGTTGTGCAGCCAACATATTGTTGGCCACATGGACATGTAATCAAATATACTACATATCTAGAATTACATGTACAGAAAGGCTTGATAGTATACCTTTTCCCTGTAACTGTCGATATAAAATCAGTTGTCTTGCGTCCCATTAATATATTGTGTTGACATACAACACATTTCTTACACGGAAAAAATCCAGTCAAGTTATGGAAAAATGAAGGACGCACTGGAGGGTTAGTAACATTAGGTGCCACTAAGCCACGTAGGGATGGTGCTCCTTTAAAAATTAGTTTGGCTTGTTCAGGTAACATTTTACCTAAAATATTATCTTGCTTCAAAACTCCCCAATGCTTTTTCACAATGCTTTTGATTTGTTTATGTTGCACTGAGTATGAGGTTAACATTGCCCACTTATATGTGGAATCTGGTTCTCTGTCAGGTTTCACCTCAAACATTGAATTCCTATCCAAATTAGTGACTCTCCGGAGGTCTGATTCCAGAGTGGTGTTATCATACCCCTTGTCAAGAAAACGTTGTTTTAAAATGTTTGCTTGTTCTATGAACACATCTAAATTTGTACAGTTCCTACGAAGACGTAGAAACTGACTACGAGGGACTGCATTAAGCCAAGATCTGTGGTGACAGCTATCCCTAGGGATGAAGCTGTTTCGATCTGTTGGCTTGAAATAAGCGTTGAATTCAAATTGATTGTTAACAATCTTAATTTCCAGGTCAAGGAAGTGGATCTCATTTTTACTAGCTTCATAAGATAAGGAGATACCTCTATCGTTGGTGTTAAGGTACTCGAAAAATTGTTTCAATGATTCTGGGGTACCACTCCATAGGAGGAGGATGTTGTCTATATATCTGGCCCACAGGACCAGTGAGGTGGTTCCATGGGCATAGACGACATCCTCCTCCCATTTGGCCATGAAGAGGTTCCCAAGGCTCGGAGTGAATTTCGCTCCCATGGCCACTCCACGTTGTTGCAAATAGTACCGTTGATCGAACCAAAAATAGTTATGTTTGGTCGTGAATTCAAGCAACTCTATCAATTAATCGCACTGAAAGGAAGCCAGGGATTCTTCCCGATAAAGGAAATGTCTGACAGCCTCTATGCCTCTCTCATGCGGTATGCACATGTATAACGAGGCCACATCCGCTGTGGCCATAATAAAACCTTCCTGTAGCTGAATCCCTTCCAAACGTTTAATCGTGGAACTGGTATCTTTCAAGAAAGAGGGTGTCTTTGAAACAATGGGTTGCAAATAGAAGTCAATGTATTTGCCTATTCTAGAAGTAATAGAATTAATACCACTCACGATGGGTCTCCCTGGAGGGCACATCGGATTTTTGTGGATTTTTGGCAAATAGTAGATGGTGGGGATTCTAGGCGCGGAAGGTATCAGGAAAGCTTTTTCTTTTTTGTTTAGAATCCTAGAATCATAACCTTTAGTTATAAGGGTCTGTAGTTGTTTTTTGTATATACTAGTGGGATTGTTAGAGAGTTCTACATAAGTATTTGGTTCTCTCAGTATCCGATGCATCTCCTCATCATATTGGCTCTTGTCCAATACCACTATTCCTCCTCCCTTGTCCGCAGGACGGACAACTAAATTTTTGCGTGCACATAAGGATTGTAATCCTTTTTTTGGCAATGATGAATGTCGAATATGTTTTTCTGGCAGTCTAGCGAGATCATCAAGAATGAGATCCCTAAAGATTTTTACTGCAGGAGTGATAGGGACCGGAGGGACGAATAGGGAAGGATTAGATAATCCCGAATGTACAGTGCCTGAGGTAGCTGCTGGGTAATCAGTCCGAATGGGATTGGAAATCAAGTACCTTTGGATATTAATTTTACATATAAATTTATGGACATCAATGAACATATGAAATTTATTTAGTTTTTTAGGGGGGGCATATTTGAGACCTTTATCAAGCACTAATATTTCAGCGTGAGTAAGTGTCTGGGTACTCAAATTAAATACCCCTTGTCCTACTACACTCTTTTTCTCTTTTCTTCTCTGTAGTCTCCTCCCCCCTCGGCACCCTCTCTTGGGTCTGGACCCCGTTTTCTGGCGTGTCGGTCCTCGTGAAAACCCTGATTATGATAGGTCATAGGGTTTTGAGTATATGAAGGATCTACATAGCTATCTCTCCTGGTGTGAGTATCTCTAAGAGGTGAGTATCTATTATAGGTGCGGATTGGGGAGGAGGGGTAACGATAGTAAGGACTCTCGTCACGATATGAATCAGGACGTGTCTCATGTCTTGAAATTGGGGGGCGTTGGGATTGGTTGTCATACTCCCAATGGGGACGTGTGGCAGAGTGATGTACATCCCCTCTGGGGTTACCCCTACCACCACGTTTCCCTGTATAGTTGCCCCTCCCCCTTGAAAAGTTTTTGGGGGTCTGTGGGCTGTAATGACGCACTCTTGGTTGGGATTTATAAGGATCTAACCGATGTCACCGGGTAGATTATTATCAGAATGAGGCTTGAACCGCTGTTTACTTGAGATGGGTAGTCATGTGCCTTCGCCCCATTCGACGCGGCGAGGCACGCTCTACCACTAGGTGGATACGTATCAAAACGAGGCTTGAACCGCTGTTTACTCCCAGCCAGCCACGTGAAGGGAAGTGACGTGCGTTCATCCCGCCTGACGGAGTGACGCACATCCGGCTACTCGTTCTTCCGCATCTCGGGTCATACTCTCCACCAGAGAATGGAGAGTGGTAACAGTAATTTTATATTGGGGACATCTCTATAAGGAAGTGGTCTCTATTCCTAGTTTATCTCTACACTTCTAATCTCATTACACCTTATAATATCATCCCAGTATAGTGCTGGAACGCATATACACACATGAAATAGAGGCTTGGAACGCACGCGGGTCCGCCATCTTGGCTAAACCCGGAAGTGCCTATGAAATTTAGATACGAGCTGTATCCTCATTAAGGGGGCTAAGATATCTATATTAAGGGGCATGGCAGCAGTGGGTGAGTACCCCAGATGAAGTCTAGTAAGACGAAACGCGTCGGGAGACTCCACTGCCTGCCATAATTTTACTTGAAGCGCTTTTTTTACTACGGAAATGTAAGTTGTTTACTTATTTTAATAAATTTGTTTTACAAAACGGTATTATGCTATGTGCCCCCCCTTCTTTATTCCTATATGGGCTATCCATCTGAGATGATCTATGGGAAGGTCTGCCATCCATTCTAAAGTTCCGTCAGGAGTCTGGATATGTTTTGGAGTTTTGTCGCCATCTAATCGTGAGGTCCTTCCTTTTGATTGCCTGTTGGGGCTACAAGCTAGATTGACTCATTGAACGTACGTTCTTATGAGTTCAATCCTTCTGGTAAGCCTTCACTTTTTCTCTATGTGGAGGGTCCATCACATCTTTGCATGCGTTACCCACGTGGTGAATAAGGAATTATATACTTTTTTTTGGACTAACATCAGCCTCTTTCAGTCTAAAAAACACCTGAAGAACATCAGAGACTTTATTTGTTAATTTGTCATATTTTGTATCTATTGTTGATCGACATAGACGTTTCTTTACTCTTATAAATCTATATAAGTTTTTAAATTTACAAGCGCTACACTTGTCTATGCACTGTTGCTTAAACATGCATCAGCCATCTTCATTGAATAAAGCTTGGAGACCTTTACTGTAAATTGGTCTTTTTATCACATCTCTCCCATTCTTCATCAATGAGCTTTTAACTCTGTCATTATGGGAAAAGAAGTTCTTCCTTTTTCACATTTGGAAATATCTGCAAGCGTTTGCGATGGTTGGGCCTGCGTCTTGCCTGTTCCTTATGCATTGGCATTTGTGGCAATCCATGGTGATTAATGGCCAATGTTTGCTACAGGGCTGGGCAAGGCATTTTCTATTGCGCTGAAGTATACGCATGTGAGCCATTGCCACGTGAGCTGCTTGAGGAGCATGAAAGCCACTTGAGGAGCATGAAAGGCCCCTGCAGGGCCGGTCCCAGGTGGGTGCACGAGGTGCAGTGCACCCGGGTGCCAGAGAGGTGGGGGCGCTGAAGCGCCAGAGTGCTCCCCTCCCTCCTGCTCTCCGTGTTCAGAGGTGGCTCCCTCTGCAGGTCACCGCCGCGGAGCGGCCGCTGTGCTTTTCGCTGATAGAGCCCATCCCCCCTCCCTAATCCTCCTGTCAGAGGAGAGCAGCCGCCGGAGATCGGAGCGGCTGGTCTCTGTGTGGAGAGAGACCAGCCGTGCAGTGACTTCGCTGGGGGGTAGGGCGGTCCGTGCCTGCAGCCTGACACAGGTTCTCTTCCTCTGTCTCTCACTCCCGCCCAAGCCTGTCTAGATCTGCTCTTCACCCGGGCGGCGCGGCTGCACCTGGTCCTCTCTAGCTGCTGCCCGGGTGTTAATGGGTCTCTACTCATAGAGGGGGTTTGTGCCTGGGGGGGTCTGTACTAATGAAGGGGGGTTTTGTCCTGGGGGGTCTGTACTAATGGAAGGTTTATCCTGGGGGGTTGTCCTGGGGGGTCTGTACTAATGGAGGGGGGTTTGTCCTGGTGGGGGGTCTGTACTAATGGAGGGCGGGTTGTTGGGGGGGTCTGTACTAATTAAGGCAGGATTTGTCCTGGGGGGTCTGTACTAATGGGGGGGTTGTCCTGGGGGGTCTGTACCAATGGGGGGTTGTCCTGGGGGGGTCTGTACTAATGGGGGGGTTGTCCTGGGAGGGTCTGTACTAATGGAGGGGGTTTGTCCTGGTGGGGAGGGCAGTGCTGAGGGAACACCATCTGAGAGAGAACCCCACTGCCCTGCGCCACCAGAGGGAAAGATACACAGCCTAGCGCCATCCCTGGCGGAGAAAGGAATGGAGTCATTGCCAGAATGCACATCTGGGTGCTACCCAGCGGAGTCGCCACGGGCAATTCAGAGTGAGCTGACTCCTGATCAGAGGAACCTTTGCTGTATCGCTGGGTCAGGTGAGAGGGCCGATCGGCCATTATCTACTTACGTCCATAGGAACTGCAGTCTCTGACCATCTCCTGTATTATATCTGCAGTATCTGACCATCTCCTGTAGTATGTCTGCAGTCTCTGACCATCTCTTGTATCATGTCTTCAGTCTCTGACCATCTCTTGTATCATGTCTGCAGTCTCTGACCATCTCTTGTAGTATATCTGCAGTCTCTGACCATCTCTTGTAGTATGTCTGCAGTCTCTGACCATCTCTTGTATCATGTCTGCAGTCTCTGACCATCTCTTGTAGTATGTCTGCAGTCTCTGACCATCTCTTGTATCATGTCTGCAATCTCTGATCAGCTTCTGTACCATGTCTGCAGTCTCTGACTGTCTATTGTATGATGTCTACAGTCTCTGACCATCTATTCTATCTTGTCTGCAGTCTCTGACCATCTCCTGTATTATGTCTGCAGTCTCTGATCATCTCCTTCATTATGTCTGCAGTCTCTGACCATCTCCTTCATTATGTCTGCAGTCTCTGACCATCTCCTGTATTACGTCTGCAGTCTCTGACCATCTCCTGTATTATGTTTGCAGTCTCTGACCATCTCTTGTATCATGTCTACAGTCTCTGAATATCTCCTGTACTATGTCTGCAGTCTCTGACCATCTCCTGTATTATGTCTGCAGTCTCTGACCATCTCCTGTATCATGTCTGCAGTCTCTGACCATCTCTTGTATCATGTCTGCAGTCTCTGACCATCTCTTGTATCGTGTCTGCAATCTCTGATCAGCTTCTGTACCATGTCTGCAGTCTCTGACTGTCTATTGTATCATGTCTACAGTCTCTGACCATCTATTCTATCTTGTCTGCAGTCTCTGACCATCTCCTGTATTATGTCTGCAGTCTTTGACCATCTCCTTCATTATGTCTGCAGTCTCTGACCATCTCCTGTATTATGTCTGCAGTCTCTGGCCATCTCCTGTATTATGTTTGCAGTCTCTGACCATCTCTTGTATCATGTCTACAGTCTCTGACCATCTCCTGTACTATGTCTACAGATTCTGACCATCTCCTGTATCATGTCTGCAGTCTCTGACCATCTCCTGTACTATGTCTGCAGTCTCTGACCATTTCTTGTATCATGCCTGCAGTCTCTGACCATCTCCTGTATTATGTTTGCAGTCTCTGACCATCTCCTGTACTATGATTGCAGTCTCTGACCATCTCCTGTATTATGATTGCAGTCTCTGACCATCTCCTGTACTATGATTGCAGTCTCTGACTGTCTCTTGTATCATGTCTTTGACCGTATCCTGCATTATGTCTGGGGGCTCTTTCTAACAGACAGCCCTCTCTATGTGCATCATAGAGACTCCCCTCCAGGTCTCAATAGTGTACTCTCTTCCTGTATTTTCTTTATTGTTAAGAGATCATGGGAGGATCCCAGGGTAACAAAGACTTCTTAGGGGAGCATCTCTGTGTTTGAGTCGTTGCCATAGAATCATTTGTAAAGGGGAGGAGTTGGTAAGATGACCACGTCCATGTGGGGGCGCCAGAAATATTTCTGCACCCAGGCATCTGTGACCCTAGGATTGGCCCTGCCACCCTGTGAGGAATGCATATTGTCCTGGTCAGGGGATGACCAGTGACGGGTCTTAGATTTTCTGGAGTGTTTGCATTTAGGGTTTCTGCTCCTAAAATCATGCAGAACACCATACTGCATTCCTTGAGCATTCCTTGAGCACTCTTTTGAAGATATGTTCCACGCCGCCGCCTGTACCTTCGCCAATTCTCTGTGCCACTGACAGGTCTGGTGAGTGCATACTGTGGGGACGGAAAGTATTCAGACCCCCTTAATTTTTTTCACTCTTTGTTATATTGCAGCCATTTACTAAAATCATTTAAGTTCATTTTTTTCCTCATTAATGCACACACAGCACCCCATATTGGCAGAAAAACACAGAATTGTTGACATTTTTGCAGATTTATTAAGAAAAAACTGAAATATCACATGGTCTTAAGTATTCAGACCCTTTGCTGTGACACTCATATATTTAACTCAGGTGCTGTCCATTTCTTCTGATCATCCTTGAGATGGTTCTACACCTTCATTTGACTCCAGCTATGTTTGATTATACTGATTGGACTTGATTAGGAAAGCCACACGCCTGTCTATATAAGACCTTACAGCTCCCAGTGCATATCAGAGCAGATGAGAATCATGAGGTCAAAGGAACTGCCTGAAGAGCTCAGAGACAGAATTGTGGCAAGACACAGATCTGGCCAAGGTTAAAAAAAAATTTCTGCTGCACTTAAGGTTTCTAAGAGCACAGTGGCCTCCATAATCCTTAAATGGAAGATGTTTGGGATGACCAGAACCCTTCCTAGAGCTGGCCGTCCTGCCAAACTGAGCTATCAGGGGAGAAGAGCCTTGATGAGAGAGATAAAGAAGAACCCAAAGATCACTGTGGCTGAGCTCCAGAGATGCAGTCGGGAGATGGGAGAAAGTTGTAGGAAGTCAACCATCACTGCAGCCCTCGGAGCCTTATGGCAGAGTGGCCTGACGGAAGCCTCTCCTCAGTGCAAGACACATGAAAGCCTGCATGGAATTTGCTAAAAAACACCTAAAGGACTCCAAGATGGTGAGAAATAATTCTGGTCTGATGAGACCAAGATGGAACTTTTTGGCGTTAATTCTAAGCGGTATGTATAGAGAAAACCAGGCACTGCTCATCACTTGTCGCAACAGTGAAGCATGGTGGTCGCAGCATCATGCTGTGGGGGTGTTTTTTAGCTGCAGGGACAAGACGAATGGTTGCAATCGAGGGAAAGATGAATGTGGCCAAGTACAGGGATATCCTGGACGAAAACCTTCTCCAGAGTGCTCAGGACCTCAGATTGGGCAGAAGGTTTACCTTCCAACAAGACAATGACCCCAAGCACACAGCTAAAATAACGACGGAGTGGCTTCACAACAACTCCGTGGCTGTTCTTGAATGGCCCAGCCAGAGCCCTGACTTAAACCCAATTGAGCATCTCTGGAGAGACCTAAAAATGGCTGTCCACCAATGTTTACCATCCAACCTGACAGAACTGGAGAGGATCTGCAAGAAGGAATGGCAGAGGATCCCCAAATCCAGGTGTGAAAAACTTGTTGCATCTTTACCAAAAAGACTCATGGCTGTATTAGATCAAAAGGGTGCGTCTACTAAATACTGAGCAAAGGATCTGAATACTTAGGACCATGTGATATTTCAGTTTTTCTGCAAAAATGTCAACAATTCTGTGTTTTTCTGTCAATATGGGGTGCTGTGTGTACATTAATGAGGAAAAAAAAAAATGAGGAAAAAAATGAACTTAAATGATTTTAGCAAATGGCTGCAATATATCAAAGAGTGAAAAATTTAAGGGGGTCTAAATACTTTCCGTCCCCACTGTATGTGCAAAAAAAAAAAAAACCATGGAAAAAAAACATAATTCTGTCACCAAGAAAGAAACAGGTACCTTGTCATTATAAGACCCATCCTCTTTTATCTACTTAAATGCAGCAGCAGCAGGTGAGGTCAGACAGCCTTCCAGAGGCAGACAGGAGACACAGAATCTGAGACAAAACCAGTCAGACTGTCTAACCCTCAGGAACACACAGCACAGCAGGGAGCAAACAGTAAGAAGTCTTTACCACACAAGAGAAAACTGGCAGGACCGCAGAGAGAGGAGAGAAACCAATTCCTCTGCCGGCTCTAATAGGGCGTACACACGGTCGGACTTTGTTCGGACATTCCGACAACAAAATCCTAGGATTTTTTCCGACGGATGTTGGCTCAAACTTGTCTTGCATACACACGGTCACACAAAGTTGTCAGAAAATCCGATCGTTTTTGACGTAAAACATGTACGTCGGGACTATAAACGGGGCAGTGGCCAATAGCTTTCATCTCTTTATTTATTCTGAGCATGCGTGGCACTTTGTCCGTCAAATTTGTGTACACACGATCGGAATTTCCGACAACAGATTTTGTTGTCGGAAAATTTTATCTCCTGCTCTCCAACTTTGTGTGTTGGAAAATCCGATGGAAAATGTCCGATGGAGGCCACACACGGTCGGAATTTCCGACAACACGCTCCGATCGGACATTTTCCATCGGAAAATCCGACCGTGTGTACGAGGCATATGACTGTTTTTCTTTTATCACAAATAAAAACTGTGACAGACCTAGCCGGGAAAGAAACTTTTGGAGGGGACTGTATGCTAGCCTCTTGCCGATTGATCGGGGGGCCTTGCATTTGGGGGAACGGTGCTCTTTGTGAGCTGTATGTCTGGGGACCCTGGATTTGGAATAGTGGCTGATTCATAATGCTGGGACAGATACTGTTAGGAGATGCTGATGTAAATTCCAACACCTGTCTGTCTATTGTCTGCTAAAATGTATATTGTAAATAAGTCTACTATGGGATCTAAGAGTTATTAGATCCCCATTGTTATTTGTGTTAATTAACTCTGCTATTGTGTGAAGAAGAGTCTATGTTGATTGTGATAATGTTGATTGGACTTTCTGAACTACAAGACGGCCAGTCTGGCCTAACGGTCATGTCTGAGTCATCTAGGCTGTCTAAAGGGATTAGTTAATTAGCTCATGTTAATTAGGTTAATTAGGTTACAGCTGTATTGTTAGCGTAATATGAGCAGGAGGTCTGCACCTCCACGTTGAGTGTATAAAAGCCTGTATTTTGTCAATAAAGATAGATTCCTGTTTGAACTTACATACAGCCTGCCTGGTGTTTGTTCTGAGCTATCACAACTGGGTTAGAACGGCACATAGCTGAAGTTCTAATCCCGGAGCATTGGATGACCGAACCATCAGACGTTGCAATCTGATTCTATAGCTGCAGAGGAGTGTCGGGAGAGTGGAACCGAGCGAGCAAAGGGGCTCGTTACATTGGTTGGTAGCCGTGGGATTTGCTCTCCAGTTACTGGGACACTCCAAACCAGCCTGCAGGAGAGCCACGCTGAAAGACTTACTTGAGAGCCGTGGAGGGAATGGTGGGATCGTGCTTCCTTGTCGTGAACACATCCAAACCATCACCTGGATCAAAGGTAGCAGGATAGCAGGAGAGGAGAAATACCAGCCACCATGGATGAGGAATTCAGAAGGAGGTTGCGAGAGGAGATACAGCACAGAGGACCAGTATCAGAGCAGGTCCTGCTAGGATGGTTTGATTCGGTCCGCTGTGAGCTCTGGAAGGAAGCGCTAGCCCGCGAGCAGCGACACCAGGGAAAAGTTCTCCCCTCCGTCCATGTGAGGTACTGGTTGCAGTATGAAGTGCGAATGCTGTTTTTGGGGGAACAGCCGAACCAGGAGTGGACAGCTGAGTTAAGCAGGCTGATCCGGGCAGAAATGCGGTTGGACGAGAGCTACAGAGCCCTCCAGTGGTATGTAGCCCAAGTGTGCCCATGGACAGCGGATGACAGTCCCACGGAAGGCTTTGACTACAATGGCCTGGGATTGTTATACTGGAGGCTGTCCAGGGATCCTGACTTTGGAGGTGATCGGGAGTGGCGTTTAGAGGAAATAATGAAGCACAGAGAGCGGAGACTGAATGTCTCAGAAGTGCACTGGGCACTGGAAGATTTGGAGTTTCTGGCTGTTCAGGAATGGGAGTTGGAGATCGCCTACAAACAGCTGTTAGACTCTGCTCAGAAGCAGGGTGGTGCTCCCTTTGCCTGGGACTATCATGAATTGCCAGTTGACAACTCTGAAATCCTGGCTGAAGAGTTGACAATGTGGCAGAGTAACAGTGTACTTTGCCAACCTGCCCCCGCAGCTATGGAGGCGGAGGTCTTATGGCGGATACAGCAAGTGCTGACTGACCTTGATGAACCTGTTTCTGCATTGGATGATCTTGGATGGAGGAATGTGCCTGTCCAGCAGAATGCCAGAGAATCGGCAGTGGAAAATCTGAAGATTGCCGTCCCCAAACTTGAAGTGCTGACAACAGGGCAGAGCTCTGCTAACCTCTGCCCAGCACTGATAGCATCTTCTGGGTTCCACGGAGAGGGGATGGTGAACCTTTATCCCCAGACACCAGTTACAGAGACAGGGGATTTGATAGACTTGTCTGCTGAGGAAGAACAACCTGGTGAGCCTCCAGCAGAAGAGGAGCTGTTATTAGGGCCAAACTTCACTATGCTCTGCCCAGCACCAACAGAAGTATCTGTGAAGTTACAAGGAACTTCCCCAGCTGAAGCGCTGGCAACTGGACAGAGGGTCCAAGATCTCTGCCCTACACCTGCGGCGGTTCCGGAGGCTCAGGGTGAGAAGGAGGTGGTCACTTCCCAGCAGCAGATCAGGATACAGGGGGAGAAGGGAGAGGAGGTGTTCGTCGTCCCTCCCCAACAGTTAGCCGGAGCAGATGGTGTGGGGTTTCCAGCAGAAGGGCTGGCAACAGGGCCGAGTACTGCTGGACTCTGCCCTCAACTAACAGAGGATGGATGTCCTGTGAAGGTGGATGGGACTTCAGTCTCCACCTGTATACCCCAGGAATGCTGGGAAGTCGGCCCAGATCCACAACAGCATGACGGAGTGAGCCCAGACACCCTGTCTTCTCTCCAGTGGCAGAAAGGACTCCAGGGAGAAGGGCCAGTCCAGGCCTCTCCCCAGCGGCAGATATGTTCTCTGAGAAAGGCAGAGGTTGGCTGGGTGAGTAATACTTTGGAACAATTTGTTTGGGGTACTGTGTGGGTACAGGCATTAGAGGACTGGATCTACTGACTAACTTCGGAGTCAACCCGTCTGGGGTCTCCTCCTGTGTTAGAAATGTGACAGACCTAGCCA
Organism: Aquarana catesbeiana; assembly: GCF_042186555.1. Taxonomy (NCBI): domain Eukaryota; kingdom Metazoa; phylum Chordata; class Amphibia; order Anura; family Ranidae; genus Aquarana; species Aquarana catesbeiana. Next base: position 84,728,594 of record NC_133332.1, read on the forward strand.
GGAAAGAGACTTTTGGAGGGGACTGTATGCTAGCCTCTTGCTGATCGATCGGGGGCCCTTGCATTTGGGGGGAACGGTGCTCTTTGTGAGCTGTATGTCTGGGGACCCTGGATTTGCCATATTGGAATAGTGGCTGATTCATAATGCTGGGACAGATACTGTTAGGAGATGCTGATGTAAATTCCAACACCTGTCTGTCTATTGTCTGCTAAAATGTATATTGTAAATAAGTCTACTATGGGATCTAAGAGTCATTAGATCCCCATTGTTATCTGTGTTAATTAACTCTGCTATTGTGTGAAGAAGAGTCTATGTTGATTGTGATAATGTTGATTGGACTTTCTGAACTACAAGACGGCCAGTCTGGCCTAACGGTCATGTCTGAGTCATCTAGGCTGTCTAAAGGGATTAGTTAATTAGCTCATGTTAATTAGGTTAATTAGGTTACAGCTGTATTGTTAGAGTAATAAAGACAGACATACAAGTATTAAGTCAGAACTTTACACCTCTACTGTCCAGAGGTTCTAAGGCTGTTTAAGCTGCTGCTTTGTGACTGGCGGTCTACCCTGCGCCACCCCTCTCCCTGCCCTCTGTGACATCATCCTCCACCGCTCTCAGACTGAAGACAAAGCCAGGAGAGTGGCACGCTGCCTATACAAGACAGCAAAAACCCCAATGGTGACATTGCAGAGCTTACTAATACCACACCTGTAAAATATTTGTGCTATCTAAGCAACTTTGCCCACAACCCAGCACAAAGGATACCCAGTTTCAGCATGCAACACTGTCCAACATTCTGGGTCTTCCAACTCCATCAGAGGCTGAACGTGGAGGGGTGGTGTGGTGCAGTAGGGGGATATCCTTGCAGCAAAGTGCTGACCACTGCAATCCACAGGTGGCCTGGAGCAGACCAAAAAAAAAGAACACAACAGTGGGGGGAGGGGCTTTCTTTTATTCAGCTAGGAAAGGGTGGTCATGTGGGCACCAGATGAGGTGTTAACCCATTGTGTGCTGACGTGAGGTATGGCCAGGAAATACAGGCTGCTCTGGAGAAAGATGGTGTGGTTGTTTTTAAGGAGCACAATACGATGATACATGAACAAAAAAGAGCTGCATGGTCAAGTTGCCGGAAAGAAGCCTTTACTGCACAAGTTCCATAAAAAAGCCTGGTTACAATATGCCCAACAACACCTTGACATGCCTCATTGGTCTTTTTTGTGGCATTTGCACAGTAAATGCTTCCTTCTGGCAGCTCAACCATGCAGCTCTTCTTTGTTCAAGTGTCGTTGAATTGTGCTCCTTAACCACTTCAATACCAGGTACATTTGCACCTTCCTGTCCAATCCAATTTTCAGCTTTCAGTGCTGTCACTTCTTAACCACTTGAGCCCCGGACCATTATGCTGCCTAAGGACCAGAGGTCTTTTTCCAATTTGGCACTGCATCGCTTTAACTGCTAATTGCGCGGTCATGCAATGCTGTACCCAAACGAAATTTGCGTCCTTTTCTTCCCACAAATAGAGCTTTCTTTTGATGGTATTTGATCACCTCTGCAGTTTTTATTTTTTGCGCTATAAACGGAAAAAGACCGAAAATTTTGAAAAAAAATGATATTTTCTACTTTTTGTTATAAAAAAAATCCAATAAACTAAATTTTAGTCATACATTTAGGCCAAAATGTATTCGGCCACATGTCTTTGGTAAAAAAAATGTCAATAAGCATATATTTATTGGTTTGCGCAAAAGTTATAGCGTCTACAAACTAGGGTACATTTTCTGTAATTTACACAGCTTTTAGTTTATGACTGCCTATGTCATTTCTTGAGGTGCTAAAATGGCAGGGCAGTACAAAACCCCCCCAAATGACCCCATTTTGGAAAGTAGGCACCCCAAGGAAATTGCTGAGAGGCATGTTGAACCCATTGAATATTTATTTTTTTTGTCCCAAGTGATTGAATAATGAAAAAAAAAATAAAATATTTACAAAAAGTTGTCACTAAATGATATATTGCTCACACAGGCCATGGGCCTATGTGGAATTGCACCCCAAAATACATTCAGCTGCTTCTCCTGAGTATGGGGATACCACATGTGTGGGACTTTTTGGGAGCTTAGCCGCGTACGGGGCCCCGAAAACCAAGCACCGCCTTCAGGATTTCTAAGGGTGTAAATTTTTGATTTCACACTTCACTGCCTATCACAGTTTCGGAGGCCATGGAATGCCCAGGTGGCACAAAACCCCCCCAATGACCCTATTTTGGAAAGTAGACACCCCAAGCTATTTGCTGAGAGGCATGGTGAGTATTTTGCAGCTCTCATTTGTTTTTGAAAATGAAGAAAGACAAGAAAAAACTTTTTTTTTTTTCCTTTTTTCAATTTTCAAAACTTTGTGACAAAAAGTGAGGTCTGCAAAATACTCACTATACCTCTCAGCAAATAGCTTTGGGTGTCTACTTGCCAAAATGGGGTCATTTGGGGGGGTTTTGTGCAACCTGGGCTTTCCATGGCCTCCGAAACTGTGATAGGCAGTGAAGAGTGAAATCAAAAATTCACGCCCTTAGAAAGCCTGAAGGCGGTGCTTGGTTTTCGGGGTCCCGTACGCGGCTAGGCTCCCAAAAAGTCTCACACATGTGGTATCCCCGTACTCAGTAGAAGCAGCAGAATGTATTTTGGGGTGTAATTTCACATATTCCCATGGCATGTTTGAGCAATATATCATTTAGTGACAACTTTGTGCAAAAAAAAAAATTTGTCTCTTTCCCGCAACTTGTGTCGCAATATAAAATATTCCATGGACTCGACATGCCTCTCAGCAAATAGCTTGGGGTGTCTACTTTCCAAAATGGGGTCATTTGGGGGGTTTTGAACTGTCCTGGCATTTTATGCACAACATTTAGAAGCTTATGTCACACATCACTCACTCTTCCAACCACTTGAAGACAAAGCCCTTTCTGACACTCATTGTTTACATGAAAAAGTTATTTTTTTTTGCAAAAAAATTACTTTGAACCCCCAAACATTATATATTTTTTTAAAGCAAATGCCCTACAGATTAAAATGGTGGGTGTTTCATTTTTTTTTTTCACACAGTATTTGCGCAGCGATTTTTCAAACGCATTTTTTGGGGAAAAAACACACTTTTTTAAATTTTAATGCACTAAAACACACTATATTGCCCAAATGTTTGATGAAATAAAAAAGATGATCTTAGGCCGAGTACATGGATACCAAACATGACATGCTTTAAAATTGCGCACAAACGTGCAGTGGCAACAAAATAAATACATTTTTAAAAGCCTTTAAAAGCCTTTACAGGTTACCACTTTAGATTTACAGAGGAGGTCTACTGCAAAAATTACTGCCCTCGATCTGACCTTCGCGGCGATACCTCACATGCATGGTGCAATTGCTGTTTACGTTTGACGATAGACCGCCGCTTGCGTTCGCCTTAGTGCGAGAGCAGGGGGCGACAGGGGTGCTTTTTTTTTTTTTTTTTTTTTTCTTTATTATTGTTTTGCTTTTTTATCTTATTTTTAAACTGTTCCTTTCATTTTTTTTTTTTTTTTAATCATTTTTATTGTTATCTCGGGGAATGTAAATATCCCCTATGATAGCAATAGGTAGTGACAGGTACTCTTTTTTGAAAAAATTGGGGTCTATTGGACCCTAGATCTCTCTTCTGCCCTCAAAGCATCTGATGACACCAAGATCGGTGTGATAAAATGCTTCCCCAATTTCCCAATGGCGCTATTTACATCTGGCGAAATCTAAGTCATAAAATGCTCGTAGCTTCCGGTTTCTTAGGCTATAGAGATGTTTGGAGCCACTCTGGTCTCTGATCAGCTCTATGGTCAGCTGGCTGAATCACCGGCTGCATTCTCAGGTTCCCTGTTGAGACAGGAGAGCCAGAAAAAAACACGGAAGACGGTGGAGGGGGGCATTCCCTCCCACGGCTTTTAAAAGCAGTCTAGAGGCTAATTAGCCACTAGGATTGTTTTTACATGAAAGCCGACCGCTGGCTGAAAAGAATGATACCAAGATGATACCTACACCTGCAGGCATCATTCTGGTATAACCATTCAAAGTCGTGAATGGCGTACCTGAAGACAAAAAAATGGTTAACAATAAAGCACAGTAAACGGTAAAGTATAAAAAATTGCATACCTGAAAAGCAAACATGATAAAACATAATAACAATAAAACATTGCAGAATAGAATACAGTAAAAAAGAGCAGAACAAGAGAGAGAGAATAGAGAGAGAGAGAACAATAAAACGACAACTATTTTTTTTTATTTTATATATTTTTTTTTTTTTACACTTTTTTTGTAACTAACTTTTATAACGGTAACCGGTTCCAGGTTCAGGTCTCTCAAAATGTGATGGCATCTTGGGAGACCCTGTGAAAGTGTGCCTAGTCTGTGCAATGCTGTACTCTACGCTAATACTCAACTAATGAATGGTAGCGTTCAAAACATTCACCAATGCAAAGACCAGGATTGTCAGGACAGGAGGGACAATAATAGCGGGTGTCACGCCTATATCCGCGATTGCTGCAGACACGACATCTTTTTTGGGGGTTCGTTGGGTAGGGGTACTCGGGAGGACATAAAGAAAATGCCTCTCATGCAGCCGACTGCATTTGGTTGGGGATGTGAATGGGGGAAGTACGGGCGCTGCAGAAGCGGTGGGTTCCCAATTAGGATTGGCGAATGCAGCAGGAAGGGCACTATGGGCACGACGAGCCTGTGTTTGTCTTCTTGGTGGCAGCGGGACACTACTTGTGCTTGCCCCCTCACCAGCTTGAACTGCACTTATGGGACTCGCCACGTCACCAAGTGTTACTGCAGTGCTGGTTTGACTACGACCGGGGTGTACTAGGCCGCTGGCGCTTGCCAGTTCAATAAAAAGCTACCAAAAAAACTGTTAGCGATCGCAGGGATCAGGCCTGACTCTGCGAACGCTGCAGTTATGCGTTAAGTGTTTTGTAAGTGACAGTGATCGATCGATACTGCACTTAGGTGGGCTGGGCCGGGCGGAGGGGCAAAATGCAGGTGCTAGCAGGTATCTGGGCTGATCCCGCTAACACTGCGTTTTTGGGAACCCTAAACTGCTGGGGACGCCAATATAGATCTGATCGGATCAGATATTGATCCGTTCAGATACTATACCACTAAGGGAGGTGTACGGTGCGTGCGTGGGTGTTAGCGGTACTGGCGCTAATCTGACGCTGCTTGGGGCTGGTGCTTGCCAGTTCACCAAAATACTACCAAAAAAACTGTTAGCGATCGCAGGGATCAGGCCTGACTCTGCGAACGCTGCAGTTATGTGTTTAGTGTTTTGTAAGTGACAGTGATCGATCGATACTGCACTTGGGTGGGCTGGGCTGGGCCGGGCGGAGGGGCAAAACGCAGGTGCTAGCAGGTATCTGGGCTGATCCCGCTAACACTGCGTTTTTGGGAACCCTAAACTGCTGGGGACGCCAGTATAGATCTGATCGGATCAGATATTGATCCGATCAGATACTATACCACTAAGGGAGCTGTACGGTGCGTGCGTGGGTGTTAGCACTACTGGCGCTAACCTGACGCTGCCTGGGGCTGGTGCTTGCCAGTTCACCAAAATGCTACCAAAAAAACTGTTAGCGATCGCAGGGATCAGGCCTGACTCTGCGAATGCTGCAGTTATGCGTTTAGTGTTTTGTAAGTGACAGTGATCGATCGATACTGCACTTGGGTGGGCCGGGCGGAGGGGCAAAACGCAGGTGCTAGCAGGTATCTGGGCTGATCCCGCTAACACTGCGTTTTTGGGACCCCTGGGCGGTCGTCAAGTGGTTAAATAACAATTCTTTCACCAGTTGTGGTTGCAATCTTTTTTGGTCTACCTGACCTTTGTTTGTGTAGCCATGGCGACGAGCACTCCTGACAATCCGCCAAATCACCCTGCTGCCAGACCCCCATATATCATTTGAGACAATGAGCAGTCATTTGCGTAGTTTTGTTGCGTTTATTGCGGGATACAACTTGGGTGGGGTAAAGGAAGATATGAGATCAAAACACTTATAGAATTGTCATCACATTGGTAAGACGTTGATTAGCAGCTTTAGCTTTGAAAATTATGCACCTCTAACATTCACAGTCTATTTCCTCTGCATATCTTCTCTGTAGACTATTGCTTCTCCTCCTCTGCACTGACTCCTGCAGACTATCACTCCTTTCTTCTTGTACAAATGCTCTACTGCAATACTGTTAGATTACTGTTGCTTCACTTCCAGTAAAACAAGAAGGGATCACTCTGAATAACCCCAGCTTGCTGGCTGTAATATCTTGAATGGTGTTGCTTTAGCAAATCAATAAGCCAGAGACATGTAATACCCCTCCCCGTTGGCTCAGTGAATTTGGTAGCTACACAGTCTTTTGGAAGGTATTACCAGAGTGCTTTACCAGGCCAGAGATAACTCGGTACCTTTCCCTGACGGCCTAGCACATGGTAATAGGCGGACTACTGTTCCCAGCCAGTCCATAACTGCAAACACTGCATTCCCCGGCCACAGCATTCTACACTACTCTCAACAACTTCTTCTCTTGCTTTTCTCACACTGACCTTCTTCAAAGGGTAAGTTCTGTGTTCCCCGGTCACAGAACGTTGATCTACTCTGCTCTGTTCTACTGTTACTTCTCCTTCACCGATTTTCTCCTGTGTACAAGTCCTGTGTTCCCTGGTCACAGCAGCTTGACACCAACTCCATGATGAAGATCTTTATCCAGGATTATTTCCTAGCAGCTCCTCCATCCCTCCTTCGCGCTCGGTGCGCCCCCACATGGGGCCGCCCTGCGGTAGACTCCTAAAACTCCATTCTTTCTGCCTTCACCTCAGAACTCCTCCCTGGCAGCATATGAACTCAGCTTATATGGGAGGCCTGCCTCCTGCCAATACCAAAGGGTAATTGGTCAGAGCTCCTCACATGGGTTGCCTGCCACTCAAACCTCAGGTCCAACCTCTCTTCCAGAACAATCTGCCTGAAAGCAGGGGAGGCATTTCTGAGTCAGAGCACAGGTGGTCACACCCACCACTACATCAAACACTCCCATTCTCAAATTAAAACATACAGGTCTGGAACAACAAGGAAGTAAGGGACAAGCCAAGGTCGGGGCCACAAGCAGCTAAGGACAACAGAGTACACACCAAGGTTCAGGGTCACAGGCAAACAGGTATGGTTGGGGACACGCCAAAGGTCAGGGTCACAAGCAGACAGGAATAGTTAAGAACAGGCCAAAGTCGGTAACAGGAATCAGACGTAGGAAACACAGCAAGTACACAAGGAGGCTAACACACAATGGTTGATCAGCACTGCTGGCTTGCAGTGCACAGGTTAATATAGGGTTCCCTGATAGGGCCTGGGGTGGGGCCATGCTTAGAGGAGAGGTTACAAAAGCAGTCAGGTGAGGGGCAGCTGGTCTCTAGAGATAAACACATGGAGACAGGTAGGCTGATCGACAAACTCTATTGCATAACCATGACACAAGGCTTTTGGTATCTTTTTATATTCTTTTCCATCCTTGTAAAGTTCCATTACCTTGTTACGCAGGTCTTTTGACTGTTCTTTTCTACCTCCCCATTAGGGATGAGCTGAACACCCCCTGGTTCAGTTCGCTCCAGAACCTGCGAACGGACCGAAAATTTGCACGAACGTTAGAACCCCATTGACGTCTATGAGACTCGAACGTTCAAAATCAAAAGTGCTAATTTTAAAGGCTAATTTGCATGGTATTGTCCTAAAAAGGGTTTGGTGACCCGGGTCCTGCCCCAGGGGACATATATCAATGCAAAAAAAGTTTTAAAAACGGACGTTTTTTCGGGAGCAGTAATTTTAATGATGCTTAAAGTAAAAAAAAGTGAAATATTCCTTTAAATATCGTACCTGGGGGGTGTCTATAGTATGCCTGTAAAGTGGGGTGTGTTTCCCATGCTTAGAACAGTCCCTGCACAAAATGACATTTTTAAAGGAATAAAAGTCATTTAAAACTGCTTGCAGCTTTAATGTAATGTCAGGTCCTGGCAATTTGGATAAAAATCAGTGAGAAAAACGGCATTGGGTACCCCCCAGTCCATTACCAGGGCCTTTGGGTCTTGTATGGATATTAAGGGGAACCCCGCACCCAAATTAAAAAAAGGAAAGGTGTGGGGCCACCAGGCCCTATATACTGTGAACAGCAGTATACAGGCGTTGCAAACAAGACAGAGACTGTAGGTTTGTTGTTAAGTAGAATCTGTTTGTAATTTTGAACTGGTACATTTTTAATTGCAAGTAGAAGTCGTTTGTAAGTTGGATTTTTGAAAGTAGCCCTATATACGCAGCAGAAATTTGGGCCTTAGGTGTTGGTGTTGCCACAACACTGTAAGCCCTCACAGGGCCCTGCTGTGAAATATTAGATCAAGAATTGTAATTACATGCCCCTGTTGAACAGGGGCAGAAAAATTGGGCTTTTGGTGATGGTGGTGGTGGTGCTGGTGCCACAACACTGTAATTCCTCACAGTTACTCTTGGTGGGCGCTGGAACAGGCCCTGCTGTGAAATATTATATCAAGAATTGTAATTACATGCCCCTGTTGAACAGGGCCAGAAAAATTGGGCCTTTGGTGGTGGTGGTGCTGGTGCCACAACACTGTAAGTCCTCACAGTTACTCTAGTTGGAGAGCAGGGACGAACCCTGCTGCAAAGAATTGCATCAAAAATTGTAATTACACAACCCTGTTAAACAGGGGCTGAAAAATTGTGCCTTAGGCACTGGTGGCGGCGCCCAAAACCAAAAATGTTCTTACAAGCTATCAGCATGATCATTGAGGAGGAAGAGGATAATTACTCAGCATAACAGGATAGTCACTCAGCATCAGCATAGGCAGTCTTTGAAGGGATCTGACATTTAAAAAAAAAATGTTCGGTTACATCAGCATCAGGTGCTTGGTAGCTGGTGGTGATCCAAAACTGATTCATTTTTATTAAGGTCGGTCGATCAACCGAGTCGGTGGACAGACGCACCCTGTGATCGGTTACAAAGCCTCCAGGAGCACTGAATGTGCATTCCGAAAGAACGCTGGATGCAGGACAGGCCATTAGCTCAATTGCATACTGTGCAAGCTCTGGCCAGTGATCCATCCTCAAGACCCAGTAACCCAGAGGATTTTCGGGGGGAAAGGTGTCCAAGTCAGATCTTGCCCCTAGGTATTCCTGCACCATGTAAAACAGACGCTGGTGATGTTTGCTGGAACCGATCATACCTTGGGGCTGCGGACTAAAAAATTGTCTGAACGCATCGGTCAGACGGCCACCTTCTCCACTGCTCATTCTTTGACTGACCGAAGCCTCAGCAACACGTTGTCCAGGAACAGGAGTTTGTAACCTCCTAGTCTCTGGGAACGCGTTGCACAGACCTTTCTGCAAGGCCTCCCGAAGATGTTTCATCCTCTGCTCCCTCTGAGATGGCAAGATAAGGTCCGCAACCTTACCCTTGTAACATGGATCAAGGAGGGTTGCCAGCCAGTATTGATCCCTCTCCTTGATACCACGAATACAAGGATCCTTCCGCAGGCTTTGCAGGATCAGGGAGGCCATGCAGTGTAGGTTTGCTGAGGCATTCAGTTCGGAGTCGTCTGGGTCACAAAGGACGACATGATCCGCAGCCACCTCCTCCCAGCCACGTACAAGTCCATGGGTTTCTTGAGACTGTAAATGATCCCTTAAAGACTGCTGCTGATGCTGAGTGCCAGGCTCCACCTCCATGCTGACACAATCCTCCTCCTCCTCCTCTTCCTGTGTGATCGGTAGGCACGCAGGAACACTGTCTGGATAAAGGGGGCCTTGAGAGCTAAGGAAGTCCACTGGTTCTGAGGACAAAGCACAGGAAGAGGCCATGGAGGAACAAGAAGAGGAGGGGGTGGAGGAGAGAGGTGTGTCAGAATCACCAGTAGTGGCATTTTGGAGGCGTGGTGGTGGAACAACCTCCAACACTACTGCACCTTGTCCTGCATCCTTCCCAGCTGCCAGCAGAGTCACCCAATGCTCCGTAAAACTTAGGTAACGTCCCTGTCCATGCCTGCTGGACCATGAGTCAGCGGTAATATGCACCTTATCGCTGACCGCCCTGTCCAGCAAGGCCAAGACATTGCCTTCCACATGCCGGTAGAGAGAGACGGAATCGCCTTCCGTGAGAAAAAGTGGCGTTTGGGAACCTGCCACTGAGGAACCGCACATTCCACAAAATCACAGAAGGGGGCAGAGTCTACCAACTGAAAAGGTAGCAGTTGAAGTGCTAGCAATTTTGCCAAGCTAGCATTCAACCGCTGGGTATGTGGATGGCTGGGAGCGAACTTCTTTCTGCGGTGCAGCAGCTGAAGCTGGGAAATTTGCCTAGTACAATCTGACGTTGGTGTACCGATAGCAGATTGCCCGCAAGTACTTGGCTGTGACACACCTAATTCTACGCCTTCATTCCTCTCAGTGCAGGTCTCAGAGAAGACTGAAGGTATAGTGGGGTTGGAGATCCCAGCATGTGGTGCCCAAGCGGGAGATGTTTTGGCCACGCAAGATACGCTTGAGAAATATGTTGCAAATAGCAGCGGTGAGATCTAATGCACTCGTCTCAAAAAAGGCCCACACCAAAGAACTTTTGGAATAACGTGCAGAGACAGCAGCGCCCTGCACATGCGGAGCTCTGAGGTGTGATGCAGTCAGTGTGCTGCCCTTAGGCTGGCCCCTGGAGGGCATCCTGCCTCTTTGGTGATGTGCCTTCTCCTCCTGCTTCTCCTCCTCCTCCTCCTCCCCTCTCCTATCAGGCACCCACGTTGAGTCAGTGACCTCATCATTCCCTCCCTCCTCATCACTGGAGCAAACCTGGCAGTATGCTGCAGCAGGGGAAACATGACTGCCAGATTGCTGTCCTTCTTGAGCACCCCCTCTGTCCATGCTCACATTACTGCCTTCATCTAGCTCAGTATCATCATCAGAGCCTTCTAAACGCTGGGCATCCTCCTGGAGCATGTACCCAACACTGGTCAAACAGTTCCAGGGAATCCTCAGGAGGACATGGTGGGGCTAGGGAAGGAGTCACTGATGCCATTGAGCCAAGGGAAGCGGCCACATTGGCAGCTGCTTTGCCAGACAAAGTTCCCTGAGCCTGGGTGAGAGAGGATGAGGAGGATGAGGACGGTTTGGTCATCCACTTGACCAAGTCTTCCACATGTTGCGGCTCAACATGGCCAGCTGCTGAAAAAAAAGGCCAAGCGTGTCCCACGGCCACGTGCTGATGAGGATGCACCGTGTCCACGACCAGCACTGTTGCCTCTAGACACAGAGCCTGCTTGCCCTCTTTTATTGGCTAGTGACTGTCTGCCTCTCCTTGTTGGCCTTCCAGACATACTATTGGCCTGCAGTGAGCTGCACAAAACTGGTGTATATATATATATATATATATATATATATATACCGATTATACTGCAGCTAGCAGAATGAACTGCCTGCCTGTAGTATTATTAGTATGATAACCCCTGCACTTGTCTTCAGGTAGCTATAATGTAGGTGCAACTGTGCAGAGTACACAGTACAGTAACTGGAAATACGTCAAGAGCCTACACAAGCACCTGGCTGCAGGTAGCTATACTGTAGGTGAGACTGTGGGTGGTACACAGTACAGTAGCTGGAAATACTTCAATGAGCCTACACAATCAACTGGCTGCAGGTTGCTATACTGTAGGTCAGACTGTGCAGGGTACACAGTAAAGTAGCTGGAAATACTTCAATGAGCCTACACAAGCAATTGGCTGCAGGTTGCTATACTGTAGGTCGGACTGTGCAGGGTACACAGTAAAGTAGCTGGAAATACTTCAATGAGCCTACACAAGAAACTGGCTGCAGGTTGCTATACTGTAGTTCAGACTGTGCAGGGTGCACAGTACAGTAGCTGGAAATACTTCAATGAGCCTACACAAGCACCTGGCTACAGGTTGCTATACTGTTGGTCAGACTGTGCAGGGTACACAGTAAAGTAGCTGGAAATACTTCAATGAGCCTACACAAGCAACTGACTGCAGGTTGCTATACTGTAGGTCAGACTGTGCAGGGTACACAGTACAGTATCTGGAAATACTTCAATGAGCCTACACAAGCACCTGGCTACAGGTTGCTATACTGTAGGTCAGACTGTGCAGGGTACACAGTACAGTAGCTGGAAACACTTCAATGAGCCTACACAAGCACCTGGCTACAGGTTGCTATACTGTAGGTCAGACTGTGCAGGGTACACAGTAAAGTAGCTGGAAATACTTCAATTAGCCTACACAAGCACCTGGCTACAGTTTGCTATACTGTAGGTCAGACTGTGCAGGGTACACAGTACAGTAGCGGGAAATACTTCAATGAGCCTACACAAGCACCTGGCTACAGGTTGCTATACTGTAGGTCAGACTGTGCAGGGTACACAGTAAAGTAGCTGGAAATACTTCAATGAGCTTAAACAAGCACCTGGCTACAGGTTGCTATACTGTAGGTCAGACTGTGCAGGGTACACAGTACAGTAGCTGGAAATACTTCAATGAGTCTACACAAGCACCTGGCTACAGGTTGCTATACTATAGGTCAGACTGTGCAGGGTACACAGTACAGTAATTAGAAATACTGTAAAAACACCTGCCTGGCTGTCAGTATATTAGGAAGAGAAGAACAGGATCTAGCTAAACTGAATACAGTGTGTATATATATATATATATATATATATATATATACAACACCTGAGATGCATATATATATATACACAATACACTGTAACTGCAGCTAACTGACTCGACCTGCCTACTCTATCTAACTTAAATAAAATTACACTGTCTGTCTCTCTCTCTCTCTCTATCTATGAATGCCGGAACACACTACACAGGGCCGCCGTGCAGGCGGCCTTATATAGTGACTATGATGATGTCTTCGTGAGACGAAACGTACGTCAGAAGGTTGACGCGCTGACATCATCGCTGACTACCTCGTCCCGAACAGGTGACTGCTAGCCGGCCGGCTGCTGCTATTGTTCGTGTCCATGCTTTTATCTACTATACGCATGTAAGTGCAATTTTTAAGCATCATTAAACGTCATTTTACTGATTTACACTATGGAGAGCAGTTGTTTTATTATCTTTTTGGGTCCTGCAAATTGATCGCCTACTGGATGGAGCAACCCTATATGTTTTTGGCCCTTCATTGAGAAGCCGTGGTGTGACACTGCTTACCACTGATTGTCAGGCTACTTACAAGCTATCCAAAGCTTGCCATCTGGTAAGAGTTTAGCACATACGGTGGTGGATCTTCTCAAAAAGTCGTTTTTTGTGTGACCGATTAACCTCACTTTTGTTTGTCTGAATGAGTTTATCCACGGAGCTTTCACTGTTTCCACATCTTCACTGTTGGGACTAATTTTTACTACCCTTTTATGTTGTTATCACCCTTTTTTATGTAACTTGTTTTGGCACTTATATTGTTTATTTTTGGTCCACCATGGACTTTTGATCCATATTTATCTGTACAATTTTCATACATTGTATTCACTTTCTGTAGCGCTGCTCACGTTTTTATAGTTACTGTTTGATTTGTGTATATCTCACATTTTTGAGCTGCAGCTGTTTTTTATTTTATTATTTCTTCCTTATCAGGAGCGCGGTGCACACATTTTTTCGGCCTTATATAGTGTGGGGTGTGTACTAAACCCCCTTGGCCTTGGCTTTGGCCAATTAAGGCTCTCTGTTCAGACGGCGCTGTAATTGGTCAAGCATGCGGGTCATAGTGCATGCTTGGCCAATTATCAGCCAGCAATGCACTGCGATGCTGCAGTGAATTATGGGCCATGACGCGCCACTCGAATTTGGTGCGAACGCCCCATATCGTTCATAATTTGATGAGCGATCGAACAGGCAACGTTCAAGTCGAACACGCGTTCGATTCGAATACGAAGCTCATCCCTACTCCCCATGGCTCAGTGTCTAGCCTGCTTAGTGCATCCATGTGAGAGCTAACAAACTCATTGACTATTCATACCCAGACACTAATTGTGATTTAAAAAGCCACAAATGTGAGAAATTACCCTTTAATTGTCATTTTAACCTGTATGTGCCACCTTCTGTGTCTGTACCAAGGCCAAACATTACAGGGTATGTAAACTTTTTATCAGGGCCATTTGGGTGATTTCTGTTATCAATATGATTTTAAAAGGATCCAAAAAACGATGTGATAATAAATGGCTTCATGTGATCACTATCCTTAAATGAAAGACAGTTTTTTGGCATGATCAGTCATGAAGAAATGACACTTTGCTACACTTTGCTACAATGTAAAGTAGTGAGTGTACAGTTTGTATAACAGTGTAAATTTGCTGTCCCCTCAAAGTAACTCAACACACAGCCATTAATGTCAAAACCACTGGCAACAAAAGTGAGTACACCCCTAAGTGAAAATGTCCAAATTGGGCCCAAAGTGTAAATATTTTGTGTGGCCACCATTATTTTCCAGCACCGCCTTAACTCTCTTGGGCATGGAGTTCACCAGAGCTTCACAGGTTGCCACTGGAGTCCTCTTCCACTCCTCTATGACAACATCACGGACCTGGTGGATGTTAGAGACATTGCGTTCCTCCACCTTCCATTTGAGGATGCCCCACAGATGCTCAATAGGGTTTAGGTCTGGAGACATGCTTGGCCAGTCCACCACCTTTAGCCTCAACTTCTTTAGCAAGGCAGTGGTCATCTTGGAGGTATGTTTGGGGTCGTTATCATGTTGGAATACTGCCCTGTGGCCCTTTCTCCAAAGGGAGGGGATCATGCTCTGCTTCAGTATGTCACAGTACATGTTGGCATTCATGGTTCCCTCAATGAACTGTAGCTCCCCAGTGGCGGCAGCACTCATGCAGACCCAGATCATGACACTACCACCACAATGCTTGACTATAGGCAAGACACACTTGTCTTTGTACTCCTCACCTGGTTGCCGCCACACACGCTTGACACCATCTAAACCAAATAAGTTTATCTTGGTCTCATCAGATCACAGGACTTGGTTCCAGTAATCCATGTCCTTAATCTGCTTGTCTTCAGCAAACTGTTTGCAGGCTTTCTTGTGCATCATCTTTAGAAGAGGCTTCCTTCTTGGACAACCGCCATGTAGACCAATTTAATTCAGTGTGCGGCATATGTTCTTTGCACTGACAGGCTGACCCCCCCTCCACCCCATCAACTTCTGCAGCAAAGCTGACAGCACTCATACGTCTCCTTGCAAAAGACTACCTTTGGATATGATGCTGAGCACGTGCACTCAACTTCTTTGGTCGACCATGGCGAGGCCTGTTCTGAGCGGAACCTGTTCTGTTAAACCACTGTATGGTCTTGGCCACCGTGCTGCAGCTCAGTTTCAGGGTCTCCGCAATCTTTTTATAGCTTAGGCCATCTTTATGTAGAGCAACAATTCTTTTTTCAGATCCTCAGAGAGTTCTTTGCCATGAGGTACCATGTTGAACTTCCAGTGACCAGTATGAGAGAGTGAGAGTGATAACATCAAACTTAAAGTGGTTGTACACCCTGTACAACCACTTTTACCTACAGATAAGCCTATATTAAGGCTTACCTGTAGGTGCTGGGAATATTCCCTAAACATCCACGGTTTAGGAGATATTTACAAAAAATCTGTGCGCTGATGTCTACGGCGCAATCGCTGATGTCTACGGCACATGTGCACTTTAGAAAGGGCAGAGCATACCGTTTCTAAAGGGGTCATGCCATAACTGGCAGCGCCCGCGCGGATGCGTGGGGGTGACGTCACGCGACTCCAGACAGTCACAAAGCCAGAGTTCACAGCCCCAGAAGGAAGAGGGGTGAAGATGGACGCTTGCTGTTAGTGGGGACAGCAGTGACATCGCAGGCTTCGGTTTCAGGTAAGTTACATATAATGGGCTACTATGAGATGCATAGTAGCCCATTATGCTTTACCTTTGCAGGGAAATAAAAAGGAAATAAAACCCATCAGTGTTGTCACATGAAAAGGTATAATAAAATATTTACAAAAATGTGAGGGGTTTACTCATTTTTGTGAGATACTGTATATATATATATATATATATATATATATATATATATATATATATATATATGTATTAGATGGTGGTTGTTTCTATACTATCATTGTGATAACAAACACAAATCTATATATCAAAAAACATAGATAGTATGGTGCATAATCACAATTATAAAAACATATAAAAGAAAACACTTGTTGAGTCTTAGCACACGCAGCCATAGAACAGTCCCAGAAAAAAAAAAACAGTGTACTCCTAAAAGGTTCAGACACTGTATGGAGAACCAACATATGGTAGTCTGTGTAATAAATGTTAGCCCTCTGCAGCTAGAGGGGAACCAAAACACCGGGAATGGTCTTGTGCAAAAGAACAAACAAAAGAATTCCTCTTAATCCAGTGCTGAGGGGTGATGGCTACAAACCACTTGAGGCATAACTCAAAGAAGTAATAAAAATGTCTATGCCACGGTTTGTGTAAAAAGATTTATTGTACAATCAAAGTTTTCCAAGAATGGAAAGGGTTAAAACATGGCTGACAAACAATCAATGTGAAACATCATGCTTGATATTGAACATCAATCTCATCCAAACCTCGGCAGGCTGACTTGGGCATATCAAGGTCGGTACTGGGTGCAACCAAAAGGTGTATTAGTTGCCAGTTGAGTTGAATGAATGCTAATTTCAATAAACCATGCTAATATATATACATTTCTATTTTACAGGTCTTTCTTCACAGAAACAAAGTTAAATGTGTGAAATAGTTTAAAACGTACTTAAATAAAAAATTAAAAAAAAATAGTTCTTAAAAAGTTAAAGTTATTATTGTTGGCCTTATTGTGGACCCTTTTTTGAAGAGTCTCTTCCACCTTTGGGAAGATTTTTAGTAAGTTTGTGTGTGTCTATACATGTATAGTGTTTAGTTTTTCCAAATTAATCTCATTCAAAATTATATATTTTATGCCTTTAAATATATCATTTAAATGTGCATCTTTGACTATAACTTTGTCCAATGGATGTATATATCTCCTTGATTTATGGTTGTTCTTTATGATATTTTGCAGGTCCATTCTCATCATTCTGACCTGTCATGTGACCATGTCCTCGCGACAGTTACGGTAAGCTAAAATCAGAAACAGTAATGTTTTACTCTTTTATATAGTAAAAAACAAAAGTATCAAAACCATGCTTTTTCAAGGGTGGGGGGCATTCATGACTTCTTGCACCATTGCCCTGAAGGTTCTAGTTACGCCTCTGAAGCCAAGTCCACAGTATACTATATGCAAGGACTTCTGATTCAGCTTTACATTTAACTGTTTTCACTACAAAGCCAGGTCCACAGTTTGCTACAAGCAAGGACTTCTACTTCAAGCTTTTCAGAAAGGAATTAATTCAAATTGTACATAGTTTCTGTTTTTGGAGTATTCCACCCAATTTCCTTAACCCTATCCAAGGCCTCAAAAATAAAATCAACAAAAACAACACCCCTAGACTGGTTGTTGAGGAAAAGTGTGGCCGAGATTGTGTTCCTGACTGCGGGGCAATCCACTGGGAAAGAACCTGGGCAAATTTTCAGCAGCTCCTACGAGAGTAAGCGATACACACAAATGCCTTGTTGTCTACCATTTTTCCTGTCATGTGTCCCATTGCAGTTTTATGCAACTTTTTAGTCCAAATCATCAAAGTTTCCTTGGTGAAGTTATTGTTTTCAAATAGGTAATGAATAGGGATGAGCTTCGTGTTCGAGTCGAACCCATGTTCGACTCGAACATCGGCTGTTCGATCGTTCGCCGAATTGCGAACGTTATGGGCCGTTCGCGCTAAATTCGTGTGGCGCGTCACGGCCCATAATTCACTGCGGCATCGCAGTGCATTGCTGGCTGATGATTGGCCAAGCATGCACTATGACCCGCATGCTTGGCCAATCACAGCGCTGTCAGTAGAGAGAGCTGTAATTGGCCAAAGCCAGGGTGGCTTTGGCCAATTATGGCTCAGGGGATTTAGTACACACCCCACACTATATAAGGCCGCCTGCACGGCGGCCCTGTGTAGTGTGTGTTCCGGTGTGCTGAGAGATAGAGAGAGAGAGAGACAGTGTCATTTGATTTGAGTTAGATAGATTAGGCAGAACAGTCAGTCAGTTAGCTGCACTTACAGTGTATTGTGTATATATATGCATCCCAGGTGTTGCATATATATATATACACTGTATTCAGTTTAGCTAGATCCGTTCCTGTTATCTTCTATCTAGACTATTTACATTTAATGCAGTGCGTCCTGCTCACAGTGTTCAGCTAGATCCGTTCCTGCTATTTACATTTAGTGCAGTGCGTCCTGCTCACAGTGTTCAGCTAGATCCGTTCCTGTTATCTTCTAGACTATTTACATTTAGTGCAGTGCGTCCTGCTCACAGTGTTCAGCTAGATCCGTTCCTGCAATTTACATTTAGTGCAGTGCGTCCTGCTCACAGTGTTCAGCTAGATCCGTTCCTGCTATTTACATTTAGTGCAGTGCGTCCTGCTCACAGTGTTCAGCTAGATCCGTTCCTGCTATTTACATTTAGTGCAGTGCGTCCTGCTCACAGTGTTCAGCTAGATCCGTTCCTGCTATTTACATTTAGTGCAGTGCGTCCTGCTCACAGTGTTCAGCTAGATCCGTTCCTGTTATCTTCTAGACTATTTACATTTAGTGCAGTGCGTCCTGCTCACAGCGTTCAGCTAGATCCGTTCCTGCAATTTACATTTAGTGCAGTGCGTCCTGCTCACAGTGTTCAGCTAGATCCGTTCCTGCTATTTACATTTAGTGCAGTGCGTCCTGTTCACAGTGTTCAGCTAGATCCGTTCCTGCTATTTACATTTAGTGCAGTGCGTCCTGCTCACAGTGTTCAGCTAGATCCGTTCCTGCTATTTACATTTAGTGCAGTGCGTCCTGCTCACAGTGTTCAGCTAGATCCGTTCCTGCTATTTACATTTAGTGCAGTGCGTCCTGCGCACAGTGTTCAGCTAGAGCCGTTCCTGCTATTTACATTTAGTGCAGTGCGTCCTGCTCACAGTGTTCAGCTAGATCCGTTCCTGTTATCTTCTAGACTATTTACATTTAGTGCAGTGCGTCCTGCTCACAGTGTTCAGCTAGATCCGTTCCTGTTATCTTCTAGACTATTTACATTTAGTGCAGTGCGTCCTGCTCACAGTGTTCAGCTAGATCCGTTCCTGCTATTTACATTTAGTGCAGTGCGTCCTGCTCACAGTGTTCAGCTAGATCCGTTCCTGTTAAATTCCTACTGACCGGCATGCTTGTCTGGTTACAGTATATAAAGCTACCTGAAGAAAATTACAGGTGTTCTATTTGATCCTATTAGTACCACGGTCAGGCAGCTAGACTATTTACATTTAGTACAGTGCGTCCTGCTCACAGTGTTCAGCTAGATCCGTTCCTGTTATCTTCCTACTGACAGGCAGGCTTGTCTGGTTACAGTATATAAAGCTACCTGAAGAAAATTACAGGTGTTCTATTTGATCCTATTAGTACCACGGTCAGGCAGCTAGACTATTTACATTTAGTACAGTGCGTCCTGCTCACAGTGTACAGCTAGATCCGTTCCTGTTATCTTCCTACTGACAGGCAGGCTTGTCTGGTTACAGTATATAAAGCTACCTGAAGAAAATTACAGGTGTTCTATTTGATCCTATTAGTACCACGGTCAGGCAGCTAGACTATTTACATTTAGTACAGTGCGTCCTGCTCACAGTGTACAGCTAGATCCGTTCCTGTTATCTTCCTACTGACAGGCAGGCTTGTCTGGTTACAGTATATAAAGCTACCTGAAGAAAATTACAGGTGTTCTATTTGATCCTATTAGTACCACGGTCAGGCAGCTAGACTATTTACATTTAGTACAGTGCGTCCTGCTCACAGTGTTCAGCTAGATCCGTTCCTGTTATCTTCCTACTGACAGGCAGGCTTGTCTGGTTACAGTATATAAAGCTACTTGAAGAAAATTACAGGTGTTCTATCCCAGCTTAGTGCAGCTACAGGCCATTAGTATGTCTGGAAGGCCAAGAAGGAGAGGCAGACAGTCACAAGCCAATAAGAGAGGGCAAGCAGGCTCTGTGTCTAGTGCTGGTCGTGGAGACGGTGCATCCTCATCAGCACGTGGCCATGGGACACGCTTGGCCTTTTTTTCGGCAGCTGGCCATGTTGAGCCGCAACATGCGGAAGACTTGGTCGAGTGGATGACCAAGCCGTCCTCATCCTCCTCATCCTCTCTCACCCATGCCCAGGGTGCTTTGTCTGGCAAAGCAGCGGCCTCTTCCCTCAGCTCAATGTCATCAGTGACTCCTTCCCTAGCTCCACCATGTCCTCATGAGGATTCCCTCGAACTGTTTGACCACAGTGTTGGGTACATGCTCCAGGAGGATGCCCAGCGTTTGGAAGGCTCTGATGACGATACTGAGCTCGATGAAGGCAGTAACATGAGCGCGGACAGAGGGGGTGCCCAAGAAGGACAGCAATCTGGCAGTCATGCTCCCCCTGCTGCAGCATACTGCCAGGTTTGCTCCAGTGATGAGGAGGGAGGGGATGATGAGGTCACTGACTCAACGTGGGTGCCTGATAGGAGAGAGGAGGAGGAGGAGGAGGAGGAGGAGGAGGCGGCAGCACATCACCAACGAGGCAGGATGCCCTCCAGGGGCCAGCCTAAGGGCAGCACATTGACTGCATCACACCCCAAAGCTCCACATGTGCAGGGCGCTGCAGTCTCTGCGCGTTATTCAAAAAGTTCTTTGGTGTGGGCCTTTTTTGAGATGAGTGCATCAGATCGCACCGCTGCTATTTGCAACATATGTCTCAAGCGTATATCGCGTGGCCAAAATATCTCCCGCTTGGGTACCACATGCTTGACCAGACATATGTTGACCTGCCATGCAGTTCGTTGGCAAGCGTATCTAAAAGACCCACACCAAAGAACAAAGAGGATCTCTCCTTGCTCCTCATCAGCTGAGATTTCCAACCCCACTAGACCTTCAGTCCTCTCTGAGACCTGCAGTGAGAGGAATGAAGGTGTAGAATTAGGTGTGTCACAGCCAAGTACTTGTGGGCAATCTGCTTTTGGTACACCGACGTCAGATTGTACCAGGCAAATTTCCCTGCCCCAGCTGCTGCACCGCCGAAAGAAGTTTGCTCCCAGCCATCCACATGCCCAGCGGTTGAATGCTAGCTTGGCAAAATTGCTAGCACTTCAACTGCTGCCTTTTCAGTTGGTAGACTCTGCCCCCTTCCGTGAGTTTGTGGAATGTGCGGTTCCTCAGTGGCAGGTACCCAAACGCCACTTTTTCTCACGGAAGGCGATTCCGGCTCTCTACCGGCATGTGGAAGGCAATGTCCATGCCTCGCTGGACAGGGCGGTCAGCGGTAAGGTGCATATTACCGCTGACTCATGGTCCAGCAGGCATGGACAGGGACGTTACCTAAGTTTCACGGCGCATTGGGTGACTCTGCTGGCAGCTGGGAAGGATGCAGGACAAGGTGCAGTAGTGTTGGAGGTTGTTCCGCCACCACGCCTCCAAAATGCTGATTGTGACACACCTCTCTCCTCCACCCCCTCCTCTTCTTCTTCCTCCATGGCCTCTTCCTCGGAACCAGCGGTGCTCCGTAGGCGTTCAAGGGGCTACGCAAGTACGCAGGCCAAAAGATGCCATGCGGTGCTTGAGCTGGTGTGCTTGGGGGACAGGAGCCACACTGGGGCAGAGGTTCTGTCAGCTCTGCAGGGGCAGGTTCAGAGGTGGTTGACGCCACGCCAACTTAAGGCAGGAATGGTGGTTTGCGACAATGGCACCAACCTCCTCTCTGCCCTCCGACAGGGACAAATGACCCATGTGCCCTGTTTGGCTCACGTCCTTAACTTGGTGGTGCAGCGGTTCTTGGGCAGGTACCCGGGCTTACAGGATGTCCTGAGGCAGGCCAGGAAAGTCTGTGTGCATTTCCGCCGGTCATATAATGCCAGTGCTCGGCTGACGGACCTCCAAAAGGAGTTTAACCTGCCCAAGAACCGCCTAATCTGTGACATGCCCACCAGGTGGAACTCAACGTTGGCCATGCTGCAGCGGCTGCACACGCAGCAGAGGGCCATAAATGAGTACCTGTGCGACTATGGCACCAGGACAGGGTCAGGGGAGCTTGGTTTTTTTTCCCCACGCCAGTGGGCCATGATCAGGGATGCATGCACTGTCCTGTCACCATTCGAGGAGGCCACGAGGATGGTGAGCAGTGACAGTGCATGCATCAGTGACACTGTCCCCCTTGTCCACCTGTTGGAGCACACGCTGCGTGGAATAATGGACAGGGCACTTGAGGCAGAACAGAGGCAGGAAGAGGAGGACTTCCTTAGCTCTCAAGGCCCCCTTTATCCAGACAGTGTTCCTGCGTGCCCGCCGATCACACAGGAAGAGGACGAGGAGGAAGAGGAGGAGGAGGAAGATTGTGTCAATATGGAGGTGGAGCCTGGCACTCAGCATCAGCAGCAGTCTTTAAGGGATCAGTCCCAAGAAACACATGGACTTGTACGTGGCTGGGAGGAGGTGGCTGCGGACCATGTCGTTCTTAGTGACCCAGAGGACTCCGGACCGAATGCCTCAGCAAACCTACGCTGCATGGCCTCCCTGATCCTGCAAAGCCTGCGTAAGGATCCTCGTATTCGTGGTATCAAGGAGAAGGACCAATACTGGCTGGCAACCCTCCTTGATCCACGTTACAAGGGTAAGGTTGCGGACCTTATCTTGCCATCGCAGAGGGAGCAGAGGATGAAACATCTTCGGGAGGCCTTGCAGAAAGGTCTGTGCAACGCGTTCCCAGAGACTGGGAGGTTACAAACTCCTGTTTCTGGACAACGTGTTGCTGAGGCTTCGGTCAGTCAAAGAAGGAGCGGTGGAGAAGGTGGCCGTCTGACCGATGCGTTCAGACAATTTTTTGGTCCGCAGCCCCAAGGTATGATCGGTTCCAGCAACCATCGCCAGCGTCTGTTTTACATGGTGCAGGAATACCTAGGGGCAAGATCAGACTTGGACACCTTTCCCACCGAAAATCCTCTGGGTTACTGGGTCTTGAGGATGGATCACTGGCCAGAGCTTGCACAGTATGCAATTGAGCTACTGGCCTGTCCTGCATCCAGCGTTCTTTCGGAACGCACATTCAGTGCTGCTGGAGGCGTGGTAACCGATCACAGGGTGCGTCTGTCCACCGACTCGGTCGATCGGCTGACCTTCATAAAAATGAATGAGTCTTGGATCACCACCAGCTACCAAGCACCTGATGCTGATGTAACCGAATAATTTTTTTTGAAATCTCAGATCCCTTCAAAGACTGCCTATGCTGATGCTGAGTGACTATCCCTGAGTAATTATCCTCTTCCTCCTCAATCATCACGCTGATAGCTTGTAAGAACATTTTTGGTTCTGGGCGCCACCACCAGTGCCTAAGGCACAATTTTTCAGCCCCTGTTTAACAGGGGCGTGTAATTACAATTTTTGATGTAATACTTTGCAGCAGGGCTCGTTCCTGCATTCCAACTAGAGTGTCTGTGAGGGGTTGCAGTGTTGTGGCACCAGCACCAGTGCCTAGGGCCCAATTTTTCTGCCCCTGTCTAACAGGAGCGTGTAATTACAATTTTTGATGCAATACTTTGCAGCAGGGCTCGTTCCTGCGTTCCAACTAGAGTGTCTGTGAGGGGTTGCAGTGTTGTGGCACCAGCACCAGTGCCTAAGGCCCAATTTTTCTGCCCCTGTCTAACAGGGGCGTGTAATTACAATTTTTGATGCAATACTTTGCAGCAGGGCTCGTTCCTGCGTTCCAACTAGAGTGTCTGTGAGGGGTTGCAGTGTTGTGGCACCAGCACCAGTGCCTAAGGCCCAATTTTTCTGCCCCTGTCTAACAGGGGCGTGTAATTACAATTTTTGAAGCAATAATTTGCAGCAGGGCTCGTTCCTGCGTTCCAACTAGAGTGTCTGTGAGGGGTTGCAGTGTTGTGGCACCAGCACCAGTGCCTAAGGCCTAATTTTTCAGCTCCTGTTCAACAGGGGCATGTAATTACAATTCTTGATCTAATATTTCACAGCAGGGCCCTGTGAGGGCTTACAGTGTTGTGGCCACAGCAACACCTAAGGCCCAAATTTCTGCTGAGTATATAGGGCAGGACCCTACTTTCAAACATCTAACTTACAAACGACTCCTACTTGCAAACGGAAGGAGACAACAGGAAGTGAGATGAAATCTACCCCTAGGAAGGGAAATTCTCTCCTGTAAGAGTTAATATGGGAAAACAAGTTCTCCTTTCCACTGATGCTTTCCAATCCTTGTTCCACAAAAAAACCCAAATTTTCAAAAAACATTTTTCATTGGGACAAAAAAGTGAGGTGAAATCTTCTGAAGAGGAGGAAAGACAGCAAAACAAATGTCACAGGGGTGATAACCCTTCCCTATGTTTTCCAAAAAGCTTAGAAAAGATTTTTTGGCTGGAGCTAAATACGTTAAAAATGTTCAAAATTACAAACAGATTCTACTTAACAACAAACCTACAGTCCCTGTCTTGTTTGCACCGCCTGTATACTGCTGTTCAGAGTATATAGGGCCTGGTGGCCCCACACCTTTCCTTATTTTAATTTGGGTGCGGGGTTCCCCTTAATATCCATACAAGACCCAAAGGGACTGGTAATGGACTGGGGGGTACCCATGCCGTTTGTCTCACTGATTTTCATCCATATTGCCATGACCCGACATGACATTAAACCCGCAAGCAGTTTTAAATGAGATTTTTTCCTTTAAAAATGACATTTGGTGCAGGGACTGTTCTAAACATGGGAAACACGCGTCACTTTACAGGCATACTATAGACACCCCCCAGGTACGATATTTAAAGGAATATTTCACTTTTTTTTTTTTACTTTAAGCATCATTAAAATCACTGCTCCCGAAAAAACGGCCGTTTTTAAAAGTTTTTTTTGCATTGATACATGTCCCCTGGGGTAGGACCCGGGTCCCCAAACCCTTTTTAGGACAATACCATGCAAATTAGCCTTTAAAATGAGCACTTTTGATTTCGAACGTTCGAGTCCCATAGACGTCAATGGGGTTCTAACGTTCGTGCGAACTTTCGGTCCGTTCGCGGGTTCTGGTGCGAACCGAACCGGGGGGTGTTCGGCTCATCCCTAGTAATGAATAAGAAGGCTAGCTTGACCTGCTGAACATTGGCACTTGTGGCCTAACATACATAAACATACACCTTTTTGCTGACTGTTATCACAGCTGGATTTCCTTCAGCAAGAGAATTGTGAGATACTAGACAGACATTAGTACCACACAGTGGGGTTGATTTACTAAAGAAAAATAGGCTCTTCACTATGCAAGGGAAGTTGTACTTTGCATGGGAATTTTCCCACAGCTTGCTGAATGTGATGAAATGTCACTTCACAAAGAATACCAAATCACGTGCAAGGAAAAGATGATTTGGATGATGGAAGTTGCAGAGTTTCACCTCATTCACTAAGCTTTGGGGAAAATGCTCATGCAAAGGGCAACGTCCTTTGAGGCTCCAGTGATCGCTCGTGACATAACGAGAACCGGGATCTGTGTGTGTAAACACACAGATCCCAGTTCTTTCAGGGGATAGGAGACAGATTGTGTATTCATACTATGCATGAACACCGATCTCTCTCTCCTCATAGACAGTCCCTTTCCCCCACCGTTAGAAACACACATAGGGAACACAGTTAACCCTTTGATCCCTCCCTAGTGTTAACCCCTTCCCTGCCAGTGACATTTACACAGTAATCAGTGCATTTTTCGTTCAATACATTTTTATTGGGTTTTGAACAAATTATGCACTGACATAACATGGATGTAATAGGTATTGCTATCATTAGCATCAAAAGGGTGTCAGCTAACATACAGAGTAATAACATAACAGAATAATAAGAACTGAAATGTAATAAAGTAAAACAAACAAATTATGATAAAATGTTTGAACAAGTCCTTTCTTAGGTCACCAGTGGCTAAGATATTACCATATCATACTGATCCAAATATGTGTGTATATTACCTTAGTAGTTTCTCCCACTTTTTATTCTATGTATGTGTTGTACTTAGTTGTTTTTAAGTGTGGGTTTTATACCATTTGGTCTATGGGGCCCACAATTGTTGTTTTCGAAGGTATTGAGTTTTATTTGATGTGATCAAGAATTTGTATGTGTAGTGTGTTCGGTTCAATGTAATGACTTCAGTCAGAGATGGAGGGACATTCATTTTCTATAGTCTGGTTAGGGATAGTCTAGCTGCCAGAAGAAGTATATGTATAACAATCTTTTGGTTTGCCAGGGGGATAAGGTTTGTGTTTAAATTAAGAATGGCTAAATCCGGGGAAGCTGGAATAGGGGTGCCCGTGACATTAGCTATTAGTGAGAACACATCTTTCAAGTGTGTGTCTAGGTGGGGGCAGTCCCAGAGGATGTGCATTAAGGTTCCCGTTTGGTCACAATCTCTCCAGCATTGGGGTGAGGTATTTCCTTTATATTTTGCTAGAATTGTCAGGGTTAAGTACCACCTTTGGGCTATTTTTTGTGTCAGTTCCCATGGGGTTATACAAGAGGTGGCTTTGTATATTGATTTAAATGTTAGCCACCATTGAGTTGGTGTAAAGCTACTTCCTAAATATTGTTCCCATTTAGTTAGCGAGGGTAGTTTGGAAGGTGCAATTTTTCTCTTAGCACAGGGTAAATGATCGATATTCCTTTAGTTGTGTTGGTAGAATAGTTTAGGTAGGTCCAAATTTTTATGGGATGAAAGCCCGCAATTGAAGGTTATGTGGGAGGCAATGTGCTATCTAGAGATAAGGATTAATCAGTGCATTTTTATAGCACTGATCACTGTATAATTGTCAATTGTTTAAAAAATGTGTCAAAAGTGTCCGCTGTGTCCGCCATAATGTCGCAGTCCTGATAAAAATCGCAGATCGCCACCATTACTAGTAAAAAAAAAAATAATAATAAAAATGCCATAAATCTATCCCCTATTTTGTAGACACTATAACTTTTGCGCAAACCAATCAATATACGCTTATTGCAATTACCAAAAAAAGTAGAAGAATACATATTGGCCTAAACTGAGGAAAAAATGTGGGTTTTTTTATAAAAAATGTGGGGTATTTATTATAGCAAAAAGTAAAAGATGTTGTGTTTTTTTCAAAAAATGTCCCTTTTCTTTTGTTTATAGCACAAAAAATAAAAACCACAGAGGCGATCAAATACCACCAAATGAAAGCTCTATTTGTGGGGAAAAAAGGACATCAATTTTGTTTGGGTACAGCATCGCATGACTGCGCAATTTTCAGTTAAAGCGACGCAGTGCCGCATCGCAAAAAATGGCTTGGTCATTGAGCAGCCAAATCTTCCGGGGCTGAAGAGGTTAAAGTCTATGGGACACGAACGTGAAAAATCAAAAGTGTTCATTTTAAAGGCTTATATGCAAGGTATTGCCATAAAAAATGTTTGAGGACCCGGGTAATGCCCTAGGGGACATGTATCAATGCAAAAACAAATTTTTAAAACTGCAGTTTTTTCAGGAACAGTGATTTTAATAATGCTTAAAGTGAAACAATAAAAAAATAAATATTCCTTTAAATATCGTGCCTGGGGGGTCCCCTTAGTCTGCCTGTAAAGTAGTGCCTCTTTCCCATGTTTATAACAGTACCGCAGCAAAATTACATTTCTAAAGGAAAAAATGTAATTTAAAATTGCTTGCAGCTGTAATGTATTTTCGGATCCCAGCAGTAAACATAAATGATCATTGATAAAAAATGGTGCGGGTTCCCATCCCAGTCCATTACAAAACAAAATGACATTACAAAATCCATACCATACCCTTATCCGAGCATGCAACCTGGCAGGCCACAGGAAAAGGGGGGGCAAGAGCACCCCGCCTCCTGAACTGTACCAGGTCACATGCCGTCAACATGGAGAGGGAGTTTTGGGGTCCTGCTTTAACATCTGTTATATAGCAAAGGGCGGGGCCACCCAGTGATGTAAACGGGTGACCCCGCCCCCTCACATGATGTCAGAAAGGGCAGGGTCACCCGGTTACATCACCGGGTGGCCCTACCCTTGGCTATATAACAGCTGTCACCACGAAAAGGCTGCAGTCGGCGGAACGCCTCCCATCGAGGCAGAGTTTTTCATTTTTTTTGGGGTGGGACTGTCGGCGCCATGATTAGCGAAGGATTTCCATCGCAAGACACTTTTTAAAAATTTTTTAATAAAGGAATTGACAAAAACTGTCTGCTGTGGTTTTTTACTTTTTTGACACTTTTTTGGTGAATGGGTAGGGGGTCGGGATCTGGGGGCCCCCTTATTAAAGGGGGCTTCCAGATTCTGATAAGCCCCCTACCCACAGACCCCCACAACCACAGGACAAGGGTTGTGGGGATGAGGCCCTTGTCCCCATCAACATGGGAACAAAGCACCCTCTGCATGTTGAGGACATGTGGCCTGGTACAGTTCAGGAGGGGGGCTGCTCTCTCATCCCCCCTATTTTCCTGCAGCCTGTCAGGTTGTATGCTCGGATAAGGGTCCAGTATGGATTTTGGTGGGGACCCACACTCAATTTTTTTTATTGGCACGGAGTTCCCCTTAAAATCCATACCAGACCTGAAGGGCCTGGTTTGGATTTTGGGGGGGACCCCCACACATTTTTTTTTAACATTTTGACATAGGATTCCCCTTAACCACTTCAATACACTGTGTTATATAAACTACACTGCCTGAATTGACTGAATATAGAGCCTACACTGACTATATAGGCTACACTGAGTGAAGAGTATATATATATATATATATATATATATATATATATATATATATATATATATATATATATATATATAAAAATATATATATATATATATATATATATATATATATATATATATATATATATATATATATATATGAATATATATATTGTGACGGTATGCGGGGAGAGGTAATGGATAATTGGTATATTTCACCTTGCATCTGTTCTATTGTAAGAGACAGAACGGAATCCGGCCCAGATTTTTCCAGCCTGTGGCACGCTTGGTTTCGGTCTGGATGTTGTGGTCCACTTGAGTCTACGCTCAGGTGGATTTTAAGGCTTGGTTCACACTTGAACCGGCCACGGATCCCTGTTCTCCAGTTCAGGGACGAATCAGGGCCGAATCTCTGCCTGAATTCGGCCCTGAAACGGAACCAAAGACACACCACGTTTCTGTGCAGTGCGCTCCGCAGCCACCCTGGAGATATGTGAACCAGCTCCACAGAGAGTCGGTCACATTTTCCTGCTATGCGAATTGGAAACCCGCATCCAATTCGCATAGGTGTAAACCCAGCCTCAATGAGCAGGAAGAGAGCACAGCGGAGCTCTGGCCTGAGATTCAGAAGGGAATCTGAGAGAGAGGAGCTCTGTTTGGATTTAAAAAGAAGGTTTGTGGGTGACGGGGACCAGTCCCACACCGTATAGAGAGGAGTCTACTGTTTAGTTTAGCGTCGGACGGCAAGGATTTAGTTTACTGTTTTTTGTTTGTTTTCATGACTTTGCAAACCTCTTTTAAATAAAGCTGGCAACTCACCAGATTTTAAAGAAACTGCATGCTGACCTTAATTTCCAGAAAAGGTGATCCCCACGAGCTAATCTCCCACACATGGTGGAGAATGCAGGCAATTTCTAAAAATGGAGGAAATGTTAAAGGCCCTGCTACAGGCCAATGCAGCACAGCGGGAAACCAACCGCCAAGTCACAGAGGCCACTGCAGCACAACAGGTGGCCCAGCAGGAGATGAACCGCCAAGTCGCAGAGGCTGCTGCAGCACAACAGGCGGCCCAGTAGGAGATGAACCGACATTTCACAGAGGCTCTGGTGGATTTGAAAAAGGGGTTCGCACCTCCTGTGCCAGTGGAATCGAAATTGGTACGTGCCTTGTACCACCTACAGAAGATGACACCTGCCGATGATGTCGAGGCATACCTTGCGACTTTTGAGAGAGTCGCTGTCCGTGAAGGATGTCCAAAAGAACAGTGGGTGGGTCTGTTGGCCCCATTTCTGACAGGAGAACCTCAAAAGTAGGGATGAGCCGAACACCCCCCTGTTCGGTTCGCACCAGAACATGTGAACAGGAAAAAAGTTCGTTCGAACATGCGAACACCGTTAAAGTCTATGGGACACGAACATGAATAATCAAAAGTGCTAATTTTAAAGGCTTATATGAAAGTTATTGTCATAAAAAGTGTTTGGGGACCTGGGTCCTGCCCCAGGGGACATGGATCAATGCAAAAAAAAGTTTTAAAAACGGCCGTTTTTTCAGGAGCAGTGATTTTAATAATGCTTAAAGTCAAACAATAAAAGTGTAATATCCCTTTAAATTTCGTACCTGGGGGGTGTCTATAGTATGCCTGTAAAGGGGCGCATGTTTCCTGTGTTTAGAACAGTCTGACAGCAAAATGACATTTTGAAGGAAAAAACTCATTTAAAACTACTCGCGGCTATTGCATTGCCGACAATACACATAGAAGTTCATTGATAAAAACGGCATGGGAATTCCCCAAAGGGGAACCCCGAACCAAAATTAAAAAAAAAAAATGACGTGGGAGTCCTCCTAAATTCCATACCAGGCCCTTCAGGTCTGGTATGGATATTAAGGGGAACCCCGGCCAAAATTAAAAAAAAAAAATGACGTGGGGTTCCCCCTAAATTCCATACCAGACCCTTCAGGTCTGGTATGGATTTTAAGGGGAACCCCGCGCCAAAAAAAAAAAAAAAAACGGCGTGGGGTCCCCCCAAAAATCCATACCAGACCCTTATCCGAGCACGCAACCTGGCAGGCCGCAGGAAAAGAGGGGGGGACGAGAGTGCGGCCCCCCCTCCCTCCTGAACCGTACCAGGCCACATGCCCTCAACATTGGGAGGGTGCTTTGGGGTAGCCCCCCAAAACACCTTGTCCCCATGTTGATGAGGACAAGGGCCTCATCCCCACAACCCTGGCCGGTGGTTGTGGGGGTCTGCGGGCGGGGGGCTTATTGGAATCTGGAAGCCCCCTTTAACAAGGAGACCCCCAGATCCCGGCCCCCCCCCTGTGTGAAATGGTAAGGGGGTACATAAGTACCCCTACCATTTCATGAAGAAAGTGTCAAAAATGTTAAAAATGACAAGAGACAGTTTTTGACAATTCCTTTATTTAAATGCTTCTTCTTTCTTCTATCTTCCTTCATCTTCTGGTTCTTCTGGTTCTTCTGGCTCTTCTGGTTCTTCCTCCGGCGTTCTCGTCCAGCATCTCCTCCGCGGCGTCTTCTATCTTCTTCTCCTCGGGCCGCTCCGCACCCATGGCATGGGGGGGAGGCTCCCGCTCTTCTCTTCTTCTTTTCTTCTCTTCTTCTCTTCTTCATTTTCTTCTCCGGGCTGCTCCGCAATCCATGCTGGCATGGAGGGAGGCTCCCGCTGTGTGACGGCGCTCCTCGTCTGACATTTCTTAAATAACGGGGGGCGGGGCCACCTGGTGACCCCGCCCCCTCTGACGCACGGTGACTTGACGGGACTTCCCTGTGGCATTCCCCGTGACGTCACAGGGAAGTCCCGTCAAGTCACCGTGCGTCAGAGGGGGGCGGGGTCACCGGGTGGCCCCGCCCCCCCCCGTTATTTAAGAACTGTCAGACGAGGAGCGCCGTCACACAGCGGGAGCCTCCCTCCATGCCAGCATGGATTGCGGAGCGGCCCGGAGAAGAAAAGAAGAAAAGAAGAAGAGAAGAAGAGAAGAAAAGAAGAAGAGAAGAGCGGGAGCCTCCCCCCCATGCCATGGGTGCGGAGCGGCCCGAGGAGAAGAAAATAGAAGACGCCGCGGAGGAGATGCTGGACGAGAACGCCGGAGGAAGAACCAGAAGAGCCAGAAGAACCAGAAGAACCAGAAGATGAAGGAAGATAGAAGAAAGAAGAAGCATTTAAATAAAGGAATTGTCAAAAACTGTCTCTTGTCATTTTTAACATTTTTGACACTTTCTTCGTGAAATGGTAGGGGTACTTATGTACCCCCTTACCATTTCACACAGGGGGGGGGCGGGATCTGGGGGTCACCTTGTTAAAGGGGGCTTCCAGATTCCGATAAGCCCTCCGCCCGCAGACCCCCACAACCACCGGCCAGGGTTGTGGGGATGAGGCCCTTGTCCTCATCAACATGGGGACAAGGTGTTTTGGGGGGCTACCCCAAAGCACCCTCCCAATGTTGAGGGCATGTGGCCTGGTACGGTTCAGGAGGGAGGGGGGGCCGCACTCTCGTCCCCCCCTCTTTTCCTGCGGCCTGCTAGGTTGCGTGCTCGGATAAGGGTCTGGTATGGATTTTTGGGGGGACCCCACGCCGTTTTTTTTTTTTTTTTTTGGCGCGGGGTTCCCCTTAAAATCCATACCAGACCTGAAGGGTCTGATATGGAATTTAGGGGGAACCCCACGTCATTTTTTTTTTTTAATTTTGGCCGGGGTTCCCCTTAATATCCATACCAGACCTGAAGGGCCTGGTATGGAATTTAGGGGGACTCCCACGTCATTTTTTTTTAAATTTTGGTTCGGGGTTCCCCTTTGGGGAATTCCCATGCCGTTTTTATCAATGAACTTCTATGTGTATTGTCGGCAATGCAATAGCCGCGAGTAGTTTTAAATGAGTTTTTTCCTTCAAAATGTCATTTTGCTGTCAGACTGTTCTAAACACAGGAAACATGCGCCCCTTTACAGGCATACTATAGACACCCCCCAGGTACGAAATTTAAAGGGATATTACACTTTTATTGATTGACTTTAAGCATTATTAAAATCACTGCTCCTGAAAAAACGGCCGTTTTTAAAACTTTTTTTTGCATTGATCCATGTCCCCTGGGGCAGGACCCGGGTCCCCAAACACTTTTTATGACAATAACTTGCATATTAGCCTTTAAAATTAGCACTTTTGATTTCTCCCATAGACTTTTAAAGGGTGTTCCGCGGCATTCGAATTTGCCGCGAACACCCCAAATTGTTCGCTGTTCGGTGAACTTGCGAACAGCCAATGTTCGAGTCGAACATGAGTTCGACTCGAACTCGAAGCTCATCCCTACTCAAAAGGCATATTTTGATCTGGAATCAGATAAGGCCCAGGACTATGAGACTCTGAAGACAAAGATACTCGCACGCTTGGGTGTCACCATGGCAGTCCAGGCCCAGTGCGTACATCAGTGGACCTACTCCAGCAACAAGCCACCCCGTTCTCAAATATTTGACCTGGTCCACCTCACCAGGAAGTGGTTGCAGCCAGAGACCTTGACAGGCCCTCAGATCGTGGAGCGTGTGGTAATGGACCAGTACCTGTGTGCGCTCCCTGCTGCTCTGAGGAAGTGGGTCAGACAGGGGGACCCCAAAACTGCAACCCAATTGGTGGACCTAGCAGAGAGGTACATTGCTACTGAGGGCTTGGTGAACCCGTCTACGCCCCACTTCTGTGTGTCTAGGGGTGCAAGATTGCGCATCGGTTCTGGTAAGACAGTTCCGGGGTTCAAGAACATGGGGAAGTTAGATAAGACTGTTGTTACAACTAATGAGACTGTGGGTCCTAGACCTGGAGACTGGCCAAAGAAGCCAGGAAGGTCTTTGTAAGAAGCCTTATATAGTGTGGCGTGTGGACTTAGTCCCCCTGAGCCATGAATGGCCAAAAGCACCCTGCTGTTGGCCAGATATGGCTCTTTCAGCAGAGTGTGTTGTGATTGGCCAAAGCATGCAGGTCAGGTGCATGCTTTGGCTAATCATCATACAGCAATGAACTGCAATCTCGCAGTGCATTATGGGGCATTCCGCGGCACTTGAATTTCCCACGAATGCCCCATAATATTCGCTGTTCAGCAAACAGGCGAACACCCAATGTTTGAGTCGAACTTACGTTCGATTCGAACATGGAGCTCATCCCTAGTGCTGAGGTTTGTACATGTACACTATTCATACAAAAATGAGTAAAAATTCTCCATTCCTTTAGTTAAATCAGCCTTACTGTCTCATACTGTTTTACGCATTAGACACAGAAGTAAATGACATATTCTGGTTCTGCTGCTAAAAGAACTTTACTCAAGAGGGTTAGGACGCACTGACCTATCTCAAAAGCTGACAAAGGCAAGTTAATAAATAACCAATTTTGAAGCTCATTTTTATTTGAACAATACACGTGAAAATATTGTGTAACACTAAAATCAAGTATAAATATCTCATCAAAACACACAAAACACACCTCATTCTTAGGACAGCTAAAGCATTGGATCAGGTAAGTTTAAACTTATATTTTTGGGTAGAGAGATATTGAAGTAGAATTCTTGGGTACTGCACAAGGATCATTGAAGGATCATTGAATGCTGCCACCCAGCATTGGGTTAGAGTGTATGTATAGGCAAAGCATTTTTTTAATTTTTTTATTTTGGATAGGGGTGGGAAGGATTAGAACTCCTGTCAAGTCTGTATTGATGTCTGTGCAGATTCACCTTCATTATTTGTCCTGATGACCATTTTCATAGATGCAGAAAATTATGGGAAATATGAAATACAGTTGTCACCAAAACAAGAGCTGAAAAGTTTTAAAGGGAAGCTCTGTGATGGTGATGACTGTTTCATAGAAGATTTCTCCTTACTTTATAAAGATTTCCTCTCACATCCTCTTGCATCAATGGGACAGGAAGTAAAGGGACATTTCCTCAAGTAGACAAAGGTAGCAAAAAAAATAAAATGGACAGGGGTGAAAACCCACTCACAGCCAATAAAAAAAAGACTTCCTTTTATGCAAAAGGGAGACTTTTTGAATTTTTAAACTAGGTTCCATGTCCCCAAATGGCCTCAATGAGGCTCTTGAGGTACATAATATAGTGTGACGTTGGCGTGTATAGTTTCTCATTTCTATTTTTTCTTTTTTTATCTTATTTTGGTATTATTTATATTTGAAACATATTTCCTGTTCTGGTTTTCCAGACCACTTATGATGTTTTTGATTATTATTTTTTAGTTACTCATCGTTTGACCAAGTTGTTTTCCAACTGAAGCAATATTTATAAATAATTTCTCTTATATATAAAGGCCTGGTGAGTGTTTTTTCACTTGTTTTCATTTTGTAATCCTTTATGCATTCAACTGTATTACATGTACTGATAATGGTTCTAGTATATCATTATTTGTTATTTTCTTGTGTGTACATATATTCTCTCTAGCCATAAGTAATTCTGCAAGTTTCAGTGGTGAATAGAATTTTATTTTTGTCTCAAACAAAGAGTTTTTTTAATGTAAGACAAAGGTGGAAAACCAGCAGTAATTCTCATATTTTTTTTCTTTTTTCTTTTGTTTTTTTTTCTTTTTGTATTTTACATTTTTTGATTTTTGTTTCATTTTTATTTTTTTATATATATATATATATATTTGAATTACTTTTTCAGTTTTCATATAATATATAACTAAATAGATAATTTTTAAAATATCCCCCCTGGATCTGAACATGAATGGGTTTTGGTTATCCAGTCCCGTTTTTAGTACCCAGTCCTGATAATTCAATTTTGTTTTTTACTTTTTGGTTCTTACCTTTAGTTTACTATAAATAACCTGATTGTCTCTGTCTTGACTTCATAAAGTGCATGCTCGTAAAAGACATTGTCACGGCAACCAGCACAAGCTTGCGCTCTATCTCTGCTTCCCATGTCTCCATCCAGCCTGCAGCTGATGTCTTTTCCAACCCGCGGCTGAGCTTATTACTGGGACCATCTACGACTATTATATCATGCCTCTGTACTAGATCTATATTGCCCTATAAACAAGGTCACACACCTGCCAGTTTTCTGTGACTTCTTTATACTCCCTATAATATGCATTTTATATAGTTGTCTAATAACAGGCTAAGTTTTAGGCCATGGTAGGTTTGGTGCATGGTTTCAGCAGATCCCTGCTGTTGTTTTTTTTTTTTTTTTGTGTTTCCCATGAAAGGCTCTTTTTTTTCCTTTCTTTCTTTTCCCTTTTGCTTTATTTTTATAAAATTTTATAAGAAACTGGGAAAAAAGTACAAATTCAAAAAAAGTAAGGTAAAAGTAAAAGATATAAAATATAAAAGGGGATACAAAAGTCCTTCAGTATCCATATTTCCTCTTCCTTAAACATGTATAAAGTCTAGTCATATGTATTTCTATTTCTATACATGCCTATATATCTGTCTTGTAGAAATACTAATATCATCATTATTTTAACTAAAACTCTATTGGACACCCTTAAAACAAAACAAAACAACAAGAAAAAAAAAGCATAAGCACAATAAGAGAGGCATATCCAAAAAGTGGGCTTATTTCACGTTATCCACCTTAACTCCTTCATGCCGGTGTAACACAAATATGCAGCCCCACTGGATTGGGCTTTTTTCATTAAAAATAACAAACAAATAACAAATATAATATGTTATACTTAAGGGCTCTGTGCAGTGGTATTGCACTGAGCAGCCCCAATACTTTTCTCGGGTCCCTCACCAGCGTTCCTGGCCTATCCCTCTTGTCGAGTGCCCGCACAGCAAGCAGCTTGGTATGGGGATGCCCGAGCTGAGCCACAGCTCCCTGTGTTCATTCAAACATGGAGCCGTGATTGAGCCCCGCCCCCTCCCTCTCCTAATTGGCTAACTGACTTTGATTGACAGCAGTGGGAGCCTATGGCGATGCAGCTGTATCTCAGCCAATCAGGAGGGAGAGTCCCAGAGGGTTGAGGCACTTGTGCATATCGCTGGTTAGAGATGGGGCTCAGGTAAGTGTTAGGGGGCAGGGGGGGCTGCTACACACAGAAGGCATAGAATGCATTAAGATAAAAAAAAAACCTCTGACAAGCACTTTAAATAATAATAATAAAAAATACAACAAATACCTAGATCAAGGTTTGATCTAGGACAGTAGGACAGTGCCAGGGTTAGCGTTTGGATCAAGGTCAGTGTCAGTAATTTTTTTGGACAGAGTTTTTTTTTTTTTTAAGTAGTATCATTGTCAGTTAGTGCCAGTGTGTTTTACAGTAGGTAGGATAAAAAAAGCAAAAACGTGCACCATTGTTTTTGGGCTGTACTACCGGTATGTACAACAACTAACATACACATATGTGGTATCACTGTGATCGCTAGGAGCAGGAGAATTTAATTTGGGTTATTCTTTGATGGTAGAAATATACAGCTAAATTTAAAAAGTATGTATTTTTGTTTACTCTTTTTGGCCAGTTTTCCTTTGATAATAAAAAAAAAAATCAGGAGATATGCTTTAACATTTATCACCAGTTGAAAGCCCAATTAGTCCTGAAAAAAACGAGGTATAATCCACCTGGATGCACAAAGTAATTGTGATGATATGTACGGTTTTACTAACACATGTCAAAAGCTGCAAAATTATGGCATTTAGATTAGCTTTACCCTTAGGAGTAAAGGGGTTCATCAATTTCACAGATACAAAACTTCACCTTAAGGTCCTAAAATCATGTTTCCATATAGATAATTCAGGGTGTCCACCTTAAATGAAAGACCTTGCATCTATCATGTTGCTGTGCAACTTCTTCCCCATCTTTATTAAACAGCACATCTGTATTGCCCATTCCCATATCGTTGGGGATTTGACAGACTGCCAGTGTCTCTGTATCAGAGCTCTGGCTGCATCAATAAAGAACTTGAGTAATGACTTCTTATTTGAGGAAATTGTACCAGGGATTACTGAAACCAACACCATCTTGGGTGTCCACTCATAATCTATTGCAACTACCCTATTATATACCTGTGCAACTTTATCCCAAAACTGCCTAATTAGAGGGCAGCTCCACCAGATGTGTAAGAGTGTGCCAACCCCCGAGAGGCATCACCAACATTTATTTGAATTTATAGCAGATATTTGGTGCAACTTATAAGTAGATCCATACCATCAGTTTCTTTCTTGCATCTCGCTAGCCATACTCAGTTTATGTGTAAGTAAGAAACATCTGGATATATCTTTTTGTGTTAAACAAATATTCATTTCCCATTCTCTTAAATAATATACCTTCTCCAGATATTGTTTTGAAAGTAATACGTTATACAAAAAAGAGATGGAATGGGAAGTTATTTCCCCAGAAATGCATATTTATTCAAACAGAGTGAGTTCACAATTGAACTGATTATACTTAGCTATCTCATTAATAACATGTTTAACCACTTCAGCCCCGGAAGGATTTACCCCCTTAATGACCAGGCCATTTTTTGCGATATGGCACTGCGTCGCTTTAACTGACAATTGCGTGGTCGCGCAACGATGTACCCAAATAAAACTGATGTCCTTTTTTTTCCCCACAAATAGAGCTTTCTTTTGGTGGTATTTATTCATCAGTTTTAGCCAATATGTATTCTTCTACATATATCTTTGGTAAAAAAAATCACAATAAGCCTACGTAGCACCCTGTAGTTTAGGCAGGGAGCTCCTCACAAATTTACTTGCCAGGAGTAGTTATCCTGGTTGATTGATAAAGATCTATTGATTTCTCGTTAAATTTTGCCTTGTTGCACTTTTCTCTTCTACCTCTAGGTGGTCGGGTACTTGGCGGTACTAGATAAGAGAAGGGTGACCCAAGGTCAGGTTATGGATATGTGGGCTATCTCAGCCAATGGACAAGGGTTTTCTTGAATACCTTGGCTTGCTGGGAGAACCTATATAATTAGGTGGAGTCAGGTAATCTGTGTTCTGTGCCAACCGGACGGCTGGGTCTGCTCAGATACTGGTTGACGACGGCGAGATTGGTTTGTGTGTTGGGAATACATGCAAAATCGCTTTCCTGACATCACAGAAACGTGCTGCCCTTTAGCACATACACAGCAGTGCCATTAATTGTTAATGACACCCTCATGCATCAGCTGAGATGTGCGGATTTACATGCACCAAAATGAAGGGTACTGTGGCACCATATTATTTTGAAGAAGGGTTCCACCTCCAATTTGCTTACCTTTGCAGAACAAGCTAATGTTAGGCTTAAAGGGGTTGTAAACCATTGATTTTTTTTAAGAAAAACAAACATGTCATACTTATACAGTATATTATAATTCTGCCATACAGTGGCAGATTTGCTGCCATTTTATTGTGGTGCCACAACTATAGCCCATAGGATTTATTATGCAGACTAATGCAGCGTACACACAGTCGGATTTTCCAACGGGAAATGTTCGATAGGAGCTTGTTGTCAGAAATTCCGACCGTGTGTAGGCTCCATTGGACATTTTTGTCGGAATTTCCGAGAAACAAAATTTGAGATCTGGATCTCAAATTTTCCGACAACAAAATCGCGCGTACACAATTCCGACGCACAAAATTCAACACATGCTCGGAATCAAGCAGAAGAGTCTCACTGGCTATTGAACTTCATTTTTCTCGGCTCGTTGTACGTGTTGTACGTCACTGTGCTCTTGACGATCAAAATTTCTGACAAGATTTGTGTGACCATGTGTATGTAAGACAAATTTGAGACAACATCTGAACGAAAAAAAACATGGATTTTGTTGTCGGAATGTGCGATCGTGTGTACGCGCATAAGACTGAAATTCTTTGCACAGCAATCACTAAAATTCACAATTTTTCTAACTGTATACAACTTGAAAACATTGTAAATCCTGGAGAAAAGTTTTGTACACCTTGCATGAAAACTTTTATAAATTATCCCCATAATGTCTGATGTATCACCACTTAAGGATCGCCCCACTCAGATAAACTGTGGCATGGCGGCCCTCCTGCGCAAAATCACGTACGTGATATCGTGCACGGGGTCTGGGTCAGAATTCCTGTCTTTTGAAGAGTGCTACTACATGGTAAATCTCTGGATATACCTGTCTGTAGTGAAGGGTGACCAGATTTTTAAAATTAAATCTGGGGACATATATTTTTTTTTTACTAGTAATGATCGGTGCTAAAAATATGCACTGTCACTGTACAAATGATACTGGCTGGGAAGGGGTTAGCATCTAGGGCAATATAAGGGTTAAATGTGTGCCTAACATGTGTTTATTCACTGTGGGGGAAGTGCTTTTACTATTGGAAGGCATAGATCCGACAAGGAACAAAAAGAAGTTTGGGAAATCCCACCTAAAAGTAATTACCATGGAATAAGCAGCTTGAAAGAGGATCTTTATTACAAAGTAGATAATGATACAAAACAACTAGATATATAAATTCCACCACCAGCACTTAAGCAGAAAAGATTAAAACAGACAACATTGTCTATAATAAAAAGCAACTGCTGAATTCATATCGCTCATTCACACATCAAACACATATGGGCCCATTATCTTGTATAGTGGCCTATCCAATAATGTTGTAATCATTAAATGCAGAGTTCAATAACGCCTTCTCAAAAAAGGGGGGATTGTTGAAAAAATAGCCAGGTTGCATAAAGATACGGGGGTTCCTGTTTGTGTGAGGACTCCAAAAGTCACATGTGAAGGTGGGAGGGGTACTCCAAAAAGCACTATTTTGAAAGATTGTAGAACCAAAGTGATGATTATTGAATCCACAGTTTGGATTTCCACTGAATGGAGGATATATGGTATAACCAGCACTGTGTGTCAGCGTTAAATGATAGCCCTTCAGATGTTGAAAACATAGTGGTCAGTGTTACTCAGCTAAACCTATTGTTCCACTAGCTGAGCTAGAACCACTTTGCATTTAAATTGATTATGACTGCACAATTCAAAAAGACAGATGTAAAGTCAAAAAGTGCTATAAGTCCGCTCACCCAGCCTTGATGTGATGACTTTCCTCTTTCACTGCAGCCCTGAGTAGCCGGTACGATCACACTAACAGGGCGCTTGGGGTCAGTGCATGACTGGAGTCAGCATGGGGAGCTTGACAGAGAGTTAGATAGTTCACCACTTGTTCAGATCAAGTCTCATGGAGCAGTGGCTGAATGTGCCTGATCAAAGATGGATGTCCGAGTGCTTGAGGAATCCATAGAACATATGCAGGTGAACAAGCTGCACTGGATGTGACAACAGAGCATCACTCACAGGGTGTCGTGTAATTCAACATGTTTTGCCCAATCAACTTGAGCATCATCTGGGATGGGAGGGACTAATGCTGGGCATTTATTTATACCCAAATAAATCGGGCTGCATTTAAATTTTTCCCCACTAGTCACTCTCAACATTCACGTCCCTATATTATAATAGTAATTTCAATTGGTTTCTGCTGCGATAGCCATAGTTCAGTTTCTAGAGAATTGAAGTGGGGGGAAATAGGTAGCAGGAAAACAGCAAAAAAAAAAGGAAAGAGGATATATCAAAGACCAAGTTAGAAAAAGATTCAAGGAATCAAGTATAGATCAGTAAAACATTGAATAATCATATCTGGTGAACACTCACCATTGAGTTAATATCAAAATCAGTTTGCAGTCAAAATTTACAGTTGTAGATAGATATTTATAAGTCTATTGAAGAAAGACTTTAGAGTTACATTCGGTTTTTAGCCCTGTGGGGACAAGGGTATTTAGCCTGTACACCCACATTTTTTCTTTCCAGAGCAATATAGTGTCAAAGTCTCCTCTGCGTGGTGGGAGATTAAGGGATACCCTTAACCTTCCAGCCCTCAGGATTACCCCCCCCCCCGTGGAGTTTGGCAAAGTGTATCGCTAGGGGAGTCAGCTCCTTCTTTTTCATTCCCCTATCCTCCCTGTTGGCCTCCCCTATGCTTCTAATGTGTTCACCGATGCGGGCCCTAAAGCTGTTGTTTAGTTTTCCCTATATAATATTTTCGACAGGAACATTCCAGCATGTAGATTACTCTTTTAGTAGAGCAATTGATAAAATTCTTAATCTGAAATTCGACATTGTGATCTGCATCGGTGAACACAGCAGATCTATCCACATATCTGCAAATTTTGCAATGGCCACAGGCATACATGCCCTTAATTTGGGGCAGGTCTGTCAGCCAGTTACTCGTTTTCTCTTTCATATATTCTGAGTGAACTAGAGCATCCTGTAGATTGCGTGCCCTTTGGGCTACGAGCTGGGGTCTTGAGCCAACTATATCTGCCAGGACTGGGGATTTTGTTAAGATACTTCAATGGTTGGTGAGGACCTGTCTCACCAGTTCTCATTGTGCCCCATAGCTGGGGGGGCGTTTTTTCCTTTGTCCTTTGGACTTAGCGTTTAATTTCAATAGATTGTTTCTAGCACTTGACCATGCTTTTTTACCTGCCTCTTCTTCAGGGTATTATGGGGGTACCCACTTTCCCTAAATCTCTGGAACATTTTGCATGCCTCATTCTTGAAGTCCTGGTCCTGTAAACAGTTCTGGTGAACTCGCAGGAATTGGCCCACCAGGATCTCTTTAATAAGGGGTTCAGGATGGTGACTTGAGGCTTGTAATAGGGTATTTGCTACCATTGGTTTCCGGTAGGTATGTGTTAATTTTAACCCCCCCATTGGATATAAGTAGATCTAGGAAGGGAATAGATGTATGGTCGACCGTATAAGTAAGTTTAATGTTTCTCTCATTTTCATTCAGGCCAAACAGAAATTCCTTAAGTTATTCCTCACTTCCCATCCACACCACCAGGATATCATCGATGTACCTCAGCCAAGTGGCTGAGGTACATTTCTTTCAACTGTGTATAGGTTATCAAGACCTCGCCATGACCAATTGATTCTTTTCAGGTCTTGCTTGACAAAATCAAGGAAAACCTTAATCCACTGATACTTATGTAGGGGGGGGGGGGGGCATTTTCATTGATTTGATGTATAGACTATTTTGTCTTCTCAGGCCTGTAGGACAGGGTTCTTCTTTGAGATCTTTGTTCATCAAGAAGTGCTAGTAGATTGTCCAAAGCTATCTGTTCCTCACTTTCCATAGGGGTTGTGGGTACCTGTTCTTCCCCTCTCTCCTGTTTTTTGTAATTTTTCATGACCGACATGCCAAAGTCGTAAGAGTAGCTTTAGTAAAAATAAATGTCTTTGAAGGCAGTAAACTCATCCATAGATTCTGCCGGTGAAAAGGACAGACCCGTGAAAAGGACAAACCTTTACTGAGCAAGTCAATATAAAAACTTTCATGTCTTTCTCAGGATTCTCAACTATAATTGGGGTCTCATCATTCATTATATTTCCCGCTGCGTCTGTCTTCAATACGGTTCCCTTGATGTTTCCTCCTTCTCCTTTTTTCCCAGTTGTCAAGGTTCTGTCTGAACTGCTGTTGTTTGGTTGTCCTCAAATGTTTTTGGATCTTTTCTATTTCCTTTCTAAGTGTGTCATTGCCTTTTTCAAAGGCCGGTTCACCTTGAAAAGGTAACAGAGCTTTGCTACTTTCATCTAGCTCAGTTTCAATTTCCTCTAATTGGGCCCTTTCTTCATCCACTATGAGTTTCATAATGGATATTCCAATGTTCAGCACTAATAGTTTTCCACTTTTCTAAGAACCTTGTTGTATGCAAATGCTCTGCTGGTATAACTCTTTCCCTTAATCCTTTGGGTATAACCCCAAAGTTTATATGGGATTCTAAAGAAGATATATCCCACCACCTATTCAGATATTTGACCGTTAGATTTTTGTGTTGTTTAACTGGTTGACGGCGACGGCCGCTCTCGTGCGCACACCGTGCTGTGTTGCTAGGACACGGCGTGGCCCCGACCTCCGCAAAGAACCGCATCTGCAGCTCTTTAACCATGTGATTGGCTGTGTCCAATCACAGCCGGTCACATGTAAACACTGAGATACCGGTAATCAATACCAGTTATGATACCATCCATTATGCCAGAGAGGAAGACACAGTGCAATGAGGTCTATTCACAGACAGCCCCAAAGCACACCTGTGTTGAAGACTTGAAGGCACTGGCAGCCCCACAATCAGATCCGCTTTCCCTCTGTTCCTGCTGCTGGACACTGTCAGCTGAGCTCAGCTGCCTCTCTCTGCCTGCTGCTGCTGCCACCCATTTCACAGCCTCTCAAGTCTCACTGTTACGTACCTAAAGGGTGAGCCCGAATTGCAGAGGATGGCCTCTCCTACGCCTCCAACTCGACAGCCCCTGGTAGTGGTGACAGGGGTGCAGGAGTGTGGAGTGGTATGAGTGCCTGGCAGGATTAACAGCAGAAGGATCAGATGGCCGGCACAGCTGACGGGATGGATCAGTAGACAGGAACTGCAGACTGGACAACTCAGCAGACAGGACAGCAGGCTGGATGGATCAGGCAGACAGGTGAGCAGCCTGGATGGCTCAGCAGACAGGCCCAGCAGACTAGATGATCAGCAGACAGGTGAACAGCCTGGATGGCTCAGCAGTAGGGATGAGCTTCGTGTTCGAGTCAAACCCATGTTCGACTCGAACATCGGCTGTTCGCCCGTTCGCCGAATTGCGAACGATATGGGCCGTTCGCGCCAAATTCGTGTGGCGCGTCACGGCCCATAATTCACTGCGGCATGGCAGTGCATTGCTTGCTGATGATTGGCCAAGCATGCACTATGACCCGCATGCTTGGCCAATCACAGCGCCGCCTGAACAAAGAGCCATAATTGGCCAAAGCCAAGGAGGCTTTGGCCAATTATGGCTCAGGGGATTTAGTACACGCCCCACACTATATAAGGCCGCCTGCACGGCGGCCCTGTGTAGTGTGTGTTCCGGCGTTCATTGAGAGAGAGAGAGAGACAGACAGTGTCATTTGATTTGAGTTAGATAGATTAGGCAGAACAGTCAGTCAGTTAGCTGCACTTACAGTGTATTGTGTATATATATGCATCCCAGGTGTTGCA
Source organism: Aquarana catesbeiana (assembly GCF_042186555.1). Taxonomy (NCBI): domain Eukaryota; kingdom Metazoa; phylum Chordata; class Amphibia; order Anura; family Ranidae; genus Aquarana; species Aquarana catesbeiana. The sequence continues at coordinate 84,773,493 of NC_133332.1, forward strand.
TATATATATATACACTGTATTCAGTTTAGCTAGATCCGTTCCTGTTATCTTCTAGACAATATAAGGTATGAAACATATGTGTCCCCACAATAGGGCCATACTTCATCCCAACATAATGACCACAACTATTAAAGTCAAAAACAATATGTGGCCAAAAAGGGGGACAAAACTAGTGAGAGCTGGTGGACATTACCTAGTTGGCAATAGAGTAAGGCCACCAAAGGGTCACAACGGGTTTACATTGGGCAGCAAAATCCTAAAAATGTGTAAATAATTAATAATCCTAGACTTTCACAATCAATAAGTACATTTTCATATATATATACTCTCATAGTCCTATAAGCGTATTGTAAACAAATAAGTTCATGAATTGTCAAGAAAGGCGTTGAGGTCTACCTCAACGTTGAGCCCAAACGGAGTATAACACCTAAGCCTGTATATCCAGGCCACCTCAAGCCTAGAGATCCCCCTTAATAGGGAACCACCTCTCCAGGGTGTGGTATATCTATCAATCCCCAGAAAGATGGTCTTCCTAGGGTCCCGATTATGAGTTTCGAGATAATGTCTGGAGACTGGATGTTTAGGAAAACCTGCCAAGATGTTGGTTACATGTTCGTTGAGCCTTACGGAGAGAGGGCGCTTTGTCCTCCCTACGTATTGCAATCCACAAGGGCATTGCAATAAATACACCACACGCTCAGTAGAACATGTGATAAAAGTTTTAATTTCAAATTCGGCCAACGTACTGGTGGAAATGAACTTATGTGTCCTCCTGTGTATACATCCACTCAAAGAGCATATTCTGCATTTTTTACATTGGTAGAAACCAGTCATATACTCAAAGAAACCCCTCTTGATTGGGGGAGGGTCAAGGATATTGGGGGCCACTCTCCCTCTGAGTGAGGGGGCACCTTTATACACCATTTGTGGTTTTGCCGGGAGAATGGTACCCAATACAGGGTCATTACGAAGGACATGCCAATATTTATTGACCAGCCTCGCTACATTTCTATGCTGCAAAGAATAGGTAGTTATAAACGGTACAGATGGTGTCCTGTCCACATTGGGAATCTTATCACTAAGTAGAGTGCGCCTATCAATGGTAGCGACCTCATCCAATGTGGTTCTAAGGGACACCTCAGGGTAGCCTTTCTCGAGAAAACGTTCAATCAAGACATTAGCCTGAGTCAAAAATTCCTCATGATCTGAACAATTCCGTTTCAGGCGTATGAGCTGGCTTTTCGGTACTGACCTTAACCAGGCTTCATGGTGGCAGCTATCTGTAGGTATGTAAGAATTACGATCAGTATTCTTAAAATAGGTAGCTGTAGAAAGTTGCCCATCTTTAATATTTATCTTAAGATCTAGGAAGTTGATCTCAGTCTGACTTGCCTCGTAAGCGAATCTTATGCCACGATTATTGTCATTTAGCATATTCATAAAGATGTCTAGATCATGGCGATCACCATCCCATAGGAGGAGGACGTCATCTATATATCTAGCCCACAAAGCCACCTGTGGTTTCTGATGGGCATAGATGACATCCTCCTCCCATAGGGCCATAAAGAGGTTAGCCAGGCTCGGGGCGTATTTAGCCCCCATGGCGACGCCTCTATCTTGTCTATAGAATTGACCTCCAAACCAAAAATAGTTCCGGGTAGCTACAAAGTGAAGTAACTGCATGATGAAACAAATCTGTTCATCAAATAATGCAGAGTCGCGCCTTAAATAGTACTCTACAGCGAATAACCCCAGATCATGTGGTATCACTGTATATAATGAGGCGACATCAGCTGTCACTAGCCAACACCCTGATTTAGGGGTAACATTAGAGAGTAGGTTGATCACATGACAAGAATCTCTTAAATATGACGGCATTTTGGAAACCAAGGGTTGTAAAAAGAAATCAATATACCTGCCCACCCGGGACGAGATAGAATCAATGCCACTAACAATAGGGCGTCCCGGGGGGCAGGTGGGATGCTTGTGGATTTTTGGCAAGTAATAAATAACTGGGGTGCGTGGGGCCTTAGGAACCAAATATGATCTCTCCTTGCCATTCAAGATACCCTGCTCAAAGCCATATTGAACAATTGCTTCGAGTTCCCTTTTATATTGTGCCTTGGGGTCTGATCTAAGGGGGGTGTATGTGTCACGATCACCCAAAATCTTCGACATCTCCGCAAGATAGTCCTTCTTATCTAACACAATGATACCCCCCCTTTATCAGCGGGTCTAATTATTAAATTCTTATTTTCACATAGGGAGTTCAGACCTGATTTCAACTCCCTATTGAAATGTACTTTTTTTAGGGGTAATTGTTCCAAATCCCTGAGGAGAAGATCCCTAAACACCCTCAAGGAGGGGGCCATAGCACCCGGGGGGTTGAATAAAGATGCATTAGCTAATCCCGAATGACGGTATTCAGTGGAGTGAGACACAGTATTTATGATGGGGTTGGAGGTCATATACCTTTTAATATTAACCCTTCGTACAAATTTATGTATATCTATGTAAGTCTGGAATTTATCCAGACCACGGGGAGGTGCAAACTTAAGGCCCTTGTTGAGTAAGGTTTTTTCCGAATCGCTCAACGTAACAGAACTTAAATTAAATATTCCATCAGAGGTTACGATTTTTTCTTTTTTTGCTCGCAGTCGCCGCCCCCCTCTAGATCCTCTCTTTGGTCTGCCGACCTTTTGATGCCCTGACCTGGTCTGTTATAGTCAGGATAGCCTCTACCATTGTTTGAAGGTCTAGGTACTTGGGAACCCCGCCCTCGTCTTTCGTAATGATCATACCTAAGGCCTTGATTAGGCTCATAATTACGATCAGGATATGACCCAAAATCAAAGGCCCGGGGGGTGGGTGGATAATCCGCATAGGCATTATATTGGTCGTATGGTCTATCCCCAAAATGTGGGGCCAACCAAGAGCCACCATTGGCCTGATCACCCCCTCTACCACGTCCCCCCTGGTAGGGAACATTCATCCCACGAGGCCGTCGTGGGAGGGCATGCGGATGATTAGATGTAGCCCTTTTCCCTCCACCTCCACCACCCCGTCTCGCGGGGGAATGTTGAAAACCCTGTCTGGATCTCCCCTGGGGGCCAATATGGCCTCCAGGGTATTGTCTAACATTACCAGATTGTGGTGGGGGAGGGGCAATATATGGCCCAGAGGGAGGTACTCCCCCTATATGTGCCGGAACTGTCTCCATATTGACAGGATCAGTGGGGGCCTGTTCTGCTAGCAACTTTTTCTGCCATTCGAACACCACTGCCCCTTGATAATCCAATAAATCTCTATTGAACTTCTTTCTCTTTTTGACTCTCGTCATGTGATCAACCTACTCTCTAATGTTACCCCTAAATCAGGGTGTTGGCTAGTGACAGCTGATGTCGCCTCATTATATACAGTGATACCACATGATCTGGGGTTATTCGCTGTAGAGTACTATTTAAGACGCGACTCTGCATTATTTGATGAACAGATTTGTTTCATCATGCAGTTACTTCACTTTGTAGCTACCCGGAACTATTTTTGGTTTGGAGGTCAATTCTATAGACAAGATAGAGGCGTCGCCATGGGGGCTAAATACGCCCCGAGCCTGGCTAACCTCTTTATGGCCCTATGGGAGGAGGATGTCATCTATGCCCATCAGAAACCACAGGTGGCTTTGTGGGCTAGATATATAGATGACGTCCTCCTCCTATGGGATGGTGATCGCCATGATCTAGACATCTTTATGAATATGCTAAATGACAATAATCGTGGCATAAGATTCGCTTACGAGGCAAGTCAGACTGAGATCAACTTCCTAGATCTTAAGATAAGTATTAAAGATGGGCAACTTTCTACAGCTACCTATTTTAAGAATACTGATCGTAATTCTTACATACCTACAGATAGCTGCCACCATGAAGCCTGGTTAAGGTCAGTACCGAAAAGCCAGCTCATACGCCTGAAACGGAATTGTTCAGATCATGAGGAATTTTTGACTCAGGCTAATGTCTTGATTGAACGTTTTCTCGAGAAAGGCTACCCTGAGGTGTCCCTTAGAACCACATTGGATGAGGTCGCTACCATTGATAGGCGCACTCTACTTAGTGATAAGATTCCCAATGTGGACAGGACACCATCTGTACCGTTTATAACTACCTATTCTTTGCAGCATAGAAATGTAGCGAGGCTGGTCAATAAATATTGGTATGTCCTTCGTAATGACCCTGTATTGGGTACCATTCTCCCGGCAAAACCACAAATGGTGTATAAAGGTGCCCCCTCACTCAGAGGGAGAGTGGCCCCCAATATCCTTGACCCTCCCCCAATCAAGAGGGGTTTCTTTGAGTATATGACTGGTTTCTACCAATGTAAAAAATGCAGAATATGCTCTTTGAGTGGATGTATACACAGGAGGACACATAAGTTCATTTCCACCAGTACGTTGGCCGAATTTGAAATTAAAACTTTTATCACATGTTCTACTGAGCGTGTGGTGTATTTATTGCAATGCCCTTGTGGATTGCAATACGTAGGGAGGACAAAGCGCCCTCTCTCCGTAAGGCTCAACGAACATGTAACCAACATCTTGGCAGGTTTTCCTAAACATCCAGTCTCCAGACATTATCTCGAAACTCATAATCGGGACCCTAGGAAGACCATCTTTCTGGGGATTGATAGATATACCACACCCTGGAGAGGTGGTTCCCTATTAAGGGGGATCTCTAGGCTTGAGATGGCCTGGATATACAGGCTTAGGTGTTATACTCCGTTTGGGCTCAACGTTGAGGTAGACCTCAACGCCTTTCTTGACAATTCATGAACTTATTTGTTTACAATACGCTTATAGGACTATGAGAGTATATATATATGAAAATGTACTTATTGATTGTGAAAGTCTAGGATTATTAATTATTTACACATTTTTAGGATTTTGCTGCCCAATGTAAACCCGTTGTGACCCTTTGGTGGCCTTACTCTATTGCCAACTAGGTAATGTCCACCAGCTCTCACTAGTTTTGTCCCCCTTTTTGGCCACATATTGTTTTTGACTTTAATAGTTGTGGTCATTATGTTGGGATGAAGTATGGCCCTATTGTGGGGACACATATGTTTCATACCTTATATTGTCTAGTTTTTTATAATGACTTCCATATTTTTTACAGAGTATACCGGTTAGGACATTCATGAAGGTCCAGCGACTTTTTGATATGCCCTATCCCTTATAAAGTCTTTTTCTGAATATTCCAACTCCCCTGGAATGGTGGCTGAGTTGTCATATAGAAGCCTGGTTTTTGTAATGAGTGCTAAGGTCTTATTGGAATTACCAGGTAGGATACCCACTAGGGTTCACTTAATATCTGATATACTCCATCCCTAGTAAAGGCCCTCCTTAATTAGTTTATAATTCCATTTTTCTTGTAGGATGGCCGTGTAGGCCTAATAAAAACCCCCCCTTTTTTTGGGGCACGTATGGGTTTACGGCTGTTTTAGTTTATTTGTTTTTTAAGTTTCTGCACGCAAGAAACACCTTTTTAATAATAATGAAGGAATGAGATGATCCATAATTTCCAGGGATTGCTACATGACTCTGTGGTCATCATAGCAGAAATCACCCACCTTTTCAAATAAATTGTTTACATTTTTTAAATAATGCTAACTGATTGACCTCCACTAGATGGCGTTCTTTTAATCTTTTATGGACAGATTCTGATAGGACGACTCCTAATAAGTTGTTCTTGTCAGATGTCCGTTCCCCAAATGGGATTATATTGGGAGGCCCAGGTAGTTTGCCCAATTTTTTAGTTTTGTGTCTTGTATATATAAAGGTTTATCCTATGTTTAGCAGTTTTTTGCTAACATCAGATAGGCTGACAAGCGTCACTTCCTGGTATCACAGGGAGGCTTGGTGTGTAGCTGCTTCCTGTTAGCATCAGATGGGTTGATGAGCGTCATTTCCTGGTTTACAGGGAGGCTTGGTTTGCTCTAGGTACTTCCTATCTCCCTAGCAGGATGTGGCCACTAGAGCGTCATAACGAGGTATAGCGGTACAAGTGTATTTAAAGAGCGATGAGTCAGTGCGTCGCCCGTTCCTATGACAACGTCCAATAGGACGAAACGTACGTCGGAAGGCAGACGCGCTGACATCATCGTTTCCACTCTATAACGAACGGGTGTTTGCAGGCCGGCCGGCTGATTGTGTATATGCTTTTTTAACTGTTTCTTTTGGTAAGTGTGCTACTTTATCCTTTAATAAACTGGTCAAACGGATTCACACTATGGTAGATGTATTTCTTATCTTCTTGGGTCTCCATTACCGAGCCAATCACTACTGATGAATCCTGGGTGATCTCCCCTCCATGCAGAGACAGATGGTGATGTCCCTATTGAGTGGATCTCAGGCTTGTCTGGTTACAGTATATAAAGCTACCTGAAGAAAATTACTGGTGTTCTCTTTGATCCTATTAGTACCACGGTCAGGCAGCTAGACTATTTACATTTAGTACAGTGCGTCCTGCTCACAGTGTTCAGCTAGATCCGTTCCTGTTATCTTCCTACTGACAGGCAGGCTTGTCTGGTTACAGTATATAAAACTACCTGAAGAAAATTACTGGTGTTCTATTTGATCCTATTAGTACCACGGTCAGGCAGCTAGACTATTTACATTTAGTACAGTGCGTCCTGCTCACAGTGTTCAGCTAGATCCGTTCCTGTTATCTTCCTACTGACAGGCAGGCTTGTCTGGTTACAGTATATAAAGCTACCTGAAGAAAATTACTGGTGTTCTATTTGATCCTATTAGTACCACGGTCAGGCAGCTAGACTATTTACATTTAGTACAGTGCGTCCTGCTCACAGTGTTCAGCTAGATCCGTTCCTGTTATCTTCCTACTGACAGGCAGGCTTGTCTGGTTACAGTATATAAAGCTACCTGAAGAAAATTACTGGTGTTCTATTTGATCCTATTAGTACCACGGTCAGGCAGCTAGACTATTTACATTTAGTACAGTGCGTCCTGCTCACAGTGTTCAGCTAGATCCGTTCCTGTTATCTTCCTACTGACAGGCAGGCTTGTCTGGTTACAGTATATAAAGCTACCTGAAGAAAATTACTGGTGTTCTATTTGATCCTATTAGTACCACGGTCAGGCAGCTAGACTATTTACATTTAGTACAGTGCGTCCTGCTCACAGTGTTCAGCTAGATCCGTTCCTGTTATCTTCCTACTGACAGGCAGGCTTGTCTGGTTACAGTATATAAAGCTACCTGAAGAAAATTACTGGTGTTCTATTTGATCCTATTAGTACCACGGTCAGGCAGCTAGACTATTTACATTTAGTACAGTGCGTCCTGCTCACAGTGTTCAGCTAGATCCGTTCCTGTTATCTTCCTACTGACAGGCAGGCTTGTCTGGTTACAGTATATAAAGCTACCTGAAGAAAATTACTGGTGTTCTATTTGATCCTATTAGTACCACGGTCAGGCAGCTAGACTATTTACATTTAGTACAGTGCGTCCTGCTCACAGTGTTCAGCTAGATCCGTTCCTGTTATCTTCCTACTGACAGGCAGGCTTGTCTGGTTACAGTATATAAAGCTACCTGAAGAAAATTACTGGTGTTCTATTTGATCCTATTAGTACCACGGTCAGGCAGCTAGACTATTTACATTTAGTACAGTGCGTCCTGCTCACAGTGTTCAGCTAGATCCGTTCCTGTTATCTTCCTACTGACAGGCAGGCTTGTCTGGTTACAGTATATAAAGCTACCTGAAGAAAATTACTGGTGTTCTATCCCAGCTTAGTGCAGCTACAGGCCATTAGTATGTCTGGAAGGCCAAGAAGGAGAGGCAGACAGTCACAAGCCAATAAGAGAGGGCAAGCAGGCTCTGTGTCTAGTGCTGGTCGTGGAGACGGTGCATCCTCATCAGCACATGGCCATGGGACACGCTGGGCCTTTTTTTCGGCAGCTGGCCGTGTTGAGCCGCAACATGCGGAAGACTTGGTCGAGTGGATGACCAAGCCGTCCTCATCCTCCTCATCCTCTCTCACCCATGCCCAGGGTGCTTTGTCTGGCAAAGCAGCGGGCTCTTCCCTCAGCTCAATGTCATCAGTGACTCCTTCCCTAGCTCCACCATGTCCTCATGAGGATTCCCTCGAACTGTTTGACCACAGTGTTGGGTACATGCTCCAGGAGGATGCCCAGCGTTTGGAAGGCTCTGATGATGATACTGAGCTCGATGAAGGCAGTAACATGAGCACGGACAGAGGGGGTGCCCAAGAAGGACAGCAATCTGGCAGTCATGCTCCCCCTGCTGCAGCATACTGCCAGGTTTGCTACAGTGATGAGGAGGGAGGGGATGATGAGGTCACTGACTCAACGTGGGTGCCTGATAGGAGAGAGGAGGAGGAGGAGGAGGAGGAGGCGGCACATCACCAACGAGGCAGGATGCCCTCCAGGGGCCAGCCTAAGGGCAGCACATTGACTGCATCACACCCCAAAGCTCCACATGTGCAGGGCGCTGCAGTCTCTGCGCGTTATTCAAAAGGTTCTTTGGTGTGGGCCTTTTTTGAGACGAGTGCATCAGATCGCACCGCTGCTATTTGCAACATATGTCTCAAGCGTATCTCACGTGGCCAAAACATCTCCCGCTTGGGTACCACATGCTTGACCAGACATATGTTGACCTGCCATGCAGTTCGTTGGCAAGCGTATCTAAAAGACCCACACCAAAGAACAAAGAGGATCTCTCCTTGCTCCTCATCAGCTGAGATTTCCAACCCCACTAGACCTCCAGTCCTCTCTGAGACCTGCAGTGAGAGGAATGAAGGTGTAGAATTAGGTGTGTCACAGCCAAGTACTTGTGGGCAATCTGCTTTTGGTACACCGACGTCAGATTGTACCAGGCAAATTTCCCTGCCCCAGCTGCTGCACCGCCGAAAGAAGTTTGCTCCCAGCCATCCACATGCCCAGCGGTTGAATGCTAGCTTGGCAAAATTGCTAGCACTTCAACTACTGCCTTTTCAGTTGGTAGACTCTGCCCCCTTCCGTGAGTTTGTGGAATGTGCGGTTCCTCAGTGGCAGGTACCCAAATGCCACTTTTTCTCACGGAAGGCGATTCCGGCTCTCTACCGGCATGTGGAAGGCAATGTCCATGCCTCGCTGGACAGGGCGGTCAGCGGTAAGGTGCATATTACCGCTGACTCATGGTCCAGCAGGCATGGACAGGGACGTTACCTAAGTTTCACGGCACATTGGGTGACTCTGCTGGCAGCTGGGAAGGATGCAGGACAAGGTGCAGTAGTGTTGGAGGTTGTTCCGCCACCACGCCTCCAAAATGCTGATTGTGACACACCTCTCTCCTCCACCCCCTCCTCTTCTTCTTCCTCCATGGCCTCTTCCTCGGAACCAGCGGTGCTCCGTAGTCGTTCAAGGGGCTACGCAAGTACGCAGGCCAAAAGATGCCATGCGGTGCTTGAGCTGGTGTGCTTGGGGGACAGGAGCCACACTGGGGCAGAGGTTCTGTCAGCTCTGCAGGGGCAGGTTCAGAGGTGGTTGATGCCACGCCAACTTAAGGCAGGAATGGTGGTTTGCGACAATGGCACCAACCTCCTCTCTGCCCTCCGACAGGGACAAATGACCCATGTGCCCTGTTTGGCTCACGTCCTTAACTTGGTGGTGCAGCAGTTCTTGGGCAGGTACCCGGGCTTACAGGATGTCCTGAGGCAGGCCAGGAAAGTCTGTGTGCATTTCCGCCGGTCATATAATGCCAGTGCTCGGCTGACGGACCTCCAAAAGGAGTTTAACCTGCCCAAGAACCGCCTAATCTGTGACATGCCCACCAGGTGGAACTCAACGTTGGCCATGCTGCAGCGGCTGCACACGCAGCAGAGGGCCATCAATGAGTACCTGTGCGACTATGGCACCAGGACAGGGTCAGGGGAGCTTGGTTTTTTTTCCCCACGCCAGTGGGCCATGATCAGGGATGCATGCACTGTCCTGTCACCATTCGAGGAGGCCACGAGGATGGTGAGCAGTGACAGTGCATGCATCAGTGACACTGTCCCCCTTGTCCACCTGTTGGAGCACACGCTGCGTGGAATAATGGACAGGGCACTTGAGGCAGAACAGAGGCAGGAAGAGGAGGACTTCCTTAGCTCTCAAGGCCCCCTTTATCCAGACAGTGTTCCTGCGTGCCCGCCGATCACACAGGAAGAGGACGAGGAGGAGGAGGAGGAGGAGGAAGATTGTGTCAGTATGGAGGTGGAGCCTAGCACTCAGCATCAGCAGCAGTCTTTAAGGGATCAGTCCCAAGAAACACATGGACTTGTACGTGGCTGGGAGGAGGTGGCTGCAGACGTTGTCGTCCTTAGTGACCCAGAGGACTCCGGACCGAATGCCTCAGCAAACCTACGCTGCATGGCCTCCCTGATCCTGCAAAGCCTGCGTAAGGATCCTCGTATTCGTGGTATCAAGGAGAAGGACCAATACTGGCTGGCAACCCTCCTTGATCCACGTTACAAGGGTAAGGTTGCGGACCTTATCTTGCCATCGCAGAGGGAGCAAAGGATGAAACATCTTCGGGAGGCCTTGCAGAAAGGTCTGTGCAATGCGTTCCCAGAGACTGGGAGGTTACAAACTCCTGTTTCTGGACAACGTGTTGCTGAGGCTTCGGTCAGTCAAAGAAGGAGCGGTGGAGAAGGTGGCCGTCTGACCGATGCGTTCAGACAATTTTTTGGTCCGCAGCCCCAAGGTATGATCGGTTCCAGCAACCATCGCCAGCGTCTGTTTTACATGGTGCAGGAATACCTAGGGGCAAGATCAGACTTGGACACCTTTCCCACCGAAAATCCTCTGGGTTACTGGGTCTTGAGGATGGATCACTGGCCAGAGCTTGCACAGTATGCAATTGAGCTACTGGCCTGTCCTGCATCCAGCGTTCTTTCGGAACGCACATTCAGTGCTGCTGGAGGCGTGGTAACCGATCACAGGGTGCGTCTGTCCACCGACTCGGTCGATCGGCTGACCTTCATAAAAATGAATGAGTCTTGGATCACCACCAGCTACCAAGCACCTGATGCTGATGTAACCGAATAATTTTTTTTGAAATCTCAGATCCCTTCAAAGACTGCCTATGCTGATGCTGAGTGACTATCCCTGAGTAATTATCCTCTTCCTCCTCAATCATCACGCTGATAGCTTGTAAGAACATTTTTGGTTCTGGGCGCCACCACCAGTGCCTAAGGCACAATTTTTCAGCCCCTGTTTAACAGGGGCGTGTTAATTACAATTTTTGATGTAATACTTTGCAGCAGGGCTCGTTCCTGCATTCCAACTAGAGTGTCTGTGAGGGGTTGCAGTGTTGTGGCACCAGCACCAGTGCCTAAGGCCCAATTTTTCTGCCCCTGTCTAACAGGGGCGTGTAATTACAATTTTTGATGCAATACTTTGCAGCAGGGCTCGTTCCTGCGTTCCAACTAGAGTGTCTGTGAGGGGTTGCAGTGTTGTGGCACCAGCACCAGTGCCTAAGGCCTAATTTTTCAGCTCCTGTTCAACAGGGGCATGTAATTACAATTCTTGATCTAATATTTCACAGCAGGGCCCTGTGAGGGCTTACAGTGTTGTGGCCACAGCAACACCTAAGGCCCAAATTTCTGCTGAGTATATAGGGCAGGACCCTACTTTCAAACATCTAACTTACAAACGACTCCTACTTGCAAACGGAAGGAGACAACAGGAAGTGAGATGAAATCTACCCCTAGGAAGGGAAATTCTCTCCTGTAAGAGTTAATATGGGAAAACAATTTCTCCTTTCCACTGATGCTTTCCAATCCTTGTTCCACAAAAAACCCAAATTTTCAAAAAACATTTTTCATTGGGACAAAAAGTGAGGTGAAATCTTCTGAAGAGGAGGAAAGACAGCAAAACAAATGTCACAGGGGTGATAACCCTTCCCTATGTTTTCCAAAAAGCTTAAAAAAGATTTTTTGGCTGGAGCTAAACGCTTTAAAAATTTACCCGTTCAAAATTACAAAGAGATTCTACTTAACAACAAACCTACAGTCCCTGTCTTGTTTGCACCGCCTGTATACTGCTGTTCAGAGTATATAGGGCCTTTCCTTATTTTAATTTGGGTGCGGGGTTCCCCTTAATATCCATACAAGACCCAAAGGGCCTGGTAATGGACTGGGGGGTACCCATGCCATTTGTCTCACTGATTTTCATCCATATTGCCATGACCCGACATGACATTAAACCCGCAAGCAGTTTTAAATGAGATTTTTTCCTTTAAAAATGACATTTGGTGCAGGGACTGTTCTAAACACGGGAAACACGAGCCACTTTACAGGCCTACTATAGACTCACCCCAGGTACGATATTTAAAGGAATATTTCACTTTTTTTTTTACTTTAAGCATCATTAAAATCACTGCTCCCGAAAAAACGGCAGTTTTTAAAAGTTTTTTTTGCATTGATACATGTCCCCTGGGGTAGGACCCGGGTCCCCAAAACCTTTTTAGGACAATACCATGCAAATTAGCCTTTAAAATGAGCACTTTTGATTTCGAACGTTCGAGTCCCATAGACGTCAATGGGGTTCTAACGTTCGTGCGAACTTTCGGTCCGTTCGCAGGTTCTGGTGCGAACCGAACCGGGGGGTGTTCGGCTCATCCCTACTCAGCAGACAGGCCCAGCAGACTGGATGATCAGCAGACAGGTGAACAGCCTAGATGGCTCAGCAGACAGGCCCAGCAGACTGGATGATCAGCAGACAGGTGAATAGCCTGGATGGCTCAGCAGACAGACTCAGCAGACTGGATGGACGTCCAGGATCATCAGACAGGCCGGGTCGGTAAGCAGGCTGGCAGCAGAGATACAAAAGGAGCAGGCAGAGGGATCGTCAAACAGGCCAAGGATCAGGTACAGGCAGATAACAGGAATAGTCTCAAAGCAAGCCGGGTCAGGAACCAGGAGCAGATATCAGGTTTTCAGGGAACACATACACAGAGCTGCAGAGCAAACAGCAATGATGCAAGTGCCAGACAGGTTTAAATAAGCCGCCAGACACTAACGAGTGCATGTGCGCGTGCGCATAAACGCCCGCAATCATACACTGATGGGTCTACTCTGCCTGTTACTGGCAGGATCTTCATGACACTCACTCTCTGGGCCCTGGCTACTACTGGGTGGGGAGCGGAGGAAGATCACTCTGCCGGGGAAAGCAAGGCGTTAGGCAGACAGGCAGCTGACTGTGACTTTAGCCAAGGCAGAACATGCGAGTGGGAGCGGAATGGGAAAACTGAAGAACTAGTCCCTCCGCTCCGACCAGCACATGATCACGGGTAATAGAAAAAATACACCCCCTGAGCTAGTAGGAACGGCGGAGTGGGGGTTTGTATTTCAGAATTTTTTTTTCTAATTCTGCACCAACTGTCTTTTGAAATTCCCCGGGCCCCTGTTCAAATCCAATCTGGGGACAAAACTGGGGACAGACTTGATCCGGGAACAGTGTCTTCAGTCCGGGGACTGTCCCTGGAAACCAGGGAAGTCTGCTCACCTTACTGTAGTGACAGTGTGCATTACAGACATTTATATAAAGTCATAATTGCTATTGTTAATATTGTGATATTTGATATTTTACGATAAAGATATATGGTGGCAGTGATTAATTTGGGGTATGAAGTCATAATTGTTAATGTTAACATTTGATATTTATGAAAAAATATCTGGTGGCTGTTGATTTGGGACTTATAGGGTTAATTGCTTTGTTAAAGTGGTTGTAAACCCTTACAGACCACTTTGACCTACAGGTAAGCCTAGATTAAGGCTTACCTGTAGGTGCAAGAAATATCTCCTTAACCTACATGGTTAAGGTGATATTTGCAAGAAAGACGGCACCGATGTCTCTTCGCACTCTTCCATGTCACGCATAGATATGATACTAACCTTGAATATCTTACTCCCTCTGTTAACAGACTCAGGTTACCACACTAGGTCTCTATCTGACCATGCTCCATGCTGGGCCTCCCTGACACTATCCCCATCGACAGGGCCTAGGTTGTTGCGCCTTCATCCCTTCTGGATATCGGCATTGGGGGATCAGGATGACATACATGGAGAATGGCAATATTTCTTTAACACTAACAGAGACACCGCTACTGCGGGTATGGTCTGCGAATCATTCAAACTACATGTCCGGGCCCTACTGACAACACGTATTAATAGACTAAAAACCTCCTTACGAATGCTCCTTCAAAAGGCCACCGAGAAACTAGACGAGACTACAAATGACTTTAGCATAGACCCTACGCCCGATAAAGCATCAGCACTTAAATTTCACACCCGGATATTAGACTAATTACACTTTGAAAGGGCTAAACAAAAATTATTTTTCTCAAAGCAAAGAGTATTCGAACAAGGTGAATGGGCGGGTAAATTGTTAGCGTACTTGGCTAAACAAGATGCTAGACCTCCCGCTGTTGTCTCCCTAATGTCTACGGGGGATGTGCTACTGACTGATCCTAAGTCGGTGGCGGATACATTTCGGGCGTACTATGCAGACCTGTACTCATCTAAAGTGCAGGTTACTGTGCAGGAAACCCGGACCTTTTTGCAGGATGTCCCCTTTCCTCAGATCTCGGAGTCGCAGATGGAGGCCCTTGAGGCCCCTCTCACTGTGGACGAGATTGCGGCGGCTGTGGCATCCCTGGCGCCTGCTAAGGCTCCCGTGCTGGATGGCCTGCCACTAGACTTTTATGCAGCTTATTCAGAGGTATTGGTGCCTGAGTTACTGAGGTTATATAATCACATTTTTGAATCTGAGTCCCTTCCCCATTCACTTAGGCAAGCGGTGATTATAGTACTTCCCAAGCCGGGTAAGGACCCCCTTTACCCCGAGTCTTATCGCCCAATCTCTTTGCTCCAGGCCGATATCAAGATCTTGGCAAAGATTCTGGCTATTCGCCTGAACCAAATCATTTTATCCCTAATATACCCGGACCAGACGGGATTCATGCCGGGGAAAAACACGGCCATGAATCTACGTCGCCTGTACATGAATGTTTCGGCAGTGCATGGGGAGATGGGGAATAGGGCAGTGGTGACACTAGACGCCGCCAAGGCGTTCGACTCCGTGGAGTGGGGGTACCTGTGGGAGTGTTTGAGGGGGTTTGGGTTTGGACCCAATTTTATAAAGTGGGTTAAGCTACTTTACTATCTACCTGAGGCCAGTGTGTCGGTGAATGGGAGAACGTCGGACCCATTTCCCCTTGAACGGGGGACTAGACAGGGGTGTCTGCTTTCCCCACTCCTTTATGCATTGGCGGTGGAACCACTCGCCATCTCCCTCAGGAACAATCCAGAGATACAGGGCCTTAGAATGGAGAACTTGGTGGAAACAGTGAGTTTATATGCTGACGACATGCTCCTGTACCTGGAGGATACAGGTCCGTCACTGCAGGCTGCCCTCCAGACAATTGAAAATTTTGGAAAACATTCGGGATTGCGAATGAACTGGTCAAAGTCACAAATTCTGCCTCTAGATGTATCACCGCCCACTAGCCAGTCAGCAAGCCTCCCCTTGCAGAGAGTGGCATGTATTCAATACCTGGGATTACAAATAACTAGGGATCCCACGGAATTTTTAGATAATAACATAGAACCGCTCTTCTTATACCTAAAATCACACATACAGATATGGGCACGCCTTCCATTGGGGATCATGGGTAGGATCAACCTTATTAAAATGATCATAATGCCAAAGTTTTTATATGTGTTCTGGAACTCACCAGTACTCATCCCCCTCAAAGTATTTAAAACAATCGACAAACTTATCAATTCATTTGTGTGGGGCTCGTGTAGGCACAAATTGGCTTGGAATACTCTTAAAAACCCTACCTCATCAGGAGGGGCAGCCCTTCCCGACTTTCACTCATACTACATAGCCGCACAATTATCTCACTTCTATTACATCCACAACACAGATAGCGCCAAATACCAGGCTCTTGTTTGTAACAAACCCAATAAGGATACCTACACCCCCCTACAGGTTTTGTTCAGGGGTAGAACTGGTGGGAGGGGAACAGTGGGCCGAGGACCCTTACTGATACAACATCGTGTTTGGAAGATAGCGTTAAAACTAATTGGAGCTAATTTTTTTCACTCTCATACTCCTCTGTGGCACAACCCACAAATGAGAGAATTACTTTCGATCCCGGTGTTGCTGGATGGGCTGCAAAGGGGATCATTTTTCTACATCAGGTGATTACCCCATCGGGAGTAAGAGACTTTAAATCTTTGAGTGCTGAGTTTCAGCTGCCTCCACGCATGTTATTTAATTATAGACAACTGAAACATGCCCTACAAGCACAATTTGCAAACGGTTTCCCAAATCCACAAGTACTGTCCCTGGTAGATGTGATAACGGGTGTGGACTCGGCTAAACTGATATCAACTTTGTATTTAGCCCTTCGGCCACGTTCGGTTGCGGGCATAATCGATACAGCGAAAATTAGATGGGAAGAGGATATAGGCCCAGTAGAGGATGCTGATTGAGACGACGTCTTGGAAAACGTCAAAAAGGTTTCCCCTAGGCTCCCGGAGCGTATGACGCAGCTATATATAATCTACAAATCCTACCTCACACCAGCTAGAATAGCTAAGTTCTCCCAAAAACAGAACACTCAATGTCCATGGTGTACAAGCTTATCAAGTTACTTTTTTCACCTTATATGGTCCTGTCCGGGTATCCAGAGTTACTGGACTCAAATTATTAAATTCTTGCATGATGATATGGGCTCCCCTGTTCAGGTAGAGCCAAGGTTATGTGTACTGGGGCTGCTTCCAGATATTACCATGGACAAATTTACAGCTACTTTTCTGTATGAAACACTCTTTTGTGCCAGAAAACTAATAGCAAGACATTGGATGAGGGTCGTCCCTCCTACTTTTCAGGATTGGATTAAAATGGTAAATCTGTCCATACCCTACAAAAAGGTTATATATAAACACAGGGGGTGTCCTGATAAGTACAATAAGGTCTGGGATAAGTGGCTTAATAATACTAACACATGTGACGTATAGATATATGTACAATAAGAGTTTTGGTTTTGGGTACTGTCCTTAGGTCTACATAATTATGAAAATATACCACAAGAAGGGAAGACGCAGAAAGTTTTGTGCTCTACTAGTGTGTTATGATTACCATTACAAAATGTGCCAGAGTTTTTAGTTTTTAGCTTATTTTACATAGTTTGTAAATGCATATGTATACCACACATGTACACAGGAGATATGTATATTGCATGAAATGCTTGTATGCTTCTTTACATATATTTTTTTCCTGAATAAACATGTTTCTTTTGAAGAAAAAAAAAAAAATTGTTTAGTTAAATTCATTGCATCCGTTACATTCCTTTTCGGCATTCTTTTCGTTTCGTATTCAAATTCAAAATAATTCTACTGCATTCGAAAAAATCTACCGCATTAGAAAAAAAATCTACCAAATTCGAAAAAAAATTATCAAATTCAAAATAATTCTACCGCATTCGAAAAAATTTGACCGAATTTGAAAAAGTAAACAATATATAGCCATTTTCCAAAATTCGAAATTCGTATAGAATGAAATCGAATTTGAATAAAAAAGATTAGAATAGAATCGAAAATACTAGAAAAGAATAGCATAGAAAAACAATAGTACAGAACAGAAAAAAATATTATATAAATATATCTATATATCTATATAACAGTGGAACCTTGGATTACGAGCATTATCCATAATCCAAAGTACTCACATATCAAAGGGAGTTTCTCCATTAAAGTCAATGGAAACAAAAATAATTTGTAATTTGTTGACTTCAATGACATGCAATACCGCATGCGGTCAGAGGCGGGGGGCGCTGAAGAGCCTCAGAAAAGACTTTCCGAGATTTGCCGAAGTCAGCCAAACTGTCCTCAGGGCCTTTCCATGCATTTCTGAACGCCGACGATCGGCTGCAATCGGCGCCGTTCGGCTCCAGCGCCCATACCTCAGGCCAAAAGCGGTACTGCACACTGCTTTGACCTGAATCCTGCTTGTTTTGTGAGACAACACTCGCAAACCGAGTTAGGATTTTTAGAAATACAGTGCTCGTAGGATGCAAAACATCTTCTGAAATTCGAATTTCGTATAGAATGAAATCGAATTCCAATACAAAAGATTAGAGTAGAAAATAATAGAAAGGAATGGCATAGAAAAATAATAGAACAGAATAGAAAAAATATAATATATTCCATTCTAATCTTTTGTATTGGAATTCAAATTAATTTTGTACCAAATTTGAATTTTGGAAGATGGTTTTATATATATATATATATATATATATATATATATATATATATATATATATTAATATATATATATATATATATATATATATATATATATATATATATATATATATATATATATATACATATTTTTGTATAGAATGAATTCGAATTTGAATAGAAAAGATTAGAATAGAATAGAAAATAATGGAAAAGAATAGCATAAAAAAACAATAGAACAGAATAAAAAAATATTTATATTTATATATAAATAAATATATATTTATATATAATATTTTTTTTACTCTGTTCTATTGTTTTTCTATGCTATTCTTTTCTATTCTTTTTCTTTTCTATTCTATTGTAATCTTTTCTATTCGAATTCATATTCATTCTATATGAAATTCGAATTTCGAAAGATGGCTTCAGAAGTTCGATTTTTCGTATAGAATGAATTTGAATTAGAATAGAAAAAATTACAATAGAAAAGAATAGACTAGAAAAACAATAGGACAAAATAGAATAAAATATAATATATGTTATATTTTTTTCTATTCTGTTCTATTGTTTTTTCTATTTCTAAAATTTGAATAGAAAAGATTAGACTATGATAGAAAATAATAAAAAGAATAGCATAGAAAAACAGTAGAATGGAATAGAAAAAATATAATATATATTATATTTTATTATATTCTGTTCTATTGTTTTTCTATGCTATTCCTTTCTATTACTTTGTATTCTAATCTTTTCTTTTCAAATTTGATTTTAATCTATACTAAATTCAAATTTTGGAAGATGTTATATATATATACAGTGGGAAAGGAAAGTATTCAGACCCCCTTACATTTTTCACTCTTTTTCCTCATGAATGTACATACAGCACCCCATATTGACAGAAAAACACAGAATTGTTGACATTTTTGCAGATTTATTAAAAAAGAAAAACTGAAATATCACATGGTCCTAAGTATTCAGACTCTTTGCTCACTATTTAGTAGAAGCACCCTTTTGATCTAATATAGCCATGAATCTTTTTGGTAAAGATGCAACAAGTTTTTCACACCTGGATTTGGGGATCCTCTGCCATTCCTCCTTGCAGATCCTCTCCAGTTCTGTTAGGTTGGATGGTAAACATTGGTGGACAGCCATTTTTAGGTCTCTCCAGAGATGCTCAATTGGGTTTAAGTCAGGGCTCTGGCTGGGCCATTCAAGAACAGCCACGGAGTTGTTGTGAAGCCACTCCTTCGTTATTTTAGCTGTGTGCTTAGGGTCATTGTCTTGTTGGAAGGTAAACCTTCAGCCCAGTCTGAGGTCCTGAGCACTCTGGAGAAGGTTTTCGTCCAGGATATCCCTGTACTTGGCCGCATTCATCTTTCCTTCGATTGCAACCAGTTGTCCTGTGCTTGCAGCTGAAAACCTCAGAATTAAGGCCAAAAAGTTCTATCTTGGTCTCATCGGACCAGAGAATCTTATTTCTCACCATGCGGGCTTTCATGTGTCTTCCCCCGAGGAGAGGGTTCCATTGGGCCACTCTGCCATAAAGCCCCGACTGGTGGAGGGCTGCAGTGATGGTTGACTCTGGAGCTCAACCACAGTGATCTTTGGGTTCTTCTTTACCTCTCTCACCAAGGCTCTTCTCCCTCAGTTTGGCCAGACGGTCATCTCTAGGAAGGGTTCTGGTCGTCCCAAAAGTCTTCCATTTAAGGATTATGGAGGCCACTGTGCTATTAGGAACCTTAAGTGCAGCCGAAATTTTTTGTAACCTTGGCCAGATCTTTGCCTTGCCACAATTCTGTCTCTGAGCTCTTCAGGCAGTTCCTTTGACCTCATGATTCTCATTTGCTCTGACATGCACTGTGAGCTGTAAGGTCTTATATAGACAGGTGTGTGGCTTTCCTAATCAAGTCCAATCCGTATAACCAAACACAGCTGGACTCAAATGAAGGTGTAGAGCCATCTCAAGGATGATCAGAAGAAATGGACAGCACCTGAGTTAAATATGAGTGTCACAGCAAAGGGTCTGAATACTTAGGACCATGTGATATTTCAGTTTTTCTTTTTTAATAAATCTGCAAAAATGTCAACAATTCTGTGTTTTTCTGTCAATATGCGGTGCTGTGTGTACATTAATGAGGAAAAAAATGAACTTAAAAGATTTTAGCAAATGGATTCAATATAACAAAGAGTGAAAAATTTAAGGGGGTCTGAATACTTTCCGTCCCTACTGTGTGTGTGTGTATATATATATATATATATATATATATATATATATTTATGCTGTTCTATTGTTTTTTTATGCTAATCTTTTCTATTCGAATTCTCAATAATTCTATACGAAGAGTGATCTTCCGAAATTCGAATTTCGTATAGAATGAATTTGCATTCGAATAGAAAAGATTAAAATAAAGTAGAAAATAATAGAATAGCATAGAAAAAATATTTTATATATATATATATATATATATATATATATATATATATATATATATATATATATATATATATATATATATATATATATATATATATATATATATATATATATATAACCATCTTCTGAAGTTGGAATTTTGTATAGAATGGATTTGAATAGAGAATATTAGAAAAGAATGGAAAATAATAGAAAAGAATAGCATAGAAAAACAATAGCGCAGAACGGAAAAAATATAATATTTTATTCTATTCTGTTCTATTGTTTTTCTAGTCTATTCTTTTCTATTATTTTCTAATCTATTCCAATTCTATTTCATTCTATATGAAGTTAGAACTTCGTAAGATGATTTTATATATATATATATATATATATATATATATATATATATATATATAATATTTATATATATAACCATTTTCCGAAATTCGAATTTCGTATAGAATGATTTTGAATTTGAATAGAAAAGATTAGAATAGAATAGAAAAGAATAGAATAGAAAAACAATAGCACAGAATAGAATAAAATATATTATTTTTTTTAGTTTATTCTTTTCTATTATTTTCTATTCTATTCTAATCTTTTCTATTTGAATTCCATTTCATTCTATACGAAATTCGAATTTTGGAAGGTGTTTCATATATATATATATATATATATATATATATATATATATATATATATAAAATATATTTTTCTATTCTGTTCTATTGTTTTTCTAGTCCATTCTTTTCTATTCAAGTCTTTTCTATTCAAATTCAAATTCATTCTATACGAAATCAGAACTTCAGAAGCCATCTTTCGAAATTCGAATTTTGTATAGAATAAATTTGAATTTGAACAGAAAAGATTAGAATAGAATAGAAAATAATAGAAAAGAATAGCATAGAAAAACAATAGAACAGAATTAAAAAAAAAAATATATATATATACAATATTTTTTTTAGTCTGTTCTATTGTTTTTCTATGCTATTCTTTTCTATTCTTTTCTTTTCTATTCTATTGTAATCTTTTCTATTCAAATTCAAATTCATTCTATATGAAATTCGAATTTCGGAAGATGGCTTCCGAAGTTCGAATTTCGTATAGAATGAATTGGAATTAGAATAGATTACAATAGAAAAGAATAGACTAGAAAAACAATAGAACAGAATAGAAAAAAATATTTTATATATATATATATATATATATATATATATATATATATATATATATATATATATATATATATGTTATATTTTATTCTATTCTGTTCTATTGTTTTTCTAGTTTATTCTTTTCTATTATTTTCTGTTCTAATCTTTTCCATTCTAATTTGATTTCATTCTATATGAAATTCGAATCTTGGAAAATGGTTATATATAGTTTACTTTTTCGAATTTGATCAAATTATTCAAATTTGATCGACTTTTTTCAAATTCGGTCAAAATTTTTTCGAATTCGAAACTAATATATTCTAATCTTTTCTATTCAAATTCGATTGCATTCCATAAGACATTCGAATTTCGTATAGAATGAATTCAAATTCGATTAGAAAAGATTAGAATAGAATAGAAAAGAAGAGAAAAGAAAAACAATAGAACAGAATAGAATAAAATAAATTATATATTATATTTTATTCTATTCTGTTCTATTGTTTTTCTAGTCTTTTCTATTTTAGTTTCCATTGTTTTGAATTATAGTTCAATCTATTCTCGAATTTTAATTTATACTACTCGGAATTTGAATTTCGGAAGACGGTCATGTTCTACTTTATTACATTCTATTGAATTCTATTCTATTCTTTACTATTCTTTTTTTTATTCTTTTGCTTTATTGTTTTATATTCTATTATAATGTATTTTTTAGAAAATAGATTTCTATTTTTTCGAATTTGCTTTCGAATTTGATTCAAATTTGTTTCCGAATTCGATTTGATGCGAATTTCGTTTGCTTTTTTCGATTTGAGTCATTATTTCAGATTCGTTTAAATCAATTACTTTTGTAATTCGGAAATTAGGATGTATACGAATTTCCGAATAATGAAAAATTCATCCGAATTTCGATTCGGAACGAAACGAAATGCACATGTCTACTGATCACTGTATAAATGACAACGGTCCCAAAATAGTGTCAAAAGTGTCCGATGTGTCCGCTATAATGTCACAGTCACGATAAAAATCGCAGATCACCGCCAATACTAATAAAGAAAAATTAAAATGCCATAAATCTATCCCCTATTTTGTGGATGCTATAACTTTTGCGCAAACCAATCAATATACGCTTATTGCGTTTTTTTTTTACCAAAAATAGTAGAAGAATACGTATCAGTCTAAACTGAGAAAGAAATTCGTTTTTTTATATATTTTTTGGGGATATTTATTATAGCAAAAAGTAAAAAATATTGCTTTTTTTTGTTTATAGCACAAAAAATAAAAACCGTAGAGGACCACCAAAAGAAACGCTTGTGGGGAAAAAAAGGATGTCAATTTTGTTTGGGTGCAATGTCCCACAACCGCACAAGTATCAGTTAAAGCGACACAGTGCCGTATCGCAAAAAGTGCTCTGGTCAGAAAAGGGGTAAAATCCTTCCGGGGCTGAAGTGGTTAAAATGCTTGTGATACATGATACAATACCATTCACTATTTTGTGAGCTCTTGTGTTCTACACCAGAACAGTGCTAACAGTTGAGGTGTGTTGACATCCATTGCAATAACAAGCACATTAACACACATTACTGCAATGCACTGGAACAGAGAAGTGTAAATAGGCTATCGGGGCCTATTTAGATACCTCTGTTTGGATGTGTTAGTACTACACACATTAAGACACGTCGCACATGACTGACACAAGTGTGTTGAAGCGCACAACAATTTACACAATGTTACAGGTGAATTTTTGGTGTTACATGTCAGCAAAGGTAAAAAGGACATAATCATTTTCTTTGCTCTTCTTTTACAGATCACGACTTCCAAAATGTTTCCAAAATTCTCATTTCTCCTGATATTTGCAATTGTTTTGAGTCTCACCCATAAGTCCTTATGTCAAGACTGGGCAACATTTAAGAAGAAGCACCTGACGGACACTTGGGATGTTGACTGTGATAATCTCATGCCAACAAGCTTGTTCGACTGCAAGGACAAGAACACTTTTATCTATTCACTTCCTGGGCCAGTGAAGGCCCTTTGTAGAGGAGTTATATTCTCCGCAGATGTGTTAAGTAATTCAGAGTTTTATCTCGCTGAATGCAATGTAAAACCCAGAAAGCCTTGCAAGTATAAATTAAAGAAATCAAGTAATAGAATTTGTATACGTTGTGAGCATGAACTACCAGTACATTTTGCTGGAGTCGGAATTTGCCCATAATAAGTTTGACAACAGGGACGTGATAAGCAGCTGCAAGAAAATATGTTGGGGTGAATTTACTAAAGACAAAAACTGTGTGCTTTGGAAGGGCAGTTGCACTAATTTTCCCCAGAGCTTAGTAAGAAAATTCCATCTCTGGTCTCACTGGTCGCTGTAGCGGCTCTGCCATCTTCCACTCTGGTCATACAGTGACCATGCTTCCTGGATCTGTGCCCAGCCTTTCCCCTCCCTGATGTAGCCCAGCTTTGGTTATGGTCACCGCTCCCAGCTGTTTGAAAGTGATTTCAGGCTTCCCATTTTTGGTCTGCAGCTCCCTCTGTCCACAGCCCTCACGGAAGTGGGACAGCCATTTCTCCACCACCTTTGGCTCCATTGCTGGCACTATCACAGTGAGTTTGGCCATTCTGAAGATTTTTCCCATTTGTACTGTGCATTGGTTACGTGTTTCATCAGCAATAAACTGTTTTAAATTTCACATGGATTCCATCTCCAATAGATTCTTTGCCACCTCCTGGATCTGCGCTTCCCAATTCTGTTTTTTTCCCCAGAGATTAGTGAATGAGGTGAAGCTCTGCTGATTACCATCATCCAATCATGTGCAAGCAAAAATAGTTTTTCCTTTTCATTTTTCTTGCACCCGATCGGGTATTCATTAGGAAGTTTCAGCACATTCACTAAGTTCTAGGGAAAATGAGTGCAACTGCACTTCCAATGTTCACAGTCTAGTTGCCTTTAGTAAATCCACCCCATTATTTCTGAGCAGAGGCCAAATCTATGGCAACAAAAAAACTTTACCTAGTGACTCATTTTATATTAATTGAAGATAATCTTTCTTTCATTTCCTGAAATATTGTAATCAAAACTAAATACATATCAGCTATGTATTACACACAGCAGCAAAAGTTAAAATAGTTTTAAACGTAAAATATGTTTTACCTTAAAGTGGAAGTAAACTTCCATCACTAAATTTTACTGATAGGTAAGCCTACAATAAGCCTTACCTATAAGTAGTGTAAATATCTTCTAAATGTGCATCGTTTAGGAGATATTTACTGTACATGCAGTCAGTGACATCACTGGCCCATGCGCTCTGAAGGAATGGCCACTAATGCTGTTCCTTCAGAGCCCTGTGCTGTGAACAGCGGCTCCCATGTGCATGCATAGGAGTGACATCATCGTGGCTCCGGCCAGTCACAGAGTTGGAGTTCAAGGGCTTGAGCCACGATGACGTCACTCCTACACATGCAAGCCAGAGCCTCCATTTATGGCACAGGACCCTGAAGGAATAGCACGAGTATGCCGTTCCTTCAGAGCATATTGGTGGGTGATGTCACTGGCTGCATCCAAAGTAACATCTCCTAAACGATGCACGTTTAGGAGATAGTTACAGTACCTACAGGTAAGGCTTATTGTAGGCTTACCTATAGGTAAAAATCATGCATGGGAGTTTACTTCCACTTTAACACTGGCTTTATAAACCAACCATCAGTAGCAAATGTAGGGATGAGGAGAGCAGGTTGACATATTAAAGTAAAAATCTTACCTATAGTGGTTGAAAGTAGTTGTAAATAAGATAGCCTGCAAGGTCTTGTAAATGGCCAGGATAGCACAGTATCCACATGAGGCACCGGATCTCGCTCCCCCACACATGAGCAGCAAGGAGCAATGGTAATGTGAGCTTCTTAAGCTCCACCGTTAAAAAGCGTCGACCCTCTGAGTCCCTGACATGCGGCGGCACCCCGCCCTGTGGGAGGCAGGATGACGTCACATGTCGAAGGCCCGCTGACACATGGGAGATAGGCAGATGTGTGCATGCAGACATATGTGGGCGGAAGTCGGGATAGGATGATGAGAGAGATGCTCGGATCCGCCCGTAGGAAAAAGGTGGAAACATCCATTTCATGTCATATGCCTAAAGAAGCCACCCACCATAAAAAGTTAATAGATGGTCGGCCCATGCATAAGGTGGCAGCCAACCACACCAGGTCCAAAGACGGGCGGCCCCCAGTGGACCGTACGAGAACAGCACCCAGCTATCACAATATTACACAAGAGTATAGAGAAATATTGTGGGTATTAACAACCAAATGGCTAAAAAAAGGGTACATAAACCAGACAACTCAACCGGACAGCTCAAAATAGCAAGAAATACCTAGAACCTGAACATTAAATACGAGAATGTCATAATGCAATTCGGAATAAACAGGATTCGTTATACAGCATTCAGTTATATGAATATGTACTCAGGTATACATGTCCATAAAGGGCATTATATGGCTATCTTAATAGGTCCTAGATATGTTTTATTTTTCCATATCCCCTGATACAAACCCCTCTAGGAAGGGTTTGAAGCTGAGTCATTTAAACCCCGGGGAAAAGTTCCATTTGAGTTTATGCTGTAATAAAATCTTATTCCAATCCCCCCCTCTTTTATTGGGATGAATTCGGTCTAAGGCCAAAAAAGGTGATCTTGGGAAAGATACGTCCATGTACCGATGCAGTGTGCCTATCTAAGGAGAGGTCAGGGTCGCACGTCTTCATGCTCAGTACATTCTTCAAAATTCCTGTTTTGTTTTTCTAACATAAAAACATCCGCATTCACATGTCAATAGGTATACGATGCCTATGGTTTTATAACTGGCACAGTGACATTGATGAAATGTACTACCATTGGGTAATCTGATGTTTTTGTTGGTATTTATGAATTGGCAGTAGGAGCAACCTCCACAGTTGAAAGTACCCAAATGTTTGGAAGGGTCTTTTCTTTCTGTTCCTTTGAATTCACTTTGGACTTATTTGTTGCCGACAGATCTAGTATGTCAATACGTAAGTCTAGGTGGGTCAGAGACAAATGAACTCACTAAGGTATCTGAATTCAGTAAGTGCAAATAATGTTTAATGTTTTGAAGTTGTGTGTGCTGATTAGAGAATCGAGTAATGATTCTGACATGAATAATCATAAAATTGTATCTATTTATATGTTACATTAAATCACAAATCCTTATAAAATATTGCTTGTATGTTATATACTATATTCAATAAACATACGTAAAATGTGATTGTGCCCTAATGTGTCAATATTCCATCAATTAGATTAATTACAACAATTACTTTTACAACAATGTGCAAAAAACGTAATTAAAAAAATGTATAAAAATCTCCAGAGTCAATGAATACATTTTCCAAATTACCCTGTTGGGTGAAAAATCCCAAATTACCAGTGCTACAGAGGGCAAAATAATATGCATATAACAAATGTATGAATCATCAATTTTCTAAAATAAAATTTTAAGATAACTCCACTGGGTGATGAGTCCAAATCACCAGTGCTACAAAGAACTCAGCAAATGTGCAAATAAGCAATTAACCACTTACAGACCGGCTCATGTACATATATGTCGGCAGTTTGAAGATGGATATCTCGGTAACGGCAGCAGCTGCTGCCACAACCAAAGTATCCATCTTAGAGCCGGCTGTTCTGTTTACGATAATGGTGGCCTTTGCGAAGGATTCACCGCAAGATCACCATTATCGGCGGCGGGAGAGGTGGCACCCCCCTCCCACCGATCACCCGTGCCCTCCGCCGCTACTGATGGTTCCGGTGATCGATATCTTTCACATCTGTGGTATGGAGATGAGTGAGGGGAAGATGGCCCCCACCCGTCTCCATAGCATAGGAGGGCAGAAGCGACGTCAAAACGTCACTTCCGCCCATACGTCTTAAAGGCACATTTTTCTGTTGTCATTTTTTCAAATGACAATTTTTTTTTTTTTGCATTGTAGTCCAAATATGAGATCTGAGGACTTTTTGACCCCAGATCTCATATTTAAGAGGTCCTGTCATGCTTTTTTTCTATTACAAGGGATGTTTACATTCCTTGTAATAGGAAATAAGTGACCAAATTTTTATTTTTTTTTAAAAACAGTGAAAAAATAAATAAAATCAAGTAAAATAAATAAGAAAAATAAACATTTTTAAAGCGCCCCGTCCCGACGAGCTCAAGCACAGAAGCCACACATGTGAAGTAAAATAAATGGAGCAATTTCATACAGCAATAAAATAAAAATACATAATTTCTAAAGTGACCCTACTGAGTGGTGAATCCAAAAATTGTGCAAATGAGCAAATTAAAGAAAAACACATTTTATATGTCAATAAATACAATGACCAATAGAGTAGCAATATACAATCAATTTTAGTGCTTAAATTCATGAAATCAGGTGTCCATAAATAAGTGAACTAAAGTCCAGTGATGATAAAGTGCATATAAGATAAGCTTGTTGTGTGACGCAATCACACTCCCATACACCATCTGAAATCCACACAGTGTACTCCAGCAGCTCACCTCACATTTAGACCATACAGGTCTAACAGCACTTGGTAGCAAGTAATTCCTCACTGTGGCTTACTGTATATTCTTCCTTTCTCCAGTCAGCAGTGCCAATATGTAATGAAAATAATCCTCATAGTGTAGTATTTTTATAAAAAGATTTTATTAAAAAGCAGTAACTCACATATAACAAACAATATTCGGCATGGATAAATCTCCAGAGCACATCAATACACAAATCTTCTAGTCCCGGCTGTGACCAAAAGTTATGTAATCCGGTTCCTCCCAATGTGTTGCGTCACAACACACGTGACTTCATCAGGGGTGGAGTCGGTGGGTGACAGTCCTCTATTTGTAGCCATACATTGTTCCCATGGTTACTAATTTGTTAATCAACGTCACTACACATTAGTGGTTGCCCTTGCTTTCACTAACTCGATTTGGTTTGCTTAATCCGAGGTATTATGGGTGCCGCAGGGTTATATCCAGCATATGGGGCAACTTTTAAAAAAACTAAAGTAACGATCTTATGTGCTTTATACTTGTACTACTGCGTGCTTTATATACTTAATACATAGTCCACAAACTATATACTTCTAGTGTTGTGGAGTATCACAAAATACTATTAAATCAGATCAATGAATGTGAATAAATTTGAGTTAAGTTGATTACAAAATGTAATCCACAAGATATATATATATATATATATATATATATATATATATATATATATATATATATATATATATATATATATATAAACCCGTCCATATTCGCACCATCTAGTGGTTGATTCGTTACCAGGTATAGCCATATATCTCTGAAACGTGATACCCAATCTGTATATTGTTAGTATTATATACATTTCCTGGTTTACTTTCACATATACAAAAAAAAAATTATTACCAACTACAATGATAAAATATAAGACGCTAGACAAGAAAATTACAAATAAAACAAGTAAAGGCTTTCTAGAAATCAATTAAGAAGATTTTAAATTAATTTTGGGTATAATGAGATAATAATAATAATAATAAAATAATAAGCCCCCCTACACAAAATTATATATATATATATATATATATATATATATATATATATATATATATATACACACACACACAGTATCTCACAAAAGTGAGTACACCCCTCACATTTTTGTAAATGTTTTATAATATCTTTTCATGTGACAACAATGAAGATTAGTGAGTGTACAGCTTGTATAATAGTGTAAATTTGCTGTCCCCTAAAAATAGCTCCACACATAGCCATTAATATCTAATCCGCTGGCAACAAAAGTGACTAAACCCTAGGTGAAAATGTCCAAATTGGGCCCAAAGTGTCAATATTCTGATTGGCCACCATTATTTTCCAGCACTGCCTTAACCCCTTGGGCATGGAGTTCACCAGAGCTTCACAGGTTGCCACTGGAGTCCGCTTCCACTCCTCCATGACGACATAATGGAGCTGGTGGATGTTAGAGACCTTGTGCTCCTCTACCTTCTGTTTGAGGATGCCACACAGATGCTCAATAGGGTTTAGGTCTGGAGACATGCTTGCCCGGTTCATCACCTTTACCCTCAGCTTCTTTAGCAAGGCAGTGGTCGTCTTGGAGGTGTTTCTGGGGTCATTATCATGTTGGAATACAAAGGGAGGGGATCATGCTCTGCTTCACTATGTCACAGTACATGTTGACATTCATGGTTCCCTCAATGAACTGTAGCTCCCCAGTGCTGGCAGCACTCATGCAGCCAGGACCATGACACTCCCACCACCATGCTTGACTATAGGCAAGACACACTTGTCTTTGTACTCCTCACCTGTTTGCCGCCACACACACTTGACACTATCTGAACCAAATAAGTTTATCTTCGTCTCATCAGACCACAGGATGTGGTTCCAGTAATCCATGTCCTTGGTCTGCTTGTCTTCAGCAAACAGTTTGATGGCTTTCCTGAGCATTATCTTTAGAAGAGGCTTCCTTCTGGGATGACAGCCATGCAGACCAATTTGATGCAGTATACGGCGTATTGTCTGAGCACTGACAGGCTGCCCCCCCCACCCCTTCAACCTCTGCAGCAATGCTGGCAGCACTCATACATCTATTTCCCAAAGACAACCTCTGGATATGACACTGAGCACGTGCACTCAACTTCTTTGGTCGACCATGGCGTGGCCTGTTCTGAGTTGAACTTGTCCTGTTAAACCGCTGTATGGTCTTCTTCACCATGCTGCAGCTCAGTTTCAGGATCCTGGCAATCATTTTATAGCCTAGGCCATCTTTATGTAGAGCAACAATTCTTTTTTTTTGGATCCTCAGAGAGTTCTTTGCCATGAGGTGCCATGTTGAACTTCCAGTGACCAGTATGAGAGAGTAAGAGCGATAGCACCAAATTTAACACATCTGCTCCCCATTCAAACCTTAGACCTTGTAACACTAAAGAGTCACATGACACAGCAGAGGGAAAATGGCTAATTGGACCCATTGTGGACATTTTCACTCAGGGGTGTACTCACTTTTGTTGCCAGCGGTTTAGACATCAATGGCTGTGTGTTGAGTTATTTTGAGGGGCCAGCAAATTTACACTGTTATACAAGCTGTACACTCACTACTTTACATTGTAGCAAAGTGTCATTTCTTCAGTGTTGTCACATGAAAAGATATTTGTATATATTGCCAAAAGTATTGGGATGCCTCTACACGCACATGAACTTTAAAGAGTAACTCCACTCTTGTTGAGAAAAAAATGTTCCCCTCTGGGTGATCCATGTACACAGTACATTACAATGATTTTAACAATGTGATAATGAGTGGGTTAAAAATGGCGCCAAGTGTCTTGTTTTAAAAAATATAGCTTCCCCTTTAAGAAAGTGTAAACACTGAACCGAATAAAAAATTAATTGCTAGCTTCACCATGAGCGCTCATGAGGTAGATGGCAACTCACCAAAGGTGTCTGACCACTTTTTACAGTTCATCAAAATGCGCTTAGGTTAAATGGACCAGAGGAATCCTAGGTATTCATCTCTCCACTGACCAGGGGTGGACTGACCATTAGGACACTTGGGCGCCAACCGAGGGCCCGGTGTTCAGCAGGGGCCCCACAGTGTTGCCAACCACCTGTAGATTTAAACCCTTTTTGGGGCTGCCTTTAAATTCCGTTATGGGCATCGGTGCCCATAAAAAAGATGGCCGCGAGCCGACCATGGAACGGCGCACTATGGCAGAGGTCCAGACAGAGGAGCAGGGGTGAGGACTGAGGATCAGGAGGAGAGTAAAACTGTGGGGAGTGAGAACGGAGGACATCGCTGGGAGCCTGGAGGCGGCGGAGGGTGAAGCTGTGGCATGCAGGGGAGGGACAGAGACTGATGTGTTCTGTCCACTGTCCACCATCACATTACTTCTCCACATCATCAGTGCTGTGTCCTCCTCCTGTGCCCCTTTCACCTCTCCACAGGTCAGGGCAGCACTGTGCTGCCCTGACCTGTGGAGAGGTGAAAGGGGCACAGGAGGAGGACAAAGCACACTGATGATGTGGAGAAGTAATATGATGGTGGACAGAGGAGGAGGCTACTGTGAGGGGGTGAGGAGGACACTATCATGTCTGCAACCTCTGTCCACCTCCTGCAGTATGTCTGCAACCTCTGTACACCTACAGTATGTCTGCAACCTCTGTCCACCTCCTGCAGTATGTCCGCAACCTCTGTCCACCTGCAGTATGTCCGCAACCTCTGTCCACCTGCAGTATGTCCGCAACCTCTGTCCACCCGCAGTATGTCCACAACCTCTGTCCACCTGCAGTATGTCCGCAACCTCTGTCCACCTCCTGCAGTATGTCCGCAACCTCTGTCCACCTGCAGTATGTCCGCAACCTCTGTCCACCCCCTGCAGTATGTCCGCAACCTCTGTCCACCTGCAGTATGTCCGCAACCTCTGTCCACCTGCAGTATGTCCGCAACCTCTGTCCACCTGCAGTATGTCCACAGCCTCTTTCCACCTCCTGTACCATGTCTGCAGCCTTTGTCCACCTCCTGTATCATGTCTGCAGCCTCTGTCCACCTCCTGTATAATGTCCACAGCCTCTCTCCACCTCCTGTATCATGTCTGCAGCCTTTGTCCACCTCCTGTATCATGTTCGCACTTCTCAGCCTCTGTCCACTTCCTGTATCATGTCCACAGCCTCTGACCATCTCTTGTCTTTTATCATGTCTGCAGTCTCTGAGGGGGATCCTAGAAAGGAGTCAAGAGTGGGATATCTGCCGGGATGGGGGTTACGGGAAGAGACAGACGTGTGTGGACTGTGGAGAGGAGACTATAGAATAAAACCAGAGCCGCCAAGCTGCAGCCGTCTGACTGAGCCCTGCATGGTGCACCTAAGAGGTCAGTGACAGTGCCACCAAGCCAGTCTGGGGGGGGTCACTGATGTAAGGAGGGGAGTGAATAAAATAATGTAAGTGGGCGCTGTTATAAAGTTTCCCCCTTATATTAGTAACCCCCCCTTACTTAGTGTATTCACTCTGTGGAAGGTGGCCTCTATTCACCAGAGCCCCCCTCCACATCAGGGTTCCCCCTTACATCATGTTCTGCAGCGCTCCCCTTTACATAAGAGTTCCCTTGCACTATAAGGGGGAATCCTGCAGACTCTGATGTAAGGGGGAACTCTGTGCTGGCTGGGTTACAGTAACCTGATCTTCATGTAAAATGAGAAATATGTTTTTTGACTTTTGTTTAACTTAAACACATTACTAATAGCATTAGCTATGTATTTATAGTTCAAATATTGATATTTGCACTGTTTAGCACTAAAAACAGTTATTTTAAGTACTTTTTTGCAGTGCCAGTAAAGAATATGGATCTGCCAGTAAATGTCATGAATTTTTGTCAGTAAAAAATTGGTGCCGCTTGTAGATTTTGTCGTTCTGCCAGTAAATTTCACTTTGGGGGGTTGGCAACACTGGGGCCCCATGAGACTCCCCCTGTCTGTCCCAATCTCTGCTTATCCCAGAGCCAAGTGCCGGAACAAGTCCCAGCACTGAGCTCCAGTAACTAGGCTGACGGGTTCGCTAGTGTTTCGGGCAGTGAGTCAGGATATCTTCTGTACCTGGGCTCCCTCCCGCAGTGATTCTTCTCTGACTGTAGCAGCTGAGCCGACATCTCTCCCTCCTGAGCCTGAACGCGGCTCACTGAGGATCCTCCTCCTCGGCTCCACTGACAGGAGGGAGAGGAGCCGGGGAGAAGAGATCTTACACTGCAGGAGCCACGCTGATTCTGAGGTCTGTGTATAGTTTGTGGATACAGGAGGGGGTTGGGGGCAGGTATTACATGGAGAAGGGGGGTATAGGAAAAATGTGCTGGGGGGGTCTTTGAGGGAAGAGGACATGTGCTAGTAGGGGGATTTCAAAACCAACCCCCCTTCCCCAAAGCAAAGAGTTGCCACTTTCCCCTCTCTGCCCCCATCCCAGGGGCCCCTCTCTGCCCCCATCCCAAGGGACCCTCTCTGCCCCCATCCCAAGGGACCCTCTCTGCCCCCATCCCAGGGATCCCTCTCTGCCCCCATCCCAGGGATCCCTCTCTGTCCCCATCCCAGGGGCCACTCTCTGCCCCCAACCCAGGGGCCCCTCTCTGCCCCCATCCCAGGGGCACCTCTCTGCTCCCATCCCAGGGATCCCTCTCTGCCCCCATCCCAGGGGCCCCTCTCTGCTTTCATCCCAGGGACCCCTCTCCGCTTTCATCCCAGGGGCCCCTCTCTGCCCCCATCCCAGGGGCCCCTCTCTGCTTCCATACCAGGGATCCCTCTCTGCTTCCATCCTAGGGGTCCAGGGGTGTACACATGTTGCAGCCTCAGCAGAAATATCCCTATCACGCTTGGCATGGTGCTTGCTCTGCAAAGGTTGTACAACCTTATGCAGTACAGCGACCAAGTGGCTAAAGCAGGCTATAAGGAGGCGTTGTATTGCCTCATCACATAACCTGCTTTAACCCCTTGTATCCCACACTGGCATGCTGCTACTGCGTGCATTACACATGGTTGCTGGGTGTTTGCAGAGTGGCCCTATTCACTTGATTGGGTCACGATCACCCACCAAAAGCAAGGGGGGGTATAATTCCTGCGGCAGCATGTGTACCTGTTCAGCTGCTGCCTCTGCAGCTAAAGGGGGTAGAGACCAATGTATGTAATGTGGGCAGTGTGGCAGGGACACAGGGGAGCCCCATGATCTCCTATTGCCCGGGGGCCCCATGAGTTGTCAGTCCGCCCCTGCAACTGAGTGACCCCCTCCACATGTGACTGTGCTATGCCCAGCACTAAGGTGTCTACAGCATGTGCGGGTGGATATATCAGAATCGTGGCGGCGTGCATTCCACGCCTCATTCTGGATATACCAAAAGGATGTCACATAGAAGATCTGGAAGTGACGAGTCCGCGCTTCTATGTACATTTCACCGTACTGGCGTCATCAGGATGTGAGGAACTCCCATTTCCTGTTTGCTTTTATAATGCACAAAGGGGTGATTGGCTAGGCTCCCCAAACATGGAGGTTGGGGACAAAAAAGGAATCTACCTCATTCCCGGATATCATCCACCCATGCCGCACACACCTAAACAATTGCAACTAACAATGATAGCTATAAATTCATAAAAACTCCTATTTAAAAATAATACTAGTTTAACATAGATATCTAATGTAACATATCCCCCATCACAAACATGGTTTCCTAGATTGGGCATACCATGTGTGGTCAAAACGCTCTTTGGCTCCCTCTAGTGGGGGAATTAAAATACCATAAGTTGGATTTCGAAGTAGAAATGGTGATGGTATAAAAGTATAATAGCAAAAAAAAAAATTTTTTTCTTGTTTTGTTTTTTTATGTTCGTTAAAAAAATTATAAATAGTTATTTATGAAAAGGAAGGGAATAAAGGTGGGATCTAACCCTATTTAACCACATAACCACATAGGGTAATGCGGCATGTGGCAAACCAAAAAAGAAGAATATCAAAGTCTGTACCTATTGGAGGGGTCAAGATATGACTAAGGGAGTCCGCCAAATGGAGACCCGGTGGATATATAGGCTCCAGTCTCTATATCTCCGGGGCGTAAACTTAGATATAGATCCCAAATATTTTATTACAGATTATTAAACGAGTTAGGGCCTAATGAAAATGGGGTGGGCTGGGGGAGAACCTCGTGGCTATGTTATATGTTTGTCATTATGTAATCTGGCCTACCATGTATGACAAATCTCACCTCTAATTTCCTCCCTTTTGGTTTGTCACATGTAGCATTCTCCTATGTGGTTAAATGGGGTTAGAGCCCACCTTTATTTCCTTCCTTTTCATAAATAACTATTTTTCATTAAAAAAAAAACAAAAAACTTTTTTTGCTATTGTACCGTAATACCCTCATCATTTCTACTTCGAAATCCAACGCATGGGTGACCTTGTGACAATGACCTCCATGGATATGTCTCAGTAAAACTGTCCTACATGACACAATGGGAATATGATCTACAGGAAAGTCTGGACCTCGAGGAATGGCACTCAATAGCAATGGCGGCCTCTAAATCTCTTATCAACACCTCAATTATTGAAGGGAATTATAAAGTTTTACTAAGGTGGTATATGGTGCCAGCTAGACTGGCCACATTTGTGCGCTACTCTGGAGTGCTTTCGGGGTTGCGGCCAGGTGGGATCGGCGTACCATATCTGGTGGCTATGTCCCAAGGTACGGAGGTTTTGGATTAGGGTCTACAAATTTGTGTACACGTGTACGCTTACCAGAGGTGAGCTAAATATCAGCTTATCTATGGACATCCACTCAGGGGAAACCGACTCCTCAAATCTCCTCACAGGGAAGGGGCAGGCAGGATCTCTCCGTGCGGTGGATTCAATCGACATGCCGGGGGGACCCGTTCTTTTCTGCTCCACCCGAAGGCTCCACCGGAGCCGATATCACCTCGCCCCTTCTCTGTGAGGAGATTTGAGGAGTCGGTTTCCCCTGAGTGGATGTCCATAGATAAGCTGATATTTAGCTTACCTCTGGTAAGCGTACATTTAATAAGGTGGAGGATTCCTCACTGGGTGTTGGTTGTTTAACTTTTATGATCACCATTTGAATCTGCCTTGGCTCCAAGGACTGTTTCTCTTCTGATCATCCTTATTTCATCTCCAGTCACTTTTGTCATTTGGTGTTCAATACTTGATTTCATTTGGGACTTTTTTATTATTTTATTATTTTTCACATTTATTTTTATTGATATCTTGCTTTCATTATATTATCAACATTTTGTATCACTTGATAGATCGATATTCATCACCATTTATATATTCATGTATGTATAAATATTATTAATGGGGGGGCGTGGCCAGGCAGCGCATGTAGCAGGACACACTTCTCCTCAGCTCCGCCGAAAATCCTGGTAATCATCCTCCAGATCACTCATCCAACCCGCTGATACCTCCGATCGGAACCGCACACTATCCGGGCCACAGCAGACCCAACCACCCGACCGATCTACAGCAGAAAAACATGCCAAAACGGGACAAGAATGGTGGCGGCCGGCCCGCAGTACAGGCCCAAGATGGCGCTCTGCCACAGCGATCTCAAAAGGAAAAATATAAGGAAGCAGCCCAGAAACTCCTGTTTGGTAATAAGTCATCAAAAGAAATACCATCACCCACATCTGACCTCAGTGAGGAAGAAGCAAACCAGCTGGAGATGGATAATACTATGCCACTGGAGGATGGCGCTGGATCCCCATCTGACTGGGCCACAGTGAGTACAGTTTCACATCCCTATCAAGGCACTCAGACACCAAATATCCCCCTGGATGGCCCTGAACCCACTCTCAGAGATATCCTTTCTGCAGTGACTATATGCAACAGATCCATCTCAACCCTGACTGATGAAGTGAAAGGTGTTAAAGCTGAAATATCCTATGTGAGACAGGACATGCAAAAGCTGAGAGAGCGCACAGCTGCAGTGGAGAGTAGAGTCAGTGTTATTGAAGATGACTTAGTGCCTATGCAGAGAGATTTAAAGTATAACTGCCATCTTGCTGATCAGCATGCTGCGCGTTTAGATGATTTGGAAAATCGCATGCGCCGCAACAATGTCCGCGCCTTAGGATTCCCAGAAAGGATAGAGGGTAAAGACCCTGTCGCTTTTATCGAACAATGGCTCCTCACTACATTTGGAAAAGAAGCATTCTCTCCGCTATTTGCGGTGGAGAGAGCGCATAGAGTGCCATCTCGTCCACTACCCCCTGGCAATCACCCGCGTGCTTTTCTGTTTAAGCTTTTAAACTACAAGGACAGAGATGTCATTCTTGCTAAAGCCAGAACCATGGGCAGTAAGTTATCCATTGAAAACTCCAAAATCTCCCTGTTTCCGGACTTTTCAGCTGAACTCCAGAAGCAACGAGCAAAGTTTATGGATGTCAAACGAAGATTAAGGGATCTTAACTTGCCATATGCGATGCTATATCCTGCCCGCCTTAGGGTAGTCGCTCTTGGAGAAACCCGCTTCTTTGAACGCCCGGACATGGCGGCCCAATGGCTGGATCGTGAGGATAGGGCCCTTAAAGCTGCTAGACCGCAAAGAGATGTCCCTGCTTAAGAGATAAGTCCTGGATATGCAATGACCTGGCAAGACCAGGTCTATTTTTGTTGAGATAAATCCCTGGGCCATGAAGAGGCCTTAAGATTCAAAATAATTGTTGTCTATGGAGGACAGTTTTTACTCTCACATCCGATGTTCAGGCGGCCGAGGAGAACTGTTTGTTTGTATCACCCTCCTCCCCACAGGATTTTCTTTTCCCCCTTTTTTTTTCTATTTTTTATCCTTTTGATCCCTTTTCTGTCCGCATTTTTGCCTGCAAATAACGAAGCAATACATGCCTACCGTAGCTGTGAAACCCCTATGGAAACTAGCCTACTGGTTGTCTAGGAGTTTTCAAGGCTTTTACCCCCCCCCACACCTGTTGTGTGGGAAAAGTTAACGCTGCAGCCAAGTGGCTGTGTAAACTGTTGACCTTTAGATTCTTGCCATGCAGAGTAACATGCATTAACCCAATAATTTGCTGTCTTCTGTACCTATGTACTAACCTAATAATGTATTTCTCCCTGCCTTGCAATATGATTCCATGTCTACAAATACCTACATGTTCTCTGAAAGGAGAAAACAAACATAATTTGAAGAAAAGGGGCCTATCCCCCCTTCCAGATAACATGTCACGGTATAACCCGGGAGTCTTGTCGAGAATTATGCCGGCCTGGTCAATGATCCTGAAACAAAATGGGGATGACTAAATTGTCCATTGTGACTTGGAATGTCAGAGGACTGGGAAATCCAGTTAAAAGGGGGGCGGTCCTTAGACATCTCAAGTCACTGAATGCGGGGGTAGTCTGCCTACAGGAGACCCATTTCTCTGCAGACCCTCCTCCAAGCCTCTGTCCACGACTGTATACTAACCAGTTTCATGCAACCCACTCCACTTACTCAAGGGGAGCAAGTATACTGTTCAGAAAAGATGTTCAGTTCAACTGCATTAGAAAACGCATTGACCCGGCTGGCAGATATGTCTTTCTTTTATGCTCAATTACAGGCCTCAAATGTATCCTTGCTAGCATCTATATACCCCCACCGTATAACTCAGAGGTTATCCGACACCTAACAGGTTTTATGGCCCAATACCCAGAAGTACCCTTACTGGCAATGGGGGACTACAATAATCTCTTAAATCCTCTCAAAGATAAATTTCCTGTACCTACTGCTGGCACATCTCAGATGAAAAGTGGTACCCCCTTTGCCAGATTACTTGAAGAAACAGGGCTGATAGATGTCTGGAGATCCAAACACCCAAATGATAAAAAATACTCCTGCCACTCAGCTTCACATGACGGGTTATCCAGAATAGATTTGGGCCTTGGGAATGACAAGATGCTACATTTAATAGTGGAATCTGACTATGCAGACAGGCACATATCTGATCACTCGGCACTTTGTGTAACCATTTCATTACCAAGTAGGTACAAACGGCCAATGTGGAAACTTAATCCTTTTTGGCTCTCGTTGTTTGCCGAGCCAGATCCTATAGCCAGAGCACTCACACTGTTTCTGAGAGATAATATTGGCACGGCTGGGCTGGGGCTGGTTTGGGATACAGCGAAAGCCTTTTTGAGAGGACAACTTATCAAAACAATAACACAGATTAAAACTGACACCAAGGCTTGGGAACTATTGATAAGAAATAGAGTCACCGAGACTGAAAACGATTATATTAACAATCCCACAGGAGACAACAAGAGGGTATGGTTGAGTGCACAGACAATGTCTGGACAACTGGCGTTGCAGCTGGCGGAGAACAAACGTTTTTTTCTCCAACAGTCACATTTTGAGAAGGGGGAGACGACTGGTCATATGCTTACAGTACTGGCGCGGTCTCAACAGTCGACCTCTCTCATCTCCGCCATATGTGACGCACAGGGTGCTCTGAAATGCTCTACTCCTGATATCCTGAAGGTCTTTGGTGATTTCTATGCTGATCTCTATACGTCTAAAGTTACGCCCACTGATAGTGCAATAACACGCTTCTTAGATAGCTGTGAACTCCCCAGTCTCTCACTAGAGGATAGGGTCATGCTCAATGCCCCTTTAACTGCAGAAGAACTGGATATTGCCCTATCTCAAACTAAAAACAATAAAGCACCAGGTATAGATGGCCTCCCTGCAGAGATATACAAACGCTATGCAGACTCCATGCTCCCCACACTGCTGAAAGTATACAATGAAGCATTTAAGGAGGGTTCATTGCCAAGCTCAATGAATGAGGCAATCATTATTGTTATATTAAAACCGGGTAAAGATGTGAATTCCCCAGGATCTTACAGACCCATCTCACTACTCACATCTGATATCAAGTTGCTGGCCCGGATGTTAGCAAACAGATTGGCCAAGGTAATTCATAAAATAGTGCATAGAGACCAATCCGGGTTTATCCCCACGAGATCCACGGCCCAAAATATAAGAAGACTATTCCTGAACTTACAGCTCCCAGTGGACAACACAGGCAATAGAGCAATTTTTTCGCTGGACGCAGCTAAGGCTTTCGACAGTGTCGAGTGGCCTTATCTGTGGAAAACATTACAAAATATGGGATTGGGAGATACCTTTATTCGATGGATACAGCTTTTGTATGCTGCGCCCACGGCCAGAATACGGATTAATGGGGAACTTTCAGAACCCTTTCCTTTGTTTAGAGGCACCAGACAGGGGTGCCCACTGTCGCCCCTGCTGTTTGCCTTGGCCCTGGAACCTCTGGGAGCAAAAATCAGAGGAGACTCTAGAATAGCGGGATTCCAAAGAGGTATGAACAAAGATGTAGTGTCCATGTACGCAGATGATACCCTGCTCTACCTAGGAGACACAAAAGACTCATTAGAAACGGTTATGTCCCTCATCAAGGACTTTGGGGAGCTATCGGGCTTCTCCATTAACTGGGACAAGTCAGTGCTGATGCCGCTTGACCCCCTGAACACTCCATTACCACTAGGTGCAGAGATGATACAACAAGTAGGCTCATTCCGCTACCTAGGGATCCAGGTGACCCCTAACCCAGCCACTTATGTTGAACAGAACCTAACACCCTTATTAACCAAATTCCGCGAAAAAAGCAGGGCCTGGTGTAAACTGCCCCTGTCTGTTGTTGGTAGAATTAACCTTATTAAAATGGTCTGGGCACCACAACTGCTTTA
Source organism: Aquarana catesbeiana (assembly GCF_042186555.1). NCBI lineage: Eukaryota > Metazoa > Chordata > Amphibia > Anura > Ranidae > Aquarana > Aquarana catesbeiana. The sequence goes on from NC_133332.1 coordinate 84,814,656, forward strand.
TATTTTTAACAATTCCCCAGTTTGGATACCAAAAAAATGGTTCGATAGATTAGAGACCCAATTCAGAGAGCTCATATGGAGAAAAAAAATAGCGAGGATAAAATTATCAACGTTACAATACGGCAAAGAGGAGGGAGGACTTGCAGTCCCTCATCCTAGGATGTATTATCTCGCCTCCCAACTACAACAACTAGGAGGATGGGGCCTGCTGGACCCGAAAGACCCGATCCGTAAACTTGTGGTGCTGGAAGACAATAATTATACAGCACTGACAGCTTTGGAGGCGGGATTCTTACACTTAGACCCGGAAGCTCCTACAGTTAAATTACTAAACTCACTTTGGGCCTATGTCAAAAAACTAATGGGCATCACGGGCTTTCTGTCCAGCACGCCTCTCTGGCGAAATAGACAACTAAAAGAAATACAAAAACTAAAAGACTTCAAGGGCTGGGAGGACGCAGGCATCAAATATATCTCACAGTTATACCAGGGCAATACTCTCAAATCATTCCAACAGATCCACACAGAGTTTGGAATCCCACATAATAATTTTTATAAATACCTCCAATTGCGTCATGCCTTACAAACCCAGAATAGAAATGTTAGAATCCAACCGACAGAACATCCGATTATACAAGATGTATTTATGGATGAAGTTAAAAAGGGCATGATATCTAGATGTTATAATACACTTATAGCACGAATACAAGACCCCTCTAGACTACCAGCCAGACAGCGGTGGGAGGAAAATATAGGAGCAATAGATGGAGACACCTGGGAGATATGCCTTATGAATGCCCCCTTGGTGTCACTTTCTGCATCACAGAAACTTTCACATCTTTACCTTCTACATAGGGCGTACAGAACCCCTCTTCAACTCTATAAGTGGGGAATTAGAGACTCACCCCTGTGCCCAAAATGTGAACGGGATCATGGAAATCTACTCCACATGATCTGGAAATGCCCCAAGCTATTCAGATATTGGAAGGAAGTGCTGGACACGATTTCAGAAGTATATATGGTACCTCTTGAGAGAACTCCGGTGGTTTGTGTACTGGGGGGAATAGACGAAGAATTTGCACCTCCACCTACACGTATAGCGCTTCTTCGTTTACTATACATAGCAAAGAAATTAATTGCCCAGTGGTGGATTACCCCGCGAGTTCCCACCAGGGGGCAATGGATAGACAGTGTGAATAGGATCCTAATAAGAGAAAAAATAACCTACCAACGTAGAAAGGCTCCACAAAAATTCCTCTCCATATGGCAGGCATGGTTGGACATCCCTGGTTTGGCCCCGCATCAACTAGTTAGGGATAGGTTACTCTTGGGTTGATGTAGACTTGACTACTGTATAGTAACTATGCGCATGCAAGGAAACGTAAAAATTTAAAAAAAAAAAAAAAAAAAAAAAGACACCCCCTGGGGAATATGAAACAGTATGTATGATGAGGTACTACATGGCAAGGCTTTACTCTGTTTTGTTTCTATCCCTTTTTTTTCTGTTTTTCCCTTCTATTATATTCCCTTACTTTAAAAATGAATATAATATTGAACTAAACATAACGAATCAAGTTAAGGTTGTCGGAATTATAATACAGTGAGAGTTGATTCTGATATTGCTGCTGAATGAACAACAGGTTCACTATTTTCATACTCTAATATGATTGGAAATCATTAGAGCGTTCAACATATAAGGGTACTATTATTATAGCTGGTATTTGCTTAAATCTGTACCTTGTATGGAGTCATACTCCCTGCGAAATATATTATATGTTAGACCTAGTATAATTAAAAGACATGGGTAAGACAGGTGATGCTCCTGGTAACATATCATTGGAACAGTCTACAATAATCTAAGGTAGTTGATAACTGCTCCTGTGACATGCTTTATGAGAATCCCGAAATTTGTACATGTTATATACGAGTATCTGTATGCTACCTGTATTTGTTTCTTTATGCAAAATAAAAACCTTTCTGACTAAAAAAAAAATAAATATTATTAATGTCACATTTTTTAGCGCAGTCTTTTTGAATATTTTTGTCTATATATGTGCACGCCTCACTTTAGGACTGCAGCTCTAATTGTACAGAATCTAGTTAGCAGTATATTACTGTTTTGAGAAGCGCGGTAATTTTTGGTGTTTATTGTGTACACGTGTAGCTGCCATCTACCTCATGAGCACTCGTGGTGAAGCTTTTATTTGAAGGAACATCAAACCAGAAGATTTAATTTATTTATGGTGTTGGGACTGTCACTTTAAATAATATTGAATGTACAAAACATTTAACAAGTCCTTGAAAACAGCATCCATGACATTGTTATACATTAGCAGTACAGAGAATGTTGTTACAATCTGGGTCATAGAAAATGGAGTTGCAGGGTATGATAAGCATAAATGAATCGAAAAGAGTATAAACACTAAAAAGAGTATAAACGCTATATGAAGAAACAATATTAATGCATCCTGGGGTGAGACATCCTAATTGAGACAAGTACTGTTACAATTGGTTGTCATCCATGTGGGCCAATATCAACAGGTCCAATCATGGTGTAGAGAAGAGCATTGTACTTATATATAAGATAGGGTAAGGTTCATGTGTCTCTAGCAAGAGATTAGAGCACATTTTGCTAGTTATTTCAATAAGATAGCATAGAGACAGTATGGGGGGTAAGGGTAAGTGGAAAAAGAGAGCTTGATGGTGGGGGGGTATTGGGGGATAAAGGGGGAAGAATTACATGTGAGGGAAAGCGGGGGTGGGGGAGAAATTGAAAAAGAAAGGGTTGGGAAGTAGGGGGGAGCTCCTCGTCTCAGACCTCCTGGTTTAGGTCAGGGAGCGACCGGATTGGTTCTATGCAAGTTGGGGAAGGGAGTATCACATCGGGAAGTAGGATTTATAGCAGTCTGTAGTCTTGAATTGTGTCCAGCACACCCAGGTAGTGCCAAATTTCTGTATGCGGTCTTGTGATGTATAAATCAACTCTTTCATCTCCTCAATCTTTGCAATCCTAGTTAACCATTCCCTGATAGTTGGGGAGTTGGTTGATCGCCAGTGTACAGGAATGCATAATCTGGCTGCATTAACCATGTGCATGGCCAGTGATTTATGATAGGATTGTTTAGGCAGGGTTGTATGATGGAGGAGATACTGAGCCGGATTATAGTCCAGGGTGTAAGTAGTGACTCGTGCTATTATGGAGTGTATCTCTCTCCAGAATGGTTGAAGCACTAAGCACTCCCACCATATGTGGATCATGGATCCTTCATCCCTATTGCACCTCCAGCATGTGTTTGGGATTGAGAGTGAGAATTTGTGTAGGCGAGTCAGTGTTCTATACCATTTTGTGACTATCTTTTAGCCATTTTCTTGTATTGCTACATTCAATGATCCCTTGTAGGCATATGTGTGAATGTATGAGGAACAACAAAGTGTGGCGCTAATAAAGTATACTAAACATCAATGGAAAAAAACAAAAAATCACAGTGGGTAGTGATAATGCATAAAATAAAGAAGGGTTGTTGCCCTAAATAAATAGTGATAAAACTTATAATATACCAATATACCAAAAAAAATGTGAAGAGGGGTATCCCCCCCAAAAAGTGAAAAGTGAATGACTAATATCAATAAATTGTGAGGAGTATTGAAAAATAAGCTGCGTGTAACTCCTAATAATGAATTACAGATAAGTGAATCTGTTATGATGAGTGTGACCTGGATGTAAATAACAAATAGATGAATAACCTATAAAACACCCAATGAAAATTAACACAATATGAAAACTAACATGGATGTAATATAGATAAACTCAGCAATAATACACTTCTGTCAGACTTATTATAAAAATCTAAAATACATGAATGTATCAAAAATGTGGGCGTGTGGAATATTATTGTCTGTCTCTGAAGAATAGGTTAGTCACGGTGCCAGTATGACACTGTAGGCGTCTTCGTTTCGTCCTCTAGGACTTCTGCTGGGGTGTAAATTTACCTTCCATCCACTGCACTTTATATAAAATGAATACAAAATCATAAAAAACAGCTGTTCGCGATGATGTGCGGCGTGCCTTCCGGGTTCGTCTAGGTCATTAGCAATCTACGACCATGTGATAAGTAGAAAGCCAATCCTATCTCAGCATGGTTGATCAGGAGCCAAGCCTCTCTATGACCCTCCAATCAACACTCCTGAGTATTCCTCTGACGGGATGGCCACATGATCACCACGTGATCTGACGTGAGCGGAGTGACACATGGACTACTTGGAGACTGTGTATGATAGGAGGCAGGAAGAGCAGACTACCTGATCCGTGGTTTGGAACGCAAATATGTTCCAAGCACTTATATGGTCGGAAGTAAAATTTTGTAATGGGTGAATCTATACCACCGGCTGCATGTCAATAGGCATGACAATACCAAAAAGCAGAAGTCAGGTCACGCAACAATCTACGACAGATAACAGCCTTACAAACAAATAATGTGCATCATAAACCAATGGTAATCACATGTATATGTAAACATGACGTGTAAGGAAATATCATCAAATAGGAATAATATAGGGACTATGAATGCAAAAATTGCACATAAAGGGAGAATCATCTGTCTAACAAGACAGTATTCATGATGCAGTGAAATACCATGGTGATATCAACAATAAGTGAAAAAGAATGCATATATTGAATCATCATAAAAATAGGTGTAGCAAAAAATGCATCTTTAAAATAGGAAAAATAAAAATGAGAAATGTAAATCATAAATATAATTGTATAAGTAGAAAAAGACAAAGTCGGGGGGCAGGAGGCGGAGCCTAGCGGAGCAGACATGCATTGTTAGAGCTCCACACCGCTGAGGAGAGAAGAGAAGGACAAAGCGGAGCCTGCAGGCTCAAAAGGTATCCATTTGAACCTTTTTGCCCCAGGGAACAAACTGTGAAAGTTTGGGCAGGAAATATGGTACTGGGAGGAAACCGTGGCAGAAATAAAAATCACCTCACAAAGAGCTCACAGGCACTCACTGCAGCTGAAGCAGCTCCAGTCACCTCACAAGATACAGCATCAGGGCGCTCTCACAGACAAAAAATGTCACAGCAAGACTCTCCATTTGAGTCAGATACAGAACAAATCCTCTCACAAACTTCTCCACAAGCCTCCTCAGTATCCCCAGTAATATTATTACAATTTGAAAAGATGCTTCATAAGGCTTTAAAACAAACCTCAGACCAAATAACAAAAAGCCTAACCAAAGAAATAAGAGAGCTGGGAAACCGCACCGCAGCCTTAGAAATAAAAATGGATGAAATTGAAATTACAACCCAAGAAAATATAACAGAATTGGAACAATTAAAAAAAGAGAATTTAATACTTCAAACTAAGCTCGAAGATTACGAAAATAGAGCCAGACGTTCAAACTTGCGCATAAGGGGAATACCTGAAACTGTGACAGACCTGCAATCTACTATTACTGCTCTATTACAAGAACTAAAGCCAGATATCCCTATTGAACGTTTAGAACTGGACAGAGTACACAGAGCCCTCACAGCCAAAAAGTAAGATGGACCCCCACGTGATATAATCACAAAATTTCATTATTACAGAACGAAAGAACAAATACTAATTGCTGCAAGAGAAAAAAAGGAACTTAATTTTCAAGGACACAATTATCAAATTTTTGCTGACCTATCCCAACTTACTATTACTAAAAGACGATCCATGAAACCCCAACTAATGGAACTGCAACGCCACAACATTATGTATCAATGGGGCTTCCCCTTTTCAGTCAGATTTAACTACCAAGGTACAATTTACAGAAGCAGATCAGCAGATGAACTACAACAAACCCTTTTAAAATTAAATCTGACAGAACCCACAAGCAGCAAGACTCCCACACGCAGAAGAATGGCATCATCTTCACCTTCAGGCAGCACCCAGAAAATTTCAGAACAAAATGGGATTCATCATTCTCACAAAAGAGGCCGTTATGCCACATCATCCATGGACCAAGAAGATTCAATAGACTGACATCCTAATTCCTGATATCTCTTCATTTATTATACTAAGAGATGGTTCTCTATAAAAAAACTATATTTATAACTGAATGTAACTGCATTCTGATAGTCACACACTGTGTGGGATCATGTTACATTCCAGTTATATTTCTTATTACTTCTGATTCATATAGCCTTAGAATATATAAGTGAAATAAGGAAATTCTTGTTCAGTTATATATTATCAGGTAATAACAATAGATTTATTACTTTTTAGGACAAATATGTTCAATAATCCAGAAGTAATGGAAGCTTTTTCTTTCTTTTCTTAAAACAAATATATTATTACCTAACTAGTTCCTAGAATTATGTTTTTGTTTATTCCAATCTGAAGCAATACAACCTCAATTTTATGAGTTAACATATCTAAACAGTTACATATGAATAAAATATGTAATTGTTTACTCTAAAAGGGTTAAAATCCCAAAATAATTCAAACTATCTTCATCAATACCAAAGTTATTAACAGTACCTTTCTAACTGAATTATTTAGCCTAGGGCAAGACTAACCATATACAACCACCCTGGAATAAATAATTTCAACAAAAACTATATTCTGCACTCCAATTAATGAAACATCATTTTGATGTCTTTTGACATAGCACTTCTTTCCTGTAAGCGGAAGATCCGTGTACCCCCATTAGCCCTCCTCATTCTCCCAACCATATTATGTGGGAGTGTGACGAAGGCACTTATTCCCCTGAGAGAGATATTTATTCTCTTTCACGGGTAAATTGTGATTATTTGCAAAAAATAATTTATACAATGTATCATCTAATCTCATATGTTTTTTGTTTACTCTTTACTCCAGAATTCACTGGTTTCTTTTCTATCTATTCATCTCTTCAGTCCACACAGGTTGATCTGCGCAGTCAGCTCTGCATAACAAAAAGTAAGTCAAAACTATTTGATCTATTGCCATGGCACCACTGAATATACTTTCCCTGAATGTTCAGGGAATAAATGTCCCTCAAAAAAGGACCAAAGCCTTCCGTACTTTCCATAACAAGAAGGCTCACATAGTATGCCTCGGCTTCTGCCTGTACCAAGCAAAGGGGAACTCTAATTGCATTTCACCGATCCACACCATTCACCTTATCATCAGAAATTAAAGACCCAGAAGGTAGATACCTGATACTCATGGGTTATATAATGGATACAGCAATCACGGTGATTTCCTACTACGCTCCTAACAAACAACCTACACCATTCCTCTCACATATATTACAAGTGATTAATACACACAAAATAGGAACAGTGATAATGTGTGGGGATTCGAACCAGGTCCTCCTCCCATTTCTAGATAAATCACCTTTTACACCATCCAAAATAACCTCTAGATTACCTTTTTCTCAACTTCTTTCCAAATACAATCTGGTAGATTCGTGGAGAGAAAGTAACCCAATGAAAAAGAAATTCACTTATTTCTCGCACCCTCATCAAACCTTCACCAGAATAGATCATATTTTTCTAACGATAGGAATGATACCAGAAATTATTGCATCAGATATAATTCCGATTCCGTGGTCTGACCATAATGCAGTATACACTACTATAGCCTCAGCCATACCAAAAGCGCATGACCCAACGTGGTACTTACCGGACAAAATGCTCAAACACCCACTACATCAGATGGCCATTGAACAAGCTTTAAAGGAATACATATCAATTAATAATACAACAGACATCTCCCCAATAACACTGTGGGAAGCTCATAAGCCTGTCTTGCGTGGTACAATACAAAGACAAATGGCACTATTTAAACGGGAACGCAAAAATCTAGCAAAAAAACTAGAACTCAATTTTAATGCAGCCTACATATCATTTCAAGATAATCCATCTCAGAGTACAAAATCTCATCTGGAAAAATCTAGATTGGAATACGATCTATTTCTCACTGAGTCAGTTGATAAATCCCTCAAACGCTCCAAACACAATTTCTACATGAATACAAATAAACCAGGTACATATTTGGCTCGGGCATTAAATTCAACTAACAAATCTTTCAAACCAATACGTTTGAAATTATCAAAAAATGTTTACACTTGTAATCCAGTTAAAATAGTCCATAAATTTCACTCACATCTCGCAACTTTATACAAGACAAACAATGAATTTAATCCTACAGAGGCTGAATCCTTCTTCTCAAAAATAACCTTACCTGAGTTATCTCAGAATCAAAAAAGCAGTTTGGATGAGCCTATAACTATAGATGAAGTTGCTAACGCCATAAAAGACCTAAAACTTAACAAAAGACCAGGCCCAGACGGCTACTCTGCTTTATACTATAAAACATTCTCAGAAATACTCTCTCCCATTCTCACTGAAACTTTTAACAAACTTCTAGATGGACATTCTTTTCGGCAAGAAACACTAATGGCAATTGTTTGTATGATCCCAAAACCCCTTTCTGATGATACTTCCTGTGTGAATTATCAGCCTATCTCTCTGTTAAACCTCGATATTAAATTATTAGCAAAAATAATAGCAAAACGCCTCAATAGCATTATAGGAAAATTAATACATAGAGATCAAGTAGGCTTCATGCCAAATAGACAGGCAGGCGATAATATACGCAGGGCAGTGTTGTTGGCACATATTGCTAAAAAACAGAAAATCCCTTTATGTTTTCTATCTCTCGATATTAAGAGGGCATTTGACACAGTATCCTGGCAATATATGCAATATTCATTACAAAAATGGGGTTTTGGACCCCACTTTTTAACATGGATCAAAGCATTATATAATAAACCCAAAGCCTATATAAAATATGCTGGATACAAATCTGAAGCCTTTAATATCGAAAGAGGTACCCGACAGGGTTGCCCATTATCTCCCTTATTATTTGCCGTTATACTCGAACCCATGGCCCAATACATCAGAACAAACCAAACTATAACTGGCATTGAAGTAGGAGGTATTACACACAAACTATGTATATTTGCAGACGATATATTACTTTTTCTATCATCACCACAGGTCTCTGGTCCTAACTTAATACCAGCTCTTGATGGATTTGCAGCCCTATCCGGCCTTATGATTAATCCTAAGAAATGCCTAGTGCTTAATATTTCACTCACAAACATGGAATTGATCCCGGCTAGGGCTGCACTCCCATTCACATGGGCAGAAAAATCAATCCCATATCTTGGAATTCATTTAACAGCATCTCATTCTGACTTATTCTCAACCAATTATCCTCCTGTATTAAGACAGATCACAAATCTAATAAAACAATGGTCACAACTTCCTTTATCCTGGATAGGGAAGATTAATGCAATCAAAATGACTATTCTACCCAAATTGCTTTATCTATTCAGAGTCCTCCCTATTCCAATTCCTTCCTATTTTTTGAGAATAGTAGAAAAAAGAGCAACTTCGTTTATATGGGGCTCTTCTAAACCACGTATACCTATACACACACTACATCTTCCCAAAAATAAAGGAGGCCTGGGATACCCTAATTTTACTAACTACTACAGAGCAGCACATTTGGCCAGTCTGTCCAAATACCATGCAAAACAGGAAACCCCATTATGGGTATTTATAGAGGCTTCAGAAAATGACCCTCTATTAATATCAAATTTATTATGGCTTGATCCTAAAGACCGCTTTAAAATTCATAATCCCATAACTAAACACTTCTTATCTCTCTGGGATAAACTAAAAACCAAATATCAGTTACAATCTCCGCACAATCCTCTCCTTTCTTTTATCAGAAATCCGGCCTTTTATCCGGCATGGATCTACCCAAATTCTTTTAAAGCTTGGACAACATCAGGCATTCAGACACTAAATGACTTCATAGCATCTAAATCATTCCTTTCATTCCCATCGCTTAGAGAAAAATATGATCTACCAAACTCTGAGATATTTAGATATCTCCAAATCAAAAATTTCTATACACCATTCCTAAAGGGGGACACACCATTATCCCAATTATCCATTTTTGAATCAATCTGTACAAAAGATCCATTTGCTAAAGGTACAATTTCATCACTTTATAATCAATTATATGGAGTAGCAAATCTTAATAGACCCTCTTACGTTCAGAGGTGGGAGGAGGACCTGGGACGAACTTTAGAAGACACGGACTGGTCTAACATATGGCTCACATCTAAGTCATCTTCACCCAACATCTTAGCACTGGAGACAAATTATAAAGTCCTAACTCGCTGGTACCTTGTACCCGCTAGAGTGGCAAAATATTCACCTAATACCTCAGGTCTTTGTTTTCGAGGATGCCCAGAAATAGGCACACATTTACACATATGGTGGACGTGCCCAGTAATCCAAACCTTCTGGAAGGAAGTCTTCGTGATTGCATCTAAAATATTTAAAAAAATAATACAACCAGATCCATATTTAACTTTACTTAATCTAAAACCGGAATGGTTAACACTCTCTCAATTCAAACTTATGATCCAACTAATAACGGCTGCAAAACAAACAGTGGCCAAGGCATGGAAATCTCCTACATTGGTACTAGCAGAAACAATTCACAGAATGAATAATACAATGTCCCATGCTAAGATGGTAGCCATCGATCAAAATCAAATTCCAAAATTTGAAAAACTTTGGCATCCTTGGATAAAACAACAGTTCCTGTCAAACTTCAATGACTCTGTCCTGTTGCCATGGTAACAGATTAAATGACTTACAGAAACACCCATTCTAAGGCTTCAAAGAGAACTAAAAAGAATAATAAACTGACCAACTGGACAACCTTGTGGACCATACCTCTACCTTTCAACCCTTTTTCTTCTTTCTCTTTCCTTTTCTCCACCTTACGATTAAAGCTCATTATCAGAATTTATTTGACCTATATACACTCTACTTGTAAACAATATGTATAGTAGGTATAAATCATTTAAATACCTACAAAAGTAACTAAGGAAATGATATATATCTTTAATTTAGGTTTATGTGAACCCGATGTTTAATATTTGAAATTTCATGATATTTACCTATATAAACCCTACTGTAAAACAATGAGCTTACTTTATAGATCCTTGTAAACTTACTTTATGTATCTTTATAACATTGTATACTCAATAAACTTCTTTTGACAAGAAAAAAGACAAAGTCAGCTTGATAACCAATTCCTATGTAGTGAAATGAGTTGGAAAATGATAACTATCTGAAGAGTAACCTTCTGGTATGTATCAGACAACCTATAAAAGGGAATCTAGTATTAATCTGATAAAACCTAGATGAAGGAAACTAAGGGGGGTGGCAATAAATGTATACAGAGATAAAGATATGTAGGCATCTCAAATAATAGGCCCACAATGAAGGGAACATCATTGCCTAGGATTGGTTGATAAAGGCATTGATATCCCAATCAATGTTGAGTCCATGTGGTGTATAACATTTAATTTGGTGTATCCAAAAAGTTTCTAGCTTAGAGACGCCCCTTAGAGACGCCCCTTTCAGCTGCCTTTGACACGGTTGACCACCCCCTCCTCCTCAAAAAACTTTACTCCCTCGGTCTCCATGACTGTGCTCTTCAGTGGCTCTCATTCTACCTATTCCAACGCACATTCAGTGTCACTTACAATTCTACTTCCTCCACTCCTCTTCCCTTCTCTGTTGGGGTCCTCCAAGGTTCTGTTCTTGGACCTCTTTTATTTTCAATCTACACCTCTTCCCTGGGTCAGCTGATAGCCTCTCATGGCTTTCAATATCATTTCTATGCTGACGACACATAAATCTATCTCTCCACCCCTCAACTCACTCCATCAGTCTCCTCACGCATCACTAACTTACTGACCGACATATCTGTATGGATGTCACACCACTTCCTCAAACTCAACTTGTCCAAAACCGAGCTTATAATATTTCCTCCCCCACGTTCCTCTTCCCCTGACTTCTCTGTCAAGAGCAATGGCAAAACCATCCACCCGTCCCCACATGTCAGGGTGCTAGGTGTTATCCTGGACTCTGAACTCTCCTTTCGGCCCCACATCCAATCACTTTCCAAAGCTTGCCGCCTCAACCTCCGCAACATCTCTAAACTATGTCCCTTTCTAACCAATGAAACCACAAAGCTCCTTATTCACTCCCTGGTTACCTCTCGCCTCGACTACTGCAACTCCCTCCTCATTGGCTTACCTTTAAATAGACTATCCCCCCTTCAGTCCATCATGAATGCTGCTGCCAGACTCATCCACCTTACAAACCACTCAGTGTCTGCTACCCCTCTCTGCCAATCCCTCCACTGGCTACCACTCACCCAACGAATTAAATTCAAAATACTAACAATAAGTTACAAAGCCATCCACAACTCTGCCCCCAGCTAAATCACTATGAAAATAAATAAACTCAAGAAACACCGCGCTTGCTCTATCAAAGCAGCTCACACACAAAATAAGGAGATTTTGTAAACCGTATGTATATAAATAGTGTAGCGCTAATATTAAATCACAAAAAAAAATATAATAAATTAATAATAAATAAAAGTCACAAAAAGCATAGTGTCCAATTCGTGCCACCACAAACTTAGGGAGTGGTGCCAAGAAGGATTTAAATAAATATCTATTCGCCTGAAAGAAATCTGGAAACCAATGAAGGATCAGATTCTAATGGTAGTGTCTATGCACCCCATAGCTAAATTAAAAGAAGCAGTAAGCAAAGAAGGGACAAGGAAAATGTACATATAACTATTTGGTTCACAACACCATATATTCTAGATAGTACTGGAATGTCCGTAAGTGTCTGTTTATGTAGAAACTGAAGATTATAAAAATCCAAAGTAGATGATGATGTCTCTACGTCACATAAGTTGAAAGAAGATGGTGTATAATGGTGGAGGCTTACCGGAACCATTGGACTCACAGAGACATATATCCCTTGAGTCAGAAATGCTTGTGTAGCCACCGGGCAATGGAATGAAGTATCACGCTGGACCAATATGGAATCCGGATACTGTATCCAAGGCTCCCAACAGATTTCTTTCTTGTATGACCAAATTCAGTAGTGGCTCATGGAAAGTAAAAAAGGGGCCACATAGTGTAATACCGTTTAAGAGAAATAAAATTTATTGTGGTAAAAAACTTACATGTTCCATGGTAAAAAAGCGCTTAAAATAGACTTAATGGCAGGCAGTGGAGTCTCCCGACGCGTTTCGTCTCATTAGACTTCCTCTGGGGTACCTTACCACCGCTGCCATACTTACTTATATACCCACTAAGACCCCCTTTGATGAGAATCCGGCGTTTTGCATGTGCAAAAGGGTTTAACAGTATATCTCTTCCCTGTAGCTGTTGAGGTAAATTCCGTTAATTTTCTTCTTATTGGTATGTTGTGCCGACACACAACACACTTTTTGCAGGGATAAAACCCTGTCCAATCATGGAAGAAGGAAGGACGTACTGGAGGGTTGATAATATTGGGTGCTACTCGTCCCTGTAAGGATGGTGCTCCTCTAAAGATAATCTTAGCTTGTTCCGGCACTATTTTTCCCAAGACATTGTCTTGTTTTAATACTCCCCAATGTTTTCTTATAATACTCTTGATTTGTTTATGTTGTATTGAGTATGTAGTTGACAATGCCCATTTATACGTGGTGTCTGGATCTCTTTCTTGTTTGGTTAATAGAAGAGTATTTCTATCTATATTGGTCACTCTTTGAAGCTCAATATCAAGATCTATTTGGTTATACCCTTTATCCAAAAATCTCTGTTTTAAGACCTCAGCTTGTGAGATAAATGTATCCACATCCGTACAGTTCCTACGAAGCCTTACGGGCGGAAGCCAAGGCCAGACACATTATGGGGAGCGGACATCCGGATCTAACCACTTCCCGAGGAAGATCCGGTTGTCTCTCCATAAACCATACCAGTAATTCTTCCTTCTACACAGCACTGGTGGTATCTATTGTTTATAAGACTCAGCAACCGGACAACAATTGGCCATTTATGTTTCCTATTTTTGTACAAGGGACGGTTGGAACGCATAGAAGCCACTGGAAAGAGGCTTGGAACGCACGCGGGGCCGCCATTTTGGCGACACCCGGAAGTGCAAGTAAACAAGTGGCACACGCCGGATTCTCATCAAAGGGGGTCTTAGTGGGTATATAAGTAAGTATGGCAGCGGTGGTAAGGTACCCCAGAGGAAGTCTAATGAGACGAAACGCGTCGGGAGACTCCACTGCCTGCCATTAAGTCTATTTTAAGCGCTTTTTTACCATGGAACATGTAAGTTTTTTACCACAATAAATTTTATTTCTCTTAAACGGTATTACACTATGTGGCCCCTTTTTTACTTTCCATGAGCCACTACTGAATTTGGTCATACAAGAAAGAAATCTGTTGGGAGCCTTGGATACAGTATCCGGATTCCATATTGGTCCAGCGTGATACTTCATTCCATTGCCCGGTGGCTACACAAGCATTTCTGACTCAAGGGATATATGTCTCTGTGAGTCCAACGGTTCCGGTAAGCCTCCACCATTATACACCATCTTCTTTCAACTTATGTGACGTAGAGACATCATCATCTACTTTGGATTTTTATAATCTTCAGTTTCTACATAAACAGACACTTACGGACATTCCAGTACTATCTAGAATATATGGTGTTGTGAACCAAATAGTTATATGTACATTTTCCTTGTCCCTTCTTTGCTTACTGCTTCTTTTAATTTAGCTATGGGGTGCATAGACACTACCATTAGAATCTGATCCTTCATTGGTTTCCAGATTTCTTTCAGGCGAATAGATATTTATTTAAATCCTTCTTGGCACCACTCCCTAAGTTTGTGGTGGCACGAATTGGACACTATGCTTTTTGTGACTTTTATTTATTATTAATTTATTATATTTTTTTTGTGATTTAATATTAGCGCTACACTATTTATATACATACGGTTTACAAAATCTCCTTATTTTGTGTGTGAGCTGCTTTGATAGAGCAAGCGCGGTGTTTCTTGAGTTTATTTATTTTCACTGTGGATATATTGGAATATACACTGCTGCCGCTCCTCTCTCTGTGTTGTAATATACACTGCGTTTTTTTCTTTATTTTTTAATTTTTATTTTCTGTATTATAACACCTTTTTAAAATGGATATTTTTGACTATCGAGCCTCTCATAAGGTCAATACGGAAGGAGTCTTTACAGCTACTGGTATTGAGACAGAAATAGGAGGTTTATTTTTGAGGTTGAAGAATGTCATGACAACCGAACTCCACCTTCAGTGGGATCTAGTCTTTTTGCAACAGTATATTTCAGAAGGGATGGTACCTAGAAGTTTGCGTTGGGAAGTACAACCCCAACAGGGTGAAACTGATCCAGACTCATGGTTTAAATATTTTAATGATGTGGGTATCAATTTTTTGAATGTTCTAATCTCCAAGAAGAACAGCAGACTCCTCTCTCTAGATAGAGAGATTAAGGAACTTAAAGAGAAGCTATCAATACATAAAAACTCTCAAGAATACAGCTCACTGTCTTCCAATCTTCTAAATCATCTGGAGAAGGAAGACAGGGAACAAAAATACAAAAAACAGAAAAAATATTCTAGAGATATAGGAGACTATAAAACAAATAATGTCTTTAATTGGCAGAAATTATTTAAGACTGCCCCCTCCACGGAATCTTCAATTAATGATATGGAAGTGAATCTGCCAGTACATACACAGGGAGCTTCAACTACCCGAGCCCCTCTACCCAGTTTAAATGGTGGTCGAACATCCAGAAGCCAAGAAAGACAAAGAAGGGTATCATACTCATCACAATCTGGAATACGACACTTTAGTCCACAAACCCCCAGACGATCTTCGAGAGGTAGGGGTAACCTTAGGGGCAAACGTGGAGGTAGAGGCAATTTCAGAGGTAACAACCAACGCCAAGATGTTCATTTCCGTCGGGAATACGACAGTTTGCCTCACCGAGATTACGAGGATCAGCCGTCCCGTCGCCCTGTGGGAGGACAAGGAACGTGGCATGATCCCAATTATAGGGAAAATCCATACTACCACTATCCTCCTTCTCCACTCCCCACCCACAACCGATATTCACCTCTTAGAGACCTACACAACTCTAGAGATAGAGGGAGTGACTATAGGGATCACTCATATACATATGGCCCTAACTCCTATGATAACCAGGGTTTTCACGAAGACCGCTACCCCAGAAAACGAGGTCCAAAAAGAGGATGTCGGGGAGGTAGGAAACTACAGAGGAGGAAAGAGAAAAAAAGTGTAGTAGGGCAAGGCATTTTCAATCTGAGTACCCAGCCATTATCCCAGGGAGAAATATCAGTATTAGACAAAGGTTTGAAATATGCCCCACCAAATAAATTAAACAAATTCCATACATACATAGATGTTCATAAATATATATGCAAAATAAACATACAGAGATATCTTGTTACCAACCCTATGAGGACGGATTATCCAGCAGCCACCTCAGGGACTGTGCACTCTGGACTCTCTAATCCTTCTCTGTTTACCCCCCCTGTCCCTATGGCACCTGCTGTCAAAATCTTCAGAGATCTGGTATTAGATGATCTTGCAAAATTACCTGAGAAACGCATAAGACATCCCCCAATATCAAAAAAGGGGTTGCAGTCTTTGTGCACACGGAAAAATATAGTTGTCCGCCCGGCAGACAAAGGAGGGGGTATAGTGATCCTTGACAAAGATAAATATGAGGAGGAAATGTACCGGATCCTGAATGAACCAGGCACTTACACTGAACTTACCAATGATCCCACCAACACATATAAAAAACAGCTTTTGAAATTGGTGGATAAGGGATATAACTGTGGAATTCTAAACAAAAAAGAAAAAGCATTTATGGTACCCAAAGCACCTAGAATCCCCACCATTTACTTTTTGCCAAAGATTCACAAGAATCCGACCTGCCCTCCAGGCAGACCCATCGTGAGTGGCATCAACTCGATAACCTCACGAATTGGCAAATACATCGACTTTTATTTGCAACCTATAGTCAAAAAAACACCTTCCTTTTTGAAGGACACGGGTTCCACAATCAAACTTTTGGAAAGCATTAACATACGGGATGGCTACATCTTAGCTACAGCAGATGTAGCATCTTTATATACATGCATACCACATCAAAGGGGTATAGAAGCAGTCAGATATTTTTTAAATCAAGAGCAGTCTTTAGCATCCTTTCAGAGTGACTACATAATAGAGCTTCTAGAGTTCGCAATGGAACACAACTACTTTTGGTTTAACCACCGCTACTATCTTCAACAGCGCGGGGTAGCCATGGGAGCAAAGTTTGCTCCAAGCCTTGCGAACCTCTTTATGGCTAAGTGGGAGGAGGATGTCGTCTATGCCCACCATACCACATCATTGGTGTTGTGGGCAAGATATATAGACGACATCCTCCTCCTATGGAGTGGTACCTTTGAGACTCTAACCGATTTCTTTGAGGATCTGAACTCGAATAATAGAGGTATCTCTCTTACCTATGAAGCCAGCAAAATCGGGATACACTTTTTGGACTTAGAGATTAAAATTGTGGACGGTCAATTTAAGTTTAACACCTACTTTAAATCAACGGACCGGAACAGTTTTATTCCCAGAGACAGTTGTCATCATAGCTCCTGGCTTAGTGCCGTTCCTCGGAGCCAATTTTTAAGGCTTCGTAGGAACTGTACGGATGTGGATACATTTATCTCACAAGCTGAGGTCTTAAAACAGAGATTTTTGGATAAAGGGTATAACCAAATAGATCTTGATATTGAGCTTCAAAGAGTGACCAATATAGATAGAAATACTCTTCTATTAACCAAACAAGAAAGAGATCCAGACACCACGTATAAATGGGCATTGTCAACTACATACTCAATACAACATAAACAAATCAAGAGTATTATAAGAAAACATTGGGGAGTATTAAAACAAGACAATGTCTTGGGAAAAATAGTGCCGGAACAAGCTAAGATTATCTTTAGAGGAGCACCATCCTTACAGGGACGAGTAGCACCCAATATTATCAACCCTCCAGTACGTCCTTCCTTCTTCCATGATTGGACAGGGTTTTATCCCTGCAAAAAGTGTGTTGTGTGTCGGCACAACATACCAATAAGAAGAAAATTAACGGAATTTACCTCAACAGCTACAGGGAAGAGATATACTGTTAAACCCTTTTGCACATGCAATACGAGATATGTCGTTTACCTAATTGTTTGCCCATGTGGCAAACAATATGTGGGCCGAACAACCAGGACCTTCATGAAAAGAGTGAGTGAACACATTAGCCTCATCAAAAGTCGAGATTCAAAACATAGTGTCCCGAGACACTATAAAGCGGCGCATAATAGTGACCCCACCGGTTCACTATTTATGATAATCGACAAATATACCCCCCCATGGAGAGGTGGGGCTTTAACTAGAGGGGTCTCTCGTTTAGAAATGTTCTGGATCCATGAGTTACAGTCTCTTTACCCTAAGGGTATGAATGTGGATCTAGACATTAACGCTTTCATTAATGAATCGTAGAATGGATACGAGTATATCTGGTTTTAGAAACAAGACTGCTAATAATGAATTTCTAAATTAGACTAAATTTCTGAGTATAGGGAAACAGTTATTATCGAATTTATAAATTTTCCTTTTTTGTGACCTTTAGGTCTTGTTAGTTGGTGGGAGTAGATGTATTTTACTTAAATGATTATACACTGCACGTCTGAATATGTATTACATTCATGTCTAAGTACTTTTGGATATATATTCTTCACCCTTTTTTTTGGATATATTTTTTGGGTGTAATTAACTTGGTAACATGCACCCCCTACTGAGAATCCGTCTTGGGCCTTCACGCCTTTTTTTGTGTTTTTACAATTTATAAGATTTACATATCTAAGAATAATGAGTCTGGGAGATGGCTTTATATTTAATACTATCCTATCTGTTTCAAATCCCAGCTCCTCCGTCTATTCACATTGCACATTTATTTTTATATCTACACACCTTTATACTGGATTTAAGAACTAAGAGTCTGGGAGATGGTTTATGTGTAATTCCATTCCATCGTTTGAAAATCCTAACTCTTTTTCTTTACTTATATTTCACACATCAATTACACTCACTGTGCGGATAATAATTCACATATATACACACTGTTTATATTCTAGTGTAATGTATACATTTCAATGTAATGTATACGTTTGTTATAAATAATGCGGACACACTACCCGTTATCCTAAGATTTTATTTATTATTTATTTTTTGCACCCCTTTTTTACACCCTTACGATCGTGCAAGAATAGTCCTATAGCAAAACGTTTTCGGATTTTACATGAATATCTTTAGTTTATGTATTGCCGTCTATCACCACAAATATACACTACGCATCATAAAAGTAAAACGTCACTTCTAAAGGGTAGGCGTATTGATAGGGCGGACCGCTAATGACGACATTGCGTCCTCCGCTGTTCCAAGACGTGGTGCGCATGCGTTGAGGAGCGGACCGCCAATGACGATATCGCACCATGTCTTTTGCCATATGGAGGCGTGGTACGCATACGGCGAACGGCCGTCTGGCTTGCGCTCCATATGGGCGGAAGCCAAGGCCAGACACATTATGGGGAGCGGACATCCGGATCTAACCACTTCCCGAGGGAGATCCGGTTGTCTCTCCATAAACCATACCAGTAATTCTTCCTTCTACACAGCACTGGTGGTATCTATTGTTTATAAGACTCAGCAACCGGACAACAATTGGCCATTTATGTTTCCTATTTTTGTACAAGGGACGGTTGGAACGCATAGAAGCCACTGGAAAGAGGCTTGGAACGCACGCGGGGCCGCCATTTTGGCGACACCCGGAAGTGCAAGTAAACAAGTGGCACACGCCGGATTCTCATCAAAGGGGGTCTTAGTGGGTATATAAGTAAGTATGGCAGCGGTGGTAAGGTACCCCAGAGGAAGTCTAATGAGACGAAACGCGTCGGGAGACTCCACTGCCTGCCATTAAGTCTATTTTAAGCGCTTTTTTACCATGGAACATGTAAGTTTTTTACCACAATAAATTTTATTTCTCTTAAACGGTATTACACTATGTGGCCCCTTTTTTACTTTCCATGAGCCACTACTGAATTTGGTCATACAAGAAAGAAATCTGTTGGGAGCCTTGGATACAGTATCCGGATTCCATATTGGTCCAGCGTGATACTTCATTCCATTGCCCGGTGGCTACACAAGCATTTCTGACTCAAGGGATATATGTCTCTGTGAGTCCAACGGTTCCGGTAAGCCTCCACCATTATACACCATCTTCTTTCAACTTATGTGACGTAGAGACATCATCATCTACTTTGGATTTTTATAATCTTCAGTTTCTACATAAACAGACACTTACGGACATTCCAGTACTATCTAGAATATATGGTGTTGTGAACCAAATAGTTATATGTACATTTTCCTTGTCCCTTCTTTGCTTACTGCTTCTTTTAATTTAGCTATGGGGTGCATAGACACTACCATTAGAATCTGATCCTTCATTGGTTTCCAGATTTCTTTCAGGCGAATAGATATTTATTTAAACCCAGCTAAATCACTAGCCTAGTCTCAAAATACCAACCTAATTGCCACCTCCGCTCCTCCCAAGACCTTCTGCTCTCTAGCTCCCTCATCACCTCCTCCCATATCCGCCTCCAGGACTTCTCCCGAGCCTCGCCCATCCTCTGGAATTCGCTACCCCAATCTGTCAGACTGTCTCCAAATTTATCCACCTTTAGGCGATCCCTGAAAACTTTCCTCTTCAAAGAAGCCTATCCTGCCTCCATCTAACAACTGCACTATTTTCTCCATTAGCTCATCCCCCACAGCTATTACCCTTTTGTATAACTTGAGCCTCCCTACTAGATTGTAAGCTCTAACGAGCAGGGCCCTCTGTAATTGTATTGTACTTGTATTGTCTGCCCTAATGTTGTAAAGCGCTGCGTAAACTGTCGGCGCTATATAAATCCTGTATAATAATAATAATAATAATATATTGGACTCTCCTCTCCAGTGGGTCACAAATTTATCGATGATTTGAAATCTCGTCCCTGATGGGTTTTGATTATGACAACGTAGATAGTGTTTGGGTACACTATGATTCATGCGTCCTTTCTTTATGGCTGTGATGTGTTCGTTGACTCGTATAGCAAAATTACTTATTGTACGACCTATATACTGTTTTCTACAGGGACAAGTAATGAGGTATAAGATAAACTTAGTTGTACCTGTGGCAAACTGTTTCATCTCATCCCTTCTCAAGGAACCTTAACTTGATAGTCTCAGCTTGTGAGTGGTAGTCTGATAAGAGGGAACAATTACGTCTGATTCTCATCCACTGGCTTTGAGGTACTGATTTAAGCCATGCTGTGGGGTGACAGCTGTCAATCGGAATATATCCGTTGTGATCAGTAACCTTGAAGAAGGTTTTGGTTTCTAAATGACCGTTAACAGCTGTGATCTCCAGATCTAAGAAATGTATCGTAGAGGTGCTAGCTTCATAGGATAGGTGGATGCCAACCTCATTATCATTCAGATGCAACATGAATCTATCCAAAGATTCCATGTTACCCTTCCACAGGAGGAGGATGTCGTCGATGTACCTGGCCCACAAAGCCAACTGGGGTGGATCCAGGGCATGGTCGACATCCTCCTCCCATTTGGCCATGAAAATGTTGGCTAAACTGGGGGCGAACTTTGCCCCCATAGCTACGCCCTTAGTTTGTAGATAGTATTGGTTGTTATACCAAAAGTAATTGGACTTAGTGGCAAACTGTAGCAGATCCATGATAAATCTCTTCTGGGTCCTGGGAATAGTTTTATCTCTTGATAGAAACAGCTCAACTGCTCCCAGGCCTAATTCATGGGGTATGCAAGTGTATAGAGATGTGACATTAGCCATAACTAATATGAGGTCTTCGCTGTATGTAACCTGTTGTAGTTTAGCAATGGTGTCCCTAGTATCTTTCAAAAGTGATGGTATAGTTTTGACTATGGGTTGGAGGTAATGGTCAATATATTTCCCTATGCGTGAGGTCACAGAATTAATTCCGCTGATAATCGACGACCAGGGGGTTGAGTCACGCTCTTGTGTACCTTAGGTAGGTAATAAATTATAGGGATTCGTGGGACAACTGGAACTAAATAACTCTTTTCTTTTTTGTTAAGAATACCTAACTGAGAACCAGTTTCAACTAAGTCCACCAATGTTTTTTTGTAGTCCGAAGTAGGTTCTTTGTAAGATGTAAATATGTGTCTGTATCACTGAGAATTCTGGTCATTTCAGTGTGGTAATCGCTTCTGTCAAGTACAACGATCCTGCCCCCCTTGTCAGCTGGGCGGATGACAAGGTCTTTGCGTTCGCAAAGAGATTTAAGTCCGATCTTAATATTGGGAACGGTGTAAATTTTTTTCTTAGGTAGTCCTTCCAAGTCTGTAAGCACTAAATCCCGAAAGACCTTAATCGAAGGAGCTATAGGAGCTGGAGGATTAAATAAAGATGGGTTGGCTAACCCTGAATGTACAGTATGTGATGTAATAAGTAGCTTTGAAGGCCTACTAGAATTAGACACGATGTACCTTTGTACGTTCAGTTTACGCACGTATTTATGTACATCTATGAATGTGGAAAATGTATTTAATTTCTTCGGAGGGACAAACTTGAGTCCTTTATCAAGAACAGTATGTTCCGCTGGGGTGAAGTCTACTTTACTTAAATTAAAAATGCTGTTATCTCTTAAACTCGTTTTCTTTTGCCTGGAGCGCCGCCCCCCTCTGGTGCCACGTTTTGTTCTAGGTTTTGTTTGGAGTATTCTGGTTCCCTGTAAAAAAACCCCGAATTGGGAGGCCTCTGCACATTTTGGTTGTAGTTAAAGGGCGATCTATCAGTATAGTCGCCATCTCTGTTGTTGTAGGAATATTGGGAATTCCGATAATCTCTAGATCACTCTTCTCTTAGTGGTGAGAATCTGTTCCGAGTATTAATTGGAGTCCCCTGAGGGTATGACTGGTAGTAGTAGTGGTCACTTTGACTCATATTTCTTCTTCGAGGTGAGTAATCTTGTCCATATGGTTCATAATGTGATGAGCGGTCTCTATTCCCCTTTCCTTTACCCCTATTATTTCTCCCTCTATTTCCGTAATTGGGAGGGGGTCCCTTATGTTGGGATGTAGGTATATAGGGGGAGTTGGTAGAACGCGCATTTTGTTAATTTTTATTGAGTAGGGGTGGACCTGCAGATGTATATGATGGTCTGGAATCAGCGGAACCCAAAGTCTCCATAGGAAGATGTTCAATTTCAGGTGCAATTTTTCCTTGATCATTATTTTGCCAACTGAAAACACTTCCATTTTTGTAGTCGCTGATACCTCTATTATATTTCTTCTGTTTCTTCATTTTTTGCTCTCGTTCTTCTTTTTCTAAATGATTCTTAAGGTTAGTGGAAAGAGTGGTATACTCTGTGGTGGATTTATGTGGAAGGAGTTTATCTCTAATTTCCTTTATTTCTTTATCAATGATGGTCCTTCTAGTTCGTTTTCTATCAATGGAAAAACCTAGCAAGGAAATCCCTGCTTCGTTGAAATAATGAAACCATGACTCAACATCAAGGTCTCCTTGTTGTGGGTGGATCGTCCACCTTAAACCTCTTGGGACCATGCGTTCCTTGGAGTATTGGTCCAAGAAGGCAATGTCCCATTCCAGGTGAAGCTCAGATACCATCAGGTTTTTGAGCCTTAGAAATAGACCTCCTATTTCAGAATCAGTATTAAGGGCTGTGAACACCCCATCAATGTTAAACGTGCGATTAATACGATATTCAAACACGTCCATGTTCTTATATTGGAAATATGTGAACAATAAAACCAATACCACAATAAAATACAATACAAAAGTATGTGGGGAGGTAGCAGCAATAGTTTCAAAGGTGTAAGATAGAAATAAGTATGGAAAATGCTGCGCCAACTCCTATTAAGAACAAAGGAAAAAAGAAGGAATAAAGCAGCCAACACAACAATCTGACTAATTGTGAATATATGAGGAACAACAAAGTGTGGCGCTAATAAAGCATACTAAGCATCAATGAAAAAAAACAAAAAATCACAGTGGGTAGTGATAATGCATAAAATAAAGAAGGGTTGTTGCCCTAAATAAATAGTGATAAAACCTATAATGTACCAAAAAAAAAAAATGTGAAGAGGGGTATCCCCCCAAAAAAGTGAAAAGTGAATGACTAATATCAATAAATTGTGAGGAGTATTGAAAAATAAGCTGCGTGTAACTCCTAATAATGAATTACAGATAAGTGAATCTGTTATGGTGAGTGTGACCTGGATGTAAATAACAAATAGATGAATAACCTAAAAAACACCCAATGAAAATTAACACAATATGAAAACTAACATGGATGTAATATAGATAAACTCAGCAATAATACATGTCTGTCAGACTTATTGTAAAAATCTAAAATACATGAATGTATCAAAAATGTGGGAATGTGGAATATTAATGTCCGTCTCTGAAGAATAGGTTCGTCACGGTGCCAGTATGACACTGTAGGTGCTCCCAGTTTTCATATATGTTTTAATGGGACTGTTAGGGACATATATATGTGTGAATGGTTTCCCATTCATCGTCAGTAAAAGTTATTTGTAAGTCCTTGCCCCAGGATAGTCGTGAGGTCTCAGCCTGTGAGTAGGGATGAGCTTCGAGTTCGAGTCGAATTCATGTTCGACTCAAACATTGGCTGTTCGCAAGTTCGCCGAACAGCGAACAATTTGGGGTGTTCGCGGCAAATTCGAATGCCGCGGAACACCCTTTAACGCCGACCGAACGCATATATGCGTCCTCGGCTTTCCGGGGTTATACCGGGATGATGCCCGCAGCTGCAGGCATCATCCCGGTACCGTTGTTTTCAGCGGGCGATCGGCTACCCGAATATAACAACCGATGCGGCTAAAAGCCGCTCGGTTGTTATACCGGAGGAGCGGGAGGGGACATCCCCCCCCTCCCGCCGCCTCCCGCCGCTGTTACCGGGCCTCCCGTGCGATCGGGAGGCCCGGTGTCCGGTCCGCTGCCTTCGGCGGCTGGGGGCGGACTGGAACGAAGCTGCGAGCGGCTTCGTTCCAGCCTTCTTCTTGTAAATGCGGAAGCGACGTCATGACGTCACTTCCCGTTTACTCGGCTGCCAATGGCGCCGAATTTAAAAAAGTACACAGTATTCAGAATCGCCGTTTTCGGCGATCTGAATACTTTGAAGTGTAAAGGAGGGATGGGGGGTCTTTTAGACCCCCGATCCCTCCATAAAGAGTACCTGTCACCACCTATTACTGTCACAAGGGATGTTTACATTGCTTGTGACAGCAATAAAAGTAAAAAAAAAAAAAAAAAAAATTTAAACACAATTTATAAAGTACAAAAATAAATAAATTAAATAAAAAAAAAAAAAAAAATTTTTTAAAGTGCCCCTGTCCCCGCGAGCTCGCGCAGCGAAGAAAACGCATACGGAAGTCGCGCCCGCATATGTAAACGGTGTTCAAACCACACATGTGAGGTATCGCCGCGATCGTCAGAGCGAGAGCAATAATTCTAGCTCTAGACCTCCTCTGTAGCTCAAACCTGGTAACCGTAAAATTTTTTTAAAGCGTCACCTATGGAAATTCAAAGGTACCGTAGTTCGTCGCCATTCCACGAGTGCGTGCAATTATAAAGGGTGACATGTTTGGTATCTATTTACTCGGCGTAACATCATCTTTCACATTATACAAAAAAATTGGGGTAACTTTACTGTTTGGATTTTTTAAAATTCATGAAAGTGTCACTTTTCCAAAAATTTGCGTTTAAAACACCGCTGCACAAATACCGTGTGATAAAAAATATTGCAACAATCGTCATTTTATTCTCTAGATTCTTTGCTAAAAAAATATATATAATGTTTGGGGGTTCTAAGTAATTTTCTAGCAAAAAATATGGATTTTAACTTGTAAACACCAAATTTCAAAAATAGGCTTAGTCATGAAAGGGTTAAAAGTCTATGGGAGAAATCAAAAGTGCTAATTTTAAAGGCTAATATGCAAGTTATTGTCACAAAAAGTGTTTGGGGACCTGGGTCCTGCCCCAGGGGACATGGATCAATGCAAAAAAAAGTTTTAAAAACGGCCGTTTTTTCAGGAGCAGTGATTTTAATAATGCTTAAAGTCAATCAATAAAAGTGTAATATCCCTTTAAATTTTGTACCTGGGGGGTGTCTATAGTATGCCTGTAAAGGGGCGCATGTTTCCTGTGTTTAGAACAGTCTGACAGCAAAATGACATTTTGAAGGAAAAAACTCATTTAAAACTACCCGCGGCTATTGCATTGCCGACAATACACATAGAAGTTCATTGATAAAAACTGCATGGGAATTCCCCAAAGGGGAACCCCGAACCAAAATTTAAAAAAAAAAATGACGTGGTAGTCCCCCTAAATTCCATACCAGGCCCTTCAGGTCTGATATGGATATTAAGGGGAACCCCGGCCAAAATTTAAAAAAAAAAATGACGTGGGGTTCCCCCTAAATTCCATACCAGACCCTTCAGGTCTGGTATGGATTTTAAGGGGAACCCCGCGCCAAAAAAAAAAAAAAAACGGCGTGGGGTCCCCCCAAAAATCCATACCAGACTCTTATCCGAGCACGCAACCTGGCAGGCCGTAGGAAAAGAGGGGGGGACGAGAGTGCGGCCCCCCCCTCCTGAACCATACCAGGCCACATGCCCTCAACATTGGGAGGGTGCTTTGGGGTAGCCCCCCAAAACACCTTGTCCCCATGTTGATGAGGACAAGGGCCTCATCCCCACAACCCTGGCCGGTGGTTGTGGGGGTCTGCGAGCGGGGGGCTTATCGGAATCTGGAAGCCCCCTTTAACAAGGGGACCCCCAGATCCCGGCCCCCCCCCGTGTGAAATGGTAAGGGGGTTCTTACCCCTACCTTTCACTAAAAAACTGTCAAAAATGTTAAAAATGACAAGAGACAGTTTTTGACAATTCCTTTATTTAAATGCTTCTTCTTTCTTCTATCTTCCTTCATCTTCTGGTTCTTCTGGTTCTTCTGGCTCTTCTGGTTCTTCCTCCGGCGTTCTCGTCCAGCATCTCCTCCGCGGCGTCTTCTATCTTCTTCTCCTCGGGCCGCTCCGCACCCATGGCATGGGGGGGAGGCTCCCGCTCTTCTCTTTATCTTCTTCATCTTCTTCTCTTCTTCATTTTCTTCTCCGGGCCGCTCCGCATCCATGCTGGCATAGAGGGAGGCTCCCGCTGTGTGACGGCGCTCCTCGTCTGACAGTTCTTAAATAATGGGGGGCGGGGCCACCCGGTGACCCCGCCCCACTCTGACGCACAGGACATGACGGGACTTCCCTGTGGCATTCCCCGTGACGTCACAGGGAAGTCCCGTCAAGTCACCGTGCGTCAGAGGGGGGCGGGGTCACCGGGTGGCCCCGCCCCCCGTTATTTAAGAACTGTCAGACGAGGAGCGCCGTCACACAGCGGGAGCCTCCCGCCATGCCAGCATGGATTGCGGAGCGGCCCGGAGAAGAAAATGAAGAAGAGAAGAAGAGAAGAAAAGAAGAAGAGAAGAGCGGGAGCCTCCCCCCCATGCCATGGGTGCGGAGCGGCCCGAGGAGAAGAAGATAGAAGACGCCGCGGAGGAGATGCTGGACGAGAACGCCGGAGGAAGAACCAGAAGAGCCAGAAGAACCAGAAGATGAAGGAAGATAGAAGAAAGAAAAAGCATTTAAATAAAGGAATTGTCAAAAACTGTCTCTTGTCATTTTTAACATTTTTGACACTTTTTTTGTGAAATGGTAGGGGTACTTTTGTACCCCCTTACCATTTCACACAGGGGGGGGCCGGGATCTGGGGGTCACCTTGTTAAAGGGGGCTTCCAGATTCCGATAAGCCCCCCGCCCGCAGACCCCCACAACCACCGGCCAGGGTTGTGGGGATGAGGCCCTTGTCCTCATCAACATGGGGACAAGGTGTTTTGGGGGGCTACCCCAAAGCACCCTCCCAATGTTGAGGGCATGTGGCCTGGTACGGTTCAGGAGGGAGGGGGGGCCGCACTCTCGTCCCCCCCTCTTTTCCTGCGGCCTGCCAGGTTGCGTGCTCGGATAAGGGTCTGGTATGGATTTTTGGGGGGACCCCACGCCGTTTTTTTTTTTTTTTTGGCGCGGGGTTCCCCTTAAAATCCATACCAGACCTGAAGGGTCTGGTATGGAATTTAGGGGGAACCCCACGTCATTTTTTTTTTTAAATTTTGGCCGGGGTTCCCCTTAATATCCATACCAGACCTGAAGGGCCTGGTATGGAATTTAGGAGGACTCCCACGTCATTTTTTTTTTTTAATTTTGGTTCGGGGTTCCCCTTTGGGGAATTCCCATGCCGTTTTTGTCAATGAACTTCTATGTGTATTGTCTGCAATGCAATAGCCGCGGGTAGTTTTAAATGAGTTTTTTCCTTCAAAATGTCATTTTGCTGTCAGACTGTTCTAAACACAGGAAACATGCGCCCCTTTACAGGCATACTATAGACACCCCCCAGGTACGAAATTTAAAGGGATATTACACTTTTATTGTTTGACTTTAAGCATTATTAAAATCACTGCTCCTGAAAAAACGGCCGTTTTTAAAACTTTTTTTTGCATTTATCCATGTCCCCTGGGGCAGGACCCAGGTCCCCAAACACTTTTTATGACAATAACTTGCATATTAGCCTTTAAAATTAGCACTTTTGATTATTCATGTTCGTGTCCCATAGACTTTAACGGTGTTCGCGTGTTCGAACGAACTTTTTTCCTGTTCGCATGTTCTGGTGCGAACCGAACAGGGGGGTGTTCGGCTCATGCCTACCTGTGAGGGATGGGGGTTGTCTTGGAGGAGAGAGTAAATAAGAGATATTAGATGTCTTTGTGGTGTAGTATGAGAGTAAAGGATTTCAAATGGTGTAAGTTGTCTTGACCATATGTTAGTTGAATCTTTGGAGGTAAAAAAGTGTCTCAACTGTCTGTAAGACCAAAAGGGAAATCCCTTTGTGCGGGATATGGACATCAGGTTCTCATATTAGCGTAACCTTTGTGAAAGAAGTGGCGTGTTTGGATATCATCATGTGGCCATTCTTGTATTAAGAATGTATTCGACTCTCCTGGGGGGAAGTCGGAGTTTCCTCTTAGAGAGGTCAGTGACCCTGGTTGTGAGGATATGTGGTAGGAATTTACTGCTGTAGTAAAATCTAGTAACGAGGGGTAGATAAATGGATGTGTCTTAACTGGTTGGGGCCAATGTTTTGGTTTTCAGGGAAGAATGTGTAACGGTTTATGCATAAAAGAGCTTTCCAGTGTGACCCAGGTCTTCCCCAGTTTCTGGGTTTTCCAGTCTACCACTCTAGTTAGATGGCATGCCAGATAGTATTTATGGGGGTCTGGTAAGGCGATTCCACCCTTAGTCTTGGTGCATGTCAAGCGAGTATGTTTAATGCGTGGGGAGTCGTTTTTCCAAATTAAGGTAGTACAAGCTTTTTTATACGACAAGAAGAAGGAGGGGGGTAGATGGATTGGAATTGTCTGCATAAGGTAGAGAAGGTGGGGAAGGATTATCATATTTATTAGGGTCGAGCGTCCAAATCATGAAACATTGAGAGTGGCCCAGTTTTTTAGATCTGTCTGGATTTTTGACAGGGTATATAGGAAGTTATGGTCATAAAGGTCTGCTATTCCTCTGGTAATTCGAATGCCAAGATAGGTAATGGCTTCCCTTTCCATTGAAAAGGGAAAGAATCTTGGCAGTGGATTACTTGTTGCGGGGAAAGGGAAATGTTCAAGGCATGGGATTTGGGATAGTTGATTTTAAGGTTTGATAGCAGACCGAAGTGTTTGATATCAATCAGGAGGTTGGGTAGAGACATTCGAGGTGATTGCAGTGATAATAAGATATCGTCCATAAATGCAGCTATGTTAAATTCCCTGTGATTGATAGAAATCCCTTGAATGTCTGTATTGGCATGTAGTCTATTTAAAAGAGGTTCTAAAGTCAGGACAAAGATCAGGGGGGATAGTGGGCATCCTTGGCGAGTTCCATTGTTTATTGGGAAGGCGTTTGACAGGAGGCCATTTGCTTTAACTCTTGCTGAGGGGTAAGTGTATAGAGCGTTGATGTGTGTAAGCATGCGGGGCAAAAGGCCAATGCCCCTTAGAACTTCCCGCATGTAATCCCAGGCCACCCTGTCGAACGCCTGTGGTGACCTGTTCTCAGCATCAAGTGATAAAAGGAATCCCTTATGCAACGTACACGCGGTCGGACTTTTCGACCAGACTGGTCCGACGGACTTACCGACGGACTATTGACAGACTTCCGCCAGACTTTTTTTACGAACACACTTGCCTACACATGACCGGACTACGGACGGCCTTGCCTACACACGACCGGACTTTCCGGCGGACCTATTTCCCGACGGAGTTACGGCGGACTTTCCAAATGAATGGACTTGCCCACACATGAACAAGTCCGTTCATTTTGAACGTGACTCGGGTACGACTAGACTAGAAAAGGAAGTAAATCTCGCCGCTTTTATCGACGAGATTGACACCTTGCAGCCCCGTCACGGGGGAAATACCAGGCCCTTAGGTCTAGTATGGATTTTAAGGGGAACTCCCTATGCCCCCAAAATCCATACCAGACCCCTATCCGAGCACGCAGCCCGGCCGGTCAGGAAAGGGGGTGGGGACGAGCGAGCGCCCCCCCCTCCTGAACCGTACCAGGCCACATGCTTTGGGGAGGGGGGGGCCCGCCCCCCCACCCCAAAGCACCTTGTCCCCATGTTGATGAGGACAAGGGCCTCTTCCAGACAACCCTGGCCATTGGTTGTCGGGGTCGTCTGCAGGCAGGGGGCTTATCGGAATCTGGGAGCCCCCTTTAATAAGGGGGCCCACAGATCCCGGCCCCCCACCCTATGTGAATGAGTATGGTGTACATCGTACCCCTACCCATTCACCTAGGGAAAAAGTGTCAATAAAAAAAACACACTAGACAGGTTTTTAAAGTAATTTATTAGACAGCTCCGGGGGTCTTCTTCCAACTTCGGGGGTCTCTCCGGCGTCTTCTCCCGATGTCCGGTTCTTCTCCGCTCTCTCCGGCCTCTTCTCCCGATGTTCGGTTCTTCTGCCGGGCTCCTCCGCTATCTTCTGTTCTTTTGCCGCTCTTTTGCTAGCAGTGGCCCGGACTTCTGCGTCATCTTCTTCCCTCTTCTCTTCTTCCGATGTTGACATGACGCTCTCTCCCGCTGTAATGGTGTGTGAGCGGTGCGCGATGACTTATATAGGCGGTGACCCCGTCCCCTTATAACAACACAGTCCCTGGGCATGCTGGGACTGTGATGTAATAAGGGGGCATGGTCAACATCACCCGGTGACCAAGCCCCTTATGACCTCACAGTCCCAGCATGCCCTGGGACTGTGATGTCATAAAGGGGCGGGGTCACTGCCTATATATGTCATTGCAGAGCGCTCCACACAGCATTACAGCAGGAGAGAGCATTGTGTCAACATCGGAAGAAGAGGGGAGAAGACGACGCAGAAGTCCAGGCCACCGCTAGCAAAAGAGGGGCAAAAGAGCAGAAGATAGCGGAGGAGCCCGGTAGAAGAACTGGAGAGCGGGAGAAGAAGTCAAACACCGGGAGAAGAATCGAACATCGGGAGAAGAGGCCGGAGAGAGCGGAGAAGAACCGGACATCGGGAGAAGATGCCGGAGAGACCCCCGAAGTCAGAAGAAGACCCCCGGAGCTGTCTAATAAATTACTTTAAAAACCTGTCTAGTGTGTTTTTTTTTATTGACACTTTTTCCCTAGGTGAATGGGTAGGGGTACGATGTACCCCATACTCATTCACATAGGGTGGGGGGCCAGGATCTGCGGGCCCCCTTATTAAAGGGGGCTCCCGGATTCCAATAAGCCCCCAACCTGCAGACCCTGACAACCAATGGCCAGGGTTGTCGGGAGGAGGCCCTTGTCCTCATCAACATGGGGATAAGGTGCTTTGAGGTGGGGGGGCCCGCAGGGCGCCCACCCTTCTCCAAAGCACCCACCTCCCCATGTTGAGGGCATGCGGCCTGGTGCGGTTCAGGATGGGGGCGCTCGCTCGAACCCACCCCCTTTCCTGACCGGCCAGGCTGCATGCTCTGATAGGGGTCTGGTATGGATTTTGGGGGGACCCAAAGACGTTTTTTCGGCATAGGGGGTTCCCCTTAAAACCCATACCAGACCTAAGGGACATCGTCGCCTCCCCCTCGCGCTCGCCGCAATATACATTTGCTATTGTGCTTGGTTTGGACGCATATGTGCCTTTAACAAAGATATATCTACCTTCATGATTGATCATTGAGTCAGATAATTGAAAATCAGCGGGTTTGGAAATGAGTATGGAGACTCCTTTCATTTTGGATGTCGGGTTTGTAGAGTGTAGGACTTGCTTATATATATGGTTTGTTAGTTTGGGAATAGCATTCGCTCAAAAGTGTGTTTCCTGTAGCATAAGGAAGTGGGCTTTGTGTTTAGTTAAGGCTGAGAGAACTTGAGATCTCTTTCCTAGAAGATTTAGGCCTTTCACATTGAGCGAAAGACATTTTAGCAAGAGTTGTTGTTTAGAGGTTATTTCTTTCTGCATGTTGCGTATTTTTAGAGTTATGGATGGTATTGCGTTAATTCCGCTTTGAGGCCCCTATGTAGGTTACGGGTTGACTTGGTGTGTATGTGAGAAGGAGGAGAGAGGAGCGGTCCCTACCTGTGAGAGGGGGTAGAAGGCAAAAAATATGTAAGAGGGGTAAAGAAGGGGGGAATAAGAGTAGGAAAAAAAAAGGAGAAGGTTCTGGGAAAGGGAAGGGGGGGTTAAGCAAGGGTAGTTTTGTGGAGTATGAGGAGAGTGCCTCAGTAAGTAAACTGGGTCACTTATGTGAGCTGTTACCGGAGGTGGTCGTAGGCGTGCCTATCCACCTAGTGGAGAAGGTCCGGATTGTTAGCTCTAGTCCGTATGGACAGCTATGTGGGGTTAGTGAGTTGGGAAGGGAACAGGTGATGTAGCACTGAAGAGAACGAAAGAAGATGTACAGCTGCATCACAGGATATTGAGAGGTGTGTAAAGACGTGTGTTTTATGAGTTTTAAATGTAGGATCTGAGGAGTCATGTTTGAGATACCTCGATAATGCGTGGTATTAGTTTCGATGAACCTAAGAACATTCAGGAAGCTAGTGACATTGAGCAAACATACTTTTCAGTAAATAATGGGATAAGCATCCTAATAAGTAACAGATAAGTTACTATGTTGTGTATAAACATAAGTAAGAACCTATTTCAACCATGTAGTATTGAAATTATTGAAAATATTGGAGCTCTTATGTCGTACCCCTTTCTATCTCAGTTTCTTGCCTCCCACTCTATGAGATTAGGGATGAGCTTCGAGTTCGAGTCGAACTCATGTTCGACTCGAACATTAGCTGTTCGCAAGTTCGCCGAACACCGAACAATTTGGGGTGTTCGCGGCAAATTCGAATGCCGCGGAACACCCTTTAAAAGTCTATGGGAGAAATCAAAAGTACTAATTTTAAAGGCTTATATGCAAGTTATTGTCATAAAAAGTGTTTGGGGACCCGGGTCCTGCCCCAGGGGACATGTATCAATGCAAAAGAAAGTTTTAAAAACGGACGTTTTTTCAGGAGCAGTGATTTTAATAATGCTTAAAGTCAAACAATAAAAGTGTAATATCCCTTTAAATTTCGTACCTGGGGGGTGTCTATAGTATGCCTGTAAAGGGGCGCATGTTTCCCGTGTTTAGAACAGTCTGACAGCAAAATGACATTTGGAAGGAAAAAACACATTTAAAACTACCCGCGGCTATTGCATTGCCGACAATACACATAGAAGTTCATTGATAAAAACGGCATGGGAATTCCCCCCAGGGAAACCCCGAACCAAAATTAAAAAAAAAAAAAAATGACGTGGGGGGGTCCCCCTAAATTCCATACCAGGCCCTTCAGGTCTGGTATGGATATTAAGGGGAACCCCGGCCAAAATTAAAAAAAAAAAATGACGTGGGGTTCCCCCTAAATTCCATACCAGACCCTTCAGGTCTGGTATGGATTTTAAGGGGAACCCCGCGCCAAAAAAAAAAAAAAAAAACGGCGTGGGGTTCCCCCAAAAATACATACCAGACCCTTATCCGAGCACGCAACCTGGCAGGCCGCAGGAAAAGAGGGGGGGACGAGAGTGCGCCCCCCCCCTCCTGAACCGTACCAGGCCACATGCCCTCAACATTGGGAGGGTGCTTTGGGGTAGCCCCCCAAAACACCTTGTCCCCATGTTGATGAGGACAAGGGCCTCATCCCCACAACCGTGGCCGGTGGTTGTGGGGGTCTGCGGGCGGGGGGCTTATCGGAATCTGGAAGCCCCCTTTAACAAGGGGACCCCCAGATCCCGGCCCCCCCCTGTGTGAAATGGTAAGGGGGTACTTACCCCTACCATTTCACTAAAAAACTGTCAAAATAGTTAAAAATGACAAGAGACAGTTTTTGACAATTCCTTTATTTAAATGCTTCTTCTATCTTCCTTCATCTTCTTCTTCTTCTGGTTCTTCTGGCTCTTCTGGTTCTTCCTCCGGCATTCTCGTCCAGCATCTTCTCCGCGGCGTCTTCTATCTTCTTCTCCTCGGGCCGCTCCGCACCCATGGCATGAGGGGAGGCTCCCGCTCTTCTCTTCATCTTCTTCTTCATCCTCTTCTCTTCTTCATCTTCTTCATCTTCATCTTCTCTTCTTTTCTTCTGCGGGCCGCTCCGCATCCATGCATGGAGGGAGGCTCCCGCTGTGTGACGGCGTCTCCTCGTCTGACGGTTCTTAAATAACGGGGGGTGGGGCCACCCGGTGACCCCGCCCCCCTCTGACGCACGGGACATGACGGGACTTCCCTGTGGCATTCCCCATGACGTCACAGGGAAGTCCCGCAAGTCACCGTGCGTCAGAGGGGGGCGGGGTCACCGGGTGGCCCCGCCCCCCATTATTTAAGAACCGTCAGACGAGGAGACGCCGTCACACAGCGGGAGCCTCCCTTCATGCATGGATGCGGAGCGGCCCGGAGAAGAAAAGAAGAGAAGATGAAGATGAAGAAGATGAAGAAGATGAAGAAGAGAAGAGGATGAAGAAGAAGATGAAGAGAAGAGCGGGAGCCTCCCCTCATGCCATGGGTGCGGAGCGGCCCGAGGAGAAGAAGATAGAAGACGCCGCGGAGAAGATGCTGGACGAGAACGCCGGAGGAAGAACCAGAAGAGCCAGAAGAACCAGAAGAAGAAGAAGATGAAGGAGGATAGAAGAAGCATTTAAATAAAGGAATTGTCAAAAACTGTCTCTTGTCATTTTTAACTATTTTGACAGTTTTTTAGTGAAATGGTAGGGGTAAGTACCCCCTTACCATTTCACACAGGGGGGGGCGGGATCTGGGGGTCCCCTTGTTAAAGGGGGCTTCCAGATTCCGATAAGCCCCCCGCCCGCAGACCCCCACAACCACCGGCCACGGTTGTGGGGATGAGGCCCTTGTCCTCATCAACATGGGGACAAGGTGTTTTGGGGGGCTACCCCAAAGCACCCTCCCAATGTTGAGGGCATGTGGCCTGGTACGGTTCAGGAGGGGGGGGGCCGCACTCTCGTCCCCCCCTCTTTTCCTGCGGCCTGCCAGGTTGCGTGCTCGGATAAGGGTCTGGTATGGATTTTTGGGGGAACCCCACGCCGTTTTTTTTTTTTTTTTTGGCGCGGGGTTCCCCTTAAAATCCATACCAGACCTGAAGGGCCTGGTATGGAATTTAGGGGGACCCCCCCACGTCATTTTTTTTTTTTTTAATTTTGGTTCGGGGTTTCCCTGGGGGGAATTCCCATGCCGTTTTTATCAATGAACTTCTATGTGTATTGTCGGCAATGCAATAGCCGCGGGTAGTTTTAAATGTGTTTTTTCCTTCCAAATGTCATTTTGCTGTCAGACTGTTCTAAACACAGGAAACATGCGCCCCTTTACAGGCATACTATAGACACCCCCCAGGTACGAAATTTAAAGGGATATTACACTTTTATTGTTTGACTTTAAGCATTATTAAAATCACTGCTCCTGAAAAAACGGCCGTTTTTAAACCTTTTTTTTGCATTGATCCATGTCCCCTGGGGCAGGACCCAGGTCCCCAAACACTTTTTATGACAATAACTTGCATATAAGCCTTTAAAATTAGCACTTTTGATTATTCATGTTCGTGTCCCATAGACTTTAACGGTGTTCGCTTGTTCGAGCGAACTTTTTTCCTGTTCGCATGTTCTGGTGCGAACCGAACAGGGGGGTGTTCGGCTCATCCCTATATGAGATTAATCCAGCTAGTAGGTGGATCTGGGAGATTAGTTAGGGCTTAGAGGATATATGCTGCTACAGTGGAGCATTGGTTTGTGTTGGCAGCGCTTCGCAGTGATTGGCATATAATACTCCATGTTCCCCATCGCCTCTGTGTAGGAGAGTGATGTTATGGAGTGTGTATTACTGATTTAGAGGTTTGGGGGAAACGTGTGCGTTACTTCTAAGAGTTGTAGATGCACAAGGATCTGAATGACTTGTGTGGAAG
Source organism: Aquarana catesbeiana (assembly GCF_042186555.1). Classification (NCBI taxonomy): domain Eukaryota; kingdom Metazoa; phylum Chordata; class Amphibia; order Anura; family Ranidae; genus Aquarana; species Aquarana catesbeiana. The sequence continues at coordinate 84,851,332 of NC_133332.1, forward strand.
GAATTTCTAAGCATGTAACACCATTCTCAATTCCTTTGTATGAGAGAGGATAACATGAGAATGCAGTAGGGTGGTTTCTTATATTGGTCTTATTGCGTATGCACCTAGTTTTTTTCATAGTCCAAACTTTGACCATCTCGAACCCACACAGTTTACCTGCTAAACACGTAATTCTGCTGAAGCGATTTCGGGGGGGTAAGAGAGTTGGTAGTACTATACTGGCAAGATAAATTATCACATTTGGTGAAGCATTCTCTGCTGATGTACAAGCATGTGGGTGGCAACAGTACCTGGGTCAAAGATGAGTAAGCTACAAGTCCATAGGTCCAGGAAAAGTTCTCTGCTATCGAGTTCCTTGTGGGGCATCGAGAGTCTCTGGGGTTCTGGAGCTGGAGTCCCATGTTATTGATCATGGAGCATCCGGTGGGTTGTCATGTGAAATGAGGGATCCTTAGAAAAACATTGCTTCAACATAAACTGAAAGAAAGGGGAGAACCAGGAGGAAACAAAAGTTAGTGGTAACTGTGTATGAGCAGAGTGAGGAGTTCCAGAGCTGTGTTACATCACCGGGTGGTTCCGGCGTGGGGTGTCTGCTGGTCTCGGACTGCGCATAGGTAGGTCTTGGCGAGAAGGTCGCTCTCCAGGTGACGTGGGATCCAGTCTGCGGCATCTGGAGCGTTGTCGTTGGGCTTTGGGAGAGGAGTTGTGCGAGACTGGCTTCCATGGTTCCGTGGGGAAGTAAAAGAAATACCATTCAGGGAGATCCACTGGGGGTATATCCAGTTGTTCGCAGTAAGTGTGCAAGTCCGGGGTTCAGAGGAGAGCCATGCGACCAATGGTAGATGCAGAGAGACAGAATGGAAACTTCCATCTGTACTGGATGTTGCGTGTGCGCAGCACCTCCAGCAGGGGACGCAGGGTGCGTCTGTTCTGTAATGTAATTTGGGATAAGTCTTGAAACAATTTCACCTCTGCGCCATTAAACATTATACAGCCTCTGTCCCTTGCCTTTCTGAGAGTTTCCTCTTTGAGGAGAAAGTTGACAATGCACCACACAATGTCTCTGGGTGGTTTAGAATCTTGGGGGGGGCCTTAATGCATGGTGTAAGCGTTACATTTCTGTGGGGGAATCGGCCGGGTGCTCAAGCAGATCATTAAAGATAGAGCACACTGCGTGTGGTAGTGCGGCCTGGTCGATTCCCTCTGGCACCCCCTCACCCTGACATTATGTCTGCAGCCCCTATTGTCTAAATCCTCCACTTGTCTGTGGAGATCAAAAATATGTGGCAGGTGGAGGTTCTATGTCTTTTGCACTTGCCTAATTGCTGTTGCTTGTATTCGGGAGTTTTCCTCTACATCAGCGATTCAATGGTTCATTGTGTGAATGTCTGCCTTCAGGTCCGAGATCGCCGTCATCATAGTGTGTTTGATGTCCAGGGTGACCTTTTGAAGGTCTCTTTGGAGGTCAAGGAGGCTCGGGTGTGGAGCGCTGGAGCCCTCGCCGTCCATTAGGGAGTCCGCTGTGCTTCTAGGCGAGTCCTGGGATGAGGCCTGTGAGGCCTGTGTTGCCTCGTGTTGTTCAGATTGACAGGTCTGGAAAAGCTCCAGAATGTTGCCACTGAGCTTTGTCACAGAGTCTTTCTGTGTGCGGGGTGTCAAGGTGCTTCTGTTGGGCTTTCCCATCATGGGTAAGTGCCTCTAAAATCCCAAATAGAGCGTTTTTCCTCCTCAATGTGCAAGAGCTGTCTTTTCAAGCAGCCATCTCAAGTCCCATCCAGGCAACGCCCAATTTGTATGTTTTAGCGCCAACACCTTTACAATTAATGATTTTAACAAACTTTGTTGCAGGATCCTTCTGTGCCCATGTGCGTCTAATGGGAGTGGTTTCATAATTATCAACCAGCTGCTGCACCTGCAGTCCTTTAATGACAAAAATTGCAGGGTCAGCATCCCTTTAGCCATGTTTTCCTATTGGGAGTATCACAACAAAAATGACATTTTTGTTGCAGGGGATGCCTGAAATCTGACTTGTATCTTAGTGCAGTTTCTGGGAAAATCAGTGAGCCAATCACACAATCAGGAAATGACATATCTGGGGCCATTCTGTACATGTTCTGTGTACAGAACATCTCCAGGTAGCCATATTGCATTGCACTTTACAGAAATTTACAGAGCTGCAGATTGAAAAGGAAAGGTAAATTTTAATAACATTCAATTACAATATGACTTGTGTCGCAATTGTATATGCTATAATTTTATTTTTTTTTGCCTGCTATTTTTTTTCCCCACGGAAGTGGAGTTAATCTTTAATGGAAACCCAGTCTCAGGCTGGGTTCACACTTAATTCGCATGCGGTTCACAGCAAGGGTCTGGTGCGTCTCTGTTCTCCATTTCAGGGACTAATCAGGCCCAAATTTTTGCCTGAAATCAGACCTGGAACGGAGCCAAAGATGCACAGCACCCCTGTGCAATTCGCTCCACAACCACCACAGAGATGTGTGAACCAGCTCCATTGAGAGACGGGCACACTCTCCTGTCATGCGAATTTGATGTGAAAAAACCCGCATCCAATTCTCACTTTTGTGAACCCAGCCTTAGACCCCATACACACTATTAGATTTTCTGCAGATTTTTGTCTTCAGATTTACCAAAACCATATAATATGAGGTCCAGCCTTAACAGTTTAAATTTGTATGCAATCAGACAGGCCCTTGCACTACATGGTTTTCATAAATCTAAAGGAAATCAGACAACAAAAGTTGTATAATGTGTATGGGGTCTTAGTCCGTAGGGTTCAATATAGAGTTGGCCCACCCTATGTAGCTGTAGCGGTAGGTTGCTACGAGTTACAAACATCCACCAAATCACTCTGCTGCCAGACCCCCATATATCACCTCTGAGACAATGAGCAGTCATTTGCGTCGTTTTGTTGCGTTTATTGCGAGATACAACTTGGTTGGGTTAAAGGAAGTTATGGGATGCCCATAGCACTTATTGAATTGTCATCACATTTGTAGAACATTGATTAGCAGCTTTAGCCCTGAAAATCATGCACTTCTAACATTCACAGTCTGTTCTCCTGCAAATCTCAACTGCAGACTATTGCTCCTCTTCCTCCTCTGCACTGACTCCTGCAGAGTATCACTACCTCGATCTCCTCTTGTACAAATCCTTTACTGCAAAACTGTTAGATTCCTGTCTCATCACTTCCAGTAAGACAAAAAGGGATCACTCTGAATAACCCCAGTTTGATGGCTGTACTTTGTTACTGTAATAAAGTCTCTTGAATGGTGTTGCTTCAGCAAATCAATAAGCCAGAGGCATACAATACCTCTCCCTGGCAGCTCAGTGAATTTGGTAGCTACACAGTCTTTTGGATGGTATTATCAGAGTGCTTTACCAGGCCAGAGATACTCGGTACCTCTCCCCGACGGCCTAACACACGGCAATAAGCGGACTACTACACCCAGCCAGTCCATAACTGCAAACACTGCGTTCCCCAGCCACAGCATTCTGCACTACTCTCAACTAGAGATGAGCCAAACACCCCCCCGGTTCGGTTCACACCAGAACCTGCAAACGGACCGAAAGTTTGCGCGAACATTCGAACACCGTTAAAGTCTATGGGACTCGAACGTTCTAAATCAAAAGTGCTAATTTTAAAGACTTATATGCATGGTATTTTCCTAAAAAGGGTTTGGGGACCCTGGTCCTGCCCCAGGGGACATGTATCAATGCAAAAAAAAGTTTTAAAAACGGACGTTTTTCGGGAGCAGTGATTTTAACGATGCATAAAGTGAAAAAAAAGTGAAATATTCCTTTAAATATCCTACCCGGGGGGTGTCTATAGTATGCCTGTAAAGTGGCGCATGTTTCCCGTGCTTAGAGCAGTCCCTGCACAAAATGCAATTTTTAAAAGAATAAAAGTCATTTAACCTGCTTGCGGCTTTAATGTAATGTCGGGTCCCGGCAATATGGATGAAAATCAGTGAGACAAACAGCATGGGTACCCCCCCAGTCCATTACCAGGCCCTTTGGGTCGTGTATGGATATTAAGGGGAACCCCGCACCCAAATTAAAAAAAGGAAAGGAGTGGGGCCCCCAGTCCCTATATACTCCGAACAGCAGTATACAGGCGGTGCAAACAAGACAGGGACTGTAGGTTTGTAAGTAAGTTAAGTAGAATCTTTTTTTGGAGCGCAGGAACGAGCCCTGCTGCAAAGTATTGCATCAAAAATTGTAATTACATGCCCCTTTTAAACAGGGGCTGAAAAATTGGGCCTTAGGCACTGGGGCTGGTGGCACAACACTGCAACCCCACACAGATACTCTAGTTGGAGTGCAGGAATGAGCCCTGCTGCAAAGTATTGCATCAAAAATTGTAATTTCACGCCCCTGTTAAACAGGGGCTGAAAAATTGGGCCTTAGGCACTGGCGCTGGTGGCACAACACTGCAACCCCACACAGATACTCTAGTTGGAGCGCAGGAATGAGCCCTGCTGCAAAGTATTGCATCAAAAATTGTAATCACACACCCCTGTCAAACAGGGGCTGAAAAATTGGGCCTTAGGCATTGGTGGTGGCGCCCAGAACCAAAAATGTTCTTATAAGCTATCAGCATGATCATTGAGGAGGAAGAGGATAGTCACTCAGCATAACAGGATAGTCACTCAGCATCAGCATAGGCAGTCTTGAAGGGATCTGACATTTCAAAAAAAATTATTCGGTTACATCAGCATCAGCTTGGTAGCTGGTGGTGATCCAAGACTGATTCATTTTTATGAAGGTCGGTCGATCGACCAAGTCAGTGGACAGACGCACCCTGTGATCGGTTACAAAGCCTCCAGCAGCACTGAATGTGCGTTCCAAAAGAACGCTGGATGCAGGACAGGCCAGTAGCTCAATTGCATACTGTGCAAGCTCTGGCCAGTGATCCATCCTCAAGACCCAGTAACCCAGAGGATTTTTCGGTGGGAAAGGTGTCCAAGTCAGACAGGTGTGTGGCTTTCCTAATCAAGTCCAATCAGTATAATCAAACACAGCTGGACTCAAATGAAGGTATAGAACCATCTCAAGGATGATTATTAGGACCATGTGATATTTCAGTTTTTCTTTTTTAATAAATCTGCAAAAATGTCAACAATTCTGTGTTTTTCTGTCAATATGGGGTGCTGTGTGTACATTAACCACTTCCCGCCCGCCCTATAGCGGATTGACGTCCGGGAAGTGGTTGTGTTATCCTGACTGGAGGTCATATGACGTCCAGCAGGATAACATGCCGCAGCGCGCCCCCGGGGGCACGCATCGCGGCGATCGGTGGAGCGGTGTGTCAGTCTGACACACCGCTACACTGATCTTGGTAAAAAGCCTCCGGCGGAGGCTCTTTACCACGTGATCAGCCGTGTCCAATCACGGCTGATCACGCTGTCAATAGGAAGAGCCGTTGATCGGCTCTTCCTCACTCGCGTCTGAGAGACGCAAGTAGAGGAGAGCCGATCGGCAGCTCTCCTGGCAGGGGGGGTCTGCGCTGATTGTTTATCAGCGCAGCCCCCCCGCAGATCACCCCACTGGACTACCAGGGATGCCACTAGGACCACCAGGGAAGGGGCAACGTGGATGGCCAGGTATGTACCCCATGGCCATCCACATGTGCCCAATCTGTGCCAATCAGTGCCCACAAATGGGCACTGATTGGCACTATTATGCCAAAGATCTGCCCAGCAATGACCAGATCTGCCCAGCGATGCTATATCAGTGCCACCTGTCATAGCCCATCTGTGCCACCTGTCATTGCCCATCTGTGCCACCTGTCAGTGCCCATCTGTGCCCATCAGTGCCCACCTATCAGTGCCCATCAGTGCCACACATCAGTGCCACACATAAGTACCCATCAGTGCCACCCATATATGCCAATCAATGCCACCTACGAGTGCCCATCAGTGCCGCCTATGTGTGCCCATCGGTGCCACCTATGAGTGCCCATCAGTGCCGCATACCAGTGCCACCTATCAGTGCCCATCAGTGCCACCTATCAGTGCCCATCAGTGCCGCCTATCAGTGCCCATCATCAGTGCCCGTTAGTGCCACCTCATCAGTGCCACCTCATTGGTGCCACCTCATCGGTGCCCATCAGTGCCGCCGTATCAGTGCCCATCAGTGGAGCTATATCAGTGCCCATTATTGAAGGAGAAAGCGTACTTATTTACAAAAAAATTTAACAGAAACAAAGAAAAACTTGTTTTTTTTCGAAATTTTCGGTCTTTTTTTATTTGTTGCGCAAAAAATAAAAACCGCAGAGGTGATCAAATACCACCAAAAGAAAGCTCTATTTGTGGGAACAAAATGATAAAAAAATTGTTTGGGTACAGTGTAGCATGATCGCGCAATTGTCATTCAAATTGCAACAGCGCTGAAAGGTGAAAATTGGGCTGGGCGGGAAGGTGTCTAAGTGCCTGGTATTGAAGTGGTTAATGAGGGGAAAAAATTAACTTAACCGCTTCAATACAGGGCATTTTCACCCTTCTCCTTCCCAGACCAATTTTTAGTTTTCAGCGCTGTCACACTTTAAACGACAATTGAGCGGTTGTGCGACGCTGTACCCAAACAAAATTGATGTCCTTTTTTCCCCACAAATAGAGCTTGGTGGTATTTGATCACCTCTGCATTTTTTATTTTTTGCGCTATAAACAAAATAAGAGCGACAATTTTGAAAAAAACACAATATTTTAAACTTTTTGCTTTAAAAAATATCCCAATTTAAAAAAAAATAAATCTTGGCGGCTATCTGCAATTTTTTTCGTGACTGCGATATTATGGCGGACACATCGGACACTTTTGACACATTTTTGGGACCATTCACATTTATACAGCGATCAATGCTATAAAATTACATTGATTACTGTATAAATGTGACAGGCAGGGAAGGGGTCAACCACTAGGGGGACATGAGGGGTTAAATGTGTTTCCTAGGGGAGTGATTCTAACTGTAGGGGGTGGGGACTCACAAGGGGAGGAGACCGATTGGTATTCCTCTGTACTGGGAACACAGATCGGTCTCCCCTCACCTGACAGGACATGGATCTGTGTGTTTACACACACAGATCCACGGTCCTGCTCGGTTAACGGGCAATCGCGGGTGCCCGGCGGACATCGCAGCTGCCGGGCACATGCACCGGGTCCAGAGCATTGCGGCAGGCGCACACGTGCGCCCCCTAGATGGCCGGGAAGCCCAGGACATCATATGACAGCCACCAAGGATGGGAGATCCCATCTGTGGCCATCATTTGACTATGGGCCGGTATTGAAGTGGTTAAATGATTTTAGCAAATGGCTGCAATATAACAAAGAGTGAAAAATTTAAGGGGGTCTGAATACTTTCCGTCCCCACTATATATATATATATATATATATATATATATATATATATATATATATATACACACACACACACAGACATACATGCATACATACATACATATATGCATACACACACAATGGAATATCACCTGGACATAACCTGAAAGGATAAGCAAAGTTAAGCATCAATTCTGACAATACTTCTAGAGAGAAAAACCCAGGCCGGCCTGTTCAACATCTTATTATCCTAATGAAGCTAAACAAGGATGATAATAGGGCACTTTAAAACAGCAATGACAGAATGTCCCTGTTGCAGATTCGATGGTCTTCACCGGCAGTCGGAGCTCATTTTTTTTTATATTAATATAATCTTTATTCAGTTCTTCAAAGTATAAAAATTTACAAAATACCAATTTCTTAAATACACCGCATACATTACAAAACATATGTGTAATAGACAAATTTTCCTAGCCATTTTCCCTTTTTAACCCTGACCCCTCCCCTCTATATAGCTTTTACCCTCCCCCCATACCTTTTACCAAAAATCCTAACAACTCCTTCACATGTTAACCCGCCTTCTTCAACTTCTCCTTACACACACCTTACATAGGGTATCCCAATTCCTCTAACCAAGGCTTCCAAATATTTTTAAACTCTCTCAAGTTCCTTCTCCTTGCGTACACTACTTTTTCCTTCCACACTGTTTCAGTTACTGTTCCAAACCAGTCATCCTTTGAGGGTGGTTTCTCTGCCTGCCATCTCTGCGCTATTAGTTTCCTTGGAAGAGACATCTCAATACTACTTTGTTTTTAGCTTTTCCTCTAAACTCTCTCCTACTCCCAAAATGCACATTTTTGGATCCATTTTAAGTTCTAAGGCGAAGATCTTATTTAAGGTATCTAATATCTCAGACCAATAACAGAATAATTTTGGGCATTTCCAGATCATATGTATCAGGTCCCCAGTGTTCTGACATCTAGGGCATTTAGCATCCGTCCTTCACCCAAATTCAAACAATCTTTTAGGGGTATAATATGTCCTGTGTAGCAACATTAAATGTGAGACCTTCTGAGTGGGAACAACCGAGACCTGATGTCCTCCCACCAGTATCTTTTTCCATTGTACATCCAATACTATACCCAGTTCCCTTCCTATTTACTTCTACACTTAAGCTTTCCTGGGATATCAATACTTGTCAGGGGCATATCAGTGGCCGTCGGGCAAATATGCGTGCACGCAGGTGCACAAGAAGCTCTCCCAGGACAATTCTGCTTAATTCCCCACCAGGGGGCGCCAGAGCGCTCCCGCGTGTGCCCGTACGCGTGTTCGCCCGTGCGCGCGCGCCCGTTCTCGCTAGTGCTATTTTGGCGCCAAGGGCCCTTTAAAAGGATGACAGGTGCTTCTGTCAGGTGCTGTTTGTCTGCAGCTCTGTACCTGAGTTCCTGTTCTCCGCTTGATTTGTATCTGCTAGTGACCCGGCTACGTCTGACTATTCTCCAGTCTCCAATCCGACCCAGCTTGTCTGACCCTGCTTATCTGATTACCTGTTGCCGAACTCCTGCCTGCCTGACCGAATGGATCACCCCTTTGTTCACATCTGCCTGACCTCCTGCTGAACGGACTGTCTGACTTTGCTTTTGCCTGTGTCCTGTGACGCTGCTTCCAGCCTGCTTATCAAGCATCCTGCTGCTGCCTTTTCAGCTACCTGCCTGCCTACCGGCCTACATCTGCCTACCCGCATCCGCAGCTCAGCCATCCCTGAGGGGCATCCTTCCAGATCATCATCCGCTTCTGCTGGAACCGCATCAGGCCCTCCTACCCACTGTGCTCAAGAGACCACTGTTCCCACTTCAGTGGCTCCTGAACCAGCGCTTATGAGAGGTCTCCTTCCACCAGTCAGGCTCAACTACCAGGTACCTTACAGTACAAACAGCCATGACTGAGCCTGCAGGAGAGACCTCTCCCATCAAGGAGATCTGTACGCACCTAGCAGCACTTACCCAGGCAGTGCAGACCTTACAAGACAGTTACAACAGACTGGAGGGTCAAGTATTGAACCTCAGTGGATCCAGTGGTGTGGCCCCTACTTCTGCAGCTGCTCCAGTACAGGCTGCTGCACCGCCCTCTGTGGTTATGCTCCCACCTGAGCCAAGAGTGCCTACCCCCGAAAAGTTTTTTTGGTGATCGAACAAAATTTTTGGCCTTCCGCAGCGCTTGCCAACTCTATTTTGCTCTACAGCCACTGACTTTTTCCTTGGAGGCTACCAAGGTGGGATTTGTTATATCCCTTCTTCAGGGGGAACCCCAGACCTGGGCCCACCGCCTGCTTGAAACCAACGCTACACAGGTCCAGTCCTTGCCCGCCTCCTTTGAAGCCATGGCCCAGCTTTATAAGGACCCTCAACGGACTGCTACCGCTGAGGCAGCTTTGTTCGCGCTCCAGCAAGGCCGTAGACTATGTAACAGACTTTTGACGCTGGAGCGCGGACACTCAATGGAACAATGCAGCCTTACGTCACCAGTTCCGCATGGGGCTATCTGAAGGTCTGAAGGATGAGCTTGCTCGGGTAGGGATGCCTGATACCCTTGAGGAACTCATCACCATTACCATCCAGATTGACCAACGCCTTCGTGAGCGCCGGTCTGAACGCGCTTCCCAACAAACACGCCCTATGTGGATGACTGCAAGAGCTCCGGTTCCTGCCTCCCGATACCTACCTTCTGCTTACCCGAGTCCAGTCACCCAAACAACCGAGGCTCCCGAACCTATGCAACTGGGACTTATGCGAGCTTCCCTGACCCCAGAAGAACGGGCGCGCAGACGCCAGTTAAACATCTGTCTCTACTGTGGTGGGATGGGCCACTATGTGAACAACTGTCCAGTAAAGACTCGTAAGTGCTCTTCTTCTACTCCGACTAGTTTATCCGCTTTAACCGCTAATACAACTCAACTTGTCCTCCCTCTTTCATTACAGCTCCAGGGAAGAACAATCCAGGTCAATGCCATTGTTGATTCTGGGGCATGTAGCTGCTTTGTGGACTCCGCTTTTGCTACCCAACAGAATCTGCCTTTAAAAAACAAAACTCACAGACTCTCAGTTTTCTTGGCCGATGGGTCCCACATAAGATCTGGACAGGTCTCTCAAGAAACCCTTCCTCTGTCTGCCACCTGCTCATCCCAGCATCAAGAGATCCTAACCCTGGACGTTATTTCATCTCCACTATTTCCAATCATTTTGGGCATGCCCTGGCTACAGGCCCACAATCCTCTTGTTAACTGGGTCACGGGTGAGATCAAGTTCCAGTCACCCTATTGCCAAAGACATTGTCTACCAGAATCCTCTAAACCTGCTGCTACCTTACTTTGTATGGACATTGACCCAGACCTGCTCCAAGATGTACCAGAGGTCTATCGGGAATTTGCAGATGTGTTCAGCAAGAAGGGGGCAGACACCTTGCCTCCCCATCGTCCCTATGATTGCCCAATTGAGCTGCTTCCTGGGGCCGAGATTCCTTTTGGGCGCATTTTTCTGCTGTCCGAAAAAGAGCAAGAGGCACTTAAGGTTTACATAAATGAAAACCTTGAAAAAGGCTTCATCCGACCTTCCACTTCACCAGCTGGTGCCGGAATATTTTTTGTTTCCAAGAAGGATCAGTCTCTTCGCCCCTGTGTGGACTACCGGGAACTAAACAACATTACAGTAAAAAACCGTTAACCGCTGCCACTGATACCTGAACTGTTCCAGAAGCTGAGGTCTGCTACTATCTTTACCAAGCTGGATCTGAGGGGGGCCTACAATCTGGTCCACATTCGGGCAGGGGACGAGTGGAAAACGGCTTTCAGGACCCGTTTCGGACACTATGAATATCTCGTCATGCCCTTTGGTCTATGCAATGCTCCCGCCACGTTCCAGCATCTGGTCAACGATGTGTTTAGAGATTTCCTGGACATCTTTTTAATTGTCTATCTGGATGACATTCTAATCTTCTCCAGTTCACTTGAGCAACATAGGGAACATGTCTGTAAAGTCTTGACCCGACTCCGTTTGCACAGACTGTATGCTAAGGCAGAGAAGTGCGAATTCGAACAGAAGGAGATTCAGTTCCTGGGGTTAGTCATCTCCCCAACCGGCATCAAAATGGATCCTCAGAAGGTATCTGCTGTGTTAGAGTGGCCAGCTCCCATGGACAAAATGGGCGTACAATGCTTCATTGGGTTCGCAAACTTTTACAGGAAGTTCATTAGGGGGTTTTCTGCTATCATCTCCCCCATCACGCAGCTAACCAAGCAGAACTCTCGCTTCCATTGGAACCCAGAAGCCCAGAGGGCCTTTGAAGAATTAAAGAAACGTTTTACATCAGCTCCGATCCTTAGCCATCCGGATCCATCCTTACCTTTTATCCTGGAGGTTGATGCGTCCGAAGTAGCCGTGGGTGCTGTTATTTCCCAGCGACAAGGCAACAAGGACCTGATGCACCCCGTAGGTTTCTTTTCTAGGAAACTTTCACCGGCTGAGCGGAACTATGATGTGGGAGATCAAGAGCTACTCGCTATCAAGACAGCTTTGGAGGAATGGAGGTACTTGCTAGAAGGCGCAGTTCATCCAGTACTGATTTATACAGACCACAAGAATCTTGAGTATTTAAGATCTGCCAAGAGGTTAAAACCCAGACAGGCCCGTTGGGCTCTATTTTTCACACGGTTCTGTTTCCACATTACATACCGGCCCGGATCCAAGAACGTAAAACCAGACGCGCTGTCGCGCATGTTTGATAACCCTAAAGACTTTTCTGTACCTGACACTATTTTGCCGGCAAATAGCTTCCTTCTTCTCCAAACAGATCTTCTGTCCATGATCAGAGAAGCATCTCCAGAACCTTCAAGCCTTCAGGGATCCTCTTTAACACCTCGTGATGGACTTTTGTGGAGAGGAAGTCAAATTTTCGTACCGGAGAGCGCCCGAGTCAAGGTGCTGACACTTCTGCATGACCACCCACTTGCAGGACATTTTGGGGTACGTAAGACCCTTGAGCTGGTGCAGCGCACCTTTTGGTGGCCTAATCTAAATGAATTCTGCAAGAAATATGTCAACTCATGTTCTGTCTGTATTCAGAATAAGACTCCCAGGAACAGAGCTTGGAGATTACTGAGGGATTACTGAGACCGTTGCCTATACCAGATAGGCCCTGGAAAATGATAGCAATGGACTTTATAGTAGAACTGCCTTGCTCTGAAGGATGTTCAGCGATCCTTGTGGTTGTCGACCGGCTGTCCAAAATGGCCCACTTTGTGCCCCTGAAAGGAACACCCTCTGCTGTGGAGACGGCCCGTGTGTTCATTAAGGAGATTGTCAGGCTACATGGAATCCCTGCAAATATAGTGTCCGATAGAGGGGTACAGTTTACATCACATTTTTGGAAAGCGCTTTGTGAGATCCTGAAGATTGAACTAGCCCTGTCCTCAGCATACCATCCCCAAACAAATGGGCAAACTGAAAGGACAAATCAGACACTGGAGCAGTACATAAGGTGTTTTACATCTTTTGTGCAGGATGATTGGGTATCTCTGTTGCCCCTAGCGGAATTCGCTTATAACAATGCCAGCCACTCTGCTACCGGTCAATCCCCTTTCTTTTCCAACTATGGTTTTCATGCATCTTTTTTATCATATTTTCTTTCAGAATCCCCAGTTCCAGCGGTCCAGGACACAGTGCAGTTCCTTAGTCGTAATAACCAAATCTTACGGGAAGCGATATCCAAGGCACAAGCGGACAACAAAAGGTTCTTTGATCAGAAAAGAAGAGGAGATCTAAACCTTCAGCTTGGTGACAAGGTATGGCTGTCTACTGATAATATTAGATTAACCTGTCCTACTAAGAAGCTTGCTCCTAAGTTCATTGGGCGTTTCCCTGTGAAAAGGAAGATTAATGAGGTGTCCTATGAATTGTGTTTACCTGATTCACTCAAGATCCACCCTGTGTTTCACGTGTCACTCTTGAAACCTGCTGTAGATGATCCTTTTCCTGACCAGGGTCCCTGAACCGGTTCTGGTGGACGGCAACGAAGAATATGAAGTGGGGGCCATCCTTGATTGCAGAAAGAGATCTGGGCAAGTACAGTTTTTGATTAAATGGAAGGGGTATGGTCCTGAAAATAATTCGTGGGAACCTGACTGTAATATTCATGCCAGACGTTTAATCCATGCTTACTTCTCTGCTCATCCTGAAAAGAAGGGTATTCTGGGCATCCGGAGGCTGCCCGTTGGGAGGGGGCAATGTCAAGGGCATATCAGTGGCCGTTGGGCAAATATGCGTGCACGCAGGTGCACAAGAAGCTCTCCCAGGACAATTCTGCTTAATTCCCCACCAGGGGGCGCCAGAGCGCTCCCGCGTGTGCCCGTACGCACGTTCGTGCGTGCGTGCGCCCGTGCGCGCGCCCGTTCACGCTAGCGCTGTTTTGGCGCCAAGGGCCCGTTAAAAGGATGACAGGTGCTTCTGTCAGGTGCTGTTTGTCTGCAGCTCTGTACCTGAGTTCCTGTTCTCCGCTTGATTTGTATTTGCTAGTGACCCGGCTACGTCTGACTATTCTCCAGTCTCCAATCCGACCCGGCTTGTCTGACCCTGCTTATCTGATTACCTGTTGCCGAACTCCTGCCTGCCTGACCATTCCTGGATCACCCCTTTGTTCACATCTGCCTGACCTCCTGCTGAATGGACTGTCTGACTTTGCTTTTGCCTGTGTCCTGTGACGCTGCTTCCAGCCTGCTTATCAAGCATCCTGCTGCTGCCTTCTCAGCTACCTGCCTGCCTACCGGCCTACATCTGCCTACCCGCATCCGCAGCTCAGCCATCCCTGAGGGGCATCCTTCCAGATCATCATCCGCTTCTGCTGGAACCGCATCAGGCCCTCCTACCCACTGTGCTCAAGAGACCACTGTTCCCACTTCAGTGGCTCCTGAACCAGCGCTTAAGAGAGGTCTCCTTCCACCAGTCAGGCTCAACTACCAGGTACCTTACAATACTACTTCTACATATATGTGGATACATTTCGGCTATGAATCCACTAGGTAAACCCGAACTACCTATTCTTTGGAATACAGGAGAATGGTTCCAAGTCGGTCCCTGTCCCCCAAACTGGGCATTTAGGGCATGTTTAATTTGTAAATAGTTGTAGGAAGAGTGGTTCAGAATATCATATTCCTCCTTTAATGAGGAGAATGTTTTTAAGATGTTCTTGTTGTATAATTGAGCCAGTCTGTCTATTCCTTTTATTTCCCATGCCTTTATTTTCCCTATTGGTTTTAGTTCTTGTAAGTTCTTATTATTCCAAAGGGGGGCACACTTAATCATACCTCCCATTCCCTTCATAGCCTTAATAGCTTTCCAAACTTTTATTGTTAATTTTACCGTTGGGGTTCTATGGACAAAAGAGTTTGCCTCTAGTACCTCCACTACCGTCTTATGGGGTGCACCTATAATCAATATTCTACCATTATTGCTGCCCTCTAGATTGGTACTCATCCCTATGTAATGTAGTTGGGCAGCTAGGAAATAGCTCCGTGGATGGGGAACTGCCAATCCCCCCTCTCGTGTTGAAAGTTGTAGAGTTTGTAAACTTATCCTGGGCTGCCCACCTTTCCATATAAGATCTCTTAGTATTGTATCTATTTTTTTAAACCATTTCCTGTGTATACATATTGGTCAATTATGCAGCAAGTATAATAGCTGTGGGAGCCATAGCATTTTAACCAAGTTGCATCTCCCAGCCACTGATAATGGGAGACCTTTCCATATTTCAGTCTTACTTTAAAATTTTGTTAACAAGGGGACTAAGTTGTTATTTATATAGTGACTCAGTTAAATTGATGATAGGCAACTCCTATCCTCATATTGATTAGTGGTTCCAAATTAATAATAACTACTGCAGTAGGGAACAGACACAAAAGATACGCTCAGCATCTTTCCAAATTACTGTTCTGCTTTATTATGATGCAATTGAAGGTTTTTATGCACATGATTACATAGGTATCACATTAATATTACAATTGTACGTTTATGGTAACAAGGGGAGTTACATAGGCAGGCTTATTCTAATCAGGACTCGAAAGAATGTAAACATTTACTGAAAACATTATTAGTGCCGTGTGCACAGTGAGGGCAATGTGCAATACATACAAAATACAATACAATTATATACAGAACTTACAAATTTCCATTACAGTCTCCCCTCTTTTGATCAATATTTTGATCACTAACCATACCTGCTATCACCTTTAACCTGGAAACTCCACACGCTTAGTTGGAGGTAGTCCTGGCCAAAGAGGCAAAAAACTTCATTGTGGAGAAAATAATAGCTGAGCAGCTTTTTCATTACAAAATGACTTTTCATTGTGAAAAACAAATGATTGATAAGACATATTTACAGTACTGGCTGTACACTCCTGTGACCAGAATGGCCTTCTAGCTGAATTGTTGGCATGCTGACTTATCAGCACATGTAAACACAGACAATTCTACATAAAATGGAAGATGTACAAAAGACAAATATGACTTCACACATGGCTGAACTACTTTTCAAATATATATATATATCCCTTACAATTAAAGTAATTGAATCAAAAAGTACCCTAGACTGTGATGACAAGAGGGAAACAAATCAAACACAGAGATTTCTTTAATTTAGTCATTTTTGCAGTGTCTGGTGTGGATCCAGGTGACTTTTCCTTCAAGTTTTGCAAAAACTGTACATGAAATAGATGCTGTATTGAGTCTCCAAACATTTCCTTATATATAAATGTCTCTTAACAATCCACAAGTCACCTGGCTTTAGTTTTAGATCCTTCCAAACTTTTAGGATCTGGAATTAGGGAGAAAACACATAAATGAGCTTGTCAAATAAAACCTTAATGCCGCGTACACACGGTCGGACTTTTCGTCTACAAAAGTCCAACGGACGCTGACGGACTAAAACTGGCTGGTAATCCGATCGTGTGTGGGCTTCTCCGGACTTTCAACTGACTTTTTTAGCCTCAAATCCGACGGACTTTAGATTTGAAACATGCTTCAAATCTTTACGTCGTAAGTACGACGGACCCCGAAATCCGCTCGTCTGTGTGCTAGTCCGACGGACAAAAACCCATGCTAGGGCAGCTATTGGCTACTGGCTATGAACTTCCTTATTTTAGTCCGGTGTACGTCATCACGTACGAATCCGTCGGACTTTTGTGTGGTCGTGTGTAGGCAAGTCCGTTCGTAAGAAAGTCTGCCGCAAGTCCGCCGAAGGTACGTCGGAAGTATGTCAGACAGGCTGTCGGACTTTTGTAGACGAAAAGTCCGACCGTGTGTACGCGGCATAAAAGATCAGCAACATTCTCTGTGAGATCCAAATGGAGGACTTCAGCTACTGAGACAAAATATAAGCAAGTGAGTAACACACTCCCAAACCAAATTCCATAGGGAGAGAGTCCAACATCCCCCTTAGGGGCTTCATAAAATATAAGAAAACATTCAGGCAAAAGTTTTCTAGTTTCTTACTCTACTTTGTCCGCTATATTGTAGACAGTAGGGGGTGTAAAAATAAAACCTCAAAACTTCTATTAACCACTTGCCGACCGCCGCACGACTATATACGTCGACAGAGCGGCACGGGCAGGCAAAAGGACGTATATGTACGTCCTTGCCTGCCCGCGGGTGGGGGGTCCGATCGGACCCCCCCCCGGTGCCTGCGGCGGTCGGCAAATCTCCCCCGGCGATCGGAGGTGAGGGGGAGGCCATCCATTCGTGGCCCCCCCCTCGCGATCGCTCTCAGCCAATGGGATCATTTCCCTGCCTCTGTATTGTACACAGAGGCAGAGGAAATGATGTCATCTCTCCTCGGCTCGGTATTTTCCGTTCCGGGCCGAGGAGAGAAGACTGCAATGTAAGTGCACCAACACTACACACACAGTAGAACATGCCAGGCACACAAAACACCCCGATCCCCCCCCCGATCGCCCCCTGATCCCCCCCCCAATCACCCCCCCCCCTGTCACAAACTGACACCAGCAGTTTTTTTTTTTTTTTTTTTTTTTTCTGATTACTGTATTGGTGTCAGTTTGTGACAGTTACAGTGTCAGGGCAGTGAGTGTTAGGCCCCTTGTAGGTCTAGGGTACCCCCCTAACCCCCCCTAATAAAGTTTTAACCCCTTGATCACCCCCTGTCACCAGTGTCGCTAAGCGATCATTTTTCTGATCGCTGTATTAGTGTCGCTGGTGATGCTAGTTAGGGACGTAAATATTTAGGTTCGCCGTCAGAGTTTTATAGCGACAGGGACCCCCATATACTATCTAATAAATGTTTTAACCCCTTGATTGCCCCCTAGTTAACCCTTTCACCACTGATCACTGTATAACCGTTACGGGTGACGCTGGTTAGTTTGTTTATTTTTTATAGTGTCAGGGAACCCGCCGTTTATTACCGAATAAAGATTTAGCCCCCTGATCGCCCGGCGGTGATATGCGTCGCCCCAGGCAGGGTCAGATTAGCGCCAGTACCGCTAACACCCACGCACGCAGCATACGCCTCCCTTAGTGGTATAGTATCTGATCGCATCAATATCTGATCCGATCAGATCTATACTAGCGTCCCCAGCAGTTTAGGGTTCCCAAAAACACAGTGTTAGCGGGATCAGCCCAGATACCTGCTAGCACCTGCGTTTTGCCCCTCCGCCCAGCTCGGCCCAGCCCACCCAAGTGCAGTATCGATCGATCACTGTCACTTACAAAACACTAAACGCATAACTGCAGCGTTCGCTGAGTCAGGCCTGATCCCTGCGATCGCTAACAGTTTTTTTGGTAGCATTTTGGTGAAATGGCAAGCACCAGCCCCAGGCAGCGTCAGGTTAGTGCCAGTACCGCTAACACCCACGCACCGTACACCTCCCTTAGTGGTATAGTATCTGAACGCATCAATATCTGATCCGATCAGATCTATACTAGCGTCCCCAGCAGTTTAGGGTTCCCACAAACGCAGTGTTAGCGGGATCAGCCCAGATACCTGCTAGCAACTGCGTTTTACCCCTCCGCCCGGCCCAGCCCAGCCCACCCAAGTGCAGTATCGATCGATCACTGTCACTTACAAAACACTAAACGCATAACTGCAGCGTTCGCAGAGTCAGGCCTGATCCCTGCGATCGCTAACAGTTTTTTTTGTAGCGTTTTGGTGAACTGGCAAGCACCAGCCCCAGGCAGCGTCAGGTTAGTGCCAGTAGCGCTAACACCCACGCACGCACTGTACACCTCCCTTAGTGGTATAGTATCTGAACTGATCAATATCTGATCCGATCAGATCTATACTGGCGTCCCCAGCAGTTTAGGGTTCCCAAAAACGCAGTGTTAGCGGGATCAGCCCAGATACCTGCTAGCACCTGCGTTTTGCCCCTCCGCCCGGCCCAGCCCAGCCCACCCAAGTGCAGTATCGATCGATCACTGTCACTTACAAAACACTAAATGCATAACTGCAGCGTTCGCAGAGTCAGGCCTGATCCCTGCGATCGTTAACAGTTTTTTTGGTAGCGTTTTGGTGAACTGGCAAGCGCCAGCGGCCTAGTACACCCCGGTCGTAGTCAAACCAGCACTGCAGTAACACTTGGTGACGTGGCGAGTCCCATAAGTGCAGTTCAAGCTGGTGAGGTGGCAAGCACAAGTAGTGTCCCGCTGCCACCAAAAAGACAAACACAGGCCCGTCGTGCCCATAATGCCCTTCCTGCTGCATTCGCCAATCCTAATTGGGAACCTACCGCTTCTGCAGCGCCCGTACTTCCCCCATTCACATCCCCAACCAAATGCAGTCGGCTGCATGAGAGGCATTTTTATGTCCTCCCGAGTACCCCTACCCAGCGAACCCCCCCAAAAAAGATGTTGTGTCTGCAGCAAGCGCGGATATAGGCATGACACCCGCTATTATTGTCCCTCCTGTCCTGACAATCCTGGTCTTTGCATTGGTGAATGTTTTGAACGCTACCATTCACTAGTTGAGTATTAGCGTACGGTACAGCATTGCACAGACTAGGCACACTTTCACAGGGTCTCCCAAGATGCCATCGCATTTTGAGAGACCCGAACCTGGAACCGGTTACAGTTACAAAAGGTACAGTTACAAAAAAAGTGTAAAAAAAAAAAAAAAAAAAACACAAACAAAAATATAAAATAAAAAATAATAGTTGTCGTTTTATTGTTCTCTCTCTATTCTCTCTCTCTCTATTCTCTCTATTGTTCTGCTCTTTTTTACTGTATTCTATTCTGCAATGTTTTATTGTTATTATGTTTTATCATGTTTGCTTTTCAGGTATGCAGTTTTTTATACTTTACCGTTTACTGTGCTTTATTGTTAGCCATATTTTTGTCTTCAGGTACAGCATTCACGACTTTGAGTGGTTATACCAGAATGATGCTTGCAGGTTTAGGTATCATCTTGGTATCATTCTTTTCAGCCAGCGGTCGGCTTTCATGTAAAAGCAATCCTAGCGGCTAATTAGCCTCTAGACTGCTTTTACAAGCAGAGAGAATGCCCCCCCCCCCCATCGTCTTCCGTGTTTTTCTCTGGCTCTCCTGTCTCAACAGGGAACCTGAGAATGCAGCCGGTGATTCAGCCAGCTGACCATAGAGCTGATCAGAGACGAGAGTGGCTCCAAACATCTCTATGGCCTAAGAAACCGGAAGCTACGAGCATTTTATGACTTAGATTTCGCCGGATGTAAATAGCGCCATTGGGAAATTGGGGAAGCATTTTATCACACCGATCTTGGTGTGGTCAGATGCTTTGAGGGCAGAGGAGAAATCTAGGGTCTAATAGACCCCAATTTTTTCAAAAAAGAGTACCTGTCACTACCTATTGCTATCATAGGGGATATTTACATTCCCTGAGATAACAATAAAAATGATTAAAAAAAAAAAAAATGAAAGGAACAGTTTTAAAATAAGATAAAAAAGCAAAAAAATAATAAAGAAAAAAAAAAAAAAAAAAAAAAAGCACCCCTGTCCCCCCTGCTCTCGCGCTAAGGCGAACGCAAGCGTCGGTCTGGCGTCGTATGTAAACAGCAATTGCACCATGCATGTGAGGTATCACCGCGACGGTCAGATCGAGGGCAGTAATTTTAGCAGTAGACCTCCTCTGTAAATCTAAAGTGGTAACCTGTAAAGGCTTTTAAAGGCTTTTAAAAATGTATTTATTTTGTTGTCACTGCACGTTTGTGCACAGTTGTAAAGCATGTCATGTTTGGTATCCATGTACTCGGCCTAAGATCATCTTTTTTATTTCATCAAACATTTGGGCAATATAGTGTGTTTTAGTGCATTAAAATGTAAAAAAGTGTGTTTTTTCCCCAAAAAATGCGTTTGAAAAATCGCTGCGCAAATACTGTGTGAAAAAAAAAAATTTAACACCCACCATTTTAATCTGTAGGGCATTTGCTTTAAAAAAATATATAATGTGTGGGGGTTCAAAGTAATTTTCTTGCAAAAAAAAATAATTTTTTCATGTAATCAAAAAGTGTCAGAAAGGGCTTTGTCTTCAAGTGGTTAGAAGAGTGGGTGATGTGTGACATAAGCTTCTAAATGTTGTGCATAAAATGCCAGGACAGTTCAAACCCCCCCAAATGACCCCATTTTGGAAAGTAGACACCCCAAGCTATTTGCTGAGAGGCATGTCGAGTCCATGGAATATTTTATATTGTGACACAAGTTGCGGGAAAGAGACAAATTATTATTATTTTTTTTTTTTTTGCACAAAGTTGTCACTAAATGATATATTGCTCAAACATGCCATGGGAATATGTGAAATTACACCCCAAAATACATTCTGCTGCTTCTCCTGAGTACGGGGATACCACATGTGTGAGACTTTTTGGGAGCCTAGCCACGTATGGGACCCCGAAAACCAAGCACCGCCTTCAGGCTTTCTAAGGGCGTAAATTTTTGATTTCACTCTTCACTGCCTATCACAGTCTCGGAGGCCATGGAATGCCCAGGTGGCACAAACCCCCCCCCAAATGACCCCATTTTGGAAAGTAGACACCCCAAGCTATTTGCTGAGAGGTATAGTGAGTATTTTGCAGACCTCACTTTTTGTCACAAAGTTTTGAAAATTAAAAAAAGAAAAAAAAATTTTTTTTTTTGTCTTTCTTCATTTTCAAAAACAAATGAGAGCTGCAAAATACTCACCATGCCTCTCAGCAAATAGCTTGGGGTGTCTACTTTCCAAAATGGGGTCATTTGGGGGGGTTTTGTGCCACCTGGGCATTCCATGGCCTCCGAAACTGTGATAGGCAGTGAAGAGTGAAATCAAAAATGTACACCCTTAGAAATCCTGAAGGCGGTGATTGGTTTTCGGGGTCCCGTACGCGGCTAGGCTCCCAAAAAGTCCCACACATGTGGTATCCCCATACTCAGGAGAAGCAGCTAAATGTATTTTGGGGTGCAATTCCACATATGCCCATGACCTGTGTGAGCAATATATCATTTAGTGACAACTTTGTGCAAAAAAAAAAAAAAAAAAAAATAAATTGTCACTTTCCCGCAACTTGTGTCAAAATATAAAATATTCCATGGACTCAACATGCCTCTCAGCAAATAGCTTGGGGTGTCTACTTTCCAAAATGGGGTCATTTGGGGGGGGTTTGTGCCATCTGGGCATTTTATGGCCTTCAAAACTGTGATAGGTAGTGAGGAGTAAAATCAAAAATGTACGCCCTTAGAAATCCTGAAGGCAGTGATTGGTTTTCGGGGCCCCTTATGCGGCTAGGCTCCCAAAAAGTCCCACACATGTGGTATCCCCATACTCAGGAGAAGCAGCTAAATGTATTTTGGGGTGCAATTCCACATAGGCCCATGGCCTGTGTGAGCAATATATCATTTAGTGACAACTTTTTGTAATTTTGTTTTTTTTTTTTTTTTTTTTTCATTATTCAATCACTTGGGACAAAAAAAATGAATATTCAATGGGCTCAACATGCCTCTCAGCAATTTCCTTGGGGTGTCTACTTTCCAAAATGGGGTCATTTGTGGGGGTTTTGTACTGCCCTGTCATTTTAGCACCTCAAGAAATGACATAGGCAGTCATAAATTAAAGACTGTGTAAATTCCAGAAAATGTACCCTAGTTTGTAGGCGCTATAACTTTTGCGCAAACCAATAAATATACACTTATTGACATTTTTTTTACCAAAGACATGTGGCCAAATACATTTTGGCCTAAATGTATGACTAAAATTGAGTTTATTGGATTTTTTTTAGAACAAAAAGTAGAAAATATCATTTTTTTTCAAAATTTTCGGTCTTTTTCCGTGTATAGCGCAAAAAATAAAAACGGCAGAGGTGATCAAATACCATCAAAAGAAAGCTCTATTTGTGGGAAGAAAAGGACGCAAATTTCGTTTGGTTACAGCATTGCATGACCGCGCAATTAGCAGTTAAAGCGACGCAGTGCCAAATTGTAAAAAGTGCTCTGGTCAGGAAGGGGGTAAATCCTTCCGGGGCTGAAGTGGTTAAGGACTCTCCTATAAAAAATGATTTCCTCTGTTACTCTCTGTACTTTCTGGCACTCTGTACTTACAAACTACTTCTGATAACACTTTTTACTGTGGCCTTTGCAGTAGCATTTGCCACTGGACATCCAAAAAACATGTCCATACAGACAAAATGCATACTCGTAAGATCCTAACTTGGGCATCTGGATATATCTTTTTGTAATATCTGGAAGGGATGTTCAGCTTTTGGTAACACCTTTGGTAACAGGTAAAACAAGAAGTGGTATGTTATAAAAACAACTGTGGAGAACCCTGGCTCTATCTCACGCTCATTTACTAAGGCAGCCATAACTGCTTGTGACTGATGACACAGTCCATGTGTCAAGCTGGAGGGAAAAGAGTGGCTGGCAGACATAAATGATCAACTTTTCCAAAGTCCTGTTTTCACTGACCACTTGTTCTTCTCGTTCTGGGGTCCTTAAAGTTGAATTATTAATCCCAGCTATACTGGGCCAGAACTGGGGTGGAATCTGTGAGTTGCACAGACCCATCAAGTGTCCGGGGCTGTAAATGCAGCATCCTTAGTCACCTGGTCTGCTTCCATGTGTGAAAGTTAATATGGCTACCTCAGCAAGAACCTGGAAGGCTGAAAGCAGCCAATCAAATTAACTTGGCATGCTTGGTTGGTTTACCTGCCGAAGTAAAAACAAACTTCTGGCCCTTTAAAAGGAACCAAAAGCTCTCTATATCTCGACTATCTATATAAATATACACTCTTTTTATAGCTCACAGGCTTTGCTAAAACATGGAGCTCTGCTTCTTGAGCTGGGGAAAAAGGATCCAATGACTTTGAATACAGAGTATCCTTCTGGGTGGTAAACTGCATCCTCAAATCTACAAAAAATTAAATATCTGGGTCTTCAGGGAGTGTGTCCTGCACTGGGCTCACAGCAACTGATTCCTTCATCATCAATTTAACACATGTGTCTTTTCCTTTCTTTTGAATAAATGTACGCATTTTTCATTGTTAGATTTGTACATAAATAAACTAATATTTTAAACCTTTCATTAGACAGACATTTAGTTAGCTGTATATTTGCTGTGCAGAATGTCGGACCATTAAAAATTAAATGTTTGACCAAAACAAATATCTAACTTTGTCTAAAAGCACCTTTGCATAAAAGCTACAGCTCTGATATATCGGGATGAACCCTTCATTACTGGGTCCAGCTTGCATAAATATATTACAATGGCTTGTTTTCTATCATGCTGTTTGTGTAAGAACTCCAGTTTCATGTTTCAAAACACAACTTTTTCCTGGCAATATTATAATAAATGATAACAATACCCTGCGGTCATGCAGAGATGCCCATAAATCCAAAATATTCTTCTGCTTATACAACTGAACTTACAAGGAAAAGGGGCACATCATATCACAATCCACACATTCTGCTTTGGATTTCAAAAATAAAAATAAATAAAAAAAAAGGATCAACAATCTGTATGATGGACCAGAAAGCATCAAAAACTAAAAAACAACTCGCTGCAGGTGGCATCTATCCTAACAGGGTGTGTGGACTTGATGTGATGGGTCTGTTATATTTAAATTTTATTTATTATTACTCTCACATCATGGACCGCACATCAAGTTATTATCAAAAACCTTAAAATTTCATTTTTGTAGAAGAAACTTCTTATGTATCCCATCCATCTTGGCTTTGTTAAATATTATGGCAGCTTTATTCAAAATAACAACCTCATCTTAATCTTTTTTTTCTCTCAATAAGGGCTTATTGTATAAATGTAAAATTACAAAATTGTTATCTTAATCTAAACTAATCTCATTCATTACAAATTTCCCCAATAACCTGAATTTCATTTCCAACCAAAGGTTGTCTAAACCAGTTTCAAAATATCTATATTATTAATAAAATTGTTAAACTCATATTAGAAATGAATACTCATTATTACTTAATTGTACTTAATTTCCCTTTTTTACATGCACTGTTTCCACTATCAAAGGATATTCAATGTGTGCAATACACGGTTAAATGTAACCTTCATTTTACCATGTTTGGAAAACAGATTCAAAATAATTGTGATCACATTGTTTACCATTAGATTCGTTAACCCGGCACATGTTTTGTCTAAAAAACTGGATTGAATTGGCATGGTGTCCTTCCAGCTTATCACTGACCACATTCTTTCAGGAGAGCACAAAGGAGGGGGTCACATCTGCGTACATGACACACACAAGCAATAGAACTAAAGGTCCCAGCATTCGCACACACATACACCAATATCTCTCTCACTTTCTTTTAACTCTCATTAATATTTTCCTGTCTAAATTCTACTTTCTTTATTTTGTTCAGATATCTTTTATATCTAGCTTCTATGATCAGATGGGCAGCCAGAGTGCTCATCCCATCTTCCCTCTCTGACAACATATAAAGTATTCTGTTTTAATTCTCATTTCTCTGTTTCTGACTTTTACTAGTTGTAGTGCCTGACCCCAAATTCATCCCACAACTTAACATGAAAATGTCCCTTTCTGTCTAGTGTTAATGTCACCCTTGATCCATCCTGCTCACATAGATAACTGTTTCTCTAGCTGTTTACTCTGCATGATTCTTAGTCCCTATGACCTTTGGTAACCCAGTTACCCATTGTGGATCCCTGTCCACTCTAACCATTAATCTAGGGGCTCAGTATAGGCGGAACCGCACCTTGGGCATTTTTGAGGGTCTCTTACCCTTCATTCCCTTACTTAATTCAATGCCCATAGTGACTGGCCAGTCTTCTCTCTTCTCTACGTGTGCCTATACCCTCTTGCCTCTAAACTACTTTATCTAGCAGATTTACTACATATACCTGTGAACAGCACTATTCTTCCCTTTCTTATCTATAACACTCCAATGGACAATAGACAGGGACAACATAACATATAACCACCAATCAATACAGTTCGATTAAGGGGAGTAAAATAGGTACCCTTTGTCCCAAAAATGCCTTACCGATCAAGGAAGTCTGATAACTCAAATGTAAGCAAAAGGCTTACCTCAGCCGGCTGATTATCAGAAATTCCCGGATCGTCTCAAGCTCCTCGTTTCGGATACTCAGGGTCACCTGGAATCCCCTCCTAAGGCAAAGCTCGCCATGCTGACTCAGTTAAATTGATGATAGGCAACTCCTATCCTCATATTGATTAGTGGTTCCAAATTAATAATAACTACTGCAGTAGGGAACAGACACAAAAGATACGCTCAGCATCTTTCCAAATTACTGTTCTGCTTTATTATGACGCAATTGAAGGTTTTTATGCACATGATTACGTAGGTATCACATTAATATTACAATTGTACGTTTATGGTAACAAGGGGAGTTACATAGGCAGGCTTATTCTAATCAGGACTCGAAAGAATGTAAACATTTACTGAAAACATTATTAGTGCCGTGTGCACAGTGAGGGCAGTGTGCAATACATACAAAATACAATACAATTATATACAGAACTTACAAATTTCCATTACAATAGTTATTTGGGTCCTTTGTTATGTATATACCTAAATATTTTGTTATCTCTACTATTTCCATTTGGAAATTACCTAAAGAGGTATGCTTCCCAATGGGGTCTATTGGTAATAATACTGATTTCTCCCAATTTATGGACAGACTTGAGAGTCTTCCGAATCTCGAGAAGATATCTATCACCTGTCTAAAGGACCGCTCCGTATCACCCAAAAATATGAGGACATCGTCCGCATATAGTGCGATCCGTTCTTCTCCAGTTCTCCTCCGGAACCCTTCCATAATCCTATTTTGTCTTACTGTAATGGCTAATGGCTCCATTGCTATAGCAAAAATCAGGGGTGACAAAGGGCACCCCTGCCTTGAACCTCTTTCTAATTGGAACCTAGTAGAATAGTCATTGTTGACTCTAACTTTTGCATTGGGGTCATTATATAGTGTTTTAACCCAACTAATAAAAGAGGAACCAAAGCCAAACTCCTTCAATACACGCCAGATGTACTCCCACTCTAAGCTGTCAAACTCTTACCACGTCTAACAGCATCACCACCCTTGAACCCACGTTCTCTGTAGGAATCTGTAAGTTCAAAAAAACCCTCCTGAAATTCATACTGGTTGATCTACGGGGGATGAAGCCTGTTTGGTCTGGATGAACTAATTTATAAATTATTTTCTTTAGTCTGGTAGCTAGGACCTTTGCCAAGATCTTAGCGTCTGAGCAAAGTAAGGAAATAGGTCTATAGGACCCGGGTTCCAGGGGTTCTTTTCCCTCTTTATGCAGAACTGTAATCGTGGCTTCAGTCATTGATATGGGTAATTTCCCCACTTCCTTCGCCCAGTTAAACACTTTGAGGAGCATCAGGAGTAGTACTTCCCCATAATACTTATAGGTCTCGGCTGGGAGACCATCAGGACCAGGGGATTTCTGATTGGCCATTTCTGTTGCTGCTATTTTAATTTCCTCCAATGTTATTGGGGCTTCCAATTCCTTATTATCAGTTTCTCAATGTTACTGAAAAATCGGTCCATTTCTGCTCCTCCCATGACCCCTCGGGATTTATACAGTCCCTCATAATATTCCTTAAATGTATCGGTGATTACGTTTACCTGAGAGGAGACCTCACCTCTCGCAGTCCTAATAGCTGGGATCATGGAGTGGGGGGAACTAGTCCTGACAATATGAGCCAGCATCTTCCTGACTTTTTCCCCTTCCCCATATACTATTTGTTTCTGAAACAGTCTCTTGTTTTCTGACTTCCTAGATATTATATCTTTATATCTTTATTGCTTATTCTCCCATATACTTTGTTTCTCAGGGGATGGCTCTTTCACATACTCTCTTTCTGCTTCTATTAACTCCTTCCTGATCTTATCCTCCCAATCCAAATGATTTTTTAATTTTTGCCACTTTCTGAATGAGTAATCCCCTCAGATATGCCTTCAGTGCGTCCCACATCACTCTTTGTGGTATCTGTATTGAACACTATGAACTCATTCAATTTAGCTGCTACCTTGTTCTGATCACCTATTATTTCAAACCACATTGGGTTCATCTTCTATACCCTGTGCGGTTTCTTATTACTTACATTTACCGAGACTGACAATAAAGAATGGTCTGAAACCCCCCTGGGTTGGTAGACTATATCTTTTATTATTTGGGACGCCCAATACAAGGTCTATCCTTGAGAGTGTGGAATAGGAACCCGAGTAGCATGAATATTGCAGTGCCTCTGGGTTCCGTATTCTCCAGAGGTCAGACAGCCCAGCTTCTTGAAGAAATTGGCCCATCCGATTTTCTTGCATCCCTTGTCCCTGTCTTCCTGGAGGGAACCTATCTACTTTTTTATCTATAACAATATTAAAATCCCGACTACTATAATTGGTAACTCTGTCTTATCCACTATAAATTCCAGTAGACAGTACATAACGTCCAATTTAAAGGGAGGGGGGATATAAATATTTGCTAAAACAAATTCCCGTTTCTCTATTATACAATGCAAGAAAATATATCGGCCCTCCTTGTCTATATTACACTGTCTGCAAGAGAACACCACCTCTCTACCGATTAACACCGACACACCCCTAGAATAAGAGGTGTGTACAGCGTGAAATTGGTGCTGGAATCTCCTATTCCTTGCATGAATTTTAGTATCTTTAGTCAGATGTGTCTCCTGCAGACAGATAATTCCAACTTTAAAAATATCCAATGCATCAAATACGTCTGCTCTTTTGGCAGGGGTACCCAACCCTCGAACATTCCATGACACAATATTCAATACCATTAGTTATTCTGGTTAATAACGATCAGGGAAGCATGAAGGAAAAAGGACGCAAAAAAACCTGATGGTAACAAAGAGGTAGATACTATAAACAAAATGGATCTTGAAATATTAAACCCGTTAATCTAAATGTCACCATTTCCCCTTGTGCCTTAGTGTCCCAGTGTTCTAGATTACTCGTCCCTATTAGTGGGAGAAATTTTCCCTAATAACCAAATATTTTAAGTTAATATCCTCAACCATTTCAACTTCACCCATATTTTCCACACTACAAACATGAATGTTATAACTTTATTTTGATTTTCCTGTGTCCGGTGAATTACCCTACAAACTAATGTGCAATACATCTCCTTACAATCCAGTGTTCCTTATATTCCCCTACTATATGTTGTCATTCTTCTGTAACCCTTACCCTCCCCCACCCTCCCTATCCCTGCCCAGCTCAAAAAAACTAGTATTTATACCCCCCCCCCACACACCATTCTAGGTTACCCCTAAAGGCTTTTTTAATGACCGTCACATACCGTCATACACTTACAAAACCCATTCCACCTACTTCCTTTCCTCCATTCACCCCTCCCACCACCCGCCCCACCTTCCCAATGTTCAAGTGTAAACCCATTCCTAATTCCATCTAAACCATGTAGATTCCCCACCCCACTCCACACAGAGTATATCATTATTGATTTACATTTGTGCCCCACCTACGTGCATCATCCCCTAATCAAATATCCATTTATTTCATTGGCAACTGATCTCTCTTATCCTCTAACCATGCCAACGCACCCACAGGAGAATCAAAAATCTGACTTCCTCCAAGTGCGTTTACCCGGAGCCTGGCAGGATAAAGGAGAGCATATGTACCATCAAATTTTTTAAGGCTGCGTTTACCGTATTTATCGGCATATAACACGCACAGGCGTATAACACGCACCTTCAATTTAGGAGGGAAGTTTCAGGAAAAAAAATTTAATTTTAAAGAACTTTGAAGCAAAATAAGGGTCAGTGCCCATCAATGCAGCCTCACCATTGCCCATCTGCAGCCTGATCAATGCCATCTGCAGCCTCACAATTGCCCATCACTGCAGCTTGATTAATGTCCATCTGCAGCCTCACAATTGCCCATCAATGCAGCTTGATCAATGCCCATCTGCAGCCTCACAATTGCCCATCAATGCAGCTTGATCAATGCCTATCAATGCAGTCTGATCATTGCCCATCTACAGCTTCACAATTGCCCATCAATACAGCTTGATCAATGCCCATATGCAGCCTCACCTCAGATTTCTGCTGCCTTGGAGGGGACAGGGAGGGGGGCAGGACGAGCGCCATCAGATTACATACAGTGAGAATCTCCTGTTTACTCGGCGGCCTCTTTAATACAAAGTCCCCCCTCCTGGACCGGCTTCTATGATAGACAAAACACTGGCCCAATGCCGGCCCAGGAGACAGGACTTCCTATTACAGAGGCTGCTGAGTAAGCAGGAGATTCTCACTGTATGTAAACTGATGGTGCTCGTCCCAACCCCCTTCCCTCCTAAGCAGCCCAAAATGCAGTATCGACGTATAACACGCACACACTATTTGCACCCGATTTTCAGGGTGAAAAAGTGAGTGTTATACGCCAATAAATACAGTAATTCCTAAGAACTCAGCTCTGCGCTTCTGCAGGTCAGGCGAGAAATCAGGGTACATTGATATCCTAACTCCATTATAGGAAATGTTCCCCCTCTCCCTGGCCTTACAAAGGAGGATTACTTTATCTTTATAATTTAAAAATGTAAATAACAATGATCTTGGAGGGCTTCCTTGAGGGGGAGGTCTAAACGGAACTCTATGTGCTCTTTCAGTTGAGAACTGCTGTGTAAATGTCTCTCTTCCAAAGATTTAAATCAGCCATTTTTCTAAAAACCCTATCGGGTCTGATTCTTCACTCTTCTCCGGTAACCCCACTATCCTCACATTGTCTCTGCAAAGTCTGTTTTCCATTTCATCAAATCTTCCCGTGAGCCTATTCACCTGCTCTTTCCAGGCCTTAAGCTCTTGCTTCATAGGGTGCAGGTTATCTTCTATCAAACTTATTCTCCCTTCCTTTTCTGTCACTCTTTCTGCTGTTTTCTTAATCTCATGCCGTACTAGGGATAATTCCTCTTTGATATCCTTCATTTGATCGGACAATTCGCCCAAAGATTGTTTGCAAGTGTTAATCGCCAAAAGTATATCTTTAAGGAATGGTTCTTCTTCTGTTGGGAGTGTCTGAGTGACAACCGCTTCCATTACTTTCCCAGTCATTCCTGTCCCTTTACTGGTAGTACTCTTTGTTCCAGCAGCATTTACAGGCATACTTGAATTTCCCTGGCTCTTTCTATCTGCTGTTGACTTAGTTTGTGCTTGCTGCCCCCCTTTCGTTGGAGTATGGTCGGCAGCATGGACCATTCTCTCTAATTTGGCTGTTGCTGCAACTGCTGCTGCTGTTACACCTGCCACTGTGGATGGCGTCCCCTTTTCCTTCTCCTTCTCCTTGTCTTTAGCAGAGCGCAATGATTGAGTCCCCATATTCTCCTGGTTAGCATGCTCGTCTCCTTTCCTCCTTGCTGACATGATGTCTTACTGTTTTGAAAATTATTTATCGAAGAGACGATAAGCAAGTACACTGGAGAGTCAGGAGGGGGGGGGGGCGACCTCAGAATTTAAATTTCTTACAGCCACAACCAATTACCGACTGTTGTTTCAACAAAAAGTCAGAAAGGCAGGACTATTGTTTGCAGGCATAGATAGAGCATCCACATTAACACCGCTTTTCTTGATCCATTAGCCATTGTGTGTTAAATTCCCCTCCGGTTTGACCGCTATTATGTTATTGCTATTACTCAAAGTAAGTAAATGGGAGTAGAGACTAACTTTACAATGGATAGAGGACTGCACTCTGGTTCACTCACAAACACAATCTCTGAGAGTTTTAATCCTCTGATGTGCCTCCCCTTAAGGTATAAGGTATAGTAAGGGTAGAAAACAGTACCTTCGTTCCGCCGGTCTGATCAGTTTTGCTCTTTTCCACTTTGCCCGATCTCACCGACCCGGGATATACCCCAGACTCCCCTTCAGGGCGTCACCAGTTCCTTTGGCTTTCCAGTTCCTCGGCTTTCTCATCATAGAGGGTTCACACACAGGAAGCCTCCTCTGCTGACACCTTGACGTCAGCTCCTGCAATAGCCGTCCTTCTTCTCTTCCGTGTTCACGTGAGAGTACGCCGCAGTGCCCTTTCCGGCTTTCCGGAGATTATCAAGTCACCACCAAGAACCCCCAAAGGTATCCAAGGAGAGGAGAAGGATACACCGCGCCTACTCCGGTAGATATTCCGGTAGATACTCACAGGGGGGCAGACAGCACAGGGAAGAGCATCAGCTACTTCTGGACCTCATTGCACATAGGGGAACGTATTCTTGGAGCGGGTTGAGTACACACTCTCACTCCTCACTGACTCCCTCCTCCATCCACTTCACGCCCCGGCAGTTGGAGCTCGTTAAAGTGGATGTAAACCAGAATTTTTTTTTTTTATGTCATAATATAGAGTATAAGATTTCCTATCATTTGAGCCCAGTTTTGCCACAAAGAGGTAATCCAGCTCTGAGCAATCCTCTTTTATTGTTCAGTGAGATAAATCTTGACAGAGAAAAACTTTGTCAAATCCTCCCCCTTGCTGTGAGTGACAGGTGATTTACATATCTCGTGCACTAGCCTAAGACACATGCATTATTTTTTAATTCCCTCCCACTCCTTTCTTCTGCTGCTCTGCCAGGATTGAATGTTCCACACCTCAGCATAATTGGGCAGGCTGAAGTCATGTGGTTACTTTCCTGTCTTTTCACTGGATGTTAGAGATCATAGCAGAGGTTCAGTGTAAGAAATACACAGGAGAAAAATGCATGTTGATAAGGGGAGTGTAGAGGTGGGCAGGGAGTCTACTGACATCACGACTCCACCCACCGAGCTCCAGACAACAGACCCACCCACAGAATATGCAGTTTTTCAGCTCTCATAACAGACAGAGGGGAGACATTTGACAGGTAATGATACATGCAGGAGACATGTATATCCTTATAGATAACCCCTATGGCAGTAGTTTAGAAAGGATGACATTGGGTTTACATCCACTTTAACTATATCCAATAAGGTATAGTAACAGAGTGGTATTATATCTTGTAATAGATGCAATTAAAGATGCCTATGTACAGTGTTCGAATAGAAGTGTAGTGAAGTTTTCCCAAAGTAAAGCTGTCTGTGCACAGTGTACCAGTAAAACAACCAAGGAAAGGTTTGCAAAGGTAGGCAATTGCCCTCTCACCAATGACCAGGCCGATTCAGCACCTTCTAGACAGCAATTCCCAGGTAGACATCCTGGCTGCGGACCCGCTTGAGACGATCACCCAATGTCGCTGGACTGTAGAGTTGGTGCTGGTCAGATGTCCGATGAACAACAGGCTGTGGTGGACCCCTTCTTGATGATTTACCCCGCGTGGTTGGCCACAAACCTCACTCCCCTTGCACAGGGAGAGACCTTTCTCGCACAAGGCCCGGGAAGAAGAGAGCATGGGGCGGGTCTCTGGTTTCTTTTATAGCTCTTCCCAGCAAACTCCCTGAAGGTAGCAAAGATCCCTGGGATATATGGTCCGGGTGTATGGTCATGTAGGGGAACAGTCATCTGATGGAACCGCCAATCCCACAATCCCTTTTTGTTGGCTCACAAATATGATGTCAGTTTAGTAAAGCTGTGCACCAGAGGGATGATATGATATACAGATAGTGCCGGGGATAGCTGTTAATTGCAATTGTAGTCCATATTGCTACATCTGTATAAGAGATGCTGCAAACCAGGGGGGAGTATTTTGGAAGCATGTGTCAGAGTCGAAGGTGATCCAGGATGATGCATGCATGTATCCGAGGTATGACAGACCAGGGAGAGTATTTTGGAAGCATGCGCCAGAGATGAAGGTGATGCAGGACAATGGAATCATATATCAGAGGTGGGGCAGATCAGTGTAAAGATTCTGCAGGCAATTTTTAGAGGTGAATGAGTATGGTGGAAGCGTGTATTAAAGATCAAAGTATCCAAAAGAGCCTGTTGAAGGCAATGTATTCATTTGTTTTTTTATTTGTTGTCTTTACTCTACAACAGAACCTAAAGCTGGATACACACTATACAATTTTCTTTAGCTTTTTTCCTTTAGATTTACCAAAACCATATAATATGAGGTCAAACCTTAATAGTTTCAATTTGTATGCAATCAGGCAGGCCCTTGTACTACATAGTTTTGGTAAATCTAAAGGAAATCAAACAACAAAAGTTGTATAGTGTGTATCCAGCTTAACACAGGAAAACAACCATTGCCGTTAATTGTATTCAATTTGTTATTATCACCTTCAAATTGTTACTTATTTTTGTTGCTTTTCCCTTAAATAGTTACGCCTTCCGAAATTGGTTTTGGTGGATGTAGTTGAGATGATTTTGTGTCTGGAACTGCAGCATGTTTAACCACTTAAGGACCAGAAGGATTTGCCTCCTTACGCTACTTTCACACTGGAGCGGGGGGGGGGCATTAGCGGTAAAGCGACGCTAGTTTTGTCTGGTCTCTACCGCCGTTATAGCAGCGTTTCTCGGTCCCTAGCGGGGGGTGCTTTTAACCCCCGCTAGCGGCCGAATAAAGGGTTAAAAGCACCCCGCAAAGTTCCGCTGGCGAAGCGCTTTGCAGGCGCTTTGGCAGCGCTGCCCATTGATTTCAATAGATGGGGTGGTGGAGAAGAGGTGTATGCACCGCTCCAGCACCACCCCAAAGATGCTGCTTGCAGTCCTGCAAGTGCACCGCCCCAGTGTGAAAGCACTCAGGCTTTCACACTGGGGTTTGCTTGAGAGGCACTTTTCAGGCACTTTGTCACAAATAGAGCTTTCTTTTGGTGGTATTTAATCACCTCTGAGTTTTTTGGATTTTTTTGCGCTATAAACAAAATAAGACTGACAATTTTGAAAAAAACAAAACAATATTTTTTACTTTTTGCTATAATAAATATCCCCCCCAAAAATGTAAAAAACGAATTCTTCATCAGTTTAGGCTGATATGTATTCTTCTACATATTTTTGGTTTAAAAAAAAAATCGCAATAAGCATATATTGATTGGTTTGTGCAAAAGTTATAGCATCTACAAAATAGGGGATAGATTTATGGCATTTTTATTATTATTATTTTTTTTTTTTTTACTAGTAATAGTGGTGATCACAATTTTTAGCGGGACTGCGACATTGCGGTGGACAGATTGGACACTTTTGACACTTTTTTGGGACCATTTGGGACCATGACATTTATACAGCGATCAGAGCTAAAAATAGCCATTGATTAGTAGGGGGCAATCAAGGGGTTAAGTGTTCTCTAGGGAGGTGTTTCTAACTTTGGGGGCAGTGCAGTGACTGGGGGAGGAGACAGATTGCTGTTCCTAATCACTAGGAACAGACGATCTGTCTATCCTCCACTTACAGAACGGGATCTGTCTGTATACATTGAGGAATAGGGGGAGGAGACAGATCTCTCTCAGGAGCGATCTTGGGTGGCCTACGGACATCTCAGCCACCAGCCACGCGCATCGGCTCCGGCGTCGCAGGCGCGCACGCCCCCGAGTTGTCTTGAAGCAGCCGACATATCATGACGGCGATTCACCCAGGAGAGCCAACCTGCCGCAGTATAATTGCGGCGGCTGGTCTTTAAGCGGTTAATGCATCTGCTTCTAGAGGACTCTTAAAAGGGAATCTGTCATTTTGCCCATTTAGGACCAAGCGCGTATGGAAGTCCAAGGTGTCATTGGCTGCAGGACCAGTTTGTCACAGGGTCCCGCTAATGATTTTGCCTGGGATCCTGCTGATCGCCTGTAGCCAATGAGAGATTTACCTGTGCCTGTATTTGTAAACACAGGCAGTCGATCTAACAGTCCCTTCTGTTCCTGGACCCATTTTTTTCACTTATCACTGAATAATCAGATAGCGCCAGGGTCAGTTAACGTCCCTCCCTGCCAGGGTCAGTTAGTTTTAGATTGCCCGCACACTATCGCACTCACACTATAGGTCGACGGTCACCGCCATTACTAATATAGTATGTCTGTACAGATCAATATATTGTCCACAAACAGGCTAGTTCCCCCTTAGTATAGTGTCCTCGAAAATGCAGTCTTATGCAGTGTACAGACGGTCGGACTTTTCGACCGGACTTGTCCGACGGACGCTGACGGACCAAATCCAGCGGACAATCCGATCGTGTGTGGGCTTCACTGGACCTTCAGCTGACTTTTCCAGTCGCAAATCTGACGGACTTTAGATTTGGAACATGCTTCAAATCATTATGTCGTAACTCCACCAGACCCAGAAATCCGCTCGTCTGTAAAAACGACGCATGCTCAGAAGCAAATACGAAACGGAAGCGCTCGGTCTGGTAAAACTAGTGTTCGTATTGTAGGTAGCACATTCCTCACGCTGCAAATTCTGTGATCGTTGAATGCAGCGCATTAATTGTCTTCTTTATAATGCTAGAAGAATGAAGTTCTTTTGCTGTTCCTATTCACACATAGTTCTCCCAAACTGATTTCTGGATTATTTATCTTGATCTCATGAATGATATTGTATTTGTTTTAAAAGCCATATCACCATACTAATGTTTACACAATTGTTTTTTGGAATCATCTTTTATTTTTTATTTCATCAAGATCTTTTTGTATGATTATTGTCAAAATTATTTTATCTTTATCTCCATATATATTTTTTTGTTTGTAAAGTTACCACAAAGAACCATTTTTTTTTTTTTGGGGGGGGGGGTTTGTAAAGTTACCACAAAGAGCCATTACTTTTGTACATTTTTAATTTTTGTTTTGGTATAAAGTTACCACAAAGAACCATTTTTTGTTATCTTTTTTTCGTTTTAGATGTTTTTTTGTTGTAAAGTTACCACAAGAACATTATATTTTTTTTTTTGTTTTGCAACCTCAAGGAGGTTGTTGTCCCTTGTTAATTTGACATTGTCTCTAAAAAAATGTTAATTAAAACACATAAAGTATTTTCATAAACTAAAATATCCATTTATTTACGGTAAACAAAATAAAGATGAAGTCAGCTCTGGCAAAACTTTTTGAATTGGTGAATACTTTTGGCCCCAGAGCACACATCAAGTCTGTGGAAAAGAAAATTGGGATCTTGAGGAGTCCATATAAGAGGGAGCACAAACTGGTGCAGGAATCCCAGAGATCAAGAGCAGCAGCAGATGACAGACCAGACTGAACCCAGATCATCACTTTCTTCTCTTCCCTACAGCCTTCCCTGCAGCCTTGCTTGTAGGCTGTGGCTTTGGTGGTTGACTTGTGGCAGGAGGAAGAGGAGGAGTAGGAGGAGGGGCTTGCTCATATATATGGCTATTTTCAGTTAGCTGGCCCCTCAGCCCCTTGTGAATAGCATCTGAAAATACTTTTTCACACAGGAGGCATTGGCCCCACTCCATTTGCAGCAACCTGCTGGCTAAATTACAGCCATAGGCCTCTTCAGCTTCGGGGGGGGCTTTTTCAGAAAATTAGTGGCTTCTCTCATGAGGCGCAGTGATGCCTCCTCTGTCACCGTCCCCTTCCTGGCCCTTTTTGTTGGAAGGCGGAGGGGAGGCACTTGGGATTCTGTCAGGCTCCTACTGGGCCCGGCCACCTCCTGGCCGACACTGGGCCCGGCCACCTCCTGGCTGACACTGTGCCCGGCCTCCTCCTGGATGACACTGTGTCCGGCCTCCTCCTGGATGACACTGGGCCCGCCTCCTCCTGGCTGTCCCTGGGCCCAGCCTCCTCCTGCCTGCCACTTCCCACACCTTCCTCCTGGCTGACCTCATCCTGTGTATAAAAAAGGGACATAGTTTTAGTTTTTGGTTCATCAATGACACACAATTTTCTTCTCATGACTTGCAAATTTAATGTTAATACATATATTAAGAGTATAGAAATCTGACACCAGCATTTTTTAAAGCAGGTGACAAACATTTTTGGCCACTA
Organism: Aquarana catesbeiana; assembly: GCF_042186555.1. Taxonomy (NCBI): domain Eukaryota; kingdom Metazoa; phylum Chordata; class Amphibia; order Anura; family Ranidae; genus Aquarana; species Aquarana catesbeiana. The sequence goes on from NC_133332.1 coordinate 84,889,056, forward strand.
CTGTCAATTGCTATGTATACATCATTTTTTGGATAAAATCCTTAAACAATTATAACACCTAGTTAACATCATTAATATTAGGACACTAAATATGTCTCAAATTAATTTACCTGACTCCAGATGGTCACATCCGGTTCTTCAAGGATGGAAGACCCAGTTTGTTCCTCATCAGCCTCTGCTGGGGTGGAGGGAAGGGTGCATGGAAGGGTGGAGGGAAGGGTTGAAAATGATGCCCTGGCGTCAGTCTGGTCATCAAGAAAACGTAGTTTCTCGTAGTACCACAGCCTGGGTACATATACATCATCTGCTGATGCTCCTTATCTCAGGGAAAGCTGAATCTTGTTATGCTTATATATACACATATATATATATATTTATATATATATATATATATATATCAATCGTACACACACACGCACATGATTGGATAATGGAAATCAGCACAGCTTCTGCTCATTTACTAAAGCCCTGGAGCAAATGCACTTGCAGAGTGCAAATGCATTTTGCAAAGTGCAACATATATTTGCTTTTAGTAAATCAACCCCACAGAACATGTTTATAAATTTTAGGGGGGGGATTCTAAATCAAGTTAATGACACACAGACTATTTGAATGAAATTTAGGGGGGAGGGGATTCAAAATCAACTTAACGATACACAGACTAATTGGATGAATTTTAGGGGGGAGGTTATTCTAAATCAAGTTAATGACACAGACTATTTGGATGAATTTTTTTTGGGGGGGAGGGGATTCAAAATCAACTTAATGACACATAGACTATTTGGATGAATTTTAGGGGGGAGGGGATTCTAAATCAACTTAATGACACACAGACTATTTTGATTAATTTGAGGGTAAAAGAAATACAATGCAGCTGACAAAATACATTAACCTCCCTGGCGGTATGATTATTTCGGATTTTAGGTGCTGAAAGCGGTACAATTATTTTGCATGGAAATTTGGCGTTTTATATTGTAGGTCTGTAATTCTTAACAATAACACACTCAAATCTGCCCAAACAAGAGTCTAGTAGATATCCCGGGTATGATGAAGTTTGAAACACAAAAACATAAATTATAATATAATAAATAAATATGAATAATTTAAAAAATAATAATATAATAATAATAAAATAGATTTCCCCACGATTCACTATCGCTCAATTCTGCAAGTGTTCTAATTTACTATCGCTGTTTTCTAGCTGATCTAAAGCCACTTTTGACATAAAGGGACACTTTTTGGTTGCTATGGACAATCTCCAGTTTCTAGGCAGAAGGAACAGTATATATCATATAAAAGTGCATGCAGGGCATGGGCCAAAGCACTGGGGACAAAAGGGATGTGAAATAATATAAGATTACAGTACTGTATGTGTTATGATTTGTAAATTTTTTTGAATTTGCCACCAGGCTCCGTCCCCTGTGCGTCACGCCGCTCTCAGGGAACGGAGCCTGGCATGGAGAGGCTTCGGAGGAGACAGAGCCCATGTACACTGCGGGGGGCAGGAGTAAGTAACGCTGCACCAGGATCCTGCAATGTAATCCCAAGTGTGGCTCGGGGTTACCGCTAATGGGACTGAAATTTAACCCCGAGCCACACTCAGGATTACCATCAGGGAGGCTACGTGAGTAGACTAGGTGGATATGGGCCCAGCATTGCATGCTGGGGAGGTTAGTGAAGGCAAATATGCATGCAGGACAAAAAAGAGCATTAAAAGATTACAGCATGCATGAGGACAAAGGGGACAGTCACACTATATTGCAATGATGGTAATTAGTGTTTGAGTAAAGAAATACATTACATTAGCAAACATTAAATACAATAAAATGTGATGTTAAAGGATAAAAATTCTTACCTTAATATAGTCCTTCTGCAGGACCTGAATTATGGCAAATCAGGTCTCTGGGATAATGATCCCCAGAGCCTGGGGGAAGATGCCTGTGGAGAACTTAAGGTCCTGCAGGCTTCTCCCTGTCGCCAAGTAATGCAACATGGAGACTAGCCTCTGCTCTGGAGTGATGGCTTGCCTCATGCAGGTATCCTGCCTGCTGATATAAGGGGTCAGCAAAGCCAACAAACGATCAAAAACGGGGTCCGTAATCCGGAGAAAGTTCCTGAAATCCTCAGGATTATTCTCACGGATCTCATGGAGCAATGGTATGTGACAGAATTGGTCACGCTGGAGCAACCAATTCTTCGTCCATGAACTCCTCCTCGCCCTGTTCATGAACTGGGCTTGGGCTGAAGAATGAACTACAGCACCAAGAACATACAAGGCACGAGCTCTACAACGAGTATGTACACGTAACATGGCTTCAAAACGATCGGCTGGTCAGAACGCACTTAACAGAACGCACTGAAGAACAGCAAGGCCTGTGAAGAGCGAATTGAAAATCAGAAACGAGCGGACAATAAGACACTGAATAACTCAATGCGAACTGACCACAGGCACTGAAAAGCAGATACAAACCTCACAAGCACAAACTGAACAACAGTTAAAACGATCTGAAAAATACGAGTCTCACAAGCACAAATCGTCCCTCACCAAACTTCTGCTAACACGAGATAAACACGAGATTAGCAGAAGGCGCCCAAAGGGTGTTGTACGAGCTATTGAACTTTCGTTTTATAGTCTCGTCGGACTTGGTGTACGTCACCGCGTACTAGGCTGTCAGACTTTTGTGTGATCGTATGTAGTCAAGTCCGTTCATTAGAAAATCTGCCAGAAGTCCGTCAAAAGTCAGTCGAAAGTCTGTCAGACAGGCTGTCGGAGCAGCCCCTGACAGTCAGGTGCTCTTTTTCCCATGAGTCGCACCAGGTACCTGTAAATTTAGTGGCCAAAATGTCCCAACAAAGGTACTCCGGTGAAGAGGCCTACATAATTCTGAGCATGTCAGCTGAGAGCTGAGGGGAGTCCTCTCTGACAGAATCAGGCTCAGAATACAAACCTGTAGAAAGCAGTGGCACCCTGGCAGGTAGCTCGTATAATAGAGAAGAGGCCCCTGCTAAGATCAGGCATATCCGACCCCAGGTAGCTGAATTGCTGGGAATGCATGGCTTGCCTCATATGCAGCAGGGTCCAAGTACTAGTGCTGCACTAACTTTTAGTGAGCTGGCAAGCACTAGTGGCCTAGTACATCCTGGCATTTTTCACACCAGCACTGCAGTATCACATGGTGACGTGGCGAGTCCCAGAAGTGCAGTCCAAGCTGGTGAGGTGGCTAGCACTAGTAGTGTCCCTCAGCCACCAAGAAATTGCACACAGGTCCATAGAGCCCATAGTGTCCTTCCAGAGGTACTTGCAAATCCTAATTGAAGGCCCACAGATTCAGCAGCACCCTATATTCCCCCATAGACTTCCCAACCTAGAATTCATGTGGAAATAGCAAATTTAACAATTTCACTTGTATTTTGTTAGCTGTTTTCACGGAAGAACTGTATCAATTGATTGTGGACCAAACCAATCTATATTCTGACCAGTAAATCGCCGTCCACCCAAATTCAACCCTTGCCAGACCATTTGCGTAGAAACCTGTCATGGTTTCCCAATTTAGGACTTTCTTGGGTCTAACTCTTAACATGGGCATTATAAAAAAGAATGAATTGCGGTCATATTGGTACACAGACCAGATTCATCATATGCCCATGTTCTTTGCTGCAATTGGCAGATACGAGGTGTTAATGCATTTTAGTGATAACACACTCTGTCATCCTCGGGGTGACCCTGAATATGATAACCTCTACAAAATTTGGCCCCTCAAAAAACTACCTGTCTGAGAAATTTGCAGATAAAAAAAATCTGTGTAGATGAGTCCCTCATACATTTCACTGGTTGCCTTGCAATCAAGCAGTATCTCCCCAGCAAGCAAGCCAGATATGGGGTCAAACTGTATAAGCTCTGTGAGAGGGCCACAGGCTATACATACAGTTTTGGAGTTTATGGGGAAAAGGAGAGTGAAGTATAGCCCTCGGAATGCCAAGAGCCACATTGGTAGCAGTGGCAAGATAGTATAGGACTTGATGTTTCCCTTTTTTCAGAAGGGGTACCATTTGTACGTGAACAACTTCTATACAAGCGTGGCACTTTTCAGACACTTATTTAATCTTGAAATTGGCTGCTGTGGCACCGTATGACCTAATCGCCAGGGCTTCCCCGAACGGCTCATTAACACCTGACTTAAAAGGGGGAGAAAGCCTGCTTGAGGAATGGTGAATTACTCTCAGTAAAGTGGAAGGACAAACGGAATGTTTTCATTCTGTCTTACATTCATACGGATACGACAGTCCAAATTTGCACAGCATCTGGTGTTGTTGAGAAGCCTCTCTGCATCCAAGACTATAATCTTAATATGGGAGGGGTGAACTTTAACTACCAAATGATGAAGCTGTACTTGATTTCCCAGAGAGTTCGACACCAGTACAAAAAGGTGTCTATTTATTTATTTCAATTGGCTCTATATAATGCTTTTGTAATTTACAAAGCAAAAGAAAGAAGTGAATCCTTCCTAAAATTTCAGGAAGCATCCAAAAGGTACTGTGTCCCAAACCCCAAATTCAGTTGCAGTGAGCCAGCTGTATGAAAGACATTTTCCTGATGTCCTCCCGGGTGCCCCAACCCAAAGGTCACCCCAAAAAAGATGTTGTGTCTGTAGCAGACAGGGAATATGACAAGACAGACATTATTTCTGTCCCTCCTGTCCTGGCCAACCATGTCTCTGCATCAAGGACTGCTTCCGTCGCTACCACACACTAGTGCAGTATTAGTAGAGGGTACAGCATGGCACAGTATAGGGTACACAATTCACACACAAGGGTCTCAAAAGATGTTATATAGTCAGGAAACTGGCTATCGCATTTTGAGAGACCCTAAACTCCAAGGCTGGAAAGTTTACAGTTACCGGTCTGAGGAGTTACAAAAAAAAGTAAAAAAATGTTTAGAAAAAAAGAGTCTGAAAAATTTAAAAAAAAAAGCTGTTGTTTTATTGAGTTAAAGTGGGGTTCCACCCAAAAAAACAAAAATACCTGAAAAATTGTAAAAAAAAAACAAAAAAAATTTGAATATTTTTTTTTTTTACTTACCTCTAAATGCCTGTTGCTAGGTGGTCCCTCGTACTCTGCCTATTCCTTTGCCTGGGCTGGTGACATCACTTCCCCCAGACACAGGAAGGGCTCGGCTCTGCTCCCTCCCTCCTGTCAGTCATCTGGGACCCATTACAGGTCCCAGGTGATTGAGCGGCCAATCACGGCGCACGGCGCCGCTCGCGCATGCGCAGTGGGTGCCAGGCTGTGAAGCCACAGCCCGACGCCCACAGTTGAAATGCCGGCGCTGACAAGCGGAGGGGGGGACGAGCGGGGCTTCGATCCCCCGCATCGCTGGACCCAGGGACAGGTGAGTGTCCAATTAAAAGTCAGAAGCTGCAGTATTTGTAGCTGCTGACTCTTAATTTTTTTTTTTTTAATGGAGCCCCTGGGTGGAACTCCTCTTTAATGTTATATTGTTATTGTGTGTTATTGTTAACCGTCATTGTTTACTTTGCAGAAACACCAATCAGCTGCAGCACTGATCTGTTTATTCTGATAGCAGCAGGGTGTTGCTCTCAGAATACATATGTCAGTGCCTGCTGTTTTGCAGGAGGATATTTCTCATCCACAGTTATAAAAAAAAAAGTGTAAGCCCAAGCATGAAGGGCCTGGGGTGGTCTGCAGGCAGATCACTCCTATGCTTCGGTATATAATTTCTTCATTTTTTTTCTGGCAGAGTTTTATTCATCCACATTGATCAATGTGAATGGATGAATCTGTTAGATTATCTTTTTTCATACAGCCCATAGGCTGCATGAAAAAAAAGAACATTACATATATGCCCAACAAGGACCAGCAACAAATACTGTGTGTCATAACAAATTGCACCATTTTATTCTCTAGGGCCTCTGCTTTAAAAATATATATAATGTTTGGGGGTTCAGAGTAAACAACAAGTGTCAGAAAGGCTTGGTCTTCAAGTGGTTAGAAGAGTGGGTAATGTGTGGCAGAAGCTTCTAATGTTGGGCATAAAATGCCAGGACAGTTCAAACACCCCCCCAAATGACCCCTTTTTTTTTAAAGAGGACACCCAAGGTATTTACTGAGTCCATGGAAGATTTTATTTTTTGGCACACGTTTTTGGAATCTCGATCTGCTTATGCAGAGGGGACATGGACACATCTGTTTTTAGCATATAGGATCAGATTGGATGTCTGCACATGTCTGTTTACATTTGCCACCCATGTGAAAGAGCCCTAAGTTTTGGGTTCTCTTATAAGAACCCCCCAATCCATTTTTGCCAAATTCCCCCATTGCTCAGTTGCTCCATCAGAGTACTTGGTCTCCTGGGTATGGGAAAACATGTGACCTTCTCCCAAGATGAGAAGAGTTCAGACACCCAGTACTTTCACTTGATGAGAAGGAGAAATAAGCTAACATGGGTAAACCCAACATCATTCAACACAGAGCTTACAAAAGTTTAGGTTGCACAGAGTGGAAGGGGAGTGTTGGGAATCATCAGGGTGGGGTGGGGGTTGTTCTTTTGCGAGAATGAGAGAACCTGTCACTTTACCCTGAACGAGACTCTTAATGGACATATATGGAACATTTACCATAAGGGATGCCACAGGAAGATCATTTGAAAGACCAAGCAGCAACTTTTCCCTTAATGAAAGCAGCCTTCTAATTTTTGTATTCTCCTATTTTTCACACAGGGGAAAAACATGAATTGAATGGTATAGCACCTTGGAAAGTGGTCATTATCTGCATCTTAATTGCAATTGGTACAGTTCTGGTGGTATTCGCAATCGGGTTTTTCTGTAGTATTGTAAGTATATAGAAAATACAAAACTCATTTTATCAAATGCAAATTACATTTTTTGTGCCACAAATGGCCTTAAAGCGGGGTTCCACCCAAATTTTGAACAATATTTGTATCTATTCTCTTCCTTGCCTAGATGCTGACATGCCATTAAAAAAAATTTAAATCGCCGTAATTACCTTTTATTTTTCTATTCTTCTTGGCAGTTCCTGGTTCTCCTCCCGTGGGAGTAGGCGTGTTTCTAGCCTCTCCCAGACTCCTGGGAGCTAGTCTCAGGCTTCCCAGGATGCCACTGAGCATGTGCGGGAACGAGCGGTGAATGCTGAGAGCACAGGAAGGAAATAAATGCTTGTGGGCTTCAAATGCCCACAATGAAGATGGAAACCGCCTGCAGTGAATAATATAAATTATTCTTTTCGAAGAAATCTGACACAGGCGGACATATTACACACAATATGTGAGTATGTAATGCTGAGAAGAAAAGTTTGTGAATGAACTCAAAAAAAAAAAAAAACGATAGATAGGTGGACCCCCGCTTTAAATCAAGAACTTAATATGTACAGCTTCAAGAAAAGAAGTGGAAAGATGGGGCATGATTGAATACTTTAGGCTGGGTTGAAACTATTGCAAATTGGATATGCTTTTCCCCATGCATCCAATTCGCATAGCAGGAGATTGTGACCGACTCTCTATGGAGCCGGCTCACACATCTCCAGAGTGGCTCAGGTGTGAATTGCGCAGGAGTACTGTGTGTCGTTTGGTCCATTTCAGGTCCGAATTCAGCCAAAAATTCATGCTGAAATCGGACCTGAAACGGTGAATGGAGATGCACCGGACCCCTGCTGTGAGCGCTTCCTGCTCCAGTCTGGACCCAGCCTTAGAGTGGTTCTAAAGGCAGAAGGTTTTTTTATCTTAATGCATTCTATGCATTAAGATAACAAAAACCTTCTATATGCAGCAGCCTCCCTCATACATACCTGAGCCCCATATCGATCCAGCGATGTTACACGAGAGCCTCGGCTGTCCGGGGACTCTCCCTCATTGGCTAAGACAGCAGCAGGCCCATTGGCTCCCTCTGCTGTCAATCAAAGTCATTGATCCAATGAGGAGAAAGAAGGGGTGGGGCTGAGCCACAGCTCCATGTCTGAATGGACACACAAAGCAGGGGCTTGGGTGCCCCCATAGCAAGCCGCTTGCTGTGGGGGCAAGAGGGAGGGGCCAGGAGCACCAACGAGGAACCCAAGAAGAGGGGGATCTGGACTGCTCTGTGCAACATCACTGCACAGAGCAGGTAAGTATATCATGTTTGTTATTTTTAAACAAAAAAAAATACTTTAATATCACTTTAAATACATTAAGGGTTCTATTTATAAAAAAAAAAAAAAACAATTAGCAGGGCAAAGGTCACCTCCATGTAGTGGCCATACTGTGGTTTTTTCATGATTGAGGTATTTCAGAAAAAATACTGCGTTATGGCCACTAGATAAAGCTGACGACCATCGGAAATATTGAAAAAAACGGGGTCATAATTTGTGACAGCTCGGCCAATGCTTGTGACATTTGTCCAGTTACTCTTTATAGGTAGACCCCTAAGTGTACGAAAAAAGTTCAGGAGGGCAGTGTTGCTAATATGAAGCCAAGATCAGGAACACAGGGGCATGAGCTGAAACTAACAGGGGAAAAATTCAAAACTAACCTATTTTCCCAAAAGAGTAGTGGATGTTTGTTACATAGTTACATAGTTAGTCAGGTTGAAAAAAAAAAGTCTATCTAGTTCAACCAAAAAAAAAATAAAAAATACAATCCCATATACACAATCCTTTACCCACAGTTGATCCAAAGAAAGGAAAAAACCCCAGCAAAGCATGCTCCAATTTGCTACAGCAGGGGAAAAAATTCCTTCCTGATCCCCCGGGAGGCAATCGGTTTTTGTCCTGGATCAACTTTACCTATAAATGTTAGTACCCAGTTATATTATGTACATTTAGGAAAAAATCCAGGCATTTTTTAAAGCAATCTACTGAGCTTGCCAGAACCACCTCTGGAGGGAGTCTTTTCCACATTTTCACAGCTCTTACTGTGAAAAAACCTTTCCATATTTGGAGACAAAATCTTTTCTCCTGTAGACCTAAAGTCCTCTGTGATGACCTTAAAGTCATTAACTTAACACCAAATGCACTATATGGACCACTTATGTATTTGTACATGTTGATCAATCCCCCTTAATCTCCTCTTCTCAAGAGGGAATATATTCAGTTCCTCTAATCTTTCCTCATAGCTGAGCTCCTCCATGCCTCTTATCAGTTTGGTTGCCCTTCTCTGCACTTCAGTTCCCCCATATCCTTTCTGAGAACCGGTGCCCAAAACTGAACTGCATATTCCAGATGAGGTCTTACTAATGATTTGTACAGGGGCAAAATGATATCTCTCTCTCTGGAGTCCATACCTCTCTTAATACATAGTTACATAGTTACATAGTAGGTGAGGTTGAAAAAAGACACAAGTCCATCAAGCCCAACCTATGTGTGTGATTATATGTCAGTATTACATTGTATATCCCTGTATGTTGTGGTCATTCAGGTGCTTATCTAATAGTTTTTTGAAACTATCGATGCTCCCCGCTGAGACCACTGCCTGTGGAAGGTAATTCCACATCTTTGCCACTCTTATGCCCCATAAACACGGTCAGACATTGATCGGACATTTCTACAACAAAATCCATGGATTTTTTCCGACGGATGTTGGCTCAAACTTGTTTTGCATACACACGGTCGCACAAAGTTGTCGGAATTTCCGAACGCCAAGAACGCGGTGACGTATACCACGTACGACGAGACTATAAAAGGGCAGTTCAGTACCAAGCGCGGCACCCTTTGGGCTCCTTTTGCTAATCTTGTGTTAATAAAAGTTTGGTGAGAGACGATTCGCGCTTTTTCAGATTCGTGGTTTTCAGATCGTATTTCTGCTGTTCAGTTTGTGCTTGTGGGTTTGTATCTGGTCTTCAGTGCGTGCAGCGAGTTCCCATTGACTTGTCACTGTGTTCTTGTTCGTTCGTTACTGTTTTTCAGGTCGCTCTTCACAGGCCTTGCTGTTCTTCAGTGCGTTCTGTTACTTCGTTCTGAGTAGCGATCATTTTCTAGCCATGTTGCGTATACGTACTCATCGTAGAGTTCGTGCTGTGCGGGGGCTTGGTGTTGGGGTCCTTACTTTGACAGAAGCCCAGTCCATGAACAGGGTGGGGAGGAGTTCATGGACCAAGAATTGGTTGCTCCAGCGTGACCAATTCTGTCACATGCCTTTGCTCCGTGAGATCCGTGAGAATAATCCTGATGATTTCAGGAACTTTCTCCGGATGACGGACCCCGTATTTCACCGTTTGTTGGCTTTGCTGACCCCCTATATCAGCAGGCAGGATACCTGCATGAGGCAAGCCATCACTCCGGAGCAGAGGCTAGTCGCCACCCTGTGGTACTTGGCGACGGGGAGAAGCCTGCAGGACCTCAAGTTCTCAACAGGCATCTCCCCCCAGGCTCTGCGGATCATTATTCCAGAGACCTGTTCTGCCATCATTCAGGTCCTGCAGAAGGACTATATTAAGGTAAGATTTTTATCCTTTAACATCACATTTTATTGTATTTAATGTTTGATAATGTAATGTATTTCTTTCCTCATTCCCTAATTACCATGAATGTAATATGCTGTGAATGTCCCCTTTGTCCTCATGCATGCTGGATTTTTATGTAATTTTTTTTGTCCTTCATACATATTTGCCTTCACTTACCTCCCCAGCATGCTCTCCTGGCCCTATAATTACCTTATGTAGTCACTTAACAATGTATTTTGTCAGCTCCATAGCAGTGTTTTACCCTAAACACCCCCTAAAATGTTGTAAATTGTGATGTGTGCTTTAAATTCTGTGCCAGAGGCTTTTTTTGGGGGGTCCCAAAATCATTTGGAACCCTCCCTCCCCCCAACTGCTAACTAAGCTGATACCGATCCTCTATCTGCTGACTTTGCCAAACCCATACACACTAGACCCACCTCTTTTGTGATCAGATTTATGGATGAATTCCCCAAAGCATGTAGTGCAAAGGCCTGCCTGAATACTTTCAAATGGTACTGTTTAAAGTTTTTGTATCCTATTATTATCTTGATAGGTAATAGCAGAATGTAAAAATGTGCTCAAACGTGTACAGTGTGTATTTATCACTTTGTATTATGACACTTCTTACCTGTCCAGTGGGCTGCCAATAGTTTAAAGGAGGGGCTGGCCAAAGTAATACACATTATTTAGGCATTCATCTCTCAATGAAGTGGAGAGGGTTACCTGTCCAAAACATCTCCCCCCATACATTTTTTCAAATGACCCATGGGGGGGGGGGGGGATCTGATAGGTGGACCTTATATCTTTGTCTTTAAATACTCCCTAAAATAAATGTTATACTGATGTTGGCCAAGAATTTTTGTATCTAATCTGCCATCCATGTTTATGTGCAAAATGATTCATTTTTTTTTTCTTGTTTGACTTCAGAATGTCCTTACAACCCACAGGAATGGCAGACTGTGGCCTCCCACTTTGCTCAGCGATGGGACTTTCCTAACTGCGGAGGGGCAATTGATGGGAAACACGTCCACGTTGTCCCACCACCCAACTCGGGGTCATACTATTACAACTACAAGGGTTCAATAGTATTGTGATGTTGACGGTGGTGTCGGCTACTTACGAGTTCCTGTATGTGGACGTGGGGAAGAATGGCCGGATGTCAGATGGTAGAGTCATCGCCCAGACGGAGTTCTATATGCCGCCCCTGAATCTGTCTTACTCCACTGCGCCAAAGAAAAGTGCATTATTTTACACAATTTATATTAGCGCAGCTATCTCTATCTGTACACGTGTGAGAGGTATAGTTTTGGAGTTCTATATGCGTCTCCAGAATGACAGCTTGGACTTGCCATCTCCAGAAGACAATGTGGAAGGACTCCCAGAGGATTTTTAATTACCGGCTGGCCAGAGCCAGAAGAATGGTGGAGAACACGTTTGGAGTAATGGCCAGCCGGTTCCGCCTATTTCTTACACCGATACACATGGCGGAATATAAACTCAATCACATCATCCTGGCTTGCTGTGTTCTCCACAACTTTTTAAGGAGAAATTCTGTGAACTATGCTGGCTCAGTTGGGCCTGAAGCTGGAGTTATTAATCTCAATGAACCAACTCTGACGGCGCTTGAAGCTGGCCGTCCTGGCTTGCCCCCCTGAGTTCCCGCGAGGTCCGTATAAGATACATGGAATACTTTGCGGGTAGGGGAGCCATCAATATGCCAGACAATGTCTGAGACATTTTTAAAATAAAAAAATTTTTAAACTCAACCACTATTTGCTTAGATTTACTGCTTGTCTTTCTTTTAGCTGACCCTGACTGAAATTTGGGGAGTCCTGAAAATGGCTTGATTGTGTAAAATTATAAAGCACTGTTGGGTGTTATTTACTAAAGGCAAAGACACTTTGCACTACAAGTGCACTTGAGACTGCACAGAAACTGCACTTGTAGTGCAAATTGGATTTGCCTTTAGGGAATAACCCCCATTGTCACTGAAAACACCAATTTTACAACAAAAAATGCTTTTGAGCATTGAAAGAAGAAGCCACACATTGTTGATTCTCAATCTTTTTAATCAACGCACAGTCACATGTGCATTTATAAAAGGTTTTTTAAAACAAACCAACATGTTTGTTGTATAACAAATTTTTAGGTCACGTTAAAATTAGAAATTTCCTTTTAAGGTAAAACAGGCATGTTTAACCACTTCCCTACCCACATATAGTCATATGACGTCAACATCCCATGTAAACACACAGATCCACGTCCTGTCAGGTGAGAGGAGAGCGATCTGTGTTCCCAGTACAGCGGAACACTGATCGGTCTCCTCCCCTTGTACTTCCCCGCCCCCTACAGTTAGAAGCATTCCCTAGGAAACACATTTAACCCCTTGTGTCCCCCTAGTGGTTAACCCCTTCACTGCCTGTCACATTTACACAATAATCAATGCAATTTTATAGCATTGATCGCTGTATAAATGTGGATGGTCCCAAAAATGTGTCAAAAGTGTGCGATGTGTCCGCCATAATGTCGCAGTCATGAAAAAAATCGCGATTGCCACTATTACTAGTAAAAAAAATATATATATATATATTTTTTTAAATGCCATAAATCTATCCCGTATTTTGTAGATGCTATAACTTTTGCGCAAACCAATCAATATGCGCTTATTGCGATTTTTTTTTTTACATATCGGCTGAAACTGCAGAAAAAAATTTTTTTTTTTTTTAAATTGGGATATTTATTATAGCAAAAAGTAAAAAATATTGTGTTTTTTTCAAAATTGTCGCTCTTCTTTTGTTTATAGTGCAAAAAATAAAAACCGCAGAGGTGATCAAATACCACCAAAAGAAAGCTCTATTTGTGGGAAAAAAAGGACATCAATTTTGTTTGGGTACAACGTCGCACGACCGTGCAATTGTCGTTTAAAATGTGACAGCGCTGAAAACTAAAAATTGGTCTGGGAAGGAAGGGTGTGAAAAAGCCCTGTATTGAACCGATTAAAAACAACAAGAAATACACAAATCTGGAACTTACAAAGTTCAACTTTTGTAGAAATTGAAGGCAATATCAGACATGAGTATTTATAAACTGTGTTTGATATTGTGTTCAGCAGATGGGGTGAAGTCACCCCTGGAAAAGCCAAATTTTGAAGATGCACACAAATTGCCAAATGTCAACATGTCCTAGCTGCCATCACGGGAGATCAAGGGACGTGTTTTGTGGGTGCATCCTCTTCCTCTCAACTACTTTATTATTGAGGAAGGGGGTTGCACCCCAAAACGCCTACATTGATCTCCCGTGATTGGCAGATAGCACATGTTGACACACTGTGTGCATCTTCAAAATTTGGCTTTTCGAGAATATGTCAAAAAATTTGAAAAATATTTGCTGGAAAAAAAGCTGAAAAAATTAGGGATTTAGAGGGGTTTTAAACTCTCCCTAAGACATCAATAATGTTCCTCATTTTGTTTTGAACATCATTGATGTTTTGCTTGATGTTTTCCAAGTCCCTATTACACCCCATGATCTCCCCGATCAGGATCTGGGCACTTTCACTGGTGAAATGACCTTCATCCACAACATCACGATCACCTAAAAATATAGAAACAAAAACACACCATGTATTATAAATATGCCGGCATTCATCTCTTACCTGAGCCTGTGGCCCGCAGACACTCACCTGTTGTGGTGACAATTTCCACCACGTCTCCCTCCACCTCCTCTGCTTGGCTTTGTGGGATTTCCCCTTCTTCATGAGGTGGGGGTCTGTTGTCTCCTCTGATGAGTGGTGTCCTCCGAGTCTTTTCTCCCCTATGTAAAAAAAAATAGGTATACTTAGCACACAGATATTTGATGGCAGAAATAGGAATATGAAACATTGCTTGAAAGTGGGGTGCAATTGTCTGTTTTGGCAGAGTTCCAAGATGAAGAAATATTTTTGTCCTTTGTCAAGCTTGAATACTTACCTGTTTTGTACAAGCTTCACAGATGGAGACACCCCTATAGTATACACTGGAGCACCTGTGTGTGCCCCCTAATAAAAAGGGTGTTCTTGTGTCCCACACTGGTGCTCCAGCATCCAGATGTGTAAACAGCTGCTGAGTGTCCTCTCCTTACACAGAATCTAGTTTGCAGTTCATTCTAGTTACAAACCCATCTAGACACCAAAATTATTTTAAGAGAAGTAGGCCAGAAAAAATGTATTGAACAAAACATGGTGTTTTATTGGCCGAATGAACAATGTTTTCTACGAATGTATAATGTGTCCATGAACATGAAAGTTGCCATTTTAAACTGTACAACAGTAAAGAAAAGCACATGGAGCAGCACGAACATAATAAAAATAAAGAATAGGAACACAGCACAACTACTTACTTTTTTGCAGCACTCTCCTGATCCTTCTATACTGATCGCGCTCCCTTAATTTGAAGTCCGACCACTGCTTCCTCAGTTGATCCTTGGATCGTCGTGACCCAAAATTACGGTGCAGACTCTTCATAGTGAAGAAGAAATCCTGGATAGCCGCACCCTGGGATAAGGACATCTTTATTGAAGTAAAATCCAACAATACAGTCAAATGCAGAGGAATACAGGGTAATGGAACTGCTAACGCGTTTCACATCATTTGGATGCTTATTCGTAGCTATGAATAAGCATCCAAATGATGTGAAACGCGTTAGAAGTTCCATTGCCCTGTATTCCTCTGCATTTGACTGTATTGTTGGATTTTACTTCACTAAAGATGTCCTTATCCCAGGGTGCGGCTATCCAGGATTTCTTCTTACTTCACTGCAATTCAAGAAAAGCCAGCACCTGGATTTAGTTCTCACTAGGGCGGTGTTATTTCAGCACAAAGAGTGTTTATGAGCTGCATTTTCCCTTCCGCAGATTCTTCATAACTTTTGCCATGATCTTGGCCTTTCTGACGTTGGGGTTGGGGTAAGGTCCATATTTCCCGTCATAGTCGGCCCTTTTCAATATGTCGACAATCTCCACCATCTCAACAACGGACATATTTGATGCCTTAAATTGTCTCCTCTGGGATCCAGATGTTTCTGGCTCCGGGCTTTCCTCCTCCTTCTCCTTGTTGGTGTAATTATCAGACACCTGCTCTGTCTCCGCCATGTGCTCTTCCCCACTGCACCAAACGAGAAGGGGAGGGGAATAGACTAGAAAGGATGTCAGGAGCGGGTGTAGTTTCACGCATGCGCAGTGTATATAAAGCATAACACGTGTGCGTTGTACATACGATCTGTGAGCGGAGGAAGGAGTATAGGAAGCACCGATCGTGATAACGAAGGTAACATTTAAACTTGGGCCTATACTGCTTATAGATTGAGGCCTATATTGGGACAAGATTAGGAGAGTTTAGCCTGACATTAGGGTTTGTCTTGTGTTCTGTCTTGCAGAGAAAATGGATATATTGAAGGATCAGGACTTTATCACCATATTCATTGATATGTCCAGGTATCTGCCCTGTCTATGGCAGGTAAACCACCTACATTATAAGAACCAAACAAAGAGGAAGGCAGCACTGAATCAATTGCTGGAATTTGTGAAGCCGGTGATCCCCACAGCAGACATCACCTATTTAAAGATCCTAATTGGTGGCATGAGGAGCACTTATCTAAGGGAGCGCAAGAAGGTCCAGGATTCCCTGAGATCAGGAGCAGCAGATTACATTTATCTCCCCAGGCTGTAGTACTATGACAGGCTGCATTTTCTGGCAGGTCAGATTGAACCCAGGCCAGCACTCTCCACTCTTCCTTCCACGCTTCCTTCCCCCCCAGCTGAGGCTTCTGATGTTCAACCTGGGCCTTCCAGGCAGCAACATGTGGAGGAGCCCAGCTTGAGCCAGGTATAGCATTCTTCTAAATATTTCTGGCTGTCAAATTAATGATGTTAAATATATGTTAGTTTGGATTCCTAATTTCTAATTGTGATTGATGAACCAAAAACTAAAACGATGTCCCTTTTTCATACACAGGAAAGTCTCAGCCAGGAGGTGGCCGGGCCAAGTAGGCTGCCCGATACCCAGGTCCCTCCCCTCCGCCTTCAAAGAAAAAGTGGCAGGAAGAGGAGTAACCTGGAGGGGGCTGCAATTGGCCTATTTTGGAAGGCTACTGAGGACCTCAGAACACCCCATAGTGCTGAAGAGGATTTTGCTGACCTAACAGCATGCAAAATAATGGAAATGGAGGAGGGCCAACGCCTGATATGTGAGTTTCTCATTTTAGAAGCACTAAATAAGGGGTTGAGGGGCCAATTCACATGCCAAAGCCACATTTGTGAGCTCACCCATGGTCCTCCTCCTCCAGGTCCTCCTCCTCCTCCTCCTACAGGTGCTACTCCTCCTCCTGCCACACCTCCAACACCAGAGCCACAGCTGGGAAGGGTGTAAGGAAGACCAGAGAGTGATGGCCCTGGGTTCAGTCTGGTCTGGCAAAAGATGCAGGCTCTTGTATGACCACAGCCTGGGGACAATACATGTCATCTGCTGCTGTTCATGATATCTTGGACTTCTGGACCAGATTGTACTCCCTTATATATGGACTCCTCAGGCCACCAATTTTGCAGTAAAATAATTGATGTGTGCCCTGGGGGCCAAAGGCTTCGCCAATTTCTGTTGTTTATCCAGCGTTGCCTCCCTCTTTGTTTGGTTATGAGCCCTTTTAATAAAGGAATTTTTTTCAATTATACTTGCCTATGTGTGTTTTCCTTCAAAAAGGACAGTTTGTTTGTGAGGAGGCAGATACATTTCAAAAATACAATGTGAAATTAACAAGAGACACCAACACCAAACAATCTCCTTGAGATTAAAATAAATAATACAAGAAAATAATGGTGTTGTAGTAACTTGACACACAAAACACACCCAGCCTTGGTGTCATTTGCAGCCTCATCAGTGTCCATTTGCAGCCTTGCCCAGGCTGTAGTTAAACTGCAGTGACTTGTCAGTGCCACTGCAGTTTGAAAATGGCGCCGCCGGTGCCAAAATACATAGCCGGCTATGTATTTTGGCACCGGCGGCGCCATTTTCAAACTGCAGTGGCACTGACAAGTCACTGCAGTTTAACTACAGCCTGGGCAAGTGTCACGTACCTTGTGGACGAGCCCGACTTGCAGGGGATGGCCTCTCTTGCAGCTCCGACTCGAGGGTCCTGGTAGGGTATACAGGAAGCACAAGAGTCAGGAGTGGCACGAGTGCCTGGCAGGATCAACAGCAGACTGGAACTGGATAGCAGGCTGGAACACACAGGACAGCAGACTGGAACCACACAGCAGACTGGAACTGGATAGCAGGCTGGAACACACAGGACAGCAGACTGGAACACTGGTGCAGCAGACTGGAAGGTCAGACAAGCCGGATCGATAACCAGGCGGACTGTAGATGAGCCAAAGGGTCAGGCAGAAGAGTGGTCAGACAAGCCGGGGTCGGATGCAGGCAGAAAGCAGGGATGGTCGGAGACAAGCCGGGATCAGATGCAGGCAGACAGCTAGGATAATCAGGAACAAGCCGGGTCTAGTACAGGAAACAGGAAGTGTTCTCAGGAAGTGCACACGTAACGCTGTAGAGCAGACAGCAAGATTCTCATGTGACAGATCAGTTTAAATAGCCCGCCTGGTGCGCGTGCGCATGCGTGCGACTGCCCGCACAGGGCGTCTGATACTGACAGGACTTTCCTGACATTGCCCCCCCCCAAGGGGCAGCCTCCGGATGCCCAACCGGGCCCATTTCTCAGGATGGGTTCTCTTAAAGGATTGAACTAAGCTTTTAGCATGGATGTTCTCCTCAGGCTCCCACGAGTTTTCTTCCGGGCCATACCCTTTCCACTTGATCAGGAATTGGGCTTGATTGTTCCTTTTCCTGCAGTCAAGGATGGCTTCAATTTCAAATTCTTCCTCACCGTCCACTATTACAGGATCTGGAGGATTCAGATTTCGTTCAGGAAAAGGATTGGAGACAGAAGGTTTCAACAGGGAAACGTGAAAAACAGGATGAATTCTGAGTGAGTCCGGGAGTTCCAATTCAAAAGCTACTTCATTTATTTTCCTTTTTACAGGAAAAGGACCCAGGAATTTATTGTTTCCTGGACTGCTGGTACGGAACTTTCAGGAATGGAGCTGGGCAAAAAGGTAGGGTGAAACCCGTAATTGGCAAAAAACGGACTTTGCTTTGTGGCAGAATGGACAGCATTATTATAGGCAAATTCAGCCAAGGGGAGCAACGAGAACCAATCGTCTTGAGAAAAGGAAGAGAAACAACGAAGATATTGCTCGAGAGTCTGGTTGGTCCTCTCCGTTTGGCCATTTGTCTGGGGGTGATAGGCGGTGGAAAATGATAGTTCAATTCCTAGGGCTTTACACAAGGCTCTCCAGAATCGGGAAGTGAATTGTACTCCTCGGTCAGAAATGATATTAGCCGGAATTCCATGGAGTTTAATCACTTCTCTAATGAACGTTTGTGCAGTTTCAGGAGCAGAGGGGGTACCCTTCATTGGAATGAAATGAGCCATTTTAGATAACCGATCTACCACCACAAAGATGGCAGTGTGCCCTTCAGCCGGAGGCAACTCGACAATGAAGTCAATAGACAGCATCTTCCATGGCCTGTCTGGGACAGGTAGAGGTTTCAGTAATCCCCAGGCCCTGGGTCTACTGACTTTATTCCGAGCACAGATGGTACAGGATTCCACATACTTCTTACAGTCCTTAGGCACTTGGGGCCACCAGAAGGTGCGCAGGACAAGATCAGCCGTCTTGGTAACACCAAAATGTCCTGCTAGTGCGTGATCATGACAAAGTTCTAAAATTGTGACCCGTAGGCCTTCAGGTACAAAGATCTTACTCCCGAACCAAAGCAGACCATCCTTTTCTTGTAGTTTTGTTCTCATAGCAGGTACCAACCCTACAGAAGCTTGCTTAATCCGGGAAAGTAGGTCTTCTTGCAACAGGAAAAAATTTCCAGGAGAAAGGATCGTATCTGGAGGTGAGGTTTCTTGAGGCTTGTGGAACATCCTAGACAAAGCGTCAGGTTTTATATTCTTGGAGCCTGGCCGATAGGTCACGTGGAAGGAGAACCTGGAAAAGAACAAGGCCCACCTGGCTTGTCGCGGTCTCAACCTCTTTGCGGATTTAAGATATTCCAGGTTTTTGTGATCTGTGTAGATCAGAATAGGATGAGCAGCTCCTTCCAAAAGATACCGCCACTCTTCCAGAGCGGATTTTATGGCCAGTAGTTCCCGATCTCCTACATCATAATTCCTTTCTGCGGATGATAGTTTGCGAGAAAAGAAGGCTACAGGGTATAACAGAGCTTTGGTCCCTTGTCGCTGGGAAAGAATCGCACCAACAGCACTCTCAGAAGCGTCCACTTCCAGGACAAATGGTAAAGAGGAATCGGGATGTTTCAAAACAGCAGCAGAGGTGAACAGTCTTTTGGGAGATTCAAAGGCGGATTGAGCTTCGGGCGACCAATGAAAACGCACCCCTTGTTTGGTCAATTGAGTGATGGGCTCAATGATGGCTGAGAACCCCTTAATGAATTTTCTATAGAAGTTGGCAAAGCCAATGAAACGTTGGACTCCTTTCTTGTCAGTAGGGGCTGGCCAGTCAAGAATTACCGCAACCTTATGGGGATCCATCTTGATCCCTTCCACGGAGATAATTAGCCCCAAGAATGGAATACTCTCTTGCTCGAACTCGCACTTTTCAGCCTTAGCGTACAAGCCATGTAGCCGGAGTCGAGCTAAAACACATTTAACATGTCTGCGATGGGATTCCAGGGAAGAAGAAAAGATGAGAATGTCATCTAAGTAGACTATGACGAATAGATCCAAATAGTCCCGGAAAACATCATTTATGAAGTACTGAAAAGTTGCAGGGGCGTTACATAGTCCAAAGGGCATCACTATGTATTCAAAGTGCCCGAAGCGAGTGCGGAAAGCTGTCTTCCACTCATCCCCTTTTCTGATGCGAACTAGGTTGTAAGCCCCTCGGAGATCTAATTTGGTGAAAATAGTAGCAGTTCCCAGTCTCTGGAATAATTCTGGTACCAAGGGGAGAGGGTACCGATTTTTAACAGTTATTTTATTGAGTTCGCGGTAGTCTATACAAGGACGAAGAGAGTGATCCTTTTTTTCAACAAAAAAGATGCCTGCACCTGCTGGGGATGTAGAGGGCCGGATGAAACCCTTTTCTAGGTTCTCGTCGATGTATGCTTTTAGTGCTCCTTGCTCCAGCTCGGTCAAAGGAAATATCCTGCCAAAGGGAACTTCGGCTCCGGGAAGGAGCTCGATGGGGCAATCGTAAGCCCGATGAGGAGGAAGGGTTTCAGCCCCTTTTTTACTAAAGACATCTAAGAAGTCATGATAGACCTTGGGGACCACCTGGAATAACTCAGAATCGGTGTTGAGACATAACAGAGCAGGGGATTCACCAGAGTCCTTCAAAGTGCAGAACTGTTGACAGTACTGAGAGGAAAACGTAATTTCTCCTGTGACCCAGTTGATAGTAGGGTTATGGGCTTGTAGCCACGGCATGCCAAGAATAATAGGAAATAAAGGAGAAGTGATGATGTCCAGGCTAAGCAGTTCTTGGTGCAAGTTGAAGATGGTGACTGGAAGGGGAGCGGATTCTTGTATAACCGGCCCAGATTTTATTGCAGACCCATCGGCCAGATGAATAGAGAGTCCATGGGCCTTGTAACGCAGTGGGATCTGGTGTTTAGCTGCAAAGGATGAGTCCAAGAAGCAGCTGCAAGCCCCGGAATCAATGATAGCGGGAACCTGTAAAGTCTTTCCTGGGAGCTGCAAAGATATAGAAAGAGTCAAGTGAGCGGAAGTCTTAGGCCAAGCAGTCACATCACCAGAGGAGACAGACAGGCACTTACGGAGTTTGTTAGGACAGTTCCTGACATAGTGTCCGGGTTCCCCGCAGTACAGGCACAGGTTGTTAGCCCGGCGACGTTGGCGTTCCTCCGTCGTGAGAGATGGGCGGAGGACTCCAAGTTGCATGGGCTCAGAGGTATCAGGTGAAACAGCAGGACTAGAGGTGGGTGCAGGATGGGTATAGCTGGGGACCCTAGGCAACATCCAGGTTGGGCGAGTAGGCCCAGCACCTCTTTCTGCTCTTCGCTCCCTCAACCGTCGGTCGATCTGTATGGCAAGATTAATCAAGGCATCCAGAGTCAGAGGAATTCCCACTCGGGCCAGTTCATCTTTTAAAGGGTCGGAAAGTCCCATACGGAACTGGTAGCGGAGGGCAGTGTCATTCCAGTCCGTGTCTGCACTCCATCGGCGGAATTCCGCAACGTAGTCCTCTACTGCCCTACGCCCTTGTTGAAGGGTGTGCAGGGCGGCTTCTGCGGTTGCAGAAAGCTGTGAGTCCTCATATAGCTGGGCCATTGCATCAAAGAAGGTGGTTAAATTGGTCAACACCTCGGCTTTCAGTTCCAGAAGGCGGTGAGCCCATGTTTGGGGGTCACCCAGGAGTAGTGAGATCACAAAACCTACTTTGGTGGCTTCAAGCGAGAAGGTGCGAGGTTGAAGGGCGAAGTACAGTTCGCATGCATTCCGGAATGCCCTGAATTTACTTCGATCTCCAGAAAACTTTTCAGGAGTGGGAACCCTTGGTTCAGGGGGCAGCATCACTACTGTAGGGGAAGTAGCACTGCTAGCAGAGGTAGATGGCAGAGAAGATCCCTGGGTCTCAGTGGGACCAGACAGTACTTGGACCCGTTCTTCCAGACGTGTATATCCTTCCTGGAGACTCTTAACAGCCTGTGTAAGGCCGGCCAGGTGCATACAAAGTTCTTCCATAGGAGAGGCTCCCTGCTTGAGCTCGGTCATGGCTGTCTGCTACTGTCACGTACCTTGTGGACGAGCCCGACTTGCAGGGGATGGCCTCTCTTGCAGCTCCGACTCGAGGGCCCTGGTAGGGTATACAGGAAGCACAAGAGTCAGGAGTGGCACGAGTGCCTGGCAGGATCAACAGCAGACTGGAACTGGATAGCAGGCTGGAACACACAGGACAGCAGACTGGAACCACACAGCAGACTGGAACTGGATAGCAGGCTGGAACACACAGGACAGCAGACTGGAACACTGGTGCAGCAGACTGGAAGGTCAGACAAGCCGGATCGATAGCCAGGCGGACTGTAGATGAGCCAAAGGGTCAGGCAGAAGAGTGGTCAGACAAGCCGGGGTCGGATGCAAGCAGAAAGCAGGGATGGTCGGAGACAAGCCGGGATCAGATGCAGGCAGACAGCTAGGATAATCAGGAACAAGCCGGGTCTAGTACAGGAAACAGGAAGTGTTCTCAGGAAGTGCACACGTAACGCTGTAGAGCAGACAGCAAGATTCTCATGTGACAGATCAGTTTAAATAGCCCGCCTGGTGCGCGTGCGCATGCGTGCGACTGCCCGCACAGGGCGTCTGATACTGACAGGACTTTCCTGACAGCAAGGCTGCAAATGGACACTGATGAGGCTGCAAATGACACCAAGGCTGCAAGGCTGCAAATGACACCAAGGCTGCAACAGACTGCAAGGCTGCAAATGACACTGGACAAGCATGCAGATGGACGCTGTGTAAGGCTGCATTGATGGGCTTTTAAATGTAAGTTTTTTTCCTTAAAACATTTTTTTCCTTAAAATTCCCTCCTAAACTTGGGGTGCTTGTTATACGCCGATAAATACGGTACTTCATTCTTCTAGCATTATAAAGAAGAAGAGTGTGCGCTGCATTAAATAATTTAAAACATTGCAGCGTGACGAAAGTGCTATATCCATTCCGAAAGCTAATTTTACCAGAACGACTGTCTCAGAATTTATTCTGAGCAGGCATGACACTTTGTGCGTCGGAATTGTCCACACACGGTCGGAATTGACGTGATCGGATTTTGTTGTCGGAAAATTTTGTAGCCTGCTCTCCAACTTTGTGTGTCGGATAATCCGATGGAAAAAGCCCGATGGAGCCCACACACGGTCGGAATTTCCGACAACAAGCTCCGATCGCACATTACCCGTCGCATCCCCTTTTTAATGCATGCCAATATTCTATTTGCTTTGTTAGCAGCAGCTTGGCATTGCGTGCCATTGCTGAGCCTATCATCTACTATTACACCCAGGTCCTTTTCAATCCTAGATTCCCCCAGAGGTTCTCCCCCCAGTGTATATAGATTGCATTCATATTTTTGTCACCCAAATGCATTATTTTACATTTTTCTACATGAAACCTCATTTGCCATGTAGTTGCCCACCCCATTATTTTGTTCAGATCTTTTTGTAAGGTTTCCACATCCTGCAAAGAAGTTATTGCCCTGCTTAGCATAGTATCGTCCGCAAATACAGAGAATGAACTATTTACCCCATCCTCCAGGTCGTTTATGAACAAAATAAATAGGATTGGTCCCAATAGGATTTGTCCCAGCACAAAAGCCTGGGGGACCCCACTACCCACCTCTGACCATTCCTAGTACTCCCCACATACAAGAAAGGATTTTGCTTGCTTTGGAAATTGCATGCTATTTTTGAGCTTATGATCTACCAAAACCCCCTGATCCCTTTCCACCATTGATTCCCCCAGTTGTACTCCCCCTAGTATGTATGATGCATGCATATAATTAGCCCCCAGTGCATAACTTTACATTTATCAACATTAAACCTCATTTGCCACTTAGTTGCCCAATTAGACAGTACATTGAGGTTGGCTTGTAAATTGGAGACATCCTGGAAGGATGTTATTCCACTGCATAACTTGTGTCATCTGCAAAGACAGAAATGTTACATTTAATCCAAGACCCTATATCATTTATAAAGGTATTAAAAAGTAAGGGTCCCAGCACTGAACCTTGGGGTACACCACTGATGACCTTAGACCATTCAGAGTAATGCCCTGTACACATGATCACACATTCCGACAACAAAATCCATGGATTTTTTCTGACGGATGTTGGCTTAAACTTGTCTTGCATACACACGGTCACACAAAGTTGGTCGGAAATTGCGAACTTCAAGAACGCGGTGACGTACAACACGTATGACGAGCCGAGAAAAATGGAGTTCAATAGCCAGTGTGGCTCTTCTGCTTGATTCAGAGCATGTGTGGAACTTTGTGCGTCGGAATTGTGTACACATGATCGGAATTTCCAACAACGGATTTTGTTGTCGGAAAATTGGAGATTCAGAACTCAAATTTTGTGATGGAAATTCCGATGGAAAATGTCCGTTGGAGCCTACACACGGCCGGAATTTCCGACAAAAAGCTCCCTTCGAACATTTTCCATTGGAAAATCCGATCGTGTGTACGGGGCATAAGAGTCATTAACCACTACTCTCTGAATTCGTTTTTTTAGCCAGTTTTCTACCCATTTACAAATTGATTGTTCCAAGCCTGTAGACTTTACCTTACACATGAGCCATGTGTGGGGAACTGTGTCAAACGCTTTTGCAAAACACAGGTATACCACGCCCATAGCCACCCCTCTGTCCAAGGTTTTACTTACCTCCTTATAAAAAGAAATCAGGTTTGTTTGACAACTTCTGTCTTTCATGAATCCATGCTGTCTGTTGCTTAACCACTTCAGCCCCGGAAGGTTTTACCCCCTTCCTGACCAGAGCACTTTTTACAATTCGGCACTGCGTCGCTTTAACTGCTAATTGCGCGGTCATGCAATGCTGTACCCAAACGAAATTTGCGTCCTTTTCTTCCCACAAATAGAGCTTTCTTTTGATAGTATTTGATCACCTCTGCCGTTTTTATTTTTTGCGCTATACACGGAAAAAGACCGAAAATTTTGAAAAAAAATGATATTTTCTACTTTTTGTTCTAAAAAAAATCCAATAAACTCAATTTTAGTCATACATTTAGGCCAAAATGTATTCGGCCACATGTCTTTGGTAAAAAAAATGTCAATAAGTGTATATTTATTGGTTTGCGCAAAAGTTATAGCGTCTACAAACTAGGGTACATTTTCTGGAATTTACACAGCCTTTAATTTATGACTGCCTATGTCGTTTCTTGAGGTGCTAAAATGGCAGGGCAGTACAAAACCCCCACAAATGACCCCATTTTGGAAAGTAGACACCCCAAGGAATTTGCTGAGAGGCATGTTGAGCCCATTGAATATTCATTTTTTTTGTGCCAAGTGATTGAACAATGACAAAAAAAAAAAAAAAAATTACAAAAAGTTGTCACTAAATGATATATTGCTCACACAGGCCATGGGCATATGTGGAATTGCACCCCAAAATACATTTAGCTGCTTCTCCTGAGTATGGGGATACCACATGTGTGAGACTTTTTGGGAGCCTAGCCGCGTACGGGGCCCCGAAAACCAATCACTGCCTTCAGGATTTCTAAGGGCGTACATTTTTGATTTTACTCCTCACTACCTATCACAGTTTTGAAGGCCATAAAATGCCCAGATGACATAACCCCCCCCCCCCAAATGACCCCATTTTGGAAAGTAGACACCCCAAGCTATTTGCTTTGAGGCATGTTGAGTCCATGGAATGTTTTATATTTTGACACAAGTTGCGGGAAAGTGACAAATTTTTTTTTTTTTTTTTTTTTTTTGCACAAAGTTGTCACTAAATGATATATTGCTCACACAGGCCATGGGCATATGTGGAATTGCACCCCAAAATACATTTAGCTGCTTCTCCTGAGTATGGGGATACCACATGTGTGGGACTTTTTGGGAGCCTAGCCGCGTACGGGACCCCGAAAACCAATCACTGCCTTCAGGATTTCTAAGGGCGTACATTTTTGATTTTACTCCTCACTGCCTATCACAGTTTCGGAGGCCATGGAATGCCCAGGTGGCACAAACCCCCCCCCAAATGACCCCATTTTGGAAAGTAGACACCCCAAGCTATTTGCTGAGAGGCATGGTGAGTATTTTGCAGCTCTCATTTGTTTTTGAAAATAAAGAAAGACGAGAAAAAAAATTTTTTTTTTTCTTTTTTCAATTTTCAAAACTTTGTGACAAAAAGTGAGGTCTGCAAAATACTCACTATAACTCTCATCAAATAGCTTGGGGTGTCTACTTTCCAAAATGGGGTCATTTGGGGTTTTTTTTTGCCACCTGGGCATTCCATGGCCTCCGAAACTGTGATAGGCAGTGAAGAGTGAAATCAAAAATTTACGGCCTTAGAAAGCCTGAAGGCGGTGCTTGGTTTTCGGGGTCCCGTACGCGGCTAGGCTCCCAAAAAGTCCCACACATGTGGTATCCCCATACTCAGGAGAAGCAGCAGAATGTATTTTGGGGTGTAATTTCACATATTCCCATGGCATGTTTGAGCAATATATCATTTAGTGACAACTTTGCGCAAAAAAAAATAAAAAAAATAAAAAATTGTCTCTTTCCCGCAACTTGTGTCACAATATAAATTATTCCATGGACTCAACATGACTCTCAGCAAATAGCTTGGGGTGTCTACTTTCCAAAATGGGGTCATTTGGGGGGGTTTGAACTGTCCTGGCATTTTATGCACAACATCTAGAAGCTTATGTCACACATCACCCACACTTCTAACCACTTAAAGACAAAGCCCTTTCTGACACTTATTGTTTACATAAAAAAATAATTTTTTTTTGCAAGAAAATTACTTTGAACCCCCAAACATTATATATTTTTTTTAAAGCAAATGCCCTACAGATTAAAATGGTGGGTGTTTCATTTTTTTTTTTCACACAGTATTTGCGCAGCGATTTTTCAAACGCATTTTTTGGGGAAAAAACACACTTTTTTACATTTTAATGCACTAAAACACACTATATTGCCCAAATGTTTGATGAAATAAAAAAGATGATCTTAGGCCGAGTACATGGATACCAAACATGACATGCTTTAAAATTGCGCACAAACGTGCAGTGGCGACAAACTAAATACATTTTTAAAAGCCTTTAAGAGCCTTTACAGGTTACCACTTTAGATTTACAGAGGAGGTCTACTGCTAAACTTACTGCCCTCGATCTGACCTTTGCGGCGATACCTCACATGCATGGTGCAATTGCTGTTTACATTTGACGCCAGACCGACGCTTGCGTTCGCCTTAGCGCGAGAGCAGGGGGGACAGGGGTGCTTTTTTTTTTTTTTTTTTTTTTTTTTCTTTATTATTATTATTTTTTTATCTTATTTTTAAACTGTTCCTTTCATTTTTTTTTTTTTTTTAATCATTTTTATTGTTATCTCAGGGAATGTAAATATCCCCTATCATAGCAATAGGTAGTGACAGGTACTCTTTTTTGCAAAAATTGGGGTCTATTAGACCCTAGATTTCTCCTCTGCCCTCAAAGCATCTGACCACACCAAGATCGGTGTGATAAAATGCCTTCCCAATTTCCCAATGGCGCTGTTTACATCCGGCGAAATCTAAGTCATAAAATGCTCGTAGCTTCCGGTTTCTTAGGCCATAGAGATGTTTGGAGCCACTCTGGTCTCTGATCAGCTCTATGGTCAGCTGGCTGAATCACCGGCTGCATTTTCAGGTTCCCTGTTGAGACAGGAGAGCCAGAGAAAAACACGGAAGACGTTGGGGGGGGGAGGGGCATTCCCTCCCACTGCTTGTAAAAGCAGTCTAGAGGCTAATTAGCCGCTAGGATTGCTTTTACATGAAAGCCGACCGCTGGCTGAAAAGAATGATACCAAGATGATACCTAAACCTGCAGGCATCATTCTGGTATAACCACTCAAAGTCGTGAATGGCGTACCTGAAGACAAAAAAATGGTTAACAATAAAGCACAGTAAACGGTAAGGTATAAAAAATTGCATACCTGAAAAGCAAACATGATAAAACATAATAACAATAAAACATTGCAGAATAGAATACAGTAAAAAAGAACAGAACAATAGAGAGAGAGAATAGAGAGAGAAAGAACAATAAAACGACAACTATTTTTTTTTTTATTTTATATTTTTGTATGTGGTTTTTTTTTTTTTTTTTTTTTTTTTTTTTACACTTTTTTTTGTAACTAACTTTTATAACTGTAACCGGTTCCAGGTTCGGGTCTCTCAAAATGCGATGGCATCTTGGGAGACCCTGTGAAAGTGTGTCCTAGTCTGTGCAATGCTGTACCCTACGCTAATACTCAACTAGTGAATGGTAGCGTTCAAAATATTCACCAATGCAAAGACCAGGATTGTCAGGACAGGAGGGACAATAATAGCGGGTGTCACGTCTATATCCGCGCTTGCTGCAGACACAACATCTTTTTTGGGGGGGTTCGTTGGGTAGGGGTACTCGGGAGGACATAAAGAAAATGCCTCTCATGCAGCCGACTGCATTTGGTTGGGGATGTGAATGGGGGAAGTACGGGCGCTGCAGAAGCGGTGGGTTCCCAATTAGGATTGGCGAATGCAGCAGGAAGGGCACTATGGGCACGATGGGCCTGTGTTTGTCTTCTTGGTGGCAGCGGGACACTACTTGTGCTTGCCACCTCACCAGCTTGAACTGCACTTATGGGACTCGCCACGTCACCAAGTGTTACTGCAGTGCTGGTTTGACTACGACCGGGGTGTACTAGGCCGCTGGTGCTTGCCAGTTCACCAAAACGCTACCAAAAAAACTGTTAGCGATCGCAAGGATCAGGCCTGACTCTGCGAACGCTGCAGTTATGCGTTTAGTGTTTTGTAAGTGTCAGTGATCGATCGATACTGCACTTGGGTGGGCTGGGCTGGGCCGGGCGGAGGGGCAAAACGCAGGTGCTAGCAGGTATCTGGGCTGATCCAGCTAACACTGCGTTTGTGGGAACCCTAAACTGCTGGGGACGCTAGTATAGATCTGATCGGATCAGATATTGATCCGATCAGATACTATACCACTAAGGGAGGCGTATGCTGCGTGCGTGGGTGTTAGCGGTACTGGCGCTAACCTGACGCTGCCTGGGGCTGGTGCTTGCCAGTTCACCAAAACGCTACCAGAAAAACTGTTAGCGATCGCAGGAATCAGGCCTGACTCTGCGAACGCTGCAGTTATGCGTTTAGTGTTTTGTAAGTGTCAGTGATCGATCGATACTGCACTTGGGTGGGCTGGGCTGGGCCGGGCGGAGGGGCAAAACGCAGGTGCTAGCAGGTATCTGGGCTGATCCCGCTAACACTGCGTTTGTGGGAACCCTAAACTGCTGGGGACGCTAGTATAGATCTGATCAGATCAGATATTGATCCGATCAGATACTATACCACTAAGGGAGGTGTACGGTGCGTGCGTGGGTGTTAGCGGTACTGGCGCTAATCTGACGCTGCCTGGGGCTGGTGCTTGCCAGTTCACCAAAACGCTACCAAAAAAACTGTTAGCGATCGCAGGGATCAGGCCTGACTCTGCGAACGCTGCAGTTATGCGTTTAGTGTTTTGTAAGTGACAGTGATCGATCGATACTGCACTTGGGTGGGCCGGGCAGAGGGGCAAAACGCAGGTGCTAGCGGGTATCTGGGCTGATCCCGCTAACACTGCGTTTTCGGGAACCCTAAACTGCTGGGGACGCTAGTATAGATCTGATTGGATCAGATATTGATCCGTACAGATACTATACCACTAAGGGAGGCGTATGCTGCGTGCGTGGGTGTTAGCGGTACTGGCGCTAATCTGACGCTGCCTGGGGCGACGCATATCACCGCCAGGCGATCAGGGGGCTAAACCTTTATTCGGTAATAAACGGCGGGTGCCCTGACACTATAAAAAATAAACGAACTAACCAGCGTCACTCGTAACAGTTATACGGTGATCAGTGGTGAAAGGGTTAACTAGGGGGCAATCAAGGGGTTAAAACATTTATTAGATAGTATATGGGGGTCCATGTCGCTATAAAACGCTGACGGCGAACCTAAATATTTACGTCTCTAACTAGCGTCACCAGTGACACTAATACAGCGATCAGAAAAATGATCGCTTAGTGACACTGGTGACAGGGGGTGATCAAGGGGTTAAAACTTTATTAGGGGGGGTTAGGGGGGTATCCTAGACCTAAAGGGGGGTAATACTCACTGCCCTAACACTGTAACTGTCACAAACTGACACTATGCAGTAATCAGAAAAAAAAAAATACTGCTAATGTCAGTTTGTGACAGGGGGGGGTGATTGGGGGGGGATCGGGGGGCGATCGGGGGGGGATCGGGGGTGTAAAGTATGCCTGGCATGTTCTACTGTGTGTGTTTGTGTTGTGTGGACTTACATGTCTTCTCTCCTCGGCGCTGGACGGAAACTGCCAGACCGAGGAGAGATGACATCACATCCTCTGCCTGTGTGAAACTACACACAGGCAGAGGAGGATTCCCATTGGCTGGGAGCGATCGCGAGGGGGGGGCCACGATCGGATGGTCTCCCCCTCGCCTCCCGACGCTCCCAGTCAGATGCCGACCGCCGATGGCACCGGGGGGGGGTCCGATGGGACCCCCCGCCCGTGGGAGGCAGATCACGTACAGGTACGTGATTCTGCCTGCCCGTGCCATTCTGCCGACGTATATATACGTTAGGCGGTCGGCAAGTGGTTAACCACTTAAGGACCGCCTCACGCCGATGTACATCGGCAAGGTGGCACGGGCAGGCAAAATCACGTACATATACGTGATTTGCCTCCCGCAGGTGGGGGGTCCGATCAGACCCCCCCCGGTGCCCGAGGCAGTCCTGTTTTGTCCCCCGGTGATCGGAGATGAGGGGGAGGCCATCCGTTCGTGGCCCCCCCTCGCGATCGCCGCCGGCCAATCGAATCATTCCTTTGCTGCTGTATGCTAAACAGCAGCAAAGGAAATGATGTCATCTCTCCTCGGCTCGGTATTTTCCGTTCCGGCGCCGAGGAGAGAAGACTGAAATGTGAGTGCACAACACACACACACACACACAGTAGAACATGCCAGGCACACAAAACACCC
Source organism: Aquarana catesbeiana (assembly GCF_042186555.1). Taxonomy (NCBI): domain Eukaryota; kingdom Metazoa; phylum Chordata; class Amphibia; order Anura; family Ranidae; genus Aquarana; species Aquarana catesbeiana. Next base: position 84,920,376 of record NC_133332.1, read on the forward strand.
CGATCCCCCCCAATCACCCCCCCCCCCCCGTCACAAACTGACACCAAGCAGTTTTTTTTTTTTTTTTTTTTTTTTCTGATTACTGCATGGTGTCAGTTTGTGACAGTTACAGTGTTAGGACAGTTAGGGTTAGCCCCCTTTAGGTCTAGGATACCCCCCTAACCCCCCCTAATAAAGTTTTAACCACTTGATCACCCCCTGTCGCCAATGTCACTAAGCGATTATTTTTCTGATCGCTGTATTAGTGTCGTTGGTGACGCTAGTTAGGGAGGTAAATATTTAGGTTCGCCGTCAACGTTTTTTATCGTCAGGGACCCCCATATACTACCTAATAAATGATTTAACCCCTTGATTGCCCCCTGTTAACCCTTTCACCACTGATCACCGTATAAGTGTTACGGGTGACGCTGGTTAGTTCGTTTATTTTTTATAGTGTCAGGGCACCCGCCGTTTATTACTGAATAAAGGTTTAGCCCCCTGATCGCCCGGCGGTGATATGCGTCGCCCCAGGCAGCGTCAGATTAGCGCCAGTACCGCTAACACCCACGCACGCAGCATACGCCTTCCTTAGTGGTATAGTATCTGAACGGATCAATATCTGATTCGATCAGATCTATACTAGCGTCCCCAGCAGTTTAGGGTTCCCAAAAACGCAGTGTTAGTGGGATCAGCCCAGATACCTGCTAGCACCTGCGTTTTGCCCCTCCGCCCGGCCCAGCCCACCCAAGTGCAGTATCGATTGATCACTGTCACTTACAAAACACTAAATGCATAACTGCAGTGTTCGCAGAGTCAGGCCTGATCCCTGCGATCGCTAACAGTTTTTTTGGTAGCATTTTGGTGAACTGGCAAGCACCAGCCCCAGGCAGCGTCAGGTTAGCGCCAGTACCGCTAAAACACCCACACACGCACCGTACACCTCCCTTAGTGGTATAGTATCTGAACGGATCAATATCTGATCCGATCAGATCTATACTAGCGTCCCCAGCAGTTTAGGGTTCCCAAAAACGCAGTGTTAGCGGGATCAGCCCAGATACCTGCTAGCACCTGCGTTTTGCCCCTCCGCCCGGCCCAGCCCACCCAAGTGCAGTATCAATCGATCACTGTCACTTACAAAACACTAAACGCATAACTGCAGCGTTCGCAGAGTCAGGCCTGATCCCTGCGATCGCTAACAGTTTTTTTGGTAGCTTTTTATTGAACTGGCAAGCACCAGTGGCCTAGTACACCCCGGTCGTAGTCAAACCAGCACTGCAGTAACACTTGGTGACGTGGCGAGTCCCATAAGTGCAGTTCAAGCTGGTGAGGTGGCAAGCACAAGTAGTGTCCCGCTGCCACCAAAAAGACAAACACAGGCCCGTCGTGCCCATAATGCCCTTCCTGCTGCATTCGCCAATCCTAATTGGGAACCCACCGCTTCTGCAGCGCCCGTACTTCCCCCATTCACATCCCCAGCAAAATGCAGTCGGCTGCATGAGAGGCATTTTATTTATGTCCTCCCGAGTACCCCTACCCAACGAACCCCCCCAAAAAAGATGTCGTGTCTGCAGCAAGCGCGGATATAAGCGTGACACCCGCTATTATTGTCCCTCCTGTCCTGACAATCCTGGTCTTTGCATTGGTGAATGTTTTGAACGCTACCATTCACTAATTGAGTATTAGCGTAGGGTACAGCATTGCACAGACTAGGCACACTTTCACAGGGTCTACCAAGATGCCATCGCATTTTGAGAGACCCGAACCTGGAACCGGTTACAGTTATAAAAGTTAGTTACAAAAAAAGTGTAAAAAAAAAAAAATATATATATATAAAATTTAAAAAAATAGTTGTCGTTTTATTGTTCTCTCTCTCTCTATTCTCTCTCTATTGTTCTGCTCTTTTTTACTGTATTTATTGTTCTGCTCTTTTTTACTGTATTCTATTCTGCAATGTTTTATTGTTATTATGTTTTTTTCATGTTTGTTTTTCAGGTATGCAATTTTTTATATTTTACCGTTTACTGTGCTTTATTGTTAACCATTTTTTTGTCTTCAGGTACGCCATTCACGACTTTGAGTGGTTATACCAGAATGATTCCTGCAGGTTTAGGCATCTTCTTGGTATCATTCTTTTCAGCCAGCTGTCGGCTTTCATGTAAAAGCAATCCTAGCAGCTAATTAGCCTCTAGACTGCTTTTACAAGCCGTGGGATGGAATGCCCCCCCCCCCCGTCTTCCGTGTTTTTCTCTGGCTCTCCTGTCTCAACAGGGAACCTGAGAATGCAGCCGGTGATTCAGCCAGCTGACCATAGAGCTGATCAGAGACCAGAGTGGCTCCAAACATCTCTATGGCCTAAGAAACTGGAAGCTACGAGCATTTTATGACTTAGATTTCACCGGATGTAAATAGCGCCATTGGGAAATTGGGGAAGCATTTTATCACCCCGATCTTGGTGTCGTCAGATGCTTTGAGGGCAGAGGAGAGATCTAGGGTCTAATAGACCCCAATTTTTTCAAAAAAGAGTACCTGTCACTACCTATTGCTATCATAGGGGATATTTACATTCCCCGAGATAACAATAAAAATGATTAAAAAAAAAATGAAAGGAACAGTTTAAAAATAAGATAAAAAAGCAAAAAAATAATAAAGAAAAAAAAAAAAAAAAAAAGCACCCCTGTCGCCCCCTGCTCTCGCGCTAAGGCGAACGCAAGCGGCGGTCTGTCGTCAAACGTAAACAGCAATTGCACCATACATGTGAGGTATCACCGCGAAGGTCAGATCGAGGGCAGTAATTTTTGTAGTAGACCTCCTCTGTAAATCTAAAGTGGTAACCTGTAAAGGCTTTTAAAGGCTTTTAAAAATGTATTTATTTTGTTGCCACTGCACGTTTGTGCGCAATTGTAAAGCATGTCATGTTTGGTATCCATGTACTCGGCCTAAGATCATCTTTTTTATTTCATCAAAAATTTGGGCAATATAGTGTGTTTTAGTGCATTAAAATTTTAAAAAGTGTGTTTTTTCCCCAAAAAATGCGTTTGAAAAATCGCTGCGCAAATACTGTGTGGGAAAAAAAATGAAAAACCCACCATTTTAATCTGTAGGGCATTTGCTTTAAAAAAATATATAATGTTTGGGGGTTCAAAGTAATTTTTTTGCAAAAAAAAAAATAACTTTTTCATGTAAACAAAAAGTGTCAGAAAGGGCTTTGTCTTCAAGTGGTTAGAAGAGTGGGTGATGTGTGACATAAGCTTCTAAATGTTGTGCATAAAATGCCAGGACAGTTCAAACCCCCCCAAATGACCCCATTTTGGAAAGTAGACACCCCTAGCTATTTGGTTGTCTACTTTCCAAAATGGGGTCATTTTGGGGGGTTTTGTGCCACCTGGGCATTCCATGGCCTCCGAAACTGTGATAGGCAGTGAAAAGTGAAATCAAAAAATTTACACCCTTAGAAATCCTGAAGGCGGTGATTGGTTTTCGGGGCCCCGTACGCGGCTAGGCTCCCAAAAAGTCCCACACATGTGGTATCCCCATACTCAGGAGAAGCAGCTAAATGTATTTTGGGGTGCAATTCCACATATGCCCATGGCCTGTGTGAGCAATATATCATTTAGTGACAACTTTGTGCAAAAAAAAAAAAAAGTGTCACTTTCCCGCAACTTGTGTCAAAATATAAAATATTCCATGGACTCAATATGCCTCTCAGCAAATAGCTTGGGGTGTCTACTTTCCAAAATGGGGTCATTTTGGGGGGTTTTGTGCCACCTGGGAATTCCATGGCCTCCGAAACTGTGATAGGCAGTGAAGAGTGAAATCAAAAATTTACACCCTTAGAAATCCTGAAGGCGGTGATTGGTTTTCGGGGCCCCGTACGCGGCTAGGCTCCCAAAAAGTCCCACACATGTGGTATCCCCATACTCAGGAGAAGCAGCTGAATGTATTTTGGGGTGCAATTCCACATAGGCCCATGGCCTGTGTGAGCAATATATCATTTAGTGACAACTTTTTGTAAATATTTTTTTTTTTTGTCATTATTCAATCACTTGGGACAAAAAAAATAAATATTCAATGGGTTCAACATGCCTCTCAGCAATTTCCTTGGGGTGTCTACTTTCCAAAATGGGGTCATTTGGGGGGGGTTTGTACTGCCCTGCCATTTTAGCACCTCAAGAAATGACATAGACAGTCATAAACTAAAAGCTGTGTAAATTCCAGAAAATGTACCCTAGTTTGTAGACGCTATAACTTTTGCGCAAACCAATAAATATATGCTTATTGACATTTTTTTTACCAAAGACATGTGGCCGAATATATTTTGGCCTAAATGTATGACTAAAATTGAGTTTATTGGATTTTTTTTATAACAAAAAGTAGAAAATATCATTTTTTTTCAAAATTTTCAGTCTTTTTCCGTTTATAGCGCAAAAAATAAAAACCGCAGAGGTGATCAAATACCATCAAAAGAAAGCTCTATTTGTGGGAAGAAAAGGACGCAAATTTCGTTTGGGTACAGCATTGCATGACCGCGCAATTTAGCAGTTAAAGCGATGCAGTGCCAAATTGGTAAAAGACCTCTGGTCCTTAGGCAGCATAATGGTCCGGGGCTCAAGTGGTTAAAATATTTTTTTCCAAAAGAACTCGTCTATGTGGTCCTATGCAGTGACATACAACAGGTATGACGAGCCGAGAAAAATTAAGTTCAATAGCCAGTGCGGCTCTTCTGCTTAATTCAGAGCATGCGTGGAGCTTTGTGCGTCGGAATTGTGTACACACGATCAGAATTTCCGACAATGGATTTTGTTGTCGGAAAATTTGAGATCCAGATCTCAAATTTTGTGATGGAAATTCCGATGGAAAATGAACTCGTCTATGTGGTCTTTTATTTAACTCTCCAGTATCCTCACAACTATAGAAGTTAAACTAACAGGTCTATAGTTACTTGGTAAAGACTTTGATCCCTTTTTAAATATGGACACCACATTGGCCCTGCGCCAATCCAGTGGTACCATTCCAGTCATTAATGAGTCCCTAAATATTAGAAACAATGAACTTGAAATGACAGAGCTCAATTCTTTAAGGATCCGTGGGTGGATGCTATCTGGTTCAAGTGCTTTATCCAGCTTTATTCTGTCTAAATATTTCTGGACCATATCACTTTTGAGCCATTGTGGATCATTTGGTGTTGTGTCACTACCACCCCCATGAGCTCCCCCATGCTCCTTTGTATACACAGAGCTGAAGAAAGTATTTGATAAATTTGCCTTCTCTTTGTCCCCAGTCACTCACTCTAGATTATTTTGTAAAGGGCCAACATGCTCAGACCTGACCTTTTTACTATTAATATATTTGAAGAATTTTTTGGGGTTTGTCCTACTATCTTTTGCAATCTGTTCGTTTTCAATTTTTGTGTCCTTGATTTCCTTTTTACATATTCTGTTATATTCTTTGTAACTTTTAAACAATGATAGCGTTCCTTCATTTTTATATTTTTTAAAGGCATTTTTTTTATTATTTATAGCCAGTTTAACTTTAGCGGTAAGCCACATAGGTTTTATTTTTAGCCTTTTAAACTTATTGCCCATGGGAATATACTTTGTAGTGAGTTTACAATCACTTTGAAGAATTCCTCTTTCTGTTCTGTGTTCATTGAAGCCAATATTCCCTCCCAGTCTAAGTCCTGGAGAGCAGCCCTCATCCCAGGAAAATTTGCTCTCTAAAAGTTAAATACTTTTATCTTACCCGTATGTGTTTGTTGCTTACAGCTAACATTAAATTAAATCATGTTATGGTCACTGCTACCCAGATGTTCTTTTATATGAATATTGCATATAAGCTTTGCGTGGTTTGAGATTACCAGGTTCAGCAGAGCGTCATTCCTAGTCAGGGCCTCTATAAACTGGACCATAAAATTGTCTTGTAATAAGTTTTATACATGTTTGCCCTTTAACTGTCCCAGCAGTGCCATTACTCCAGTCAATTTCCGAGTAGTTAAAATCCCCCTGTCAGACTGTCACGTACCTGACTGACGAGCCCTATACAGCAGGGGATGGTCTCCTTTACGTAACTGGTTCCTGGCCCCTGATAGTATAAACAGAAGGCACAGGAGCACAGAATGGTATGAGAGCCTGGCGAGTAGGGATGAGCTTCGAGTTCGAGTCGAACTCATGTTCTACTCGAACATTGGCTGTTCGCAAGTTCACCGAACAGCGAACAATTTGGGGTGTTCGCGGCAAATTCGAATGCCGCGGAACACCCTTTAAAAGTCTATGGGAGAAATCAAAAGTGCTAATTTTAAAGGCTTATATGCAAGTTATTGTCATAAAAAGTGTTTGGAGACCCGGGTCCTGCCCCAGGGGACATGGATCAATGCAAAAAAAAGTTTTAAAAACGGACGTTTTTTCAGGAGCAGTGATTTTATTAATGCTTAAAGTCAAACAATAAAAGTGTAATATCCCTTTAAATTTCGTACCTGGGGGGTGTCTATAGTATGCCTGTAAAGGGGCGCATGTTTCCTGTGTTTAGAACAGTCTGACAGCAAAATGACATTTGGAAGGAAAAAACTCATTTAAAACTACCCGCGGCTATTGCATTGCCGACAATACACATAGAAGTTCATTGATAAAAACGGCATGGGAATTCCCCACAGGGGAACCCCGAACCAAAATAAAAAAAAAAAAAATGATGTGGGGGTCCCCCTAAATTCCATACAAGGCCCTTCAGGTCTGGTATGGATATTAAGGGGAACCCCAGCCAAAATTTAAAAAAAAAATTGACGTGGGGTTCCCCCTAAATTCCATACCAGACCCTTCAGGTCTGGTATGGATTTTAAGGGGAACCCCGCGCCAAAAAAAAAAAAAAAAAACGGCGTGGGGTCCCCCTAAGAATCCATACCAGACCCTTATCCGAGCACGCAACCTGGCAGGCCGCAGGAAAAGAGGGGGGGACGAGAGTGCGGCCCCCCCCCCTCCTGAACCGTACCAGGCCACATGCCCTCAACATTGGGAGGGTGCTTTGGGGTAGCCCCCCAAAACACCTTGTCCCCATGTTGATGAGGACAAGGGCCTCATCCTCACAACCGTGGCCGGTGGTTGTGGGGGTCTGCGGGCGGGGGGCTTATCGGAATCTGGAAGCCCCCTTTAACAAGGGGACCCCCAGATCCCGGCCCCCCCCCTGTGTGAAATGGTAAGGGGGTACTTACCCCTACCATTTCACTAAAAAACTGTCAAAAATGTTAAAAATGACAAGAGACAGTTTTTGACAATTCCTTTATTTAAATGCTTCTTCTTTCTTCCTTCATCTTCTTCTTCTTCTGGTTCTTCTGGCTCTTCTGGTTCTTCCTCCGGCATTCTCGTCCAGCATCTTCTCCGCGGCGTCTTCTATCTTCTTCTCCTCGGGCCGCTCCGCACCCATGGCATGAGGGGAGGCTCCCGCTCTTCTCTTCATCTTCTTCTCTTCTTCATCTTCTTCTTCATCTTCTTCTTCATCTTCTTCTTCTTCTTCTCTTCTTCATGTCTTCTCCGGGCCGCTCCGCAGCCATGCTGTGGCATGGAGGGAGGCTCCCGCTGTGTGACGGCGTCTCTTCGTCTGACGGTTCTTAAATAACGGGGGGCGGGGCCACCCGGTGACCCCGCCCCCCTCTGACGCACGGTGACATGACGGGACTTCCCTGTGGCATTCCCCGTGACGTCACAGGGAAGAAGAAGAAGAAGATGAAGAAGAAGATGAAGAAGAAGATGAAGAAGAGAAGAAGATGAAGAGAAGAGCGGGAGCCTCCCCTCATGCCATGGGTGCGGAGCGGCCCGAGGAGAAGAAGATAGAAGACGCCGCGGAGAAGATGCTGGACGAGAACGCCGGAGGAAGAACCAGAAGAGCCAGAAGAACCAGAAGAAGAAGAAGATGAAGGAAGAAAGAAGAAGCATTTAAATAAAGGAATTGTCAAAAACTGTCTCTTGTCATTTTTAACATTTTTGACAGTTTTTTAGTGAAATGGTAGGGGTAAGTACCCCCTTACCATTTCACACAGGGGGGGGGCCGGGATCTGGGGGTCCCCTTGTTAAAGGGGGCTTCCAGATTCCGATAAGCCCCCCGCCCGCAGACCCCCACAACCACCGGCCACGGTTGTGAGGATGAGGCCCTTGTCCTCATCAACATGGGGACAAGGTGTTTTGGGGGGCTACCCCAAAGCACCCTCCCAATGTTGAGGGCATGTGGCCTGGTACGGTTCAGGAGGGGGGGGGGCCGCACTCTCGTCCCCCCCTCTTTTCCTGCGGCCTGCCAGGTTGCGTGCTCGGATAAGGGTCTGGTATGGATTTTTAGGGGGACCCCACGCCGTTTTTTTTTTTTTTTTTTGGCGCGGGGTTCCCCTTAAAATCCATACCAGACCTGAAGGGTCTGGTATGGAATTTAGGGGGAACCCCACGTCAATTTTTTTTTTTAATTTTGGCTGGGGTTCCCCTTAATATCCATACCAGACCTGAAGGGCCTTGTATGGAATTTAGGGGGACTCCCACATCATTTTTTTTTTTTAATTTTGGTTCGGGGTTGCCCTGTGGGGAATTCCCATGCCGTTTTTATCAATGAACTTCTATGTGTATTGTCGGCAATGCAATAGCCGCGGTAGTTTTAAATGTGTTTTTTCCTTCAAAATGTCATTTTGCTGTCAGACTGTTCTAAACACGGGAAACATGCGCCCCTTTACAGGCATACTATAGACACCCCCCAGGTATGAAATTTAAAGGGATATTACACTTTTATTGTTTGACTTTAAGCATTATTAAAATCACTGCTCCTGAAAAAACGGCCGTTTTTAAAACTTTTTTTTGCATTGATTCATGTCCCCTGGGGCAGGACCCAGGTCCCCAAACACTTTTATTGACAATAACTTGCATATTAGCCTTTAAAATTAGCACTTTTGATTATTCATGTTCGTGTCCCATAGACTTTAACGGTGTTCGCGTGTTCGAACGAATTTTTTTCCTGTTCGCATGTTCTGGTGCGAACCGAACAGAGGGGTGTTCGGCTCATCCCTACTGGCGAGTGACTTGCAGTAGTAATGCTCAGGATCCTGGTGCAAGCAGACTGGAAGTCCTTGGTAAACTGGAGCACTGGCAGCGGATGCAGAGCAGGAGCAGGATAGGCAGGTCCAGTCACAGGCAGAGTTGGCAGCAGGCGGTCAGCATGGTACAAGGGAGCAGGCAGATTCAGAGTCCAGGTCACAGGCAGGGTTTGGCAACAGGCGGGCAGCGTAGTACAAGGGAGCAGGCAGATTCATGGTCAAAGGCAGGCCGGGGTCAGGTGCAGGCAGATAGCAGAGAGTAATCCAATAGACAAGCCGGGTATCAAGGAGATCAAACATTCAGACAGGTAAACAGGAAGCACAGGTACTGGGAGCTGCAGATCGGACAGCACCGAGCAAAGTGCTCCAGCAGTTTAAATAAGGCGATTGGAGCCAAACGCCGTGCGCGCGCCGACGCACACGGGCGTGCACGCGCACACCCGCAACCCAGCACACACCGGCGTACAGTACTGGATCTATTTCTGGAGCTTCTCTGACAGTGCCCCCTCCTTAAGGGCAACCTCCGAATGCCCATCTGGGCCAGTCTGTTGGCGTAGGTACTCCAAAAATCCCTTAAAAGTTCTTCAGCATGCAGATTGCTTCTGGTCCATACCCCCTCCACTTAATTAAGTATTGGACTTGTGCCTCCTCCTGCAGTCCAGGATTGCTTCCACCTCAAATTCTTCCTCATTGTTAATGATTACAGGTTCAGGTGGGCGGGTATTTCAACCGGGGAAAGAATTGGGAGTAACAGGCTTCAGTAAGGACACATGAAAAACAGGATGGACTTTCAATGTATCTGGTAAGTCAAGCTCGTAAGTCACATCATTAATTTTTCTCTTGACTGAAAAAGGACCCATGAATTTGGGACCCAACTTCCTTGAGGGGCAGGCCATTTTTAAATTAGCTGTAGAATGCCAAACCTGCTTACCAGGTTCTAGGATGAGTTCTCCTCGCTTCTTCCTATCAAACATCCTCTTATTGTATTCCTGGGTCTTAGCCATGGTCTCTTGTAGTAACTTATTGTTGGTGAGGAAGAAGTCCATTGTTTCAGTGACTGCGGGAATCGCACACTCGGGTAAGGAACCAGGCAGGAAGAATGGATGAAAGCCATAGTTGGCAAAGAATGGCATTTGCTTAATAGCAGAGTGCAAAGAGTTGTTGTAGGCAAACTCGGCAATAGGCAGCAGAGAGACCCAATCGTCCTGTGAGAAGGCAGAGAAGCAGCTGAGATATTGTTCCAGTGTCTGATTAGTTCTCTCCGTCTGCCCATTTGTCTAGGGATGGTAGGCAGACGAGAATGCCAATTCAATTTCGAGAGACCCACAGAGAGCCTTCCAAAACCTGGAAGTGAACTGAACACCTCGATCAGATACTATACTTGATGGAACTCCATGCAGTCTCACAATTTTCTTTAATGAAAACTTTTGCTGTTTCCAATGCTGAAGGTGTTCCTTTCATGGGTAGAAAGTGCGCCATTTTATACAATCTATCCACAACGACAAAGATGGTAGAAAAGCCTTCTGCCTGGGGGAGCTCTACTATGAAATCCATCTAAATCATTTTCCATGGCCTTTCTGGAACAGGTAAGGGTCTTAGTAGGCCCCAGGCCTTCGTTCGGCTATTCTTATTCTGAGCACAGGTAGTGCATGATTCCACATAGCTCTTGCAGTCTTTTGCCAGCTGAGGCCACCAAAATGTGCGTTGTACCAGCTCTTTCGTTTTCAGAACACCAAAATGTCTGGCCAACTTATGGTCATGGCAAAGTTCCAGTACCGCCACTCCGATTCTCTGGGACCAAAATTTTGTCCTTGTGCCAGAACAAACCATCTTGCAAGTTTACATTGTCTTCAGCAGATGGGGACCAACTCATGGAGGCTTGTCTTATTTGGGACAGGAGATCCCCTTGAAGTAACAAGAAATTTCCAGCAGGAAGGATAGTGTCTGGAGGTAAGGATTCCCCAGAATCATGGAACATGCGGGATAATGCGTCCAGCTTGATGTTTTTAGAGCCAGGTCTGTACGTGATATGGAACTGAAATCTGGAGAAAAACAGAGCCCACCTTGCCTGCTGTGATTTCAATCTCTTGGCCGTTCTCAAGTACTCCAGATTTTTGTGGTCAGTATAGACCAAAATGGGATGTGCAGCACCCTCCAACAGGTAGCGCCACTCCTCCAGGGCGGCCTTAATGGCCAGAAGCTCCTGATCTCCTACATCATAATTTTTCTCCGCAGTGGAGAGCTTGCGTGAAAAAAAGGCTACTGGATAGAGGAGGGCCTTGGCGCCTTGCCACTGAGAAAGTACGGCCCCTACTGTGACCTCTGATGCATCCACTTCAAGGACGAATGGCAAGGCAGGATCTGGGTGTTTCAGGATGGACGCAGAGGTAAATAGCTCCTTAAGTTTTTCAAAGGCAGATTGCGCCTTAGGGGACCAACAGAATCGGTTCCCTTGCTTGGTCAGTTCAGTGATGGGGCAATTATTGCAGAAAAGCCCCTTATGAACTTCCGGTAAAAATTGGGGAACCCAATGAAGTGTTGGACTCCTTTCTTATCGGAGGGAGCGGGCCAGTCCAGGATAGCCGCCACTTTTTGTGTGTCAAGTTATCACAACATCATTATTATCCTGTATTATTTATTTTAATCTCAAGGAGATTGCTTGATGTTAGTGTCGCTTGTTAATTTCACATTGTATTTTTGAAATGTACCTGCCTCTTCACAAACAAACTGTCCTTTTTGAAGGGAAACACACATAGGCAAGTATAATTGAAAAGAAATTCCTTTATTAAACCAAACCAAACCAAACAAAGAGGGAGGCAACGCTGGATAAACTGCAGAAATTGTCGAAGCCTTTGGCCCCCAGGGCACACATCAATTATTTTACTGCAAAATTGGTGGACTGAGGAGTCCATATATAAGGGAGTACAATCTGGTCCAGAAGTCCAAGAGATCATGAACAGCAGCAGATGACATGTATTGTCCCCAGGCTGTGGTCATACAAGAGCCTGCATCTTTTGCCAGACCAAACTGAACCCAGGGCCAACACTCTCTGGTCTGCCATACACGCTTCCTTCCCAGCTGTGGCTCTGGTGTTGGAGGTGTGGCAGGAGGAGGAGTAGCACCTGGAGGAGGAGGAGGACCTGGAGGAGGAGGAGGACATGGAGGAGGAAGAGGAGGACCATGGGTGAGCTCACAAATGTGGCTTTGGCATGTGAGTTGGCCCCTCAACCCCTTATTTAGTGCTTCTAAAATGAGAAACTCACATAAGAGGCGTTGGCCCTCCTCCATTTCCATCATTTTGCATGCTGTTAGGTCAGCAAAATCCTCTTCAATACCGTGGGAGGTTCTGAGGGCCTCAGTAGCCTTCCAAAATAGGCCAATTGCAGCCTCCTCCTCCAGGTTATTCCTCTTCCTGCCACTTTTTCTTTGAAGGCGGAGGGGAGGGACCTGGGTATTGGGCAGCCTACTTGGCCCAGCCACCTCCTAGCTGAGACTTTCCTGTGTATGAAAAAGGGACATCGTTTTAGTTTTTGGTTCATCAATCACAATCATAAAGTACTACAAACTAACATATATTTAACATCATTAATTTGACAACCAGAAATATTTAGAAGAATGCTATACCTGGCTCAAGCTGGGCTCCTCCACATGCTGCCTGGAAGGCCCAGGTTGGATGTTAGAAGCCTCAACTGGGGGGAAGGTAGCGTGGAATGAAGAGTGGAGAGTGCTGGTCTGGGTTCAGTCTAACCTGCCAGAAAATGCAGCCTGTCATAGTACCACAGCCTGGGGACATAAATATCATCTGCAGCTGCTGATCTCAGGGAATCCTGGACCTTCTTGCACTCCCTTATATAAGTGCTCCTCATGCCACCAATTAGAATCTTCAAATAGGTGATGTCTTCCGTGGGGATCACCGGCTTCAAAAATTCCAGCAATTGATCCAGCGCTGCCTTCCTCTTTGTTTGATTCTTATAATGTGGGTGGTTTACCTGCCACAGACAGGGCAGCTCCCTGAACATATCAATGAATATGGTGATAAAGTCCTGATCCTTCAATATATCCATTTTCTCTGCAAGACACAACACAAGACAAACCCTAATGCCAGGCTAATAAAACACCATGTTTTGTCCAGATGCAGTTCAATACATTTGTTCTGGCCTACTTCTCTTAAAATAATTTTGGTGTCTAGATGGGTTTGTAACTAGAATGAAATGCAAACTAGATTCTGTGTAAGGAGAGGACACTCAGCAGCTGTTTACACATCTGGACGCAGGAGCACTAGTGTGGGACAAAAGAACACCCTTTTTATTAGGGGGCCCACACAGGTGCTCCAGTGTATACTATAGGGGTGTCTCCATCTGTGAAGCTTGTACAAAACAGGTAAGTATTCAAGCTTGACAAAGGACAGAAATATTTCTTCATCTTGGAACTCTGCCAAAACAGACAATTGTACCCCACTTCCAAGCAATGTTTCATATTCCTATTTCTGCCATCAAATATCTGTGTGCTAAGTATACCTATTTTTTTTTTACATAGGGGAGAAAAGACTCGGAGGACACCACTCATCAGAGGAGACAACAGACCCCCCCCACCTCAGGAAGAAGTAGAAATGCCACAAAGCCAAGCAGAGGAGGAGGGAGACGTGGTGGAAATTGTCACCACAACAGGTGAGTGTCTGCGACCACAGGCTCAGCTAAGAGATGGATGCCGGCATTTTTCTAATACATGATGTGTTTTTCTTTCTATATATTTAGGTGATCATGATGTTGTGGATGAAGGTCATTTCACCAGTGAAAGTGCCCAGATCCTGATCGGGGAGATCATGGGGTGTAATAGGGACTTGGAAAACATCAAGCAAAACATCAATGATGTTCAAAACAAAATGAAGAACATCATTGATGTTTTAGGGAGAGTTTAAAACCCCTCTAAATCTCTAATTTTTTCTGTTTTTTTTCCAGCAAATATTTTCCACATTTTTTGACATATTCTCGAAAAGCCAAATTTTGAAGATGCACACAGTGTGTCAACATGTGCTATCTGCCATCACGGGAGATAAATGTAGGCATTTTGGGGGGGTGCAACCCCTTCCTCAATAATAAAGTAGCTGAGAGGAAGGGGTTGCACCCACAAAACACGTCCATTGATCCCCCATGATGGCAGCTAGCACATGTTGACATTCAGCAATTTGTGTGCATCTTCAAAATTTGGCTTTTCCAGGGGTGACTTTACCCCATCTGCTGAACGCAATATCAAACACAGTTTATAAATACTCATGTCTGATATTGCCTTCAATTTCTACAAAAGTTGAACTTTTTAAGTTCCAGATTTGTGTATTTCTTGTTGTTTTTAAACATGCCTGTTTTACATTAAAAGGAAATTTCTAATTTTAATGTGACCTAAAAATTTGTTATACAACAAACATGTTGGTTTGTTTTAAAAACCTTTTATAAATGCACATGTGATTGTGCTTTGGTTAAAAAGATTGAGAATCAACAATGTGTGGCTTCTTCTTTCAATGCTCAAAAGCATTTTTTTGTTGTAAAATTGGTGTTTTCAGTGACAATGGGGTTATTTCCTAAAGGCAAATCCACTTTGCACTACAAGTGCAGTTTCTGTGCAGTCTCAAGTGCACTTGTAGTGCAAAGTGTCTTTGCCTTTAGTAAATAACACCCAACAGTGCTTTATAATTTTACACAATCACACCATTTTCAGGACTTCCCAAATTTGAGTCAGGGTCAGCTAAAAGAAAGACAAGCAGTAAATCTAAGCAAATTGTGGTTCAGTTTCAAAAAATTTTTTAATTTTAAAAAATGTCTCAGACATTGTCTGGCATATCAATGGCCCCCCTACCCGCAAATTATTCCATGTATCTTATACGGACCTCGTGGGACCTCAGGGGGGGCAAGCCAGGATGGCCAGCTTCAAGCGCCGTCAGGGTTGGTTCATTGAGATTAATTCAGGCCCAACTGAGCCAGCATTGTTCACAGAATTTCTCCTTAAAAAGTTGTGGAGAACACAGCAAGCCAGGATGATGTGATTGAGTTTATATTCCGCCATGTGTATCGGTGTAAGAAATAGGTGGAACCGGCTGGCCATGATTCCAAATGTGTTCTCCACCACTCTTCTGGCTCTGGCCAGCCAGTAATTGAAAACCCTCTGGTCCGGGGGTATCGTCCTCATAGGGAATGGCCGCATAAGATGGTCTCCCAGCGCAAACGCTTCATCCGCAATGAAGACAAATGGGAGTCCTTCCGCATTGTTTTCTGGAGGTGGCAAGTCCAAGCTGCCATTCTGGAGACGCCTGTAGAACTCCGTCTGGGTGATGACTCCACCATCTGACATCCGGCCATTCTTCCCCACGTTCACATACAGGAACTCGTAAGTAGCTAACACCACCACCAACATCACAATACTATTGAACCCCTTGTAGTTGTAATAGTATGACCCTGAGTTGGGTGGTGGGACGATGTGGACGTGTTTCCCATCAATTGCCCCTCCGCAGTTAGGAAAGTCCCACTGCTGGGTAAAGTGGGAGGCCACGGTCTGCCATTCCTGTAGGTTGGAAGGAAACTGTGGAGTCAAACAAGAAAAAAAATGAATCATTTTGCACATAAACATGGAAAGCAGATTAGACACAAACATTCTTGGCCAACATCAGTATAACATTTATTTTAGAGAGTATTTAAAGACAAAGGTATAAGGTCCACCTATCAGAATCCTCACCCCCTCTCATGGGCCATTTAAAAAAATTTATGCGGGGGGAGATGTTTTGGACAGGTAACCCTCTCCACTTCGTTGAGAGATGAATGCCTAAATAATGTAAATTACTTTGGCCAGCCCCTCCTTACTTTACACTATTGGCAGCCCACTGGACAGGTAAGAAGTGTCATAATACAAAGAGATAAATACACACTGTACACATTTGAGCACATTTTTACATTCTGCTATTACCTATCAAGATAATAATAGGATACAAAAACTTTAAACAGTACCATTTGAAAGTATTCAGGCAGGCCCTTGCACTACATGCTTTGGGGAATTCATCCAGAAATTTGACCACAAAAGAGATGGGTCTAGTGTGTATTGGTTTGGCAAAGTCAGCAGATAGAGGATTGGTATCAGCTGAGTTAGCAGTTGGGGGGAGGGATGGTTCCAAATGATTTTGGGACCCCAAAAAAAAAACCTCTGCCACTCTGCCTGAATTTAAAGCACACATCACAATTTTCAACATTTTTGGGGGTATTTAGGGTAAAGCACTACAATGGAGCTGACAAAATGCATTGTTAAGTGACTACACAAGGTAAATATATGGCCAGGAGAGCATGCTGGGGAGGTAAGTGAAGGCAAATATGTATGAAGGACAAAAAAAATACATAAAAATCCAGCATGCATGAGAACAAAGGGAACATTCACAGCATATTACAATCATGGTAATTAGAGAATGAGGAAAGAAATGCATTACATTATCAAACATTAAATACAATAAAATGTGATGTTAAAGGATAAAAATCTTACCTTCATATACTCCTTCTGCAGGACCTGGATGATGGCAGAACAGGTCTCTGGGATAATGATCCCCAGAGCCTGGGGGGAGATGCCTGTCGAGAACTTGAGGTCCTGCGGGCTTCTCCCCGTCGCCAAGTACCGCAGGGTGGCGACTAGCCATGAGTGATGGCTTGCCTCATGCAGGTATCCTGCCTGCTGATATAGGGGGTCAGCAAAGCCAACAAACAGTGAAAAACAGGGTTCGTCATCCTGAGAAAGTTCCTGAAATCATCAGGATTATTCTCACGGATCTCACGGAGCAAAGGCATGTGACAAAACTGGTCACGCTGGAGCAACCAATTCTTGGTCCATGAACTCCTCCCCACCCTATTCATGGACTGGGTTTCTGTCAAAATAAGGACCCCAACACCAAGCCCCCCGCACAGCACGAACTCTACGATGAGTACATATACGCAGCATGGCTAGAAAATGGTCGGCTGTTCAGAACAAAATAACAGAACGCACTGAAGAACAGCAAGGCCTGTAAAGAGCGACCTGAAAATCAGTAACGAATGAACAAGAACACAATGACAAGTCAATGGTAACTCGCTGCACGCACTGAAGACCAGATACAAACCCACAAGCACAAACTGAACAGCAGAAATATGATCTGAAAACCACGAGTCTGAAAAAGTGTAGCATAGTCTCTCACCAAATTTTTACTAACACGAGATTAGCAAAAGGAGCCCAAAGGGTGCCGCACTTAGTACTGAACTGCCCTTTTATAGTCTTGTCGTACGTGGTGTACGTCACCGCGTTCTTGGTGGTCGGAAATTCCGACAACTTTGTGCGACCGTGTGTATGCAAAACAAGTTTGAGCCAACATCCGTTGGAAAAAATCCATGGATTTTGTTGTCGGAATGTCCGATCAATGTCCGACCGTGTGTATGGGGCATATCTCTGCTAAAACCTGGAGAATTACACATGGAAATTGCAGCATGATATAATTGCCTAAATAGTACTGAAATATGCGGTATGTTATTTAAAGATAATCTGCTTTTAAACTGTGTGAAAAAGTGATTTCTACACTGAAATATCTTAAAAAGTCCGAGAAGAGATAAATTCCCCGTTTTTGTACAACTAGATGCCAACACAACTGAGCATGCTCAGACCTGCAAATAGCTCTCATTTTAGCTCCAGTGTCTTTTTTACAGGTCACGATACATAGTTACATGGTTAGTAAGGTTGAATAAAGACACCAGTTCATCGAGTTCAACCTGAGCAAGTGTGTGTGCGTGTCTACAATTACAGTAGGTGACCGCGATATTGTGTAAATCTCGCCGCATTTCTCGGCGAGATTTGACACCTGAGAGCCCCGTCGCAGGAGCCAGCGCTGAGATGGCTCACTCATCGGGAAAGGAAAACTTTGTTTTCCTCCTGCGATGAGTGACAGGCAGCGCTGACAGCTGTCTGGTATGAATCCTGAGGCGGGAACAACGCGCCAAATTTTAAATGAAAAAAATGGCGTGGGTTCCCCCCCAGGAGCATACCAGGCCCTTAGGTCTGGTATAGATTGTAAGGGGGCGTGGCCCCAGAGTCCCTGCGCATGCTGGGACCATGACGTCGTAAGGGGGCAGGGTCACCGACCTATATAAATGGCTCCGCAGCTCGCACACAGCATTCGAGCCGGAGAGAGCATCGTGTCAACATCGGGGAAGAAGAGAAGAAGCAGCGAGACAGCGGCGAGACAGCAGCGGCGAGACAGCGGCGACAAGACAGCAGCGACAAGACAGCGGCAGCAGACCAGGCCCCTCGCTGGCAATAGAGCTGGAAGAAGATAGCGGCGGGGCCCGGGAGAAGAGGCCGAACACCGGGAGAAGAGAAGAGGCCGAACACCGGGAGAAGTCGGAAGGAGACCCCCCGAAGTCGGAAGAAGACCCTGGAGCTGACTAATAAATTACTTTTAAAACCTGTGTACTGTGTTTTTTTTATATTGACACTTTTCCCTAAGTGAATGGGTAGGGGTACCATGTACCCCAAACTCATTCACACAGGGTGGGGGGCCGGGATCTGGGGGCCCCCTTATTAAAGGGGGCTCCCAGATTCCGATAAGCCCCCCGCCCGCAGACCCCGACAACCAATGGCCAGGGTTGTCGGGAAGAGGCCCTTGTCCTCATCAATATGGGGACAAGGTGCTTTGGGGTGGGGGGCTCCCGCCCCCCTCCCCCAAGGCACCCACCCCCCCATGTTGAGGGCATGCGGCCTGGTACGGCTCAGGAGGGGGGGGGCGCTCGCTCGTCCCCACCCCTTTCCTGGCCGGCCGGGCTGCGTGCTCGGATAAGGGTCTGGTATGGATTGGGGGGACCCCCACGCCAATTTTCGGCGTAGGGGGGTTCCCCATACAATCCATACCAGACCTAAGGGCCTGGTATACCCCTGGGGGGGAAACCCACGCCGTTTTTTTCATTTAAAATTTGGCGCGGTGTTCCCGCCTCAGGATTCATACCAGACAGCTGTCAGCGCTGCCTGTCACTCATCGCGGGAGGAAAACAAAGTTTTCCTTTCCCGATGAGTAAGCCAGCGCGACATGCACAGTACCCTGTCTTTCCGACGGACTTTCGCCGGAGTTACGGCGGACTTTCATAATGAACGGACTTGCCCACACACGGCCAAGTCCGTTCATTTTGAACGTGACTCGGGTACGACGGGACTAGAAAAGGAAGTCAAGCTTGCCGATTGACACCTTGCGAGCCCCGTCGCAGGTCATACCAGGCCCTTAGGTCTGGTATGGATTATAAAGGGAACCCCCTACGCTGAAAAAACGGCATGGGGTCCCCCCTAAAGTCCATACCAGACACCGATCTGAGCACGCAGCCTGGCCGGTCAGGAAAGGGGGTGGGGACAAGCGAGCGCCCCCCTCCTGAACCGTACCAGGCCACATGCCCTCAGCATGGGGGGTGGGTGCTTTGGGGGAGGGGGCGCCCTGCGGCGCCCCACCCCAAACCACCTTGTCCCCATGTTGATGCGGACAAGGGCCTCTTCCCAACAACCCTGGCCGTTGGTTGTCGGGGTCTGCGGGCTGGGGGCTTATCGGAATCCGGAAGCCCCCTATAATAAGAGGGCCCCCAGATCCCGGCCCCCCACCCTTTGTGAATGAATATGGTACCCCTACCCATTTACCTAGGGAAAAGGTGTAAATAATAAAACACACTACAGAGGTTTTTAAAATAATTTATTAAACAGCTCCGGGGGGGTCTTCTTCTGGCTTCGGGTTCTTCTTCCGGCTTCGCGGGTCCCTCCGGTTCCTCTTCTCCCGGCGTCCGGTTGGTTCTTCTCCGCTCTCTCTGGCCTCTTCTCCCGGTGTTCCAGTTCTTCTGCTGGCTCCTCCGCTGTCTTCATGCTGCTCTTTTGCCAGCCGAGGTCCAAACTTCTGGGCTTCTTGTCTTCTTGGCTTCTTCCCTCTTCTCTTCTCCAGATGTTGACATGACGGTCTCTCCGGCTGGACTGCTCTCTGAGCGCTCCGTTGTGACTTATATAGGCGGAGACCCTACCCCCTTATGCCGTCACAGTCCCTGGGCATGCTGGGACTGTGACGGCATAAGGGGGCGTGGTCAACATCACCCGGTGACCACGCCCCCTTATGCAGTCACAGTCCCAGCATGCCCAGGGAATGTGACGGCATAAGGGGGCGGGGTCTCCGCCTATATAAGTCACAACGGAGCGCTCAGAGAGCAGTCCAGCTGGAGAGACCGTCATGTCAACATCTGGAGAAGAGAAGAGGGAAGAAGACAAGAAGCCCAGAAGTCCGGACCTCTGCTGATAAAAGAGAGTCATGAAGACAGCAGAGGAGCCCACAGAAGAACTGGAACACCGGGAGAAGAGGCCAGAGAGAGCGGAGAAGAACCAACCGGACGCCGGGAGAAGAGGAACCGGAGGGACCCCCGAAGCCAGAAGAAGACCCCCGAAGCCGGAGGAAGACCCCCCGGAGCTGTTTAATAAATTATTTTAAAAAACTGTATAGTGTGTTTTATTATTGACACTTTTTCCCTAGGTAAATGGGTAGGGGTACCATGTACCCCATACTCATTCACATAGGGTGGGGGGCCGGGATCTGGGGGCCCTCTTATTATAGGGGCCTCCCGGATTCCGATAAGCCCCCCCACCCGCAGACCCCGAAAACCAACGGCCAGGGTTGTCGGGAAGAGGCCCTTGTCCGCATCAACATGGGGACAAGGTGCTTTGGGGTGGGGGGGCCCCGCAGGGCCCCCCTCCCCCAAAGCACCCACCCCCCATGTTGAGGGCATGTGGCCTGGTATGGTTCAGGAGGGGGGGCGCTCGCTCATCCCCACCCCCTTTCCTGACTGGCCGGGCTGCGTGCTCGGATCGAGGTCTGGTATGGACTTTAGGGGGGACCCCACGCTGTTTTTTCGGCTTAGGGGGATCCCTTTAAAATCCATATCAGACCTAAGGGCCTGGTATGCCCCGCGCTCGCCGCAATAGGAAAATTTGTTTTTCCTATTGCAGTGAGCGCGAGATGCAATACTCTGCCTTTGCGTCGTATCTGGTCCGTCGGACCAGCATACAGACGAACGGACTTTCCGTCAGAAAACATGTTTTAAATCTAGGTCCGGCGGACTTTTGGGGAAAAAAAGTCAGCCGAAGCCTACACACGATTGGATTGTCCGACAGACTCTGGACCAAGTATGCCGGAAAGTCTGCTCATGTGTACGCGGCATAACTTTCACACATAAATCCTTTTAATGTTGAAATGAAATGTATCTTTCTCTAAAATTCGTTTTCCTTTGCAACATTGTTGCTTCTACTTCAAATATAATATTTTGTTTTTAAGAATACTAGAATGTGGAATGTTTTGGTAAAATATATTTTTCTGTCACTTTCACTTTTTACTCTCCATCTCACAACAATCTTTACCCCAAACTCACACAGGTGTCTTTACAAAGCACAAACAATACCATTGCTGCAAATTTAAAATTAGTCACAATTTTTTTGTGCTTTTTATTATTTCCAAATAATCATAATTTTAGCCCCAAAAATGTGATATTTGTACCAACATCAGATATCAAAATGTAATTCCTAAAAATTTGAGGGTAATATCACTATTCACTACTAATATCACAGTTCTACACAAAGAACCAGCAAATATCACAGAATAAATCAAGAAGAATAACTCTTGAGTAATGTAATTCCATCACCTGTATGCTCAAAGAAATGAAGTATTTATGTGTAGGAGGTTTTTACATGTGGCAGCTCTGTGGCTTAGAGGTTAGAACTTCTGCTTAGCATCCCTGAGCATCTGGGTTATATTCCCAAACATGTAGAGAAGTTGTCTCATCTCCCAGGTCCTAAAACTTTGTCTAAATGTAGTATTTATGTGTAGGAGGGTTCCACCACCATTATAAATCTTGCCAGATACACTATCTAGTCAAAAGTATTGTGACACCTGCTTTTACACACACATGAACTTTAATGGCAGCCCAGTCTTAGTCCGTAGGGTTAAAATTTGATTTGGCCCACCCTTTGCAGCTAGAACAGCTTCCTGGAAGGCTGTCAACAAGGTTTAGTGTGTCTATGGGAATGTTTGACCATTCTTCCAGAAGTGCATTTGTGAGGCCGGGCACTGATGTTAGATGAGAAGGCCTGGCTCGCAGTCTGCTCTAATTCATCCAAAAGGGTTTCTATCTGGTTGAGGTCAGGACTCTGTGCAGCCAGTCAAGTTCCTCCACCCCAAACTCACTCATCCATGTCTTTACGGAACTTGACTGGCCTAGACAGAGTCCTGACCTCAATACAACAGAATAGCTTGGGGATGAAGTAGAGCGGAGACTGTAAACCAGGCCTTCTCGTCCAACATCAGTGCCTGACCTCACAAATGCATTTGAAAGAATGGCCAAACGTTCCCGTAGGCACACTCCTAAACCTTGTGGATAGCCTTCTCAGAAGAGTTGAAGCTGTTATAGCTGCAAAGGGTGGGCCAAATGAATTTTGAATCCTACGGTCTAAGACTGGGATGCCATTACAGTTCATGTGCGTTTAAAGGCAGGCATCCCAATACTTAGGCCAATATATTGTATATTGCTTGTGACACTGAGCAACTGTGACGGGCACTGGTTAAAAGTGTTTACATATTCACATTGCTTTCACGGCTGTAACAAGGCAGGTACGCACCTCCACATTTGGTGGGACTGTCCCATAACACAAGCTTTCTGTCTGAGGATTTTATCCTCAAACACATCCCCCCACCCCAGTTCCTTACCCCTGCTATTAATGGGTTGTGTACCGATAATACTTCAACTTACTCTTCTGCAACATTTGACAGACTATCCTTCCCTTTTTCTTTGTTTTTTGAATGGCCACTTGGCCAAACTCGATCCTTACGGAATTCCATCCGCTGATATACTGTACCTACTTTAAACACTTGCTGACAGGCTGCCGTTATTATACTGCGGCAGGTCGGCACGTTCCGAGAGCCGTCGTAGCTGTACGTCGGCTCCTGTAAGCGAGATAGCAGGTGCGTGCACGCACCCGCTGCACTGCAGGGGTGCCGATGCTCGTGACCGGCGGACGGTCAAGATGACTGCTGCCACAAGCAAAAGCAGGCACAAGAGGCAGAACAGGGACATGTGTTTGTAAACACACAAATCCCTGTTCTGTTCTGAGAGGAGATGCAGATCGTGAGTTCCTAATAGCTAGGAACCACAATCTGTCATCTTCTATAGCCAGTCCCCTCCCCCCACAGTCAGGGAACACAGTTAACCCCTTGATCGCCCCCTAGTGTTAACCCCTTCCCTGCCAGTGATATTTATACAGTAATCAGTGCATTTTTATAGCACTGATCGCTGTATAATTGTCAATCGTCCCAAAAATGTGTAGAAAGCGTCCGATGTGTCCGCCATAATGTCGCAGTTCTGATAAAAATCACAAATTGATGCCATTACTAGTAAAAAAAAAAAAAAAAATAATAAAAATGACATAAATCTATCCCCTATTTTGTAGACGCTATAACTTTTGCGCAATCAAAATACGCTTATTGCAAATTTTTTTTACCAAAAATAGGTAGAAGAATACATATCGGCCTAAACTGAGAAAAAAAAATCTTTTTAAAAAAAAAATTGGGGATATTTATTTTAGCAAAAAGTGCAAAATATTGTGTTTTTTGCTCTTTTTTTGTTTATAGCGCAAAAAAAAAATAAAAATCACACAGATTATCAAATACCACCAAAAGAAAGCTCTATTTGTTGGGAAAAAAAGGACATCAATTTTTCTTGGGTACAGCATTGCACGACCGCTTAATTGTCAGTTAAAGCGACGCAGTTCCGTATCGCAAAAAATGCTCTGGTCATTGAGCAGCCAAATCTTCCGGGGCTGAAGAGGTTAAAATTATTACACATGCATTATTGCGTATACTTTTACACTTTAATTTATTGGTCCACTCTTGCATATTGTTTTGAACATGCAAATTAAAGGTAGGCCACGTTGTCCTGCCCCCGCGGCACAGATAGCTCCCAGATGGGGTGTCCGGGGATGCTGGACTATGCGTCGTACTTTACACTCCACATTTGAAATTGCTTATATTGTTCACGTGTTGGCTATTTTTGCTTTATTATTCGTACTTTATTGCAAAACTTTGTACTGGATTCTCTTGTATAACCAATATTGTTCTCTTTTATTATTGTTCTCCATAATAAGTTTCAATAAAAATATTGAACAAGAAAAAGTGTTTACATGTTCTGTGTTGGAAATTAAATAAAGCTGCGGCCTTTCCCTTTTGCAACCTAATAGTTGTAAGTGTGGTTTTTTGTATGGGGGTGGGGTTTCTTTATTATATTAATAGTCTGTTTTTCCTAGGCCTTTGTGCCTCAGCAGTCAAATGTAGAGAAAGGCGAGTGCCAGGAAACAGTTCTAAACTCCCTCTTTCACACACTTGTAAATGCCAAAAAGAGAACAAAACTACATCTGTACAGACATCTCAGAGTTTATATTGTAGGTATGAGGACTGGCAAGACCCAAACTACAGGGCATCGAAGGGCACGATGTTGCTGTGACTTTGTGTTTTATCTTATCATTTTACGTAGGTATTTTTAACTCAGCTATACTTGTATTCTGTTGCTGATCTCCACAGTATTCCTGCCTGTCACTACATAACAGAGGAGAAGACATTTTAAGGGTAAGATTCTTTTTTTTTTTGTTTGTTTACAAAGTTTATTGTGAGGAAAAAAGAAAAAAAGGCTCAATACAAGTTAATTGTACATTGGTATGAGATACATATATAAAGATGGGTATAAGGAACATAAGCATAAGGAGTCATAGGAGGAGAAATACAAACACTGGATTGTATACATGAATCATAGATAATATATTACAGAGGTATTACAGAGGTACAAAATGTTTGTGATTAGTAAGATTCTTAACTAAGAGCCCTTGCACACTGGGGCGGTTTGCAGGCGCTATTGCGCTAATAATAGCACCTGCAAACCGCCCCGAAAGTGCCGCTGCTGTCATCCCAGTGTGCAAGCCCCGAGGGCTTGCACACTGGAGCGATGCGCTGGCAGGACGGTAGAAAAAGTCCTGCCAACAGCATCTTCGGAGCGGTGAAGGAGCGGTGTGTATACCGCTCCTTTACCGCTCCTGCCCATTGAAATCAATGGGACGGCGCAGCTATACCGCCGGCAAAGCGCCTCTGCAGAGGCGCTTTGCGGTGGTATTTAACCCTTTCTCAGCCGCTAGCGGGGGGTAAAACCGCCCCGCTAGCGGCCGCATACCGATGATAAAACGCCGCTAATAATAGCGGCGTTTTACCGCCGACGCCGCCCCCCGCCCCAGTGTGCAAGGGCTCTTATAATCAGTGTTTCATTTTACAGAACTAATTTCACCATTATTTTTTTAAGACAGGTAAAATGTATATCAAGACAAAAAAAGTTTTTTTTCTAGTTTTGGATAGAATGGGAATGTATTAGAACTCCTGTCAGTTTATCTGGGATGCTGTTCCTTAGAGAGATTAACCCTCACTTCCTGTCCTGCTGACAAGGGTTTCAGCACACAGGAAGTGGGGGGAAATCTGTAACAGGGATAAGAATTTGACAGAGGTTTTAGCCTTCCATTACTGTACTAAGGAAAAACATATTTATATATATTTTGATACTTCATGTTTGGAAAAATGTATTTAGCAGTACAGGAATTTATGGTAAATCTTTCAAATGGAGCCCTGGGTAGCAGTAAAAACTTGACAAGTGTTCTAACCCTATCCCACTTTATCCAAAAATAGGATTTTTTAACACAGCTTACCTGTAAAATCCTTTTCTTTCGAAGGACATCACGGGACACAGAGCAACAGTAATTACTGATGGGTTATATAGGGTATCACTGGTGATTGGACACTGGCACACCCTATCAGAAAGTTCAACCCCCTATATAATCCCTCCCCTTGCAGGCATACCTCAGTTTTGTAGCCAAGCAATATAGTGTATTAGAAGAGGGGCGGGACCTCTGTGTCCCGTGATGTCCATCGAAAGAAAAGGATTTTACAGGTAAGCTGTCTTAAAAAATCCTATTTTCTTTCTCGAACATCACGGGACACAGAGCCACAGTAAGTACTGATGGGATGTCCCAGAGCAATTCTATCTGAGGGGGGGACCATGACCAAGTAGGGTGCAATCAGACCTGAGGACCCTGTACCGCTGCCTGCAGCACACTACGCCCAAAGGCGATATCCTCATGCCTTCTCACATCCACCTGATAGAATCTGGTGAATGTATGGACTGAAGACCAGATTGCGGCCTTACAGATTTGAGCCATAGAGGCCTGGTGATGCACTGCCCAAGAAGCACCAATAGCCCTTGTGGAATGTGCCCTGATCTGAAACGGAGGAATCTCCTGTTTCAAACCGTAAGCCTGAATAATCAACTGACAAATCCATTTAGAAATGGTAGCTTTTGACGCTGCCTGTCCTCTATTGGGACCCTCTGGCAGCACAAACAAAACATCCGTTTTGCGAATCTGAGCAGTTGCCTCGAGATAGGCCCTGCCTGCTCTTACTACATCCAACGAATGTAGTGATCTCTCTTCTGGAGAACAGGGATCTGGAAAAAAGGAAGGCAGAACAATGTCTTGGTTTAAATGAAAATCAGAAACCACCTTTGGTAAAAAACTAGGATGAGGGCGCACTACCACACTATCCTTGTGTACAATCAAATAAGGCTCCTTACAGGAAAGGGCTGCTAATTCTGAATCTCTTCTAGCAGAAGAAATGGCTACCAGAAAAATTAACTTCCTTGTCAACAAGACCAAAGGAATCTGACTTATTGATTCAAAAGGCTGTTTCTGTAACACAGCCAGGACCAAGTTCAAGTCCCAGGGGTCTAGGGGCGCCCTAACCGGAGGATTAAGACACGTCACCCCCTGCATAAAGTTTTGGACCAAAGAATGCAAAGCAAGTGGCCATTGAAATAATACTGATAAGGCCGAGACCTGGCCCTTGATGGTACTCAAGGCCAGCTTAATCTCTAAACCCAATTGTAGAAAATCAAGAATTCTACCTATCACATATTTCCTGGGATGCCAACCCCTGGATTTACACCAGGCTACATAAGCTTTCCAGACTCTATGATAAATCATTCTGGAAGCTGGCTTCCTTGCATTGATCAAAGGTAGATATCACAGGACCTGAAAGCCCACGACTCTTCAGAATGTGGGTCTCAATAGCCAAACCTTCAAATTTAGCATTTGTAAGGCAGGATGGAACACTGGACCTTGAGATAACAGGTCTGGGCGTACCGGTAGTGTCCACAGGGAACCCACCGTCATCCTTACTATTTCCGCATACCACGTCCTTCTGGGCCAAGCGGGGGCCACCAGAAGTACTGACTTCCTTTCCTGCCTGATCCTGCGAAGAAGTCGCAGCAGTAGCAGAATAGGCGGGAATGCATAAATCAGTGAGAACCGATGCCATGGAATCACCAACGCATCCGTCCCGCATGCAAGAGGATCTTTCATCCTTGCCACAAATCTGTCTATCTTTTTGTTGAATCGGGATGCAAAGAGATCTACATCTGGAACTCCCCATCTTTGGCATATGGCCTAAAAGACATCGGGATGCAGAGACCATTCCCCTGGAAGTAACTGCTGGTGACTTAGATAGTCCGCCTGCCAGTTCTCTATCCCTGGAATGAAAACTGCCGATATGCATGGCACATGCATCTCTGCCCAGACTAAGATCTGGTTCACCTCCTTTTGAGCAGCTCGGCTCCGGGTGCCTCCCTGATGATTGACATAAACCACTGCTGTGGCATTGGCGGACTGGATCCTGACTGGGCAACCCTGTAGCTTGATAGTCCAGGCTTTTAGGGCTAGGTATACTGCCTGGATCTCTAGAAAGTTGATGGGTAAGGTCCTCTCTGTCTTGGACCATACCCCCTGAACCGCAGACTATTCCATAACTGCTCCCCAACCTGACAGACTGGCATCTGTTGTTACCATCGTCCAGGTAACCGGTAGAAAGGATTTCCCCTTCTGCAGGTTTTCGGGTATGAGCCACCCATTGAGGCTCTGACGTGCCGCATGCGACAGGTGCATCGGAAAATCTAACGCCTGAACCTTCTTGTTCCAGGCCGACAGAATACTGTGTTGCAGTAGTCTTGAATGGAACTGAGCATAAGGAACTGCTTCGAATGAAGACACCATCTTCCCTAGCAGCCTCATGTAAAGGCGGACAGAAGGACCCTTCTTGGTCAGAATCAGCTCCCTTAAAGCAGTGATCTTTGCCTGAGGTAGAAATACTTTCTCCTGGCTTGTATCTATGATCAGACCTAAATACTCCAGTCTTCTTACTGGTTTTAGGAAAGATTGTTCTAGGTTGAGGATCCAACCTAGGTGTTCCAGATACTTGACTGTGGTTCTCAAGTTCCCGTTCAAGGCGGCTACTGACCGGTCTATCAGTAGCAGGTCGTCTAGGTATGCTAATACAGCTATACCCTGAGCCCTTAATCTGGCCAGAGGAAGGGCCAAGACCTTTGTGAACACTCGAGGTGCAGTGGCTATCCCAAAAGGCAGAGCCACAAACTGGAAATGGCGCCCTCCTATCTCGAAGCGCAGAAACTTCTGATGAGCAGGAAAAATGGGCACATGCAGATATGCATCTCTGATGTCTATTGATGCCAGAAATTCTCCTCCCTGCAGGGTGAAGACTACTGTCCGAATTGATTCCATGCGGAAGGACTGAATCCTTAGGAATCGGTTCAGATCCCTTAAATCCAGAATGGGTCTGACATCCCCATTTGGTTTTTGGACCATAAAAAGGTTGGAATAGAAGCCCAATCCCTGGTCCTTTGCGGGAACCATCATAATGACCTCCTGCGACAAAAGTCGCTCTAGCGATAGAAGGAGCGACTACTTCTTCTCTGGGTCTCTGGGAACACTTGATCTGAGGGACCGAGGAGAGGGAAATTCCTGAAACTCCAGCTTGTACCCTAAGGTTACTGTGGAGATTACCCATCTGTCCTGGAAGTCCTCCTGCCAGAGCTCTGAGAACTGTCGCAGTCTTCCCCCCACTCGAGCGAGCGGGGGCACCCCTTCATGAAGAGGTCTTAGTGTTTTGCCTAGTAGGCTTCTGGAGGCTGAAGCCCCTGGCGCTGGGGAAAGAGTCCGTTTGAAAGAGGGACGCTTACTCTTCTTCTTGACAGGTAAGAGAGTACTTTCCCACCAGAGATTTTCTTGATATAGTCATCCAAGTCTTCTCCAAACAACCTTGCACCATGAAACGGAAACCCAGCCAGCAGCTTCTTACATGGTGCTTCGGCTGACCAATTTTTCAACCATAGGATTCTACGTATATGCACCAACCCCATTGAGAGACGAGAGGTTTGCATGATAGAATCTCTGATGGTGTCAACAACGTAACATAAGGCCGCAGGAAGGTTAGCCAACCCCTGGGCCTGCTGTTCAGGTAATACTTTGATAACCTGCTTAACATGGTCTCTTAAGTATTGACAGACTCCAATCGCTGCAACTGCAGGTTGAGCCACTGAACCTGCCAAGGAGAAAACATCCTTCAATAGGGATTCCATCTTTTTATCTACAAGATCCCTGAGCATCTGAGCATTGTCTACAGGACAATTGTCTACAGGACAGTCCTTGGTCTTACAAGACCAAGGACTGTCCACACAGGTTGATCTGCGCAGTCAGCTCTGCATAACAAAAACTTGAAAAAGGAGCGCGCTCGAGTGAGCAAGCTCTGAAACGCGTTGCCTTACGGCAGTACAGCACATACTCTGGATGTGCGTTCCAGCGTCCCTGCCTCCCAATTGACTATTCGGCGGTATCCAAGCCTCGTTCTGGGAATCACTGATACCGGAAGCTTCTGCCACACGGACCAGCCGTCAGCAATAGAGGAATAAGACTGTGGGACAGAGGAGGACGCAATCCTGTATGCCTATACTGAGCTCTCCATGCCGGACTATCTAAGTTTTAAATGTGAGTGTTTTTAATGATAATACAACATTAAATATACAGTTTACTAAGAGGCGCCTTTCTTGTTGTTTTTCCTTTGCATACTTGGAGCGGCTTCACCTCCCATCTAAAGGCTGCCCTACCCATAGACTGTTTTCAACTCACAGAGAGCGCATTGCTCAAAAGGACATTTTTATAACAACATTAGAATGTAATATGAACCATGTAACCTGCGCTATTTGTTTGTTTTTTTCTTGTGTGGAAAACCATCAAAGACTGGGGCCCCCTTTGAATAGGGGGATCCACAGTTCTGACCCTGTAAAGCACCCAGCTAGAAATTAGGCTAGAAAAACCATTTCTAATATGCGGGGTCCAGCTCTCTAAAAAGAGAAGCGTTACAGGTAAAACCTTGTTTCTTCGGACACGAGGCCCGGGTACCATCCAATTCGGCCACGAAAGGACACTTTGGAATGGATCCGGTTCGCCTGGCTTGCCCCAGTATAGGATATGGGATATTCCCCTTGGAGCTCAGCACAGGACATCTTTACACATCCATCACCTAAGACACTGGCGTAAAAACTGAGGTATCCCTGCAAGGGGAGGGATTATATAGGGGATTGAACTTTCTGATAGGGTGTGCCAGTGTCCAATCACCAGTGATACCCTATATAACCCATCAGTAATTACTGTGGCTCTGTGTCCCGTGATGTTCGAGAAAGAAAGT
Source organism: Aquarana catesbeiana (assembly GCF_042186555.1). NCBI lineage: Eukaryota > Metazoa > Chordata > Amphibia > Anura > Ranidae > Aquarana > Aquarana catesbeiana. The sequence continues at coordinate 84,951,080 of NC_133332.1, forward strand.
AAGATTACGAGGTCCTAATCAAATTGGTTAAAAATCATTTAGGCTGAATGCAGCAATTGACTGTGCTCCATGGGCAATACACTATTCTGCAGTTTACCCAAATTCAGCCTTTTCAGACTAGGAAGTAGTACATAACCAGGACCACCAATAGGGTGTACAGGTAGCTCTTCCATACTGAGCCCATTCCCCATCAACTCAGAGGTCCTGTGATGTGAGACCTTTGACCTCTGTGTCTTAAATGTTTATGCATGGCTAAACGGCCAGCAACTATGTGACCCACTCTCAGTGCAAGAGATTTCAGAGCAGCTGCATGGCATTGATAGTGAGTACCACATGAGGGAGAGAAGTCATGATTGGTTGACCTCCTCCAGAACTGTGTGACAATTTGGCTTTTCAGATCCAGATTTGTTAAGCACTTTTTATTTGGTATATTTTTAAGGGTACCACTAATGATTAATACTTTACTTTAGTTTTTTGGTTTTAGAGAACAAAATTAATTCAGACGAGTTAACATTGTCAGAAGAACTCAGTAGAGACTGGGTTTAACAGATGTTAGTGAGGATAGTTTGCTCTAAAACAAAGGCTAAAATAATACAAATGTTGATTGCTGCCAATAAGTGCAAAATAAACTGAAATATCAGCTGCTTCAAACAGTAATGCCCTGTACACACGGTCGGATTTTCCAATGGAAAAAGTGCAGGATTGTGTTGTCGGATTGCGTTGTCGGAAATTCCGATCGTGTGTGGGCTCCATCTGAGTTTTTCCATTGGAATTTCCGACACACGAAGTTTGAGAGCAGGCTATAAAATTTTCCGACAACAAAATCCGTTGTCGGAAATTCCGATCGTGTGTACACAAATCCGACGCACAAAGTGCCATGCATGCTCAGAATAAATTAAGAGACGAAAGCTATTGGCTACTGCCTCATTTATAGTCCTGACGTACGTGTTTTACGTCACCGCGTTCAGAACGATCGGATTTTCCGACAACTTTGTGCGACTGTGTGTATGCAAGACAAGTTTGAGCCAACATCTGTAGGAAAAAATCCATGGATTTTGTTGTCGGAATGTCCGATCAATGTCCGACCGTGTGTACGGGCATAACTGTGTTCCCACAATAGTAAATAATTCAATATATGATTGCACTGCTGCAGTGTAATCGTACCCACATAAACAATCAATATGTATATTATACATCAATTCATGAAAATGGCAAATAAAAAACATTTAAAATAAATAACATATGACTAAAAAATTGATTGATATAAATGTGCCAAAAGTGAAATTGATCTATATAAAGTAAAATATGTGGCAACAAGTACATAAAAAGGAATATAAGTCCCAAGTGTCCAATAAAGTGCTTATTTAGTGCATTTTCTGACATAAACTCCCACGCAATAAATCCACTCAGTGCTTCACCATAACACAGTGCTCCACCACCTGGTGAAATGCATGTTCACATTGCTTCTAGACCCGTATGTTATACAGGTCAACAACACATGTAAGAGGGCATCCTCAACAAGATTTCATATCCCAGTGGGTGATCATCCTCGCATATCCACCGCAGTAATTACAGGGTCCTTAGGATGTGCATCTCCATACAGCTCACTATAAAAGAGCGAACAGTCGCCAATAGTGTGATATGTATTAAAAGATAGGCATAGACCAGTACAGCTTCCGAGTAACCTACTCACATTTATTGTGTGACAAACGAGCATAAAAATGCCTACATGGAAACAGTCAGACAACTTCTGATAGCAATGTCCACTGAGATATTCACGTCGCTTGGCTCCTGCACCATAAGCACTTTTGACGCTTCTCTCTCCCCCCTTCTTGTCTGCACAGTGTTTGGGTCCCCCAACCCGCCATTGAAGCTGCCTTACCCACTTCCAAGCAGACATTTAAATAGACTCTTTGAACTCACATATGGATTAGCCTTTCTACCCTCTGGGACTATTGAACTTATATGTCATGTTCATCATTTAATTTTATTTTTCTATTTTTTATTTAGAATTTTTTTTAAATCTGGTATACCCATCGACTATTTTAATCAGATGACAACTATACATAGCCATTTAGGTTTCAATTATAAACCTATAGCTTACTTGTCAGAGTATTTAGTAGACCAGACTGTGTGGACTGCACAGAGGAAACCAGAAACGCATGTAAGTGAAAAAATAATGGTGTTTATTAAATAAGTGACAAGTAAGAGAAATATAAACAGTGCAAAACCAACCACAGACCCACAAACAACAAATAGTATATACAAGTAAATGGAGATACCGGAATCGTAAACAAAGCCAGGCCAAGGTCATACACAGGGAGGTCAGCAGATGGGCAAGGATGGGAAACCAGCAGGACAGGGAGAGGATGCATTGATAGGCTGCAGGGCAGGGATCCAAGGGAATCAGGAGGGACAAGTACAGGATGGGCTAGGGATAGGGATTGGATCAGATCAGGACAGGACAGAAACAGGTTCACGGTCAGGATACAGGCAGCAAGGTCAGGGCGCAGGGAGAAAGATACCAAGGCAAGCATGTGAGGGCTTGCTGGGTATTTATAAGGCTGTAGTAATTGACCTCATGTTACAGCTGAGCGCAGAGGGTGCTGTTTGCTCCACACTGCCAGAGTGCACCCGCTTGTGGACACCGGTACTACGGCCCAAGGATGCAACAGTGCCACCAGCAGGAGAGTCCTCTTACTACAGGTCCTAGGTGTTGGAAGACACCCGCTGGTGGACACCGGTACTGCGATCCAAGAGACCGATAGCCCCACCAATGGGTAAACCTTTTCATGACAGGACCCCCCTCAAAGGAGCGGCCTCCGGATGCTCCAACAAGATGAAATTGTCCAAAGTTCATGGCCTCAAACCGAACAACATTTGAGGGCACATCAGGCTGGGCATCGGGTACATCAAACTGGACAGTGGGCACATCCGAGAAGACAGCGGGCACATCCAAGAAGACAGTGGGCACATCCGAGAAGACAGCGGGCACATCCGAGAAGACAGCGGGCAGGAACACACCAAGCTGGGCAGCAGGCATGGGCACTTCTAGCTGGGCAGCAGGCACATCAGGCTAAGCAGCAGGCACGGGCACTTCGAGCTGGGCAGCAGACACATCAGGCTGGGCAGCAGGCACGGGCACTTCGAGCTGGACAGCAGGCACATCAGGCTGGGCAGCAGGCATGGGCACTTCAGGCTGGGCAGCAGGCAAGGGCACTTCAGGCTGGGCAGCAGGCACATCAGGCTGGGCAGCAGGCATGGGCACTTCGAGCTGGGCAGCAGGCACGAGCACTTCGAGCTGGGCAGCAGGCACGAGCACTTCGAGCTGGGCAGCAGGCACATCAGGCTGGGCAGCAGGCATGGGCACTTCAGGCTGGGCAGCAGGCACAGGCACTTCAGGCTGGGCAGCTGGCACATCAGTCTGGGAAGCTGGCACATCAGCCTGGGAAGCTGGCACTGAGACATCAGGCTGGAAGGCAGGCACTGGGAAAATAGGCTGGAATGCGGGCACATCAGACTGAGAAGCTGGCACATCAGGCTGGGAAGCTGGCACATCAGGCTGGAAGGCAGGCATCTAGACATCAGGCTGGAAGGCAAGCTTCGAGACATCAGGCTGGAAGGCAGGCACTGAGACAACAGACTGGGAAGCTGGCACATCAAACTGGGAAGCTGGCACATCATGGCTGGAAGGCAGGCACATCAGGCGGAAAGGCAAGCTTCGAGACATCAGGCTGGAAGGCAAGCTTCGAGACACCAGGCTGGAAGGCAAGCTTCGAGACATCAGGCTGGAAGGCAAGCTTCGAGACATCAGGCTGGAAGGCAAGCTTTGAGACATCAGGCTGGGAAGCTGGCACATCAGACTGGGAAGCTGGCACATCAGACTGGGAAGCCGGCACTGAGACATCAGGCTGGAAGGCAGGCACTGGGACAATAGGCTGGAAAGCGGGCACATCAGACTGGGAAGCTGGCACATCAGACTGGGAAGCAGGCATCGAGACAGCAGGCTGGAAGGCAAGCTTCGAGACATCAGGCTGGAAGGCAGGCACTGAGACAACAGACTGGGAAGCTGGCACATCAAACTGGGAAGCTGGCACATCAGGCTGGAAGGCAGGAAAATCAGGCTGAAAGGCAAGCTTTGAGACATCAGGCTGGAAGGCAGGCACCGAGACATCAGACTGGGAAGCTGGCACATCAGACTGGGAAGCTGGCACATCAGGCTGGAAGGCAGGCACATCAGGCTGGAAGGCAAGCTTCGAGAAATCAGGCTGGAAGGCAGACACTGAGACATCAGACTGGGAAGCTGGCACATCAGACTGGGAAGCTGGCACATCAGACTGGGAAGCTAGCACATCAGGCTGGGAAGCTGGCACATCAAACTGAGAAGCTGGCACATCAAACTGAGAAGCTGGCACATCAGGCTGGAAGGCAGGCACATCAGGCTGGAAGGCAGGCATTGAGACATCCAGTTGGAAGGCGGACACCGAGACATCAGGCTGGAAGGTAGGGATCAGGACATCAGACTGGGAGGCAGGCACATCAGACTGGATAGCAGGCACATCAGACTGGAAAGCGGGCACCGAGACTTTGGGCTAGAAGGCAGGCATCAGAACAGATTGGACAGTGGGCACATCAGACTGGACAGCGGGCACATCAGACTGGGAGGCAAAGACATCAAGCTGGGAGGCAGGCGCTGAGACATCCGGCTGGAAGGCAGGCATCAAGACATCAGACTGAGAAGCGGGCACATCAGACTGAAAAGTGGGCACTGAGACTTCAGGCTGGAAGGCAGGCATCGAGACATCCGGCTGGAAGGCGGGCACCGAGACATCCGGCTGGAAAGTAGACATCAGGACATCAGACTGGGAGGCAGGCACATCAACCTGGATAGCAGGCACATCAGACTGGAAAGCGGGCACCGAGACTTCGAGTTGGATAGCAGGAAGATGTTTGGCAGGTTTAGGTGGGTCATCAAGTTCAAGTGGCATGAACGCAGGCTGGAACAGGTTGGTTGGTGTGGAGGCAGGTTGGGTTACTGGCAGGATGGTGTGGTTTGGGAAGAACTTTCATTTCTTTTTTGGTTTAGCCACTGCAGCTTTGTACGTAGGTGCAGAGTCATAAGAAAAGTATGTAGCTGGGCAAAAGGAAGACCAGGGAACAGTGGCTGGAGGAGGGTTCTGTGGGGTTGTTGCAGGTGGAGGAGAAGAGACAGGTGGATTAAAGGCAGGATAGGTGCTACACTTGGAGACTGGGTAGTAGTATTTGGTAGGGGGCTGAGTAAACTGGGCTGTAGCTGAGGTTGCCATAGGCGACGGGGGATAGATTTTTGGGGAGGCAGGTGATTAATGGCAGGGCTGGAATATTGTGGCTTAGCTAAATACAGGAGATCTGACCATGCCTGCAGCACAGGTTGAACAAACGCTGATTCACACACAGCCTGACTAACCAAAGATTGCACCGACTGGATGCAATTAGACAACACCTGCTGTGAACAAGAGGAATAATGTTCCATGAAATAGGCTGGATCATCCTCCAATAACCATGCCAGGGATTCAACTTGGCCATAATTAAAGGGGGGAGAAAAATCATTGCTTCCTTCGGGAATGCATGACAGGGCTGGTTTTGCACATAACTGGATCAGGGGCTGAACATATTCAAATGACATATACCCCTGATCCACTAGGGAATGAGATGATCGGATAGTTTTCATCAGCTGGTCACTAGTCCACCCTTTCAAAATCTGGCGACAATATTCACCATCATCTTCTGCCAGCAGGGAATAATAACTGTTTTCATTGAAATTCATATTAGCAGAACTAACAACCCGGACGGTTCCTCAATGCAGCCACGTCTGGTCAGGAATAGCCTTGGTATACTGTCAGAGGATTTAGTAGACCAGACTGTGTGGACTGCACAGAGGAAACCAGAAACGCATGTAAGTGAAAAAATAATGGTGTTTATTAAATAAGTGACAAGTAAGAGAAATATAAACAGTGCAAAACCAACCACAGACCCACAAACAACAAATAGTATATACAAGTAAATGGAGATACCGGAATCGTAAACAAAGCCAGGCCAAGGTCATACACAGGGAGGTCAGCAGATGGGCAAGGATGGGAAACCAGCAGGACAGGGAGAGGATGCATTGATAGGCTGCAGGGCAGGGATCCAAGGGAATCAGGAGGGACAAGTACAGGATGGGCTAGGGATAGGGATTGGATCAGATCAGGACAGGACAGAAACAGGTTCACGGTCAGGATACAGGCAGCAAGGTCAGGGCGCAGGGAGAAAGATACCAAGGCAAGCATGTGAGGGCTTGCCGGGTATTTATAAGGCTGTAGTAATTGACCTCATGTACAGCTGAGCGCAGAGGGTGCTGTTTGCTCCACACTGCCAGAGTGCACCCGCTTGTGGACACCGGTACTACGGCCCAAGGATGCAACAGTGCCACCAGCAGGAGAGTCCTCTTACTACAGGTCCTAGGTGTTGGAAGACACCCGCTGGTGGACACCGGTACTGCGATCCAAGAGACCGATAGCCCCACCAATGGGTAAACCTTTTCATGACAGGACCCCCCTCAAAGGAGCGGCCTCCGGATGCTCCAACAAGATGAAATTGTCCAAAGTTCATGGCCTCAAACCGAACAACATTTGAGGGCACATCAGGCTGGGCATCGGGTACATCAAACTGGACAGTGGGCACATCCGAGAAGACAGCGGGCACATCCAAGAAGACAGTGGGCACATCCGAGAAGACAGCGGGCACATCCGAGAAGACAGCGGGCAGGAACACACCAAGCTGGGCAGCAGGCATGGGCACTTCTAGCTGGGCAGCAGGCACATCAGGCTAAGCAGCAGGCACGGGCACTTCGAGCTGGGCAGCAGACACATCAGGCTGGGCAGCAGGCACGGGCACTTCGAGCTGGACAGCAGGCACATCAGGCTGGGCAGCAGGCATGGGCACTTCAGGCTGGGCAGCAGGCAAGGGCACTTCAGGCTAGGCAGCAGGCACATCAGGCTGGGCAGCAGGCATGGGCACTTCGAGCTGGGCAGCAGGCACGAGCACTTCGAGCTGGGCAGCAGGCACGAGCACTTCGAGCTGGGCAGCAGGCACATCAGGCTGGGCAGCAGGCATGGGCACTTCAGGCTGGGCAGCAGGCACAGGCACTTCAGGCTGGGCAGCTGGCACATCAGTCTGGGAAGCTGGCACATCAGCCTGGGAAGCTGGCACTGAGACATCAGGCTGGAAGGCAGGCACTGGGAAAATAGGCTGGAATGCGGGCACATCAGACTGAGAAGCTGGCACATCAGGCTGGGAAGCTGGCACATCAGGCTGGAAGGCAGGCATCTAGACATCAGGCTGGAAGGCAAGCTTCGAGACATCAGGCTGGAAGGCAGGCACTGAGACAACAGACTGGGAAGCTGGCACATCAAACTGGGAAGCTGGCACATCATGGCTGGAAGGCAGGCACATCAGGCGGAAAGGCAAGCTTCGAGACATCAGGCTGGAAGGCAAGCTTCGAGACACCAGGCTGGAAGGCAAGCTTCGAGACATCAGGCTGGAAGGCAAGCTTCGAGACATCAGACTGGAAGGCAAGCTTTGAGACATCAGGCTGGGAAGCTGGCACATCAGACTGGGAAGCTGGCACATCAGACTGGGAAGCCGGCACTGAGACATCAGGCTGGAAGGCAGGCACTGGGACAATAGGCTGGAAAGCGGGCACATCAGACTGGGAAGCTGGCACATCAGACTGGGAAGCAGGCATCGAGACAGCAGGCTGGAAGGCAAGCTTCGAGACATCAGGCTGGAAGGCAGGCACTGAGACAACAGACTGGGAAGCTGGCACATCAAACTGGGAAGCTGGCACATCAGGCTGGAAGGCAGGAAAATCAGGCTGAAAGGCAAGCTTTGAGACATCAGGCTGGAAGGCAGGCACCGAGACATCAGACTGGGAAGCTGGCACATCAGACTGGGAAGCTGGCACATCAGGCTGGAAGGCAGGCACATCAGGCTGGAAGGCAAGCTTCGAGAAATCAGGCTGGAAGGCAGACACTGAGACATCAGACTGGGAAGCTGGCACATCAGACTGGGAAGCTGGCACATCAGACTGGGAAGCTAGCACATCAGGCTGGGAAGCTGGCACATCAAACTGAGAAGCTGGCACATCAAACTGAGAAGCTGGCACATCAGGCTGGAAGGCAGGCACATCAGGCTGGAAGGCAGGCATTGAGACATCCAGTTGGAAGGCGGACACCGAGACATCAGGCTGGAAGGTAGGGATCAGGACATCAGACTGGGAGGCAGGCACATCAGACTGGATAGCAGGCACATCAGACTGGAAAGCGGGCACCGAGACTTTGGGCTAGAAGGCAGGCATCAGAACAGATTGGACAGTGGGCACATCAGACTGGACAGCGGGCACATCAGACTGGGAGGCAAAGACATCAAGCTGGGAGGCAGGCGCTGAGACATCCGGCTGGAAGGCAGGCATCAAGACATCAGACTGAGAAGCGGGCACATCAGACTGAAAAGTGGGCACTGAGACTTCAGGCTGGAAGGCAGGCATCGAGACATCCGGCTGGAAGGCGGGCACCGAGACATCCGGCTGGAAAGTAGACATCAGGACATCAGACTGGGAGGCAGGCACATCAACCTGGATAGCAGGCACATCAGACTGGAAAGCGGGCACCGAGACTTCGAGTTGGATAGCAGGAAGATGTTTGGCAGGTTTAGGTGGGTCATCAAGTTCAAGTGGCATGAACGCAGGCTGGAACAGGTTGGTTGGTGTGGAGGCAGGTTGGGTTACTGGCAGGATGGTGTGGTTTGGGAAGAACTTTCATTTCTTTTTTGGTTTAGCCACTGCAGCTTTGTACGTAGGTGCAGAGTCATAAGAAAAGTATGTAGCTGGGCAAAAGGAAGACCAGGGAACAGTGGCTGGAGGAGGGTTCTGTGGGGTTGTTGCAGGTGGAGGAGAAGAGACAGGTGGATTAAAGGCAGGATAGGTGCTACACTTGGAGACTGGGTAGTAGTATTTGGTAGGGGGCTGAGTAAACTGGGCTGTAGCTGAGGTTGCCATAGGCGACGGGGGATAGATTTTTGGGGAGGCAGGTGATTAATGGCAGGGCTGGAATATTGTGGCTTAGCTAAATACAGGAGATCTGACCATGCCTGCAGCACAGGTTGAACAAACGCTGATTCACACACAGCCTGACTAACCAAAGATTGCACCGACTGGATGCAATTAGACAACACCTGCTGTGAACAAGAGGAATAATGTTCCATGAAATAGGCTGGATCATCCTCCAATAACCATGCCAGGGATTCAACTTGGCCATAATTAAAGGGGGGAGAAAAATCATTGCTTCCTTCGGGAATGCATGACAGGGCTGGTTTTGCACATAACTGGATCAGGGGCTGAACATATTCAAATGACATATACCCCTGATCCACTAGGGAATGAGCTGATCGGATAGTTTTCATCAGCTGGTCACTAGTCCACCCTTTCAAAATCTGGCGACAATATTCACCATCATCTTCTGCCAGCAGGGAATAATAACTGTTTTCATTGAAATTCATATTAGCAGAACTAACAACCCGGACGGTTCCTCAATGCAGCCACGTCTGGTCAGGAATAGCCTTGGTATACTGTCAGAGGATTTAGTAGACCAGACTGTGTGGACTGCACAGAGGAAACCAGAAACGCATGTAAGTGAAAAAATAATGGTGTTTATTAAATAAGTGACAAGTAAGAGAAATATAAACAGTGCAAAACCAACCACAGACCCACAAACAACAAATAGTATATACAAGTAAATGGAGATACCGGAATCGGTAAACAAAGCCAGGCCAAGGTCATACACAGGGAGGTCAGCAGATGGGTAAGGACAGGAAACCAGCAGGACAGGGAGAGGATGGATGGATAGGCTGCAGGGCAGGGATCCAAGGGAATCAGGAGGGACAAGTACAGGATGGGCTAGGGATAGGGATTGGATCAGATCAGGACAGAACAGAACAGAACAGAACAGAACAGAACAGAACAGAACAGAAACAGGTTCACGGTCAGGATACAGGCAGCAAGGTTAGGGCGCAGGGAGAAAGATACCAAGGCAAGCATGCGAGGGCTTGCCGGGTATTTATAAGGCTGTAGTAATTGACCTCATGTTACAGCTGAGCGCAGAGGGTGCTGTTTGCTCCACACTCCCGGAGTGCACCCGCTGGTGGACACCGGTATTACGGCCCAAGGATGCAACAGTGCCACCAGCAGGAGAGTCCTCTTACTACAGGTCCTAGGTGTTGGAAGACACCCGCTGGTGGACACTGGTACTGCGATCCAAGAGACCGATAGCGCCACCAACGGGTAAACCTTCTCATGACATTACTGCTAACAGGTGTAACCTTGAGTATAACATTCAGTCTGTTATTTTTGTTATTGTGATGCATAGAAACCTAAATATGGAATTCATTGGGGTTGATTTACTTAACCACTTAAGGACCAGAAGGATTTACCCCCTTAATGACCAGGCCATTTTTTGCAATACGGCACTGCGTCGCTTTAACTGACAATTGTGTGGTCATGCGACGTTGTACACAAACAAAATTTATGTCCTTTTTTTCCTACAAATAAAGCTTTCTTTTAGTGGTGATAAACTTAACAGAAATAGCAGGAGATTGATGGGAAGCAAACAGCAAGCAATAGGAAGCCTGTGGAGAGCAATCTCCATCTTTGATTTACATTGTTACCACGCTTACGAAGGATGAAATATCTTGTAAGTGCAATTCATTTGGCTCATTAAATTACCTTTTATTGAGTACTACACTATGGGAGCATTCTTTGTTTTTATCTTTTGAGTGCCACAATTATAGCCTCAACTACAGATATCAGTATAGGTTTTTGGGAGATCTGAATTCCCTGTGCCTGCTGTTAATTTTACGTCGGTAAGGAGATTTAATACTCACTCGGGTGTGAAGCATCTTGGATAAAGGATCTTTCTTCACTATACTTTCTTCTTGGAGTATCATTTTTTACACTGTATATAGACTGTAATGGAAATTTGTACTTTCTGTATATAATTGTATTGTATTTTGTATGTATTGCACACTGCCCTCACTGTGCACACAGCACTAATAATGTTTTCAGTAAATGTTTACATTCTTTCGAGTCCAGATTAGAATTAGCCTGCCTACAGTATGTAACGCCCCTTATTACCATAAACGTACAATTGTAATATTAATGTGATACCTACGTAATCATGTGCATAAAAAGCTTCAATTGCATCATAATAAAGCAGAACAGTTATTTGGAAAGATGCTGAGTGTATCTTTTGTGTCTGTTCCCTACTGCAGTAGTTATTATTAATTTAGAACCACTAATCAATATGAGGATAGGAGTTACCTATCATCAATTTAACCAAGTCAGCATTTTTACTGATTTCTTTTATTACACGGATTCTTTACTGGAATGGGACTTTGCTTTTGTTTTTCATCATTGATTTGCAAAACAATTTCACTTCATTCATTCTTTGTATATGTTTTAGATTTTTATATTTAATATGTGGTTTTATTATTTATGATTTTTTGTTATATCACTTTTATTTTCAACAAATTTTTGTGGTATTTGCTTTAGTTTTTTTAGGTGAGGGTTTTTTGACTATTACTTACTATTACTATCATTGGTTTTTCCTTATTTCACATTATGTCGCTGCATCTTTATTTATCACATTTGAGTTTTTGTATTAGACTTTAGGTGCTCGCAGCTTTTATCTATTTTCAACATATTTTGTTCTTTATTTCTAGCACAGCATTAACCCCCAGGTTTTTTTTACAATTTCTTTTGGTGCTATTTGATCACCTCTGCGGTTTTTATTTTTTGCACTATAAATAAAAATGTTTTTGGTAAAAAAAATCCCAATAAGCGTATATTGATTGGTTTGCGCAAAAGTTATAGCGTCTACAAAATAGGGGATATATTTATGGCATTTTTATTATATTTTTTTTTTCCAGTAATGATGGTGATCAGCGATTTTTAGCGGGATGGTGGACAGATCGGACACTTTTGACACTTTTTTGGGACCATTGACATCTATAAAGCAATCAGAGCTAAAAATAGCCACTGATTACTGTATAAATGTCACTGGAAGGGAAGGGGTTAACACTAGGGGGTGATCAAGGGGTTACATGTTCCCTAGGGAGGTGTTTCTAACTGTGGGGGGATGGGACTGACTGGGAGTAAAGAGAGACCGTACCTGATCACTAGGGACAGCAGATCTTGCTCTACTTCCCTGACAGAATGGGGAACTGTCTGTTGACCGTGGGTCACTGGCGGACATCGCCCCCTAGAGCTCTTAAAGCTGCTGACATACACCTGCGGTTCGCGCAGCCGTGCCAACCTTCCGCAGTATAATGTTTTGGATAGAGTGGAGGTGGATTCGAAATATTTTATTGCCTGTGTCCCTATTAGAGAAATTCACCCTCCCTATATTTGTCCTGTTCACCATTATCATCGAAAGTAAAAGTAAAAGAAAAACAATTTTTTGAGCGAAAATCTTTCAAAAAAAAAAAAAAAACTAACTCCTTTACTCTATCCAAAATGCAAAAAAAATTGTGCCTATAGGTCTATTTTAATGCAAATTGCAATTTTCAAATTGCTCCAGAGCTTAGTAAACGAGGAAAAGCTTCCCTTTACATGAATACCCATTTACATGCAAGCAAAAATTAAAAAGTTAAGTCAGCAGAGCACCCCCTCATTTACTAAGCTCTTAAGTGAGCTTAGTAATTGAGTTAGTAAATCCACCCCATTACATGTAGTAAAATAAAGTCTATTTTCTATGGTCATTTCAGCAGATTTTTGCAGACTTTTTTTGTGTATATACAAGTGTAGCAGACATGTTGTAATGCAATTTCTCCTTTTGGCCACAAGATGGAGACAGAGAGCTGCTGACTGGTCCTTCCAGAAAAATTCACAGACACAGAGCATACTGGAAAAAAGGGGAGTTTCAGGAAGTGCTGTGGGGATGGAAGAGAGGGAAGTACTGAGGTAAAAGAAAGAGAGAGTGCTGACAGGAGACAGAGGAGATTGTTTAAAAGAGAGGGAGATACCAAGGCTCAAAAAGTCCTTTGCTGGGACACAGTGACACTTAACAGTGAGGAGAGGAGGAGTGTGTGAGGGGAAGGAACTGAGGTGCTGGAGTGAGGAGAGAGACAGACGCTGACACCAGGGACTGTGTGCCCCAACAGAGGAGGAGGGATATCCTGAAGCCCAGGAAAAAGAGTTCGTGAGGACAATAAGGAGAGAAGTCTGAGGAGAGAGAGGGAGAGAGAGAGAGAGTGTGGTGAGGTGACAGGTGTGAGGAAAACTGCTGAGACTGAGGAGACAGAGAGAGAGACTCTGACAGCATCAGAGGGGAAGAAAGACAAGCTTTTGCAGAGACTGCCAGGAGCGTGTTGCATGGAGACGGAGGAGTGAGGACGCCTGAGGGGAGCCAGCAGCAGAGACAGCCATGTGGTCCACTACTTTTTAGTCCAGGGACCCTACTCAGCAGCCCAGCACCTCTCAGCTCAGGGATCGAAATACCCATCCAGGGGTCGGCCGCTGCCTGTTCACCTTGCGAGTTTTGCTACCAGTCATCTTGATCAGCCATCAGCAAGAGATCCAGTGCCTTACAACATCACTAGGAGCATCAGGAGCCTCAACCAGCACCTGGGACTATCGTTGTGTCATTGCACAGAGGACTTCTGTGCAGGTGTAAACTCAACATCCTTCTTGACACCATACTGACACTGCATGCAGACACCAATTTCCCTTTTTAGTGCTTGTTTGGAGCTGTCATCTCTAGTAGTTTGCCCTTTTAAATTTCTACCTAATGGAATATTCTAGAGGATTACTGCTCTATGCAAGCTTGTTTAAACCTACTCTTAAAACAAGGGCCCCATCGTTTGCTAGCAGAAGACACTAGTATTCTTCACCTCAGGACCGGCAACATTACAGAACTGTGCTTACTGTACTTGTGCAACCCTTTTCTTTTTGTTGTGTGTTTCCCTCTCAAAGGTTTTTGCGGCCCAGAAGGAGCTGAGAAGTTGACAAGTCTTCTGTCCTCCCTCTCAGCGCCTGTGTTAAGGGCATATAGATTACTGCCCTTTCTATACCTGCAGTTGCCAAATATTGAAGGTTGTCTTTTCTAACATATTATTTATTTGTAGCAAGGTTTAACAATGTTGTAAGTTTCCATATGCTTCTATTTTTGGTGATAATCCACAGCCAGGATAACGGTATTTACCACATGTGTCCTTAAATGTGTTTGCAGTTATATTATTTAACCAGGTGTGTCAGAGGGGATGAGGTCATTCTTGGAGTTAAGGCGGAGATCAGAGAATCCAAATTCAGTAAGCAGCTCCTTCAGGGGTGGCGCTACACAAGCATATACATCATTTGCTGCAAACCTCCCAATCACTCCAAACATAATAAAAGGCACATGCATATCACATTGGTCTAATCCCTTGTTAGAACATATGTCATATATAGGGGTATACTTTACTTATTCACAATTATTTTTAGAGATATCTTTGGCTTAAATATTCACAAGACAGAATGGGATATGAATAGACAAGTATTCTTACAAAGGTGTGGAACGTGAGCTGTTAGCAGGGCCACCATCAGGGGGGTACAGCCCATACACTTGTTAGAGGCCCCAGCGTCTGGACGGGCCCAGCCGACTGGCAGGGATGTGAGAAGACAGGGGCGGGTGCAGAGGAGCTCCATGGATGCTCCTGTATGTGTGCCTGCAGGTTGCTGCTCTTTCATTGAGCTGACATCTGTCTCTTTGCCGCCACCTCTGGCCATTTCCTGCATGTGCACCCCTCTGCATGTGGAAACAAGAGCTGGGACTAGGACCACCTTACAAGTAAGGGCTGTTGTGCAGGGGGGCTGTGTGTGACTGTGTACATGCCTGTGTGTGTACATGTCTGTGTGTGTGTACATGTCTCTGTGTGTGTACATGCTTGTGAGCGTACATGTCTCTGTGTGTGTACATGCCTGTGTGTGTACATGTCTCTGTGTGTGTACATGTCTCTGTGTGTGTACATGCCTGTGAGTGTACATGCCTGTGAGTGTGTACATGTTTCTGTGTGTGTACATGCCTGTGAGTGTGTACATGTCTTATGTGTGTATACATGCCTGTGTGTGTGTGTGTGTGTGTACGTGCATGTCATATATACACATGTGAGTGGTGCTGGGAGCATACAGGTGTGAGGGGGGGGCTGAGAGCATACAGGTGTGCGGGCGGCTGAGTGTGTACAGGTGTGAAGGGGCTGAGAGCGTACAGGTGTGAGGGGGGCTGAGAGCGTACAGGTGTGAGGAGGCTTACAGCGTACAGGTGTGAGGGGGGCTGAGAGCGTACAGGTGTGAGGGGGGCTGAGAGTGTACAGGTGTGAGGGGGGCTGAGAGCATACAGGTGTGAGGGGGCTGAGAGCGTACAGGTGAGGGGGAGCTGAGAGCATACAGGTGTGAGGGGGAGCTGAGAGCATACAGGTGTGAGGGGGGGCTGAGAACGTACAGGTGTGAGGGGGCTGAGAATGTACAGGTGTGAGGGGGGCTGAGGGCATACAGGTGTAAGGGGGATGAGAGCGTACAGGTGTGAGGGGGGCTGAGAGCGTACAGGTCAGAGGGGCGCTGAGGCACTGAAGGAGGGGCTGAGAGCCTACAGGTGTGAGGGGGGCTGAGAGTGTACATGTGTGGGGGGGGGCTGAGAGCGTACAGGTGTGAGGGGGGCTGAGAATGTACAGGTGTGAGGGGGGCTGAGAGCGTACAGGTGTGAGGGGGGCTGAGAGTGTACAGCTGTGAGGGGGCTGAGAGCGTACAGCTGTGAGGGGGGCTTAGAGCATACAGGTGTGAGGGGGCCTGAGGCACTGAAGGAATTGGTGGGACGGCCAGTAAGGGGTGTCATCAATTTGAAGGTTTGAAGATGGTTACCAGAGTGACACTTTCAAGAACATCAGAGAATGACAATGGCTATTCTCTAACAAGAAAAAACAGACCTGTCCTAAGATATAGCAATGACTTTGCCAAATATCACAGCAAAAATTACTTTAAAGCAGGGTTTCTCTACCAGGGTTCCATGGAAGCCTAGGGTTTCTCCAGAGGTTACCAGGAGAAAATAGTATAAAAAATTACACACATATATAAATACACTTCTTCCACCAATAAAAGAAGTATGTGTGTAATTTTGATACTCGCGCATGTAAAGTCGAGGCACTGGAAGTGATGTCAGTGAGCCGTTTCCGGTTCATTCACTTCAGGTGGTGCCTGGGTGTATTCAAGTCAGACACCATCGGCTTTTTAGCCAACAGGTACGCTGCGATGGTGGAGCACACATTGGGGATACTGGCTTGTTCGCATATAGTGACACTTAAAGGTAGAGTGCTTTATATTCCATCTATGTGATTTAGTATCTTCTAAACTTTGCTCTACATATCTACATATATCTCTATTTACTATATGGGCATTGCCGCCGTCTTGATTGTGATTGCAGCTATGCTCACTTCTATGTTTGATTTTCACTTATTATGTGGCCATTCCACCTCTCCTTCAAGTGTCCATATTACAGTTGCTTTGATTTACAATTATTGTTAATGGCTTTACAATGGACCATACATTATCTGTACCATTCAAGTGATACATATGGTTCTATTCAATTTTCACTTAATTAGTATATAATATCCTTCCTCTATAGATCAATTTTGATCTGACGAGTTCCTTCCATCACGCGGTCCGATCCATAGGAATTATCTCTCTCTGTATTACCTTATGTATTTGCCTTAAGTTAGCTATGACTATGCCACAAATCTGGTAAGCACTTGTATACATTTTTGTAGTTAAATTATATTATGTGATTAAATATTGTTTATATTCTTATTTTGTATTGGATACTAATGGTACTTTTTGCAATTTATATAATGCAATAGATGCATGCTGAGCTGCTCTGAAGAAGCAGTTTGTGAAACGTGTCGGCCTCTCTGCATTTCAAGAATTTTTGTTATATTGTGTGCATTAAGTATTTTTCTTGGTCATATTTCTATCTGACCCATGAAATTATTATACTGTTATTTTAATGATACCTGTTTGTAATAAATCTTTAAATATTTTAACACTATTTGTGGTCGTGCTTGCCACAGCCTGACAGTCAAAACAATTTTCACTAAAATCCCATTATTTTCTGAGAGAGATCTTCTCCCTCATACTTTCTTTTTTATACTTTATCAAGGGATGTGAATTGTTGATCTGTCCCTAGAAACCATCCAACATTTTCAATATATTCTACACCTGAGACCTTGTAATACCAATGAGTCACATGACACCGGGGAGGGAAAAAGGCTAATTGGGCCCAATTTGGACATTTTCACTTAGGGGTGTACTCACTTTTTGTTGCCAGAGGTTTAGACATTAATGGCTGTGTGTTGAGTTAATTTAAGGGGACAGCAAATTTATAGTTATACAAGCTGTACACTCACTACTTTACATTGTAGCAAAGTGTCATTTCTTCAGTGTTGTCACATGAAAAGATATAATAAAATATTTACAACATAAATATCACTTTTGTGAGATACTGTCAGGAAAGGGTCCATCCGCTGGTAAGATATATCGTTTGGCATGCAGTACTGGGGTCCACCAGCAGGTGTCTCCTGGCACTGTTGAACTGTCAGGGGAATATTTCCCTGCTGGTGTAATTTCATCTTTTGGCCGCAGTACTGATGTCCACCAGTGGATGGATCCTGGCAGTATGGAGCAGACAACACTCCCTGCGCTCAGGTGTGACTTGAAGCCAATTTAGTCAGCCCTATAAATACCCGGCAAGCCCTCACATGCTCGCCTTGGTATCTCTCTCCCTGCACTCTGACCTTGCTGCCTGTTATTTTGACCTTGAGCCTGCATCTGCCTTGCCTTGCCTTGCCTTGTCCTGACCTGACCTGATCTGATCCCATCCCTATCCTGAGCCTATCCCCTCTGTTCCTGGTTACCTTGGATCCCTCCCCTGTATCCCATCCATCCACCCTCTTCCTGTCCTGCTGTTTTCCTGTCCTTGCCCATCTGCTGACCTCCCTGTGTATGACCTTGGCCTGGCTGTGTTTACGATTCCAGTATCTCCATTTACTTGTATATATTGTTGTTTGTAGTGGGTTTGTTGTGTTGGTTTTGCACTGTTTATATTCCTTTACTTGTCACTTATTTAATAAACACCATTATTTCACTTACATGTGTTTTGGGTTTTCTCTGTGCAGTCCACACAGTCTGGTCTACTAGTCTCCTGACAGATACTGTATATTCACCTAAAGGTATCAATTTAAGGTGCGGGTACACCCAGCCACATCCAAGGTGGTGGTTCACAGTGTGAAGAGCATTTGCAGCACTGGTAACTTGAGATCAGTACTTGGATAGTGGTGGTGCACTGAGTTGATATTGTTACAGCACTGGGTTTCTGGTGAAGGAAGACTGTATAAAATTGATGAACTGACATATTATTTCTCATAGGATGTTGTTTTTTTATGTACCATTCATGATTTATGATTCAAGTATATCACACCATGATATTGTAATTTGTTATATGTGGGATGAAGAAAGCATAAAACGGATTTATTGCATAAATTGGTTTATTTCAGCAGCGCAATGCACAATTTGTTTTATGAAATCCTTAATTATGTATGTGGTCATCATTTGGTAAAATGGAAGCAAACATAATCACATATAGTGTAAAACCTTTTAGATTTATTAAAAATATATGTATAAAATTGTACTGTTATTAGTGCTCATTAGCACTGATAGAGACAGTGATGTTATCTGCCCACCCAAAGAAATAGTTTGTTTGGATCAGCTTGGTTTGAATGAACAAATTAACGCTAAAAGAAACCTGGAGTTAGGCATTAAGAACAGTCTCTAATATTCTAATTAGAAAATAAGAGAAAGCTAAACACAGCTTATCCCACAAACACTAGTACCTATTACATAATAATATGGAGTTTGCATGTTCTCCCTGTGCCTTCGTGGGTTTCCTCCGGGTACTCTGGTTTCCTCCCACACTCCAAAGACATGCTGGTAGGTTAATTGAATCCTGTCTAAATTGGCCCTAGTATGTATGAATGTGAGTTAGGGACCCTTAGATTGTAAGCTCCTTGAGGGTAGGGACTGATGTGAATGTACAATGTATATGTAAAGCGCTGCGTAAATTGACAGCGCTATATAAGTAACTGAAATAAATAAAATAAATAAATATCAACCCCTTCTGTAATATGCCTAATTGATATGCAGATACAATCATTTTGCAAGTTAAAAAAGATTGTTCACAAAGCTCAGCATTATAATACATTTTGTTTGGCAAGCAGTGAGAAAACATATAGGAATACATTTTGGGGAGTAGGTTCACTTATTTTTTTTGTATACTTAAATCTCTTATTAAAGCAGTTTTTTACACTGTCTAATTATTTTTTTTTAATAGATTTTTAACAGTTGGAAGGGAACGTGCAAAATCATGTATTCTTTTACATTTTTTTGCCTTTGCCATGTAAATATAAAAATGTTTATACCGTTTTACTAATGACAGAAAGCTCTTTTTGTCTTGTAAAAACATTTTTGAATCAGTTGGATATCTTAAAGAAAAAGAAAAAATTGTTATTATTTGGATAAATTAATGTAGCACTGATATAGGACTAAAAAGCCAAAACTGATCCAATGATGATGAAGTATGTTTTCCTACGTCTTTTCCCACTGCTTGCCAAAAAAACAAAACAAAAACTTATTATAATGCTGAACTTAGTGAAAAACCTTTTTTTATATATAAAACGACAGTATCTGCATATCAATGATATTAATATCTGTATGAAAATTATATTAATATCTGCATCTCACCAAAGGTTTTCTAGTGAAAAGTCACCTAAAGTATTATTAACCTACTATCTTCTTTCTGTAAATGTACAGATAATAATTATTTCTATATTATGTTATAATAGCCATTGGTCATATGAAAATACGAAAATATGAAAATTACATATTTATTACCTGTTGATTCAGCCAGTAGATCTTTGATTTTTCACTTCCTTTAGGGTTCCTCTCACAGAGATGCCAGGGAGGCAGTAAAAACAGGCAGTTGATCCATGTTTTTCCCACTCCAACTGACCGAACGCCACCTACAACCAGACATGGTGCCACTCAAATGAGTATGCATTGCAAAGCATTGTGGTGTGGCAATTTTAACACTGCAAGCTGAGTTTGACAACCTTTTACCTCCTAGGCCAGTATTAAAATGATAAGGCAGTCTGGGGGCCCTGAGTGGAGATACTTCATCATTCAGACATCAATCAGAGTGGACCTGCGGTTAATGACATCTATATAGATGCCTGGTCCCCATTCAGGCCTGCAATCACATCTTAGGGCACAAGGAAATCTTCCAACACAAACTTCCTTTGCAGTATCAGGATGTCATGGACTGAATAGTGGCCCTTGTCAGTTCATTCAGATTTATACAACACAAGAAGATCTTCCAGCTCTCCATCAGCACAAGGGATGCTCTTGAACCAGTAAACAATAAAACACAAAAGAGAGTTTACCAAACTTGTTAATTAACTAAATCAAGTTTAATAGTAAAAACATCTAAATTATGTTTGTATAGAGTAGATATAGGTTGAGCATATCAACAGCCTTGCTGATCATGGGACTGGGGACACTGGGGCCAACTGTACTGCCAATTCAATAAAGGTCATCTGCGAGTCTCTCAACCTTGATCTGGGGAAAGGTGAAAGCTCGTCTTCTATTACGCTTGAACGTGGAAAGATCTGTTACATTTTGCTGGTCCAGGTGGACAGACTTATAGCAGTACCACTACACCTAGACTGCGGGACAACTAGTGGTGCTACTGATTTCATTGTCTGGTGTGAATTGATCAACAAGGTCATTGTTATACTAAAACTATTCCTACTCCATGTAAGTGCATTTTATATGTGGGGATGAGAGGCCCCACACACCACTAGCTCAACAGACTGAGGTTGTTTACATTCATTTTCACCTTTTGAGCTACAAAGTCCACAGAGTACTTGCAAATAATACAATGATCACAATCCCATTTAAAATACTTCCTAATTTTCTGTCATAGCCAACCATTTCAGCACACTGTATATATCCACTCTATATTGTGCACCTGGGTCGCTTCCATGCATGCAATACTGTATACTTAGTAGTGTATTTAGGTTTTGTGCTGCCCTAGGCATGACTAAACTCATGCACCCCCCTAATTTAAATATGACCCACCCCTTGCTGTGAAACCACACCCCTTCCTGTTTAAGACCCACCCTATCATCTGTAAACCACACCCTTTCCTCTTTAGGCTCATTTGGCACCTTTCAGGGGGGAGGGGGGAACAGGTAACTGTTTTTGACAGGTACCCTTCCCCACTCCTGGGAGACTGCGCTGCCCCCTCTGAAGTTCGGCCCCCCTCCTCCTTCCTCCACTGGGGCATTCAGAAAGTGCAACGCGCTTCACACACGTGCAGTAGTGAACCGTCCGGTTTCTCTTACCATGAATGATGGTGGCAAAACCCGAGAGCCAATCCGAAAATCGGCTGAAGTGTCGACATCATGGGAACCCTGGTCAGTTAAGTGTCCGATTATTAAAAGTCACCAGCTACAGTATTTGTAGCTGCTGAGTTTTAATGTTTTCATGGGGTGGGGGCGGGACTCCTCTTTAATGAGTTTGCATTGATTTCAGCATTGATGGAGCACTTTATTGCAATATCATGATCTGCATATTAATGCACTTTCAGTAAATGTGGACAGTTT
Organism: Aquarana catesbeiana; assembly: GCF_042186555.1. Lineage (NCBI taxonomy): Eukaryota > Metazoa > Chordata > Amphibia > Anura > Ranidae > Aquarana > Aquarana catesbeiana. The sequence goes on from NC_133332.1 coordinate 84,972,893, forward strand.
AAAGGGTTTGCACTGATTTTAGCATGCATGGAGCACTTTGCACATGCCAGTGGCGGCTGGTGCTCAAAATTTTTGGGGGGGTGCAAACAAACTAAAAAATTCAGAAAAAAAAGACATCAATTGCAGCCTCACTGTGCCCCATCAAACGCAGCCACTGTTCCATCAAACGTAGCCACTGTTCCATCAAACGCAGCCACTGTTCCATCAAACGCAGCCACTGTTCCATCAAACACAGCCACTGTGCCCATCAAACGCAGCGACTGTGCCCCATCAAATGCAGCCATTGTGCCCACCAAATGCAGCCATTGTGCCCACCAAACACAGCCACTGTGCCCCATCAAACGAAGCCACTGTGCCCACCAATTGCAGCCACTGTGCCCATCAAAGGCAACCACTGTGCCCATCAATTGCAGCCACTGTGCCCCATCAATTGCAGCCACTCTGCCAATCAAATGCAGCCACTGTGCCCATCAAACACAGCCACTGTGCCCATCAAACACAGCCACTGTGCCATCAAACGCAGCCACTGTGCCATCAAACGCAGCCACTGTGCCCCATCAAACGCAGCCACTGTGCCCCATCAAACACAGCCACTGTGCCCCATCAAACACAGCCACTGTGCCCCATCAAACGCAGCCACTGTGCCCCATCAAACGCAGCCATTGTGCCCATCAATTGCAGCCACTGTGCCCCATCAATTGCAGCCACTGTGCCCATCAATGGCAGCCACTGTGCCCATCAATGGCAGCCACTGTGCCCACCAAACGCAGCCACTGTGCCCACCAAACGCAGCCACTGTGCCCACCAAATGCAGCCACTGTGCCCCATCAAATGCAGCCACTGTGCCCACCAAATGCAGCCACTGTGCCCACCAAATGCAGCCACTATGCCCACCAAATGCAGCCACTGTGCCCCATCAATTGTAGCTACTGTGCCCATAAAATGCCAACACTGTTCCCATAACACTGATATAAATTATTAAATGACTTTACCTGCTGTCCTGGGGGATTCCCCTGTGCTTCGCTCTCTCTCCTCCTGACATCACTGCCAGACCTCGCACCAGTGCCAAGTAGAAGCAGTGTGGACGAGGGTAGGTGGAGCATAAGGCTCCACCTCCGCCAGTCACCGGCCACTTATGGGGGCGTGAGTCACACACCGCCCTCCGCATGAGAGTAAGTCCCCCACCCGATTCCCGGCTCCCGCCCCCGCACACATGCAGCCCACGGCAGCTGCCTTGCTGTAGCGGGCAACGCTGCTGTGTATGGGCATACTTGGCAGAGGGTGGAGGGGCGTGAGCTCTGCTAAGCACGCCCATACACACGCCCCTCCACCCTCTGCCAAGCACGCCCATACACAGCAGTTCTGCTACAGCAAGGCGGCAGCCGTGGGCTGCATGTGTGTGGGGGGCGGCCGTGGGAGCTGGGAATCAGGTGGGGGGACTTTCTCTCATGCAGGGGCAGCTTTTTTTGCCGCCCCCGCAAAGTGCCGCCCTAGGCCTAGGCCTTGTCAGCCTAGGCCAAAACACAGCCCTGTGTATATTATCCTCTAGACCTGTACTTCCATACTACTGTCAGCAATCAAAATCTTTTCTTGATATACAGCTTCTTCCTATTGACTTAAATGTAGGGCAATTGGGTTGGTTTAATGCGCTCCTTTAACTGTTTGCCGACCAGCCACCATCGTTACCGGGTCTATTACCCATCACCTGATTGGCTGAAACGACAGGCGCTGTGATTGGATGCCTGGCGGGAGGTGAGAATGAGAGGAGAGGACTGGAAGAGACGCATGGAGAACACTGCTCACCGTTGTCACCCGCTGCCCCACCGAGGACAGGGTGAGTGCCGGATGGCGAGCGGGTGGGGGGTCACAGTGGCAGCATTTGATGGGCAGAGTGGCAGCATTCGATGGGAACAGTGGCATCATTCGATGGGCACAGTGGCAGCATTTGATGGGCATAGCGGCAGTATTCGATGGCACAGTGGCAGCATTTGATGGGCACATTGGCAACATTTGATGGCACAGTGGCAACATTTGATGGGCACAGTGGCAGCATTTGATGGGTACAGTGGCAGAATTTGATGGGCACAGTGGCAGAATTTGATGGCACAGTGGCAGCAGTTGATGAGCACCGTGGCAGCATTCGATGGCACAGTGTCAGCGTTTAATGGGCACAGTGGCTGCATTTGATGGCACAGTGGCTGAATTTGATGGCACAGTGGCAGTATTTGACGGGCACAGTGGCAGAATTTGATGGGCACAGTGGCTGCATTTGATGGCACAGGCAGTATTTGACGGGCACAGTGGCAGAATTTGATGGGCACAGTGGCAGAATTTGATGGACACAGTGGCATTTGATGGCACAGTGGCTACGTTCTATGGCACAGTGTCAGTATTTGATGGGTACAGTGGCAGCATTTGATGGGCACAGTGGCAGAATTTTATGGGCACAGTGGCAGAATTTTATGGGCACAGTGGCTGCATTTGATGGCACAGTGGCAGTATTTGCTGGGCACAGTGGCAGCATTTGATGGGCACAGTGGCAGCATTTGATGGGCACAGCGGCAGTATTCGATTGCACAGTGGCATTTGATGGGCACGGTGGCAGAATTTGATGGCACAGTGGCAGCATTTGATGGGCACAGTGGCTGAGTTTGATGGGCACAGTGGCAGCATTCGATGGCACAGTGGTGTTTGATGGGCACAGTGGCTGCAATTGATGGCACAGTGGCTGCAATTGATGTTTTTTTTGAGTATTTTTCAGTTTGTTTGCACCCCCCCAACATCCCAGAAATATATGGAAGCAATGTTTCCTCCTTAAAGAGATGGGACTTTAAAGGCACAGAGGCTTAAACAAGAATAGTATAAAAGTTATACAGTTTAATTGTATCAAAATGTACATGAAATAGAGATGTATGTAAGAGGTAAATACTGAAGTAAAAAGTTGACTTGCAAAGAGTAAGGTACAAATTACCTCACCATATCAAACATGATATCACAATAATATTGATAGGTTTACATAAAAAATGCATTGATAATTCCAACGTGTTTCAGAGTAGTCTTGGTTCATTTCTCAGGGAAAGTCTTTTTTGCAATCAGTGTAAGTATAATCTTTAAAATAAAGAGCAAATTACAAACATATTCCTCAAATTATACAGCGACTGGCAGCCTAAATCGCAGTGAACGGGACATTGGATATAATACTCACAGTACCTTGAATCCATAGCTCTACATTGATGAGCACATAAAACCACAGGTGATGAAAGAGGACCACCATACAATACGCAGATAGAAACACTAAAGTAATGGAATGCAAAGGAAAAGAGATCTCTGGAGACCAGGTGAGGGGCCAAGGTTGTACGTACTGGGACCAAGTTGCGTCATTGGAGAGAGAGAGAGAGAGAGAGAGAGAGAGAGAGAGAGAGAGATAAAAAATAGACAAATATGTAAGTAGAGATAAAATAAAGCTGTATTGGGCAAGCATGTGCACACATAACTCCATCTGCCCCTGGATCCCTGGCCGATCGGCCAGGGTTCCGATTTAGGCTGCCAGTCGCTTTATCATTTGTGGAGTATGTTTGTAATTTACTCTTTACTTTATAGATTATACTTACATTGATTACAAAAAGGACTTTCCCTGAGGAAGGAGTCAAGACTACTCTAAAACACATTGGAATTGTCAATGCATTTTTTATGTAAACCTATCAATATTGTTGTGATATCATGTTTGATATGGTGAGGTAATTTGTACCTTACTCTTTGCAAGTCATCTTTCTACTTCGGTATTTTTCCTCTTACATACATCTCTATTTCATTTAAATTTTGATACAATTAAACTTTATAACTTTTATACTATTCTTGTTTAAGTCTCTGTGCCTTTAAAGTCTCATCTCTTTAAGGGGTATACATTGTTTCCAAGTATAGGATGCTGAAGCTATCAGACTGGACTTACCAGGAGATAAAAGGCTCAATAAACTTGCACTCAAGAAACTTTTTGGAGTTTTACCCACTTCCAGACCAGACCTTTCCTGGCACTTTTTTTTTTACACGTAACAATCAGTATTTTTTGATAGAAAATTGCTTAGAACCCCAAAAATTATGTTTTTTTTTACCGCTTGCCGACCAGCGCACGCTGATTTATGTCGGCAGAATGGCACTGGTGGGCAAAAGGATGTACAGGTGCATCCTCTTTAAGAAGCAGCGCAGCGGGTGACCGCGGCTCCCGTGGGCTCGATGTCCGCCAGGTGTCCGTGATCATGTCACGGAGAGGTAGAACGGGAAGATGCTTTTGTAAACAAAGCATTTCCCCGTTCTGCTTAGTGACAGGACAGAGATCACTGCTCTCTGTCATCGGGAGCAGTGATCACTGTCATGTGAGGTGTAGCCCCCCCAGAGTTAGAACCACTCCCTAGGACACACTTAACCCCTTCATCGCCCCCTAGTGGTTAACCCCTTCCCTGCCAGTGTCATTTACACAGTAATCAATGCATTTTTATAGCACTGATCACTGTATAAATGACAGTGGTCCCAAAATAGTGTCAAAAGTGTCCGACCTGTCCGCCAAAATGTCGCAGTCATGATAAAAATCTCAGATCGCCGCCATTACTAATAAAAAAAAAATGAATAATAAAAATGCTATAAATCTATCCCCTATTTTGTAAACGCTATAAAGTTTGCACAAACCAATCAATATACGCTTATTGCGATTTTTTTTTTACCAAAAATATGTTGAAGAATACATACATCGGCCTAAACTGAGGAAAAAAAATGTGGTTTTTTATATATTTTTGGGGATATTTATTATAGCAAAAAGTAAAAAATATTGCTTTTTTTTTAAATTGTTGCTCTTTTTTTGTTTATAGCACAAAAAATAAAAACTGCAGAGGCGATCAAATACCACCAAAAGAAAGCTCTATTTGTTGGAAAAAAAAGTATGTCAATTTTGTTTGGGTACAGCGTCGCACGACCACGCAATTGTCAGTTATAGCAACGCAGTGCCAAATTGCAAAACATGCTGAGGTCAGGAAGGGGGTAAAGCCTTTCCGGGGCTGAAGTGATTAAAGCAGAGTCCCTAGCAGAGGCAATTTTTTATGTGACACGATATTCACGCAGAGAATTTTAATGCAAAAAAAAACATAACCCTTTTTAGTAAAAATATAAAAGCTGATGTTATGCTGAGTAAATAGAGACCAAACATGTTACGCTCTAAAATTGCTCACGCCTGTGCAACAGTGACAAACAATGTAAATTTTACAATACATAGGCAATGCTTTAAAAGCCTTTACAGGTTACCACTTTAGATTTACAGAGGAGGTCTAGTGTTAGAATTACTGGCCATGACCTGATTTGCGTGGTGATACCTCACATGTGTGAGATGATCGCTGTCTGCGTGCGTACAGGACTGACGCGTGCGTTCATCTTCGCAAAGCAAAGGGGGGTGGAGGCATTTTACATTTTTTTTAATTACTGATTTATTTTTTACACTGTTGCTTTACATTTTTTATTTTTATTTTATTTTTTATTGACCACTTTTATTGCTGCCACAAGGCAAATACTTCTGACAGCAGTAGCCATGTGACAGGCACTCTTTATGGAGAGATCTGTTGTCTATAAGACCCCAAATCCATCCTCTGCTCTTAAAAGCATTTGAGTACTCCAAGAGCGGTGTTTTCGAATGCTTTTGATTTTTGACAATGGCGCTATTGTCATCCGGTTAAACGGCAAGTGATGTCAGGTCATCACGTCCGGTTTACTATAGCCGAGTGGCGATCAAAGCTGATCTAGGCTTTGTTCAGCTCTCCGATCAGCCGGTGGATGTGCCGGATGGTCAATCGGGCCTCCCAATGGAATGGGAGAGCCCAAGAAAGCCATGGAAGGTGGCAGTGGGGGGAGGCGACCCTCCTGCTGCTTGTAAAAGCAATCCAGCAGTTAGCTAGCCACCAGTATTGCTTTTACAAGACAGCTGACCATCGACTCTAAAAAATGGTACCTGGGTGATGTGTGTAGCTGCAGGCATCATCCCTGTATAACCACTTGAAGTCCAGCGACGTATGGGTACGTTGCTGGTCAGCAAATGGATACTCTGGATCTTTGTTCTAGTGGGAGTTTAGTGGGAAGATGGTCATACTATTAGCTGATTTTTGCATCCAACCTTTTTTTTCATCTGTTGCATTTTATATCATTTATATTTTTTGTGGCGTTAGCAAACATTAATACCCTTACCATTACCTATTTGGTAAGGAGTGTTACATTTTTTGCATTGTATATTTTTTGTTTTATTTTTAGGTTTTACTTGCTAGCTAGTCACTGTATCCATCCAGCGGTCATCAATGGTACATCTTTTCAAAATTGTTGAATGTGGTTTGAAATTTCTGCTATTTTTCCATTTTTTTATAAAGATTTTGCAAATACTTTTCTTACACATTACTCCTTTCTACCATTTTACTTACCATTTGTCCCATTGCAGTTCTTTGCAACTTTTTAGTCCAAACCACCAAAGTTTCCTTGGTAAAGTAATTTTTTTCAAATGAGTATGAATAGAAGGACAAGCTTGACCAGCTGAACTTTGGCACCTGTGGTCTAGCAGACATAAACATACAACTTTTTTGCTGATTGTCATCCCTGGACCGCTATTGTAACAGTTGGATTTCCTTTATTAAAAGAATTGTGAGACATAATTTTTTATAATGTTATAACAGCCAGTGGCCATTTGAATCCCCACATTTTAATCAGTTATCTATTAACTTAGGTCAACATTAGTATACCTGTCCGGTTAGAGTGCCCTGACCAAGATTTTATAAACATAAGTTTATCATTAATTTTTGTTAGCATTTATATAACTATATTAGATATTTGAATAACACAGTTTTAAGGGCACCTGCAAACATTGGATGAATATTGCCTGATCCTTCCAATTTTTTTTTTTCAAATATTTTTCTTGAAAATTTGCAATTTACAAGCCTCAAACAGAAGCAAAAACGGGTAGATTTACAAAGCTTGTATCTAACCCACTACCAATGTTTCCTTTTACTGCCTTGATATTTTGTCTTTGTGCCTAATATAATGCAGTTTTAATCACATTACCATATATGTAAATAGGTAACCATTACCAAATGATTAACTTATAGTGGAAGCATGTATGAGTAATTTGGATTTACCGGTTACTATAATCAAATAATCTGTACAGAAGAACAAAGAAAGAAAACAGCTCGAATAAAATAAAGAGAAATACTTGATATTAAAGAGTTACACCCAAAAATGGAACTTCCACTTTAAGTGCTGGTGACCCCCTGACATGCTACATTTGGCATGTAATTTTTTGGGGGGGAGTCAGTACCCTGTTTTTACAGGCACCCAGCACCCACTTCCTCCCCAGGCACCGCGGCACAGGAAGGAAGATCACCTCTCTCCCCTCCCTCCCTGCAATCTTCTGGGACACGTCACAGGTCCCAGAAGATTGCCCGGCCATTCACAGCACGCAGCATGGCACACACATGCACAGTGTGCACCTGGCTGTGAAGCCACAGCTGGGCACCCACAGTTAAAATGCCAGTGCCACAGAGAGGAGGGGGAGAGGAGCGAGGCTTCGGGTGCCCCCATCGCTGGACTGTGGAATAGGTGAGTGTGTGATTATTAAAAGTCAGCAGCTACACTTTTTGTAGCTGTTGACTTGTAATTGGGTGGAACTCCTCTTTAATAATAATATAAAGTAATAATAACAGTTGTTCGTCTGCTCAGCTTGGGTGCCGCCATAGCAAGCTGCTTGCTGTGGGTGCATTTGGGAGGAGGGAGGGGCCAGAAGTGCCGATATGGGACCCGAGAAGAGGAGGATCTGGGCTGTTCTGTGCAAAACCATTGCACTGGTAAGTATAGCATGTTTGTTATTTTTCCTTGTCAAAAGAAGTTTATTGAGTATACAATGTTATAAAGATACATAAAGTAAGTTTACAAGGATCTATAAAGTAAGCTCATTGTTTTACAGTAGGGTTTATATAGGTAAATATTATGAAATTTCAAATATTAAACATTGGGTTCACGTAAACCTAAATTAAAGATATATATCATTTCCTTAGTTACTTTTGTAGGTATTTAAATGATTTATACCTACTATACATATTGTTTACAAGTAGAGTGTATATAGGTCAAATAAATTCTGATAATGAGCTTTAATCGTAAGGTGGAGAAAAGGAAAGAGAAAGAAGAAAAAGGGTTGAAAGGTAGAGGTATGGTCCACAAGGTTGTCTCGCTCGTCAGTTTATTATTCTTTTTAGTTCTCTTTGAAGCCTTAGAATGGGTGTCTCTGTAAGTAGGCTTGTGCAATTCGTTTCGTAACGAATCAAAATTCGTCCGAATATAACAAATTTCGGACATTCGGAAGCATTCGAATATCCGAACAAAGCAATTACGAATAAAACCGAATCCGAACTAAATTCTACCATAAATAGTCGTTGTTTTCGGCATAATTCGTTAATGCTTTAACGCGGCCTAATGCATTCGTAATCGCTTTGAACGAAAATTCGAATGCACTCGAATGTCCGAAAGTTGCAAATACAGACGAAGTCGAATGCTTACGAATGCATCCGAAAGTTGCAAAATACAGACGCATTCGAATACTTACGAATTCATCCGAATGTCCGAGAGTTGCACAATTCATACGAATTTCAATTTCAGTGTGAATTCATTCGTTATTCCGGATACAGTTCTTTCAGCCAATCACTTGATTCCTTGGGGGCTGGATTACTGGCATGGAGTAATTTACAGTCCAATCAGCTGCTTTTTTTTGTGCTGGAGGTTGGATTAGGGGTAAAACTTTACTGCACATGCCTGCCTGGTGGTAACTGAGTGAGAAAGGGAGATTGAGCAGAGGAGGGGAGACATTTGAGAAGCAGCAGAAGACAAGAGAGTCCAGTCTTTTTTCAAGATGGATTCAAGCTCTCAACATGAGGTTCCACCTCCTGTTACCAGCCGCAGCAGTGACACAGCAACAACAACCACTACCAGCACCTGTGAGTACCTTGTACCACCATTGTCTGTGTCATGTATGTCAGCATCTGTATTGCCAGGCCCAGACAGTCGTACTTCCACCACCAGTACTACACAAAGTTCCAGTAGTCGTGTTGTTAGGTCTCACAGTTGTGACTTTTCAAAGGGGAGGCAAATGAAGCAGCAGGAGCAGCTTTCCTGTCCTGCTTCAGTGCCTCATCCACAGCTTTCAGGCAGAGCTAGCAGCTGCAAAAGGCCAAACTCTCATACTATGACTAGCAGTAGTGCTGTGCTAAGGCCACCCTCCAAACAGAAAAGGTCAGAGAGCGAAACTGTAGGTTCAAAATCCCCTACTAGCAGGGCTAAGAGGTCCTGCTCTGAGACCAGGAAGCAGTCATCATCTACATCTATTGCATGTCGTCGCCTTTTTCAGGATCTTCCCCAAAAAACAACCTGCACAATTACTAGTGCCAGTTGTGTCACCACCACCTCCGCTATGGGCACTTTGGGAAATGTGGTGACACCAAGTATTTTTTACAGGAAAGGCCTGACAGTACCACCAACACATACTTTTCATTCTGATCCATTTAAGCAGCCTAAACGTGAAATAATAGAATATGAGCAAGACATTTTGCGTGCTCATAGTTCCACCACCACCTCTCACATTGGCACCACCATCACCACTGAAAAAATGACATCTGCAGGTCATACAAGTAATGAGGGCGATTTTTTAGGCACATTTCCCATTAGCTATCCGAGAGAAACGGGAATTCAGCAGGACCCTCCAACATCTGATGGTGATAAATCCTCCTTCATAAACGTGGAAGATTCAGATTATACCCTACCTTTTAATCTCGATCAGGAACCAAATATTGATGAGATAGAATATTCTTCCCATATTAAATGTGATTCCCCACTGTTGTATTCCCCTGAAAGAACAGCACCGGTGGCACCTGTCTCTCCTGTTCCGGTTGAGTCTCCCATTAACATTAGAGCTGCCAGCAAAACTGTTGGTCAAGTAACCTCCTTTACTATCCCTGACATGAGGCCACCTCCCGTTTTATCTCAAAAACACAGCAGCATAGCAGAGTGCACAGGCCAGGCTACAACCCAAATGAAGCAACTTGCTTCAGCATCTGCAGCTGAAGAGGAAATGCTCTCAAAAAAATCTTCAACACACAGTGGCAGCACCCGTCGTTCAAAAATTTGGGAGCATTTCGTGACAGTTGGTGATGGCCGCACAGCTGCATGTAAACTATGCGGCAGAGAAGTAAGCCGTGGGAGACTGTTGGGTCATCTCACGAACTCTGGGATGAAGCAACACATGCTTACCCACCACAGGCCAGTGGTGCTGAGGGAAGAAATGGGTGTGGCTCCCCCATCTACCACCACCATTACCAGCAGCAGTGTCAAAGTCACAGCTACTTCTGCAGCTGCAGGTCATCATACTAAAATGGTAAAGACATCCATACAGCCCACTATAGAACATTTTGGAGGGGTACATTACCGGGGTATGTCAAAACAGCAATCCCGTAAAATTACGCGCCTCATCGGACAACTTATAGCTGTTGGGGGGGCTTCTTTCAATTTTGTGGAAGGGGAGCCCTTCAAGCAGCTGATGCAGGCTGTGGCACCACAATATCAGGTCCCTTCACGCACCACATTCAGTAGAATGGTAGTGCCCTCACTGTACCGGTCATGTGTTGGGGTTTTGAAGGATTTGCTGGGGAAGGCTGCTGGCCAATCAGTTCACTTTACAACTGATTTATGGAGTGCTACAAGTGGCCAGCATGCCTTCCTGTCCTTGACTGCCCATTGGTGGCAGCCCAATGTGTCACAAGATGTACAACCAACACCAAAAAAAACTCCAAGGTCAAGAAAAACCTCAAGCGCTGTGGCCACTGCCACAGTGCACAAGACAGGATTGCACTCCTTCCTCCTCCATGCTGAGGTGATGGATCAGCAGCACACATCACACAATATTCTAAATGCACTTCAGAAAATGATAGGGAAGTGGCTAGGGGAACAGGCAGGCACGAACGTCAAAATGGGATTTGTTGTCAGTGATGGTGGAGCTAACATGACAAAGGCTATCCGTGATGGAAGGTTTGTTGGTGTGCGCTGCTGTGCACACATCCTGCATCTAGTTGTTAGGTGTGCTCTTGATGATAATACTAACAGTGGAAGGTTAGCAGCACTTTTAGAGTCGTGCCGGAAAATTGCTGGTCACTTCCACCGTAGTGTGAAGGATAGCCACCTTCTCAGGCAGGAACAGAGAAAGGCAGGTCTTGTGGAGCACTGCCTCAAACAGGATGTTGGAACGAGGTGGAACTCTACCTTACATATGCTAGAGCGTATACTCGAGCAACAGAGGGCAATTCATGCAATGTCATGTGAACATTTTATTGGTATTGCCAGACCACTAGGCAAGGAGGACTGGGTCATGATTGACCAAGTTGTCACAGTGCTCAGGCCTTTTGAGGATGTCACTGACAATTTAAGCAAAGAGAGTGCTAGCCTGGCAGAAGTGGTTCCCCTCTTTGCACACCTTTCTAATAAAATAGATTCCTTCCTTTCCAATAGGGAAAGATGGCCTGGTGGCAAAATACTTGCAGAAGTTGATGCCCTTCTGAGGAGACTGAAGGAGCAACTCAGTTGGCGCATAAAAGAGCTCATCGACCCTCGCCCCGAGTTCATGTTAGCCACAATTTGTGACCCCAGAATAAAAGGCAAAATAGCACTCAGGAAAAATACTCTCACCACCTGGCGGGATATATTGATAGAGAGGGTACGTGAGAGGGAAAGGCAAATGGGAATACAGTTAGAGGAGGGAGAAGAAGATGAGCTGGAGATGTCTGATGATACTCTGTTAGCTAATACTAGCAGCACTGCTGCCAGTGCTCACTCCTCCAGAGCATCAGTCTTTTGGGCTGAGGCACTTGACAGTTTTGTGGGACCCACTAAACAGCCCCCTAGAAAAGAAAAAAGTGCTGGTGACATAGTTAGGGCTTACCTAGCAGAACCTCCTTTGCCCCCCAGTACAGATCCCTTAAGTTTTTGGGATGAGAAGAAGGGTGTGTGGCCTGCTTTGTCCTCGGTAGCCCAGGAGCTTCTTTCCTGTCCCTCAACCACGGTCCAGAGTGAGCGGGTGTTTTCTGTAACAGGAAATATTTTATGCCCTCAGCGCTCACAATTGCTCCCCCAGCTCTTAGAGCAAATGGCTTTTTTAAAAGTCAACCTGCCAAATCTTGGTTACCCTGCTCTTGAGTTTGATGCTGAATAAAAAAACTCATCCATGTTAACATAATTTCGAATTCTCCACCTGACCGAGTCCCACGTCTCCCCTAAGGTCCTCATTCCATGCCAGAAATCATCAGATATCCCATCCTGACCATTTATGTGAGGGCTTAAATATGGTAGTTAGTTACTCCATGTCTGACCCTATACCATCCTATCAAAAATATAATGAACAACTGAGATGGTCAGGTTGAAAACAAAGTTCCATTTGGTTTGTGATGATTTGGCATGGAATGATCCCCTACAAAGTCCCACCTCATACCTCCTGCCCTGCCATTTTCCTGTCCAAGGTTAGCTACTGATCTGGTAGTCTAGCTTAAATAGTTGTCCTTTTGAGACAACTGTGTCATTTAGTATCATAAAAAATAAATGGGACAGCTGTATCTTTTGTACATATAAATTAAAACTTTAAAACATTCAGTTCGTGAAACTTACCTGCTAAAAGTCCTCCTAACTCCTGTTGTTTCCACTCCCCTTGCCTTCTTCTCAAATCTCCAATACTTAGGACACTGGAACACAAACGCATTCCCTTTAAGTTTGGTATAAGCAACACCATGAAGGGGAAAGGCAAACCGTTTGGCAGTGCGACTGCGCACATGGTCATGCAATATATCAGGAAAGCACAGACCATGCATGAGTGCAAACAGCACCTTGGAGGATTGCCTTCTCTCGGGGTTTCAGTACCTTGACAGGTGTCAAAACTGGCTCAAGCTGCTGGATTTGTATTTATTAAGTTAAAAATGTTGTAGTTTTGGTTGTTGTGTTATGCATCTTGCCAACCTGGCTGTTGCTTGCTCACTCCTATACTTGTAGTACTGGTGGTGGAAATAGTGGTGATACTGAGTCTGCTGCTATGCTAATATACATACAGACACATGAAAATGAAGGCCTACAATGGTACTACGAGTCTCCTATACCCCCACCACCAAAATGTTTTTTCGTTCAACCCTCTAATGGAACCTACATCGTGGCAAAAAGTTTTTTGCTGCTAATATATCCAGTTCACCAAGATATTCATGCAATTTCCAGGCCACATTGTTGGCAACATGGCACTTGTAAGTTGGCACTCTGGAAAGTCATCATCCACAACAAGGAAGGAAAGACTGTTATCGCGTTGCCGTGAGTCAGAAATAGGTGAGTTGCTCAACTGCCCACATACTCCCCCATCCATCATTGATTTCCATTCATTTATGTAACTCTTGTTTTATTTGCCAATGTAGTGTAAGTACCACTGGAATGAGTGGATGAGACTTCATCATGACAGACACATACAAGTTGAAGACTTCACAGGTACGCATTAACCATACACATCTTTTAGGATGTAAAAATAACGGCAAACATGTATGTAGGGATGCACAATAGCAGTATTGGATACTAGTAATTATTTCTCTGTACTCGTCTTCAATACCAAAGACCATTCAGGTGCATCCAGGTACTGAGTGTGACGCCAGCTTCACAGTTTATCAGGAAGCCAGGCCTCCCAGATTCTTGATTGGCAGTCATTTGTTATTGACGAATACAGATCAAAAATTGCTCGTATCCAATATCGGTATCAGTGCATCCCTACATAGAGGGAATCTCAAGTGATGCATGCATGTTCATTTCAAACCTAAAATCAAGAAAGCTGTATACTGAACACTTATACACTTTTCCAGATCATTATATGTTGTAGTCCAAAGTTTCTGTAGCAGAAATGGAAAGAGTATTAGTATTCATTACTAATACTTTTTCCATTTCTGTTACTGTAACTTTGAACTAGAACATATAATGATGCGGAAATAAAAAGAGAATAGTAAGGTCAGCGAGCCAGTATAATACCTAGCTAAATCTAAATTAAGTTGTTGGTGACAACTGGCAAAGATGTTCTTTTTAAGTTGATGATTACCATGTGTGATAGCATGTGTGTTATTATCAAGCAATAAGCAACCAGATATGTAATAAAGTGTAAAATATCACATAATAATCAAAATAAAGGCACTAAAGTATGCTTTTATTTGGCAAAAATTATTTGCATTTATTTGCACAAACAAACGTAGAAAAATAACATGTATGTTAACACGTATACATATATATATATATATATATACAACTCTAAACAAAACGGTGAATTGAGCTGCTTTGGGTCCTGGGGCAGAGGAAGAACTAACCCTCAGTTTTCAGAAGGAGAGGGTTCTCTGCTGCTTTCTGTACTAACAGACGAGCTCCCAGGCAATGGAGCATTGTGCCTGGAAATTGCTTCCATCAATGAGAGTCTCAAATGCTCCATTGCCTGGTTGTGCTGTTGGTTTACCCGGCTCAACAACAATTCAAAATGGTCCATTTGCTGTCTGCCTATGAGATGTATGGTCCGGGTAAGCCTTCTCATGTCCCGTGACTGCCTTCGATTTTCAGTTGTCAATCTCCTCACTTCACTAAGGAGCCTCTCAATTTGTGCAGTTAAGCCCGGTGCAGTTGGCACCCGGACAGGAGGTGGCGACTGCAGTACATGCACACTGGGAGCAGCAGTACATGGTGGCAGCAGCATGCCTGAACTTTGGCCCCTGACCTCCTCCTCTGGCCATGGGGAGAAGGCAGGAGTCTGTGACATAGCAGGTCTCAATTCTGGCTCATTCTGCAGCTCTATACCCTCCAAAATAAGGACAGGCGAGTGCAGGCTGCACTGCGCTCTCCCCTCTGGCTGGTCTTGTTGATCTAAAATAGAAGAGATAGCAAATGTTGACGATAGCATTCATAAACAATTCTAGGTTACACATACAAACATTAGGGTTGATTTACTAACACTGGACACAGTGCTAACTCTGGTGAAGCTATGCAGAAACCAATCAGCTTCTAACTTTAGCTTGTTTAATTAGGCTTTCCCAAAAAAATCTGGAAGCTGATTGATTTCTCTACAGAGCTGCACCACATTTTGCACTGTAATTTTGTGTAAATCCACTTCATTGTTTACTACTTTAAAACACAACACTTCACTGTATGATTTCATGGTGAAGTGATTGAAGTATGAGTTGTGTGTATGAAAATGGATGGTAATATCTTTTATATGTTAACCCTTTCATGACTAAGCCTATTTTTGACATTTGGTGTTTACAAGTTAAAGTCCGTATTTTTTTGCTATAAAATTACTTAGAGCCCCCAAACATTATATATATTTTTTTGCAGAGAATCTAGAGGATAAAATGGTGATTGTTGCAATATTTGTTATCACACGGTATTTGTGCAGCGGTGTTTAACACAACATTTTTTTGGTAAAAGGGACACTTTCATGAATTTAAAAAAGAAAAAAACAGTAAAGTTAGCCCAATTTTTTGGTATAATGTGAAAGATGATGTTATGCCGAGTAAATAAATACCAAACATGTCACGCTTTTTAATTGCACGCACTCGTGGAATGGTGACAAACTACGGTACCTAAAAATCTCTATAGGCGACTCTTTAATTTTTTTTTACGGTTACCAGGTTAGAGTTACAGAGGAGGTCTAATGCTAGAGTTATTTATCTCGCTGTGACGATCGCGGCGATACCTCACATGTGCGATTTAACCACCATTAACATGTGCGGGCGCAACTTCCGTATGCGTTTTTTAGTGAGCGAGCTCGCGGGGACAGGGGCGCTTTAAATTTTTGGATGACTTTTTTTGCTGTCACAAGGGATGTAAACATCCCTTGTGACAGTAATAGGTGGTGACAGGTACTCTTTATGGAGGGATCGGGGGTCTTTTAGACCCCCCGATCCCTCCTTTGCACTTCACAGTATTCAGATCGCCATTTTGGGCAATTCTGAATACTGTATATTTTTTTTAAAACAGGCGCCACTGGCAACCGAGTAGACGGGAAGTGAGGTCATGACGTCGCCTCCGCATTTACAATTAGAAGAATGGAACGAAGCCGCTCTCAGCTTCGTTCCAGACTGTCAGCAGCCGGCAGTAGCTGAGATGGCGGATTGGTGATCGGCCTTCCGGTGGATCGGGAGGCCTGGTAAGAGCAGCAGGAGGCGGCGGGAGGGGGGGGGGGAGTCCCCTCTCGCTCCTCCGGTATAACAGCCGAGCAGCTTTTAGCCGCATCGGTTGTTATACTTGGAAAGCCGATCGCCCGCTCTACAAAACAGTAACGGGATGATGCCTGCAGCTGCGGGCATCTTCCCGGTATAACCCCTGAAAGTCTAGGCTGCACATCTGCGTACGCTCGGCGGGAAGGGGATAATAATGACTGTTGATTATGGTGGGTCCTGTTTCTTTATATTGGCAGCTTGTGTACATACCCTGAGGAGTATTGGGCCGCTGTTTTCTGCCAGATGACGCTGGAGGGATACGGCTGGGGCTTTCTGTTAAAGATGGAAGAAAAGAGTCAAGGTAATGTTCCAGATAAAGTTAAGTCAACAGCGCTATTTATTTTTGCCTGTTATAAGTTGTACTACAACATCAAAGCATTATAAATAAAAGGTACCCCAGATGTATCCTGACTCCTTGTGTCATAAATTACTGTATTCCTAACTTATTGGCCCAACTGTAATTGCCCAAAAATATACTGACACAAAGATCGAAGTAAAATGTCTGTTTTCTTTTGGTTGACGATCCTTTGGAGGCAAAGTATCAAAAATGTTTCCCTTGTATCTGTGTAAACTACTTCCATGGTCCCTCCCTACCGCTCTGCACCGACTCGGAGGACGAACCACATTCTGCAGATACACCATTGTAACTACCAGTTAATCCACCATAACTGGCATTCCACCGGGGGGACCCCCATACCTTAGATGGGTCCCAATCATCTGATCACAGCAAGTTATTTTAAAATACCTCCAAAGACCCAACCGAACGTACCCTGTAAAATAAACAAAAACAACCAATACATCAAAAAAGTAAGCATAGAAGGAACCAAGCCGATGTAGGGAGGGAGGGCGGGCAGGAATGCTTCTCCTCCTTGTGTACTCCTAGGATGTCTGGTTTCACCTTGTCACCCCCACACTCCTGGCTTTTTGCAGTCCCTCCTCCACGCTGTCTGCCCAATCCCCTGCACCCCCATGTTCTCTGACAACATGTTTTTATCCCGACTTGCCCGGCTTCCCTGTGCTCCTAATCATGCTAGCACTACGTTGTTTTTTTTATGTTTGGGCTTCGAGCTAATACTCTGTCTGTACTCACAAAAAAGTGCACTGAGGTGAATTAAAGTGGATTGTATACCCTACTTTGTCATTTTAATACTACAGGTGATAAGGCTTACCGGTACGTAAAATGAATATTATTTAAGAGATATCCTCCTCAGATGTAGCCGCTGAGGCCAGCGGTGGTGCATGTGCTCTGAAGGTCCGCTGGACCCTGCAGAAAAATCAAACCTCTTCACCAGTAAAAGGACTCCCACGCACATGCGTGGGAGAGACCTCATTGCAGCTCCGGCCACTCAGAAGCGCCGGAGCCCGCGACCGCGGAAGAGACGGTGAGGCAACGTGTCAGCCCGCTCAGCGCTGACCGGGTCGGCCTGCAGGGGCCTCGTTCTAAGGTATTTCATAGAAATTCATAATGTGCTATTATTATGCGATGCATACTAGCACATTATGCCATTGTCTTGCAAGTTTCTTTTTTTTTTCTTCTGTGGTTTAAAGCCGCTTTAATTTGCACTGGAACTGTAAAATCTAAAGTTGCTAATGTGTTAAAACAGATGTGATATTTTTTGGCAAATTGAACAAATTGAACAATGAATGTTTTGTTTACATATACTATACTATACCCCCCTCTTTTATTACACAATCCCATGCTTACTTCAGTATCCTCAGTTCCCCCCCTTCACTTCACAGTTTCCCCTTCACAGTCGTGTTCTGAAGGTATGAGGTGTCATATGAATTTGAAAATGGACCTTAATAATAATAATGTGTATTAGATGATAATGCCTGTGTGTATATAATATCATGGACATAGATGAATGATGATGATGGTGTGTCCTGTTTCTTTCCAGATTCCACTACTTACCCTGAGGCGTAATGGTCCGCTGCTTCCTGCCAGTTGATGCTTCTGGAGAGTCCGGGATACGGATCGGGCTTTCTGTTAAAGACGGAAGAAAAGACAAGAGTCAAGGTAATGTTCAAGATAAAGTCAACAGCTTTATTTATTATTTTTGCCTGGTATATGTTGGACGACAACAACATATTTTATAATCAAAGCGTAAAAAAGTGCACTGAGGTGAATTAAAGTGGATTGCATACCCCACTTTGTCATTTTTTTACCTACAGGTAATCCTATAATAAAGCTTACCTGTAGGTAATATGAATATCCCCTAAACCTGTACGGTTTAGGAAATATCCACCTCGGATGCAGCCGCTGACGTCAGTGGCGGTGCATGCGCTCTGAAGGGCCGGCGGACGCCGGACGGTTCAGAAAAATCAAAGCACCTCGCTGGAAACTGGACTCCCACACACATGCGTGGGAGAGACCCCATAGCGCCTCCAGCCACACACAGCGTCGATGCCCGGAAGAGAAGGCGAGGCAACGTGTCATAGCGCTGGCCAGGTTGGGCTGCTGGGGCCTCGTTTATTTTATAATGTGCTAGTATGCGATGCATACTAGCACATTATGCTATTGTCTTGCAGGTGTTTTTTTTTTCTTCCGTGGTTTACTACCGATTTAATTTGCACTGGAAATGTTAAAATCTAATCTAATCTGAAGTTGATGATGTGTTAAAACAGATGAGATGATATATTTCTTGGCAAATTGACCAATTAACATTTTGGTGAATAGCCTGCCCTTTTATAGTACACCCCCCTCTTTTATTACACAATCCCATGATTGTTTTAGTTTCCCCATGACAGTAGTGTTCTGATCTGAACACCCTTCACAATGGTATCTTCTCCCCCACCTTCATAGCACCTGAGTACACCTGTGTCCTCTGCCCTCCCCCTTTGCATCCTAACCCCCCTGCAACTCGACCCTCCTTCACATCACAGCCTCGGCACCTCTGGCCCCCTTCACATTACACAGCCCCCTGCATATTTGGCCCCCATCACATTACACAGCCTCTGCACCTTTGACACTTTCACATCCCCCCTGCAGCGCTGCCCCATCCTACCTTATTTGGGCACACAGAGCCGGAGACACAGCAGCACTGAATAATGGGTGGGAGCAGGAGGTGCTGCTGAAGTTAACCAGCAGTTGATTGGTTGCTAGGGCCGCATAGCAACCAATCACCTGCTGTTTAACTTGTGAAGTTATTTTCAGCATTTCTGCGATAGTGACAGCGGCAGAGGGAGGCAGACAGAACCGTCACCTAAATGGCTGGATTGTGGCGTTCCAAGTGGCACAGTGACTTGGTCCACATCTGGCCCACAGTCCGCCATTTAGTGATGCCTGCTTTAAATGTTAAAGAGGAGGGCCAGTCAAAAAAAAAAATTAAAAGTCAGCAGCTACAAATACTGCAGCTGCTGACTTTTAATTGGACACTTACCTGTCCCTGGGTCCAGCGATGCGGGGGATCGAAGCCCCACTCGTCTCCCCCTCCATTCAGTGGCGCCGGCATTGCAACTGTGGGCGCCGGGCTGTGGCTTCACTGCCTTGCACCCACTGCGCATGCGCGAGCGGCGAAGCGCGCCGTGATTGGCCGCTCAGTCACCTGGGACC
This sequence comes from Aquarana catesbeiana, assembly GCF_042186555.1. NCBI lineage: Eukaryota > Metazoa > Chordata > Amphibia > Anura > Ranidae > Aquarana > Aquarana catesbeiana. Next base: position 84,992,768 of record NC_133332.1, read on the forward strand.
TGTAATGGGTCCCAGATGATTGACAGGAGGGAGGGAGCAGAGCTGAGCCCTTCCTGTGCCGAGGGGGAAGTGATGTCACCAGCCCAGGCACTGGAAGAGGCAGATTACGAGGGACCCCCTAGCAACAGGCATTTAGAGGTAAGTAAAAAAAAAATATCCAAATGTTTTTTTTTATTGTTTTTTTAGGCACAATCATGACTTTTTTTTTTTAGGATGGAACACCACTTTAAATAGAAGTTTATCATTAATTATACATCCTTTGTCTTTGTGTTAGGTACTCACCAGAATGTCGATGGGATGGACTTGGAGCTGATCGCTCTACAGATGATGTTTCTCGATCTGGAAAACATGTATGTAAAGAAAAACGTAAGTTTCACATGCATAGTCATAACAAATAATAGTGAGCTTGAAACAACCATATAACAGCAATATATAATGATATATTTCATTTTACTCACCAACAGCTCTTTGATGTGGACCCCTGCTGCTGACTCCAGGGACATCCTCTGCCAGAAGGCCAAGGCCATCTTTCAGCTTTACCTCCCACTCACGTAACTCAACAGGCTTTCCCCTAATATGCTCTCCCCGTAGACGCTTCTTCAGCTTTTTGATGACTGCTGCCCGACAATCATAGAATCTGCACATGAAAAATAAACATTATTAGTTACATAAAATAGAAACCAAACTGATTTATTTTTTTGAAAAGCAACCTGTCGTTTCACACAGTGATGGTTTTTTATGTTACAATATTTCCATGTATGTTAATGTTCTCTTCTGTATGTGGCCGTGCCAAATAAATAGTTTTGTAAAGTAGAACTGTTAATTTTTATTGACTATTACACTGTGTATTTTTTACAAATGTGTGTTCTAAGAGCCCTTTCACACTGGGGCGGTTTGCAGGCATTATTGCGCTAAAAATACCGCCTGCAAACCGACCCGAAACAGCCGCTGCTGTCGGGCTTTCACACTGAAGCGGTGCGCTGGCAGGAGAAGAAAAAAACTCCTGCAAGCCGCAACTTTGGAGCGGTGAAGGAGCGGTGTATTCACCGCTCCTTCACCGCTCCTGCCCATTGAAATCAATGGGACAGCGCGGCTATACTGCGCCAATACCGCGGCAATACCGCGTCTATAGCCGCGCTATACGAGCGGTTTTAACCCTTTCTCGGTTAAAACCGCAACGCTGGCGGCCGAATACCGCTGCAATAACGACGGTAAAGCAGCGCTAAAAATAGCGCTGTTTTACCGCCGACGTCCCCACCGCCCCAGTGTGAAAGATTATTGGAATAATTACCTGTGTCTGACGCCAGTGGTGGGCCTGCGATACTTGGAGACCACATTCACGGAGTCCCGGACTCGTCCCCAGCCTGCTGCTTTCTCGGATGTTGGCACGGTTTGGCAGAAGAGTGTCACTTTTTCTCTTAGGACTGCAGCAACCAATGCAGCATTCTCCTCTTGGGTAAATATAGGCCCCCTTGATCTTTGTCGCTTGCTTTGGTGGGGTTGCTGCATGTCTGAGTCCGCACTCTCTGATGTAGTGGGGGACACATGTCTCCGTTTTTGGCCATGCTTCCGCTCCACTCCACCTCCACACTCTCTTCCAGGCCTTGGCTCCACTACAGGCCTCCGTTCACCTCCACGCCTCTCCCCTCCACTCCTCCTCTCCCCAACAATACTCTCCCCTCCATGCCTCTCCTCCCCTCCACTCCTCCTCTCCCCAACAATACTCTCCCCTCCATGCCTCTCCTCCCCTCCACTCCTCCTCTCCTCAACAATACTCTCCCCTATACGCCTCTCCTCCCCTCTAAGCCTCTCCCCTCCACGCCTCTTCTCCCCTCCACGCCTCCTTTTCCCTCTACGCCTCCCATCCCCTCCTCTTCTCTCCTCCCCTCCACACCTCTCTTCCCCGCCTCGCCCCTCCCCTCCACGCCGCCCCTCCCCTCCACGCCTCCCCTCCCCTCCACGCCTCCCCTCCCCTCCACGCCTCTCCTCCCCTCCACGCCTCCCCTCCCCTCCACGCCTCTCCTCCCCTACACGCCTCCTCTCCCCTTCACGCCTCCTCTGCCATGAGTCCCCTCCTCCACTCCTCCGCTCCCCTCCACTCCTCTGCTCCCCTCCACTCCTCTCCCCTGAGTCCCCTCCTCCACTCCTCCGCTCCCCTCCACTCCTCTCCCCTGAGTCCCTTACTCCACTCCTCCGCTCCCCTCCACTCGCAGTCACAGCAAAAACTCTCATACCAACACACTCACTAACACCAACATTCTCACTCACTAGACGACTCACACGTCCATTCTCACTCCCAGACATTCTAATAGTAATTGCAACAACAACTACCAAACCACACAAAAACAACTACCAAAACAACGATCTCACTCTCTTCTCTCTGCTCCTCCCAGCTCCCACACCTCACCCTACCAATGCACAGTACACCCTCTCAAAATGGTGTACAGGGGCGGAGGCTAATTAGCTGGCTAGCCGCGTGTTGAAAATGAAAACGAAACTAAAATACGAGAGATTACTAATGACCGCGATGTATTTACGAATGTACGAATCCATTCGAAGCACGCTAGTAGACTCGAATCAACAAAAACAAAACAATGTTACGAAACTACGAATCAACGGGAAAGAAAGCATAAGGCAATCCCACAAAAGTAACAATTACTAAATTACGAGAAGCGTACCGAATAGAATAAACAAAAATGACACAAAATTACGAATTTCGAAACAAATAAAATTAGACAGAATTACAAATCATTCAGTAACAATGAAAATACGAATGACTCAGAATCGAACCATGTTTTATGAAATTACGAATTGCAAGACTAACGGAATTACGAATTATATCGTTAAAAGTTTAACGAAAATACAACAGTTACTAAAATACGAACGAGTCCGAATATGAACCCTCGCGTATTACGAAATTACGAATCGTTACGAATCCACGGAAACAAGACGAAACTAAACTAAACTAAACTAAATTTTTTGTTGTGCACATGTCTATCTGTAAGTCATTTAATCTGTTACCATGGCAACAGGACAGAGTCATTGAAGTTTGACAGGAACTTGTTGTTTTATCCAAGGATGCCAAAGTTTTTCAAATTTTGGAATTTGATTTTGATCGATGGCTACCATCTTAGCATGGGACATTGTATTATTCATTCTGTAATTTGTTTCTGCTAGTACCAATGTAGGAGATTTCCATGCCTTGGCCACTGTTTGTTTTGCAGCCGTTATTAGTTGGATCATAAGTTTGAATTGAGAGAGTGTTAACCATTCCGGTTTTAGATTAAGTAAAGTTAAATATGGATCTGGTTGTATTATTTTTTAAAATATTTTAGATGCAATCACGAAGACTTCCTTCCAGAAGGTTTGGATTACTGGGCACGTCCACCATATGTGTAAATATGTGCCTATTTCTGGGCATCCTCGAAAACAAAGAGCTGAGGTATTAGGTGAATATTTTGCCACTCTAGCGGGTACAAGGTACCAGCGAGTTAGGACTTTATAATTTGTCTCCAGTGCTAAGATGTTGGGTGAAGATGACTTAGATGTGAGCCATATGTTAGACCAGTCCGTGTCTTCTAAAATTCGTCCCAGGTCCTCCTCCCACCTCTGAACGTAAGAGGGTCTATTAAGATTTGCTACTCCATATAATTGTTTATTAAGTGATGAAATTGTACCTTTAGCAAATGGATCTTTTGTACAGATTGATTCAAAAATGGATAATTGGGATAATGGTGTATCCCCCTTTAGGAATGGTGTATAGAAATTTTTGATTTGGAGATATCTAAATATCTCAGAGTTTGGTAGATCATATTTTTCTCTAAGCGATGGGAATGAAAGGAATGATTTAGATGCTATGAAGTCATTTAGTGTCTGAATGCCTGATGTTGTCCAAGCTTTAAAAGAATTTGGGTAGATCCATGCCGGATAAAAGGCCGGATTTCTGATAAAAGAAAGGAGGGGATTGTGTGGAGATTGTAACTGATATTTGGTTTTTAGTTTATCCCAGAGAGATAAAAAGTGTTTAGTTATGGGATTATGAATTTTAAAGCGGTCTTTAGGATCAAGCCATAATAAATTTGATATTAATAGAGGATCATTTTCTGAAGCCTCTATAAATACCCATAATGGGATTTCCTGTTTTGCATGGTATTTGGACAGACTGGCCAAATGTGCTGCTCTGTAGTAGTTAGTAAAATTAGGGTATCCCAGGCCTCCTTTATTTTTGGGAAGATGTAGTGTGTGTATAGGTATACGTGGTTTAGAAGAGCCCCATATAAACGAAGTTGCTCTTTTTTGTACTATTCTCAAAAAATAGGAAGGAATTGGAATAGGGAGGACTCTGAATAGATAAAGCAATTTGGGTAGAATAGTCATTTTGATTGCATTAATCTTCCCTATCCAGGATAAAGGAAGTTGCGACCATTGTTTTATTAGATTTGTGATCTGTCTTAATACAGGAGGATAATTGGTTGAGAATAAGTCAGAATGAGATGCTGTTAAATGAATTCCAAGATATGGGATTGATTTTTCTGCCCATGTGAATGGGAGTGCAGCCCTAGCCGGGATCAATTCCATGTTTGTGAGCGAAATATTAAGCACTAGGCATTTCTTAGGATTAATCATAAGGCCGGATAGGGCTGCAAATCCATCAAGAGCTGGTATTAAGTTAGGACCAGAGACCTGTGGTGATGATAGAAAAAGTAATATATCGTCTGCAAATATACATAGTTTGTGTGTAATACCTCCTACTTCAATGCCAGTTATAGTTTGGTTTGTTCTGATGTATTGGGCCATGGGTTCGAGTATAAGGGCAAATAATAAGGGAGATAATGGGCAACCCTGTTGGGTACCTCTTTCGATATTAAAGGCTTCAGATTTGTATCCAGCATATTTTATATAGGCTTTGGGTTTATTATATAATGCTTTGATCCATGTTAAAAAGTGGGGTCCAAAACCCCATTTTTGTAATGAATATTGCATATATTGCCAGGATACTGTGTCAAATGCCCTCTTAATATCGAGAGATAGAAAACATAAAGGGATTTTCCGTTTTTTAGCAATATGTGCCAATAACACTGCCCTGCGTATATTATCGCCTGCCTGTCTATTTGGCATGAAGCCTACTTGATCTCTATGCATTAATTTTCCTATAATGCTATTGAGGCGTTTTGCTATTATTTTTGCTAATAATTTAATATCGAGGTTTAACAGAGAGATAGGCCGATAATTCACACAGGAAGAATCATCAGAAAGGGGTTTTGGGATCATACAAACAATTGCCATTAGTGTTTCTTGCCGAAAAGAATGTCCATCTAGAAGTTTGTTAAAAGTTTCAGTGAGAATGGGAGAGAGTATTTCTGAGAATGTTTTATAGTATAAAGCCGAGTAGCCGTCTGGGCCTGGTCTTTTGTTAAGTTTTAGGTCTTTTATGGCGTTAGCAACTTCATCTATAGTTATAGGCTCATCCAAACTGCTTTTTTGATTCTGAGATAACTCAGGTAAGGTTATTTTTGAGAAGAAGGATTCAGCCTCTGTAGGATTAAATTCATTGTTTGTCTTGTATAAAGTTGCGAGATGTGAGTGAAATTTATGGACTATTTTAACTGGATTACAAGTGTAAACATTTTTTGATAATTTCAAACGTATTGGTTTGAAAGATTTGTTAGCTGAATTTAATGCCCGAGCCAAATATGTACCTGGTTTGTTTGTATTCATGTAGAAATTGTGTTTGGAGCGTTTGAGGGATTTATCAACTGACTCAGTGAGAAATAGATCGTATTCCAATCTAGATTTTTCCAGATGAGATTTTGTACTCTGAGATGGATTATCTTGAAATGATATGTAGGCTGCATTAAAATTGAGTTCTAGTTTTTTTGCTAGATTTTTGCGTTCCCGTTTAAATAGTGCCATTTGTCTTTGTATTGTACCACGCAAGACAGGCTTATGAGCTTCCCACAGTGTTATTGGGGAGATGTCTGTTGTATTATTAATTGATATGTATTCCTTTAAAGCTTGTTCAATGGCCATCTGATGTAGTGGGTGTTTGAGCATTATGTCCGGTAAGTACCACGCTGGGTCATGCGCTTTTGGTATGGCTGAGGCTATAGTAGTGTATACTGCATTATGGTCAGACCACGGAATCGGAATTATATCTGATGCAATAATTTCTGGTATCATTCCTATTGTTAGAAAAATATGATCTATTCTGGTGAAGGTTTGATGAGGGTGCGAGAAATAAGTGAATTTCTTTTTCATTGGGTTACTTTCTCTCCACGAATCTACCAGATTGTATTTGGAAAGAAGTTGAGAAAAAGGTAATCTAGAGGTTATTTTGGCTGGTGTAAAAGGTGATTTATCTAGAAATGGGAGGAGGACCTGGTTCAAATCCCCACACATTATCACTGTTCCTATTTTGTGTGTATTAATCACTTGTAATATATGTGAGAGGAATGGTGTAGGTTGTTTATTAGGAGCGTAGTAGGAAATCACCGTGATTTCTGTATCCATTATATAACCCATGAGTATCAGGTATCTACCTTCTGGGTCTTTAATTTCTGATGATAAGGTGAATGGTGTGGATCGGTGAAATGCAATTAGAGTTCCCCTTTGCTTGGTACAGGCAGAAGCCGTGTAAATTTGTTGATAAAAAGGAGAAATATATTTTGGAGTAGAATCTTTGGTGAAGTGTGTTTCTTGGAGGCATACTATGTGAGCCTTCTTGTTATGGAAAGTACGGAAGGCTTTGGTCCTTTTTTGAGGGACATTTATTCCCTGAACATTCAGGGAAAGTATATTCAGTGGTGCCATGGCAATAGATCAAATAGTTTTGACTTACTTTTTGTTATGCAGAGCTGACTGCGCAGATCAACCTGTGTGGACTGAAGAGATGAATAGATAGAAAAGAAACCAGTGAATTGTGGAGTAAAGAGTAATTGGCTTTTTTCCAATCAGCTGGTACCATTCCAGTCAGTAGACTGTCTGTAAAAATTAGGAACAATGGTCTGGCAATCACTTGACTGAGTTCCCTAAGTACCCTCGGATGCAAGCCATCTGGTCCCGGTCATTTATTAATGTTAAGTTTCTCAAGTCTAATTTTAATTCTGTCCTTTGTTAACCATGGAGGTGCTTCCTGTGATGTGTCATGAGGATAAACACTGCAGTTTTGGTTGCTGAAGCCCCCCGATTCACTCGTGAAGACTGAGGAAAAGAATAAATTCAATACCTTCGCCATCTCCCCATCCTTTGTAACCAGATGTCCTTCCTCATTCTTTATGGGGCCGATATGGTCAGTCCTCCCTTTTTTACTGTTTACATACTTAAAGAATTTCTTGGGATTTTTTTTGCTCTCCTCCGCTATGTGTCTTTCATGTTCTATCTTAGCCATTCTAATTGCACCCTTACATTTCTTGTTGCATTCTTTATAAAGACTGAATGCTGAGGATGATCCCTCAACCTTGTATTTTTTTAAGGCCTTCTCCTTTGCTTTTATATGCATTTTTACATTGGCGTTAAGCCATCCAGGACTTTTGTTTGCTCTTTTAAATTTATTACCCAATGGGATACATTGGCTAATGCCCTTATTTAATATGCTCTTAAAGCAAACCCATCTCTCCTCCGTATTCTTTGTTCCTAATATTTGATCCCAATTTATGCCTTTTAGCAAGGTTTGTAGTTTAGGGAAGTTGGCTCTTTTGAAATTCAGTGTCCTTGTGTTCCCTTCATGTTTCCTATTTGTGTGATTTATACTGAAACTAATTGACCTGTGATCGCTGTTACCTAAATTGCCCCGTATTTCCACATCTGTGATCAGGTCTGTATTGTTGGTAATCAGTATATCCAGTAATGTTTTATTTCTAGTTGGTGCGTCTACCATCTGACCCATAAAATTGTCCTGCAAGACATTAAGGAAATGGCGAGCCTTAAATGAATTTCCGCCCAGTCTATGTCTGGATAATTAAAATCCCCCATTATGATAAAATCCCCCATTATGATAACACTTCCCATCCTTGCTGCTAATCCAATTTGTGATAGGAGATCCGTCTCCACTTCCTCCCTCAGGTTAGGGGACCTATAGCATACTCCCAGTATTATTTCCCCCTTAGTATTATTTTCCCCTTGGAGCTCTACCCATAAGGATTCCACCTCCTCACTAGCTCCCTCAGTGATGTCATCTCTCACATTCACTTGTACATTATTCTTGATATATAGGCATACCCCTCCCCCTTTTTTACCCTCTCTATCCTTGCGGTATAGGGTATACCCTTGAATGTTTGCCAGCCAATCATGAGAGCTGTTGAACCAGGTCTCTGAAATTCCCACAAAATCCAAATCCTCCTTGTACAACAGTATCTCTAGTTCACCCATCTTGTCCGCCATGCTCCTGGCATTGGTGAACATGCCACATAGTTTAGACCGGTCGCATATTGTCCTCGTATTGGGTGTTTCAAGATTGCAACTAGGACTTGCTACTATACTCACCTTGTGTTTTTGTGCTTTGGTTAACCTACCACTAATGCCCCCAATACTACCCTCTGGAATATCTTCCACACTGGCTATCACTGTCTCTGGACCCTCCCCCCATCACCTAGTTTAAAAACCCCTCTAACTTTTTGGCCATCTTCATTCCCAGCAGATCTGCACCCTCCTCATTTAGGTGCAGTCCATCCCATCTAGTTAATACAAATACTACGTTTCATAAAAACAGGTGACAAAATATACACTGAAAGGTTTAAAATAGGGATATGCACATGTTGAGGCAGATATTTAAAAAATGCTGACGCGTTTCGAGGGTGACCTGTTCATCAGAGCCTGAAAGAACAGGAGCACAGTCTGTGTGAGCCCTTAGGCCGACATGTGTACATGGGGAGGTGTCAGAGACAATCTCGGTTCAGGACACTTGCTGGGCACTCTGGAGCTGGTTGCCCTATTTAGGTTGCTGGGATGCTGTGCTCGGTGCTGTCCGATCATCAGCTTCCTGTTCCCGTGCTTCCTGTTTCCTGTGTACTGTTTGATCTCTCTGTGACCCGGCTTGTTTACTGGACTCTGCTCTGCTATCTGCCTGCATCTGACCCCTGGCCTGCCTCCGACTTTGAACCTGCCTGACCCCTCTGTACCGTGCCAACTGCCTGCTGCCAAACCTGCTTGTGACCTGGACTTTGTATCTGCCTGATCCTTTTGTACCGTGCTGACTGCCTGTTGCCAACCTTGCTTGTGTTTGGATCTGCCTGCTCCTGCTCTGCACCTGTAGCTGACCTACAGCCTACCTATCATCTCCTGCCAGCTTGCATCAGGACTTTGGGCCTCATCCCTGCTAACCACCCGCCAAGCTCTCATACCATTCTGTGCTCCCGTGCCTTCTGTGTGCTCTATCAGGGGCCGGGAACCAGATACGTACGGGAGGCCATCCTCTGCTATATCGGGTTCGTCAGTCTGATATGGGTAAGTCTGACAGTATCGGACAGCCATGTCCGAGCCCGAGCAGGGGACCTCTCCCATGGAGGAGCTATGCAGACACCTGGCAGGTCTCATACAGGCTGTGAAGAGCCTTCAAGAAGGTTATACCAGACTGGAGGAACGAGTTCAGGTGCTATCCTCACCTGCTAACCCGCAAGGTGCTTCTGCTACCGGGCTCTCACCTGCACCCTCAGTGGTTATGCTACCTCCCGAACCCAGGGTCCCTACACCTGAAAGGTTTACTGGAGAGCGCAACAAGTATCGAGCATTTTGTAACGCTTGCGAACTGTACTTTGCCTTGCAACCACGCACCTTCTCCTTGGAAGCAACCAGGGTGGGTTTTGTCATTTCTCTTCTATCTGGAGAACCACAGGCGTGGGCCCACCATCTCCTGGAGCAAAAGTCAGTCTGCTTGGATAATCTGGATACCTTCTTTACTGCCATGTTTTAATTGTATGAGGACCCTCAGTTAAAAGCCACAGCTGAATCCGCCTTACACGCCCTACAACAGGGGCGCAGGCCTGCAGAAGACTATGTTTTGGAATTTAGGCGTTGGAGTTCAGACACTGAATGGAATGATGCGGCCCTGCGATACCAATTCCGCTTAGGATTATCTGATTCGCTCAAAAACGAGCTGGCACGGGTAGGCGTACCCCAAACTCTTGAAGACCTTATTAACCTGTCGGTGCAGATTGATCAGCGCTTGAGAGAGCGTCGTTCCAAGAGGTCGGTCAACCAGTTCCGCCCCACTTGGGTCCTCCCCAAGGTCCCTAGTGCTACCAGCTCCGTAGGCCAAAGCCTTCAGGTACCGGCTGCCTCAGCCCTTGACACTTCTGAACCGATGCAACTGGGGCTTCTCCTCCCATCCCTCACTCTCGAAGAACGACAACGTCGACGGGTCAACAACTTATGCATGTACTGCGGGGAATCAGGTCACTATAGACACGTAAGTCTCTTTCAGCTACTTCTAAAATCGCACCTGCCTTGCCTAACCTTGCTAACCATCTGGCTCTCTCCATTACCCTCCAGCTTCCAGGACAGGATCTGCTTACCCCGGTCATCATTGACTCAGGAGCGTGCAGTTGCTTCATTGATCTCACCTTTGAGACTCAACACCGTATCCCTCTCCGGACAAAATCGCAGGGACTTGCTGTCTATCTCGCGGATGGTTCCACCCTCAGCTTTGGTCCGGTCACCTTGGAAACCATCCCACTGCTAGCCACCATGAACACCTGTCATCAGGAATTTCTCCGGCTGGATGCCATTTCTTCACCACTCTTCCCTATTATTCTAGGAATGCCTTGGTTTCAGGCGCATAAGCCCAGTATCGATTGGGTTTCTGGGGAAGTCAAGTTCTCTTCCAGTTACTGCCAACAGCACTGTTTGCATGGAACTCATGCAAAACCCAGTCAACTCTTGTGTCTGAACACCGACACGGAATCGCAGCAGGCGATTCCCATCCCTTACCAGGACTTCTCCGATGTCTTTAGCAAAAAAGGGGCTGAGACTCTTCCGCCTCATAGACCCTACGACTGTCCTATCGAGTTGTTGCCCGGATCTGAAGTTCCTTTTGGGAGAATATTCCCTTTACCAGAGCAGGAGCTGGGTACTCTTAAGGTGTATATCGATAAAAATCTTAAGAGAGGCTTTATCCATCCTTCGACATCACCAGCCAGAGCAGGCATCTTTTTTGTCGAGAAAAAGGACCACTCGCTACGTCCCTGCATCGATTATAGAGAACTCAACAAGGTGACCATCAAAAATCGCTATCCCTTACCTCTTGTGCCAGAGCTGTTCCAAAGATTGGGTTCAGCAAAAATATTTACCAAACTCGACCTCCGTGGGGCCTATAACTTGATTCGCATCAGAGAGGGGGACGAGTGGAAAACAGCCTTCTGTACCAGGTTCGGACATTTTGAATACCTCGACATGCCCTTCGGCCTGTGCAACGCACCGGCAACTTTTCAACATTTCGTAAATGGCATTTTTCGTGACCTCCTGGATTTATATGTTATCGTATACCTGGACGACATTCTGATCTTCTCCTCTTCTGTTACCGAACATCGCAGGCATGTCAGGAATGTGTTAACCCGGCTCAGGCAGCATGGACTCTATGCTAAATTGGACAAATGCGATTTTGAGCTCCAGTGCATTCAGTTTCTTGGCCTAATCATCTCTACCGATGGTGTTAAAATGGACCCTCAAAAGGTTGCAGCTATTCTGGACTGGCCCGCTCCCTCCGATAAAAAAGGGGTCCAACGCTTTGTCGGTTTCGCCAATTTTTATCGGAAATTTATAAGGAGTTTTTCTACTATAATTGTCCCCATCACAGAACTGACGAAACAGGGAAATCGATTCTGTTGGTCTCCTTAGGCGTAAGCAGCCTTTGATAAACTCAAGAAACTTTTTACTTCCGCTTCTGTCCTGAAGCACCCAGACCCTGCCTTGCTGTTTGTCCTTGAGGTGGACGCATCAGAGGTCGCGGTAGGGGCAGTACTGTCTCAGCGGCAAGGTGCCAAGGCTCTCCTTCATCCCATAGCCTTCTTCTCACGAAAACTTTCTGATGCAGAAAAAAATTATGATATAGGAGATCGTGAGTTGCTGGCCATTAAAGCCGCACTTGAAGAGTGGCGCTACCTATTGGAGGGGGCCGCTCACCCCATTCTGATTTACACGGACCATAAAAATCTTGAGTATTTGAGAACGGCCAAGAGATTGAGACCACGACAGGCAAGATGGGCTCTGTTCTTCTCGAGATTTCAATTCCACATTACGTATAGGCCAGGTACCAAGAACACCAAACCAGATGCATTATCCCGTATGTTTCTTGACTCCAGGGAATCTCTGCCTCCAGGCACCATTCTCCCTGCTGGAAGTTTTCTGCTTTTTCAGGGAGATCTTATATCCCGGATCAAACAGGCCTCAAGAAATTGGTCCCCTTCTGTGGAAGGCGAGGTAAGCTTGCAAGATGGCTTATTCCAATACAAGGATAAAATCTTGGTCCCAGAGGATCTGAGGATTGCTGTACTGGAACTCTGCCACGACCACAAATTGGCTGGGCATTTTGGTGTGTTGAAAACAACAGAACTTGTACAGCGTACTTTTTGGTGGCCCCAGCTGGTAAGCGACTGCAAGAGTTTTGTGGAGTCCTGTATTACCTGCGCTCGGAGCAGGAGCAGCCGAACGAAGGCCTGGGGGCTATTAAGGCCCTTACCCGTGCCAGAAAGGCCATGGAAAATGATTGCGATGGACTTCATCGTTGAGCTCCCGTTGACAGAAGGCTACTACACCATCTTCGTCATTGTAGACAGACTGTCCAAGATGGCCCACTTTCTACCCATGAAGGGTACCCCATCAGCTTTGGAAACTGCAAAAATATTCATTAAGGAAATTGTACGCCTCCACGGAGTTCCCTCAAGTTTAGTATCCGATCGTGGGGTTCAGTTTACCTCCAGATTCTGGAAAGCTATCTGTAGGTCTCTGGAAATAGAATTGGCATTCTCTTCGGCCTACCACCCCCAGACGAATGGGCAGAAGGACAGAACTAATCAGTCGCTGGAACAGTACCTTCGTTGCTTTTCTGCCTTCTCACAAGACGACTGGGTCTCTCTCCTGCCTATTGCCGAGTTTGCCTACAAGAACTCTGTGCATTCGGCCATCAAACAGACACCGTTTTTTGCAAACTACGGGTTTCACCCATCCTTTTTAACCAGTTCCTTACCTGAATGTGCGATTCCCGCAGTTTCTGAAACTATGAACTTCTTCATCAACAACAACAAACTATTGCAAGAAACAATGGCTAGAACCCAGGAATACAACAAAAAAATGTATGACAGGAAGAAGCGAGGACAACTATTGCTAGAACCTGGCAATCAGGTCTGGCTGTCTACCAGTAACTTAAGGATGGCTTGTCCTTCGAGAAAGTTAGGTCCCAGGTTCATGGGTCCCTTTTCAGTCAAGAGAAAAATCAATGATATGGCCTATGAGCTGGACTTACCTAATTCATGAAAATCCATCCGGTTTTTCACGTATCCCTACTTAAACCCGTTATCCCCAACTCTTTCTCGGGTCGCAATACTGGCCCGCCTGAACCCGTAATTATCGACAACGAGGAGGAGTTTGAGGTGGAGGCAATTTTGGATTGTAGGAAGAGACGCAACCAAATCCAGTACTTGATCAAGTGGAGGGGGTATGGACCAGAAGACAATTCTTGGGAACCATAGGCCAACTTGCACGCTGAAGAACTCTTAAGTGATTTTCAGAGTACCCATGCGGATAGGTTAGCCCGGCTGGGCATCCAGAGGCTGCCCTTAAGGAGGGGGCACTGTCAGAGAGAATCTCGGTTCAGGACACTTGCTGGGCACTCTGGAGCTGGTTGCCCTATTTAGGTTGCTGGGATGCTGTGCTCGGTGCTGTCCGATCATCAGTTTCCTGTTCCTGTGCTTCCTGTTTCCTGTGTACTGTTTGATCTCTCTGTGACCCGGCTTGTTTACTGGACTCTGCTCTGCTATCTGCCTGCATCTGACCCCTGGCCTGCCTCCGACTTTGAACCTGCCTGACCCCTCTGTACCGTGCCGACCGCCTGCTGCCAAACCTGCTTGTGACCTGGACTTTGTATCTGCCTGCTCCTTTTGTACCGTGCTGACTGCCTGTTGCCAACCTTGCTTGTGTTCGGATCTGCCTGCTCCTGCTCTGCACCTGTAGCTGACCTACAGCCTACCTATCATCTCCTGCCAGCTTGCATCAGGACTTTGGGCCTCATCCCTGCTAACCACCCGCCAGGCTCTCATAGCATTCTGTGCTCCCGTGCCTTCTGTGTGCTCTATCAGGGGCCGGGAACCAGATACGTACGGGAGGCCATCCTCTGCTATATTGGGTTCGTCAGTCTGATACGGGTAAGTCTGACAGGAGGGGTGGCTAGTTGGAAGGTATGTCCTGTGATGGATGATTACTTATTCTGAGCTCCATAACAGTCCATGCACAAACGTTCTATGTGGAATATAGATCAAAACACGATAGTAAGAAGCACATGGAAAGTGTGTGCTGTACACTACAGACTGGAGACGTATAATGAATTTACATTAATAAAAGTCAAATAGGTAGACTGTAAAATAGTAGAAGGTACCATATCGATGTAGAAACAGCCAATGATTGATTGGTAGTGAACATTGAATAAACATAAGTAAAAAAAAAAATAAATAAATAAATAAATAAATAATAAAAAACAAAATTAAAATAAATGTGTAAATCTGCACATAAAAGACCTGTGAGTGATGTTGGATACACAGAGAAACATTGAGAGACTGTCTCTCACCACATGATGTGTCAAGTTGTGCTTACGTCCAATGAACATGCGCATGCATGTGTAAGCATCTCTGCCAGCACAAAGGAAGCTGTGCAGGGACAAATTATGGATATGAGCAAAATGAGCACAGAATACACATCAAAGGCACATAAGTGACCATACAGTTGTATAAAGAAAGACCGGTCTCGTGCCTGCGCATTTGGTAGTTTTCCATCCTTACCCCGCCAGCCTGCTGTCTTTCCGTGTCGGCGGCCTTTGTCAGTGGATGATGTCACCGCGCCTTTTGACGCGCTGGCGTCCGCCGCTGCTTAAGCTGAGGAATCACAGTGGGCGGCCCACACATCACTCACACAGACAGCTGATGATCACCTGGTGTGGTACGCTTTTGCTTACCTACAAATCAGCTGTGTCATTTGCATTTGAGTTTACCCCGCCTTTGAAGTTAATGATTGGCCCGTTAACTCCACACCCTGTCCCACACAGGGTACTTATTACCACTCATACACACACTTTCCTTGGCTACACAGCCAAGAGGATCTTGCTTTCCCTGTTAGTGTATGCCTATGCTGAGAAACACCAGAAATCAGGTATGTAATTACAACCTCATTTACTATACACATTGATTACTCCTTCTACATACCCCTACACCCCAAGGCATGAACTTGGAGAGCCAAGCGCCCTGCATTTTGCTCTACATACTCATTGCTTGTAAATAGCAAAATATACCTCTGATTTCCTCTTTTCAATTCCAATTTTATAGATGTGTGCTTGGACCGCCTAACATTAGTGGCTCTTGTGAGCCCTGACCGGCCGCCTCTGTGGGGATCCACGCCAAGTCTGGAATGTGCGAAGCACCCCAGATTTTTTCTTTCCCTTCCTGGGTTCCAACTATACAGCTACACTTACTGCTGGCTTTCCACTCAATCAACCTCAATCCTCTGGACTGAAGGAGGTGGGAGTCCATCTCTTGATGCCTGTGTGTGCAACTTTTATGCTGAAGAGACAAGTTTTCTAGTGAGTACACCAAAATGTTCATGCCTGTTCAGATTGAGATTTTGTTTTTATCCTTATGCCTTGCTTAAAGTTTAACAGTCTCTTATACTTGGTGACACAATTGTTTTATACTCCATGCTGGTGCTAATCATACTTATACTCTGTGATACATACCCACATATACATATATATCCCTGTTTTTCTTTTCCCTAGAAATTTATCTAAACTGCTACTTTGAAACTCCTGAAGAAGGAAATACACAGTATAGAAGGAATTGAGCCTTTCTATATTCCGAAACATGTAGAGTATCACGTGTTGCCGTACCTTCACCCCAGCGAAGAAATTCTTGAATTTCCTGGGTTGTTGCATGACAGCACTTTAGCAGTTTGATTACTGTCTTTTCTACCTCTTTTTGTTTTGCTTTTATATTATAGAATGTTTTGTACACTTTGTAACCAATAAAAATCGTTGTTATTAATTTTAACAAAATTGTATATCTGATTCTCTGCACCAGCCACTTGGTTTCCCGGTGATACACTGTCCATATTATCCCTCTGGGGCACACCCTCCTTTTTTGGTTTTCTTCCTTACATGGGATGTGACAGTGATCCCCGGGAAAGCTCAAACATTGGCTCCCTTTCTTATTGTTGATACAGTTGTATAAATACATTCAAATGAAAAATAAATACATAAATAAATACATAAAATGAATAGATGAAGCCCACCTAAGTGCACGTGACATGTGCCTGCGCTGAAAGGGTGTCATGTCAGTGAGGTGGGGATACACAGTTAGTGCAGCATGATGGCAGGGAGTGATAATTGTGAACAGATCAAAGTATGAAAATTGCATATGAGCTATGCAAATACAGGAGTGCAGTGGTGTTGATTGCTAAAAGTGAAACGGCAGGCTGATAATCTGATGTGGAATCGCACCTACCTACATGATATAGTAGGAATGTATATATGTATTTGTTTTTTTTGGTGGTACGGGACTGTTGGGTATGCCTGCAGGGGAGAGGAGAAATGAACAGGGGGGAAGGGGAGGGCGACCTGAGAGGTGGGGTCCCTCAGGACACTGGTGAAATGACATTGGACAGTGCAGAGTAATCGTAACTGACCTGTTTCCAAAGATGTATGAAGGTGCACTGCAGCCAGCACACGTCCCTGGGGGCAGGGGGCCGTGTGATCTGTGGAGAGAGAAGGTGGAGGAAGTATACTCAGATGGTGCTGGAGCCGTGGATGCCTGAATAACTATCTCTCCGCCTGGGACATAGGTAGTATTGTACTGAGGACATGCTGGAGAGTTTAAATGACGGTGGGGGGCGGGTCTGGGGGTGGGCTGGGAGTGTTTGTGGCCATCAAGGGGAGGTAGGTGCAGGCCCGGATTTACTCCCTTTGCCGCCCCAAGGCCGGGTCCTTCAATGCCGCCTCCCCACCCCCCCACACACACACACACACACACACACACACACACACACACACACACACACACACACACACACACCACGTCCTTTATCGATGACTTCTACAATAGATCAATTAAAAACATATCTCCATACACGAGAACACTGAAAATAACTGGCTTTAATTGTACAGACTAAAAATACTTCAGGGTAAGCGCGCGAGGGGTAAGGATTTTTCGCAGGCAATTTTTCAAGGCAATGGCTGGTGTTAGTGCTTCAATCATCCCCGGCCCCATGGTTGTTATGGTGTCAGGATGATTGAAAAACATTACTTCTATCATTACATTGTAATATAAACTGAAATAGTTCAACTCACCATTATGCAGAATCATTGGGAGCCCTGAGCGTGTCACTTGCCACCATCTCTTGTCACTTGCCACCATGCCTGCCACCAGATGGGGATGTCACTTGCCACGCTGCCTGCCACCAGATGGGGATGTCCCTTGCCACGCTGCCTGCCACCAGATGGGGATGTCCCTTGCCACGCTGCCTGCCACCAGATGGGGATGTCCCTTGCCACGCTGCCTGCCACCAGATGGGGATGTCACTTGCCACGCTGCCTGCCACCACATGGGGATGTCACTTGCCACGCTGCCTGCCACCACATGGGGATGTCACTTGCCACCATGCCTGCCACCAGATGGGGATGTCACTTGCTACACTGCCTGCCACCAGATGGGGATGTCCCTTGCCACGCTGCCTGCCACCAGATGGGGATGTCACTTGCCACGCTGCCTGCCACCATATGGGGATGTCACTTGCCACCATGCCTGCCACCACATGGGGATGTCACTTGCCACCATGCCTGCCACCACATGGGGATGTCCCTTGCCACCAGATGGGGATGTCCCTTGCCACCAGATGGGGATGTCACTTGCCACCAGATGGGGATGTCACTTGCCACCATGCCTGCCACCAGATGGGGATGTCACTTGCCACGCTGCCTGCCACCAGATGGGGATGTCACTTGCCACCATGCCTGCCACCAGATGGGGATGTCACTTGCCACGCTGCCTGCCACCAGATGGGGATGTCACTTGCCACGCTGCCTGCCACCAGATGAGGATGTCCCTTGCCACGCTGCCTGCCACCACATGGGGATGTCCCTTGCCACCATGCCTGCCACCACATGGGGATGTCCCTTGCCACCACATGGGGATGTCCCTTGCCACCAGATGGGGATGTCACTTGCCACCAGATTGGGATGTCCCTTGCCATGCTGCCTGCCATCAGAAGGAGGAGGGCGGAACAGCGGTGCGGGCAATGAGAGATGTCATCTTTCTCCCACGCCGCCGCACCGCTGACACTACAAGCTACTCTCAATTTTTTTAAAAATGGCGCCGAGCGGCGCAATCACGCTACTGCGCATGCGCCGTCCGGCCGAGCGCTTACGAATTTTCCCGAGCCCGGCCGGCTTTGGAACGGCGCATGCGCAGTTGCGTGGTCGGCTCGCGGCCATCTTTTCTATGGGCACTGGTGCCCATAATAGACTTTAATGGCCAGCACGAAAGGGGGGGCGGCCGCGAAGTCGCTGCAGGAGCGGCGCCGCCCCTACACCACTGCCGCCCCGAGGCCTGGCCTCGGTGGCCTTGTGGTAAATCCGGCCCTGGGTAGGTGTGGCCTGCCAATTGAACGCACACCACAGCTCACAGGGGAGGGTTCGCCGGCAGAGTCTATGCAGTGTAAGAGCCGAGTCACTGTGTGCCGTGAGAGATGGCACACAGGCGTCTCCAATGTACGGGCCCCCGGAAAGTGTGTGTAGAGGCAAGGACAGAATAGGAGTGAAGTGGAGGAATGGTGTCCCTGCCCATCTAAGGAGTGCAGGGGGAGTGTGTGCAAGTAGTACAGGCACACGTGGCGTTTGAGTTTCTGTATATGGGCACGCCCACACCCCAATGTGCAAGCATACATGGATACATGCAGCTTATGCTTGCACAGGAGTTTAGAAGATATGTTGCAATATGTTGTATTATATATAAATAAATATTTTATTAAAGAAAGTGTATATGGTGCACTGAATTAGTTAAAGTTAATGTATGTATGACAAATTAGTGTGTAGAAATGATGATGTTATTGGGCTGCAAGGAACACTGTATGTGTCAGAGGAATAATCCTTCCTGTCACACCAGCCGTGTCCTTGCGCGCATGCGCGACGGAACAGCCCTCCGGAGCATGCACATTCGCGGTCCAGCACTACGGAGCACACACATGCGCACTGGCGCACACCCAACGTGACCCTTTGGGCGGCCTATAAAAGGTGCTTTCATGCTCAGACAAATTGCTGGTTCGTCTTCAGCTTCCTGTTAAAAGCTTGATCCTGTCTCCTGTGCCTGATTACCCGTTGTGACCCGGATTGCTACTGACTCCTCTGCCCTTCTCCTGGACCTGACCTTGGCTTGTTTAAACGGATCTCCACCTATCTCCTGTGTTTGACCCTCTGCCTGTTACTCGGATTGTCTCCTGTCTCCCTGCCTTGACCGCCTGCTTGTACCTGGACTTGCTTTGTGTCTTCCAGACACCATTCCACAGCCTGCAGTTGAATTGCTGATCCTGGTGTTTGACCCTCAGCCTGGTTCTGGACTTTCTGATTGTTCTGTTCCAGCAAGTACTCCTGCTTACCAGTCTCTGCACAGCGGCTCTTCTCTACAAGGACCTCCACGCAAGTCTCCTACGGTCCACTGGGTAGCCTGTGCCTCTTTGTTCCTTTCACTCCCTGTACCACCTCCAGGGGGCGGACTGCGCTTAGTTGCAAGGGTGAACCGCACTAGGTATCTCGGCCTTGGTAAGTACTTTCCTGACAGTACGAACCAGCCATGTCAGAGGCCAACAGAGCGCATTCCCCACTTGAGATCCTGTGTCAGCAAGTCTCGGCACTCACCAATGCAGTTCAGAAGTTGCAAGAGGGCTACACCCAAATTGACAGTCGCCTTCAGCAACTCTCTGGGGCACCTCCATCAGCAGCCGCAGCCCCTGTACCCCCCAGTGGGGCTTCCTCCTCTCAGATATCATCCAACCCTACAGTGATTATGGCTTCCCCTGAGCCCAGGGTTCCCACACCAGAGTGATTCTCTGGCGACCGCAAAAAATTCAGAGCCTTTAAAAATGCCTGTTCTTTGTATTTAGCTCTGCAACCCAAGACTTTTTCCTCTGAAGTAGTAAAGGTCGGCTTTATCATCTCTCTCCTAGCCGATGAACCCCAAGCTTGGGCCCATAGCCTAATGGAACAGAGGAGCCCCATGTTGAATTCAGTGGATACATTTTTCGAAAGTATGGCACAACTATACAATGACCCCCAATGCACGGCCACGGCTTGAAGCAAAGTTACACAACTTGTTCCAAGTGCGAAGGCCGGTAGAGGACTATACTGTTGAGTTCTGGAAATGGTGATACCGGCTGGAATGAACCTGCCCTCAAGTACCAGTTCCGTCAGGGGATGTCTGAAGCTCTGAAAGATGAGCTGGCCAGGATAGAGACTCTGGAGGACTCTGGAGGACTTGATCCAAGTAACTACCAAATTGGATTGAGGCATGCGGGAGCAACGCTCAGAGCGCTTCCAGGTTCTTCGTCCTAGCTGGATGCTTCCCAAGCCGACTCCCATCCATCCATCCTACTCGGCTCCTCCAGTCTCCACCACTCCTGAGGTAAAGCCTATGCAATTAGGACTGGTTCATGCTCCTCTTACTCCGGAGGAAAGATTACGTAGGCATCAGGCCAACCCATGTCTTTACTGTGGAGGTTCAGGACACTTCCTTCGTTCCTGTCCTGTGAGACCTAGTAAATCCTACCCTCAATCTGCCATAAACTATCAAGTCTCCGGTATTTCACAGACTTATGTTACCTTCTTTGTCTCCTTACAGTTAACGGGAAAGGAAACTCGCCTGCCAGCCATAGTTGATTCCGGAGCATGCAGTTGCTTCCTGGATGCTTCACTAGCTGCAAGTCTACACATCCCTCTGTTGACTAACCAAAACCAAATCCTCCAGGTACACCTGGCTGATCTGTCTCTTCCCCGCTCTGGACTTATCACTCAAGAAACCAGACCCATCCTTACCACCACGGACTCCGGTCATCAGGAGTTCCTACGCTTCGACATTATCTCTTCCCCTATGTTTCCTATCATCTTGGGGCTTCCCTGGCTACAGGCTCATGAACCTCAAATTAATTGGAATAAAAAAGAAGTCTCCTTCTCGTCCCAATACTGTTCCCAACACTGCCTCCTTCCTGCTCCAGCTTCTTGCTCAACCATAGCACCAGTATCTGACAATCTCCAACATGTACCTCCAGTCTACCTGGAATTTAAGGATGTTTTTGACAAACAACAGGCTGACCGCATACCACCTCGTCGGTCTTATGACTGCCCTATAGACCTTTTGCCCAGCTCTGAAATCCCTTTTGGCCGCATCTTCCACTTGTCCGAGACGGAACTAAAGGCCCTCAAGTCATACATTGACGAAAATCTTGAAAAAGGATTTATCCGTCCCTCCTCATCGCCGGCTGGAGCCGGTATCTTCTTTGTAGAGAAGGACGGCTCTCTCAGACCCTGCATTGATTACAAAGAACTAAACAAAATCACCATTAAAAACCGGTACCCGCTTCCTCTCATCCTGGAATTATTTCAACGTTTCCGATCCGCCCGAATCTTCTCCAAGTTAGACCTTTGCCGTGTCTACAATCTTATCCGAATTCGAGCCGGCGATGAATGGAAGACCACCTTCAGGCCCAGGTTTGGGCACTACGAGTACCTGGTAATGCCGTTTGGGCTCTGCATCACCTCGGCCACCTTTCAACACCTGGTAAACGACATTTTCCGTGAATACCTTTAATAACTCTATAGTCGTTTACTTGGACGACATCCTCATTTTTTTCTGCCACCGTGGAACTTAACCAGGTACATGTCAAACAGGTCCTTACAATCCTCAGGAGACACAAATTATATCTCAAAGCAGAAAAATGCGAATTTGAAAATAACAACTGTGCAGTTCTTGGGGTTCATCATCTCCACCAATGGGGTCGCAATGGACCCACAAAAGGTCAAGGCAATTCAGGAGTGGCCGGCTCCTGTGGATAAAAAAGAGATACAACGATTTATAGGATTCTCAAATTTCTACTGGAGGTTTATCGCTGGCTTCTCAGCTATTGTTGCTCCCATCACCCAACTCACACGCCAACATAATCGATTTCAGTGGTCCTCAGAAGCCCAGGAAGCTTTCATGAAATTAAATGCACTATTCTCATCTGCACCAGTCTTACAACATCCAGATCCAGCCCTGCCATTTGTACTGGAAGTTGATGCTTCGGAAACAGCTACTGGGACATCCTCTCTCAAAGACAGGGCCCCAAGGCCCTCCTGCACTCCGTAGCCTTCGCATCCCGGAAATTAAGTTCACCTGAGAAGAATTATGACGTAGGCAATAGGGAGTTGTTGGCCATCAAATTTGCTCTGGAAGAGTGGAGATACCTACTTGAAGGGGCATCTCACCCTGTCATGATCTTCACCAATCATAAAAATCTGGAGTATCTTAGGACAGCAAAACATTTAAAACCCAGGCAAGCCCGATGGGCCCTCTTCTTTTCCAGATTTAATTTTCATATTTCTTACAGACCCGGTTCTAAAAATGGAAAAGCAGATGCACTCTTCTGGATGTTCCACAAAACCTCTCAGGTAACTGAACCCAGTACCGTCTTGTCTCCACAAAATGTTTTTCTGGTCACCCAAGCTGACCTAATAACCGCCATTAAATCAGCTTCTAGTCAGTGTTCTGATCCTGACATCTCCTCCTTGGAGAAACACAATGACTTACTCTGGTCCCTGGGAAAAAATTTTGTCCCGCTGGAGTTAAGACCCCTAACTTTAAGGACCTTCTATGACAACAAACTGGCAGGCCACTTTGGGACACAAAAGATTATTGAATTGATTTCCCGTTCCTTTTGGTGGCCAGGTTGGAGACAGGACTGTAAGAATGAGGTTTCCTCCTGCATTCCATGCCAACGCAGTAAGGGTCCAAATACGAAATCTTGGGGTCTACTAAAACCCTTGTCCATCCCTGAACAGCCATGGGCAGAAGTTTCCATGGATTTTATCGTGGACCTACCTCCCCCGGGGGGGGTTCACCACCATTCTTGTTATCATTGATCGGCTTTCAAAGATGGCACACTTCCTGCCCATGGTGTGTACTCCCTCTGCTTCTGCTACAGCTAACGTGTTCTTCAAAGAAATCATTAGACTTCATGCTGTACCTGTGAGCATCACCCCGGATAGAGTTGTCCAATTCCATTCTAAGTTTTAGGGAGAGCTATGTAAGTCTCTGGAAATAAAGATCTGTCTCTCCTTTGCATACCATCCCTAGAGCAACGCCCAGATGCAGAGAACGAACCAAACCCTGGAACAGTATATCCGCTGTTTTTGTTCTGACTCCCAAGATGACTGGTCCACTCTCCTACCGTATGCTGAGTTTGCGTATAACAACTCCATCCATACTGCCACCAAACACCTTTTTGGTCTAACTTTGGTTTCCATCCCTCTTTCCTTCCAGTTTCCATTCCTAAGTTGTCTGTCTCTGCTGTACAACACCGGGTAGCTTCCATCCAGCTGAATTTACATAAGATTCAAGAAGCTAAGCAAAAAGCCCAGGAAGATTACCAAAAGCACTATAACAAGGGAAGGAAGGAGAATCCAGCCTTTAAGGTAGACGAAGAAGTATGGTTATCAGCCATCAATCGCAGAATGCCAATTCCCTCAGGGAAATTAGGGCCAAAGTTCATAGGTCCCTTCAAAATCAAGAGGGTGGTCAATCCTGTGGCCTTTGAACTAGCCCTATCTAACTCTTATGCCGCGTACACACGGTCGGACTTTTCGTCTACAAAAGTCCGACAGCCTGTCCGACAGACTTCCGGCGGACTTTCGGCGGACTTGCAGCAGACTTTCTAACGAACGGACTTGCCTACACACGACCACACAAAAGTCCGACGGATTCGTACGTGATGACGTACACCGGACTAAAATAAGGAAGTTCATAGCCAGTAGCCAATAGCTGCCCTAGCATGGGTTTTTGTCCGTCGGACTAGCACACAGACGAGCGGATTTCGGGGTCCGTCGTAGTTACGACGTAAAGATTTGAAGCATGTTTCAAATCTAAAGTCCGTCGGATTTGAGGCTGAAAAAGTCCGTTGAAAGTCCGGAGAAGCCCACACACGATCGGATTACCAGCCAGCTTTAGTCCGTCAGCGTCCGTTGGACTTTTGTAGACGAAAAGTCCGACCGTGTGTACGCGGCATTACAAAGTGCAGTTTTTCATGCATCTCTCTTTTCCTGACAGGGAAGAACCACCTCCTCCACCAGTCATGATAGACAGAGAAAGTGAATTTGAAGTGGAGAAAATACTGAGTTGCAGGAAAAAAGGGTAGACAGCTCCAGTACCTAATTAAATGGAAGGGGTACCCCCTAAAGATAATTCCTGGGAACCCTCTGGAAATCTACATGCCCCACGTTTGATCCAGGCCTTTCACCAGGAACACCCGGAATTGATGTCCAGTTTGGGTGTCCAGAGGCCACCCCTCGGGGGGGCATTGTCAGGGGAATAATCCTTCCTGTCACACCAGCCATGTCCATGCGCGTATTCGCGGTCCAGCGCTATGGCGCACGCACATGCGCACTGGCGCACACCCAACCTTTGGGCAGCCTATAAAAGGTGCTCTCATGCTCTGACAAATTGCTGGCTCGTCTTCGGCTTCCTGTTAAAAACTTGATCCTGTCTCCTGTGCCTGATTACCCGTTGTGACCCGGATTGCTACTGACTCTTCTGCCCTTCTCCTGGACCTGACCTTGTTTAAATGGATCTCCACCTATCTCCTGTGTTTGACCCTCTGCCTGTTACTCAGATTGTCTCCCTGCCTTGACTGCCTGCTTGTACCTGGACTTGCTTTGTGTCTTACAGACACCATTCCACAGCCTGCAGTTGAATTGCTGATCCTGGTGTTTGACCCTCAGCCTGGTTCTGGACTTTGTTCTGTTCCAGCAAGTACTCCTGCTTACCAGTCTCTGCACAGTGGCTCTTCTCTACAGGGACTTCCACGCAAGTCTCCTATGATCCATTGGGTAGCCTGTCCCTTTTTGTGCCATTCATCCCTGTACCACCTCCAGGGGGCAGACTGCCTTTTAGTTGCAAGGGTGAACCGCTCTCGGCATCTCGGCCTCGGTACTTTCCTGACAGTATGAAAGATGTGATGTGTAGTGAATGGGTTGGATGGAGATGAGAGCACAAAGAACAAGAATTGAAGAAGTAAAGAAAGATAAGTGTGGTGACTAATATTGAGGGATATATAGTTGTTAGGTAATGATGTGTACAGGTGCTGCTGGGTGGGTGGAGAACAGAGAGGAGGGGGAACAGAGGGGGGGGACAATGGGGCAGGGGAGGAGGGCTTGGAGCGGGAATGATGGTAATGTATGATGGTACAAATCTTGCATTTAGATAACCCCTTGGATTTCTAAATCCTCATTCATTCCATCAGGAACCATTGACCCAAGGGTGAAGATCCAGAATGATTCTTGTCTACAAAGTTTGCAAAATCTCCTCCCATTGTCATCGTCTTTTTTAATGGCTTCAATGCCAAACATTTTGAGGCCTGTTGGGTTGCCATCATGGCATTCTTTGAAATGTCTGGGTACTGAGTAGCTGTGACTTTTCTTATTTTTCATCGACTGATGGTGGGTGTTGCTATTGATGATGCTGCATTTGTGCTCACTGAATCTTGTCCTAAGTGGGCGTGTTGTGCGCCCAACATACAGTAGGCCACATGGACAAATTAGACCATAGACTAAGTAGGAAGTACCACAATTGATGAACTGACTAATTTTGTGGTTTCTGGCCGTTGGACCCCATGACTTCTTTTTTACGATGTGCCATAAAGGCACAAGCTCCACAATTTTTTGTTCCACACTTGTTTCCCTTCTGGTCAAAGATGGATGTCCAGTGGCCAGTGGGGATCTTTGTTTGGTTTATGGGTTTTCACATTCTGCTTGGAGCTATTAAACTTCTAAGGTCTTTTGTCCATAGGGGATGTTGCGGATCCACTTGGGATGATGATGCCTTTTCGCATGAAGGTAAGATTTCCCTGCACTGGGTTTAAAATGAGTTTTGGACAGAATTATGCCTTCTTCATCGATTTGCAGGTCCAGATCTAGAAAGACGAGTGATCTTTCGTCAACCATGTGGGTAAAGGAGATGCCAAATGGATTGGAGTTGCAGTGTTCCAGAAATTTGTTTAGATCCGTGTATGATCCGTTCCAAATGATCAGAATATCATCAACGTATCTGGTATAGA
Source organism: Aquarana catesbeiana (assembly GCF_042186555.1). Taxonomy (NCBI): domain Eukaryota; kingdom Metazoa; phylum Chordata; class Amphibia; order Anura; family Ranidae; genus Aquarana; species Aquarana catesbeiana. Next base: position 85,019,306 of record NC_133332.1, read on the forward strand.
GGGCAAGTTGATCCTTGAAGGGGTTATTAGCCCAGATGAACAAGTCTTCCCACATACCCATGAAAAGGTTTGCGTAGCTGGGAGCAAATTTTGCTCCCATGGCAGTCCCCCTGATTTGTCAAAAAAACTCACCCACAAAAGAGAAGTAGTTGTGGGTGAGGCCAAATTCGATGGAGTCGAGGAGAAATTTAATCTGCAGGGGGTGTATGTCACTCTTGGAGAGAAAGTATTTGGCTACTTCCATGCCATATTTGTGTTCAATGGAAGTATAGAGGGATGAGACATCCAGTGAGAGCCACTTGAGATGCGGTTGCCATGAAAAAGATGAAAGAATGTCGAGCATGTGTCTGGAATCTTTTATGAAAGATGGGAGTTGTATTACTAGATTTTGTAGGAAGTGGTCAATGTAACAATCTAGATTGCTAGTTAGGCTGTCAATCCTAGCAATAATGGGTCTGCCCGGTGGATTTGTCTGATTCTTGTGAATCTTCGGGATATGGTAGAAGTGGGGAGTCAGTGGGTGCTGTTTGTTTAGGAAGAGGAATTCACTTTTTGTGATGACTTTATTCTCCTTAGCTTGATTTAGTAAAACTTCAAGAGAAATAGAGAAAGATGGTAGTGGATCAGCAGAGAGTTTCTCATATGTGTCAGTATACCCAAGGAGTCTCCAGGCCTCTGCCATATAGTCATCTTGATTTTGAATTACTAAACCGCTGCCTTTGTCAGCTTGCCTGATGATGATGTCTTCTCTGTCCTGGAATTTCCTGAGGATCTCTTTTGGGACTTCGTGATCCTTACTCCTGATGTTTATAGATTTGTTATTGAGGCAGTTTTTCTGGCAGATCCTTTTAATTTCATCCAGCACTTCTCATAGAAGATTGGAATGAACTTTCCTTTTGCAAAGTGGGGATGGAAAGAAGACTTGGGTTTAAAGTCAGTGTGTATAATCTGTTTTTCCATAAGGGCTAGGAGTTCTGGTTCCATTTTGTAGTCCTCGCAGGCTCCCTCTTGAAGTAGACTCTCTAAATTTTCGAGTGCGTTGCCTGCATTTTGTAAGGTGTTGTCAGATAGGGTACTTGTGGATGAGGATGACATTTCAGAGGGTAGTTTGCAAAGGGCAAAGTACCTTTTTCAGGGTGAGATTTCTCTTGTATCTATTTAGGTCCACAAAGATCTCAAAAAGATTTGGAGGGTTTTTGGGGGCAAAATTGAGACCCTTACGAAGCACATTGAGGTGTGTGTCATCGAAAACGGAGCGTGATAAATTGAATATTTTGATTGTAGTGTGTGTTGGAATTATCTTTTCCTTTTTTGTTTTTCTTTCCTCCTCGTCGCCCTCTTCTTCTCCATCTTCTCTTTTTTTTTTTCTTTTATGTTTATTTTTATGTATATATATATATATATATATATATATATATATATATATATATATATATATATATATATATATATATAATTCATATTTTTTGCTTCAGTGTTCACTACCAATCAATCATTGACTGTTTCTCTATCGATATGGTACTTTCTACTATTTTACGGTCTACCTATTTGACTTCTATTAATGTAAATTCATTATATATGAATTTACATTCATATATATATATATATATATATATATATATATATATATATATATATATATATAATGTCTGTAGTGTACAGCACACACTTACCATGTGCTTCTTACTATCCTGTTTTGATCTATATTCCACATAGAACGTTTGGACGTGGACTGTTATGGAGCTCAGAATAAGTAATCATTCATCACAGGACATACCTTCCAACTAGCCACCCCTCCCCATGTACACATGTCGGCCTAAGGGCTCACACAGACTGTACTCCTGTTCTTTCAGGCCCTGATGAAGAGGTCACCCTCGAAACGCGTCAGCCTTTTTTAAATATCTGCCTCAACATGTGCATATCCCTATTTTCAGGGCCAATCCTAGGGTCACCGGCGCCTGGGTGCAGAAATATTTCTGGCGCCCCCACATGGGCGTGATCATCTTACCAACTCCTCCCCTTTACAAATGTTTCTATGGCAACGACTCAAACACAGAGATGCTCCCCTAAGAAGTCTTTGTTACCCTAGGATCCTCCCATGATCTTTTAACAATAAAAAAATACAGGAAGAGCGTACACTAATGAGACCTGGAGGGGAGTCTCTCTGATGCACACAAAGAGGGCTTCTGTTAGAGAGTCTGTAAGAGCCCCCAGACATAGTACAGGAGATGGTCAGAGACTGCAGATATGATACAGGAGATGGTCAGAGACTGCAGACATACTACAGGAGATGATCAGAGACTGCAGACATAGTACAGGAGATGGTCAGAGACTGCAGACGTACTACAGGAGATGGTCAGAGACTGCAGACGTACTACAGGAGATGGTCAGAGACTGCAGACATACTACAGGAGATGGTCAGAGACTGCAGACATACTACAGGAGATGGTCAGAGACTGCAGACATACTACAGGAGATGGTCAGAGACTGCAGACATACTACAGGAGATGGTCAGAGACTGCAGACATACTACAGGAGATGGTCAGAGACTGCAGACATACTACAGGAGATGGTCAGAGACTGCAGACATGTTACAAGAGATGGTCAGAGACTGCAGACATGTTACAAGAGATGGTCAGAGACTGCAGACATACTACAAGAGATGGTCAGAGACTGAAGACATACTACAGGAGATGGTCAGAGACTGCAGTTCCTATGGACATTAGTACATAATGGCCGATCGACCCTCTCACCTGACCCAGCGATACAACAACGGTTCCTCTGATCAGGAGTCAGCTCACTCTGAATTGCCCATGGTGACTCCGCTGGGTAGCACCCAGATCTGTATTCCTGCAATGACTCCATTCCTTTCTCTGCCAGGGATGGCGCTAGGCTGTGTGGCTTTCCCTCTGGTGGCTCAGGGCAGCGGGGTTCTCTCTCTGATGGTGTCTCTCAGCACTGTCCTCTCCCTCTGGAGTCCTGGGTGTACTTCCCTGAAAGCTTTCCCAGGCTCCCCTCTCTCTCTCTTTCCCATTTAGCTGAGCATGCTGTGTGGGCTGCAGTTTCCGTGTTATAGTGGGGCTGCCAGTCCTCGGGACTATATGTCCCACAACCCTCTTCTCTGCTCCTTTTTCTATTCTGTTTCCTCCCTGGTTGATATGAAGGCGGGGGAAGAAACATAGTGGGCAGCTGTGCTGGCAAGCACCGCTCACTAGTACAGCAGCACGCAGGAGGAGAGGGAGGGGGGAAAGGAGAGCCCGCAGCTGCATTGGCTTCACTAGGGTTAGGGTCACCCCCCCTTCCACCAACTATAGTCGCCCCTCAGTATAGACCCCCCTCCGTCAGTGCAGAACCCGCACTAAGTATAAACCCCTCCCTCAGTACAGACCTTACTCAGTACAGATCCCCCCAGGTAACCCCCCCTCTATTAGTACAGACCCCCCCAGGACAGATCTCCCTCTCCATTAGTACAGACCCCACAGGACAAACCACCCCTCCATTAGTACAGACCCCCCCCATTAGTACAGACCCCCCTCCATTAGTACAGACCCCCAAGGACAGACCCCCCCCTCCATTAGTACAGACCCCCTCTCCATTAGTACAGACCCCCTCTCCATTAGTACAGACCCCCCTCCATTAGCACAGACCCCCCCTCCATTAGCACAGACCCCCCCTCCATTAGTACAGACCCCCCAGGACAGACCCCCCTCCATTAGTACAGACCCCCCAGGACAGACCCCCTCTCAATTAGTACAGACCCCCTCCATTAGTACAGACCCCATTAGTACAGACCCCCTCTCCATTAGTACAGACCCCACCTCCATTAGTACAGACCCCCAGGACAGACCCCCTCTCCATTAGTACAGACCCCCTCTCCATTAGTACAGACCCCCCTCTCCATTAGTACAGACCCCCCTCCATTAGTACAGACCCCACCTCCATTAGTACAGACCCCCAGGACAGACCCCACTCCATTAGTACAGACCCCATTAGTACAGACCCCCCAGGACAGACCCCCCTCCATTAGTACAGAACCCCCCCGATTAGTACAGACCCCCCTCCATTAGTACAGACCCCAATAGTACAGACTCCCCATTAGTGCAGACCCCCCCCATTAGTACAGACCCCCCTCCATTAGTACAGACTCCCCATTAGTACAGACTCCCCATTAGTACAGACTCCCCATTAGTACAGACTCCCCCATTAGTACAGACCCCCCCATTAGTACAGACCCCCCATTAGTACAGTCCCCCCTCCATTAGTACAGCCCCCCTCCATTAGTACAGTACAGACCCCCTCCATTATGGTACATAAATACCCCCGGGCGGCAGCTGGAGAGAAGAGGACAGTGTGCAGCCAGCCGCGCCGCCCGGGTGGAGAGCAGAGCAGATCAAAGCAGGCAGGAGTGGGAGACACAGAGAGGAGAATGTGTCAGGCACGGACCGCTCCTCCGCTCCCCCCCACGCGACATCACTGTGCGGCTGGTCTCTCTCCGCGCAGACACCAGCTGCTCTGCCTCCGATGTCATCTCCGGCTGGCAGCTGCTCTCTTTCTCTGACAGGAGGAGGGGCTTGAGCAGCAAACAGTGACGCCTTTCTTTTTGGAACACCGGCGGAGAGCCGCCGTCGGACACAATCAAGAGGAGGAGGAGAAGGGAAGGGAGCACTCTGGCGCTTCAGCGCCCCCACCTCTCTGGCGCGTGGGTGCACTGCACCCTGTGCACCCTGTCTAGGATCGGCCCTGCCTATTTTAAACCTTTCAGTGTATATTTTGTCACCTGTTTTTATGAAACGTAGTATTTGTATTAACTAGATGGCTATATTTGTTTGTGTTCCACTATACATGAATAAACCAAATATGTTTTGCTGTAAGCGGTTGATCACGTGCCCTCCATCCACCTTCTTCCACACAGCCATTTACATCACGCAAGTTACCCTTCTATCCATTCTGCTGACCACCATCCAGCCGTGGCATCCACCTGGAACAGAAAAAGTCAATGTGCATAACTATTCACCCCCCTAAAGTCAATAATTTGTAGAGCCACCTTCTGCAGCTATCACAGCTCCAAGTCGCTTTGGATAAGTCTCTATGAGACTGCCACATCTTACCACTGGGATTTTTGCCCATTCCTCCAGCTCCTTCAAGTTGGATGGTTTGAGCTTGTGAACAGCCATCTTTAAGTCTGACCACAGATTTTCTATTGGATTGAGGTCTGGGCTTTGACTAGGCCATTCCAACACATTTACATGTTTCCCCTTAAACCACTCAAGTGTTGCTTTAGCAGTGTGTTTGGGATCATTGATCTGCTGGAAGGTGAACCTCCATCCTAGCCTCAAATCACACACAGAGTGGTACAGGTTTTGCTCAAGAATATCCCTGTATTTAGCACCATCCATCTTTCCCTCAACTCTGACCAGTTTCCCAGTCCCGACTGCTGAAAAACATCCCCACAGCACGATGCTGCCACCACCATGTTTCACTGTGGGGATGGTGTTCTTCGGGTGATGTGATGTGTTGGGTTTGCACCAGACATAGCGTTTTCTTTGATGGCCAAAAAGTTCAATTTTAGTGTCATCAGACCAGAGCACTCCAGCCACTTTGCCTCCAGTCACTTTGCCATAAAGTCCAACTCTACGGAGCGGATGGCTTATTATTGTCTTATGTACAGATACTCCTGTCTCTGCTGTGGAACTCTGCAGTTCCTCCAGGGTTACCTTAGGTCTCTGTTCTGCCTCTGATTAATGCCCTCCTTGCCCGGTCCGTGAGTTTTGGTGTGTGGCTGTCTCTTGGCAGGTTTGCTGTTGTGCCATGTTCTTTCCATTTGGTTATGATAGATTTGATGGTTCTCCTAGGGATCATCAAAGATTTGGATATTTTTTTATAACCTAACCCTGACTTGGACTTCTCAACAACATTGTCCCTTACTTGTTTGGAGAGTTCCTTGGTCTTCATGGCAGTGTTTGGTTAGTGGTGCCTCTTGCTTAGGTGTTACAGCCTCTGGGGCCTTTCAAAAAGGTGTGTATATGTAATGACAGATCATATGACACTTAGATTGCACATAGGTGGACATCATTTCACTGATTATGTGACTTCTGAAGGTAATTGGTTGCACCAGAGCTTTTTATGGGCTTCATAACAAAGGGGGTGAATACATACGCACATGCCAGTTATCAGTTTCTTATTTCTGAAAAATAGCTTTATGTATATATTTTTCTAATTTTACTTCACCAACTTAGACTATTGTGTTCTCATCCCTCACATATAATTCAGATTAAAAAAACATTGAACTAAAGGCTGTAATGTAACGAAATAGGTAAAAGGCCAAGGGGGGTGAATACTTTTGCAAGGCACTGTATTTCTTAGAAAGATGTGGAGGGAAGAATATTCTATATGGTAGCAGATAACTTTGTGCATTCTATGTTGTTCTTAACTATTAGGCTACTTTCACACTGGGGCGTTGGGGAGCGTCGGTGGTAAAGTGGCGCTTTTTGGCCGTTAGCGGGACGCTTTTAACCCCGATGGCCGAAAAAGGGTTAAATGTGCCGCAAAGCGCCGCTGCAGTGGCGCTTTGCCGGCACTTCGGCGGCGCAGGCGGCGCTGTAGGAGCGATGTATACACCGCTCCTACAGTGCCTCAAAGATGCGGCTTGCAGGACATTTTTGGTGTCCTGCCAGCTCACCGCTCCAGTGTGAAAGCACTTGGGCTAATGCTATAGCGCCTGTAAAGCACCTCAGTGTGAAAGCAGCCATAGGGACACGTTTGAGTTCAGTATGAACATGGAAGGAAGCTGTTAGTGCTGGGCCAATCCGTTGCAGATGGGGGATTCCCTGCCCTGCAGCTACAGTGGATATAAAAAGTCTACACACCCCTTTTAAAATGTCAGGTTTCTGTAATGAAAAAAATGAGACAAAGATAAACCATTTCAGAACTTTTTCCACATTTAATGTGACAAATAAACTGTACAACTCATTTGAACAACAAACAAATCTTTTAGGTGGAGGGAAGTAAAAATAAAAACAATACGGTTGCATAAGTGTGCACACTCTTAAACTAATACTTTGTTGAAGCACCTTTTGATTTTATTACAGCACTCAGTCTTTTTGCGTATGAGTCTATCAGCATGGCACATCTTGACTTTGCAAAACATTCCAAATCTGTCAGATTGCAAGGACATCTCTTGTGGACAGCCCTCTTCAGATCACTCCACAGATTTTCAATCGGATTCAGGTCTGGGCTCTGGCTGGGCCATTTTAAAACTTTAATCTTCTTCTGGTAAAGCCGTTCCTTTGTTGATTTGGATGTATACTTTGGATCGTTGTCATGCTGAAAGATGAAGTTCCTCTTCATGTTCAGCTTTCTAGCAAAGGCCTGAAGGTTTTGTGCCAATATTGACTGGTATTTGGAACTGTTCATAATTCCATCTACCTTGATTAAGGCCCCTGTTCCAGCTAAAACAAAAAAACCCCCAAAGCATGATGCTGCCACCACCATGCGTCACTGTTGGTACGGTGTTGTTTTGGTGATGTGCAATGTTGCTTTTGTGCCAAACATATCTTTTGGAATTGTGAACAAAAAGTTAAACCTTGGTCTCATCAGAAACACATAACACATGTCCCCAAATGCTTTTGGGAGACTTCAGATGTGTTTTTGCAAAATGTAGCCGGGCCTGGATGTTTTTCTTGGTAAGGAAAGGCTTCCGTCTTGCCACTCTACCCCATAGCCCAGACATATGAAGAAAACAGGAGATTGTTGTCACCAGAACCAATACTTGCCAGATATTCCTGTAGCTCCTTTAATGTTGCTGTAGGCCTCTTGGTAGCCTCACTGACCAGTTTTCTTCTCGTCTTTTCATCAATTTTGGAGGGACTTCCAGTTCTTGGTAATGTCACTGTTGTGCCTTATTTTCCCACTTGATGAATATCGTCACTGTGTTCCATGGTATATCTAATTCCTTGGAAATTCTTTTGTACCCTTCTCCTGACTGATACCTTTTAACAATGAAATCCCTCTGATGCTTTGGAAGCTCTCTGCGGAACCATGGATTTTGCTGTAGGGTGCAACTAAGAAAATGTCAGGAAAGACCTACTAGAACAGCTGAACTTTATTCAGGGTTAATCAGAGGCACTTTAAATGATGGCAGGTGTGTACTGGCTCCTATTTAACATAAGTTTGACTGTGATTGCTTAATTCTGAATACAGCTACATTACCAGTTATAAGAGGGTGTGCACACTTATGCAACCACATTATTTTAGTTTTTTTCAATTTTTACTCAAAGATTTCAGGTTGTTTTCCAATTGTACAGATTATAGGTAACATTAAAGGCGGAAAAAGTTCTGAAATTATTTATCTTTGTCTCGTTTTTTACATCACAGAAATCTGACATTTTAACAGGGGTGTGTAGGCTTTTTATAGCCACTGCATATATATATACAAAAGGAAGGGGATGCTTGTGGCATCACTTACTTAATATGGCCATATTAGGTTTTTGACATTGACCTAATTTGGCAATGAAGCCATATTAGGTCAATTATATCACAGGCATCCCAGCCCCTTTGTGTACAGCTGTGGGGCGGGGAGTTCCCCCACCCACAACTGATTGGCTTAGCACTGACAGCTTTCTCCTGGGTTCAGCCAAACATAGACTTGAACCCAAGCTCAAACGCAAGCTCATCCCTATTAACTATAATATTGATTAAAGTAAATTTAAAAATAGCTACAGTATTGTTTTTGCAGGCTTGGTTGGCCATCTGAACGATTGGTATTTGCCAAAAAAGCCAAGATTACTATTACAATCAATCACTTTATATTATTTTGTTTAAAATTAAGTTGAAAGAAGACATTTTTTAGGTCTACCAATATGTAGGCAACCACCAAAATGTTGCGGATGATTTTCAATTTCAAAGGGAATTTTCATTTTGCAAAGATAATTTTTGTTTACTTTGAAAGCATGAATAAGGTGAAGTTAAGTGACAATTCACTTTGCGAAGAATACCTAAACATGTGCAAGAAAAAAAAAAAGGATTTTTGATTGGATCTCATTCACTTTGCAAAGGAAAGATTTTAGTTGAAATGAAGGGTCTGGCAACGAGGTCTCTTAAACTGATCATTCACTACTGCTTATGAAACAATGCTATTGTAACAAACAGATCCAATTTTTTGATGCAATATTCTTTTTTGTATGTGGCCTCATTGGTGTGCTGCCTTATGTTGTATAATTTAATTATCCTAGGAAAAAGAGGTTGAATTGCGGAGAGTCTGGTGTGCAGGCAGCTTTTCCTTTTCTTCAGCATTATCCTGCAAAATTTCACGCTGAAGTCGACAGTGGACCCCAAAGATCTTGACATCTCTCCTATGGAAAGTGGCATTGAAAACTTCCCACCAGCCCGCAAGATCATCTTCATTCCTCGCACATTAGAAGGAGGAGCTTGAAGAATGTTTACATTTTAGTATTTGTTGACTAACCTACACTTTTAGATAACATAAATTGTCAATATATTGGTGTAAATAAATATTGTGGAGTATAGGGTGACATATTATATGTTGCAGTTCTATTAAAATGTATCTAAACCCAAAACAACATTTAAATATATTGTAGCTTACCGATCCTTAGTTGAAGTGGCTGCATTAGTTTCCTTTTCTTAGGCTTTTGTTCTGCGTTTTCAACTGGCAGTCATGTGAATAACACACTTCCAGGTCTAGGTTAGGCTTCAAACATGCGTTCCTCTGTTCTCCATTATGTGGTGGTGGGGGGGAGGGGTAGTAGTTAACACAAATGAGATAACACTGTTTTATGCTTTCAGGTCTATTCACAGAAAGTGGCAAGGACACTACATTTATGGCAAGATCAACGTGTGTTTTCTTTATTTTTTTCTTTATTTATAGTTCAAGGATTTCAGTAATGTAATATATAACAGAAATTAAAGAACATATAACAGCTTCATATGAAGTAAGATCGGGCATTGTAAAACATAACTTATAATGCAGAGTATACACAAATAAAAGGATGGGTGAAGAAGCCCGTATAAAGGCCTCTAATAATGACCAGAAGCTGGGAACATTCAGCAATAAAAGGCAAATTCCAAGATCTTTTTTGTATTTTACATTTATGTAAATTAATCATACAGCAGGTAAATTACAGAACAGACTAACCCAAAGGGGGGCATAGAAAGAAAAAAGAAAACTAAAATAAGATAAGTTAAAAAGGGTTGGATTGTGGAAGAAGAGTGGGATGGGAATGAAGAGAGGACAAATCAAATTAAAGAAAATAAATGTTCTCCCTCTCGGACAATGCTTTGTACCAGGTTAAGGAATCCAGACACTTGCCACAAGAGCAAGTTATGGTTGAGAAGCAAGAGAGGTCTGATCTCTGTAAAAGTAATGGAGGGTCCAAACCTTCCAGTAGTTGTCCTCCCTTTCCTTCAGAATCATATATTTCAAAAATTGAAGAAAAAAAAATTAGGCACTCAGGACTTTCATGGTACAACTGAACTCACAATTCTAAATTCTTATTAAAATCATAATATTTATTGCACTCAATCTTATGTTAAAAGAATCCTTTCACATATATTTTTGTCAACAACATTCGACAAACACACAAGGAGCATTAAAACATACAATATCTCACAAATGTTAGTACACCCCTCACATTTGTGTAAATATTTTATTATATCTTTTCATGCGACAACACTGAAGAAATGACACTTTGCTACAATGTAAAGTAGTGAATGCACAGCTTGTATAACAGTGTAAATTTGTTGTCCCCTCAAAATAATTCAGCACACAGCCATAATGTCTAAACTGCTGGAGGAGTGGAAGAGGACTCCAGTGGCAACCTGTGAAGCTCTGGTGAACTCCATGCCCAAGAGGGTTAAGCAGTGGCGGTTGGTGCTCAAAATTTTTCTGGGGGGGTGCAAAAATTAAAAAAAAAAAAAAATCAATTGCAGCCACTGTGCCTTCAAATGCTGCCACTGGGCCCATCAAACGTTGCCACTGGGCTCATCAAACGCTGCCACTGGGTCCATCAAACGCTGCCATTGGGTCCATCAAACTCAGCCACTGTGCCCATTAAACGCTGCCACTGTGCCCATTAAACGCTGTAACTGTGCCATCAAAAGCTTCCATTGTGCCAAACGCTGCCACTGTGCCATCAAATGCTGCCAGTGTGCCCATCAAATGCTTCCAGGACACCCCGCTCACACACCTCCCCGCGGATAGATCACGGGACACCCCACTCACACCCCTCGCAGATGGATCACAGGACACCCAGCTCACGAAAACCCCCGCCCCCCGCGGATAGATTGCGGGACACCCCATGCAGGAGTACCGGTGCTTACCAGGTGTCCTTTTCTCCGGCGTCTCCAGTCAGCTTCCTCCACTCTGTCCCACTTCCGCCAAATCGCTGAACATCCAATAGGGACGCCTGGCGCTTTGGCAAATCAGGAAACAGGTCTCACCTGACCTGCCTCCAGATTGGCAGTGAGGCAATGCGGTGTGAAAATAGTGAATATTCATTCGCTATGGTCACACAATTATTGGGTGGGATCAGGGCGCACTCTCAGCGCCCCGAGCCCCCCTTTTTTTAAAGCCTATTAAAGCCTCAGGCTCTGATCAACTGCTTCAAAAAATGACACCCCCTTCTGCCTCCACCATTGGAGTCCATGCATTCGGCGTCCTGAAAGAGGCTGGGTACATGGATAGGGAGGCAGCAGCAGGGATAGGAGGGGCGGCGCCCATGCGCCCACAATGCATGGGCCACTCCTGAGGTTAAGGCAGTGCTGGAAAATAATGGTGGCCACACAAAATATTGACACTTTGGGCCCAATTTGAACATTTTCACTTGGGTGTACTCACTTTTGTTGCCAGCGGTTTAGACATTAATGGCTGTGTGTTGAGTTATTTTGAGGAGACAGCAAATTTGCACTGTTATACAAGCTGTACACTCACTACTTTACATTGTAGCAAAGTATCATTTCTTCAGTGTTGTCACATGAAAAGATAAAATAAAATATTTACAAAAGGTGAGGGGTGTACTCACTTTTGTGAGATACTGTATATAATATAGGGAGGAGAGTAACAATGTATATAATATAGGCAGGAGTAATAATGTATAGAATATAGGATAGAGTAACAATGTATATAAAATGGGAGGGAACATGGACATCCGCAGAACTTTTTTCAGGGGGGGCATCATTTTAGGTCACCCATGCTCCTCCCCTTTTTGGACAATGTAATGAAGGGGAGGGGCTTATTCATTATCACATAAAGCGCAGGCATGTGCCCATAAATTGCAGCCTCATGGTGCCCATAAAATATGGCCTGTACAGTACGGAGGGTGTACAGTATGTATATATATATATATAGGGAGTGGATGGTATTAGTATATACAGGAAGGAAGGTGGGTGTATGTAGATGATGTATAACTGCAGTCAGTGATGATGGAGCAAGGTCTCTATATACAGGAAGGAAGGTGGGTATATACCTGTATATAGAGACCTTCCTCCATCATCACTGACTGCAGCTATACATCATCTGTCCTGTATACAGCTATATATACAGGACAGATGATGTATATCTGCAGTCGGTGATGATGGAGGAATACAGGAAGGAAGATGGGTGTATATAGCTGTATACAGGACAGATGATATGATCTTTCCTATATCTAGCACCCCCTTCACTGATCATACCTCTCTGCACTCAACTGTCCCCCTCATCTGTATATATGTCGGGCCAACACACAGACATCTGTAAGCACACACAGCTCTGCCTCCTCCCTTCACTTGTACATACAGCCCCCACTTGTAAGGTGGTCTTCCTTCGCCCAAGTCCTGTTTCCACATGTCCCTGTGAAATATTCAGACCCCCTTAATTTTTTCACTCTTTGTTATATTGCAGCCATTTATTAAAATCATTTAAGTTAATTTTTTCCTCATTAATGTACACACAGCGCCCCATGTAACCTTGGCCAGATCTGGGCCTTGCCACAATTCTGTTTCTGAGCTCTTCAGGCAGTTCCTTTGACTTCATGATTCTCATTTGCTCTGACATGCACTGTGATCTGTAAGGTCTTATATAGACAGGTGTGTGGCTTTCCTAATCAAGTCCATTCAGCATAATCAAACACAGCTGGACTCAAATGAAGGTGTAGAACCATCTCAAGGATGATCAGAAGAAATGGACAGCACATGAGTTAAATATATGAGTGTCACAGCAAAGGGTCTGAAGACTTAGGACCATGTGATATTTCAGTTTTTCTTTTTTAATAAATCTGCAAAAATGTCAACAATTCTGTGTTGTTCTGTCAATATGGGGTGCTGCGTGTACATTAATGAGGAATGAATGAACTTAAATGATTTTAGCAAATGGCTGCAATATATCAAAGAGTGAAAAATTTAAGGGGGTCTGAATACTTTCCGTCCCCACTGTATGTGCAAAAAAAACCATGGAAAAAACTCATAATTCTGTCACCAAGAAAAAAACAGGTACCTTGTCATAAACGCAGCAGCAGCAGGTGAGGTCAGACAGCCTTCCAGAGGCAGACAGGAGACACAGAATCTGAGAAAAAACCAGTCAGACTGTCTAACCCTCAGGAACACACAGCACAGCAGGGGAGCAAACAGCAAGAAGTCTTTACCAATCAAGAGAAAACTGGCAGGACCGCAGAGAGAGGAGAGAAACCAATTCCTGTGCCGGCTCTAAGATTGTTTTTTTTATCTCAAATAAAAACTTTGAGTGGAATATATTTGACATTACAGAGTCCAGAACATATGCATTCCATTTGGATAAAACATTGCATCAAACTGACATACAACATGGTGTTAAATAACAGATTAGAACTGACTTCGCTCAGAGGCCAGTTATAGATAGATGGATACATACATACATACAGACATACAATTATTAAGTCAGAACTTTACACCTCTACTGTGCGGAGGTTCTAAGACTGTTTAAGCTGCTGCTTTGTGACTGGCGGTCGCTACCCTGGGCCACCCATTTCCCTGCCTTCTGTGACATCATCCACCGCCACTCTCAGACTGAAGACAAAGCCAGGAGAGTGGCACGCTGCCTATACAAGACAGGAAAACCCTAATGGTGACATTGCAGAGCTTACTAATACCACACCTGTAAAATATCTGTGTTATCTAAGCAACTTTGCCCACAACCCAAGCACAAGGGATACCCAGTTTCAGGATGCAACGCTGTCCAACATTCTGGGTCTTCCAACTCCATGAGAGGCTGAACATGGAAGGGGCCTGCGGTGCAGTAGGGGGGATATCCTTGCAGCAAAGTGCTTACCACTGCAATCCACAGGTGGCCTGGAGCAGACCAAAAAAAAGAACACATCAGTGGGGGAGGGGCTTTCTTTTATTCAGCTAGGAAAGGGTGGTCATGTGGGCACCAGATGAGGCATTAACCCATTGTGTGCTGACGTGAGGTATGGCCAGGAAATACAGGCTGCTCTGGAGAAAGATGGTGTGGTTGTTTTTAAGGAGCACAATACGATGATACATGAACAAAAAAGAGCTGCATGGTCAAGTTGCCAGAAAGAAGCCTTTACTGCACAAGTTCCACAAAAAAGCCTGGTTACAATATGCCCAACAACACCTTGACATGCCTCATTGGGCTTTTTTGTGGCATTTGCGCAGTAAAGGCTTCCGTCTGGCAGCTCAACCATGCAGCTCTTTTTTGTTCAAGTGTCGTTGAATTGTGCTCCTTAACCACTTCAATACCAGGCACTTTTGCACCTTCCTGTCCAATCTAATTTTTAGCTTTCAGTGCTGTTACTTTTTAAATGACAATTCTTCCACCAGTTGTGGTTGCAATCTTTTTTGGTCTACCTGACCTTTGTTTGTGTAGCCATGGTGACGAGCACTCCTGACAAACAATCCGCCAAATCACCCTGCTGCCAGACCCCCATATATCATTTGAGACAATGAGCAGTCATTTGCGTAGTTTTGCTGCGTTTATTGCGGGATACAACTTGGGTGGGGTAAAGGAAGATATGAGATGCCCAAAACACTTGTAGAATTGTCATCACATTGGTAAGGCGTTGATTAGCAGCTTTAGCTTTGAAAATTATGCACCTCTAACATTCACAGTCTATTTCCTCTGCATATCTCCTCTGCAGACTATTGCTCCTCCTCCTCTACACTGACTCCTGCAGACTATCACTCCTTTCTTCTTGTACAAATCCTCTACTGCAAAACTGTTAGATTACTGTTGCTTCACTTCCAGTAAAACAAGAAGGGATCACTCTGAATAACCCCAGCTTGCTGGCTGTAATATCTTGAATGGTGTCGCTTTAGCAAATCAATAAGCCAGAGACATGTAATGCCCCTCCCCGGTGGCTCAGTGAGTTTGGTAGCTACACAGTCTTTTGGAAGGTATTACCAGAGTGCTTTACCAGGCCAGAGATAACTCGGTACCTCTGCCTCACGGCCTAGCACATGGTAATAGGCGGACTACTGTTCCCAGCCAGTCCATAACTGCAAATACTGCATTCCCCGGCCACAGCATTCTACACTACTCTCAACAACTTCTCCTCTTGCTTTTCGCACACTGGCCTTCTTCAAAGGGCAAGTTCTGTGTTCCCCGGTCACAGAACGTTGATCTACTCTGCTCCGTTCTACTGTTACTTCTCCTTAACCGATTTTCTCCTGTGTTCCCCGGTCACAGCAGCTTGACACCAACTCCATGATGAAGATCTTTATCCAGGATTATTTCCTAGCAGCTCCTCCATCCCTCTTTCGCGCTTGGTGCGCCCCCACATGGGGCTGCCCTGCGGTAGACTCCTAAAACTCCATTCTTTCTGCCTGCACCTCAGAACTCCTCCCTGGCAGCATATGACCTCAGCTTATATGGGAGGCCTGCCCCCTGCCAATACCAAAGGGTAATTGGTCAGAGCTCCTCACATGAGTTGCCTGCCACTCAAACCTCAGGTCCAACCTCTCTTCCAGAACAATCTGTCTGAAAGCAGGGGAGGCGTTTCTGACTCAGAGCACAGGTGGTCACACCCACCACTACACCAAACACTCCCATTCTCAAATCAAAACATACAGGCCTGACTTACAGCACAGGCCTGTCTAAATTTGCCTACACTGATCTCTCAACCCTATTCTAGAACCTACCTTCAAGTAGAGGGTGCTACACTTGGTATCAAAAGAGCCCTGAATTTTCCACTTCTTAATAAGTGATTAAACAGTACTGACTGGCATATTCAAGGCTTTTGGTATCTTTTTATATTCTTTTCCATCTTTGTAAAGTTCCATTATTTTGTTACACAGGTCTTTTGACTGTTCTTTTCTACTTCCCCATTAGGGATGAGCCGAACACCCCCCCCCCCCCCCCCACCGGGTTCGGTTCGCTCCATAACCTGCGAACGGACCGAAAATTCGCATGAACGTTAGAACCCCATTGACGTCTATGGGACTCAAACGTTCAAAATCAAAAGTGCTAATTTTAAAGGCTAATTTGCATGGTATTGTCCTAAAAAGGTTTTGGGGACCGTGGTCCTGCCCCAGGGGACATATATCAATGCAAAAAAAGTTTTAAAAACGTCCGTTTTTTCAGGAGCAGTGATTTTAATGATGCTTAAAGTAAAAAAAAAAAAAAAAAAGTGAAATATTCCTTTAAATATCGTACCTGGGGGGTGTCTATAGTATGCCTGTAAAGTGGCGCGTGTTTCCCGTGCTTAGAACAGTCCCTGCACAAAATGACATTTTTAAAGGAATAAAAGTCATTTAAAACTGCTTGCAGCTTTAATGTAATGTCAGGTCCTGGTAATATGGATGAAAATTAGTGAGACAAACGGCATGGGTACTCCCCAGTCCATTACCAGGCCCTTTGGGTCTTGTATGGATATTAAGGCGAACCCTGCACCCAAATTAAAAAAGGAAAGGTGTGGGGCCACCAGGCCCTATATACTCAGAACAGCAGTATACAGGCGGTGCAAACAAGACAGGGACTGTAGGTTTGGTGTTGTTAAGTAGAATCTGTTTGTAATTTTGAACTGGTACATTTTTAATTGCAAGTAGGAGTCGTTTGTATGTTGGATGTTTGAAAGTAGGGGCCTTCCCTATATACTCAGCAGAAATTTGGGCCTTAGGTGTTGGTGTTGCCACAACACTGTAAGCCCTCACAGGCCCCTGCTGTGAAATATTAGATCAAGAATTGTAATTACATGCCCCTGTTGAACAGGGGCAGAAAAATTGGGCCTTTGGTGATGGTGGTGGTGGTGCTAGTGCCACAACACTGTAAGTCCTCACAGTTACTCTTGGTGGGCGCTGGAACGGGCCCTCTTGTGAAATATTATATCAAGAATTGTAATTACATGCCCCTGTTGAACAGGGCCAGAAAAATTGGGCCTTTGGTGGTGGTGGTGCTGATGCCACAACACTGTAAGTCCTCACAGTTACTCTTGGTGGGCGAAGAAACGGGCCCTGCTGTGAAATATTAGATCAAGAATTGTAATTACATATCCCTGTTGAACAGGTGCTGGTGCCACAACACTGCAACCCCTCACAGATACTCTAGTTGGAGCGCAGGAATGAGCCCTGCTGCAAAGAATTGCATCAAAAATTGTAATTACACGCCCCTGTTAAACAGGGGCTGAAAAATTGGGCCTTAGGCACTGGTGGCGGCGCCCAGAACCAAAAATGTTCTTACAAGCTATCAGCATGATCATTCAGGAGGAAGAGGTTAATTACTCAGCATAACAGGATAGTCACTCAGCATCAGCATAGGCAGTCTTTGAAGGGATCTGACATTTCAAAAAAAAATATTATTATTACATCAGCATCAGGTGCTTGGTAGCTGGTGGTGATCCAAGACTGATTCATTTTTATGAAGGTCAGTCGATCGACCGAGTCGGTGGACAGACGCACCCTGTGATCGGTTACAAAGCCTCCAGCAGCACTGACTGTGCGTTCCGAAAGAACGCTGGATGCAGGACAGGCCAGTAGCTCAATTGCATACTGTGCAAGCTCTGGCCAGTGATCCATCCTCAAGACCCAGTAACCCAGAGGATTTTCGGGGGGAAAGGTGTCCAAGTCAGATCTTGCCCCTAGGTGTTCCTGCACCATGTAAAACAGACGCTGGCGATGGTTGCTGGAACCGATCATACCTTGGGGCTGCGGACTAAAAAATTGTCTGAACACATCGGTCAGACAGCCACCTTCTCCACCACTCCTTCTTTGACTGACCAAAGCCTCAGCAACACCTTGTCCAGGAACAGGAGTTTGTAACCTCCCAGTCTCTGGGAACGCATTGCACAGACCTTTCTGCAAGGCTTCCCGAAGATGTTTCATCCTCTGCTCCCTCTGCGACGGCAAGATAAGGTCCGCAACCTTACCCTTGTAACGTGGATCAAGGAGGGTTGCCAGCCAGTATTGATCCCTCTCCTTGATACCATGAATATGAAGATCCTTCCGCAGGCTTTGCAGGATCAGGGAGGCCATGTAGCGTAGGTTTGCTGAGGCATTCGGTCCGGAGTCCTCTGGGTCACAAAGCACTACATGATCCGCAGCCACTTCCTCCCAGCCACGTAGAAGTCCATGGGTTTCTTGGGACTGTAAATGATCCCTTAAAGACTGCTGCTGATGCTGAGTGCCAGGCTCCACCTCCATGCTGACACAATCCTCCTCCTCCTCGTCCTCTTCCTGTGTGATCGGCGAGCACCCAGGAACATTGTCTGGATAAAGGGGGCCTTGAGAGCTAAGGAAGTCCTCCTCTTCCTGCCTCTGTTCTGCCTCAAGTGCCCTGTCCATTATTCCACGCAGCGTGTGCTCCAACAAGTGGACAAGGGGGACAGTGTCATGGATGCATGCACTTTCACTGCTCACCATCCTTGTGGCCTCCTCAAATGGTGACAGGACAGTGCATGCATCCCTGATCATGGCCCACTGGCGTGGGGAAAAAAAAACAAGCTCCCCTGACCCTGTCCTGGTGCCATAGTCGCACAGGTACTCATTGATGGCCCTCTGCTGCATGTGCAGCCGCTGCAGCATGGCTAACATTAAGTTCCACCTGGTGGGTATGTCACAGATTAGTCTGTTCTTGGGCAGGTTAAATTCCTTTTGGAGGTCTGTCAGCCGAGCACTGACATTATATGACCAGCGGAAATGCACACAGACTTTCCTGACCTGCCCCAGGACATCCTGTAAGCCCCGGTACCTGCCCAAGAACCACTGCACCACCAAGTTAAGGACGTGAGCCAAACGGGGCACATGAGTCATTTGTCCCTGTCGGAGGGCGGAGAGGAGGTTGGTGCCATTGTCAAAAACCACCATTCCTGCCTTAAGGTGGCATGGCGTCAACCACCTCTGAACCTGCCCCTGCAGAGCTGACAGAACCTCTGCCCCAGTGTGGCTCCTGTCCCCCAAGCACACCAGTTCAAGCACCGCATGGCATCTTTTGGCCTGCATACTTGCGTAGCCCCTTGAACGCCTACGGAGCACCGCTGGTTCCGAGGACAAAGCACAGGAAGAGGCCATGGAGGAAGAAGAAGAGGAGGGGGTGGAGGAGAGAGGTTTGTCAGAATCACCAGTAGTGGCATTTTGGAGGCTTGGTGGCAGAACAACCTCCAACACTACTGCACCTTGTCCTGCATCCTTCCCAGCTGCCAGCAGAGTCACCCAATGTGCCGTGAAACTTAGGTAACATCCCTGTCCATGCCTGCTGGACCATGAGTCAGCGGTAATATGCACCTTACCACTGACCACCCTGTCCAGCGAGGCCAAGACATTGCCTTTCACATGCCGGTAGAGAGCCGGAATCGCCTTCTGTGAGAAAAAGTGACATTGGGGAACCTGCCACTGAGGAACTGCACATTCCACAAACTCACGGAAGGGGGCAGAGTCTACCAACTGAAAAGGTAGCAGTTGAAGTGCTAGCAATTTTGCCAAGCTAACATTCAACCACTGGGCATGTGGATGGCTGGGAGCGAACTTCTTTCGGCGGTGCAGCAGCTGGGGCAGGGAAATTTGCCTGGTACAATTTGATGTCGGCGTTCCGATAGCAGATTGCCCGCAAGTACTTGGCTCTGACACACCTAATTCTACACCTTCATTCCTCTCAGTGCAGGTCTCAGAGAGGACTTAAGGTATAGTGGGTTTGGAGATCCCAGCTGATGAGGAACAAGGAGAGGTCCTCTTTGTTCTTTGGTGTGGGTCTTTTAGGTACGCTTGCCAACGAACTGCATGGAAGGTCAACATATGTCTGGTCAAGCATGTGGTGCCCAAGCGGGAGATGTTTTGGCCATGTGAGATACGCTTGAGACATATGTTGCAAATAGCAGCGGTGCAATCTGATGCACTTGTCTCAAAAAAGGCCCACACCAAAGAACTTTTGGAATAACGTGCAGAGACAGCAGCGCCCTGCACATGCGGAGCTCTGAGGTGTGATGCAGTCAGTGTGCTGCCCTTTGGCTGGCCCCTGGAGGGCATTCTGCCTCGTTGGTGATGTGCCTCCTCCCTCTTCCTCCTCTCTCCTATCAGGCACCCACGTTGAGTCAGTGACCTCATCATCCCCTCCCTCCTCACCACTGGAGCAAACCTGGCAGTATGCTGCAGCAGGGGAAACATGACTGCCAGATTGCTGTCCTTCTTGGCACCCCCTCTGTCTGTGCTCATGTTACTGCCTTCATCTAGCTCAGTATAAATCAGAACCTTCTAAATGCTGGGCATCCTCCTGGAGCATGTACCCAACACTGTGGTCAAACAGTTCCAGGGACTCCTCAGGAGGACATGGTGGGGCGAGGGAAGGAGTCACTGATGCCATTGAGCCGAGGGAAGAGGCCGTGTTGGCAGCTGCTTTGCCAGACAAAGTACCCTGAGCCTGGGTGAGAGAGGATGAGGAGGATGAGGACGGCTTGGTCATCCACTCGACCAAGTCTTCCACATGTTGCGGCTCAACACAGCCAGCTGCCGAAAAAAAGGCCAAGCGTGTCCCACAGCCACGTGCTGATGAGGATGCACCGTGTCCACGACCAGCACTGTTGCCTCTAGACACAGAGCCTGCTTGCCCTCTTTTATTGGCTTGTGACTGTCTGCCTCTCCTTGTTGGCCTTCCAGACATACTATTGGCCTTGGCCTGCAGTGAGCTGCACAAAACTGGTACACACATATATATATATATATATATACCGATTATACTGCAGCTAGCAGAATGAACTGCCTGCCTGTAGTATTATTAGTATGATAACCCCTGCACTTGTCTTCAGGTAGCTATAATGTAGGTGCAACTGTGCAGGGTACACAGTACAGTAACTGGAAATACGTCAATGAGCCTACACAAGCACCTGGCTACATGGTTGCTATACTGTAGGTCAGACTGTGCAGGGTAAACAGTAAAGTAGCTGGAAATACTTCAATGAGCCTACACAAGCAACTGGCTGCAGGTTGCTATACTGTAGGTCAGACTGTGCAGGGTACAAAGTACAGTAGCTGGAAATAGTTCAATGAGCCTACACAAGCACCTGGCTACAGGTTGCTATACTGTAGGTCAGACTGTGCAGGGTACACAGTACAGTAATTAGAAATACTGTAAAAACACCTGCCTGCCTGTCAGTATATTAGGAAGAGAAGAACAGGATCTAGCTAAACTGAATACAGTGTATATGTATATATATATATATATATATATATATATATATATATATATACATACACACACAACACCTGGGATGCATATATATACACAATACACTGTAACTGCAGCTAACTGACTCGATCTGCCTACTCTATCTAACTTAAATCAAATGACACTGTCTGTCTCTCTCTCGCTATCTATGAACGCCGAAACACACTACACAGGGCCGCCGTGCAGGCGGCCTTATATAGTGACTATGACAATGTCTTCGTAAGACGAAACGTACGTCGGAAGGTTGGCGCGCTGACGTCATCGCTGACTACCTCGTCCCGAACGGGTGACTGCTAGCCGGCCGGATGCTGCTATTGTTCGTGTCCATGCTTTTATCTACTATACGCATGTAAGTTCAACTTTTAAGCATCATTAAACGTAATTTTACTGATTTACACTATGGAGAGACGTTGTTTTATTATCTTTTTGGGTCCTGCCTATTGATTGCCTACTGGATTTGTGTATATCTCACATTTTTTAGCTGCAGCTGTTTTTTATTTTATTATTTCTTCCTTATCAGGAGCACGGTACACACATTTTTTCGGCCTTATATAGTGTGGGGCATGTACTAAACCCCCTGAGCCATAATTGGCCAAAGCCTCCTTGGCTTTGGCCAATTAAGGCTCTCTGTTCAGACGACGCTTTGATTGGCCAAGCATGCGGGTCATAGTACATGCTTGGCCAATCATCAGCCAGCAATGCACTGCGATGCCGCAGTGAATTATGGGCTGTGACGCACCACTCGAATTTGGCGCGAACGGCCCATATCGTTCGTAATTCGGCGAACGATCGAACAGGCAATGTTCAAGTCGAACATGTGTTCGATTCAAACACAAAGCTCATCCCTACTCCCCATGGCTCAGTGTCTAGCCTGCTTAGTGCATCCATGTGAGAGCTAACAAACTCATTGACTATTTATACCCAGACACTAATTGTGATTTTAAAAGCCACAAATGTGAGAAATTACCCTTTAATTGTCATTTTAACCTGTATGTGCCACCTTCTGTGTCAATATGATTTTAAAAGGATCCAAAAAACGATGTGATAATAAATGGCTTCATGTGATCACTATCCTTAAATAAAAGACAGTTTTTGGCACGATCAGTCATGAAGAAATGACACTTTGCTACAATGTAAAGTAGTGAGTGTACAGTTTGCATAACAGTGTCAATTTGCTGTCCCGTCAAAGTAACTCAACACACAGCCACTAATGTCAAAACCACTGGCAACAAAAGTGAGTACACCCCTAAGTAAAAATGTCCAAATTGGGCCCAAAGTGTAAATATTTTGTGTGGCCACCATTATTTTCTAACACTTCCTTAACTCTTTTGGGCATGGGGTTCACCAGAGCTTCAAAGGTTGCCACTGGAGTCCTCTTCCACTCCTCTATGACAACATCACGGACCTGGTGGATGTTAGAGACCTTGCGCTCCTCCACCTTCCATTTGAGGATGCCTGTAAGGTACCTGGTAGTTGAGCCTGACTGGTGGAAAGAGACCTCTCTTAAGCGCTGGTTCAGGAGCCACTGGAAGTGGGAACAGTGGTCTCTTGAGCACAGTGGGTAGGAGGGCCTGATGCGGTTCCAGCAGTAGCAGATGATGGTCTGGAAGGATGCCCCTCAGGGATGGCTGAGCTGCGGATGCAGGTAGGCAGATGCAGGCCGGAAGGCAGGCAGGTAGCTGAGAAGGCAGCGGCAGGATGCTTGACAAGCAGGCTGGAAGCAGCGTCACAGGACACAGGCAAAGCAAAGTCAGACAGTCCGTTCAGCAGGAGATCTGGCAGATATGAATAAAGGGATGATCCAGGAATAGTCAGGCAGGCAGGAGTTCGGCAACAGGTAATCAAGATAAACAAGGTCAGACAAGCCGGGTCGGATTGGAGACTGGAGAATGGTCAGACGTAGCCGGGTCACTAGCAAATACAACAACAGGCGGAAAACAGGAACTCAGGTACAGAGCTGCAAACAAACAGCACCTGACATAAGCGCCTGTCATCCTTTTAAAGGGCCCTTGGCGCCAAAACAGCGCTAGCGCGAACAGGTGCGCGCACGGGCGCGCACGCGAACTCGCGTATGGGCACACGCGGGAGCGCTCCGGCGCCCCCTGGTGGGGAATTAAGCGGAATTGTCCTGGAAGAGCTTCTTGTGCACCTGCGTGCACGCATATTTGCCCGACGGCCACTGATATGCCCCTGACATTGCCCCCTCCCAATGGGCAGCCTCCGGATGCCCAGAATACCCTTCTTTTCAGGATGAGCAGAGAAGTAAGCATGGATCAAACGTCTGGCATGAATATTACAGTCAGGTTTTATTTTCCGGACCATACCCCTTCCATTTAATCAAAAACTGTACTTGCCCAGATCTCTTTCTGCAATCAAGGATGGCCTCCACTTCATATTCCTCGTTGCCGTCCACCAGAACCGGTTCAGGGACCCTGGTGCCCCTGTCAGGAAAAGGATCATCTACAGCAGGTTTCAAGAGTGACACGTGAAACACAGGGTGGATCTTGAGTGAATCAGGTAAACACAATTCATAGGACACCTCATTAATCTTTCTTTTTACAGGGAAAGGCCCAATGAACTTAGGAGCAAGCTTCTTAGTAGGACAGGTTAATCTAATATTATCAGTAGACAGCCATACCTTGTCACCAAGCTGAAGGTTTAGGTCTCCTCTTCTTTTCTGATCAAAGAACCTTTTGTTGTCCGCTTGTGCCTTGGATATCGCTTCCCGTAAGATTTGGTTATTATGACTAAGGAACTGCACTGTGTCCTGGACCGCTGGAACTGAGGATTCTGAAAGAAAATCTGGTAAAAAAGATGCATGAAAACCATAGTTGGAAAAGAAAGGGGATTGACCGGTAGCAGAGTGGCTGGCATTGTTATAGGCGAATTCCGCTAGGGGCAGCAGAGATACCCAATCATCCTGCACAAAAGATGTAAAACACCTTATGTACTGCTCCAGTGTCTGATTTGTCCTTTCAGTTTGCCCATTTGTTTGGGGATGGTATGCTGAGGACAGGGCTAGTTCAATTTTCAGAATCTCACAAAGGGCTCTCCAAAAACGTGATGTAAACTGCACCCCCCTATCGGACACTATATTTGCAGGGATCCCATGTAGC
This sequence comes from Aquarana catesbeiana, assembly GCF_042186555.1. Classification (NCBI taxonomy): domain Eukaryota; kingdom Metazoa; phylum Chordata; class Amphibia; order Anura; family Ranidae; genus Aquarana; species Aquarana catesbeiana. Next base: position 85,044,056 of record NC_133332.1, read on the forward strand.
CTGACAATCTCCTTAATGAACACACGGGCCGTCTCCACAGCAGAGGGTGTTCCTTTTAGGGGCACAAAGTGGGCCATTTTGGACAGCCAGTCAACAACCACAAAGATCGCCGAACATCCTTCAGAGCAAGGCAGTTCAACTATAAAGTCCATTGCTATCATCCTCCAGGGCCTATCTGGTATAGGCAATGGTCTCAGTAGTCCCCAAGCTCTGTTCCTGGGAGTTTTATTCTGGATGCAGACAGAACATGAGTTGACATATTTCTTGCAGAATTCCTTTAGGTTAGGCCACCAAAAGGTGCGTTGCACCAGCTCAAGGGTCTTACGTACCCCAAAATGTCCTGCAAGTGGGTGGTCATGCAGAAGTGTCAGTACCTTGACTCGGGCGCTCTCCGGTACAAAAATTTGACTTCCTCTCCACAAAAGTCCATCACGAGGTGTTAAAGAGGATCCCTGAAGACTTGAAGGTTCTGGAGATGCTTCTCTGATCATGGACAGAAGATCTGTTTGGAGAAGAAGGAAGCTATTTGCCGGCAAGATAGTGTCAGGTACAGAAAAGTCTTTAGGGTTATCAAACATGCGCGACAGCGCGTCTGGTTTTACGTTTTTGGATCCAGGCCGGTAGGTAATGTGGAAACAGAACCGTGTGAAAAATAGAGCCCAACGGGCCTGTCTGGGTTTTAACCTCTTGGCAGATCTTAAATATTCGAGATTCTTGTGGTCTGTATAAATCAGTACTGGATGGACTGCACCTTCTAGCAAGTACCTCCATTCCTCCAAAGCTGTCTTGATAGCGAGTAGCTCTCGATCCCCCACATCATAGTTCCGCTCAGCCGGTGAAAGTTTCCTAGAAAAGAAACCTACGGGGTGCATCAGGTCCTTGTTGCCTTGTCGTTGGGAAATAACAGCACCCACGGCTACTTCGGACGCATCAACCTCCAGTGTAAAAGGTAAGGATGGATCCGGATGGCTAAGGATCGGAGCTGATGTAAAACGTTTTTTTTAATTCTTCAAAGGCCCCCTGGGCTTCCGGGTTCCAATGGAAGCGAGAGTTCTGCTTGGTTAGCTGCGTGATGGGGGAGATGATAGCAGAAAACCCCCTAATGAACTTCCTATAAAATGTTTGCGAACCCAATGAAGCGTTGTACGCCCTTTTTGTCCATGGGAGCTGGCCACTCTAACACAGCACATACCTTCTGAGGATCCATTTTGATGCCGGTTGGGGAGATCACTAACCCCAGGAACTGAATCTCCTTCTGTTCAAATTCGCACTTCTCCGCCTTAGCATACAGTCTGTGCAAACGGAGTCGGGTCAAGACTTTACGGACATGTTCCCTATGTTGCTCAAGTGAACTGGAGAAGATTAGAATGTCATCCAGATAGACAATTAAAAAGATGTCCAGGAAATCTCTAAACACATCATTGACCAGATGCTGGAACGTGGCGGGAGCATTGCATAGACCAAAGGGCATAACAAGATATTCATAGTGTCCAAAATGGGTCCTGAAAGCCGTCTTCCACTCGTCCCCGGCCTGAATGCAGACCAGATTGTAGGCCCCTCTCAGATCCAGCTTGGTAAAGATAGTAGCAGACCTCAGCTTCTGGAACAGTTCAGGTATCAGTGGCAGCGGGTAACGGTTTTTGACTGTAATGTTGTTTAACTCCCGATAGTCCACACAGGGGCGAAGAGACTGATCCTTCTTAGAAACAAAAAATATTCCGGCATCAGCTGGTGAAGTAGAAGGTCGGATGAAGCCTTTTTCGAGGTTTTCATTTATGTAAACCTTAAGTGCCTCTTGTTCCTTTTCGGACAGCAGAAAAATGCGTCCAAAAGGAATCTCAGCCCCAGGAAGCAGCTCAATTGGGCAATCATAGGGACGATGGGGAGGCAGGGTGTCTGCCCCCTTCTTACTGAACACATCCACAAATTCCCGATAGACTTCTGGTACATCTTGGAGCAGGTCTGGATCGATGTCCATACAAAGTAAAGTAGCAGCAGGTTTAGAGGATTCTGGTAGACAATGTCTTTGGCAATAGCGTGACTGGAACTTGATCTCGCCCGTGACCCAGTTAACAAGAGGGTTGTGGGCCTGGAGCCAGGGCATGCCCAAAATGATTGGAAATAGTGGAGATGAAATAACATCCAGGGTTAGGATCTCTTGATGCTGAGATGAGCAGGTGGCAGACAGAGGAAGGGTTTCTTGAGAGACCTGTCCAGATCTTATGTGGGACCCATCGGCCAAGAAAACTGAGAGTCTGTGTGTCTTGTTCTTTAAAGGCAGATTCTGTTGGGTGGCAAAAGCAGAGTCCACAAAGCAGCTACATGCCCCAGAATCAACAATGGCGTTGACCTGGATTGTTCTTCCCTGGAGCTGTAATGAGAGAGGGAGGACAAGTTGAGTTGTATTGGCGGTTAAAGCGGATAAACTGGTCGGAGTAGAAGAAAAGCACTTACGAGTCTTTACTGGACAGTTGTTCACATAGTGGCCCGTCCCACCACAGTAGAGACAGAGGTTTAACTGGCGTCTGCGCGCCCGTTCCTCTGGGGTCAGGGTAGAACGCATAAGTCCCAGTTGCATAGGTTCGGGAGCATCGGTTGTTTGGGTGACTGGACTCGGGTTAGCAGAAGGTAGGTATCGGGAGGCAAGAACCGGAGCTCTTGCAGTCATCCACATAGGGCGTGTTTGTTGGGAAGAGCGTTCAGACCGGCGCTCACGAAGGTGTCGGTCAATTTGGATGGTAATGGCGATGAGTTCCTCAAGGGTATCAGGCATCCCTACCCGAGCAAGCTCATCCTTAAGACCTTCAGATAGCCCCATGCGGAACTGGTGACGTAAGGCTGCGTTGTTCCATTGAGTGTCCGCGCTCCAGCGTCGAAAGTCCGCTACATAGTCCTCGGCCGGCCTACGGCCTTGCTGGAGCGCGAACAAAGCTGCCTCAGCGGTAGCAGTCCGTTGAGGGTCCTCATAAAGCTGGGCCATGGCTTCAAAGAAGGCGGGCAAGGACTGGACCTGTGTAGCGTTGGTTTCAAGCAGGCGGTGGGCCCAGGTCTGGGGTTCCCCCTGAAGAAGGGATATAACAAATCCCACCTTGGTAGCCTCCAAGGAAAAAGTCCGTGGCTGTAGAGCAAAATAGAGTTGGCAAGCGCTGCGGAAGGCCAAAAATTTTGTTCGATCACCAGAAAACTTTTAGGGGGTAGGCACTCTTGGCTCAGGTGGAAGCATAACCACAGAGGGCGGTGTAGCAGCCTGTACTGGAGCGGCTGCAGAAGTAGGGGCCACACTACCAGGCCCACTGAGGTTTAATACTTGACCCTCCAGTCTGTTGTAACTGTCTTGTAAGGTCTGCACTGCCTGGGTAAGTGCTGCTAGGTGCGCACAGATCTCCTTGATGGGAGAGGTCTCTCCTGCAGGCTCAGTCATGGCTGTTTGTACTGTAAGGTACCTGGTAGTTGAGCCTGACTGGTGGAAGGAGACCTCTCTTAAGCGCTGGTTCAGGAGCCACTGGAAGTGGGAACAGTGGTCTCTTGAGCACAGTGGGTAGGAGGGCCTGATGTGGTTCCAGCAGAAGCAGATGATGGTCTGGAAGGATGCCCCTCAGGGATGGCTGAGCTGCGGATGCAGGTAGGCAGATGCAGGCTGGAAGGCAGGCAGGTAGCTGAGAAGGCAGCGGCAGGATGCTTGACAAGCAGGCTGGAAGCAGCATCACAGGACACAGGCAAAGCAAAGTCAGACAGTCCGTTCAGCAGGAGATCAGGCAGATATGAACAAAGGGATGATCCAGGAATAGTCAGGCAGGCAGGAGTTCGGCAACAGGTAATCAAGATAAACAAGGTCAGACAAGCCGGGTCGGATTGGAGACTGGAGAATGGTCAGATGTAGCCGGGTCACTAGCAAATACAACAACAGGCGGAAAACAGGAACTCAGGTACAGAGCTGCAGACAAACAGCACCTGACATAAGCGCCTGTCATCCTTTTAAAGGGCCCTTGGCGCCAAAACAGCGCTAGCGCGAACAGGCGAATGCGCGCACTCGTGAACGCGCGAACGCGCGTACGGGCACACGCGGGAGCGCTCCGGCGCTCCCTGGTGGGGAATTAAGCGGAATTGTCCTGGAAGAGCTTCTTGTGCACCTGCGTGCACGCATATTTGCCCGACGGCCACTGATATGCCCCTGACAATGCCCCACAGATGCTCAATAGGGTTTAGGTCTGGAGACATGCTTGGCCAGTCCACCACCTTTAGCCTCAGCTTCTTTAGCAAGGCAGTGGTCATCTTGGAGGTATGTTTGGGGTCGTTATCATGTTGGAATACTGCCCTGTGGCCCTTTCTCCGAAGGGAGGGGATCATGCTCTGCTTTAGTATGTCACAGTACATGTTGGCATTCATGGTTCCCTCAATGAACTGTAGTTCCCCAGTGGCGGCAGCACTCATGCAGCCCCAGATCATGATACTCCCACCACCATGCTTGACTGAAGGCAAGACACACTTGTCTTTGTACTCCTCACCTGGTTGCCACCACACATGCTTGACACCATCTGAACCTAATAAGTTTATCTTGGTCTCATCAGATCACAGGACTGGGTTCCAGTAATCCATGTCCTTAATCTGCTTGTCTTCAGCAAACTGTTTGCGGGCTTTCTTGTGCATCATCTTTAGAAGAGGCTTCCTTCTTAGACAACCGCCATGTAGACCAATTTAATGCAGTGTGCGGCATATGGTCTCTGCACTGACAGGCTGACCACCCCATCAACTTCTGCAGCAAAGCTGGCAGCACTCATACGTCTCCTTGCCAAAGACTACCTTTGGATGTGACGCTGAGCATGTGCACTCAACTGCTTTGGTCGACCATGGCGAGGCCTGTTCTGAGCGGAACCTGTTCTGTTAAACCACTGTATGGTCTTGGCCACCATGCTGCAGCTCAGTTTCAGGGTCTCCACAATCTTTTTATAGCTTAGGCCATCTTTATGTAGAGCAACAATTCTTTTTTTCAGATCCTCAGAGAGTTCTTTGCCATGAGGTACCATGTTGAACTTCCAGTGACCAGTATGAGAGAGTAAGAGCCATAACATCAAACTTAAAGTGGTTGTACACCCTGTACAACCACTTTTACCTACAGGTAAGCCTATATTAAGGCTTACCTGTAGGTGCTGGGAATATCCCCTAAACCTCCACGGTTTAGGAGATATTTACAAAAAAGCCACGCGTTGATGTCTATGGCGCAAGCGCCGATGTCTACGGCACAAGCGCACTTTAGAAAGGGAAGAGCGTGCCGTTTCTAAAGGGGTCATGCCGTAACTGGCAGCTCCCGGGAGTGACGTCATGTGACTCCAGACAGTCACAGAGCCAGAGTTCACGGCTCCAGAAGGAAGAGGGGTGAGGATGGATGCTCGCTGCTAGTGGGGACAGCGGTGACATCGCAGGCTTCGGTTTCAGGTAAGTTACACATAATGGGCAACTATGAGATGCATAGTAGCCAATTATGCTTTACCTTTGCAGGGAAATAAAGAGGAAATAAAACCCATCAGTGTTGTCACATGAACAGGTATAATAAAATATTTATGAAAGGGGTGGTGTGAGGGGTTTACTCATTTTTGTGAGATACTGTATATATATATATATATATATATATATATATATATATATATATATATATATATATATATATATATATATATATATATATATATATATATATATATATTAAATGGTGGTTGTTTCTATACAATATATGTGATAACAAAAAAAATCTATATATCAAAAACATAGATAGTATGGTGCATAATCACAATTATAAAAACATATAAAAGAAAACACTTGTTGAGTCTCAGCACACGCAGCCATAGAACAAACAGTCCCAGAAAGAAAAAAAACAGTGTACTCCTAAAAGGTTCAGACACTGCATGGAGAACCAACATATGGTAGCCTGTGTAATAAATGTTAGCCCTCTGCAACTAGAGGGGAACCAAAACAACCGGGATGGTCTTGTGCAAAAGAACAAACAAAAGGATTCCTCTTAATCCAGAGCTGAGGGGTGACGGCTACAAACCACTTGAGGCATACCTCATAGAAGTAATAAAAATGTCTATGCCACGGTTTGTGTAAAAAGATTTATTGTACAATCAAAGTTTTCCAAGAATGGAAAGGGTTAAAACATGGCTGACAAACAATCAATGTGAAACATCATGCTTGATATTGAACATCAATCTCACCCAAACCTCGGCAGGCATATCAAGGCCAGTGCTGGGGGCAACCAAAAGATGTATTAGTTGCCAGTTGAGTTGAATGCATGCTAATTTCAATAAACCATGCTAATATATATACATTTCTATTTTACAGCCCTTTCTTCACAGAAACAAAGTTAAATGTGTGAAATAGTTTAAAACGTACTTAAATAAAAAAATAGTTCTTAAAAAGTTGAAGTTAAAGTTATTATTGTTGGCCTTGTTGTGGACCCTTTTTTGAAGAGTCTCTTCCACCTTTGGGAAGATTTTTAGTAAGTTTGTGTGTGTCTATACATCTATAGTGTTTAGTTTTTCCAAATTAATCTAATTCAAAATTATATATTTTATGCCTTTAAATATATCATTTAAATGTGGATCTTTGACTATAACTTTGTACCATAAATCTCCTTGATTTATGGTTGTTCTTTATGATATTTTGCAGGTGCATTCTCATCATTCTGACCTATCATGTGACCATGTCCTTGCGACAGTTACGGTAAGCTAAAATCAGAAACAGTAATGTTTTACTCTTTTATACAGTAAAAAACAAAAGTATCAAAACCGGGGCGTGGCTTGGCGCGCGGCGGAGATGGCAGCTCACTGAGGAGGCTCTGAGGCACACGTGGAGGTTCTAAGCCTAACACCCGACCTACAGCATACAAATGCCGGGCAGAAAACTACATTGGACCCCCAGATCCAGGACACACCGAAATTCGGCTTCAGCCAACGCTAACATAGCTGAAATCTTCAGGCACAACTCAGCAGCTCGTAGCGGGACCACGAGAAGCAAGATGGCGCTGACGCCTCAGGAGGAAGGGGAGAGCGAGGACTCTATGTCAGCTAACGAAGACATCAGCAGGGGTAAGTCCAGACCGGACCACCCGCTCACGTTTGCAGACATGTCTGTGTTTGTTGCGGACATCAAAGCTACATTTTCAGCTGCCATAACAGATCTAAAAACGAGCATGATGGTGATAAATGAAAAGATGGCGGCGGCCGAAAGTGCAGGCAGACAGAGGGACAAGGCAATTCATAAGCTGGAGATAGTATCTTCTAACCACATGCAGCACTTTATTAATATGAACAGGCACATTGAAGACCTTGACAATCGAGGGAGGAGATGCAATATTAGGGTCAGGGGGATACCGGAATGAGTGGATCAGGATCAGATCACCCCAGCACTCTGGAGAGTCTTCAACAGCCTGCTTGAGAGACAGGAAGACTCAGAAATTGAATTCGTAAGAGCTCATAGAGCTCTCAGGCCTAGAGGATCTGACACCGCACCACCCCGTGACATAATCTGCTGTTTACAGAGCTTTGCTATCAAAGAGGAGATTATGCGGAAAGCGAGACGCAATGACCAAATTATATTTAATGGTGCCACGATTATGTTGTTTCAGGATCTATCACAGATCACTCTGAAGAATAGGCGTGCACTGCGACCCCTGCTGGAGAAACTAAGAGCAAAGGACTTGAGATATGCATGGAGATTTCCCTTCGCCCTCACAGTCACATACAATGGCCAACAAGCCATACTTCGCACGCCGGCTGATCTACCGGAGTTCTGTGAGTCACTGGACTTGGAACCTTTGGCGTTATCAGAATGGTATGAGGAATTTTTGCAACCACCCCTGGTCAGAAACCCACCCTCCTCTCCGTTCTCCTCTCCAGACAAAAGACTGCCGAAGAAATATAAACAACACAGGAGCAATAGCTCTCACGCGGATACCCCGAAGAGAATGGCCGGTCCATCCAGAGCTCAGGAATGTGAATAGATGCCTTATACCACTACGGCCTCGCTCTTAGCAAATCTGATGTTTGCAATATAATTTTTGTCACACAGGTAGCCTCACCACACATGTTGTTACCCGTGGGTTACCTTCCTCAAGAGGGATGAACAATCTTGAAAGAATCAACCTAAGGTGCAGTTCTGACAACACCCCACAGCCTATTGCACAGACAATATATCCAGGTTTCAGGCACTAGCACAAGACTTGGAGGAGAACTGTCAAACCCGAGCCACACACCTTGTTTGATAGAGGGAGTGGCAATGATTCCAGATGTAAAATTAGATATGCCCTGGACATGGCTCACTGTTACACCAGCGTCCCCCACAAAAACCTTTGAGACTTCAGTTGAGGAGCACAAAAACTTGCATAATTATGCCGGAAGAGGGGGGTTGGTGGGGGGGGTTGTTGGTGGAGGGTGGGGGGGGGTTGTTGGTGGAGGGGGGGGGGGGGCGGGGTGTTGCAAGTAATTTTTTTTTTGTTTGTTGTCTGTGTTCCCCTGAACCGTTTCAGATTGCTCAGCTTTGAACTTAATATGGGGGTATACCTATGGGTGACGATTAATGTGATTCACTAAGTTAACAGTTTGATATCATATTTGTTATAGCTATACCTGTGCGACTCATAGAGTCCATGTTTTCACGATTAGACACGAATTTATACATTACACATCCGGGTCGGGTGTGATCAATATACTGATACACTTTTACCTGATTGAATCACCGAGTGTGCTCCGTTGAGACCGTTCTTATTTAGTTATCACAGTTCTCCAACTACTTGGAGCCTAGGTTACATCTAACCGCGGTCACCTCCCATCGACCCCACAAAACTTCCCTGACCCCTCCGGGAAAAAGGGAAGACATTTACATTACGTCTGGGGGCTCCTCTCCTTCGGGGGCGTTTTAGTTGCCTTTGGAGAGTGACCCCCCATTGTAATAACCTCCCGCTAAACTTTCTTTTCATTCTCTGTTCTTCTTTCTCTTCCGCCTTCTTTACCTTTTACTAAGATACCTGTCTATTCAGCAGTGGGAGGGCGCCCGCTCAGATAACTAGAAAGGTTTTATCCCTAAGCGGAGTACCAGTATCAAACCTCAAATAATAGTTTTGTCTTTGCAGATCTAAACTCCGGCCGTCTCCTCTCTTGCCACCATCATGGTATACACAGCATTGGGGAATCGACCCCTTGTGATTTCACATAATATCAGAGGCTTAAACATCCCCGAGCGACGCTCCACCCTTTTGAGAGAACTTAAAAAAGGTAAGCCTCAGTTTGTGTTTCTATAAGAGACCCATTTTAAGACAAACAACATCCCCAATTTAATATCCCCGCATTTCCCGAGGGCTTTCCACGCCACAACAGCTGACTCTAGGTCGAAGGGGGTCATGATACTGGTGGGCAGAGACACACCATTTAAGTTGACTGAACAACTGTGTGATCCTGAGGGAAGGTTTGTGTTCCTGAAGGGCTCATACAATGATTTCCCACTGACCTTGGCCAATGTGTACTTTCCCAATAAGTCTCACATCACTTTCTGCCAACACATTGTGGGGAGGCTACAGGAGTTCGCCAGTGGCTGCATTATACTAGGGGGAGATTTTAACGTCCCCCTAAATCCACTATTGGATACGTCTAACGGTAGGACCTGCATCACCTATAAAATTCTGAAAAAAATTAAGTCACTCCTGCAACAACTCCAGCTGGTGGACTCCTGGCGCTTCCTCAACCCTGATGGTAGAGACTATACCCATTTTTCGGTACTGCACAACAGATATGCTCGCTTGGATTGCATATTTGTCTCTCAGAGAGATCTATCGAAAATCTCTGATGCGAAAATAGGTGCCCAAACAATATCGGACCATGCACCTATTTCATTAACATTAGACCTACAGAACACACCTAGACAACAATCGACATGGAGACTAAACCCATCTTTGCTGACAGACCAGACACTCCTACCCGTCCTTATGAGAAACCTCACTGATTTCTTCAATCACAATAACACTACTGGGGTGGACCCCCTAATAATGTGGGAAGCACATAAATGTACCATACGAGGAGTTCTGATAGAGATGGGTTCTAGACGTAAAAAGGAAATAGACGCTCAGGTTAGAAAATTATTCACCCAAATTGAGTCACTGGAACTACTACATAAACAATCTCTCTCGGAGGCCTCAGCCAAGAGCCTCCTAGAGGCTAGGAAAGAATTACAGCAGATACTTAACGCTAAGGCCAAACGGATGCTTTTCTTTAAGAAACGGATCTATTATGAGTCAGGCAACAAAGCTGGTAGGTTCTTGGCGAGGGCCCTGAGAGAACAAAATTCGATTAATAAGATAGCTGGAATCAGAACTAAAGAGGGGAAGCTAGAAGTAGCTTCAGAGGCAATAGCAAAACAGTATCATGCTTTCTACATGAAGCTCTATAACCTACCCACACAACATAAACATCCACAAATGCCAGGGGTCAGAGGGCAAATCATACAAGATTACATATCAAAAAGTGGACTCCCAGCCTTGTCTAATGAGGATACAGAACTACTAGAAGCCCCAATCACATCAAAGGAAATTAAACAGGCCATCAAACTACTAAAAACAGGCAAGAGCTCGGGCCCTGACGGGTATTCCGCCACCTATTACAAGTCCTTTGTAGAGATCCTAGCTGATCCTTTAAGGGATGCCTTGAACTCCTTATCCAACCAAGAAGTGTTACCCCAGGTTTTCTGTCAGCACACATCACGGTTATACGGAAAGATGGCAAGAACCCCGAGGAGTGTGCTAGCTACCGGCCCATTTCTTTGCTGAACCTTGATGTCAAGTTGTTCGCAAAGATTATAGCACTGAAGATGGGACCGTTGCTTACAAAACTAATTGGTTTGCAACAGGTGGGCTTTATGCCAAACAGAGAGGCGAGAGACAATGTTACCAAGGCACTTTTGCTAACACAGGCAGTTAGACAGCGGAAGATCGAAGGTTTTCTCCTCTCGACAGATGCGGAGAAGGCCTTCGATCGCGTAGCATGGGACTTCATGCTGGCGGTCTGTGGAAGGGTGGGTCTAGGCCCAAACATGATGAATTGGATCTCGGCCCTTTATCAAGACCCGACCGCAGAACTAAAAATAAATGGTATCCTCTCAGAAAAAGTACATAATAATAGTAATAGTAATAAAAACGGGACTAGACAGGGCTGTCCCTTATCGCCCCTATTATTTATTCTTTCGCTAGAGCCCTTTATCAGAACAGTACAAAATAACACCACAATACAGGGTTTCCAGATTAAAGATAGAGAGTACAAAATAGTCGCATACGCGGATGATTTATTGTTTTTCTTAACGAAACCGACCACAACACTCCCTAACCTACTACAAGAATTCACACACTATGGATACGTATCCAACTTGAAAATTAATTACACAAAGTCAGAGGCTCTGAACCTTTCCTTACCAGACAGCCTACTCACTTTGATGCAGGCTAACTCGACGTTTAAATGGGATAAGACCAAACTAAAATACTTGGGGATCTGGCTTACGCCATCTTTAATATCTGCCTTCGAGAGAAATTTCGTGACCTTTCTTAAAAACTGTTCGAAAGACCTAACTAATTGGAATGTGAAGTTCTTCTCTTGGTTCGGTAGAGCGGCCATAGTAAAAATGGTTATACTGCCCAAATTCCTATATCTAACCCGCTCGTTACCGATAGAGATTCCTCAAAGAACTTAATTCATTGGTCACGAGGTTTATCTGGCAACATAAAAAGCCCAGAATCAAACTAGCCACCCTGGTCAAACCCAAAGACCTAGGAGGAATTCAATTCCGGAACTTTTACCAGTACTATCAGGCCTCACACATAACCAGAATCATAGACTGGCATTGCCACAATTCGGTGAAGGACTGGGTCACGCTGGAGACAGCGTTGGCCATGCTTCCGCTTAAATACTTACCTTGGTCCTCCTTCAAAAGGCTACCTCACGCCATCTGGACACACCCGATCACTGGCACGATGTTGAAGATCATTAACTTGTTAGCTAAACATAGAGAGCTGACCACAATACCTAGCCCTTTAACGCCCTTGACAGACAACCCTGACTTTATCCCAGGTCTACATAACCCGACCCTCAAGACGACCCCGGCGGGTGACCCCCTACTGGCAGGAGACTGCTATACTGACAACAAATTCAGAGACTGGTTGTCCTTTAAGACAGAAAAAAACCTGCCTCAATTGAAGCAATGGACATACTTCCAGATAAGAAGTTATTTGGGTAACATTAAGGAACCTCAAACACTACATAGACCCCTGACGGTCTTAGAGTCAGTCTGTCGGGAGGGGAATCCAATTGACAAGGCTACCTCTGTTTCATATGCGTGGTTGAACCGCTCGGGGGCGGATACATCAGTCGGACACAGGAGGAGATGGTCGGAGGAACTTGAAATGGAGATCTCAGACAAACAATGGAGGTACATTGCTATACTAGCGCATAAATGTTCTATAAGCACAAAATTGCAAGAGACAAACTACAAACTACTGACCCATTGGTATAGTACACCTGACAAATTACACAAATGGGACATACAAAAACCGGACACATGCTGGAGATGTCTTTCAGAGAGAGGCACATTAGCCCACATATGGTGGTACTGTTCCAAAATTGAACCCTACTGGAATGAAGTAAAGACTTTAATTAAAAAAATTACAGAGACTAGAGTAGAGCTGACTCCAGCATGTTGTCTACTACATTTGTCCAATTCCTCTTTTTTGCTACAACTTTTCCGGTTATTTCCTTAATTAACCCGCGTATCTTACCCCAGAAGATTTTTATTTTAGGGCATGTCCACCATAGGTGCGACATTGTTCCTATCTCCTGGCATCCTCGCCAGCAGTACGCCGTTCTATTTTGATATTTGCTTACTATCTCTGGGGTAAGATAGCTTCTGCTTATGCATTTATAGTTCATCTCTGCCGTACATGCGTCCAGTGCCGAGTTACAAATCATATCCAAAATTCTCTTAATTGTATTATCATCTTTCTTTGTGCCTAATTTCCTCTCCCATTTATCTATGAATGGAGGTATCTCCAGCTGGTCAGTCCTCATCAAGACTTTATACATTTTAGAGACTATGTTTCTTAGATCTTCGGTATCGCATAACCTCTCAAAGTCCATAAGTTTATCCCCTGCCCTAATCGGACCTGGTAACCTACTCACAAAGTGACACAGCTGGAGATAGCGCCACCCATCTAACCCTCGTGTCTCCCTTCCAGCTCTAATCTCGTGCAATGTCATAATTTTACCCCCCCTAATGATGTGTCTTAGTTGTGTCTTTCCCCAAAGTGCATCATTTCCTCCTATTCTTTCTAATCCCTGTGGGAAAAAATTGTTATCTACTAGTGAGATTAGTGGTGAGTTGTAGTTTCCAATCACTTTCTTATATACCCTGTCCCAAATTTTAAATGTGTTGTGTGTTATTACATGTGCGTCTTTATCAAAAATTCTAGCTTGTGGAGGATTCCAGATAACACTTCCAAGTGGTGCTTTGCATAGGAATTCCTCTATTCTAACCCAGTGTTTTTCATTATCTCGTTTTGCCCATTCGGCCATTCTAGACAGCACTACGGCATTGTAATAATTCTGAATATCCGGAACTGCTAAGCCTCCGTGTGTTTTCTTTTGTTTTAGGACCCTGAAAGGAACCCTCGGTTTTTTATTTTTCCATATAAAACTCATTATAATTTTTTTTAAATTTCTCAAATAATATAGGGGAAGTGGAAGTGGTACCATCTGGAACAGATATATGATTTTGGGGAGTAGGAACATCTTGGTGACATTTATACGTCCTATCCATGAGAGGGCTTTACGGGCATAGTTTTTACAGTCAGTTCTTATAGTGTCGAGTAGAGGTAAATAGTTTATTGTAAATGTTTTCTTATTTGAGCTAGCCAGCTTTACTCCTAAGTACTTTAGTTCTTCAGTCCATCTGAAGCTATATTCTTTTTTCAGTGTATCTATTTCTATTTTATTTAAATTTATGTTTAATATTTCTGATTTTACAAAATTTATTTGAAAATTGGACAGCTCTCCATATTCCTTTAGGGCATTCATTAACTTGGGCAAGGTGATCATAGGGTCTGAAATATAAAATAACACGTCATCAGCAAAAGCTGCAACCTTGTGTTCATCCTTGCCGATCTTAAAACCTCTTATTTCTGAATCTGCCCGTATTGTTGCTAAGAGAGGTTCCATAGAGAGAACAAAAAGCAACGGAGACAGGGGACACCCCTGTCTCGTTCCATTTGCCATCTCAAAAGGCTGAGACATTACTCCGTTCACTCCTACCTCGGCCGTGGGATGTTGGTACAGAGTTTTGATCCTCTGGATCATTTTGGGTCCGAGACCCATATTTTCCAAGGTCAGGAACATGAACCCCCAGTCTACCCTGTCGAAAGCCTTCTCGGCATCGATCGACAGCAGTAGTCCTGGGGGTCTGCTCTCCCCTGTTTTTTGGAGCAGGAGCAATGTCCTGACCCCGTTATCCTTCCCCTCTCTTTTAGGAATGAAACCCACCTGATCTGGGCTGATCAGAGCATTCATTGATCCCTTTAGCCTCTCAGCAAGTATCTTTGCGTAGAGTTTCGTGTCAGTATTAAGGAGAGAGATAGGACGGTAACTTGAGCACAATATTTTTTCTTTTCCTTCTTTGAGTAAGATCGTAATGGAGGCCTTTAAGGCCTCCATGCTCATCTCGTAGTCCTCACCTAACCCATTAAAATACCTGCACAGCCTGGGGATCAAGACTTCTTTGAATGATCTATAATAAGTTAATGTAAATCCATCCGGGCCTGGACTTTTCCCCAGAGCCATTCCTGCTATTGCTTTTCTCACTTCATCTTCTGAAATTGGTGTTTCCATACACTCTCTTTCCTCTTCTGTAATTTTGGGCAACATTGCTTTTCTTAAGTACTTATTGTTTCTCTCTCTACTATTATTAAGCTGGGTGCCCTGTTTTGGGATTGAATATAGCTCCTGATAGTATTTTTTAAAAACCTCCGCTACTTTCCTGGAGGAGTACTCTATGTGGCCATCTTTGGTCTGGATTTTTTCTATAAAGTTCCTGGTTTTCCATTTTTGTACTGTTTTTGCTAGGTGTTTACTCGGTTTATTGGCCCATCTATACCTGTCTCCTAAGGTCTTCCTATGTATTGCTTGAACCTCTTGATCCATTAAGTTTTTCAGCTCTGTCCTTTTAATTATTATTTGTTTATACGTAACTTGGGACGGTTGTCCTGATTGTGTTTTATGTTTCAGTTCTAAGCTGGCCAGCTCTTCTATTAATTTTTGGCGTTCCTTGCTTCTCTCTTTTTTCCGCCGTGACCCTAGTTCTATTAGTACTCCTCTTATATAAGCTTTATGGGCCTGCCATAGAGTACATCCAGATATTTCTCCTGTGTCGTTTTCCGTAAAATAATTCTTCAATTCCTTGTTGATTCTATTGAACCCTTCCTCCCACCTTATCAGTTCTTCATTTAGGCGCCATTGCCCCAACTGTCTATTTTCTTCGCCTATTTTTATTTCCATGGTCATGGGTGCGTGATCTGAGTAAGTTATGTTTCCTATCCAGGAATCTACCACCTTCTCTAATGCTCTATGGTCAATCAGGCCATAGTCGATCCGGGAGTATGTCCCGTGCACAGGGGAATGAAACGTATAATCGCGTTTCCTAGGGTGATGTACTCTCCATATGTCCACTAATTGCAGGCTGGTCAATTTTTGCCTGAACTTTCTTAGTTGCCCACTGATCTTCCCCTGTGCGCGGGCCGTGCTATCTAAGTCCGGATCTATACAAAAATTGAAGTCCCCCATTATTATCAAGTGCCCTTTTCTAAACGCTGTCAACTTCTCCAAGGTTTTTACCACATAATCCATCGGATTTTTGTTTGGCGCATATACATTGGCTAGTGTATATTCTTTCTCATTTAGTCTACCTCTTAGGAATAAGTATCTGCCTTCTGTATCAACTGATCTTTCTTCTAACGTGAACCTGACTCTTTTTGAAAATCCGATGGCAACACCGCGTGTTCTGCTTGAAATAGTATCTCCTTGGTACCAGGTCGGATATTCCCCCGAGAATAGTCTTAATCTTGATTGGTGTGAAATATGTTTCCTGGAGGAATACCACCTCTGGATCAAGCAGTCTGAGTTCGTTAAATATACTTCGTCTTTTGTGGGCTGCGTTTAGACCTTTAACGTTGTATGTAATGCATTTTATTGTGGTTGATGTCATTTTTCTACCGTCGCACTCTATCTTTAGGCCCTGGAGAGATTTTAAGCGCCTATCTGTCTTAGACCCTGGAGAGGTATCCCTTAATTCCATTATTAAACTTAAAGTCCTTCCCATCACCCCCACACCTTCCCGCCCCTCCCACTTTCCCCCTGCCTCCCTGTCCCCCTCCTCCCTCCCCCCCTTTGGTCTTAGCTAGACCCTCAGGCCGATGTGGGTCGCAAAAATCGTGACCCTCCATTGGTCTCCACCTCTAAAGGTGGATCTGTTGGTGTGCCGGCCACCGGTCGCTATTTCCTGGTTTCCAGATGTTCTTTCAGCTTCCTGTGGCGCCCATCTTTCCTAATCTCTTACTAGTTTCCCTCCATCCCTCCCCCTCCCCAAAATCCCCCTCCCACTCCGTTTTTATAGCAATCCTATTCCCAATTCTATCCACCGATCTGTCCAATTCCTCTTTTAAACGCTACAAACGCTCATTAACGATTCATCTCCTCAATGCAGCTAAATCCCAAATCCCTCTACATTGGCTGTCTACTTCTACTCCCTCTGTCAGGGATTGGGTGTCAAAAGTTAGTGAAATTCATGAAATGGAAGACACATTGGCCCAAGACAAAGGCCACATTGATAGATTCCACAAAACGTGGCAACCATGGCTGATCTTTAAATACTCCGCAGATTTCCCTACCTGAATTATATGTGGGGAAAGCGATGGAGCCTTGGGGGGGTGCCTTCCTTCTGTATAAGTCGCCTATACCCTATATTTTCCTGTTCTCCTCTCATTTACTATTTGCATTTCATTTTCTGCCTTGTTTCCTTCTTGCTGACCTTTAACCTTTCTTCTCCACTGGAACATATCTACTTTACAAGTACTTCTCCCTTATGCCTGAGAAAGATTGCTTTAGATAGATACAGAAACATTACTTATACATGACATCAATACTAAGCGTTCTGAATACTTGGAAAGATGTTTCTGACACAATGGATAACACAGTGTATACAGAAATCTTATAACTCATATAGACACAAAGATAACTCAGTGGAAATAACCTTAGACCTTAGAGTTTGATAGATATCGAGACCTTTGTACGAGCTTTACACTAACAGTTTAATATGTAAACGGTGATAAGTACGCAGTTGCACCTGCAAAATTTGCATTGTACAGTACATTTCTTTGTTTCTTTCTCTGTTTCAATAAACTTGAAATGATAAAAAAAAGTATCAAAACCATGCTTTTTCAAGGGTGGGGGCATTCATGACTTCTTGCACCATTGCCCTGAAGGTTCTAGTTACGCCTCTGAAGCCAAGTCCACAGTATACTATATGCAAGGACTTCTGCTTCAGCTTTACATTTAACTGTTTACACTACAAAGCCAAGTCCACAGTTTGCTACAAGCAAGGACTTCTGCTTCAAGCTTTTTAGAAAGGAATTAATTCAAATTGTACATAGTTTCTGTTTTTGGAGTATTCCACCCAATTTCCTCAAGCCTATCCAAGGCCTCAAAAAATAAAATCAACAAAAACAACACCCCTAGACTGGTTATTGAGGAAAAGTGTGGCCGAGATTGTGTTCCTGACTGCGCCGCAATCCACTGGGAAAGAACCTGGGCAAATTTTCAGCAGTTCCTACGAGAGTAAGCGATACACACATATGCCTCGTTGTCTACCATTTTTCCTGTCATGTGTCCCATTGCAGTTTTATGCAACTTTTTAGTCCAAATCATCAAAGTTTCCTTGGTGAAGTTATTGTTTTCAAATGGGTAATGAATAAGAAGGCTAGCTTGACCTACTGAACATTGGCAATTGTGGCCTAACATACATAAACATACACCTTTTTGCTGACTGTTATCACAGCTGGATTTCCTTCAGCAAGAGAATTGTGAGACACTAGACAGACATTAGTACCACACAGTGGGGTTGATTTACTAAAGAAAAATAGGCTCTTCACTATGCAAGGGAAGTTGTACTTTGCATGGGAATTTTCCCACAGCTTGCTGAATGTGATGAAATGTCACTTCACAAAGAATACCAAATCACGTGCAAGGAAAAAATGATTTGGATGATGGAAGTTGCAGAGTTTCACCTCATTCACTAAGCTTTGGGGAAAATGCTCATGCAAAGTGCAACGTCGTTTGAAAAGTCGATGACCGCCGGGCTCCAGTGATTGCTCGTGACAGAACGAGAACCGGGATCTGTGTGTGTGAACACACAGATCCTAGTTCTTTCAGGGGAGAGGAGACAGATTGTGTATTCATACTATGCATAAACACCGATCTCTCTCTCCTCCTAGACAGTCCCTTCCCCCCACAGTTAGAAACACACATAGGGAACACAGTTAACCCTTTGATCTCTCCCTAGTGTTAACCCCTTCCCTGCCAGTGATATTTACACAGTAATCAGTGCATTTTTCGTTCAATGCATTTTTATTGGGTTTTGAACAAATTATGCACTGACATAACATGGATGTAATAGGTATTGCTATCATTAGCATCAAAAGGGTGTCAGCTAACATACAGAGTAATAACATAACAGCATAATAAGAACTGAAATGAAATAAAATAAAACAAACAAATAATGATAACATTCTTGAACAAGTCCTTTCTTAGGTCACCAGTGGATAAGATATTACCATATCATACTGATCCAAATATGTGAGTGGTATTACCTGAGTAGTTTCTCCCACTTTTTATTTTATGTATGTGTTGTACTTAGTTGTTTTTAAGTGTGGGTTTTATACCATTTGGTCCATGGGGCCCACAATTGTTGTTTCCGAAGGTATTGAGTTTTATTTGATGTGATCAAGAATTTGTATGTGTAGTGTGTTTGGGTCAATGTAATAACTTCAGTCAGAGATGGAGGGACATTTGTTTTCTATAGAATGGTTAGTGATAGTCTAGCTGCCAGAAGAAGTATATGTATAACAATCTTGTGGTTTGCCAGGGGGATAAGGTTTGTGTTTAAATTAAGAATGGCTAAATCTGGGGAAGCTGGAATAGGGGTGCCCGTGACATTAGCTATTAGTGAGAACACATCTTTCCAGGATGTGTGTAGGTGGGGGCAGTCCCAGAAGATGTGCATTGAGGTTCCCGTTTGGTCACAACCTCTCCAGCATTTGGGTGAGGTATTTCCTTTATATTTTGCTAGAATTGTCAGGGTTAAGTACCACCTTTGGGCTATTTTTTGTGTCAGTTCCCATAGGGTTACGCAAGAGGTGGCTTTGTATATTGATTTAAATGTTAGCGACCATTGAGTTGGTGTAAAGCTACTTCCTAAATATTGTTCCCATTTAGTTAGCGAGGGTAGTTTGGAAGGTGCAATTTTTCTCTTAGCACAGGGTAAATGATCGATATTCCTTTAGTCGTGTTGGTAGAATAGTTTAGGTAGGTCCAAATTTTTTGGGGGAATGAAAGCTCGTAATTGAGGGTTATGTGGGAGGCAATGTGCTATCTAGAGATAAGAATTACTCAGTGCATTTTTATAGCACTGATCACTGTATAATTGTCAATTGTTTAAAAAATGTGTCAAAAGTGTCCGATGTGTCCGCCATAATGTCGCAGTCCCGATAAAAATCGCAGAAAGCCACCATTACTATTAAAATATAATAAAAATGCCATAAATCTATTCCCTATTTTGTAGACGCTATAACTTTTGAGCAAACCAATCAATATACGCTTATTGCAATTACCAAAAAATGTAGAAGAATACATATTGGCCTAAACTGAGGAAAAAAATGTTTTTTTTTTTTTATAAAAAATGTGGGATATTTATTATAGCAAAAAGTAAAAGATATTGGGGGTCATTTACTATAACTCCAAGAAGTACTGGGCACTATGGCAAATAATAGCGCCCATTTTAGCCAAATGGAAACAAAACCAGCGAATTTGCACATGAAAATTAGCGATATAAGCGGGGAATAACCATTTGTAAATTCTAAAGTTCCGCTAATTAGCGCTTCCGCGTATATACAAATGCCAATTCTTATCAAGTTGTTATATAGCACTGTACTGTAGCCATGATCCATGTATTTGAAAGAAACATTTTTATCAGAGATGTGCTCTAGTTCCTGTGCATCTATTGATTTATATTGCAATTAGTATTCCTAGTTTTTTTTCCTTCTTTTGCTAAGAAATGCAGTTCTGAATGATTATTACATAGTAATGTCTGCTATTCTGTAAAGTTACATGTATTAATCATTTAGGTTACCTATTTGTTGTATCTTGTTTTTTTTCATGTTTTTGATTTTTTATTTATTAATTTAGTTGACTATAAAGCAGTAATTATTTATGTTCTTTAATAATACTATGCTATTATGCAGGTCTTGTACTTAGCACAATGGCTTAGTGGTCTGCTTGGATATCTCCACACCACTCATGGTATGAGTTCAAACAACAGCCAACCTACCATCCACCAGCTGTGTTTATTTTTTCAGTGCACAAGTGAATTTAAATAAACAAACAAAGAAATGTAGACTGCCCTTTAGCTAGTGTGTGGTGTTTGGAATGTCACATCATAATATAATTGAATACTTACATACCATTGCATGCATTTAAAGAGTTAATACAATAAAATCATTCACATTAAAGTGCATTGGCTATTGGGCAATCACCTATTTTCAGTATATATATATACATATATTTGTGTTGCTTTGGCTAATTGGCATTCTCCTTTTCCCACAAATGCAATCTTTTAGGATTTTTCTGTGGGATTTGAACCCATGAGTCTTTCAATACCTGATTGTTTGAAGGTAGAGGTGCTAACTGCTAGCCTATTGGGCTGAGCACAATTATATGTACAAAATACTTTTACTAGTGTTTGATGTGTTATATACTATACAATAAAGTTTATCAAATGTAAACTGCTTGTTAGCTAGTGTGTGGTGTTTGGAGATTCACACCATAATATTAGTGAATACTTACATACCATTGCAAGCATTTGAAGAGTTAATACAATAATATCAACCACATTAAAGTGTATTGGCTACTTGGCATTCACTGTATGCTGCTTTGGCTAATTGGCTAACAGTAATTCTCCTTTTCTCCACTAATAGTAATCTTTTAGGAATCTTCTGTGGGATTTGAACCCATGAGTCTTTCAATACCTGAATTTTTGAAGGTAGAGGTGCTAACTGCTAGTCTATTGGGCTGAGCACAATTATATATACAAAATACTTCTACTAGTGTTTTATGGTTTATATACCATACAATAAATGTTATCAAATGTAAACTGCTTGTTAGCTAGTGTATGGTGTTTTGGAGATTCACACCATAATATTAGTGAAGACTTATTTATTTTTATTTAAGGTACTTCTATTGTGCCGTCAATTTACGCAGTGCTTTACATATACATTATACACTTACATGGGCCCCTACCCTCAAGGAGCTTACAATCTAAGGTCCCTAACTCACATTCATATACTAGGGCCAATTTAGACAGAAGCCAATTAACCTACCAGCATGTCTTTGGAGTGTGGGAGGAAACCGGAGTACCCAGAGGAAACCCACGCAGGCACAGGAAGAACATGCAAACTCCAGGCAGGTAGTCTTGTGGTGTGGTTGGGAATACGAACCAGCGACCCTTTTTACTGCTAGGTAGGGATGAGCTGAACACCCCCCTGTTCGGTTCGCACCAGAAAATGTGAACAGGAAAAAAGTTCGTTCGAGCACGCGAACACCGTTAAAGTCTATGGGGGTCATTTACTATAGCACCAGGAAGTACTGGGCACTAGGGCAAATAATAGCTCCCATTTTAGCCAAATAAAATTTCAACAGGAGAATGTGCAAATGAAAAATTAGCGCTATTAGTGAGAAACACATGTTAGTAAATTCTAAGCTGGTGCTAATTAGCGCTTCCGCGTATATGCAAATGCCAATTCCTACCAAGTTGTTATATAGTACTGCACTGTAACCATGATCCATGTATGTGAAAGAAACATTTTTATGTGAGATGTGCTCTACCTTGTGTGCATCTATTGATGTATGTTGCAATTAGTATTCCTAGTTTTTTCCTTCTTTTGCTAACTAATGCAGTTATGAATGATTATTACATAGTAATGTCTGCTATTCTGTAAAGTTACATGTATTAAACATTTAGGTTACCTATTTGTTGTATGTTGTTTTTTATTTTTTAATTTAGGTGACTATAAAGCGGTAATTATTTATATTCATTCTTTAATCATACTACGCTATTATGCACGTCTCATACTTAGCACAATGGCTTAGTAGTCTGCTCAGATGTCTCCACAGCACTCATGGTACAAGTTCAAATACTAGCCAACCTACCATCCCCCAGCTGTGTTTATTTTTTCAGTGCACAAGCGAATTAAAATGAACAAACAAAAAAATGTAATCTGACCATTAGTTAGTGTGTGGTGTTTGGAATTTCACACCATAATAGTATTGAATACTTACATATCATTGCATGCATTTGAATGGTTAATATAATAGAATCAGCCAAATTTAAACTTTTTTTGAACCCATGAGTTCTTTAAGGTAGAAGTGCTGACCGCTAGCCTATTGGGTGTAGCACAATCATACATAGAAAATACATAGAAAATACATTCACTAGTGTTTGATGTTTCTTCTCCCCGAGCTGTCTCTCCTGCTGCCACCATCTTCTCCCGCTGATGTGTTCTTCAGCGCAGTCGGTTACCCACTAATAAAATAAAAGCCGCTCTTCTTGTGGCGGTCTTCTGTGGCCATCCGATAATGTCACCCAGAGAGTCCGCTCCATGGCTATGTAAGAGACGCCACACAGTGGGTGACAACACAGCGGAGGAAGACCACCATAGAAGAGCAACTTTTTTTTTTATTAGCGGGTAACCAGCGGTGCGGAAGAATACAGCAGATGGAGAAGATGGCGGCGGCAGGAGAGACGGCTCTGAGAGAATACAGCTCGGGGAGAAGATGGAGGAGGGAGAGACAGCGTCTGGAGAAGATGGCTCAAGGAAGAAGACAGCTCGGAGCTATTTTACAATAAAGGACTTGTCAAAAACCGGTTATTGATTTTTTTACATTTCACTGCTTTTTTTGGTGAATGGGTAGGGGTTAAATGTACCCCATACCTATTCACATAGGGGGCAGGATCTGGGAGCCCCCTTGTTAAAGGGGGCTTCCAGATTCTGATAAACCCCCTGCCTGCAGACCGACAACCACCGACCAGGGTTGTCGAGAAGAGGCCCTTGTCCCCATCAACATGTGGAAAAGGTGCTTTGGGGCATGTGGCCTGGTAAGGTTCAGAAGGGGAGGGTGCTCACTTGTCCCCCCCATCCTGACCTCCAGGCTGCATGCTCAGATAAGGGTCTGCTATGTATTTTGGGGGGCCCCACATCAAATTTATTTTACATTTTCGTGTGGGGTTCCCCTTAAAGTCCATACCGAAGAGCCTGATATGTACTGGGGGGACCCTACGACATTTTTTCCCTTGAATTTTGGAATTCCATACCATAATATTATTGAATAAGTACATACCATTGCATGCATTTGAAGAGTTAAAATATGGAATAAAGCAAGCTGATGTGCTTTGGCTAATTATGCTTCTGAGTACAATGCACACTTCCAGGAGGTGATGCTATCAGTGGGATTTGAATTCATGGCTTGAACTTTTGGGGGCAGCAGGGTATACCGCTATGCTACAAGAGCTGAGCACTTACCTACAGAGAAAATACATTTACTAATGTTTGATTCTATACAATAATGTTTTGCATTTCAGACATTAATATTATAGTAACAACCATGCTCATGCCGATGTGGCATTGGCTAATAGGCATTCGCCTCTTTTCAGCATATGCTGCTGAGTACAATGTAAGCTTTCAGTAGGTGATACCATCTGTGTGATTTTCAGCCATTTGAGCACAATTATATTGAGAAAATACATTTACTAGTGTTTGATGGTGGAACTACTTTATATTCTAGGTATAATAGTACTCAGCACAGTGACTTAGGCACCTTTCCCACTTGTGCGACCTGAAAGTTGCAAGATTTTAATGCGACTTTAAGCAATGCCTGTGTAATCTTGAGATCTATGGATGCAGGAGTCGCAGGGAAAGACACGCAACTTTCCCACGATTTTGCATCAGCAATTTTGCTGCAATTCCAGGGAATGCCTGTGTAAACTTGAGATCTATGGACCTCAACTCGCATCAAAGTCAGACCAAAGTAGTACAGGGACTACGTTGAAGTCAGTGTTACTTGAAGTCGCACAGATATGAATGGTACACATTGAAAATCATGGGGTATGACTTCTCATATGACTCTGATGTCCAAAGTTGCACAAGTGTGACTCAGCCCGACTTTGTCAGCGATTTCAGAGACATCAGTGCACTTTCCTGCACAGATGTCTAGTGAAATCACATAGGTCCCAACTGTTCTCCTTTAAGAAGGTGTCCTATGCCTACCTACTTTTGCTAATAGGTGTCCCTTATACCCATCTCAAAAAGTTGGGAGGTAAGAAATCGCCCCCTGAAGTCGCCCAAAGTAGTGCAGGAACTACTTTTGGGAATCGTTGTGGCATTGCACCAATTTGAACAGTTCCATTGCCATCAATAGGCGCCGATTTGGCCTGCAATTTGACATGTCATTTCAGACCTATGTGAACATGGGTGAAGTTGCATAGATATTAGAGCTGCACGGTTCTGGCCAAAATGAGAATCACAATTTTTTTGCTTAGAATAAAAAGATCACGATTCTCACGACGTAAAATATTTCACATTATCCCACAAAAAATTGGGCTAACTTTTCTTTTTTTTTAATTCATTAAAGTAATTTTTTCCAAAAAAAATTGCATTTGAAAGGCGCAAATAAAGTGTGACATAAAATATTGTAACACTACCATTTTATTCTCTAGGGTCTCTACTAAAATAATATATATAATGTTGGGGGGTTTTAAGTAATTTTCTAGCAAAAAAAAAATGATTTTAACCTGAAACCAACAAATGTCAGAAAAAGGTTTAGTGTTTAAGTGGTTAAACTTTCCTCACTTTCACAGAATTCTATTTCATTGACAAATTGTTACAAGGTTTTTAGTTAAGTTCACTGATAAAGAATGTTCTAATTCTTGGCAGACTTCCAGGTTTTTCTATTCCTTTCTTTTGACAGCTGTGGCTTCAGAAGAGCAGAGAGAGTTCTTTGCATAGCAAGAATCGTGAAACGCTTTTTTCAAGATCGTAAAGGGGAAAAAATCACGATTAATCGTGCAGCTCTAATAAATATGCATGGAAATCAAGGGGGAAAACTTTTCATGTGACTCTGAGGTCCAAAGCTCCATGAAAAGTAACCCAAATGTGAAAGTAACCTAATGCGATTAATTGATAACACCTTTGAATAAGGCCCCATTTGCACTTGTGCGACCTTAAAATTGCACAGCTTTGTCATGACTTGAAGCAATGTCTGTGTCATCTTGTGGTGTATGGACCTCAAATTGCATCAAAGTCAAACCAAGGTAGTGCAGGGACAAATTTTCTACACTTTCAGGATGCACAAGTGACAATAGGGCCAAATTCAAAGGTGTTATCCTTGAATCTCATTCACACTGCTGCGACCTGAAAGTCACACTATTTTGCTGCCACTTTGCCGCTGCAACTTGGCCCCAACTTCTGGGAATGCCGGTGTAATATTGTACCCGATATACCTCAAGACATACCAAAGTAGTACAGGGACTACTTTGAAGATGGTGCGACTTAAGGTAGCACAGATATGAATGGTTATCATTGAGAATCACAGGGTACAACTTGTCATGCAACTCAGAGGTTCAAATTTGCTGGAAAATTCGCCCAGCTGTGAAACAAGTCATATATATTTTAATAAAAGGAGCTCTCATTTATACTTGCATAGTCCTTACTGATTTACATCAGCAGAACAAATGCAGGAAGTGATGTGTGCATATGGGACAGAAGCAAATGTGTGGTGATGCCAAACAAATCAATGAACCACACCCACACCAAATCTAACTACCACATCCACCCCCACATTCACTAAATACATATCCTACACTTACCCAGCAAATCAGCAGCACCTCGACTTTGCTAAAGAGACCTCGCCATGTCCACCTAGATGGAGATCCTGTCCAGCACAGGAACTTCCGGGTGCATACAATGACTAATTTCCAGGTCAGAAGGTGAAACTACGCTTTTGATTGCAGCTGCAAATATTTGATCTCAACCATGAATAGTATTTTTTATTTTCAGATATGCAAATCTGTATTTCTACATATATTTGAAGGTAAACTTAAGGGAGTTTGATAAGAAATGGTGTCCCTAGGTTAGCAGCAGGTGAATTACAAAGGCAAAAGGCCCAGTTTGAGCCCTGGTTTACACTAACAGCAGGAGGAAAGCGTTCAGCTGAACTCCCACAATTTAATTCCTGCATGTCAGTCCCGACTGTGGGGGGGGGGGGCAACATCAGTGCAGGTTTCTGCACCAATATCAATACAAATCGCACCAATTAGAACAGTGCAATTGCCACAGATTTGACATGTCAAATCACACCAATGTGAACCAGAGCTGACACATTCAAACACTGCCTATCCACCAGCTGAATTCATTACCTGCAATTCTCCACAGCTGTTATATATAAAGATTCCACCTTTATCATTAACTTGCAGTTGTGCAGAAGCCTAGGTTTACATTAGAGTGATTGGTCATGCGATTTGAGAGATCAAATGCAGTGTAAACCCTAAAATTTGAAATGTCCAAGTCCCTGGGCATGATTAGTGCTAATAAACATTAACATCAGTCCCTGGCTGCAATGAGCTTCCAATATAAAGTCCAAAATTAACTTTCTTGCATTAGAACCTATTTCGACAGGAGACAAATAACATGCCAGCATGTCTTTGGATTGTGGTGAGAACCCCACACAGGGAGAACATATAAACTTCAACACAAGCATTAGCATGTTGGGGAATTGGACCAACATCCCAGGTGCTGCTAGACAGAACTGCTACCCACTAAGCCACCAGGCAACCCCACACATGTTCTCTGCATCTCTGTGGTGTAAACCAGACCTAAGTCCATAGCCATGCTCAGTGTCACAAGCAATATACAATATATTGGCCTAAGTATTGGGATGCCTGCCTTTAAATGCACATGAACTGTAATGGCATCCCAGTATTAGTATTGGGTTCAAAATTAATTTGGCCCACCCTTTGCAGCTATAACAGCTTCAACTCTTCTTGTCCACAAGGTTTAGGAGTGTGTCTATGGGAATGTTTGACCATTCTTCCAAGTGCATTTGTGAGGTCAGGCACTGATGTTGGATGAGAAGGCCTGACCTACAGTCTTCTCTCTAATTCATCCCCAAGGTGTTCTGTTGTGTTGAGGTCAGGACTCTGTGCAGGCCAGTCAAGTTTCTCCACCCCAAAATCACTCATCCATGTCTTTATGGACCTTGCTTTGTGCATTGGTCCAAATGATTTGGTGGAGGGGGATTATGGTGCGGGGGTTGTTTTTCAGGGGTTGGGCTTGGCCTCTTAGTTCCAGTTAAGGGAACGCTTAAGGCGTCAGCATACCAAGACATTTTGGACAATTTCATGCTCCCAACTTTGTGGGAACAGTTTGGGGATGGTCCCTTCCTGTTCCAACATGACTGCACACCAGTGTACAAAGCAAGGTCCATAAAGACATGGATGAGCAAGTTTGGGGTGGAGAAACTTGACTGGCCTGCACAGAGTCCTGGCCTCAACCTGATAGAACACCCTTTGGCTGAATTAGAGTAGAGACTGTGAGCCAGGCCTTCTCATCCAACATCAGTGCCTGGCCTCACAAATGCACTTCTGGAAGAATGATCAAACATTCCCATAGACCAGGGGTGGCGGCCCTCCAGCTGTTGCGAAACTACAAGTCCCGTAATGCCTCTGCCTGTGGGAGTCAGGCTTGTAACTGTCAGCCTTGCAATGCATCATGGGACTTGTAGTTTTGCAACAGCTGGAGGGCCGCTAGTTTGAGACCTCTGCCATAGACACACTAAACCTTGTGGACAGCCTTCCCAGAAGCTGTTCTAGCTGCAGAGGGTGGGACAAATCAAATTTTAACCCTACGGACTAAAACTGGGCTGCCATTAAAGTTCATGTGTGTGTAAAGGCAGGCGTCCCAATACTTTTGGCTAAATAGTGCATCGGAAAAGACTTACAAAGGTGGTGGAACCCTCCTACACATAACTACTACATTTAGACATAGGACCTGGGAGATGAGACAACTTCTCTACATGAAGTAACATGGTTGGGATTTGAACCCAAACCCTCAGAGATACTAAGCAGAAGTTCTAACCTCTAAGCCACAGAGCTGCCACATGTGAGACCCCCCTACACATAACTACACATAAATACTGCATTTCTATGGACATACAGGTGATGGAATTACATTACTCAAGAGTTATTCTTCTTGATTTATTCTGTGATATTTGGTGTTTTTTTGTGGGTGAGAGTAGAATATTACCCTCAAATTTTTGGGAATTACATTTTGCTTTCTGATGTTGGAACACCTATCACATTTTTTGTGCTCAAATTATGAATATTTGGAAATAATAAAAAGCACAAAAAATTGTGATTCATTTTAAATTTTCATCAGCAATAGTATTGTTTGTGGATTATAAAGACACCTGTGTGAGTTTGGGGTAAAGATTGTTGTGAGATGAAGAACAAGTGAAAGTGACAGAGAAAAATATATTTTACCAAAACATCAAAACATTCCACATTGTAGTATTCTTAAAATCAAAATATTTTAAGTAGAAGCAACAATGTTGCAAAGGAAAATGTATTTCACAGAAAGATACATTTCATCTCAACATTAAAAGGTTTTTTTGTGAAAGTTACAATTGTTCCATTCGAATCAATGACTGAAACTTCATTTGGACTAAAATAGAGCAGATTTTAACTCCCAAAAAATGCTCTCTAATTAGCTCTCATTTTGGTATTTACTATAGCTCCGGGTAAAAAAGTCACTTGAGTTACAATGAGAGTTATATTCAGGTCTGAGCATGCTCAGTTGTGTTGGCACCTATTTGTCCAAAACGGGGAATTTTTAACTTTTCAGACTTTTAAAGATATTTCAGTGTAGAAATCACTTTTTCACACAGTTTAAAAGCAGATTATCTTTAAGTAATATACCGCATATTTCAGTACCATTTAGGCAATTATATCATGCTCTAAACATTATTTCCATGTGCAATTCTCTAGGTTTTAGCAGAGTAAGGGTTTGGGCGCTATTTAGTTTCAGGGAGCTATAGTAAATTCGATTTTGGGAGTATTTTCTCACCAGCGCTATAGTGAATACCGTTTTAGCGCGAACTAGCGCCATAGCGCTATAGTAAATGACCCCCACTGTGTTATATAAACTACACTGCCGGAATTGACTGAATATAGAGCATACACTGACTATATAGGCTACATTGAATACAGAGTATATATATATATATATATATATATATATATATATATATATATATATATATATATATATATATATATATATATATATATTGTGACGGTATGCGGGGTGAGGTATTGGATAATTGGTATATTTCACCTCGCATCCGTTCTATTGCAAGAGACTGAACCAGAATCCGGCCTGGATTTTTCCAGCCTGTGGCAGGCTTGGTTCCAGTCTGGATGTTGTGGTCCACTTGAGTGGATTTTAAGGCTTGGTTCACACTGGAACTGGCCACGGATCGGACAGAAACTCTCTGCGTCCCTGTTCTCCGGTTCAGGGATGAATCAGGGCCGAATCTCTGCCTGAATTCGGCCCTGAAACAGAACCAAAGACACACCGCGTTTCTGTGCAGTGCGCTCAGCAGCCGCCCTAGAGATATGTGAACCATCTCCATAAAGAGCCGGTCACATTTTCCCGCTATGCGAATTGGAAAACCCGCATCCAATTTGCATAGGTGTGAACGCAGCCTCAATGAGCAGGAAGAGAGCACAGCAGAGCTCTGGCCTGAGACTCAGAAGGGAATCTGAGAGAGAGGAGCTCTGTTTGGATTTAATAAGAAGGTTTGCTTTACCATATGTTTTGTGGGTGACGGGGACCAGCCCCACACCGTATAGAGAGGAGTCTACTGTTTAGTTTAACGCTGGATGGCAAGGATTTAGTTTACTGTTTTTTGTTTGTTTTCATGACTTTGCAAACCTCTTCTAAATAAAGCTGGAAACCCGCCAGATTTTAAAGAAACTGTCTGCATGCTGACCTTAATTTCCAGAAAAGGTGATCCCCACGAGCTAATCTCCCACACGTGGTGGAGAATGCAGGCAATTTCTAAAAATGGAGGAAATGTTAAAGGCCCTGCTACAAGCCAATGCAGCTCAATGGGAAACCAACCGCCAAGTTGCAGAGGCTGCTGCAGCACAACAGGTGGCCCAGTAGGAGATGAACCGACAGTTCGCAGAGGCTCTGGTGGATTTCAAAAAGGGGTTCGCACATCCTGTGCCAGTGGAACCAAAATTGGTACGTGCCTCATACCACCTACAGAAGATGACACCTGCCGATGATGTCGAGGCATACCTTGCGACTTTTGAGAGAGTCGCTGTCCATGAAGGATGTCCAAAAGAACAGTGGGTGGGTCTGTTGGCCCCATTTCTGACAGGAGAACCTCAAAAGGCACATTTTGATCTGGAACTGGATAAGGCCCAGGACTATGAGACTCTTAAGAAAAGATACTCGCACGCTTGGGTGTCACCATGGCAGTCCGGGCCCAGTGCGTACATCAGTGGACCTACTCCAGCAACAAGCCACCCCGTTCTCAAACGTTCAACCTGGTCAACCTCACCAGGAAGTGGTTGCAGCCAAAAACCTTGACAGGCCCTCAGATCATGGAGTGTGTGATAATGGATCAGTACCTGTGTGCGCTCCCTGATGCTCTGAGGAAGTGGGTCAGAAAGGGGGACCCCAAAACTGCAACCCAATTGGTGGACTTAGTGGAGAGGTACATTGCTACTTAGGGCTTGGTGAACCCGTCTATGCCCCACTTCGGTGTGTCTAGGGGTGCAAGATCACCCATCGGTTCTGGTAAGACAGTTCCAGGGTTCAAGAGCATGGGAAAGACTGTTGTTACAACTAATGACTGTGGGTCCTAGACCTGGAGACTGGCCAAAGAAGCCAGGAAGGTCTTTGTAAGAAGCCTTATATAGTGTGGGGTGTGGACTTAGTCCCCCTGAGCCATGAATGGCCAAAAGCACCCTGCCTTTGGCCAATTATGGCTCTTTCAGCAGAGTGTGTTGTGATTGGTCAAAGCATGCAGGTCTGGTGCATGCTTTGGCTAATCATCATACAGCAATGCACTGCAATCACGCAGTGCATTATGGGACGTTCCGTGGCACTTGAATTTCCCGCGAATGCCCCATAATATTTGCTGTTCGGCGAACAGGCGAACACCCGATGTTTGAGTCGAACTTACGTTCGATTCGAACATCGAGCTCATCCCTAGTGCTGAGGTTTGTACATGTACACTATTCATACAATAATGAGTAAAAATTCTCCATTCCTTTAGTTAAATCAGCCTCACTGTCTCATACTGTTTTACACATTACACACAGATGTAAATTACATATTCTTCTGCTGCTAAAAGAACTTTACTCAAGAGGGTTAGGACGCACTGACCTATCTCAAAGGCTGACAAAGGCAAGTTAATAACTAACCAATTTTGAAGCTAATTTTTATTTGACCAATGCACGTGAAAATAATGAGTAACACTAAAATGAAGTATAAATATCTCATCAAAACACACAAAACACACCTCATTCTTAGGACAGCTAAAGCATTGAATCAGGTAAGTTTAAAGTTATATTTTTTTGGGTAGAGAGATATTGAAGTAGAATATCTAGGTACTGCACAAGGATCAGCTGTGTTCATTGAATACTGCCACCCAGCATTGGGTTAGAGTGTATGTAAAGGCAAAGCATTTTTTTATTTTTTTTATTTTGGATAGAGGTGGGAAGGATTAGAACTCCTGTCAAGTCTGTATTGTTGTCTGTGTAGATTCACCTTCATTGTTTGTCCTGATGACCATTTTCATGGATACAGAAAATGATGGGAAATCTGAAATACAGTTGTCACCAAAACAAGAGCTGAAAAGTTTTAAAGGGAACCTCTATGATGGTGATGACTGTTTCATAGAAGATTTCTCCTTACTTTATAAAGATTTCCTCTCACATCCTCTTGCATCAATGGGACAGGAAGCAAAGGGACAAAGGTAGCAAAAAAAAAAAAAAAATTGACAGGGGTGACAACCCACTCACAGCCAATGAAAAAAACACTTCCTTTTATGCAAAAGGGAGACTTTTTGAATTTTTAAACTAGGTTTCATGTCCCCAAATAGCCTCAATGAGGCTCTTGAGGTACATAATATAGTGTGACGTTGGCTTGTATAGTTTCTCATTTCTATTTTTTCTTTTTTTATCTTATTTTGGTATTATTTATATTTGAAACATATTTCCTGTTCTGGTTTTTCAGACCACTTATGATGTTTTTGATTATTATTTTTTAGTTACTCATCGTTTGACCAAGTTGTTTTCCATCTGAAGCAATATTTATGAATAATTTCTCTTATATATAAAGGCCTGGTGAGTGTTTTTTCACTTGTTTTCATTTTGTAATCCTTTATGCATTCAAATGTATTACATGTACTGATAATGGTTCTAGTATATCATTATTTGTTATTATCTTGTGTGTACATATATTCTCTACAGCCATAAGTTATTCTGCAAGTTTCAGTGGTGAATAGAATTTTATTTTTGGCTCAAACAAAGAGTTTGTTTTATTTAAAAAGATTTTTATTTTGAGAAAAAAAGAGCAATTATACAAAACAGGATTGTACATTGTCAGGTATAGGCATTAAGAAACAGAACAGTGTCTAAGTAGTAAACATTATAACAGTTGTCTACAGCATGTACTATATGTGGTCAAGGATTCCAGGGCTCAGTAAATAGTCTAACACAAAAAAAAAGAAGGGTGTCAGAGAAGCTATATGCTGTCACTCAAGAGATCGTCTTCTGCCCGCCACCCCGTATGGGAACACACTGTGCCGGGCCGAGGGACCTCCATACAATCTCGGAGATCCGAGTTCTCCCGGTAAGAACTCACATCTCAAATAAAATTACATCTCTGAGAGCTGTGAGATAAAGTAGAGCTATGAGGAAGATGGGAATAGAAAATTTCCTTGTTCCACTGCTGTGATTGATACTGAAATGAACAAAGCTGAGCAAACATAGTAACCATGTAACTGAAGTAATACCAGGGTCTAGAGGAGACCTGAAGATGAGAGAATAGTAGAAAGGAAGAAAGAAAGAAGAGGAGGGAGGGGAGAGGGGAGGAAGGGGAAGGGTGGAACATCTCTCATGCGTTTAGAGTATGCTTTATGTGGATCTACCAGTAGGTCCTAAAGTTACTCCTACAAATGGAGCCCATGGATTCCAGATACCTTCAAATTTCTTCACAGTGTCCTGGACTATGCTAGTGAGATTTCCCTGGGCCATTATCCAGGATATTTTCCTTTTAGCTGCTGGGAGAGAAACTCCCGGACGTTTCCAGGCTCTGGCAATCGTGAGCTTAGCCCCCAGCAGTACAACGTGAACCAGTCTGCCCGAGGACTTTGGGATCCCCAGAATTGGGGCATTAAGAAGGGCTACCTGAGGAGTTCTGGGAACCTAAGCCCCCACTAGTTCATCCAAAATATTGAATATTTTTTCCAGAAGGAGCGAATTTTGGGGCATTCCCACCAAATATGGGATATAGTGCCTTGGAGTTTACAACCTCTAAAACAGAGAGGGTCAGCCGTAGGATAGATTGAGGCCAGTTTAGTCGGTGTAAAGTACCATCTGGAGATCACTTTCAGGCTGGCCTCAGCTAAAGTGGTATTGAGGACACCCTGAAAGGATCTAAAACAGGATCTGTGCCAATCTACTAAGTTCCACTTAAATTGAAGCTCAGATTCCCAGGCCTCCATAAAAGTCGCTTTTGAGCATGGCAAAGTAAGTAACGAATATATCACCGAGATCCCACCCCTCTGGTCTCTGGCTTGACCACACCACATTTCGTAATCAGAGAATTTTGGAGGGAAGTCGTTGTCTTTATATAGCGATTGCAAAAAGTGGGAGATTTGACTGAACCGAAAGGTTTCAGATAAGGGCATGTCTAGCATTTTGGTACAGTGTTTTAGAGTGAAGGGGCCTGCGGCTGTAAAAAATTGTCCTATCCTGTACAGGCATTTATCCACCCACCACTTGAAGGCCGTAACATTTTTCCCCGGAGGGAAGTCTGGATTGTTATAAATATGAGAGAGGGGTTTGTAAGCGAAACTAAAGCCTTGGAAGAACGTAAGGAATCCCATAGAGCGAAAGAGTGAGAAAGGGTCGGGGCTAGAATAGAGGGTCTGTTTCTTGGGGGCATCCATAGGAGGAAGTCTAGCGTGAAATTAGGAACTGCCTGTTTTTCTATTGCAACCCAATCAGGTTTGGGCACTGGGGTTGGAGTAAAGGGCCCGCATCAGTCCGAGAAATCTTTGTCCAAAGCCCCATTGCTCTAAGATGGTAAAGATATATGGCCAAGAAATGGAGTTGTAGGTCCAATGACAGGAGCATACCAGCCTGTTTAGGACCTCCCACAAAGAGTTTGTTTTAATGTAAGACAAAGGTGGAAAACCATCAGTAATTCTCATATTTTTTTCTTTTTTCTTTTGTTTTTTTTCTTTTTGTATTTTACATTTTTTGATTTTTTTTCATTTTTATTACATATATATATATATATATATATATATATATATATATATATATATATATATATATATATATATATATATATAATCTTTTTTTTTTTTTTTTTTAAATTACTTTTTCAGTTTTCATATAATATATAACTAAATAGATAATTTTTTAGAATATCCCCCCTGGATCTGAATGGGTTTTGGTTATCCAGTCCCATTTTTAGTACCCAGTCCTGATAATCCAATTTTGTTTTTTACTTTTTGGTTTTTACCTTTTAGTTTACTATAAATAACCTGATTGTCTCTGTCTGGACTTGATAAAGCGCATACTCGTAAAAGGTGTTGTCACGGCAACCAGCACAAGCTTGCGCTCTATCTCTGCTTTCCATGTCTCCATCCAGCCTGCAGCTGATGTCATTTCCAACCCGCGGCTGAGCTTATTACTGGGACCATCTATGACTATTATATCATGCCTCTGTACTAGATCCATATTGCCCTATAAACACGGTCACACACCTGGCAGTTTTCTGTGACTTCTTTATACTCCCTATAATATGCATTTTATATAGTTGTCTAATAAAAGGCTAAGTTTTAGGCCATGGTAGGTTTGGTGCACGATTTCAGCAGATCCCTGCTGTTGTTTTTTTTTTTGTGTTTCCCATGAAAGGCTCTTTTTTTTCCCTTTCTTTCCTTTCCCTTTTGCTCAATTTATTTTTATAGAATTTTATAAGAAACAGGGAAAAAAGTACAAAACCATAAAAAGTAAGGTAAAAGTTAAAGATATAAAATATAAAAGGGGTGAATACAAAAGTCCTTCAGTATCCATATTTCCTCTTCCTTAAACATGTATAAAGTCTAGTCATATGTATTTCTATACATGACTATATATCTGTCTTGTAGAAATACTAATATCATCATTATTTTTCCTAAAACTCTATTTGACACCCTTAAAACAAAACAACAAGAAAAAAAAATAAGCACAATAAGAGAGGCATATCCAAATAGTGGGCTTATTTCACTTTATCCACCTTAACTCCTTCACACCGGCGTAACACAAATATGCAGCCCCACTGGATTGGGCTTTTTTCATTAAAAATTACAAACATGTTATACTGAAGGGCTCTGTGCAGTGGTTTTGCACTGAGCAGCCCCAATACTCTTCTCGGGTCCCTCACCAGCGTTCCTGGCCTATCCCTCTTGTCGAGTGCCCACACAGCAAGTACCTTGCTATGGGGATACCCAAGCTGAGCCGCAGCTTCCTGTGTTCATTCAGACATGGAGCCATGGTTCAGCCACGCCCCCTCTCTCTCCTAATTGGCTAACTGACTTTGATTGGCAGCAGTGGGAGCCAATGGCGATGCAGCTGTGTCTCAGCCAATCAGGAGGGAGAGTCCCAGAGGGCTGAGGCACTTGTGCACATCGCTGGTTAGAGATGGGCCTCAGGTAAGTGTTAGGGGGCAGGGGGGGCTGCTACACAAAGAAGGCATAGAATGCATTAAGATAAAAAAAACTTTTGTCAAGCACTTTAAATAATAATAATAAAAAATACTAAAAATACCTAGATCAAGGTTTGATCTAGGACAGTGCCAGGGTTAGCGTTTGGATCAAGGTCAGGGTCAGTAATTTTTTTGGACAGAGTTTTTATTTTTTAAGTAGTATCATTGTCAGTTAATGCCAGTGTGTTTTACAGT
Organism: Aquarana catesbeiana; assembly: GCF_042186555.1. Lineage (NCBI taxonomy): Eukaryota > Metazoa > Chordata > Amphibia > Anura > Ranidae > Aquarana > Aquarana catesbeiana. Next base: position 85,080,699 of record NC_133332.1, read on the forward strand.
AGGTAGGAAAAAAAAAGCAAAACGTGCACCATTGTTTTTGGGCTGTACTACCGGTACGTACAACAACTAACATACACATATGTGGTATCACTGTGATCGCTAGGAGCAGGAGAATTTAATTTGGGTTGTCCTTTGGTGGTAGGTTATGGTAGCACCAAGAAATATACAGCTAAATTTAAAAAATATATATTTTTGTTTACTATTTTGGGCCAGTGTTCCTTTGATAATAAAATCAGGAGATATGCTTTAACATTTATCACCAGTTGAAAGCCCAATTAGTCCTGAAAAAAACAAGGTATAATCCACCTGGATGCACAAAGTAATTGTGATGATATGTACGGTTTTACTAACACATGTCAAAAGCTGCAAAATTGTGGCATTTAGATTAGTTTTACCCTTAGGAGCAAAGGGGTTCATCAATTTCACAGATACAAAACTTCACCTTAAGGTCCTAAAATCATCTGTTTCCATATAGATAATCCAGGGTGTCCACCTTAAATGAAAGACCTTGCATCTATCATGTTGTTGTGCAACTTCTTCCCCGTCTTTATTAAACAGCACATCTCTATTGCCCATTCCCCAATCGTTGGGGATTTGACAGACTGCCAGTGTCTCGGTATCAGAGCTCTGGCTGCATCAATAAAGAACTTGAGTAATGACTTCTTATTTGAGGAAATTGTACCAGGGATTACTGAAACCAACACCATCTTGGGTGTCCACTCATAATCTATTGGAACTACCCTATTATATACCTGTGCAACTTTATCCCAAAACTGCCTAATTAGAGGGCAGCTCCACCAGATGTGTAAGAGTGTGCCAACCCCCGAGAGGCATCACCAACATTTATTTGAATTTATAGCAGATATTTGGTGCAACTTATAAGGAGATCCATACCATCAGTTTCTTTCTTGCATCTCGCTAGCCATATTCAGTTTATGTGTAAGAAACATCTGGATATATCTTGTTCTGTTAAACAGATATTCATTTCCCATTCTCTTAAATAATATACCTTCTCCAGGTGTTGTTTTGAAAGTAATAAGTTATACAAAAAAAAGATGGAATGGGAAGTTATTTCCCCAGAAATGCATATCTATTCAAACAGATTAAGTTCACAATTAAACTGATTATACTTAGCTATCTCATTAATAACATGTTTAACCACTTCAGCCCCGGAAGGCTTTACCCCTTCAATGACCAGGCCATTTTTTGCGATACGGCACTGCGTCGCTTTAACTGACAATTACGTGGTCGTGCGACGATGTACCCAAACAAAACTGATGTCTTTTTTTTTCCCACAAATAGAGCTTTCTTTTGGTGGTATTTATTCATCAGTTTAAGCCAATATGTATTCTACATATTTTTGGTAAAAAAATCGCAATAAGCCTATGTAGCACCCTGTAGTTTAGGCAGGGAGCTCCTCACAAATTTACTTGTCAGGAGTAGTTATCCTGGTTGATTGATAGAGATCTATTGATTTCTCCTTAAATTTAGCCTTCTTGCACTTTTCTCTTCTACCACTAGGTGGCCGGATACTTAGTGGTACTAGATAAGAGAAGGGTGACCCAAGGTCAGGTTATGGATATGTGGGCTATCTCAGCCAACAGACAGGGGTTTTCTTGAATCCCTTGGCCTGCTGGGAGAACCTATATATTCGGGTGGAGTCAGGTAATCTGTGTTCTGTGCCAACAGGACGGCTGGGTCTGCTCAGACACTGGTTGACAGCGGCGAGATTGGTTATTCCAAGATTGGCGATCAATACAATCCCTATCGATGAAGGAATGGGTAATGGAAATGGATTCATTTAAAAATGGAACTTCCGCTTATACGTCTTCTCCCCTTCCCTCCTCCGGTGCCACATTTGGCACTTGTTGGGGAGGAGTGGGGAACTGGTACCTGTTTTTGGACAGGTACCTGTCCCCATTTCCGGGAGACGGGGCCGTGGCACCGTCTCTCGGAAGTTCGGCCCCTTCCTACTTCCTCCGCCACCAGACCAATTATAAAGTGCAGTACGCTTTGCGCATGCACAGTAGGTAAGCAGCTGTGAAGCCTAAAGGCTTCACTGCCGGGTACCCTTACCAGGAATGGTGACGGCTTTTTTTCGTGGGGTGGTGGACCTACTCTTTAAATAACCTTTTTGGTTTGTGGTGCTCAGATGCAGTGTAGTTACACTTTAAGTCTTATAAGGTGTATGTCCCATTAAGTGTTGTTGCACTTTCTTTCATTTTTACAATTTAATTGAGGCTGGATAGTATAGATCTCACTATACTGGACAGTACTCAGTCTGCTCCTTTCCATACTCTAGCTGGCCAGGATCTGACAGATGTGATCACAGAAGAGCTCAGAACAACGCACTTCCATGTTCACTATACAGAGGGGCACATATTCAGCTTTCATTTCACTCCCCCACTGTTCTGTTTAGTTGTCAACAAATCTATCTATCTATCTAGGCAGGCATGTGACTCACACTCCTTTTTCCAATTGGTTGTGACAGTGCGTGGCAAATAGGCACCCAGTACTGTAAAATGGGGACAGGAAAAGCTATCTCAACCCTGTATAATCTCAAAATTGCCTCCTCTCTCTGTCCGCCAAACATAGGGAGGGAGCAAAGGGAAGGTGAGCATGTGCGGCTAGTGGTTCCACCTTGTGTAACATAAATATGGGTGCTTCCATTGCTCATTTCTGACCTCTTTCTAAAAATATTATTGTGCTGGTGTCATTGCCTGTTATAAAAACACTGGCTTCAGTACTTCCTGAGTCACTGACCTGGAATAGGTATTTAGATCAGGAAAGTCAGAAAGCCTGATCTCCATACTTGTTTTAGGTCATTATTTCAAATGGCCAAGTCAGAGGTTCAGGCTTTTCTACACTGGCTGTGGCTGTTTTCTAATGAAAATAAACTAAGACTTTACACATCTCTTGAGGTACCTGGGGTATATTTAGCTGATTCAAATTGAAAGCTGGGCTTTAAGAAGTCTACAGAGCTGGAGCAAAGGGAAAGTTGCAGACATGGGCCACCAGAAAGGTGAGCATACTACCTCTTAGAGGGACTTGCCATTAGGAATCGTCGAAAGACCTGACAGGGTCTCTTTATTTACAAATGCACTATTTTTAGCAATATAGCATGACTGTGCATTGTGATGTGCTGAGACACAGGTACATTGGAAAGATGTGCGTTACACATAACATGCATTTTGGCTTATTGCAGTAACACACACGTTAAAGTGGCTTTAAAGTCATTTTTTTTTTTACCTTAAAGCAGAGTTTCACCCAAAAGTGGAACTTACGCTTATTCATCTCCTCCCCCCTCCGATGCCACATTTGGAACCTTTTGGGGGGGAGGGGGGACCTGTTTTTTAACAGGTCCTCTTCCCCACTTCCAGGAGATGGTGACACAGCGAAGCTCAGCCCCCCGCCTCCTTCCTCCACTGCCAGGCCAATTAAAAAGAGCAGCGTGCTTCACACACGCGGCTGTGAAGTCAAAAGGCTTCACTGCCGGGTTCCTTAACCAGCAATGGCGGCAGCTGCACCCAATAGCCGATCCGAAGATCTGCTGCAGTGCTCACATCGTGACCTGGACAGGTAAGTGTCCATATATTGAAAGTCAGCAGCTGCAGTATTTGTAGCTGCTGACTTTTAAATTTTTCGTGGGGTGGGCGGACCTCTGTTTTATTGCATTCCCTGCATTAAGGTGAAAAAATATCCCACTACCTGTTCCTTCCCCCTTCCCTAAATACTTTTCTGAGTTGTCTCTCAATCCAGCGATGTGCCCGTCTACAGCAGTCCTGGTCTCTCTTCCTCTTCTCACAGGACAGCCATATTTATTGAAAGTTTCCAGACAGCAATAATTAATGTGTATATAGACAAAAAAAATATTTTATATAAATATATATATATATATATGTCAGAATCATTACTCGATTCTCTAATCAGCACACAGAACTTTTTTTTTTGGGGGGGGGGGGGAATCATTAGAACCCCTGTCAAGTTTTTATTGCTATCTATGCAGATGCACTATATGTCCCAAAGGCCATTTTCAGAGAAAGAAAATAATGAGAAATCGAAAAATACACCGCTGTCATCAGAACAAGAGGTGAAACTTTCCAATGGAAGCCCCGTTACAGTGAAACCTGTCTAATAGGGGCATGAACATTTCTTACATCTCATGTAACTACTGGAGATTCTTTTCTTTTTCTTTTTTATTCTGATTTTTGACCTATGATAATCAAAATTTGACATAGGTGATGCTTTAAAGGTATTGTACACTTTCAAATGTTTTTGTTATTTTAACTAGGTATTAGTGTAGATTTATTCCCTGTGTTGTTTGTTTGCCTTACTTTGTAGTAAAGGGCTCTCATGTTGTGGCTGCAGATTGTAGCGCCATGGCTGATTGTTCCCCTATTTCCATGTATTCATTCACCTAGCTTGTCCCCAATGGCCTGCCCTGTACAGTGGACATCTAATTGCAAATTGTATCAATCCTATTTTTGAAGTGATCGGTGATCTCCTGGGCAGTGAGTGAGTTAATGGGTGGAAGCAGGTGAGAACAATGTAGAGTCCTAGGGCCCTTTCACACTGGGGCGGTTTGCAGGCGCTATTGCGCTAATAATAGCGCCTGCAAACCGACCCGAAACAGCCACTGCTGTCTCTCCATTGTGAAAGCCCCAAGGGCTTTCACACTGGAGCGGTGCGCTAGCAGGACGTGAAAAAAGTTCTGCTAGCAGCATCTTCGGAACGGGGAAGGAGCGGTGTATATTGATTGAAATCAATGGGACAGCGCAGCTATACCACCGGCAAAGTGCCTCTGCAGAGGCGCTTTGCGGTGGTTTTTAACCTTTTCTCGGCCGCTAGCAGGGCGGTTTTACCCCCGACGGTAAAGCACTGCTTACAATAGCGGCATTTTACTGCCGATGCCGCCCCCGCCCCAGTGTGTAAGGGGCCTAAGATATAGCTAGATATAAATAAAAAGATAGAGAAGAGTTGACAGGGACTGGATAAAAGGGTGTTCATGAAAGTGATAAAATAGGTCTGCTTGGCAATATGGAGGCAGGGATTTTATTTTTGCAGAGCAGATTTATATTGGTTGAAGTCTTTCTGAGACTTGTAGGGTCCGTGCCTGATTCTGTGTGTGGCGAGGGGGGAAGTGTGTCCAGAGAGGATAACAGTGAATTGTTGTAGACAGAAATGGCTAGGTTGCGGCAGGACAGGAGTGAGATTTTGTCATAGAGGTGGCCAGTAGCAGAACAGAGAAGAGAAGGGTTAATGTATAACTAAAGGCAAAACTTTTTTTTAAGTTTTGGATTGAATGGAGAGGGCTTAGAATACCTGTCAGTTTTTATTCCTGTTGAAAGAGGTTACAGTGTATTATTACCACTCACTGACTGGCTGCTAGAGGTTACAGCAAACATTATGGCTCACTGATTATTTTCTAGAGGTTACAGCACATGACTTCTGCTTGTTGATTGGTTGCTAGAGATTACTGTACATCAATACTGCTCACTGATTGATTGCTAGAGGTTACTGGACATCTATACCACTCACCAATTGGTTGTTAGAGGTTACTGCACATTATTACTACTCACTGATTGGTTCCTAGAGGTTACTGCATATCCTTACCGCTCAATGACTGGTTGATAAAGGTTACAGCACATCATCTCCTCACTGTCTGCACACCATGGACTGGAGAGGTGAGGGGACCCATCAATAAACAGAAAACTCCTAGGACTCCTGGGATCAGTGGCAATGCTATTGAATGCATTTCACATCTGGGGTTAGTAAAGGATTAGGTAATAGCAGTGGGTTCATTATTATAGATTTGCACCGCTTGCTTCTTTTTTTCTTGCCAATTAACTGGTGATAATAGGCATGCGCAGGAGGTGTGCCAGGTGTGCCTGGGCACACCCTAATCACCCTAAGTGCATTACTGCTCTTTGTGCAGGCAGGGAGATGTGAAATATCTCCCTCTGACCAGTTCTGCCATTCATGAAGTGCTACTGTTCTTCTTTCACTGTACTGGCTTTACCATAAGAGTGTGTTTGTCTGTATGTGTATGTATATGTAATATACAGTGGGGACGGACAGTATTCAGACCCCCTTAAATTTTTCACTCTTATATTGCAGCCATTTGCTAAAATCATTTAAGTTCATTTTTTTCCTCATTAATGTACACACAGCACCCCATATTGACAGAAAAACACAGAATTGTTGAGATTTTTGCAGATTTAATAAAAAAGAAAAACTGAAATATCACATGGTCCTAAGTATTCAGACCCTTTGCTCAGTATTTATTAGAAGTACCCTTTTGATCTAATATAGCCATGAGACTTTTTGGGAAAGATGCAACAAGTTTTTCACACCTGGATTTGGGGATCCTCTGCCATCCCTCCTTGCAGATCCTCTCCAGGTCTGTCAGGTTGGATGGTAAACATTGGTGGACAGCCATTTTTAGATCTCTCCAGAGATGCTCAATTGGTTTTAAGTCAGGGCTCTGGCTGGGCCATTCAAGAACAGTCACGGAGTTGTTGTGAAGCCACTTCTTCATTATTTTATCTGTGTGCTTAGGGTCATTGTCTTGTTGGAAGGTAAACCTTCGGCCCAGTCTGAGGTCCTGAGCACTCTGGAGAAGGTTTTCGTCCAGGCTATCCCTGTACTTGGTCGCATTCATCTTTCCCTCGATTGCAACCAGTCATCCTGTCCCTGCAGCTGAAAAACACCCCCACAGCATGATGCTGCCGCCACCATGCTTCACTGTTGGGACTATATTGGACAGGTGATGAGCAGTGCCTGGTTTCTCCACACATACCGCTTAGAATTAAGGCCAAAAAGTTCCATCTTGGTCTCATCAGACCAGAGAATCGTATTTATCACTATCTTGGAGTCCTTCAGGTGTTGTTTAGCAAACTCCATGCGGGCATTCATGTGTCTTGCACTGAGAAGAAGCTTCCGTTGGGCCACTCTGCCATAAGGCTCCGACTGGAGGAGGGCTGCAGTGATGGTTGACCCCCTACAACTTTCTCCCATCTTCCGACTGCATCTCTGGAGCTGAGCCACAGTGATCTTTGGGTTCTTCTTTACCTCTCTCACCAAGGCTCTTCTCCCCTGATAGCTCAGTTTGGCCGGACGGCCAGCTCCAGGAAGGGTTCTGGTCATCCCAAACGTCTTCCATTTAAGGATTATGGAGGCCACTGTTCTCTTAGGAACCTTAAGTGCAGCAGAAATTTTTTGTAACCTTGGCCAGATTTGTACCTTGCCACAATTCTGTCTCTGAGCTCTTCAGCAGTTTCTTTGACCTCATGATTCTCATTTGCTCTGACATGCACTGTGAGCTGTAAGGTCTTATATAGACAGGTGTGTGGCTTTCCTAACCAAGTCTAGTCAGTATAATAAAACACAGCTGGACTCAAATGAAGGCGTAGAACCATCTCAAGGATGATCAGAAGAAATGGACAGCACCTGAGTTAAATATATGAGTGTCACAGCAAAGGGTCTGAATACTTAGGACCATGTGATATTTCAGTTTTTCTTTTTCAATAAATCTGCAAAAATGTCAACAATTCAATGTTTTTCTGTCAATATGGGGTGCTGTGTGTACATTATTGAGGAAAAAAAATTAACTTAAATGATTTTAGCAAATGGCTGCAATATAACAAAGAGTGAAAAATTTAAGGGGGTCTGAATACTTTCTGTCCCCTCTGTATATCACACACACACACACACACACACACACACATATATACACATACACGCATATGTGTTTGATCTTTGGGGTGTGCACCTAATGTAATAGGCTACACACACCTATGCTGGTGATTCACCTGTACTTAAGTAGCAGCAATCTGATTTAATCCCGCAATCTTCCATTAATATCTTTGGTACTAGTTTTTCTTGTTGTTTGTCCAAGTGTCCGTTTTTATCGGGTCTATTCATTAATAAGTGAAGAGAGCTGAATTGTCAGAAAAAATCCAAAATCTAAGCCAAAGTGGCTGAAGTAGAAAAAAAAACTCTCATTGAAATATTTTTTGGCCTATATTTTATCATTTCCCTAAAAAAATTTACCTCAGTTCACTGAATAGTACATTAAGATAAAACTGATCTTTATAAAAACATTTATTAAAACATTAGAATAAAATCAATACATAACACTGGATTACATCTTATTTTTTCTTATTTATTTTACCTTTTATTTTAAATTTTTTACACTGTTCTTTAAAAAAAAAAAAAAAATTGGGTCATTTTTATTCCTATTACATGGAATGTAAACATCCCTTGTAATAGCAAAAAAAGCATAACAGGACCTCTTAATTATGAGATCTGGGGCAAAAAAGACCTCAGATCTCATATTTACACTAAAATGCAATAAAAAAAAAATGTAATGTCATTTAAAAAAAAAAAAAAAATGTCCCTTTAAGAGCATTGGGCGGAATCGACGCCCTGCCCTGCAATGATATGGAGACGGGTGGGGGCCATCTTCCCCTCACTTGTCTTCATGTCAGGCTAGGGAGAGGATCCGATCGCCTCCGCTGCTACTGACATAGCGACGTAAAACGACGGAGGCGGTCCGGAAGTGGTTAAAAAATTTAAAAAATACAATAATATGCAATAATATGTGAAACAGTGATAAAAGTGCTCAAATCAAAAGCAGGCATTCATCTGATTTTACATAAAAAACAATAAAATAAGTCCCAAATAATAAAGTACATGTGCATCAAAACGTGATGAAATGTAAAGATCATGTGCTCAAAGAACAGTTCTTGAAAGTTGTGAACAGAATTGTTCCCACCATCCAGGCATCCACCATGAGTGTGCCCTAGCAGCTCACTTTAAACAAAGACCACAACAGGTCTAGTGGCACTTTGGTATACAAATCCTTAATGGCAGTTCACATTCCACTCTCCTCTTCTGCATCGAAATCCACAGCTGGTCTGACAAGGCTTTAATATATGGATCCCTTATGGAAAATCACATTCCTCTCCTCTCCTAAAAGTACAACTAGACCTGTTGTGGTCTTTGTTTAGGTGAGCTACTAGCATATAAACAAGGAAAAATAAAGCATTCCAAATTGTGCTCCACCAATGGGATAATTACATAGTTACATAGTAGGTGAGGTTGAAAAAAGACACAAGTCCATCAAGTCCAACCTTTGTGTGATTATGTGTCAGTATTACATTGTATATCCCTGTATGTTGTGGTCATTCAGGTGCTTATCTAATAGTTTCTTGAAGCTATCGATGCTCCCCGCTGAGACCACCGCCTGTGGAAGGGAATTCCACATCCTTTCTGCTCTTACAGTAAAGAACCCTCTACGTAGTTTAAGGTTAAACCTATTTTCTTCTAATTTTAATGAGTGGCCACGAGTCTTGTTAAACTCTCTTCTGTGAAAAAGTTTTATTTCTATTGTAGGGTCACCAGTACGGTATTTGTATATTGAAATAATATCCCCTCTCAAGCGCATCTTCTCCAGAGAGAATAAGTTCAGGCCTCGCAACCTTTCCTCATAACTAAGATCCTCCAGACCCTTTATTAGCTTTGTTGCCCTTCTTTGTACTCGCTCCATTTCCAGTACATCCTTCCTGAGAATTGGTGCCCAGAACTGGATAGCATACTCTAGGTGTGGCCGGACCAGAGTCTTGTAGAGTGGGAGGATTATCGTTTCATCTCTAGAGTTGATCCCCTTTTTAATGCATGCCAATATTCTGTTTGCTTTGTTAGCAGCAGCTTGGCATTGCATGCCATTGCTGAGCCTACTAGGACCCCCCAGGTCCTTTTCCATCCTAGATTCCTCCAGAGGTTCTCCCCCCAATGTATAGATTGCATTCATATTTTTGCCACCCGAAGGCATTATTTTACATTTTTCTACATTGAACCTCATTTGCCATGTAGTTGCCCACCCCATTAATTTGTTCAGATCTTTTTGCAAGGTTTCCACATCCTGCGGAGAAGTTATTGCCCCGCTTAGCTTAGTATCATCTGCAAATACAGAGATTGAACTGTTTACCCCATTCTCCAGGTCGTTTATGAACAAATTAAATAGGATTGGTCCCAGCACAGAACCCTGGGGAACCCCACTACCCACCCCTGACCATTCTGAGTACTCCCCATTTATCACCACCCTCTGAACTCGCCCTTGTAGCCAGTTTTCAATCCATGTACTCACCCTATGGTCCATGCCAATGGACCTTATTTTGTACAGTAAACGTTTATGGGGAACTGTGTCAAATGCTTTTGCAAAATCCAGATACACCACGTCTACGGGCCTTCCTTTATCTAGATGGCAACTCACCTCCTCATAGAAGGTTAGTAGATTGGTTTGGCAAGAACGATTCTTCATGAATCCATGCTGATTACTGCTAATAATACTGTTCTCATTACTAAAATCTTGTATATAGACTAGTTTTGTATAGGTTAGTCACGCCTTGATTTCTAACTCTCAGAACTCCATATCAGAGCGGATACCACTCACCTCTCTGCACACCACGCCCCAGTACCAATTAAAGAAAAACCTGAAGCCTTGTACACAAGATCAGATTATTGGACAATTTTTTTTTTACATTTTTTTGTTGCATGCTAGTCTCAAATCAAAAGTGAAGAGGTTACTCACCATCAGAAACTTTTCGTACGACAGAATTCAACGTCAAAAGTTTAATTGTTTTGTATGTGTTCTTTCATTTCTGAGCATGCCTAGTCTTGCTCTTCAGATTGTTTTTGGGTCCGAAACCTGTACTAATGAAAAGAAAATCAGATGTTGTGGTCACATCAGACAAAAATTTTGGAAACTGCACATCCAGTTTTTGTCTGACGAAAACGTGTAATCAGCTGTCAAAAGCAGCATACTAACGATCAGAAAAACGGCAGATCGTTCATCGGACTAAATTTAACTTCAGATTTTCTGATTGTGTGTATGGGCCTTTACACATAGCAGGGAGCAATGATGAAAATTCAGACACAGTGGCCCCTGAGGTGTGATAACTATTACACAACATAACTAAACCAGAACTTGCAGCAGACTTGCAGAATATTTGCAAAGAAAGTTGATCTGGAGTCATGCAATGCGGACTTGCTGCAACTGTGCAACAAAATTGTAAAGCCTGGCAAGTCTAGCAAGAGCTTAGCAAGTTATTTTTAAACTTGCAGCACAATTACTTACTATCTGGGATATAGTGGGGGATTCTATGTAATGTGTTCTATGTTCATAGAATCTATGGATTCTGTGTTCAATGTAATGGGGAATTTACAATGACCACCAATGTGAGGGGGGATTTACACTGACCATCAATGTGAGGGAGAATTTGCACTGACCACCCGTGTAAGGGCAATTTTGCACTTACCACCAATTTAAAGGGAAATGTACACTGATCACCAATGTTATGAAGAATTTACACTGACAACTAATGTAATGGGGGATTTTACATCAACAGCCAATACAGGGGATTTCTACACTGGCCACCAATGTAAGGGGGATTTACACTCACCACCAATTTAAAGGGGGCTACTACATGGACCACCAATGTAAGGGAGGATTCTAAACTGACCACAAATGCAAGTTTGGATTTCTTAACGATTACTAATATAAAGAGGAGTTTCTACACTCTCCACCAATGTAATGGGGGTTTACACTGATCACTAATGTAATAGGAGCATTCACAGTAACCACCAATGTAAAGAGGAATTTACACTGACCACCAATGTAAGGGGGACCTTCACACTGGCCATTAGTGTGAATGAAAGGATTGTACACCAAGCCCCAATGTAATGAGAAGATTTACCCTGACCACCAATGAAACGGAGACATTTAGCCTGCGTTCACATTTGTTTGTGTGTTGGGAATACATGCAAAATCACTTTTCTGACACCACAGAAACGTGCTGCCCTTTAACAGATACACAGCAGTGCCATTAATTGTTAATGACACCCTCATGCATTGGCTGAGATGTGCGGATTAACATGCACCAAAATTAAGGGTGCTGTGGCACCATGTTATTTTGAAGAAGGGTTCCACCTCCAATTTGCTTACCTTTGCAGAACAGGCTGATGTTAGGCTTAAAGGGGTTGTAAACCATTGATTTTTTTAAGAAAAACAAACTTACTTATACAGTATAATGTAATTCTGCCATACAGTGGCAGAATTGCTGCCATTTTATTGTGGTGCCACGACTACAGCCCATATAATTCATTATGCAAACTAATGCCACATACTCACGGTCGGATTTTCCAATGGGAAATGTTCGATGGGAGCTTGTTGTCAGAAATTCAGACCGTGTGTAGGCTCCATCGAATATTTTTTGTCGGAATTTCCGACAAACAAAATTTGAGATCTGGATCTCAAATTTTCTGACAACAAAATCGCATGTACACAATTCCGACGCACAAAATTCCACACATGCTCGGAATCAAGCAGAAGAGCCACACTGGCAATTGAACTTAATTTTTCTCGGCTCTTCGTACATGTTGTACGTCACCGCGTTCTTGACTATTGTAATTTCTGACAAGATTTGTGTGACTGTGTGTGTGAAAGACAAATTTAAGCCAACATCCAAAGGAAAAAAAACATGGATTTTGTTTTCGGAATGTGCGATCATGTGTACGCAGCATAAGACTGAAATTCTTTACACAGCAATCCCCAAAATTCACAATTTTTCTAACTGTATACAACTTAAAAACACTGTAAATCCTGGAGAAAAGTTGTGTACACCTTGCATGAAAACTTTTATAAATTATCCCCATAATGTCTGAATATTAAGAAACAATGGAAAAAAACACCCTCTTTAACCACTTAAGGATCCCCCCACGCAGATATACTGTGGCATGGCGGCCCTCCTGTGCAAAATCACGTACGTGATATTGTGCACGGGGTCTGGGTCAGAATTCCTGTCTTTTGAAGAGTGCTACTACATGGTAAATCTCTGGGTATACCTGTCTGTAGTGTAAGGTGACCAGATTTTTAAAATAAATCTGGGGACATATTTTTTTTTTTTACTAGTAATGATCAGTGCTAAAAATATGCACTGTCACTGTACTAATGATACTGGCTGGGAAGGGGTTAGCATCTAGGGTAATCAAAGGGTTAAATGTGTGCCTAACATGTGTTTTCTCACTGTGGGGGAAGTGCTTTTACTAGGGGAAGGCATAGATCCGACAAGGAACAAAAAGAAGGTGGGGAAACCCCACCTAAAAGTAATTACCATGGACTAAGCAGCTTGAAAGAGGATCTTTATTACAAAGTAGATAATGATACAAAAAAACTGGATATATAAATTCCACCACCAGCACTTAAGCAGAAAAGATTAAAACAGACAACGTTGTCTATAATAAAAAGCAACTGCTGCATTCATATCGCTCATTCACACATCAAACACATATGGGCCCATTATCTTGTATAGTGGCCTATCCAATAATGTTGTAATCATTAAATGCAGAGTTCAATGACGCCTTCTCAAAAAAGGGGTTTGTTGAAAATATAGCCAGGTTGCATAAAGATACGGGGTTCCTGTTTGTGTGAGGACTCCAAAAGTCACATGTGAAGGAGGAGGGGTACTCCAAAAAGCACTGTTTTGAAAGATTGGAGAACCAAAGTGATGATTATTGAATCCACAGTTTGGATTTCCACTGAATGGAGGATATATGGTATAACCAGCACTGTGTGTCAGCGTTAAATGATAGCCCTTCAGATCTTGAAAACATAGGGGTCAGTGTTACTCAGCTAAACCAATTGTTCCACTAGCTGAGCTAGAACTGCTTTGCATTTAAATTGATTATGACTGCACAATTCAAAAAGACAGATGTAAAGTCAAAAAGTGCTATAAGTCCGCTCACCCAGCCTTGATGTGATGACTTTCCTCTTTCACTGCAGCCCTGAGTAGCCGGTATGATCACGCTAACAGGGCGCATGGGGTCAGTGCATGACTGGAGTCAGCATGGGGAGCTTCACAGAGAGTAAGATAGTTCACCATTTGTTCAGATCAAGTCTCATGGAGCAGTGGCTGAATGTGCCTGATCAAAGATGGATGTCCAGGTGCTTGAGGAATCCATAGAACATATGCAGGTGAACAAGCTGCATTGGATGTGACAACAGAGCATCACTCACAGGGTGTCGTGTAATTCAACATGTTTTGCCCAATCAACTTGAGCGTCATCTGGGATGGGAGGGACTAGTGCTGGGCATTTATTTATACCCTAATAAATCGGGCTGCATTTAAATTTTTCCCCACTAGTCACTCTCAACAATCACGTCCCTATCTTATAATAGTAATTGCAATTGGTTTCTGCTGCGATAGCCATAGTTCAGTTTCTAGAGAATTGAAGTGGGAGGAAATAGGTAGCAGGAAAACAGCACAAAAAAAAAGGAAATAGGATATATCAAAGACCAGGCTAGATTCAAGGAATCAAGTATAGATCAGTAAAACATTGAATAATCATATCTGGTGAACACTCACCATTGAGTTAACATCAAAATCAGTTTGCAGTCAAAATTTGCAGTTGCAGATAGATATTTATAAGTCGATTGAAGAAAGACTTTAAAGTTACATTCGGTATTTAGCCCTGTGGAGACAAGGGTATTTAGCCTGTACACCCACATTTTTTCTTTCAGGAGCAATATAGTGTCAAAGTCTCCTCTGCGTGGTGGGAGATTAAGGGATACCCTTAACCTTCCAGCCCTCAGGGTTACCCCCCGTGGAATTCGGCAAAGTGTATCGCTAGTGGAGTCAGCTCCTTCTTTTTCATTCCCCTATCCTCCCTGTTGGCCTCCCCTATGCTTCTAATGTGTTCACTGATGCGGGCCCTAAGCTGTTGTTTAGTTTTCCCTATATAATATTTTCGACAGGGACATTCCAGCATGTAGATTACTCTTTTAGTAGAGCAACTGATAAAATTCTTAATCTGAAATTCGACATTGTGATCCGCATTGATGAACACAGCAGATCTATCCACATATCTGCAAATTTTGCAATGGCCACAGGCATACATGCCCTTAATTTGGGGCAGGTCTGTCAGCCAGTTATTCGTTTTCTCTTTCATATATTCTGAGTGAACTAGAGCATCCTGTAGATTGCATGCTCTTTGGGCTACAAGCTGGGGTCTTGGGCCAACTATATCTGCCAGGACTGGGGATTTTGTTAAGATACTTCAATGGTTGGTGAGGACCTGTCTCACCTGTTCCCATTGTGCCCCATAGATGGTAACAATCCTAGGGGGGGGAGATTTTTCCTTTGTCCTTTGGACTTAGCATTTACTTTCAATAGATTGTTTCTATCACTTGACCATGCTTTTTTACGTGCCTCTTCTTCAGGGTCTTATGGGGGTACCCACTTTCCCTAAATCTCTGGAACATTTTGCATGCCTCATCCTTGAAGTCCTGGTCCTGTGAGCAGTTCTGGCGAACTCGCAGGAATTGGCCCACCAGGATCTCTTTAATAAGGGGTTCAGGGTGGTGACTTGAGGCTTGTAATAGGGTATTTGCTGCCGTTGGTTTCCGGTAGGTACATGTGTTAATTTTACCCCCCCCCATTGCATATAAGTAGATCTAGGAAGGGAATAGATGTATGGTCGACCGTATAAGTAAGTTTAACGTTTCTCTCATTTTCATTTAGGCCAAAAAGAAATTCCTTAAGTTGTTCCTCGCCTCCCATCCACACCACCAGGATATCATCGATGTACCTCAGCCACGTGGCTGAGGTACATTTCTTTCAACTGTGGATAGGTTATCAAGACCTCGCCATGACCAATTGATTCTTTTCAGGTCTTCCTTGACAAAGTCAAGGAAAACCTTAATCCATTGATACTTATGTAGGGGGGGTATTTTCATTGATTTAATGTATAGACTATTTTGTCTTCTCAGGCCTGTAGGGCAGGGTTCTTCTCTGAGATCTTTGTTCATCGAGAAGTGCTAGAAGATTGTCCAAAGCTATCTGTTCCTCTCTTTTCATAGGGGTTGTGGGTACCTGTTCTTCCCCTCTCTCCTGTTTTTTGTAATTTTTCATGACCGACATGCCAAAGTCGTAAGAGTACCTTTGCTATTCATACTAGCTCATTATGCCTTTGTCTTGCAGGGTGTTTTTATTTTTTTTAAGAGAGGGTTTACTACCTCTTTAACCAAACCCAGGGAGAATCACTCTCTCAGTCAGGGGGAACAAGTTGGTCCCCCGAGCTGGAAAATCTTTGTGCAGGGTGAGGCTCAGCATCTCATTGTCATGTTATCGTTATCAGTGACAGAATGGTGTGAGTATGACTAGTCATTTGTCATAGTCGGTGAAGGGGGCAAGGGTCTAACACCAGGTCCATCACACCCTGTAACTGCTTTTGCTGGATTATTTGGCCTGTTACAAAAAGTGAAAAAACTATGTATCTACTGGCAGGATCAACAACTAATAAAATGATGTAACACAGAGATAACAATTGCTGTGTTATTTGTTATTGACAGACTGCATTGTAGATGTAATTTTTTTTTTCTGTTACATTTTAACCACATGCCGACCAGCGCACAGCGATGTATGTTGGCACAATGGCACGGCTGGGCAAATGGGCGTACAGGTACGCCCCCTTTAAATTCGTTTAGTTAAATTTGTTACATTCGTTACATTCGTTTTCGGCATTTGTTTCATTTCGTATTCAAATTCGAAAAATTCAACCGCATTTGAAAAAAAATCTACCGAATTCGAAAAAAACTATCAAATTCGAAATAATTCTACCGCATTCGAAAAAATTTGACCAAATTTGAAAAATTAAACTATATATAACCATTTTCCAAAATTCTAAATTCGTATAGAATGAAATTGAATTTGAATAGAAAAGATTAGAATAGAATCAAAAATACTAGAAATGAATAGCATAGAAAAACAATAGCACAGAACAGAAAAAAAATATATTATATATATATATATATATATATATATATATATATATATATATATATATATATATACAAATATAATATGTTCTATTCTAATCTTTTCTATTCAAATTCAAATTAATTCTGTACCAAATTCGAATTTCGGAAGATGGTTTTATATATATATATATATATATATATATATATATATATATATATATATATATATATATATATATATATATATATAAACATCTTCCGAAATTCGAATTTCATATACAATGTATTTGAATTTGAATAGAAAAGATTAGAATAGAGTAGAAAAGAATAGACTAGAAAAACAATAGAACAGAATAGAATAAGATATAATATATATATATTATATTTTATTATATTCTGCTCTATTGTTTTTCATCTATTCTTTTCTATCCTAATCTTTTCTGTTCAAATTCGAATTCATTCTATGCGAAATTTGAATTTCAGGAGCCATCTTCCGAAATTCGAATTTCATATAGACTGAAATCAAATTTGAATAGAAACGATTAGAATAGAATAGAAAATAATAGAAACCAATAGCATAGAAAAACAATAGAACAAAATAGAAAAAAATATAATGTATATTATATTTTATTCTACTCTGTTCTATTGTTTTTCTAGTCTATTCTTTTCTATTATTTTCTATTCTATTCTAATTTGATTTCATTCTATATGAAATTAGAATTTCGGAAAATGGTTTTATATATATATATATATATATATATATATATATATATATATATATATATATATATATATATAATTTATATACATAACCATTTTCCGAAATTCGAATTTGAATAGAAAAGATTAGAATAGAATAGAAAATAATAGAAAAGAATAGAGTAGAAAAGCAATAGAACAGAATAGAATAATATGTTTTTTCTAGTTTATTCTTTTCTATTATTTTCTATTCTATTCTAATCTTTTCTATTCAAATTCAAATTTATTCTATACGAAAATCGAATTTCGGAAAATGGCTTCAGAAATTCGAATTTCGTATAGAATGAATTTGAATTAGAATAGAAAAGATTACAATAGAAAAGAATAGAAAAGAATAGACTAGAAAAACAATAGAACAAAAGAGAATATAATATAATATATATTATTCTATTCTGCTCTATTGTTTTTCTAGTTTATTCTTTTCTATTATTTTTTATTCTATTATAATCTTTTCTTTTCTAATTCAATTTCATTCTATATGAAATTCTAATCTTGGAAAATGGTTATATATAGTTTACTTTTTCGAATTCGGTCAAATTTTTTCGAATGCGGTAGAATTTTTTCGAATTTGATCATATTATTCAAATTTAATTTACTTTTTTCAAATTTGGTCTAAATTTTTTCAAATTCGAAACTAATCTATTCTAATCTTTTCTATTCAAATTCGATTTCATTACATAAGAAATTCAAATTTCGGATAGAATGAATTCAAATTCAAATTCGAATAGATTAGAATAGAATAGAACAGAAGAGAAAAGAAAAACAATAGAACAGAATAGAATAAAATATAAATTACATTTTATTCTATTCTGTTCTATTGTTTTGCTGTTCTTCTCTATTTTAGTTTCCATTGTTTTGAATTATATTTCAATCTATTCTCGATTTGAATTTATACTATTCGGAATTCGAATTTCGGAAGAGGGTCATGTTCTATTTCATTACATTCTATTAAATTCTATTCTATTCTTTACTATCCTTTTATTTTTATTCCATTGCTTTATTGTTTTATATTCTATTGTATTGTATTTTTTAGAAAATCGATTTCTTTTTTTTTTTTTTTTTTTACATTTAAAGTGTTTTTATTGAGTACACCAGGTAGGACAAAACAAGATCAACACTGACAGTTTGTACATTGAAGGCAGGCTGATACATAAACCAAAGACAAAGCATTAACATACTATATGAAGATGGCAGGTCGGCTGGCGCCAAAAATAGCGCCAGCTCACCCACATTAAACCTAAAGTACTACAATGTACAATGAAAAGACAATATGCTCGCCCCTAGTCAGGTGTACACAAACAGATTTTTCAAGTAATAAAAAGGAAATAACAGTTCGGGAATCCGAAGAAAGGGAAAGAAGACATAGACATGGTGAGAACCGATAAGATGAGACGGGTTTAGAAGGGAGAAAGGATGTGAGAACAGTAAGGGGAGAGAGGGGGGGTAGGAGAAAAAAAAAAAAAAAAAGGGGGGGGGGGAGTGACGAAGGCGGAGGCCCTTGGAGAGAGAAACATGCTCTGTCACTATAGCTCTACTGAGGGGGTCACAAAGGTGTTGTAATCCTGAGAGAATCGAAAATCATGCCAGTAAAACCAGGTTTTGTTGAATTTTTCCTCCTTACGTTGTAATGCAGCCGTCAATTGTTCCATCAGATTAATTTCATTCACCACAGCTATCCACTGACCAACTGATGGGGGGTCTGAGCATTTCCATTTTTGCGGAATGCAAATTTTAGCGGCGTTTAGAAGGTGTATCAAGAGGGATTTCTTATAACGACGTCTCGACATCGGGGTAAGGTGGAGCAGGCACTGAGCCGGATCATCTGCAAGTGTAATGTCCGTCAGTCTAAAGACTATGCGCCTAATGGCTTCCCAAAAGGGACGAACCCGGGGGCATGTCCAGAAAATGTGCAGTAACGAACCGTCAGGATGCTGACACCGCCAGCAGGAGGAAGGAACTGAAGGGTATATTTTGTGGAGAAGCTTGGGCACTCTATACCAACGAGTCATTATCTTAAACCCAACCTCCTGGAACCTGTTTGCCATTGAGGAGCGGTGTGCAAAGTATAAAATTCGTTCTCTCTCCTCCTCTGAGAAGGCTCGACTCAGATCGCTCTCCCATTTCCGTATATAATGAGGAATAAAGCCGTCCAGGGGGTCGACTAGAAACCCATACATTAAGGACAGTAGATGACGGAGGGGAGTAGGATCCAGATAGAGCCTCTCAAAAGCAGACATGGAATGACTAGTGGATGGCACGAACTGTGAGGAGGTAAGGAAATGTCTGATCTGTGTTGCTCTCCATCTATCTAAAGGTGGCGATAGCATTGCTTGTATTTCCTCGATGGTACACCATCGACCCTCGTGATGGAAGTCTTGAAACCTAAATCTGTTGATCATCAGAAATTCCCTAAACCCCCTCCCCGATAGACTACATGGGAACTCCTGAGCGCCGATTACCGGTGACAAAGGTGAGGGAGTGTGGGGGGCCAACGTGACACAACCCTTTTTACTGCCACCGACACAGTAGTTCCAATCAAAGGGTGGGATTTCAGGGGTACTGGCAAGGCAGAAGTCTGCCACATCAAAGTTGGGAGCGGGAGAGATGTCAATGCCTGCTCTACCCCCACCCATTCCTTCTCTGAGGCATGTTTGGCCCAGTCAAGGGCTCTAGTTAAATGAACCGCCTGGTAGTAGTTAAACGGGTCTGGGAACCCCAAGCCGCCCTGGTCTTTTGGTAAGGATAAGATATGATGAGACAATCTTTTAACTTTATAGCCCCATAGAAAATTCAAAAATTCCCCTCTGACAGAGCGAAGGAAGTGTTTTGGAACCGTTATTGGCAATGTTTGGAGGAGATATAATAATTTTGGCAGAACCGCCATCTTTAAAATGCTGTTCCTTCCGAACCAGGAGAAAGTATTCTTGTGCCATCGCTGGAGATCCAGACGTAGAGAGGCAAGCCAGGGAACGTAATTCTCTTGGAAGACTGCTGATAGTGAGGGGGTAAGATAAACGCCCAGATATTTCATTTTGTGGCGAGCCCATGAGAAAGGGAAATTCTGTTGAATTATATTGAGAGTCTCCTTGGGTAAATTAATGTTTAAAGCCTCAGATTTGTGCACATTAATTTTATAGTTAGATAGAGCAGAGTATGTCTTGAGCGCCTGTAATAAATTGGGGATGGAAGTGACGGGACTTGTCACAAAAAATAATAAATCATCAGCGTAAGCCGAAACTTTATGCTGTGTGTTGCCGGTGCTGACGCCCTTTATATTTTGGTCATTCCTAATGTGAGCTAGCAGGGGTTCTAATACCAATATGAATATTAAAGGTGACAATGGGCATCCCTGTCTTGTCCTGTTGCTCAAGGGAAAGGAGGCTGAAATTGCTTCATTGGCTCGGACTAATGCTGAGGGTTGGGAGTAAATTGCCTCTATCCATTGACACATATGGGCAGGGCCGGTCCCAGGCGGGTGCACGGGGTGCAGTGCACCCGGGCGCCAGAGAGGTGGGGGCGCTGAAGCGCCAGAGTGCTCCCCTCCCTCCTCCTCCTCCTCTCCGTGTCCAGAGCAGGCTCCCTCCGCACGGCCGCTGTGTTTTTCGCTGCTGCCCATCCCCCCTCCCTCCTTCTCCTGTCAGAGAAGGAGAGCAGCCGCCTGAGATCGGAGCGGCTGGTCTCTGTGTGGAGAGAGACCAGCCGCTCAGTGACTTCGCTGAGGGGGAGAGCGGTCCGTGCCTGCAGCCTGACAGGCTGACACAGGTTCTCCTCCTCTGTCTCTCACTCCCGCGGCCCGCCCAAGCATGTCTAGACAACTGCTCTTCACCCGGGCGGCGCGGCTGCACACTGTCCTCTCTAGCTGCCGCCCGGGTTTTAATGGGTCTCTAGAGTACTAATAGAGGGAGGTTTGTCTCTGGGGCGGTTTGTACTAATCGAGGGGGATTTGTCCTGGGGGGTCACTGGTCAGTACTAATGGGGGGGTTGTCCTGGTGGGGGGTCTGTACCAATAGAGGGGGGGGGCATTGTCCCGGAGGTCTGTACTAAAGGAGAGGGCTTTGTCCTGGTGGGGGGTCTGTACTAATGGAGGGGGGTTGTCCTGGGGGGGTCTGTACTAATGAAGGGGGGATTTGTCCTAGGGGGGGTCTGTACTAATGGGGGGGTTGTCCTGGGGGGGTCTGTACTAAAGGAGGGGGGTTTGTCCTGGTGGGGAGTCTGTACTAATGGGGGGGTTGTCCTGGGGGGGTCTGTACTAATGGGGAGGCTTGTCCTGGGGGGGTCTGTACTAATGGAGGGGGTTTGTCCTGGGGGAGTCTGTATTAATGGGGGGTTGTCCTGGGGGGTCTGTACTAATGGGGGGGCTTGTCCTGGGGGGGTCTGTACTAATGAAGGGGGGATTTGTCCTGGGGGGTCTGTACTAATGGGGGGGTTGTCCTGGGGGGGTCTGTACTAAAGGAGGGGGGTTTGTCCTGGTGGGGGGTCTGTACTAATGGAGGGGATTTGTCCTGGTGGGGGGTCTGTACTAATGGGGGGGATTTGTCCTGGGGGGGTCTGTACTAATGGTGGGGATTTGTCCTGGTGGGGGTCTGTACTAAAGGAGGGGGGTTTGTCCTGGTGGGGAGTCTGTACTAATGGGGTTTTCCTGGGGGGGTCTGTACTAATGGGGGGCTTGTCCTGGGGGGGTCTGTACTAATGGAGGGGGTTTGTCCTGGGGGAGTCTGTATTAATGGGGGGTTGTCCTGGGGGGTCTGTACTAATGGGGGGGGGCTTGTCCTGGGGGGGTCTGTACTAATGAAGGGGGGATTTGTCCTGGGGGGTCTGTACTAATGGGGGGGTTGTCCTGGGGGGTCTGCACTAATGGGGGGTTGTCTTGGGGGGTCTGTACTAATGGAGGGGGGTTCTCCTGGGGGGGTCTGTACTAATGGAGGGGGCTTTGTCCTGGTGGGGGTCTGTACTAATGGACGGGGGTTGTCCTGGGGGGTCTGTACTAATGAAGGGGGGGTTTGTCCTGGGGGGTCTGTACTAATGGCGGGGATTTGTCCTAGGGGGGTCTGTACTAATGGAGGGGGGTTTTCCTGGGGGGTCTGTACTAATGGAGGTGGGGTTTGTCCTGTTGGGGTCCGTACTAATAGAGGGGGGTTGTCCTGGGGGGTCTGTACTAATGAATGGGGGATTTGTCCTGGGGGGGTCTGTACCAAAGGAGGGGGTTTATCCTGGGGGGTCTGTACCAATGGAGGGGGGGTGTTTGTCCGGGGGAGTCTGTACTAATGGAGGGGGGTTTGTCCTGGGGGTCTGTACTAATGGAGGGGGGTTTGTCCTGGTGGGGGGTCTGTACTAATGGAGGAGGGGTTTGTCCTGTGGGGGTCTGTACTAGTGGAGGGGGGTTCTCCTGGGGGGGGTCTACACTGCAGCTGCGGGCTTTTCTTTTGCCCCTTCCCCTCCCTCTCCTCCGCACGTGCACTGCTATACTAGTGAGCGGTGCTGGCCGGCACAGCCTCCCACTATGTTTCTTCCCCTGCCTTCATATCAGCCAGGGAAAAAATAGAATAGAAAAAGGAGCATAGAAGAGGATTGTGGGACATGTAGTCCCGAGGACTGACAGCCCCGCTGTAACACGGAAACTGCAGCCCACACAGCATGCTCAGCTGAATGGGAGAGAGAGAGAGACAGGAGCCTGGGAAAGCTTTCAGGGAAGTACACCCTGGACTCCAGAGGGAGAGGGGAGTGCTGAGGGAACACCATCAGAGAGGGAACCCCACTGCCCTGCACCACCAGAGGGAAAGACACACAGCCTAGCGCCATCCCTGGTGGAGAAAGGAATGGAGTCATTGCCGGAATACAGATCTGGGTGCTACCCAGCGGAGTCACCACGGGCAATTCAGAGTGAGCTGACTCCTGATCAGAGGAACCGTTGCTGTATCGCTGGGTCAGGTGAGAGGGCCGATCGGCCATTATCTACTAACGTCCATAGGAACTGCAGTCTCTGACCATCTTCTTGTTCTGACCATCTCTTGTATAATGTCTGCAGTCTCTGACCATCTCCTGCACTATGTCTGCTGTCTCTGACCATCTCCTGCACTATGTCTGCTGTCTCTGACCATCTCCTGTATCATGTCTGCAGTCTCTGACCATCTCCTGTATTATATCTGCAGTCTCTGACCATCTCTTGTATAATGTCTGCAGTCTCTGACCATCTCTTGTATAATGTCTGCAGTCTCTGACCATCTCTTGTATCATGTCTGCAGTCTCTGACCATCTCTTGTATCATGTCTGCAGTCTCTGACCATCTCTTGTATCATGTCTGCAGTCTCTGACCATCTCTTGTATCATGTCTGCAGTCTCTGACCATCTCTTGTATCATGTCTGCAGTCTCTGACCATCTCTTGTAGCATATCTGCAGTATCTGACCATCTCCTGTATCATGTCTGCAGTCTCTGACCATCTCCTGCACTATGTCTGCAGTCTCTGACCATCTCCTGTATCATGTCTGCAGTCTCTGACCATCTCCTGTATCATGTCTGCAGTCTCTGACCATCTCCTGTATCATGTCTGCAGTCTCTGACCATCTCCTGTACCATGTCTGGAGTCTCTGACCATCTCCTGTATCATGTCTGCAGTCTCTGACCATCTCTTGCACTATGTCTGCAGTCTCTGACCATCTCCCGTATCATGTCTGCAGTCTCCTGTACTATGTCTGCAGTCTCTGACCATCTCCTGTACTATGTCTGCAATCTCTGACCATCTCCTGTATCATGTCTGCAGTCTCTGACCATCTCCTGCACTATGTCTGCAGTCTCTGATCATCTCCTGTATCATGTCTGGAGTCTCTGACCATCTCCTGAATCATGTCTGCAGTCTCTGACCATCTCCTGTATCATGTCTGCAGTCTCTGACCATCTCCTGTATCATGTCTGCAGTCTCTGATCATCTCCTGTATCATGTCTGGAGTCTCTGACCATCTCCTGTATCATGTCTGGAGTCTCTGACCATCTCCTGTATCATGTCTGCAGTCTCTGACCATCTCCTGTATCATGTCTGCAGTCTCTGATCATCTCCTGTATCATGTCTGGAGTCTCTGACCATCTCCTGTATCATGTCTGCAGTCTCTGACCATCTCCTGTATCATGTCTGCAGTCTCTGACCATCTCCTGCACTATGTCTGCAGTCTCTGATCATCTCCTGTATCATGTCTGGAGTCTCTGACCATCTCCTGTATCATGTCTGCAGTCTCTGACCATCTCTTGTATTATGTCTGCAGTCTCTGACCATCTCTTGTATTATGTCTGCAGTCTCTGACCATCTCCTGTTCTATGTCTGCAGTCTCTGACCATCTCCTGTACTATGTCTACAGACTCTGACCATCTCCTGTAACATGTTTGCAGTCTCTGACCATCTCCTTTACCATGTCTGAAGTCTCTGATCACCTCTTGTACCATGTCTGCAGTCTCTGATCATCTCCTGTACCATGTCTGGAGTCTCTGACCATCTCTTGTATCATGTCTGCAGTCTCTGACCATCTCCTGTATTATGTCTGCAGTCTCTGACCATCTCCTGCACTATGTCTGCAGTCTCTGACCATCTCCTGCACTATGTCTGCAGTCTCGGACCATCTCCTGTACTATGATTGCAGTCTCTGACTGTCTCTTGTCTCATGTCTGCAGTCTTTGACCGCATCCTGTATTATGTCTGGGGACTCTTTCTAACAGACAGCCCTCTCTGTGTGCATCAGAGAGACTCCCTTCCAGGTCTCATTAGTGTACTCTCTTCCTGTATTTTCTTTATTGTTAAGAGATCGTGGGAAGATCCTAGGGTAACAAAGACTTCTTAGGGGAGCAGCTCTGTGTTTGAGTCGTTGCCATAGAATCATTTGTAAAGGGGAGGAGTTGGTAAGATGACCACGCCCATGTGGGGGCGCCAGAAATATTTCTGCACCCGGGCGCCGGTGACCCTAGGATCGGCCCTGCATATGGGGCCCTAGGCCAAGATACTTCAACGTGCGTTTCATAAAGAGCCAGTTGACCCGGTCGTAGGCTTTCTCTGCGTCAGCTGAAATCAGCAACATTGGAGTTTTCCTGGACCGGGTCAAGTGGATAAGATTCAAGGCCCTAATCGTATCATCCCTGGCTTCCCTGGTTGGGACAAAACCTACTTGGTCGTAATGGATTAATTTGGGGACAAAGGAGATCAGACGGTTAGCTAATATTTTTGTAAATATCTTGAGATCCGTATTTAATAAAGATATTGGGCGGTAGTTTGCACAGTCTGTAGCATCTCTACCCTCTTTAGGAATCAGAACTATGTGAGCAAATAAAGAGTCCCTAGGGAGTGGGGTCCCATCCAGGAGCGCATTGTAGGCCTGCACAAAACGCGGTACCAAATGCGATGCAAACGTCTGGTAATAAAGCAAGGGGAAACCATCGGGTCCCGGTGCTTTGCGTACTTCCATACCTTTGATGGCTTTGAGCACTGTTCTGTAATATGGCCTTCCATTTCTTCCCTCTCCTGAGACGTCAACGTGGGGACACCTGAAGTGAGCAGGTATTCGTCTATTAACGAGTTGTGAGTCTGTGATGTAGACTCTGTTACCGTAGGGGTCAAATTGTAAAGTTTCTCGTAATAGCTGCGAAAGCAGTTGGCAATCTCTTGTGATTTGAAGATTTTTTGGCCCGACGGGGACGTCAGAGAGGGGATATAGGAACGTGCCGTGGTATCACGTAATGCACGGGCTAGGGGTCTGCCAGGTTTACCTCCAAATTCATAGAATTGTCTCCGTGAGTACATGAATTTGGTTTTTGCCTTAGCCATCAGGAGAGAATTAAGGGAGTCACGTAAATTTTGTAGATCTACGGCTACGTCTCGGGCTAGAGATAGTTTATGTTGCTTTTCCAGGACCCCAATGCGCTCCAAGAGAGAGTCCACCTCTCGTTGACTGTCTTTCTTGACTTTAGCTCCCAATTTTATAAGTACTCCCCTGACTACACATTTGTGCGCCTCCCATAACAAGCAAGGCGAGGACACCGAAGCTGTATTGGTTGCAAAGTAAGCCTTAATCTCCTCTTTCACCATTTTTGCATATGGTGGCTTCTGGATTAAGCTCTCAAGAAAATCGATTTCTATTTTTTCTAATTTGTTTTCGAATTCGATTCAAATTTGTTTCCGTATTCGATTCAATTCGAATTTTGTTAGCTTTTTTCGATTTGAATCGTTATTTTAGATTCCTTTAAATTTGTTACTTTTGTAATTCGGATATATACAAATTTCTGAATAGTGAAAAATTTGTCCTAATTTCGATTCGGAACGAAACGGAATGCACATGTCTACTGATCGCTGTATAAATGACAACGGTCCCAAAATAGTGTCAAAAGTGTCCGATGTGTCCACTATAATGTCGCAGTCACGATAAAATAATAATAATAATAAAATAAGAATACATAAACTGAGAAAGAAATTTGTTTTTTTATATATTTTTTGGGGATATTTATTATAGCAAAATGTTAAAAATATTGCTTTTTTTTCCTTGTCAAAAGAAGTTTATTGAGTATACAATATTATAAAGATACATAAAGTAAGTTTACAAGGATCTATAAAGTAAGATCATTGTTTTACAGTAGGGTTTATATAGGTAAATATCATGAAATTTCAAATATTAAACATTGGGTTCATGTAAACCTAAATTAAAGATATATATCATTTCCTTAGTTTCTTTTGTAGGTATTTAAATGATTTATACCTACTATACATATTGTTTACAGGTAGAGTGTATATAGGTCAAATAAATTCTCATAATGAGCTTTAATCGTAAGGTGGAGAAAAGGAAAGAGAAAGAAGAAAAAGGGTAGAAAGGCAGAGGTATGGTCCACAAGGTTGTCCCGCTTGTGAGTTTATTATTCTTTTTAGTTCTCGTTGAAGCCTTAGAATGGGTGTCTCTGTAAGTCATTTAATCTGCTACCATGGCAACAGGACAGAGTCATTGAAGTTTGACAGGAACTGTTGTTTTATCCAAGGATGCCAAAGTTTTTCAAATTTTGGAATTTGATCGATGGCTACCATCTTAGCATGGGACATTGTATTATTCATTCTGTGAATTGTTTCTGCTAGTACCAATGTAGGAGATTTCCATGCCTTGGCCACTGTTTGTTTTGCAGCCGTTGTTAGTTGGATCATAAGTTTGAATTGAGAGAGTGTTAACCATTCCGGTTTTAGATTAAGTAAAGTTATATAAGGATCTGGTTGTATTATTTTTTTAAATATTTTAGATGCAATCACGAAGACTTCCTTCCAGAAGGTTTGGATTACTGGGCACGTCCACCATATGTGTAAATGTGTGCCTATTTCTGGGCATCCTCGAAAACAAAGAGCTGAGGTATTAGGTGAATATTTTGCCACTCTAGCGGGTACAAGGTACCAGCGAGTTAGGACTTTATAATTTGTCTCCAGTGCTAAGATGTTGGGTGAAGATGACTTAGATGTGAGCCATATGTTAGACCAGTCTGTGTCTTCTAAAGTTCGTCCCAGGTCCTCCTCCCACCTCTGAACGTAAGAGGGTCTATTAAGATTTGCTACTCCATATAATTGATTATAAAGTGATGAAATTGTACCTTGAGCAAATGGATCTTTTGTACAGATTGATTCAAAAATGGATAATTGGGATAATGGTGTATCCCCCTTTAGGAATGGTGTATAGAAATTTTTGATTTGGAGATATCTAAATATCTCAGAGTTTGGTAGATCATATTTTTATCTAAGCGATGGGAATGAAAGGAATGATTTAGATGCTATGAAGTCATTTAGTGTCTGAATGCCTGATGTTGTCCAAGCTTTAAAAGAATTTGGGTAGATCCATGCCGGATAAAAGGCCGGATTTCTGATAAAAGAAAGGAGAGGATTGTGTGGAGATTGTAACTGATATTTGGTTTTTAGTTTATCCCAGAGAGATAAGAAGTGTTTAGTTATGGGATTATGAATTTTAAAGCGGTCTTTAGGATCAAGCCATAATAAGTTTGATATTAATAGAGGGTCATTTTCTGAAGCCTCTATAAATACCCATAATGGGATTTCCTGTTTTGCATGGTATTTGGACAGACTGGCCAAATGTGCTGCTCTGTAGTAGTTAGTAAAATTAGGGTATCCCAGGCCTCCTTTATTTTTGGGAAGATGTAGTGTGTGTATAGGTATACGTGGTTTAGAAGAGCCCCATATAAACGAAGTTGCTCTTTTTTGTACTATTCTCAAAAAAATAGGAAGGAATTGGAATAGGGAGGACTCTGAATAGATAAAGCAATTTGGGTAGAATAGTCATTTTGATTGCATTAATCTTCCCTATCCAGGATAAAGGAAGTTGTGACCATTGTTTTATTAGATTTGTGATCTGTCTTAATACAGGAGGATAATTGGTTGAGAATAAGTCAGAATGAGATGCTGTTAAATGAATTCCAAGATATGGGATTGATTTTTCTGCCCATGTGAATGGGAGTGCAGCCCTAGCCGGGATCAATTCCATGTTTGTGAGTGAAATATTAAGCACTAGGCATTTCTTGGGATTAATCATAAGGCCGGATAGGGCTGCAAATCCATCAAGAGCTGGTATTAAGTTAGGACCAGAGACCTGTGGTGATGATAGAAAAAGTAATATATCGTCTGCAAATATACATAATTTGTGTGTGATACCTCCTACTTCAATGCTTATTAAGGGGGGCTCCCAGATCCCGGATTCCGATAAGCCCCCCGCCCGCAGACCCCGACAACCAACGGCCAGGGTTGTCGGGAAGAGGCCCTTGTCCACATCAACATGGGGACAAGGTGCTTTGGGGTGGGGGGGCCGCAGGGCGCCCCCTCCCCCAAGGCACCCACCCCCCATGTTGAGGGCATGCGGCCTGGTACGGCTCAGGAGGGGGGGGGGCCCACACCGATTTTTCGGCATAGGGGGTTCCTCTTACAATCCATGCCAGACCTAAGGGCCTGGTATGCCTCCGAGGGGGGAACCCACGCCGGTTTTTTCATTGAAAATTTGGCGCGGTGTTCCCGCCTCAGGATTCATACTAGACAGCTGTCAGCGCTGCCTGTCACTCATCGCGGAAGGAAAACAAAGTTTTCCTTTCCCGATGAGCGAGCCAGCGCGACATTCACAGTACCCTGTCGCCGAGAACCAGCGCAATGCTATCGCGCTGGAAACACAATCTCGCGGTCAGGTACTGTAGAAGTTTGTTAAAAGTTTCAGTGAGAATGGGAGAGAGTATTTCTGAGAATGTTTTATAGTATAAAGCCGAGTAGCCGTCTGGGCCTGGTCTTTTGTTAAGTTTTAGGTCTTTTATGGCGTTAGCAACTTCATCTATAGTTATAGGCTCATCCAAACTGCTTTTTTGATTCTGAGATAACTCAGGTAAGGTTATTTTTGAGAAGAAGGATTCAGCCTCTGTAGGATTAAATTCATTGTTTGTCTTGTATAAAGTTGCGAGATGTGAGTGAAATTTATGGACTATTTTAACTGGATTACAAGTATAAACATTTTTTGATAATTTCAAACGTATTGGTTTGAAAGATTTGTTAGTTGAATTTAATGCCCGAGCCAAATATGTACCTGGTTTGTTTGTATTCATGTAGAAATTGTGAACAAGATATGGTGAAAAATACTCTTGCGCTTGTGAGATCGTTTGCTGTAAAACAAAGGTAGTATTGTAGTCAGAGATAGGACTGGGGGAGATGATGGAGCATGTCCCGCTGCCTTAGCTGACCAGGGGTGGTCTGCAAAGGACTGTTTAGTAGGAAGTGGATGGAAGGCGCGTGATCAGACGCTTACATCAAGAAATGTATGGTTTATTTATGTAAAAGAATACAGACATATAGTCATATAGATATAAAATCATACAAATACTACATAATATTATAAAAAAAAAACCTTTCCTATCCCTAGGCAGCAAGACGCTTTCTATCCAGCCATCAGCTGCCTCAAGGACACCTCCTCCCTCCTCCTCCCCCCCCCTTCTGCTGCCAGGATCACACGGCTCTCCACTCCAAAGGATCTCTACAGTTTACAGCTGTGTCTACACACTTCTCCTGAGACAGGCACATCTGACAGCCTAACAGGACTGCAAAAAGAAAATACAATCTATTTACATTCTAATTTCATCCATAGAACACCTGGGTATGGAACTTGGAATAATCAATTGTCCATCACAGGACACATCCTCCTACTAGCCACACCACCTCTCCCCATGTACACATGTCGGCCTACCGGCCCATACAGACTGTGCTCCAGTTCTCCTGGCTCTGATGAAGAGGTTTTCCTCGAAACGCGTCAGCATTTCTTAAATACCTGCCTCAATATGGGCACACCCCAATTTTAACTTCCTAGTACTTATTTTGTTACCTGTTTTTCCTTTTTTTTTTATAATATTATGTAGAAATTGTGTTTGGAGCGTTTGAGGGATTTATCAACTGACTCAGTAAGAAATAGATCGTATTCCAATCTAGATTTTTCCAGATGAGATTTTGTACTCTGAGATGGATTATCTTGGAATGATATGTAGGCTGCATTAAAATTGAGTTCTAGTTTTTTGCTAGATTTTTGCGTTCCCGTTTAAATAGTGCCATTTGTCTTTGTATTGTACCACGCAAGACAGGCTTATGAGCTTCCCACAGTGTTATTGGGGAGATGTCTGTTGTATTATTAATTGATATGTATTCCTTTAAAGCTTGTTCAATGACCATCTGATGTAGTGGGTGTTTGAGCATTATGTCCGGTAAGTACCACGTTGGGTCATGCGCTTTTGGTATGGCTGAGGCTATAGTAGTGTATACTGCATTATGGTCAGACCACGGAATCGGAATTATATCTGATGCAATAATTTCTGGTATCATTCCTATTGTTAGAAAAATATGATCTATTCTGGTGAAGGTTTGATGAGGGTGCGAGAAATAAGTGAATTTCTTTTTCATTGGGTTACTTTCTCTCCACGAATCTACCAGATTGTATTTGGAAAGAAGTTGAGAAAAAGGTAATCTAGAGGTTATTTTAGATGGTGTAAAAGGTGATTTATCTAGAAATGGGAGGAGGACCTGGTTCGAATCCCCACACATTATCACTGTTCCTATTTTGTGTGTATTAATCACTTGTAATATATGTGAGAGGAATGGTGTTGGTTGTTTGTTAGGAGCGTAGTAGGAAATCACCGTGATTGCTGTATCCATTATATAACCCATGAGTATCAGGTATCTACCTTCTGGGTCTTTAATTTCTGATGATAAGGTGAATGGTGTGGATCGGTGAAATGCAATTAGAGTTCCCCTTTGCTTGGTACAGGCAGAAGCCGTGTAAATTTGTTGATAAAAAGGAGAAATATATTTTGGAGTAGAATCTTTGGTGAAGTGTGTTTCTTGGAGGCATACTATGTGAGCCTTCTTGTTATGGAAAGTACGGAAGGCTTTGGTCCTTTTTTGAGGGACATTTATTCCCTGAACATTCAGGGAGAGTATATTCAGTGGTGTCATGGCAACAGATCAAATAGTTTTGACTTACTTTTTGTTATGCAGAGCTGACTGCGCAGATCAACCTGTGTGGACTGAAGAGATGAAAAGATAGAAAAGAAACCAGTGAATTCTGGAGTAAAGAGTAAACAAAAAACATATGAGATTAGATGATACATTGTATAAATTATTTTTTGCAAGTAATCACAATTTACCCGTGAAAGAGAATAAATATCTCTCTCGGGGAATAAGTGCCTTCGTCACACTCCCACATAATATGGTTGGGAGAATGAGGAGGGCTAATGGGGGTACACGGATCTTCCGCTTACAGGAGAGAAGTGCTATGTCAAAAGACATCAAAATGATGATTCATTAATTGGAGCGCAGAATATAGTTTTTGTTGAAATTATTTATTCCAGGGTGGTTGTATATGGTTAGTCTTGCCCTAGGCTAAATAATTCAGTTAGAAAGGTACTGTTAATAACTTTGGTATTGATGAAGATAGTTTGAATTATTTTAGGATTTTAACCCTTTTAGAGTAAACAATTACATATTTTATTCATATGCAACTGTTTAGAAATGTTAACTCATAAAATTGAGGTTGTATTGCTTCAGATTAGAGTAAACAAAAACATAATTCTAGGAACTAGTTAGGTAATAATATATTTGTTTTAAGAAAAGAAAGAAAAAGCTTCCATTACTTCTGGATTATTGAACATATTTGTCCTAAAAAGTAATAAATCTATTGTTATTACCTGATAATATATAACTGAACAAGAATTTCCTTATTTCACTTATATATTCTAAGGCTATATGAATCAGAAGTAATAAGAAATATAACTGGAATGTAACATGATCCCACACAGTGTGTGACTATCAGAATGCAGTTACATTCAGTTATAAATATAGGTTTTTTATAGAGAAAGATCTCTTAGTATAATAAATGAAGAGATATCAGGAATTAGGATGTCAGTCCATTGAATCTTCTTGGTCCATGGATGATGTGGCATAACGGCCTCTTTTGTGAGAATGATGATTCCCATTTTGTTCTGAAATTTTCTGGGTGTTGTCTGAAGGTGAAGATGATGCCATTCTTCTGCGTGTGGGAGTGTTGCTGCTTGTGGGTTCTGTCAGATTTAATTTTAAAAGGGTTTGTTGTAGTTCATCTGCTGATCTGCTTCTGTAAATTGTACCTTGGTAGTTAAATCTGATTGACAAGGGGAAGCTCCATTGATACATAATGTTGTGGCGTTGCAGTTCCATTAGTTGGGATTTCATGGATCGTCTTTTAGTAATAGTAAGTTGGGATAGGTCAGCAAAAATTTGATAATTGTGTCCTTGAAAATTAAGTTCCTTTTTTTCTCTTGCAGCAATTAGTATTTGTTTTTTCATTCTGTAATAATGAAATTTTGTGATTATATCACGTGGGGGTCCATCTTTCTTTTTGGCTGTGAGGGCTCTGTGTACTCTGTCCAGTTCTAAACGTTCAATAGGGATATCTGGCTTTAGTTCTTGTAATAGAGCAGTAATAGTAGATTGCAGGTCTGTCACAGTTTCAGGTATTCCCCTTATGCGCAAGTTTGAACGTCTGGCTCTATTTTCGTAATCTTCGAGCTTAGTTTGAAGTATTAAATTCTCTTTTTTAATTGTTCCAATTCTGTTATATTTTCTTGGGTTGTAATTTCAATTTCATCCATTTTTATTTCTAAGGCTGCGGTGCGGTTTCCCAGCTCTCTTATTTCTTTGGTTAGGCTTTTTGTTATTTGGTCTGAGGTTTGTTTTAAAGCCTTATGAAGCATCTTTTCAAATTGTAATAATATTACTGGGGATGCTGAGGAGGCTTGTGGAGAAGTTTGTGAGAGGATTTGTTCTGTATCTGACTCAAATGGAGAGTCTTGCTGTGACATTTTCTGTCTGTAAGAGCGCCCTGATGCTGTATCTTGTGAGGTGACTGGAGCTGCTTCAGCTGCAGTGAGTGCCTGTGAGCTCTTTGTGAGGTGATTTTTATTTCTGCCACGATTTCCTCCCAGTACCATATTTCCTGCCCAAACTTTCACAGTTTGTTCCCTGGGGCAAAAAGGTTCAAATGGATACCTTTTGAGCCTGCAGGCTCCGCTTTGTCCTTCTCTTCTCTCCTCAGCGGTGCGGAGCTCTAACAATGCATGTCTGCTCCGCTAGGCTCCGCCTCCTGCCTCGATATTGCTTTTTTTTTCAAAATTGTCGCTCTTTTTTTGTTTATAGCGCAAAAAATAAAAACTGCAGAGGACCACCAAAAGAAAGCTCTCTTTGTGGAAAGAAAAGGACGTCAATTTTGTTTGGGTGCAACGTCGCACGACTGCACAATTGTCAGTTAAAGCGACGCAGTGCCGTATCGCAAAAAGTGCTCTGGTCAGGAAGGGGGTAAAATCTTCCAGGGCTGAAGTGGTTAAAATGCTTGTGATACATGGTACAATACCATTCACTATTTTGTGAGCTCTTGTGTTCTACACCAGAACAGTGCTAACAGTTGAGGTGTGTTGACATCCATTGCAATAACAAGCACATTAACACACATTACTGCAATGCACTGGAACAGAGAAGTGTAAATAGGCTCTCAGGACCTATTTAGATACCACTGTTTGGATGTGTTAGTACTACGCACGTTAAGACACGTTGCACATGACTGACACAAGTGTGTTGCAGCGCACAACAATTTACACAACATTACAGGTGAATTTTTGGTGTTACATGTCAGCAAAGGTAAAAAGGATATAATCATTTTCTTTGCTCTTCTTTTTCAGATCACGACTTCCAGAATGTTTCCAAAATTCTCATTTCTCCTGATATTTGCAGTTGTTTTGAGTCTCACCCATAAGTCCTTATGTCAAGACTGGGACACATTTCAGAAGAAGCACCTGACAGACACCAAGAAAGTTAAATGTGATGTTGAAATGAAAAAAGCATTGTTCGACTGCAAGAAAACAAACACTTTCATCTTTGCACGTCCTCCGCGAGTGCAGGCCCTCTGTAAAAATATTAAAGACAACACAAATGTGTTAAGTCGTGACGTGTTTTATCTCCCTCAATGCAATAGAAAAAAATTGCCTTGCCATTATAGATTAGATGGCTCAACTAATACAATTTGTTTAACTTGTATGAAGGAACTTCCAATACATTTTGCTGGTGTCGGAAAATGCCCATAATAAGTTTGACAACAGGGATGTGATAAGCAGCTGCAAGAAAATATGTTGGGGTGAATTTACTAAAGACAAAGACTGTGTGCTTTGGAAGGGCAGTTGCACTAATTTTCCCCAGAGCTTAGTAAGAAAATTCCAACAGGGAGCCAAGTGCAGAAAGTAAACCAAGGAGCCAAAGTAATTATAAAAGTCACACTGGACCGCTGCTACCGCACTCAGATGACCAAATGAGAAACAGACAAAAACAACAGAATTGGGAAGCGCAGATCCAGGAGGTGGCAAGGAATCAATTGGTGATGGAATCCATGTGAAATTTAAAACAGTTTATTGCTGATAAAACATGTAACCAATACACAGTACAAATGGGAAAAATCATCAGAATGGCCAAACTCACTGTGATAGTGCCAGCAATGGAGCCAAAAGGTGGTGGAGAAATGGCTGTCCCGCTTCCGTGAGGGCTGTGGACAGAGGGGGCTGCAGACCAAAAATGGGAAGCCAAAAATGGGAAGCCTGAAAAATGTTCAA
This sequence comes from Aquarana catesbeiana, assembly GCF_042186555.1. Classification (NCBI taxonomy): domain Eukaryota; kingdom Metazoa; phylum Chordata; class Amphibia; order Anura; family Ranidae; genus Aquarana; species Aquarana catesbeiana. Next base: position 85,116,438 of record NC_133332.1, read on the forward strand.
ACAGCTGGGAGCGGTGACCATAACCAAAGCAGGGCTACATCAAGGAGAAAGGCTGGGCCCCTCCAGCATTCATCTCTGGTCTCACCGGTCACTGTAGTGGCTCTGTCATCTTCCACTCTGGTCATACAGTGACCGTGCTTCCTGGATCTGTGCCCAGCCTTTCCCCTCCCTGATGTAGCCCAGCTTTGGTTATGGTCACCGCTCCCAGCTGTTTGAAAGTGATTTCAGGCTTCCAATTTTTGGTCTGCAGCTCCCTCTGTCCACAGCCCTCACGGAAGGGGGACAGCCATTTCTCCACCACCTTTGGCTCCATTGCTGGCACTATCACAGTGAGTTTGGCCATTCTGAAGATTTTTCCCATTAGTACTGTGTATTGGTTACATGTTTTATCAGCAATAAACTGTTTTAAATTTCACATGGATTCCATCTCCAATAGATTCCTTGCCACCTCCTGGATCTGCGCTTCCCAATTCTGTTTTTTTCCCTAGAGCTTAGTGAATGCGGAGAAGCTCTGCTGATTACCATCATCCAATCATGTGCAAGCAAAAATAGTTTTTTCTTTTAATTTTTCTTGCACCCGATTGAGAATTCATTGGGAAGTTTCAGCACATTCACTAAGTTTTAGGGAAAATGAGTAGCAACTGCACTTCCAAAGTTCACAGTCTATTTGCTTTTAGTAAATCCACCCCATTATTTCTGAGCAGAGGCCAAATCTATGGCAACAAAAAAACTTTACCAAGTGAATCATTTTATATTAATTGAAGATAATCTTTCTTTCATTTCCTGAAATATTGTAATCAAAACTAAATACATATCAGCTATGTATTACAGCAGCAAAAGTTAAAATAGTTTTAAACGTAAAATATGTTTTACCTGAAAGTAAATCACTAAATTTTACCTATAGGTAAGCCTATAATAAGGCTTACCTATAGGTAGTGTAAATATCGCCTAAATGTGCATCGTTTAGGAGATATTTACTGTACATGCAGCCAGTGACATCACTGGCCCATGCGCTCTGAAAGAATGACCACTAATGTTGTTCCTTCAGAGCCCTGTGCTGTGAACAGCGGCTCCCGTGTGCATGCACTGGAGTGACGTCATCGCGGTTCCGGCCAGTCACAGAGTTCAAGGACTCCAGCTGTGTGAGTGGATTGAGCCATGATGATGTCACTCCCACACATGCACGCCAGAGCCTCCATTTACACAGGACACTTGAAGGAATAGCACGAGTATGCCGTTCCTTCAAAGCATATGCGTGGGTGACGTCGCTAGCTGCATCTAAAGTAATATCTCCTAAACAATGCACGTTTAGGAGATATTTACAGTACCTATAGGTAAGCCTTATTGTAGGTTTACCTATAGGTAAAAATTATGCATGGGAGTTTACTTCCACTTTAACACTGCCAAAGCTGAGTGTTTATAAACCAACCATCAGTAGCAAATGTAGGGATGAGGAGAGCAGGCTGACATATTAAAGTAAAAATCTTACCTATAGCGGTTGAAAGTAGTTGTAAATAAGCCTGCAGGGTCTTGTAAATGGCCAGGATAGCACAGTATCCACATGAGGCACCGGATCTTGCTCCCCCACACATGAGCAGCAAGGAGCAATGGTAATGTGAGCTTCTTAAGCTCCACCGTTAAAAAGCGTCGGCCCTCCGAGTCCCTGACATGCGGCGGCACCCCGCCCTGTGGGAGGCAGGATGACGTCACACGTCGATGGCCCGCTGACACATGGGAGATAGGCAGATGTCCGCGCGTGTACACAGACATATGTGGGAACAGCACCCAGCTATCACAATATTACACAAGAGTATAAAAAATATTGTGGGTATTAACAACCAAATGGCTAAAAAAAGGGTACATAAACCGGAGAACTCAAAATAGCAAGACATACAAAGAACCTGAACATTAAATATGCAAATGTCATAATGCAATTCGGAATAAAAAGGATTCGTTATACAGCATTCAATTATTGAATATGTACTCAGGTATACATGTCCATAAAGGGCATTATATGGATATGTTAATAGGTCCTAGATATCTGTTTTATTTTTCCATATCTCCTGATACAAACCCCTCTAGGAAGGATTTGAAGCTCACTGAGTCATTTAAACCCGAGGGAAAAGTTCCAATTGAGTTTATGCTGTAAAAAAATCTTATTCCAATCCCCCGCTCTTTTATTGGGATGAATTCGGTCTAAGGCCAAAAAAGGTGATCTTGGGAAATATACGTCCATGTACCGATGCAGTGTGCCTACCCAAGGAGAGGTCAGGGTCGCACGTCTTCATGCTCAGTACATTCTTCAAAATTCCTGTTTTGTTTTTCTAACATAAAAACATCTGCATTCACATGTCAATAGGTATACAATGCCTATGGTTTTATAACTGGCACAGAGATGTTGATGAAATGTACTACCATTGGGTAATCTGATGTTTTTGTTGGTATTTATGAATTGGCAGTAGGAGCAACCTCCACAGTTGAAAGTACCCAAATGTTTGGAAGGGTCTTTTCTTTCTGTTCCTTTGAATTCACTTTGGACTTATTTGTTGCCGACAGATCTAGTATGTCAATACGTAAGTCTAGGTGGGTCAGAGACAAATAAACTCACTAAGGTATCTGAATTCAGTAAGTGTCAGTATTGTTTAATGTTTTGAAGTTGTGTGTGCTGATTAGAGAATCGAGTAATGATTCTGACATTATATATATATATATATATATAATGTATATATATATATATACCCTGTTTCCCCAAAAATAAGACCTACCCTGAAAAGAAGACCTGCAAGGACTTTAACTAGGGCTTATTTGGGGGGTAGGGCTTATTGCAGCCATCACCGACAATCACACTAGGTCTTATTTTCGGGGAACAGGGTATATATATATATATATATATATATATATATATAAAAAATATATATATATATATATATATATATATATATATATATATATATATATATATATATAAATATATAAAAGAGGTCTTATGCACTACTACTTTCAACAAGTTGTTAAATAATAATCAAATAATAGTAATTAAAAGCAGCTGCTCACAATGTTCAATGTGTCCCCACATATACAAACAAAGATGTAATTATTATGATGTAGCGCTTTGCTTTAATGTGACTAGTGCTTAATGGTAATGAATAATCATATAATTGTATCCATTTTATATGTTACATTAAATCACCAATCTTTATATAATATTGCTTGTATGTTATATACTATATTCAATAAACATACGTAAAATGTGATTGTGTCCTAATGTAAATATTCCATAAATATTCCATCAATTAGATTGATTAAATACAACAATTACTTGTGTTGAGTACCTTTGGGTATATGTGCAAAAAACTTAATAAAAAAATATTAATAAAAATCTCCAGAGTCAATGAATACATTTTCCAAATTACCCTGTTGGGTGAAAAACCTTAAATTACCAGTGCTACAGAGGGTAAAATAATATGCATATAACAAATGTATGAATCATCAATTTTCTAAAATAAAATTTTAAGATAACTCCACTGGGTGATGAATCCAAATCACCAGTGCTACAAAGAACTCAGCAAATGTGCAAATAAGCAATTAAATACATGGAGTAATTTCATACAGCAATAAAATAAAAATACATGATTTCTAAAGTGACCCTACTGAGTGGTGAATCCAAAAATTGTGCAAATGAGCAAATAAAAAAGAAAACACATTTTATATGTCAATAAATACAATGACCACAATATACAATCAATTTCAGTGCTTAAATTCATGAAATCAGGTGTCCATAAATAAGTGAACTAAAGTCCAGTGATGATAAAGTGCATATAAGATAAGCTTCTTGTGTGACGTGGTCACACTCCCTCACACCATCTGAAATCCACACAGTGTACTCTAGCAGCTCACCTCACATTTAGACCATACAGGTCTAACAGAACTTGGTAGCAAGTAATTCCTCACTGTGGCTCACTGTATATTCTTCCTTCCTCCAGTCAGCAGTGCCAATATGTAATGAAAATAATCCTTATAGTGTAGTATTTTTATAAAAAGATTTTAATAAAAAGCAGTAACTCACATATAACAAACAATATTCGGCATGGATAATGCATCAATACACAAATCTTCTGGTCCCGGCCGTGACCAAAAGTGATGTAATCTGGCTCCTCCCAATGTGTTGTGTCACAACACAGGTGACTTCATCAGGGGTGGAGTCAGTGGGTACCAGTCCTCTATTTGTAGCCATACATTGTTCCCATGGTTACTAGTTTTGTTAATCAACATCACTACACATTAGTGGTTGCCCTTGCTTTCACTATCTCGACTTGGTTTTCTTAATCAGAGGTATTATGGGGTGCCACTGGTTATATCCCACATAAGGGGCAACTTTAAAAAAAAAAACTAAAGTAACGATCTTATGTGCTTTATACTACTGCGTGCTTTATATACTCAATCCATAGTCCGCAAACTATATACTTCTACTGTTGTGGAGTATCAAAAAATACTATTGAATCAGATCAATGCATGTGAATAAATTTGAGTTAAGTTAATTGCAAAATGTAATTCACAAGAGGTTATATATAAACCCGCCCATATTCACACCATTTAGTAGTTGATTTGTTAGCAGGTATAGCCATATACCTCTGAAAAGAGATACCCAATCTATATATTGTTAGTATTGTATATATTTCCTGGTTTAAACTCACATATACAAAAAAAAATTATTACCAACTACAATGATAATATATAAGACCCTAAACAAGAAAAATACAAATAAAACTAAAGACAAATAAAGTAAAGACTTGATAGAAATCGTTCAGGAAGATTTTAAATTAATATTGGGTATAATGAGTATTTGTGTGTATTGGTGTCCTTTTATCAAGCAGTGGAAAATAACCACTGCTGAGTTCTCCGGCACTCTCAGAGGAGATTGCTCACCTCTGAGTGCCTGTTTATGAAGCGGTGTAGATTTCTTCTCCTTTTGAGGAGTGAAGTGATCTACAAATGCTTTGAACTGTGGAGAACACCTTCTGTTACTGTAATCTCATTATACATAGTGAGATTACAGTACTAGAAAATTTGTAAAACTCTGTGGTGTCTGCTTATTAAGCAGCAATGAATTACCACTGCCAAGTACATGGGCCTTCTCAGAGGAGAGCGCTCAACTCATATTAATAAAATAATTAGCCCCCCTACACAAAATTATATATATATATATATATATATATATATATATATATATATATATATATATATGAACAGTATCTCACAAAAGAGAGTACACCCCTCACATTTTTGTAAATATTTTATATCTTTTCATGTGACAACACTGAAGAAATGACACTTTGCTACAATGAAGATTAGTGAGTGTGCAGCTTGTATAACAGTGTAAATTTGCTGTCCCCTCAAAATAGCTCAACACACAGCCATTAAAGTGGAGTTTCACCCACTTTTACAACTCTTCAGCATCCCTCACTAAACTGTGCACTGTAAACAAATTGGATATTTTTTTTATTTTTTTTCTCAGCACTTACTGTATATCTGCTGTATTCATTTTTCACTTCCTCCTCCCTGGCCGCGGCCCATTGCATCATTTCCTGTTTGCAATGCCTTCTGGGAAGGAGCGGCAACTTCCTCTGACACTGCCGTTGCTATGGAAACCTGACCTGAAGCCTATTACACTGCTTGTGCTGCACTGAGCATGTGCGAGATCTGCAAGGATGAGATCCAGGAAGAAATACAGTCTGGCTTCAGATGCCCAGACTTAAGATGGCCACGGCCTGCTGTAAGTTTATAAAATAACAAACTACTGCTATAAACTAACAAAACAGACCTTAGTTTACAGACTAACTTTACTAGAATAAATTAAGCTTGTGTATTATAGGGGTATTTTTATTTAAAAAGTATAATTTCGGCTGGAACACCACTTTAATGTCTAAACCACAGGCAACAAAAGTGAGTACACCCTAAGTGAAAATGTCCAAATTGGGCCCAAAGTGTCAATAGTGGGCCCAAACTGTCATTATTTTCCAGCACTGCCTTAACCCCCTTGGACATGGAGTTCACCAGAGCTTCACAGGTTGCCACTGGAGTCCTCTTCCACTCCTCCATGATGACATCATGGAGCTGGTGGATGTTAAAGACCTTGTGCTCCTCCACCTTCTGTTAGAGGATGCCCCACAGATGCCCAATAGGGTTTATGTCTGGAGACATGCTTGCCCAGTCCATCACCTTTACCCTCAGCTTCTTTAGCAAGGCAGTGGTCGTCTTGGAGGTGTGTTTGGGGTCGTTATCATGTTGGAATACGAAGGGAGGGGATCATGCTCTGCTTCAGTATGTCACAGTACATGTTGGCATTCATGGTTCCCTCAATGAACTGTAGCTCCCCAGTGCTGGCAGCACTCATGCAGCCCCAGACCATGACACTCCCACCACCATGCTTGACTGTAGGCAAGACACACTTGTCTTTGTACTCCTCACCTGTTTGCTGCCAAACACGCTTGACACTATCTGAACCAAATAAGTTTATCTTCATCTCATCAGACCACAGGATATAGTTCCAGTAATCCATGTCCTTAGTCTGCTTGTCTTCAGCAAACAGTTTGCGGGCTTTCTTGTGCATCATCTTTAGAAGAAGCTTCCTTCTGGGATGACAGCCATGCAGATCAATTTGATGCAGTGTGCGGCGTATTGTCTGAGCACTGACAGGCTGACCCCCCCACCCCTTCAACCTCTGCAGCAATGCTGGCAGCACTCATACGTCTATTTCCCAAAGACAACCTCTGGATATGATGCTGAGCACATGCACTCAGCTTCTTTGGTCAACCATGGCAAGACCTGTTCTGAGTTGAACTTGTCCTGGTAAACCACTGTATGGTCTTGGCCACCATGCTGCAGCTCAGTTTCAGGATCTTGGCAATCTTCTTATAGCCTAGGCTATCTTTATGTACAGCAACAATTCTTTTTTTTCGGATCCTCAGAGAATTCTTTGCCATGAGGTGCCATGTTGAACTTCCAGTGACCAGTATAAGAGAGTGAGAGCGATAGCACCAAATTTAACACATCTGCTCCCCATTCACACCTGAGACCTTGTAACACTAACGAGTCACATGGCACAGGAGAGGGAAAATGGCTAATTGGGCCCAGTTTGGACATTTTCACTTAGGGGTGTACACTGCTATACAAGCTGTACACTCACTACTTTATATTGATATAATAAAAGATATAAAAAAAAATTAAAAATGTGAGGGGTGTACTCACTTTTGTGAGATACTGTATATATAAAATATATATATATATATAGATATATATCTATATATATATATATATATATATATATATATATATATATATATATATATATATATATAGATATATATCTATATATATATATATATATATATATATATATATATATATATATCTATCTAGATATAGATAGATATATATATATATAGATATATATATCTATATATCTATACATATATATAGATATATATATAGATATATAGATATATCTATATATATATCTATATATATATAGATATATATATATATATAGATTATATATATATCCATATATATATCTATATATCTATATATATGTAACGCAGGGGTTTACCAGAGTCATTGTACTGGGTGGTGTGTTATTCCTTAAATAAGGGAATGGCCCCCTCTAGCCACTACAGCTTTGGCTCGAACCTCTCTCTATTTAGTAATGCCGCGTACACACGGTCGGACTTTTCGTCTACAAAAGTCCGACAGCCTGTCCGACAGACTTCCGGCGGACTTCCGGCGGACTTTCGGCGGACTTGCAGCAGACTTTCTAACGAACGGACTTGCCTACACACGACCACACAAAAGTCCGACGGATTCGTACGTGATGACGTACACCGGACTAAAATAAGGAAGTTCATAGCCAGTAGCCAATAGCTGCCCTAGCATGGGTTTTTGTCCGTCGGACTAGCACACAGACGAGCGGATTTCGGGGTCCGTCGTAGTTACGACGTAAAGATTTGAAGCATGTTTCAAATCTAAAGTCCGTCGGATTTGAGGCTGAAAAAGTCTGCTGAAAGTCCGGAGAAGCCCACACACGATCGGATTACCAGCCAGCTTTAGTCCGTCGGCGTCCGTTGGACTTTTGTAGATGAAAAGTCCGACCGTGTGTACGCGGCATAACAAACAACTATGCATGATAGACTGTGTAGTTTAATAAGGAAGTAACTCATATGTTTAAACCAGTCAAGGAGCTACCTACCCACAATGCCTCACTCACTTACCCACAATGCCAAGTACAGAACAGCCTGCTGGGTAAGGGAATAAAAGGGACAGGCATGGCACGTTTCTGCCTTTTGCTGGGACGCCATTAAAGAACTGCCTGCAGGGAGCTGTGGGTGTGCGATTGGAAGACTGCGGCCTGATGGCGCAGAGTGGAATTGTGTGGCCTCTAAGGAATTCCAGAACACAGTGTGCTGAATCAGCGTGTGGATGGATCGGAGGGCTCAAGATATCTCAAAAGTTTCCTGCATTGCATTCACCAACCATCGGAAGGAGCGGTGCGGTGTGGCGGCGCCAGCTTGGAGCGGGACTGAGATATCAGAAGCAGTACAAGCATCTGGGCCTTGTGCGGTGAGCAGGCACTTGCCCAGATTGATGTAATACTTGTTATGTTACTGTGCAAATAGGTCCCAGACGTCTGGTGAGAACTGTAGTCCCACAGAAGCGGTTTCACTTATTCAAAGAATGCGTGCAGCAAAACCTCAGAGTTCGTTTTCTCTGTACTACAGAGCTAATTTTGAGTTGCATGTTTCAGTAAGGAAGAAATTTTACAGGTGCTTTATATAACTGAGCACACAGATATCTACACATCACCTTTACTATAATTTGCACTCACTTGTTTCCTGGATTACAAATGCTGCAGTTTAATAAGCTAGCTGAAGAGGAAGAAGACAAGAGACTTTACTTTTCACTATAAAGCGTTCTCACCTCGTTATACATATTCTGAGTACTGCATTACAACCTAGGGGGAGCCCTTGAGCATATGACATAGATATATGTACTGTATTACACTGCTGCATTGTATCTGATAGTGCACTGCCTATTTAATGTGTGTATGCTCAGAGGAGGGAGTGGGAATGTGTTCAGTGTAAGGGATCTACCATATTGAATACAGGTCCCACTTTGTGCCTGTCTGCATATGCTCCTCAAGTGACCATTGAGGTTTGGTTTACACCTGCATCTTGATTGTTATTACTTTCACTCTTGGTATTGGGTTACCACTGTGTTTAATGTGTTGAACAAGTTTTTTTTTCAGTAAACTGTTTATGTGGTTAATTTACAATTTGTGTGAGACTCTATCTATTATTACAGCTGGTGGAGTGATTGATATCCGGGTGATGGTAAATATACAGTATATTGTGTTATTATTGTGTTGCTCTTTACCATTGGGTCTTACACTAACACTAACACACAGTTGTGCCAGGGGGGTCGAGTCCATTTTCTGGGGTTGAGAGGCAGAGTGCAGGTCCAATCAAATATTCAGCAGCTCCTTAGGGGGTCAGTGCTATATATATAGCAATGACCCCCTAATGTACACAGTACATTACAATGATTTTAAGAATGTGATAATGAGTGGGTTGAAAATGGCGCCAAGTGTCTTGTTTTAAAAAATATAGTTTCCCCTTTAAGAAAGTGTAAACACTGAACCATATAAAAAATTAATTGTAAAGGTGTTGGCCCTAAAAACTTACAACATAAATGTGAACAATATTAAGAAAAAGCATATGGTGATTGAAAAAGCAAATAAATATATAAAGTCCAAAGTGACGATCCCAACACCATAATAGAAATCTTCTGGTTTGATGTTCCTTCAAATAAAAGTTTCACAATGAGTGCTTATAAGGTAGATGGCAACTCACCAAAGGTATCTGACCACTTTTTACAGTTGATCAAAACATGCTTAGGTTGAATGGACCAGAGAAATCCTAGGTATTCATCTCTCCACTGAGTGACCCCTCCAGATGGCGGATGAGGATAAGGGAACAGACTCCACCAAGGACACACAAAAACATCTCTTATGGTGTAGTAAGTTTTAATAAAAAAAGTTTAAAAATGTAACAAAAGATTTTGCCTTTACATGTGACTGTGCTATGCCCAGCACTAAAGTGTCTACAGCATGTGCGGGTGGATATATCAGAATTGCGGCGGTGTGCGATCCACACCTCATTCTGCATATATGTCACATAGAAGACCTGGAAGTGACGAGTCCGCGCTTCTACGTACGTTTCACCGTACTGGCGTCATCAGGAAGTGACAAACTCCCATTTCCTGTTTGATTTTATAATGCACAAAGGATGTGATTGGCTAGGCTCCCCAAACATGGAGACTGGGGACAATAAAGGAATCTACCTCATTCCCGGATATCATCCACCCATGCCGCACACACCTAAACAATTGCAACTAATGATAGCTATAAATTCATAAAAACCTCTATTAAAAGTGAAGGGCCACCCTAAAAATAAATTTCACCTTATTCTCTTTCTTTTAATGTCCTAATAAACATTTCATTCAAAACATTTTTTTCACTTGCCTGTAAAACACTGTTGCTAGGCAGACTTCCTAATCTGCCTTCTTCCTACACTGCAGTGATCTTCCTCTCTTCTTTACTTGCATTGCCTCATGGGAAATGAGTGTCATAATTTCCCATGAGTCTGTGGGCATGACTGTGCTGAAAAAACGTGTGATTTGCAGGCAGGAAATGAGGCGATTTGAGGCGGATCCCAGCGCCATTTTTAAAAAGGGAACAAAGCCCTTTATTGCCAGAACACATGTGGATGTCCATGAGAGAGCACCTGAACCGATAGGAGAGAAGATCTATCAGGATTCGAGCAGCTAAATCACCTTGAAGATTTACCCAGAACAGGTAAGCTTTTGTAATAATGAAATGCAGGTCTAAATGTGCTCACTATGTGTATAGATGTCTTGTATAGGTTTATTTTGATTGCTCCTTCTTTGTCCTTTTTTTAAATGTCATTATTTTTTATATGTCTTCCCTTTCTTTCTTCTGTGTGTTAGCATGTCTTTCCTCTTTTCTTTGTTTAATAGATGTCCTTTTGAAATATTTTTTTTTTTCGGTTTCCTTTTTTCTGCTTGTATATGTAGTATGTCTTTACAATGCAATAGACTATTCTTAATTTTTTTGTTTTTCATTGTCAGATTTTTTTTTTTCATTTTCTAATACATTTCAAATTTTTTAATTTTTATTCAATTATAATTTGTTTATTTTTTATATATATTTTTATCTAATTTAATTATTGTCGCTGTTTTTAGTTTTAAATTTAATTTTATATTTTTATTTATTTTATTTATTTTTGCTAAAGATTTATTTTTAATTTCTGATATCTTTTTTTTTTGCAGTGATATATTTTGTTCTGACCATCCTCAAGATTTATCTATAACTTTTCTAATTCCATCTTTAGTCACTATACCCTGGTATGTCTCCTAAAAATATTGAACATTTTTTTTTTTTAATTTTACCTCCTCTCCATCTTTTCTACTGTAGTTTCTCCTGTCCTCCCTCCCTCCCTCCTTTCTTATCCACCAATTACTTACTACACCCTTCAACTCCATCCCTTCCCCCATCCTCCATCTTTCTCCCTCTTCCGTTGTCTTCCTCCCTCCATCCTCCGTCCTCCTCCTCTTATTTTTTGTTAGCCACCAACTACTTACTACTATACCCTCCTACTCCATCCACCCTCCTCCTCCGTCCTCCTTCCTCCTCCTCCTCCTCACTGCAACCTCCTCATCCCTCCATCCTCCTCCCTCATTTTTTACTTAACCACTAGCTACTTACAATTACACCTTCCTCCTACCTCCTACTCCTTCTTTTCTCCTCCCCTCTAATCATCTCCAACCCCCCTCCTCATCCTCCTACTCCATCATCCTTCTCCTCTTCCTCATTCCTCAGTCCAACCTCATTCTACTCCTCATTTCTCCTCCCTCCTCCCTACTCATCCTCCCTCCCCCTCCCTCATCTTCCTATTCCTCCCTCCAATACCTACTTAGTTTTTCCTCCACCTACTACTTACTCCTTGAACCTCATCCATACTTCTATTCATAATACCTAATCAGCCTCCTACTCCTTTACAACGGTATAACGATACTTTTTTTTTGTTTTTTCATAGATCCACATCCATCTGTCCATCAACATCTTTTATTACAGGTATGTAAAACTGTTTATGCTATCAAGTACACTGTAACATTATCTTCTAATCTGATTTAAAAATATTAATGCTACTTACCAAAAAGTTTTGTGTGTGTATATTTATATATAATGATTTTTTGTTTATTTTTTATTTTTTTTGGTAATTTTTTTTTCAATTTTGGTTAAAGTTAATTATATAATGTCTTTTATTTAGAAGTTATTATTATATTTATTAATGCGTTATTTATTATTTTTATTCCATAGAATTGAAGAGACAAGTGGATTTAATTTATTTCAAAACCATGAAAATATCAAGTTTAATACATTGGTTTGATTTACAGTATTAATAATTCTGCATCATTATGTTTTTATCTATATATATTTTTTTGGTGTTGTGGGGGGGGGTGTTTTCTTTCTATTATGTATGTTTAATTACATCTTTATATCTATTTTTATATTGACAATTGGTTTAGATATTTCTTTAAACCATGTGATTCTATGGGTTATGTATATGTGTGTATATCCATCTTTTATGCTACACCACATCCTCTAAACAAAATCATCCATCTTCTTTGTCTTCCTCATCTTCCTCTTTCCTCCTCCATCTTAGTTTATCTCATCCTCTATCTTCTTACTCCCCTTTTAATCATATATCTTCCATCTATCCTCCTCTTCCACCTGCTCTATTCTTCACTGTATTCCTCTATTCTCCAATGTATTCCTCTATTCTCCACTGTATTGCTCTATTCTCCACTGTATTCCTCTATTCTCCACTGTATTCCTCTATTCTCCACTGTATTCCTCTACTTCTATTCTCTAACTCTATCTTCCACAGAACTCATTGTCTATTCTTCATCTTTCATTTTCGTCCTCTCCCTCCTCCTTCATCCACTATCTTTCATCGTTCTCCACCTCTATCGTACACATGCTAACCGCCTCCATTTTCCTTCACCTACAAACTTTATTCACCATCTCATCCACTATCTTGCTCTGTCCTCCTCCTCCTTTTCCACTTTCATCCTCGTCCACCATACTATTCCACCTTATTCTCTATACTCCACCATCGTCCTACTCCTGGTCCTTCCTCTATCCTATTTATCCTCCTCATCAATATTCCAGCACCGCCACCTTCTAACATCCTTCTCATCATCTATCCTAATTCTCACCTACTTATCCTTTATACTCATCCTAAGATATGGATCTCTTTATCTCGCTTTCTTTATCTTGCTTTATCTCCCTTTCTTTATCTCGTTTACTCTTCTCTCTCTCCTCCCTCCCTGCCTCCTTCCACTTGCTATTCACTCTCCAACACTTCTCTCTTCACTCGCTCACTCTTCACTCGCTCACTCTTCTTATTTTCTCTCTCTCTGCTTGCTTGCTCTTCACTCGCTCACTCTTCATTAGCTCACTCTTTTTTTTTTTCTCTCTCCTCGCTCGCTCTTCACTCGCTTGCTCTTCACTCGCTCACTCTTCATTAGCACACTCTTCTTATTTTCTCTCTCTCTCCTCACTCACTCTTCACTCGCTCACTCTTTATTAGCACACTCTTCTTATTTTCTCTCTCTCCTCGCTTGCTCTTCACTCACTCACTCTTCACTTGCTCACTCTTCACTCGCTCACTCTTTTTTTTTTTTCTCTCTCCTCGCTCGCTCTTCACTCACTCTTCATTAGCACACTCTTCCTATTTTCTCTCTCTCTCCTCGCTTGCTCTTCACTCGCTCACTCTTCACTTACTCGCTCTTCATTCGCTCACTCTTTTTTTTTTTTTCTCTCTTTTCTTGCTTGCTCTTCACTCTCTCCCTCTTCACTCGCTCACTCTTTTTCTTCTCTTTCCTCGCTTGCTCTTCACTCGCTCACTCTTCATTAGCGCACTGTTTTTTTTTCTCTCTCTCCTTGCTTGCTCTTCACTCGCTCACTCTTCACTCGCTCACTCTTCATTAAGAATTTATACCAATATTTATTAATATAGTTTTACACAAAAGAACAATAAAATGTGAAAACAGTTTTACATTCATAGTCAAAGGTAAACATCCTCAAACTAATATTGACAAATGAAGAGAAAGAACTGTAATCACAAAGAATTCTGATCATAACCACGTCCACAAATTTCAACATATTTCGCCAGGAAGGCTTCAGCAGGAAAATGGACGAGGATTTTCGATTATTCAATAACAGTACACATGATAAGAGCAACCTCTAAAGAGAGTTCCGGGGAAGTCGCAGGACCCGAAGTGTCAAATGAGAGGAGAGGGGAGGAGGGATACCCCCAGAGTTCACTCCCCCCTGTAGTCCAGAAAAATGCCTGATCACCCGTAGGGAGGGATGTATGTTATTATGAAGCTCATGAGGACTAATGGCACAATACCAATTATGAAAATGCATCTATGCGAGAATCAAGAGAGGGGACACGGCTACTTCATAGTTTCTTGAAGAGGTTCACAACGCTGTGTAGAAAACGACATCACGTTCCTATTGGTGCTACTGGAGAGACACCCAAAGATAATGAACCTCAAAGGGTAGTCACTACCTGGTGCCGGCGTCCATATTCAGCATGAGCTCCCAAGCTGCTTTTTGTCTTTCTCCCTCTCTCTCCTCGCTTGCTCTTCACTTACTCACATTTCACTCGCTCGCTCTTCACTCGCTCACTCTTCATTAGCTCACTCTTATTTTTTCTCTCTCTCTCCTTGCTTGCTCTTCACTCGCTTGCTCATCACTCTCTCACTCTTGATTAGCTCACTCATTTTTTTTTCTCTCTCCTCGCTTGCTCTTCACTCGCTTGCTCATCACTCGCTCACTCTTCATTAGCTCACTCTTTTTTTTCTCTCTCTCTCTCCTCGCTCACTCTTCACTCGCTCGCTCTCTCCTCGCTCACTCTTCACTCGCTCGTTCTTCACTCGCTCACTTTTTTTTTCTCTCTCTTCTCGCTTGCTCTTCACTCACTCACTCTTCATTAGCTCACTCTTTTTTTTTTTTCTCTCTCTCCTCGCTTGCTCTTCACTTACTCACATTTCACTCGCTCACTCTTCACTCGCTCGCTCTTCACTCGCTCACTCTTTTTTTCTCTCTCCTCTCTTGCTCTTCACTCGCTCACTCTTCACTCGCTCACTCTTCATTAGCTCACTCTTTTTTTCTCTCTCTCTCTCCTCGCTTGCTCTTTACTCGCTTGCTCATCACTCGCTCACTCTTCATTAGCTCACTCTTTTTTTTTCTCTCTCTCCTCGCTTGCTCTTCACTCGCTCGCTCTTCACTCGCTCACTCTTTTTTTCTCTCTCTCTCCTCGCTTGCTCTTCACTCGCTCACTCTTCATTAGCTCACTCTTTTTTCTTTCTCTCTCTCCCCTCGCTTGCTCTTCACTCGCTTGCTCATCACTCGCTCACTCTTCACTCGCTCACTTTTCATTAGCTCACTCTTTTTTTTTCTCTCTCTCTCCTCACTTGCTCTTCACTTGCTCACTTTTTTCTCTCTCTCTCTCTCTTCACTTGCTCGCTCTTCACTCGCTCACTCTTCATTAGCTCACTCTTTATTTTTCTCTCTCTCCTCGCTTGCTCTTCACACACTCACTCTTCACTCGCTCATTCTTCACTCGCTCGCTCTTCACTCGCTCACTCTTTTTTTCTCTCTCTCCTCGCTTGCTCTTCACTCACTCACTCTTCATTAGCTCGCTCTTTTTTTTTTCTCTCTCTCCTCACTTGCTCTTCACTCGCTCACTCTTCATTAGCTCACTCATTTTTTTTCTCTCTCCTCGCTTGCTCATCACTCGCTCACTCTTCATTAGCTCACTCTTTTTTTTTCTCTCTCTCCTCGCTTGCTCTTCACTCACTCACTCTTCATTAGCTCACTCTTTTTTTTCTCTCTCTCTCTCCTCGCTTGCTCGTTACTCGCTTGCTCATCACTCGCTCACTCTTCATTAGCTCACTCTTTTTTTTTTCTCTCTCTCCTCGCTTGCTCTTCACTCACTCACTCTTCACTCGCTCACTCTTTGCTTGCTCGCTCTTCACTCGCTCACTCTTTTTTTCTCTCTCTCTCCTCGCTTGCTCTTCACTAGCACACTCTTTATTTTCTCTCTCTCTCTCCTCGCTTGCTCTTCACTCGCTCACTCTTCATTAGCTCACTCTTTTTTCTTTCTCTCTCTCCCCTCGCTTGCTCTTCACTCGCTCACTCTTCACTTGCTCACTTTTCATTAGCTCACTCTTTTTTTCTCTCTCTCTCTTCACTTGCTCTTCACCCGCTCGCTCTTCACTCGCTCACTCTTCATTAGCTCACTCTTTTTTTTTTCTCTCTCTCCTCGCTTGCTTTTCACTCGCTCACTCTTTTTTTTCTCTCTCTTCACTCGCTCGCTCTTCACTCGCTCACTCTTCATTAGCTCACTCTTTTTTTTCTCTCTCTCTCCTCGCTTGCTCTTCACTCGCTCACTCTTCACTAGCACACTCTTCTTATTTTCTCTCTCTCTCTATCCTTGCTCGCTCTTCACTCGCGCACTCTTTTTTTTTTCTCTCTCTTTCTCCTCGCTTGCTCTTCACTCGCTCACTCTTCACTCGCTCACTCTTCATTAGCTCACTCTTTTTTTTTCTCTCTCTCTCTTCGCTTGCTCTTCACTCACTCACTCTTCACTCTTCACTAGCACACTCGGAAGTCCGATGACTACCCTACAGTCAGGCTCATTACGAGGTTTAGCAATCAACACGAATCCATAAAATTAATTCTTAACAAGTTTTGGCATACCTTATATGATGACCCCATGCTACGCCCACATTTAACTGCACGACCGGCCATTACATATCGACGCACTAGTTCACTAAGAGACCATTTGGTCCATAGTGAATTTGTAGGCGACTTCCGAAACAATCCATGTAAAAGGTTTGGGACCTTCACCTGGTTGCTCTATATGCAGATACATGAACACCAGTAAAAATATCATTCTCCCCAATGGCCGACCATACCAACCCCACCACTTTTTCAACTGCAAGACCGAGGGGGTGATATACCTTCTTACCTGTCAGTGCCAACGTTTCTACGTTGGGAAGACCAAACTGAAGTTCTCCCTGCGAGCCTCCAGGCACATCACTTCCATGAAAAAGGCAAACCCAGATCTCCCTCTGGGAAGGCACGTAATTCATGAACATCATGGGATCTTTCCAGGAATTCAATTTTTGATCCTGGATAGAATCCACCCCAACCCCAGGGGCGGGGACTGGAACAAGGTCCTCCTACAATGGGAAGTCCGTTGGATTGTTGACCTTGCTGACACCTCGCCCCCGGGCCTAAATGAACAGCTTAGCTATAAGCCATTCTTAGAGGGGTTTGCATCAGGAGAATGTGAGAAAGATCTATAGTCCCCTATATTGTGGTTCCTCCCCCTCTTTCCCCCCCTCCTTTGATCTAACACACTGTCCGATCGTCCAATCTAGGTTGGTCACCTGTGTAATGTTATGTTTAAACCATCTACTTAGATTTGTCTACCCCTGACCTGCTCATCGTGTTTTAGTCCCTTGATGATGTACATTTGACCTGTTTTCATGCCCTGCAGTTGTTGGATTTCTCATTGCCATGTCCGGTTATGGCGCACTATATGTTTGGGTACATCTGTTGGCCCCTCTTTGCCCCGCCTGGTGCAGGGGGGCCTCCCAGGGACTCTGTGTCCCTCTTGGGGGGCCTTTTTCATGTGGCATCCTTGCGGGCATCTAGATGCCTGGCTCGGCCGCCCTCTCTGCATCGGTGGGTCGCCGCTGCATGACCCACCTCTCAGGCTTGTGCCTGTGGGGTGCGAAGTGCAGTGATGGCTCAGGGTCCCCCCCGTCCTGTTTGACACCTTTTACATGTTGCCCCCTATTTCCAAAAGCTCTGAATATACAGTAGGTCCCCTTTTTTGTTTAATATGTTCACATAGTAAATATGGAGAACCATGGATGCATCTGTGCTTGACATGATCCTCCTATCCTGTGGTCTTACTATGTAGCCGGCTATTATATTGTTACGACGCTCCTGGCTGCTAAGATACAGTTGGCTGCGCTCTGTCCCCTCTCACAGAAGAGTGGGAGGAGTTCTGGGTTCCTTTTTCTTTGCCCTCTTCCATGCTAATTGATGTGATCCATGCTAATTTACAGATCAGTGTCAAGCCCGACCCCTCCCCTCTCAGTCTTTTAAATGCTGCAGTGATCAGTGTCAGTCTGTCATTGCCCTGAACCGAGGCGACCTGTTTGGACATAGATGCTGCAAGATCTGATGCCCACTAACTAAAGAGCCTTATATCGGTGTGTAAGCTTTTGCCTTGTTGCTTTATATAAGTCCAGGCACTTTACTTACTTTACATTGATTTACCTTTTCCCACACAGCACTTTCTCTGTTTGCAGACTCTGCTGGTGTGAAGATCAATATGTTCATGCGAGCTAATCAATGACCATTCAATTGGTACCCCACACTCCCTTCATATAGCCCCTTTTTTCTATTCGCCCTAGATTCACCACTGTATACTTTCTAGCACTCCGGTATGATACTATTTCCTGAGCCGACTATGACCCTTGGGCTGACATTTTTGACTTAGATAATCTTTAATTGAATACCATAATTTTTAAAAATTTTTTTTATCATCCCTTTCAGACATCCACTTGGGTCTGTGCCTTCCTGACACAGTACCCTCTTGGACGGGCTCGGTGATTCGGTGTCTCTTTTTTTGGGGGTGGATCGGTGTGGGCAGAGTGGGGCCAACCACACACACCCAGGCTCAGGTTTTTGGATCCGTGGGTGGTTTGGACATATCCGCCACAGGGATTCGGGCAATGGGTGCTCCAACTGTCATGTTTGGGTAGACTGTTTCTCTTGTTTTGGTTTCATAGACTTCATGTTCTCTATGCAATGCTATAACAATATTATGCGATAGAAAATGTTGTATTTATTTATATTTTTTTCCAATCTTGCATTTCACCATACAGTAAGAGCTTGTCCCACGAGTCGCCTTTGACGAAGGGACGGTCAGTTTCAGTCCCGAAACGCGTAGGCCTTCGTGGAAGACATTACAAGCATCTTTATCCAATGCATATCAGTACAGATGTGTTTCAGCTTTTTAATGTGTTCACTGTGTTATGTTTATTAACTATGCTAATATTTTGTATACATATATACATTTTTCTATGGAATAAATTTTTTTACATTACGCTGTTGCCGTTAAAGTCCCACAACCTTATTTGGGGGTATTTTTTTCACCTATCTCTCCTCGCTTGCTCATCACTCGCTCACTGTTCACTCGCTCACTCTTCATTAGCTCTCTTTTCTCTCTCCCTCTCCTCGCTTGCTGTTCACTCGCTCACTTTTTTTTTTTTCTCTCCCTCTCTCCCTCCTTCCATTTAATTTACATTTAAACATAGTATTAAAATAAAAATTTAGGATTGCGTTAAATATACCTTCTTGTATATTTATTTTTTAATTGAAATACTTTCTAAAAAAATATGGGTATATATGTGAATTTTTTTTTTCAATTTTAATCGACAAAATGATTATATTTTATGCAAATTTTTAATTTTACGTGTTTTTTTTTTTCTCATAGACATGCCTGACTGCATTATCCCCTCTTGCGTCCATGGCAGTGGTAAAAAAAAAATACAATTTCTTCAAATATTTCCCTTTTCAGCTTTCCAAAAGATGTAGAAGTGATAAAATCTTGGTTGAATAATTCCAGCTTTTTTTTAATCAATAGATTTTTATTGTTTTACATTAGATACATATAGAGACAATGTATACATTATATTTGGTTGTAGAGGATCACATGTTGATCAATGAACATAAACATATACGTGGATCTGTTAACAGGGAATTCTATGTTGATAAACTATGCAGAAAATATAGGATAACACATCTACAAATATAAATGATAACTATATAGCTTTCCCCAGGATCCCCCATTGGGATCTCTTTGTTACCTGGGGAAATGCCATGGCAGAGTAATAATGCCAGCTTTGATCCAAGAACGATTGAGGAATTGATTCTGCGGATTCTTGCAGATAAGCGAGGAGATCAATTCAGAATTTGTTCAGCACACTTTGTGGACGATTGTGTTTACTGTTTACATGCAAGGTGTTAGAAGAAAACTTAGAATTGGTTCAGTACCAGCCATTTTCATTCCAACTACTGCAAAGAAAAACAACCAAACATCAGTTGCAAACAAGAGTGTCAAAAAGAGCAAGAACAGAATTCATGTTGGCGGGAAGTTCACAGTCTGCGACCAGTTGACGTGACAATGTGCAGTTGCAAGTGCCATAAGGAAGGACAACCAGCAATGATACAACAGAATGAGGTCGGGACACAAACAGGTCTTTTTGATTTACACTGATTTGATTTACGAGTCCAAAGATAGCTATTTCAAAATAGCAAAAATTGAAGATGTTAAATTAGACCATACATATTATATGTATGATGAGGAATTAATGTCACCACTCGAAGCATCAACACCCGATGCACACTACAAAAGTAAAAGTGTCGTAACACATGCAAAAATAACGGAAGACATCATGACTTCCCCAGAAGTGGAACCATTGAGTGTGGTTTCCCCAGGATCATCCGGTTGTCCTACCCCCCTGAG
This sequence comes from Aquarana catesbeiana, assembly GCF_042186555.1. Classification (NCBI taxonomy): domain Eukaryota; kingdom Metazoa; phylum Chordata; class Amphibia; order Anura; family Ranidae; genus Aquarana; species Aquarana catesbeiana. The sequence continues at coordinate 85,137,200 of NC_133332.1, forward strand.
AACAGAAACTCTCAAGTCCATTGACAACGTAACAGTCCAGACATAAGACCAAAGCGTAAACTTGGTTATTATGATGACCCAACGTTCCACGAATCCGATGTGGATACACCACGAAAAAGTGATATAAGTTTACTGGAAAGTGTGACTGATACCCAAGAGCAAGATTCGCAAGATTACCCTATGAATTTTGTCAAGGAAAAAAAATTCATTGTTTTTGAAAGCTTGTTATACCAGCTATTAATAAGCATGCTGTGTCCCGATAAAACATGCTGTTCCAGAATTCTCAAAACAGAAAAAAAAAACAATTGGCACAATGGTTGTGGTGTATTCCACGTGTATCTTGCTGCATCGTTTGAAATTGTGGCAAAGCCAACCAAAATGAAATCATTATGCAGCAGGCAATGTACTATTGGCAGGTGCCATATGTCTAACTGGTGGTACTTATGCTAAAATTAAAGAAATATTTGATTTATCAGGAATAGCCATATTTAGTAAATCAACTTTCAATCTCTCTCAAAGAAAATGAATATTCCCTGCTATCGATCACAATTGGAATTTAAATCATGCTGAAATTAATAATGAATAAACAGGTAAACCTCTATTCCTGGTTGGTGATGGGCAGTGCGACAGCCCAGGATTTAGCGCAAAATACTCAACTTACACCTTTATGGATATAATTCCCCCAAAAATTGTGGACTTTGAATTGGTGCAGGTGTCCCAAACTACATCGTCGGTAGCAATGGAAAAATTTGGCTTCACCAAAACCTTGGACCGGATACGGGAACAAAATTTGGATGTTAAAATTGTAGGAACCGACAGACACACAGGCGTTAGAAAATGATTGACAACCCCAAAATATGAAACATTTGATCACCAATTTGATATTTGGCACTATATGCAAAAAATCTAAAAAGAAAATTGATTCAAGTCTCCAAAAAAAAGGATTTTCGTCCAATTTTGCCGTGGATTGGGGCCATACTTACCCATTTTTATTGGTGTAGCAGAACATCCGAAGGAGACGAGGAGAAATTTAAACAAAGGTGTGATTCTCTGCTACACCATATAGTTAATGAGCATGTGTGGAAAGTTGGAGAAATTACACATAATTGCAAGCATTCTAAAGATTATGATACAACTAAGGTTAACTGGATTATAAAAAATAGCCCTGCATTCAATGCATTGTCCACAACTCTTATGGATGCATAAATAATAAAAGATATCAAACATTTAACATTATTTTGTGAGACAGGTTTAATTGAGACATACCATAGCATGATTTTGAAATACCGTCCTAAAAGACTGCACTTTAAATATGATTCAATGGAGGCAAGAACTAAACTTGTATCACAATCACAATGTTGTGCGATTGCCTGCTGAAGTAATCAAAAAGACGCTACTGGATCAGAAATCTCAGTTCCAAGAAAAAATTTGGAATTTCCTCGAGGTAGGAAAAAATATAGTACGTAATGTGTACAAAAAAAAAATTAAAATTTTGTCTGACACGGTTTTGATAGCTGATGGTACTTTGCATACAACATGGAAACCAAAAAATGTGGACATGTCTGCAAACATTGCTACAGAGGAAAGGCCTGAAACTAGTGAAGCATTAAAAAAAACATAGAACGCATTTTCCAGAACTGTCTAAATAATTTAATATTAGTAAGAATAAAAAAAAAATAATAATAATAATAATTTTTATATTATGCTTTAGTGTAATTTTTTTATTCTGGGTTTTGTTCTATATTATATAATGACATTTTTTATTGTTTTAAAATTATATTATCTATAATATTTGTTTGCTGTGTGATTTGGTTGTATTTTACTTAAAATAAAAATAAATTTAATTTGAGATCTTTGAATTTATTTTAACTACATATGTAATAAGTGTGTTTTAATTTGTGAATATAAATGAAAAAAGATTAAATACATTAAAAAAAACATTAAAAAAACATTAATTTAAATATAATTTTTATTAACTGTAAAAGACAAACATTTAAAAAAAAAACATAAAATCAAAATTTAAAAGAAAAAATAACTAAAAAAAAAAGCCATTTTGCCAGCATCGTAGTCATTACAGTACAGAGAGCCAAAATAACAAGCATTCGGGTTGGGAAACACTTCACGCACAGCATTTACGGCACAAGAAGGAATCACCTTTCTGTTTACCTTCCCTAAGATGCCATATATCCAGGCAATTAATGTTCTATATGCCATTTTCCGCAATCTTCTATAAAAAAGAAAAAAAATATAATAAAATTTTTAGTAATATGTGTTTTTTTTTTAAAAGATAGCAAATCTTTATTAATTAAGCAATTGTAATATCTCACTTACCGATTATTATTAGCATCCACTTGCGGGAAACCTTCCAAGTGATGACAAAGATGTGCGATCCTGACATGTTCTGGATGTACTATTTGTGACTTGAAGGTATCGGCTTGAGTAATACAAGTGAGTCCCTCCGGGATACAAAGAGCAACCTCATCAATCTCTCAGCAGCAGCGTGACTCCACTTGGGTTGGCATGGGTATACACCGTTCACATATGCACCATTGAATGTTCCTGATTCTGTCTGTTTCTTGATCTTCTGATTCTACAGCGGAGGAATCAACGCTGTTTGCGGGTAAGGTCGGATTCACAGGAAATGCTGGATCATCCTCCGGGGCAGGATATCTAGCAAATAATTGTTGTAACAGCATGTTTCTCTAATAATAAGAAATAAATTAAAAAATTAAGGATTTGTGAACTCACATTTGAGAGATTATTTATATTTATATATTATTAACCACTTCACGCCAATCCTATAGCAGAATGATGTCCGGGCGGTGATTCAGTTATCCTGACTGGGCGTCATATGACGTCCTGCCGGATAACAGCCACCGCACGCCCGAGGGGGGGTGAGCATCGTGGCAATGGGTGGTGCGGTGTGTCAGTCTGACACACTGCTACAACGATCTTGGTAAAGAGCCTCCGACGGAGGCTCTTTACCACGTGATCATCCGTGTCCAATCACGACTGATGATGTAAATATAACTTGCATCTGACAGACGTGAGTAGAGGAGAGCCAATCGGCGGCTTTCCTGACAGGGGGGTCTGTGCCAAGCCACCATGACCACCAGGGAAGCACCTAACACGTGGCTGGCCAGGTATATCCCCCCATTGCCATCCACATGTGCAAATTAATGCCCAACATATGCTGATCAGTTCCCACAAATGGGCACTGACTAGCACCTCTATGGCACAAATAAAATCAGTGATGCCCATCAGTGACACCCATAAGTACCAATCAGTGCAACCTATGATTGCACATCAATGCCACATACCAGTGCCACCTATCAGTGCCCATCAGTGCCGCCTTATCAGTGCCCATCATTGAAGAATAAAACGTACTTATTTTTAATAATTTTTAACAGCAACAAAGAATGATTTATTTTTTTTTAACAATTTTGAATATTTTTTTACTTGTTGGACCAAAAAAATGCAAATCGAAGAGGTGAGCAAATACCACCAAATGAAAGTTCTATTTGTGGGACCTAATTGATAAAAAATTTGTTTTGGTACAGTGCAGCATAACTGCGCAATTGTCATTCAAATTGCGACAGCACTGAAAACTGAAAATTGGCTTGGGTAGGAAGGTGTATAAGTGCCTGGTATTGAAGTGATTAAATAAGTAAATATATATTATATATATATTGTAAAAAAATATAAATATTATGGAAAGAAAGACAGAGAAAAGAGAGGATAGACAGAGAAAGATGGGAAAGAGAGACATACAACTACATATAGAGCTAAAAACCATGAATTTGGATTGAACTTACCCTTTCCTCATGTGTCATTGTATTTATCTTACTGGAAGATGTTCCCTCAGGAACTAATTCTGATCGTTCAGTACTGTCCTAAAAATTAAAGGTAGAAAAATTATTAAAAAATAAAACTTTTAAAATTAATAAATTTAGAAAAATAAAAATTAAATTTAACTTACCATCGCAATTAAACACATTTTTTCAATAATAATTGGTGAATTTATAAAGGTCTCTTCTTCCAAAGCCAGACTAAAAAAAAAAATGTACTTAAAATTTTATATCAAATCAAAATTTCATGAGTAAAATAAATTATATAATGTGTGTATATGTGTGTATATGTGTGTGTGTGTGTATATATATATATATATATTTACACACAGTTTCTCTCAAAGGTAAGTACACCCCTCACATTTTAGTAAATATTCTATTATATCTTTTCATGTGACAACACTGAAGAAATGATACTTTGCTACAATGTAAAGTAGTGAGTGTACAGCTTGTATAACAGTGTAAATTTGCTGTGCCCTCAAAATAACTCAACATACAGCCATTAATGTCTAAACTACTGGCAACAAAAGTGAGTACACCCCTACGTGAAAATGTCCAAATTGGGCCCAATTAGCCATTTTCCTCACCCCTGTGTCATGTGACTCGTTAGTGTTACAAGGTCTCAGGTGTGGATGTGGAGCAGGTGTGTTAAATTTGGTGTTATCGCTCTCAATCTCTCATACTGGTCACTTGAAGTTAAACATGGCACCTCATGGCAAAATACTCTTACAATCAAAATAAATTATGGTTCTGGGAAATGTCGGTGATTGTAACACAATCAATTTCTGGATGACACATGCCATGGTAGCTGGGTGCGAGGCCAGAAGATAGACTAGGTGAAAAGTGTAAAATCAATGGCAACGAACGGCGCAGGATTTGCAGACTGGACTGGCTGGGAACAGTAGTCCACCAAGCAGCACATGCAACTAAATAACTGAACCGCCGGGGAGTGGTAATGGAGGCCTCTGGCATAGTAACAGCACCTAAATACAGCCATCAAGTTGGGATATATAGAGAGTAGGGATGAGCTTCGTGTTCGAGTCGAACCCATGTTCGACTCGAACATCGGCTGTTCGATCGTTCGCCGAATTGGCATCGCAGTGCATTGCTTGCTGATGATTGGCCAAGCATGCACTATGACCCGCATGCTTGGCCAATCACAGCGCCGCCTTAACAGAGAGCCATAATTGGCCAAAGCCAAGGAGGCTTTGGCCAATTATGGCTCAGGGGATTTAGTACACGCCCCACACTATATAAGGCCGCCTGCACGGCGGCCCTGTGCAGTGTGTTCCGGTGTGCTTAGAGAGAGAGAGAGACAGTGTCATTTCATTTGAGTTAGCTAGATTAGGCAGGACAGTCAGTCAGTTAGCTGCACTTAAAGTGTATTGTGTATATATATGCATCCCAGGTGTTGCATATATATATATATACACTGTATTCAGTTTAGCTAGATCCGTTCCTGTTATCTTCTAGACTATTTACATTTAGTGCAGTGCGTCCTGCTCACAGTGTTCAGCTAGATCCGTTCCTGTTATATTCCTACTGACAGGCAGGCTTGTCTTGTTACAGTATTTTGAAGAAAATTACTGGTGTTCTTTTGATCCTATTAGTACCACAGTCAGGCAGCTAGACTATTTACATTTAGTGCAGTGCGTCCTGCTCACAGTGTTCAGCTAGATCCGTTCCTGTTATCTTCTTACTGACAGGCAGGCTTGTCTTGTTACAGTATTTTAAAGAAAATTACTGGTGTTCTTTTCATCCTATTAGTACCACAGTCAGGCAGCTAGACTATTTACAGTTAGTGCAGTGCGTCCTGCTCACAGTGTTCAGCTAAACCTACAAGTTAGTGGGGTGCGTCCACCTCACAGTGTTCAGCTAAACCTACAAGCTAGTGGGGTGCGTCCTGCTCACAGTGTTCAGCTAGATCCGTTCCTGTTATCTTCTTACTGACAAGCAGGCTTGTCTTGTTACAGTAAATACAGCTACGTGAAGAAAATTGCTGGTGTTCTTTTGATCCTATTAGTACCACAGTCAGGCAGCTAGACTATTTACAGTTAGTGCAGTGCGTCCTGCTCACAGTGTTCTGCTAAACCTACAAGTTAGTGGGGTGCGTCCTGCTCACAGTGTTCAGCTAAACCTACAAGTTAGTGGGGTGCGTCCACCTCACAGTGTTCAGCTAAACCTACAAGCTAGTGGGGTGCGTCCTGCTCACAGTGTTCAGCTAGATCCGTTCCTGTTATCTTCTTACTGACAGGCAGGCTTGTCTTGTTACAGTAAATACAGCTACGTGAAGAAAATTGCTGGTGTTCTTTTGATCCTATTAGTACCACAGTCAGGCAGCTAGACTATTTACAGTTAGTGCAGTGCGTCCTGCTCACAGTGTTCTGCTAAACCTACAAGTTAGTGGGGTGCGTCCTGCTCACAGTGTTCAACTAAACCTACAAGTTAGTGGGGTGCGTCCACCTCACAGTGTTCAGCTAAACCTACAAGCTAGTGGGGTGCGTCCTGCTCACAGTGTTCAGCTAGATCCGTTCCTGTTATCTTCTTACTGACAGGCAGGCTTGTCTTGTTACAGTATTTTAAAGAAAATTACTGATGTTCTTTTGATCCTATTAGTACCACAGTCAGACAGCTAGACTATTTACAGTTAGTGCAGTGCGTCCTGCTCACAGTGTTCTGCTAAACCTACAAGTTAGTGGGGTGCGTCCTGCTCACAGTGTTCAGCTAAACCTACAAGTTAGTGGGGTGCGTCCACCTCACAGTGTTCAGCTAAACCTACAAGCTAGTGGGGTGCGTCCTGCTCACAGTGTTCAGCTAGATCCGTTTCTGTTATCTTCTTACTGACAGGCAGGCTTGTCTTGTTACAGTAAATACAGCTACCTGAAGAAAATTGCTGGTGTTCTTTTGATCCTATTAGTACCACAGTCAGGCAGCTAGACTATTTACAGTTAGTGCAGTGCGTCCTGCTCACAGTGTTCTGCTAAACCTACAAGTTAGTGGGGTGCGTCCACCTCACAGTGTTCAGCTAAAGCTACCTGTAGAAGGTTGGTGGTGTTCTCATACTACAGGCAGGCAGTTGATTTTGCTAGCTGCAGTATCAGTACTAGGGATGAGCTTCGAGTTCGAGTCGAACTCATGTTCGACTCGAACATTGGCTGTTCGCAAGTTCACCGAACAGCGAACAATTTGGGGTGTTCGCGGCAAATTCGAATGCCGCGGAACACCCTTTAAAAGTCCATGGGAGAAATCAAAAGTGCTAATTTTAAAGGCTAATATGCAAGTTATTGTCATAAAAAGTGTTTGGGGACCTGGGTCCTGCCCCAGGGGACATGGATCAATGCAAAAAAAAGTTTTAAAAATGGCCGTTTTTTCAGGAGCAGTGATTTTAATAATGCTTAAAGTCAATTAATAAAAGTGTAATATCCCTTTAAATTTCGTACCTGGGGGGTGTCTATAGTGTGCCTGTAAAGGGGCGCATGTTTCCTGTGTTTAGAACAGTCTGACAGCAAAATGACATTTTGAAGGAAAAAACTCATTTAAAACTACCCACGGCTATTGCATTGCCGACAATACACATAGAAGTTCATTGATAAAAATGGCATGGGAATTCCCCAAAGGGGAACCCCGAACCAAAATTAAAAAAAAAAAATGACGTGGGAGTCCCCCTAAATTCCATACCAGGCCCTTCAGGTCTGGTATGGATATTAAGGGGAACCCCGGCCAAAATTTTAAAAAAAAAATGACGTGGGGTTCCCCCTAAATTCCATACCAGACCCTTCAGGTCTGGTATGGATTTTAAGGGGAACCCCGCGCCAAAAAAAAAAAAAAAAACGGCGTGGGGTCCCCCCAAAAATCCATACCAGACCCTTATCCGAGCACGCAACCTGGCAGGCCGCAGGAAAAGAGGGGGGGACGAGAGTGCGGCCCCCCCTCCCTCCTGAACCGTACCAGGCCACATGCCCTCAACATTGGGAGGGTGCTTTGGGGTAGCCCCCCAAAACACCTTGTCCCCATGTTGATGAGGACAAGGGCCTCATCCCCACAACCCTGGCCGGTGGTTGTGGGGGTCTGCGGGCGGGGGGCTTATCGGAATCTGGAAGCCCCCTTTAACAAGGTGACCCCCAGATCCCGGCCCCCCCCCTGTGTGAAATGGTAAGGGGGTACATAAGTACCCCTACCATTTCACGAAAAAAGTGTCAAAAATGTTAAAAATGACAAGAGACCGTTTTTGACAATTCCTTTATTTAAATGCTTCTTCTTTCTTCTATCTTCCTTCATCTTCTGGTTCTTCTGGTTCTTCTGGCTCTTCTGGTTCTTCCTCCGGCGTTCTCGTCCAGCATCTCCTCCGCGGCGTCTTCTATCTTCTTCTCCTCGGGCCGCTCCGCACCCATGGCATGGGGGGGAGGCTCCCGCTCTTCTCTTCTTCTTTTCTTCTCTTCTTCTCTTCTTCATTTTCTTCTCCGGGCCGCTCCGCAATCCATGCTGGCATGGAGGGAGGCTCCCGCTGTGTGACATGCCATGGGTGCGGAGCGGCCCGAGGAGAAGAAGATAGAAGACGCCGCGGAGGAGATGCTGGACGAGAACGCCGGAGGAAGAACCAGAAGAGCCAGAAGAACCAGAAGAACCAGAAGATGAAGGAAGATAGAAGAAAGAAGAAGCATTTAAATAAAGGAATTGTCAAAAACTGTCTCTTGTCATTTTTAACATTTTTGACACTTTTTTCGTGAAATGGTACCATTTCACACAGGGGGGGGGGCCGGGATCTGGGGGTCACCTTGTTAAAGGAGGCTTCCAGATTCCGATAAGCCCCCCGCCCGCAGACCCCCACAACCAACGGCCAGGGTTGTGGGGATGAGGCCCTTGTCCTCATCAACATGGGGACAAGGTGTTTTGGGGGGCTACCCCAAAGCACCCTCTCAATGTTGAGGGCATGTGGCCTGGTACGGTTCAGGAGGGAGGGGGGGCCGCACTCTCGCCCCCCCCTCTTTTCCTGCGGCCTGCCAGGTTGCGTGCTCGGATAAGGGTCTGGTATAGATTTTTGGGGGGACCCCACGCCGTTTTTTTTTTTTTTTTTGGCGCGGGGTTCCCCTTAAAATCCATACCAGACCTGAAGGGTCTGGTATGGAATTTAGGGGGAACCCCACGTCATTTTTTTTTTTTAATTTTGCCCGGGGTTCCCCTTAATATCCATACCAGACCTGAAGGGCCTGGTATGGAATTTAGGAGGACTCCCACGTCATTTTTTTTTTTTTAATTTTGGTTCGGGGTTCCCCTTTGGGGAATTCCCATGCCGTTTTTATCAATGAACTTCTATGTGTATTGTCGGCAATGCAATAGCCGCGGGTAGTTTTAAATGAGTTTTTTCCTTCAAAATGTCATTTTGCTGTCAGACTGTTCTAAACACAGGAAACATGCCCCCCTTTACAGGCATACTATAGACACCCCCCAGGTACGAAATTTAAAGGGATATTACACTTTTATTGTTTGACTTTAAGCATTATTAAAATCACTGCTCCTGAAAAAACGGCCGTTTTTAAAACTTTTTTTTGCATTGATCCATGTCCCCTGGGGCAGGACCCAGGTCCCCAAACACTTTTTATGACAATAACTTGCATATAAGCCTTTAAAATTAGCACTTTTGATTATTCATGTTCGTGTCCCATAGACTTTAACGGTGTTCGCATGTTCGAACGAACTTTTTTCCTGTTCGCATGTTCTGGTGCGAACCGAACAGGGGGGTGTTCGGCTCATCCCTAATCAGTACATATATATATACTGTATATATGTATATATATATATATATATATATATATATATATATATATATATATATATATATATATATATCCCAGCTTAGTGCAGCTACAGGCCATTAGTATGTCTGGAAGGCCAAGAAGGAGAGGCAGACAGTCACAAGCCAATAAGAGAGGGCAAGCAGGCTCTGTGTCTAGTGCTGGTCGTGGAGACGGTGCATCCTCATCAGCACGTGGCCATGGGACACGCTTGGCCTTTTTTTCGGCAGCTGGCCATGTTGAGCCGCAACATGCGGAAGACTTGGTCGAGTGGATGACCAAGCCGTCCTCATCCTCCTCATCCTCTCTCACCCATGCCCAGGGTACTTTGTCTGGCAAAGCAGCGGCCTCTTCCCTCGGCTCAATGTCATCAGTGACTCCTTCCCTAGCCCCACCATGTCCTCCTGAGGAGTCCCTCGAACTGTTTGACCACAGTGTTGGGTACATGCTCCAGGAGGATGCCCAGCGTTTGGAAGGCTCTGATGATGATACTGAGCTCGATGAAGGCAGTAACACGAGCACGGACAGAGGGGGTGCCCAAGAAGGACAGCAATCTGGCAGTCATGCTCCCCCTGCTGCAGCATACTGCCAGGTTTGCTCCAGTGATGAGGAGGGAGGGGATGATGAGGTCACTGACTCAACGTGGGTGCCTGATAGGAGAGAGGAGGAGGAGGCGGCACATCACCAACGAGGCAGGATGCCCTCCAGGGGCCAGCCTAAGGGCAGCACATTGACTGCATCACACCCCAAAGCTCCACATGTGCAGGGCGCTGCAGTCTCTGCGCGTTATTCAAAAAGTTCTTTGGTGTGGGCCTTTTTTGAGACGAGTGCATCAGATCGCACCGCTGCTATTTGCAACATATGTCTCAAGCGTATCTCGTGTGGCCAAAACATCTCCCGCTTGGGTACCACATGCTTGACCAGACATATGTTGACCTGCCATGCAGTTCGTTGGCAAGCGTATCTAAAAGACCCACACCAAAGAACAAAGAGGACCTCTGCTTGCTCCTCATCAGCTGAGATTTCCAACCCCACTAGACCTTCAGTCCTCTCTGAGACCTGCACTGAGAGGAATGAAGGTGTAGAATTAGGTGTGTCACAGCCACGTACTTGTGGGCAATCTGATTTTGGTACACCGACGTCAGATTGTACCAGGCAAATTTCCCTGCCCCAGCTGCTGCACCGCCGAAAGAAGTTTGCTCCCAGCCATCCACATGCCCAGCGGTTGAATGCTAGCTTGGCAAAATTGCTAGCACTTCAACTGCTGCCTTTTCAGTTGGTAGACTCTGCCCCCTTCCGTGAGTTTGTGGAATGTGCGGTTCCTCAGTGGCAGGTACCCAAACGCCACTTTTTCTCACGGAAGGCGATTCCGGCTCTCTACCAGCATGTGGAAGGCAATGTCCATGCCTCGCTGGACAGGGCGGTCAGCAGTAAGGTGCATATTACCGCTGACTCATGGTCCAGCAGGCATGGACAGGGACGTTACCTAAGTTTCACGGCGCATTGGGTGACTCTGCTGGCAGCTGGGAAGGATGCAGGACAAGGTGCAGTAGTGTTGGAGGTTGTTCCGCCACCACGCCTCCAAAATGCTAATGATTGTGACACACCTCTCTCCTCCACCCCCTCCTCTTCTTCTTCCTCCATGGCCTCTTCCGCGGAACCAGCGGTGCTCCGTAGTCGTTCAAGGGGCTACGCAAGTACGCAGGCCAAAAGATGCCATGCGGTGCTTGAGCTGGTGTGCTTGGGGGACAGGAGCCACACTGGGGCAGAGGTTCTGTCAGCTCTGCAGGGGCAGGTTCAGAGGTGGTTGACGCCACGCCAACTTAAGGCAGGAATGGTGGTTTGCGACAATGGCACCAACCTCCTCTCTGCCCTCCGACAGGGACAAATGACCCATGTGCCCTGTTTGGCTCACGTCCTTAACTTGGTGGTGCAGCGGTTCTTGGGCAGGTACCCGGGCTTACAGGATGTCCTGAGGCAGGCCAGGAAAGTCTATGTGCATTTCCGCCGGTCATATAATGCCAGTGCTCGGCTGACGGACCTCGAAAAGGAGTTTAACCTGCCCAAGAACCGCCTAATCTGTGACATGCCCACCAGGTGGAACTCAACGTTGGCCATGCTGCAGCGGCTGCACACGCAGCAGAGGGCCATCAATGAGTACCTGTGCGACTATGGCACCAGGACAGGGTCAGGGGAGCTTGGTTCTTTTTCCCCACGCCAGTGGGCCATGATCAAGGATGCATGCACTGTCCTGTCACCATTTGAGGAGGCCACGAGGATGGTGAGCAGTGACAGTGCATGCATCAGTGACACTGTCCCCCTTGTCCACCTGTTGGAGCACACGCTGCGTGGAATAATGGACAGGGCACTTGAGGCAGAACAGAGGCAGGAAGAGGAGGACTTCCTTAGCTCTCATGGCCCCCTTTATCCAGACAGTGTTCCTGCGTGCCCGCCGATCACACAGGAAGAGGACGAGGAGGAAGAGGAGGAGGAGGAGGAGGAAGATTGTGTCAGTATGGAGGTGGAGCCTGGCACTCAGCATCAGCAGCAGTCTTTAAGGGATCAGTCCCAAGAAACACATGGACTTGTACGTGGCTGGGAGGAGGTGGCTGCGGACCATGTCGTCCTTAGTGACCCAGAGGACTCCGGACCGAATGCCTCAGCAAACCTACGCTGCATGGCCTCCCTGATCCTGCAAAGCCTGCGTAAGGATCCTCGTATTCGTGGTATCAAGGAGAAGGACCAATACTGGCTGGCAACCCTCCTTGATCCACGTTACAAGGGTAAGGTTGCGGACCTTATCTTGCCATCGCAGAGGGAGCAGAGGATGAAACATCTTCGGGAGGCCTTGCAGAAAGGTCTGTGCAACGCGTTCCCAGAGACTGGGAGGTTACAAACTCCTGTTTCTGGACAACGTGTTGCTGAGGCTTCGGTCAGTCAAAGAAGGAGCGGTGGAGAAGGTGGCCGTCTGACCGATGCGTTCAGACAATTTTTTGGTCCGCAGCCCCAAGGTATGATCGGTTCCAGCAACCATCGCCAGCGTCTGTTTTACATGGTGCAGGAATACCTAGGGGCAAGATCAGACTTGGACACCTTTCCCACCGAAAATCCTCTGGGTTACTGGGTCTTGAGGATGGATCACTGGCCAGAGCTTGCACAGTATGCAATTGAGCTACTGGCCTGTCCTGCATCCAGCGTTCTTTCGGAACGCACATTCAGTGCTGCTGGAGGCGTGGTAACCGATCACAGGGTGCGTCTGTCCACTGACTCGGTCGATCGACTGACCTTCATAAAAATGAATGAGTCTTGGATCACCACCAGCTACCAAACACCTGATGCTGATGTAACCGAATAATTTTTTTTGAAATCTCAGATCCCTTCAAAGACTGCCTATGCTGATCCTGAGTGACTATCCCTGAGTAATTATCCTCTTCCTCCTCAATCATCACGCTGATAGCTTGTAAGAACATTTTTCAGCCCCTGGCACAATTTTTCAGCCCCTGTTTAACAGGGGCGTGTAATTACGATTTTTGATGTAATACTTTGCAGCAGGGCTCGTTCCTGCATTCCAACTAGAGTGTCTGTGAGGGGTTGCAGTGTTGTGGCACCAGCACCAGTGCCTAAGGCCCAATTTTTCAGCCCTTGTTTAACAGGGGCGTGTAATTACAATTTTTGATGCAATACTTTGCAGCAGGGCTCGTTCCTGCATTCCAACTAGAGTGTCTGTGAGGGGTTGCAGTGTTGTGGCACCAGCACCAGTGCCTAAGGCCTAATTTTTCAGCTCCTGTTCAACAGGGGCATGTAATTACAATTCTTGATCTAATATTTCACAGCAGAGCCCTGTGAGGGCTTACAGTGTTGTGGCCACAGCAACACCTAAGGCCCAAATTTCTGCTGAGTATATAGGGCAGGACCCTACTTTCAAACAACTAACTTACAAACGACTCCTACTTGCAAACGAAAGGAGACAACAGGAAGTGAGAATAAATCTACCCCTAGGAAGGGAAATTCTCTCCTGTAAGAGTTAATATGGGAAAAACATTTCTCCTTTCCACTGATGCTTTCCAATCCATTGGACAAAAAGTGAGGTGAAATCTTCTGAAGAGGAGGAAAGACAGCAAAACAAATGTCACAGGGGTGATAACCCTTCCCTATGTTTTCCAAAAAGCTTAAAAAAGATTTTTTGGCTGGAGCTAAACATGTTAAAAATGTACTCGTTCTAAATTACAAAGAGATTCTACTTAACAACAAACCTACAGCCTGTATACTGCTGTTCAGAGTATATAGGGACTGGTGGCCCCACACCTTTCCTTATTTTAATTTGGGTGCGGAGTTCCCCTTAATATCCATACAAGACCCAAAGGGCCTGGTAATGGACTGGGGGGTACCCATGCCGTTTGTCTCACTGATTTTCATCCATATTGCCAGGACCCGACATTACATTAAACCCGCAAGCAGTTTTAAATGAGATTTTTTCCTTTAAAAATGACATTTGGTGCAGGGACTGTTCTAAACACGGGAAACACGCGTCACTTTACAGGCATACTATAGACACCCCTCAGGTACGAAATTTAAAGGAATATTTCACTTTTTTTTTTTTTACTTTAAGCATCATTAAAATCACTGCTCCCGAAAAAACGCCCGTTTTTAAAACTTTTTTTTGTATTGATATATGTCCCCTGGGGTAGGACCCGGGTCCCCAAACCCTTTTTAGGACAATACCATGCAAATTAGCCTTTAAAATGAGCACTTTTGATTTCGAACGTTCCAGTCCCATAGACGTCAATGGGGTTCTAACGTTCGTGCGAACTTTCGGTCCGTTCGCAGGTTCTGGTGCGAACCGAACCGGGGGGTGTTCGGCTCATCCCTAATAGAGAGAGAGAGAGAGAGAATTTTGCACAAGGACTCATGGAAACCTTATCCCAAAACATGCTAATTAGTGAGATGACTGCAAAAAAATAAGATGACCTTGTATTGTTTTTTATGGCCAGGATTAGAAATGTTACCATAACAACTGGCAGAGAGAGATAAAAAAAATGGGGGGGGGGGTTAGATATAAGGAGAAAGCTAACAAATAGGGTCTAGTTATATATCTTTCTTGGGATGAAAATACACACACAATATAGCAATATATATCTACATAAATTATTTATGTATTTTTATATATATATATCTATCTATACATTTTATATTTATATATTTTTTTTTTTTTTTTAATTAAACTAATTATATGTTGCTAAAAGTATGTAGAGAGAGATACAGATTATATATATCTATATATTTTAAATTAATAAATTATATGTTGCTAAATGCCTGTAAAATCCCACCTTATCCAAGCGCTGGAAATACACTGCTTGGAAGGTTGGGCATTTCTTTCTTTTATTATCTCCATGCTTAGTTTATCTTAGTTGTCATAACAATGGGGCAGAACCTTACTCCGTCGCCGCCCGTTGTTATGGCAACTACACAAACTAACGACGATACGAGCGCCGTTTAACTGCGCATGCGCGAGATGGAGAGGTGCATGCTGGTTACCCAGCATGCTCCTCTCCACCGAAAACCAGGAAGAATAATCAACTGGGCTTCACATGCCCATAGCTAAAATAGAAACTGCCACAAGATCGCTGGCAAGAAAGGAAGTAAGTTTTTAAATATATTAAAGAACTGATCAAGCATAATTGATATGTGATAATGCATAGCTAGTATATGAATTTTGAGATATATTATGGCCGGAACTCCGCTTTAAAAATAAAACTAGTTTAAAATGACATAGATATCTAATGTAACATATCCCCCATCACAAACATGGTTTCCTAGGTTGGGTATACCATGTGTGGTCAAAACACTCTTTGTCTCCCTCTAGTGGGGGGTGATTTGGAGGGTGTGTGTGGAGGGAGGGGTTTTGAGGGGTCGTGGTTGAGTTCCAGCACCTATTGTTTGAGAAAAAAAGCCCTGGTATTACGGTATAAACAAAAAAGTTTTTTTCTTGTTTTGTTTTTTATGTTCGTTAAAAAAATTATAAATAGTTATTTATATAAAGGAAGGGAATAAAGGTGGGATCTAACCCTATTTAACCACATAGGGTAATGCGGCATGTGGCAAACCAAAAAAGAAGAATAGCAAAATAAGATACAGATAACATCAAAAAGGGTTTAAAAATACAGTGTCTCCAACCACTTCAGATTAGTGTATAACAGAGATCCCTCTTTACTTAGATTTTGGGGGATAGACAAAGTCTGTCCCTATTGAAGGGGTCAAGATATGACTAAGGGACTCTCCCAAATGGAGACCCGGTGGATAAATAGGCTCCGGTCTCTATATCCCCGAGGCCTAAACTTAGATATAGATCTCAAATATTTTATTACAGATTATTAAACGAGTTAGGGCCTAATGAAGATGGGGTGGGCTGGGGGGGGGGGGGGGACTTGTGGCTATGTTATATGTTTGTCATTATGTAATCGGGCCTACCATGTATGACAAATCTCACCTCTAATTTCCTCCCTTTTGGTTTGTCACATGTAGCATTCCCCTATGTGGTTAAATTGAGTTAGATCCCACCTTTATTTCCTTCCTTTTCATAAATAACTATTTTTCATGAAAAAAACACAAAACTTTTTTTGCTATTGTACCGTAATACCCTTTACTATTTCTACTTCGAAATCCAATTCTAATTCCCCCACTAGAGGAAGCCAAAGAGTGTTTTGACCACACATGGTATACCCAACCTAGGAAACCATGTTTGTGATGGGGGATATGTTATATTAGATATCTATGTCATTTTAACCACTTCTCGACCGGCGCATGCCGATGTATGTCAGCAGAATGGCACGGCTGGGCAAATGGGTGTACCTGTAAGTCCCATTGAATTCCCCACCGTTCCATTGCGTCCCACAAGCTCTATTTGTGGGAAAAAAAGGACGTCAATTTTGTTTGGGAGCCACGTCGCACGACCGCGCAATTGTCAGTTAAAGCGACGCAGTGCTGAATCGCAAAAAGTGCTCTGGTCAGGAAGGGGGTAAATTCTTCCGGGGCTGAAGTGGTTAAACTAGTTTTATTTTTAAATAGAGGTTTTTATGAATTTATAGCTATCATAGTTAGTTGCAATTGTTTAGGTGTGTGCGGCATGGGTGGATGATATCCGGGAATGAGGTAGATTCCTTTTTTGTCCCCAGTCTCCATGTTTGGGGAGCCTAGCCAATCACATCCTTTTGTCATTATAAAAGCAAACAGGAAAACAGAGAGTTCACCCCGGGCCTCACCCCTACCGCTTTTGAATGGTGGTCCAACAAGGGCTTTCTACGGATTGCAGATCTTTGTGTCCTAAAAGGCACGGTATCCAAAAGATTGCTGATATAAAAATACCAACTACCAAATTCTGAGCTCTATAGATTCACCCAAATACATTATCTTATGCAAACTTTATCACGTAAGGGTGACCTTGTGACAATGACCCCCATGTAACACATGTGTTGACAATTTCATAAACTTAGGGGTCACATATCAGCAATCTATACTATTTTAACATATGTCTCAGTAAAACTGTCCTACGTGACACAATGGGAATATGATCTACAGGAAACTCTGGACCTCGAGGAATGGCACTCAATAGCAATGGCAGCCTCTAAATCTCTTATCAACACCTCAATTACTGAAGCGAATTATAACGTTTTATTAAGGTGGTATATGGTGCCGGCTAGACTGGCCACATTTGTGCCCGGTGCTACTCCGGAGTGCTTTTGGGGTTGCGGCCAGGTGGGATCGGCGTACCATATCTGGTGGCTATGTCCCAAGGTACAGAGGTTTTGGATTAGGGTCTACAACTTTGTATACACTTGTAGTTGCCATCTACCTCATGAACACTCATGGTGAAGCTTTTATTTGAAGGAACATCAAACCAGAAGATTTCATTTATTTATGGTGTTGGGACTGTCACTTTGGACTTTACATTTTTGTTTGCTTTTTCAATCATCATATGCTTTTTCTTAATATTGTTCACGTTCAATTTGTATGTTTTAGCCTCAACATCTTTACAATTAATGATTTTAACAAACTTTGTTGCAGGATCCTACTGTGCCTGTAGCGCTTACCCCCGAAGGAGCGGCTGAATATTTGTTATATCCGTAATTCAAGTTTACCACCTACCCATCGCAGCCCATAAAATCCAAACACAGTCCATAATGCTTTTTCTCTTGCTTTATTAATTAACATGAACTGGGATGGGAGAAGGACTTCTTTAGAGATGCTCTTTCGTTACATTATCATCTCTTCACTGTCTCTTACGGGAAAACTAGAATCATTTGCGGATAATTAGGAAATCACTTTGTGTGATTTCTTCAATCAGGGAAGATGGAAGTAGATTTGATAGAGAATAATTGATAAAGAGTCACTCTGAATAACTTCTTCATCTGCATGACTTTTCAAGAACAGTCTGTATCTCTATATGTGTGCTTGCAGCTTCACCGCTACCTTTTTACCACTACTTCCCATGTGCATGGTACCTCCAGGTTGAGCCGAGAAAAAGCCACTCTGAATAACTTCTCCCGCCCGACTGATTGGAATCCCGGGGCATTGCTGAACCCAAAGTCACAGGCCATCACTTCCTGACTCACTGACTTGTGTACCAATGTCCCTCAGCCTCTGGCAGTACCCTTCCCTTGGGCTTTCACTCACGTGATCAATAGACCATGTGCCCCTCATAAATGATCAATCGTCCAGTTTCCATCCGCTTTGTTGCTACTTCTCCCGCAATGATTCTTAGTTCCTTTTCCTTCTTTTATGGCCCACTCCCTTCCCCGCAGGGGCGGCCAATGACACCAGTGACTACATGCTGTAAGGTGTCGTCTCTTCCTCCATGAAGACCGGTTCCCCAACCTTTTCGCAAGAGGGAGCTCTGTTGGCTCCCCGGAGGGGGAACCTCTCCCCTCCGGGAACCAGGCTGGCTTCTCCACGCTCAACTCCGGAAAAACTCCTCCTCAACCATGTGACCCCACTTTTGAGAGTCCCGGGCATTACCAAGCAAATTAATGATTGGCCAAGACTAGCATACAAACTACCTGCCACTCAAATGAGAAATGAACAAGAACAGGCCTGTTGTAATAGCACAAGCCTGTCTAAATTTACCTGACATTGTGAACTACCAAAAAGGTCACCTACCTAAAAGTAGGTGCCCGCTACATGCCCATGTGCGTCTAATGGGAGTGTTTTCATAATTATCAACCAGCTGCTGCACCTGCAGTCCTCTAATGGCAAAAATTGCAGGGTCAGCATCCCTTTAGCCATGTTTTCCTATTGGGAGTAGCACACCAAAAATGACATTTTTGTTGCAGGGGATGCCTGAAATCTGACTTGTATCTTAGTGCAGACTTCTGGGAAAATCAGTGAGCCAATCACACAAGCAGGAAATGACATATCTGGGGGGCGTTCTGTACATGTTCTGTGTACAGAACATCTCCAGGTAGCCATATTGCATTGCACTTTACAGAAATTTACAGAGCTGCAGATTGAAAAGAAAAGGTACATTTTAATAACATTCAATTACAATATGACTTGTGTCGCAATTGTATATGCTATCATTTTATTTTTTTTGCTTGCTATTTTTTCCCCACGGAAGTGAAGTTATCCTTTAATGGCATCCCAGTCTCAGGCTGGGTTCACACTTAATTCGCATGCGGCTCACAGCAAGGGTCTGGTGCGTCTCTGTTCTCCATTTCAGGGACGAATCAGGCCCAAATTTTTGCCTGAAATCAGACCTGAAACGGAGCCAAAGATGCACAGCACCCCTGTGCAATTCACTCCGCAGCCACCACAGAGATGTGTATATATAAAAATGGGGTAATGGCGCTCCCTAGGGCTAGTTTGGGCGGGTGAGAAAAAATGACTATATTATAAAAATCGGCACCCTGGCTCCAGGCCGGGTTGCCCCCCCGAAGTAAACAGGATACCTGACAATGGTATGCAAGCGACACTCCCTATGGGGAATGTACATCAAAGGTGAGTATGCAAATTCAAAAATAAAAGTATAAAGTGTTGGGAAATCATAAAATAGTTACAACCTCTTCACCATATGTGATAGTATTGGTAGGTAGGTCTACCCTGAGTTTGCATACATTTTATGTGCATGAGACCATACATAATACCTTGTAAAGTGTAATCTTGCATATACGTGCACCCACTTTAGTGGTATGTGTTAATACACCTGTAGAACGTATATTGGTGATGATAGCCTCAAAATATCAACAATTACAATAAGCATATAATTGACCATAACGTGTCAGTGAACAGAAACCTTAAATTAATTTTGAACCTTGAGTTAATTAAAACTCTTGATCTATTTTGTAAATTATTTGTAACATTACATGATTGGTAGGCAGTCCATAGTTGTGAAAAAATCTTCACCATGGTGAAAAATAAAAAGTAAAAAATAAAAATAAAAATAGACATTAAACTCAAAAACGTGACTTGGGTGCATTCAACGTCCTGGTGACTTGGTGCTCATCCTCAAGGATCCCCACTCACCAGATCCATTCAGCCCAAAGGGGTAATTCGCATGCAGATGTAGCCTCTACGATCTCCCTGCCAGCGTAAAGGATGGATTCACGGAGTTCCATGCTTCTGTGTATGCTGAGGACCACCCCGTGAATCCATCCTTTACGCTGGCAGGGAGATTTAACTACAAAAATGTATACAAGTGCTTACCAGATTTGTGGCATAGTCATAGCTAACTTAAGGCAACTGCAAATACATAAGGTAATACAGAGAGATAATTCCTATGGATCGGACCGCGTGATGGAAGGAACTCGTCAGATCAAAATTGATCTACAGAGGAAGGATATTATATACTAATTAAGTGAAAATTGAATACAACCATATGTATCACTTGAATGGTACAGATAATGTATGGTCCATTGTAAAGCCATTACCAATAATTGTAAATCAAAGCAACTGTAATATGGACACTTGAAGGAGAGGTGGAATGGCCACATAATAAGTGGAAATCAAACATAGAAGTGAGCATAGCTGCAATCACAATCAAGACGGCGGCAATGCCCACATAGTAAATAGAGATATATGTAGATAGAGCAAAGTTTAGAAGATGCTAAATCACATAAATGGAATATAAAGTACTCTACCTTTAAATGTCACTATATGCGAACAAGCCAGTATCCCCAATGTGTGCTCCACCGTCGCATCGTACCTGTTGGCTAAAAAGCCGATGGTGTCTGACTTGAATACACCCAGGCACCACTCGAAGTGAATGAACCAGAAACGGCTCACTTACATCACTTCCAGTGCCTCGACTTTACATTAATACCACAGGCAGGCAGCTGCAGTATTTACAGTTAGTGTACTGTGTCCTCTGCACAGTGTGCACCTCACTGGCACTAAGAGGCCAAGCCCAACCCCTGAAAAACAACCCCACACCATAATCCCCCCTCCACCAAATGATTTGGACCAGTGCACAAAGCAAGGTCCATAAAGACATGGATGAGCAGGTTTGGGGTGGAGGAACTTGACTGGCCTGCACAGTGTACTGACCTCCACCCAACACCTTTGGGATGACTTAGAGTGGAAACTGCGAGCCAGGCTTTCTTGGCCAACATCAGTGCCTGACATCACAAATGCTCTTCTGGAAGAATGGTAAAACTAATAATTTCATGGGTCAGATAGAAATATGACCAAGAAAAATACTTAATGCACACAATATAACAAAAATGCTTTAAATGCAGAGAGGCCGACACATTTCACAAACTGCTTCTTCAGAGCATGCATCTATTGCATTATATAAATTGCAGTACCATTAGTATCCAATACAAAATAACAATATAACACAGTTTTTAAAAGGTACCTGCAAACATTAAATGATTAGTGAGTAATCTTGCCAATTTAAGGTAGAATTAACAGAAAAAAATATAACTGAAAGCAACTTCAACCCCTTCTTTAATACTCCTGAATAATATGCAGATATTGTCGTTTTATAAGTTCAAAAAGATTTTTCACAAAGCTCAGCTTTATAATACGTATTTGTTTTGTTTTTGGCAAGCAGTGGGAAAACATGTAGGATATACCGTATTTATCGGCGTATAACACGCACTTTTTCCCCGTTTAAATCAGGGGAAAATCGCGGGTGCGTGTTATACGCCGATCCCCTGCGATCCTGAGCTGTCAGATCTAAAAATCGCCGACCGCGATTTGAAAATGGCGCCGCCGGCGCCTAAATACGCAGTGCCAGTCCTCGGCTCTTCTCGGCCACTTTCGGCTTCACTCGAGCGCCGCCCGAACCTAGCCGAGTGTACTCGGCTAGGTTCGGATAGCTCCGCTCACCGTAACCGCCCATCCCGAGTGGAGCCGAAAGTGAACGAGAGCCGCCGAGAAGAGCCGAGGACCGGCTCTGTGTATTTCGGCGCCGGCGGCGCCATTTTCAAATCGCGGTCGGCGATTTTGAAGCTCAGCGAGCTGCAAGGCTGCACTGGGGCAAGGCTGCAATGGACACTGGGGAAGGCTGCACTGACAAGGCTGCACTGACATGGCTGCACTGACATGGCTGCACTGACATGGCTGCACTGACAAGGCTGCACTGACATGGCTGCACTGGGGCAAGGCTGCACTGAGAAGGCTGCAATGATGGGCATTTAAATGTAAGTTTTTTTCCCTTCAACTTCCCTCCTAAAAGTTTTTTTTTTCCTTAAAATTCCCTCCTAAATTGGGGTGCGTGTTATACGCTGGTGCGTGTTATACGCCGATAAATACGGTAAATATAAAAATGTTTATATAATTTGACTAATGACAGAAAGCCCTTTTTGTCATGTAAAAACATTCTTCAATCAGTTAGATATCTTAAAGAATTTTTTTAATTATTATTTGGATAAATTGATGTAGCATTGATGTAGGACTAAAAAGCCAAAACTGATGCAATGATGATGAAGTAGGTATTCCTATGTGTTTTCCCACTGCTTGCCAAAGAAACAAAAAACAAAAACGTATTAAAATGCTGAACTTTGTGAAAGATCTTTTTTACCTTATAAAACAACGGTATCTGCATATCAATGATATTAATATCTGTATGAAAATTATATTAATATCTGCATCTCACCAACAATTTTCTAGTGAAACGTCACCTAAAGTATTATAATCTTGCTATCTTCTTTCTGTAAATGTACATATAATAATTATTTCTATATTATGTTATAATAGCCATTGGCCATATGAATCCCAAACCTTTTAATCTTTTGTTTCTGTTAATTTACCTTAAATTGCAATGATCAGCCAATAATCATTTAAAGTGACACTTATGCCGCGTACACACGACCAGACTTTACAGCATACTTTGCCCGGTGGACTTTGATGGACTTTACGACGGACTTTCCGAATGAACAGACTTGCCTACACACGATCAACCAAAGTCCGACGGATGACGTACGACTGGACTAAAACAAGGAAGTTCATAGCCAGTAGCCAATAGCTGCCCTAGCATCGGTTTTTGTCCATCGGACTAGCATACAGGCGAGCGGACTTTTCGACCGGATTCGAGTCCATCAAAAAGATTTGAAACATGTTTCATTTGTAGGTCTGTCAAAAATTTGGGGAAAAAAAGTCAGCTGGAGCTCACACACGATCGAATTGTCCAACGGACTCCGGTCCGCCGATCCAAGTATGCCGTAAAGTCCGGTTGTGTGTACGCGGCATAAGGCCGCTACACACTATCAGATTTTCTGCTGATTTTTGTCTTCAGATTTACCAAAACTGTGCAAGGGCCTGCCTGATTGCATACAAATTGAAACTCTTATGCCGCGTACACACGGTCGGACTTTTCGTCTACAAAAGTCCAACGGACGCTGACGGACTAAAGCTGGCTGGTAATCCGATCGTGTGTGGGCTTCTCCGGACTTTCAACTGACTTTTTTAGCCTCAAATCCGACGGACTTTAGATTTGAAACATGCTTCAAATCTTTACGTCGTAAGTACGACGGACCCCGAAATCCGCTCGTCTGTGTGCTAGTCCGACGGACAAAAACCCATGCTAGGGCAGCTATTGGCTACTGGCTATGAACTTCCTTATTTTAGTCCGGTGTACGTCATCACGTACGAATCCGTCGGACTTTTGTGTGGTCGTGTGTAGGCAAGTCCGTTCGTAAGAAAGTCTGCCGCAAGTCCGCCGAAGGTACGTCGGAAGTATGTCGGACAGGCTGTCGGACTTTTGTAGACGAAAAGTCCGACCGTGTGTACGCGGCATTAAGGTTTGACCTCATATTATATGGTGTTGGTAAATCTGAAGACAAAAATCAGCAGAAAAGTTTTATTTTGTTTAAATAACAAACATATCACACTTACCTCCACTGTCCAACTCGTTTTGCACAGAGTGGCCCCAATCCTCATCTTCTGGGGTCCCTTGGCGGCTCTCTCGGCTCTTCCCCTCATCAGATAACCCCCTGGGAGAAGCGCTGTCCCGGGGGGTCACCTTGCGGGCATGCTCCCAAGTACAGCATTCGGCGTCCATAGACGCAGGCGCGTCATTGGATTTGATTGAAAGCAGCGGGAGCCAATGGCTGCGCTGCTATCAATCTATTCAATCAACAGCCGAGAACCCCTTAGCAGAGAGAAGGTGCGTCCCCGTGGGACAAATTCGAGGGTTCAGGTAAGTAAAATGTGGGGGGCTGGGGGCCGGTCACTGACAGGTGTTTTTTCACCTTAATGCATAGGATGCATTAAGGTGAAAAAACACAAACCTTTACAACCCCTTTAATGTTAGCAGGTACCTTTAAAAACTGTTATTTTAAAATTTAATTTAGTTATATAAACACTAACAATAATTAACAATAAATTTACGTTTATAAAATATTGGTCAGGGCACTCTAACCAGACAGATATCCTAATATTGATCTATTAACCACTTCAGCCCCGGAAGATTTTACCCCCTTTCCTGACCAGAGCACTTTTTGCGATTCGGCACTGCGTCGGTTTAACTGACAATTGCACAGTCGTGCGACATTGCACCCAAGCAAAATTGATGTCATTTTTTTCCCACAAATAGAGCTTTCTTTTGGTGGTATTTGATCACCTCTGTGGTTTTTATTTTTTGCGCTATAAACAAAAAAGAGCGACAATTTTGAAAAAAAAGCAATATTTTTTACATTTGCTATAATAAATATCCCCCCGAAAATATATTAAAAAAAGCTAATTTTTGCCTCAGTTTAGGCTGATATGTATTCTTCTACCTATTTTTGGTAAAAAAAAAAATCTCAATAAGCATATATTTATTGGTTATATTGATTGGTTTGTGTAAAAGTTATTGCGTCTACAAAATAGGGGATAGTTTTATGGCATTTTTATTATAAATTTTTTTTTATTAGTAATGGCGGCAATCTGCGATTTTTATCATGACTGCAACATTATGGCGGACACATCGGACACATCAGACACTTTTGACACCATTGTCATTCATACAGCGATCAGTGCTATAAAAATGCACTGATTACTGAGTAAATGACACTGGTAGGGAAGGGGTTAGCCACTAGGGGGCGATGAAGTGGTTAAGTGTGTCCTAGGGAGTGATTCTAACTGTGGGGGGAGGGGCTACCTAGGACATGACAGCGATCACTGCTCCCGATAACAGGGAGCAGTAGATCTCTGTCATGTCACAAGACAGAACGGGGAAATGCCTTGTTTACATAGGCATTTCCCCGTTCTACCTCTCCACACCGCAATTGCGGGCCGCCAGAGAACATCGGGTTCATGCTCCTGTGGTGGCACGTGCGTCTGAGAGGAGGCAAATTTAAAGGGATGTACCTGTACACCCATGTGCCTGTCTGTGCCATTCTGCCAATGTACATCTGTGTGCGCCGGTCGGCAAGCGGTTAACTTAGGTCAACATTAGGATATCTGTCTGGTTAGAGTGCCCTGACCAATGTTTAATAAACGTAAGTTTATTGTTCATTATTGTTAGTATTTATATAACTATTTATATAACAGCTCCGTCCTACCCCTCCCCTCCACGGAGCTGTCAGCAGAGAAAGAGGTGAATACACACCACACCGCACGCCATACGAGCCGTGGTTTATACATCATACCTGGATAGTTTGGTGCACTGAAGCACCCGCTTATTGTGAGTACCCTCCTGGAGGAATATCCTGGAGGAATATATCCCTTACTATATTACACCATGGAGCTTTCTTTTTCTTTTATATGAATGTCATTTGGCTTTACCTGAGAGGATTGGAATACACACCAATGTACCCTGAGTGAGCCCAGGAGTGGCTCCAATGCGTGTTAGACACTGTTTAACTACCGTGTCACACGATTAGAGGTGAGCGCAAGCACAATTGGGTGACCACGGGAGAGAACATTTAGTTGGTTGTACTTTGGACACCATTCAGGAGAAGCATGATGGACACTTAGTTTATGGACACTGAATACTCACACTTTTTGTTTTGGCTTTAATCAGCCGATTATATTTTGATTGGACACTTAATTGGCACAAGAACAGCACTTGGATTTTATGTTTATAACCATATTTATATATTTTTTTCTCTTTCTGCATGATGCACTTTTGTGAAAAATTTTTTTTTTTTGCCACATCAGCGAAATTTAACTTAAGAGACATTGTTTCAACTTCAAAAATCAAAATCTAACCCATCTCTTTTATTCACATCATTGTGGCAGTCCTTAATTTTACTTTATTTTTTCAAAAGTGACTATTGATTTGAAAGAGGCTAAAAACAACAATTCCTTCAATCGGACAGATATTATGAAAAATAATTATACAAATTACAGTGACAATTCTAAACCTCCCCCTCTCCCCCCCCTCCCCTCATCCCCCCTCCCCCCCCAGCACCCCATCCACCCCCACCTCCTCCCTCTCCCAAATACACCACCCAAACTCCTCATGTTCTTGAACTCTATCTATCCCATTCATACTCCAGCCATAACTTCCATACACTCCTATGTTTTTTTAGACTACCTCTCCTTCTATACCAGAATTCCTCCTTGATGATCGTATCCTGGACCTCTCTTCTCCATTCTCCTATCGTTGGGGGCTCTTTTTTCTGCCACTTCCGTGCTATAATTTTCCTGCCCTGAAACAGGCATCTTATAATTGCAGTCTGGGTGCCTTGCAACATATCGTTCATCTCAAACAGACTCAGAAGGCAAATTCTAGCCTCCATTGCCAATGAGGATCCAAATATTGTGTTAATTTCCTCCACCAGTTTTTCCCAATATCTATATAACTTGGGGCAACGCCAGAACATGTGTAACAGGTCCCCTCTCTCATCCCCACAACGCTGACATTTCGCATCTTGCCTCTTCCCAAACCTATATAGTTTTACTGGTGTGTAATAAAGTCTGTAGATCAGATATAGATGAGAAACCCCTTGTGATGGTGAGAGAGATACTCTTGGTCCCAATGCTAGATTGAACTTCCATTGTTCTACCGTTATTGTGCCAACCTCTTCCTCCCATTTGATTCTCCTCCTGGTCTCTACCTCTCCTTCCTGCCCCTCCTTGGTTAAACTCTTATACATTTCTGAGATCAGCCCTCTGAATTCCATGCTGTTTACCAACTTCTTTAACACGGGCATTTCGCACCACTCTATCTCCTTGCCCTTAAATTGTACCTCCAGGGCATGCCTCAACTGCAGATAGCCAAAGAACAGTCTACTGGGCAGTCCAAACTCTTCCCTTATCTCTTGAAATGATTTCAACCTTCCTGTCCTGTACAATTGTATCAAACTATGGATACCCTTCCTATCCCATTCTTCTATTTTCCCCATCACGCTAAGCTCCTTTAGATTTTTGTTGTTCCACAGGGGAGAGAACTCAGAAAACCCCACATATCCCAATCTCTTTTTTACTGTCTTCCAGCATCTGATCATTAACTGGGCTGTGGGACAACTATGTCCAAAGGATTCAGCTTCTACTGCCTCCACCACTGTATCCTGGCTATTACTGCTAGTCCATAAACTATTTCTTCCTGCCCTTTCTCCAGACGGATTGCTGCCTCTCATAAACTGCATTTGGGCTGCTAAAAAGTAGCACCAGGGGTCCGTCAATGCCAGGCCCCCCACCTCTCTCGGTCGCCGCAACACCCTCAGACTCATCCTGGCCACTCCATTCTTCCAAATTAATTCCCTAAATAAACTGTCCAGCCTCCTAAACCAATGCCTTGGAATCCAGACAGGGGAATTGTGTAAAATAAATAGGATTTGTGGCATCCATATCATTTTTATAAGGTTACACCTACCGGCGACCAAGAGAGGGAGACCACCCCACACCCGGCTCTTTTGCTTCAATTTTATCATTAATGGTACAACATTACCTGTTATATACTGCCCTGGATCTCTAGTTATGTTTACCCCCAGATATCTCATTTGATTCACAATTTTTATCGAGTTCACCTGACTTGGGAGCGGATTTACCAGGGGGTCTATCGGCAATAAGGCTGATTTATCCCAGTTAATCTTTAAACCCGAGAAATGCCCGAATTCTTTGATCAACTTCATGGCCGCTAGCAGGGAGGTTTGTGTATCTTCCAGAAATAAAAGGATATCATCCGCGTACATTGCGATTTTCTCCTCTATACCCCTATTTTTAAAACCCTGGATTTCCTGTGATTTTCTCAGAGCGATTGCCAGGGGCTCCAGTGCGAGGGCGAAGAGCAGGGGCGACAACGGGCACCCCTGTCTCGTCCCCCTTCCCAGCCAGAACCACTCGGAGCACTCCCCATTCACCCTGACTCTGGCTTTCGGATTGTCATATAGAAGCCTCAGCCAATTCACAAAGTTTGGACCAAATTTAAACTCTGCCAGTACCTTCCACAGATAGTGCCATTCAAGGCTATCAAATGCCTTAACCGCATCTAATGATAAAATTGCCCTGTTGCCTTCTCTTTCCGTAGGTACTTGTATGTTACCATACATTCTCCTAATATTCATGCTCACCGATCTCTCCGGTATAAAACCAGTTTGGTCTGTGTGTATTACTTTAGAGATTATTTTTTTTAACCTATTTGCTAGGGCTTTGGCCAGAATCTTGACATCTGTGCATAGTAGTGAAATTGGTCTGTATGAGGCGGGGTCTAACGGGTTCTTCCCTTCTTTCAAAAGAATTACGATCGTGGCTTCTGTCATAGACATGGGTAATCTACCTTCCGCTACGGCTCCGTTCAGAACTTCTAATAATTTTGGTAGCAGAACCTCCCCATATTTCTTATACAGCTCTGCCGGTAATCCGTCAGGTCCTGGCGCTTTTTGATTCGCCATTTCTTTTACCACTCCTTGTAACTCTACCAGAGTCAGAGGGGCTTCCAGGGTGTCTCTCTCCTCCCTTGATAGCGGAACTATTCTTAGTTCCTCAAAGAACTCCCACATCTCCCCTTCTACATCTACCTGTGGGGCCTTGTACAAGCCTTCATAGTATTCTTTGAACACTTTGACCACCCCAAGAGTATGTCTTATAGTGTTCCCGTCCCTATCCCACACTGCTGGTATGGTAGAAAAAGAGCCATTGGCCCTAGCTATTAAAGCCAAAGTTCTGCCCACTACTTCCCCTTCACAAAAAATTTTTTGTTTCTGAAACATTTTACTCTTTTCCTCTTTTTCCAGAACTAATTTTCTGAATTCCTCCTGACCCTCGACCCAGGCCTCATATCTAGCTAAGGTTGGCTCCTCCAGATAACTATCTTCCACCTCCCTCACCTTTTCCCTGATTCTATGTTCCTTAATTTGTGCTTTCCTTTTAACATAAGAGATTTTCTGAATAAGAACTCCTCTGAGGTAAGCCTTCAGGGCATCCCAGGTTATATCTAACGGGGCAGATCCTTGATTCAAATTTATGAACTCTTTCAAATTGCTAACCATCCCCCCATCGTCCTCAATTACCTCAAGCCAGAAAGGGTTCAATTTCCACTCCCCCCGACCAACACACCACCTCGTTTTAACTGAGAAAATCACTGGCGAATGGTCTGAGAGCCCCCTGGGATCATAATCCATCCCATTCATCACTTTCAGAGCCTCTTCGTTGCAAAGCACCAAATCTATCCTGGATAGGGTGGCATGTGACCTTGAGCGGCATGAGTACTGCCTCTCCCCTGGATGCCACCTCCTCCAGATATCCACCCACCCTACTTCCTCACAGAATTGGAGGAGCGGGCTCCTAGATGCCCCTCCAGGAGATGACCCCATCGGGAGTCTATCCAAACAGTTATTCATGGTCATATTGAAATCCCCCATCACTATAACTGGCACCCCAGGTTTATCTGCTATAAAACTTATCAATTTGTTAAGTACCTCTGTTTTAAATGGTGGAGGTATATATACACTTGCAAGAATGCAATCCCATCCTTCAATATTGCAATAAAGGAAGACATACCGACCAAACTCATCCAGTCTACTCTGCCTGCAGGAGAAAACCAATCCGGTATTTATTAGTATACTCACTCCCCTCGAATATGATGAATAAGTTGAGTGATACTGCTCTTGATAGCTCCTATTCCTTAGAGCATCAACTGAGCCCTTATCTAAATGGGTCTCCTGAAGGCAGAGTATCCTAATACCCCTTGTTCTGGCCATAGAGAAGATAGCTTGTTTCTTACAGCCATCTTTCACCCCTCTTACATTCCATGAACACACCCTCATACACTTAAATTTATCTATTTTGGTGCCTACCATCTCTTGTGTCTATAACTTAACTCAAAAAAATTCTTAATTCTCAAAATTGTTGTGCTTACTTTTTGAAGATCTAGTGCCTTCACTTTTTGTGTAACTTCCATACCGTCCCATTCACCCCACTCTGCCCCCCTACCCCCCTCCCCCTCCCCATATCCCCATCCACACAACTTTACCCCCAACCCTTCCCAACCCTCCACCCTCCCCCTCTCCCCCTCCCATCCCCCCCTCCCCCCCTCCCCCACCTGCCCCAACCTGGGCCTATTCCACCGAGCTTCTAAAGTGACCGTGATTAACCCTTAAACCTGGGTATACCTTCTTCCCACTTGTGCGTTGCCACCTGAACCCATTTATCAGAGGGGAGTTACCCCCAACATACTTCATTTGTGTACAATTTTTATAACTGCTACCCCCCTACCCCCACACCTCTAAAAAAAAAATATATCCCTAGGAGAGGGGTGGAAAAAGCAATGCATGAGGGAGAGGGAGGGGGGGGAGGAGAGAAAAAAAAAAGGAGAAAAAAAAAAAAGGGGAGCAAATAACCAATCTCCTCCCAAAGTGTACATCTGCCCGTCAGACAGATAAAAAAGTGAAAAAATTCCCTAAATTCTAACCCCTTGCTCTCTCCCCCCTTCCCTCTGGGGCTCTTCACCTGGCCTTAGCCCTCCCTCATTCTTTTCCAACCACAAAAACACCTCTGCAGGAGTATTGAAAAATTTCACCTCCCCATTTGCTGTTACCCGTAAACGGGCTGGATACAGCAGCGCATAACCAAGTTTACGCTGCTGCAAACTTCGCTTACACTCTATGAATTTTGCTCTCTGTCTCTGCAGTTCAGGGGAAAAATCTGGATATAAAGATACTCTTGCACCATTATATATAATATTTTTCATCTCTCTTGCTCTCTGGAGGATAGTAACCTTATCCCTAAAAAACAGCAATTTAATTATAAGGGGCCTTGACTGACCCCCTGAGCGTGGGACCCTCGAGGCGACTCTGTGTGCTCGTTCAATAGCGAACATGTTGGAGAGTGCGTCTTTGCCGAATATGTCTCTGATCCACCCCTCCATAAACTCTACAGGGTTATTGCCCTCACTCCCTTCAGGGAGGCCCAGGACCCTCACATTCTTCCTGCGTGCCCTGTTCTCAAAATCGTCCATTTTCTGAAGGCATGCAGTTAGTTGTTCCTTCATCCTCATAACCTCCTGTCTCAGTGGATTCACATCATCTTCCACCTGGCTGAGTCTCTCCTCTAAGACCGTGGTTCGGGCACATACCTCCTGCATATCCCTCTTCAGCATGGCCAAGTCGGTTCTGATACCTTTAAGTTGATCTGCTAAATCCGACAGTGCGATCTTACAAACATTTACCGCTAGGAGAATGTCCTTCAAGGATGGTTCCTGCTCTTCTATCTCCTTATCTTTTAGACCCACATTACCCGGGCCACTCAGGTCCCTCTCCTTTTCCAAATGTGTCTGTAATGCTGAATCGGTTACTGTGGGCCCATGAGTTTCAGCTGGACCTTGACTCTTCCTTCCCCCAGTCACACTGCCATGTGCCCCCTGAGCTTGTACGTCCCCCACCTGGTTACCTTTTTTTGGCGTGCACCTTGGCGTATGGGCGAAGCGTTCCAGCTTTGCGGCAGCCCCCTGAGCTATTTTATCCTTAGGACCTCAAAGATTATGCGCCCCAACTCCCTCCTGTGCCGTTGCCTCCTCTGACCCTTTCTTCCTGGTCATCCTATCTCCCCTCACCCTTTGGGGCTTCCGAGAAAAGGGTTATGCCAATTATTTTAGTCACTGGGGTGAGAATACTGGGGGCAGTATCACAACGTCCACTCCAACTTTAAATATGCCCCCTCCTATACATCATATCAGGGACTCACCAAAAGCTGTCGCCACGGGGGGGTTCCCCAAATGCCAAGTTTGCAGAGGTAACACAGACGGATTTACCTTGAGGTACACAGTATGCAGTGTACCTGGATGATTCTTCCTTCCCTCCCTCTCTACTCCAGTCCGCTGCTTCGATCAGCAGCATCCACCTGTCTGCAGACCCGTCTCCTTATTAGTCAGTGTGAGCGCCCCGCCAGGGGATCCGGCGCTGTATAATGCGGCCTCTCGTCTCCGGGACAGCCACAGCAGCGGCGTCCGCCCGGACTCCGAAACGGCTGCCTGTTTCTCAAATCTCCTGTATTCCGAGAGTCCTAGGCAGCGGACAAGCCTGCCATAGCGTCCTGGGTATCCAGCGTGGATAATGGGCGGTGGGCGTAGGGAAGCGCAGCTGGGTTCAGGTGTTCAACGCCCTCCCCTTCCCCTCAACCTCCGGTCACGCCCATTCCCCCAGCCTCTTTTGTGAATTTACATTTAAGGATTAAACCTATTATATGTATATGTATATTATTATTATACAGGATTTATATAGCGCCAACAGTTTGCGCAGCGCTTTATTCACATGTATATGTCTTTATTGGCACAATAATTACGTTTTAGTATATTAGTAATATTTTTGCACTATTTTCCTTCTTAGTTCATATACTTTTTAGTGCAGGCACAATTGGTTATATATTTCTAATACACGGAATGAAACGTGGTGAAGTGTTTACTGCTTATAAATAGTTGACTCACGCCTTAGAGGCATTGGTCCACTTGTGGCTCGCAAGATCCCCACATAATTTGATGATACATACAGTTTATACAGCACTGACAGTGAGTGGATATATTACTGAAAGAAATAGTTTGTTTGGATCTAATTAGAAAATAAGAGAAAGCTAAACACAGCTTATCCCACAAGCACAAGTACCTGTTACATAACAGAAAGAAAATATAACTGAAAGCAATATCAACCCCTTCTGTAATACGCCTAATTGATATGCAGATAAAGTCGTTTTGCAAGTTAAAAAAGATTGTTCACAAAGCTCAGCATTATGCCGCATACACATGACCGGACTTTACGGCATACTTGGTCCTGCGGACGGGAGTCCATCGGACAATTCGATCGTGTGTGGGCTCCAGCGGACTTTTTTCCCCCAAAAGTTCGACGGACCTAGAGATGAAACATGTTTCAAATCTTTTCGACGGACTCGAGTCCGGTTGAAAAGTCCGCTCGTCTGTACACTAGTCCAACGGACAAAAACCGACGCTAGGACAGCTATTGGCTACTGGCTATGAACTTCCTTGTTTTAGTCCGGTCGTACGTCATCACGTACAAATCCATCAGACTTTGGTTGATCGTGTGTAGGCAAGTCCGTTCATTCGGAAAGTCCGTCAGAAAGTCCGTCAAAGTCCGCTGGACAAAGTCACCCGTAAAGTCCGCTCGTGTGTACGCAGCATTATAATACATTTTTTGGCAAGCAGTGGGAAAACATATAGGAATACATTTTGGGGAGTAGGTTCACTTATTTTTTTGTATACTTAAAACTCTTAATAAAGCAGTTTTTTACATTGTCTAATATATTGTTTAATACATTTTTAACAGTTGGAAGGGAGCGTGCAAAATCATGTATTCTTTCACTTTTTTTGCCTTTGCCATGTAAATATAAAAATTTTTATATCATTTTACTAATGACAGAAATTTCTTTGTCTTAAAACATTCTTCAATCAGTTTGATATCTTAAAGAAAAAGAAAAAATAGTTATTATTTGGATAATTAATGTAGCACTGATATAAGACTAAAAAGCCAAAACTGATCCAATGATGATGAAGTATGTTTTCCTTTGTCTTTTCCCACCGCTTGCCAAAAAAACGAATCAAAATTTATTATAATGCTGAATTTTGTGAAAAATCTTTTTTTTATATATAAAATGAAGTGACAGTGTCTGCATATCAATGATATTAATATCTGTATGAAAATTATATTAATATCTGCATCTCACCAAAGGTTTTCTAGTGAAAAGTCACCTAAAGTATTATCAACCTGCTATCTTCTTTCTGTAAATGTACAGATAATAATTATTTCTATATTATGTTATAATAGCCATTGGTCGTATGAATCCCAAACCTTTTAATCAGTTATCTATTAACTTAGGTCAATATTAGGATATCTGTCTGGTTAGAGTGCCCTGACCAATTTTTTACAAGCATAAGTTTATTGTTAATTATTGTTAGTATTTATATAACTAAATTAGATTTTCAAATAACACAGTTTTTTAAAAGGTACCTGCAAACATTAAATGATTATTGAGTAATCTTCCCAATTTAAAGTAGAATTAACAGAAAAAAAAGATAACTGAAAGCAACATCAACCCCTTCTTAAATACTCCTAATTGATATTCAGATATTGTCGTTTTATAAGTTAAAAAAAGATCTTTCACAAAGCTCAGCTTTATAATAAGTTTTTGTTTTGTTTTTTGGCAAGCAGTGGGAAAACACGTAGGAATACATTTTGGGTAGTAGGTGCATTTATTTTTTTGTAAAGTTAAAACTGTTAATAGAGCAGTTTTAACATGTGTCCAATTTAGTTTTTAATACATTTTTAAAAGTTGGAAGGGAGCTGGCAAAATCACATATTTTTTAAAATTTTTTAAAAAATTCCCCGTTGCTATGAAAATATAAAAATGTTTATATAATTTGACTAATAACAGAAAGCTCTTTTTGTATTGTAAAAACATTCTTGAATCAGTTTGATATCTTAAAGAAAAAAAAAAATGTTTATTACTTGGATAAATTAATGTAGCACTAATATAGGACTAAAAAGCCAAAACTGATCCAATGATGATGAAGTATGTTTTCCTACGTCTTTTCCCACTGCTTGCCAAAAAAACAAAACAAAAACTTATTATAATGCTGAACTTTGTTAAAAACCTTTTTTTATATATACAGCAACAGTATCTGCATGCATATCAATGATATTAATATCTGTATGAAAATTATATTAATATCTGCATCTCACCAAAGGTTTTCTAGTGAAAAGTCACCTAAAGTATTATTAACCTGCTATCTTCTTTCTGTAAATGTACAGATAATAATTATTTCTATATTATGTTATAATAGCCATTGGTCATATGAAAATACGAAAATATGAAAATTACATATTTATTACCTGTTGATTCAGCCAGTAGATCTTTGATTTTTCACTTCCTTTAGGGTTCCTCTCACAGAGATGCCAGGGAGGCAGTAAAAACAGACTGTTGACCCATGTTTTTCCCAATCCAACTGATCGAACGCCACCTCCAAGCAGACATGGTGCCACTCAAATGAGTATGCATTGCAAAGCATTGTGGTGTGGCAATTTTAACACTGCAAGCTGAGTTTGACAGCCTTTTACCCCCTGGGCCAGTATTGAAATGATAAGGCAGTCTGGGGGCCCTGAGTGGAGATACTTCATCATTCAGACATCAATCAGAGTGGACCTGCGGTTAATGACATCTATATAGTTGCCTGGTCGCCATTCAGGCCTGCAATCACATCTTAGGGCACAAGGAAATCTTCCAACACAAACTTACTTTGCAGCATCAGGATGTCATGGACTGAATAGTGGCCCTTGTCAGTTCATTCAGATTTATACAACACAAGAAGATCTTCCAGCTCTCCATCAGCACAAGGGATGCTCTTGAACCAGTAAACAATAAAACACAAAAGAGAGTTTACCAAACTTATTAATTAACTAAATCAAGTTTAATAGTAAAAACATCTAAATTGTGTTTGCATAGAGTAGATATAGGTTGAGCATATCAACAGCCTTGCTGATAATGGGTCTGGGGACACTGGGGCCAACTGTACTGCCAATTTAATAAAGGTCATCTGCGAGTCTGTCCACCTTGATCTGGGGAAAGGTGAAAGCTCATCTTCTATTACGCTTGAACGTGGAAATATCTATTACATTTTGCTGGTCCAGGTGGACAGACTTATAGCAGTACCACTACACCTAGACTGCGGGACAACTAGTGGTGCTACTGATTTCATTGTCTGGTGTGAATTGATCAACAAGGTCATTGTTATACTAAAACTATTCCTACTCCATGTAAGTGCATTTTATATGTGGGGATGAGAGGCCCCACACACCACTAGCTCAACAGACTGAGGTTGTTCACATTCGTTTTCACCTTTTGAGCTACAAAGTCCACGGAGTACTTGCAAATAATACAATGATCACAATCCCATTTAAAATACTTACTAATTTTCTGTCATAGCAAACCATTTCAGCACACTGTATATACCCAATCTATATTGTGCACCTAGGTCGCTTCCATGTATGCAATACATTATACTATCCTCTAGACCTGTACTTCCATACTACTGTCAGCAATCAAAATCTTTTCTTGACATACAGCTTCTTCCTATTGACTTAAATATAGGGCAATTGGGTTGGTTCAATGCGCTCCTTTAACTGTTTGCCGACCAGCCACTATCGTTACCGGGTCTGTTACCCATCACCTGATTTGCTGAAATGACGGGCGCTGTGATTGGACGCCTGGCGGGAGGAGAGAACAAGAGGAGAGGACGGGAAGAGACGCATGGAGGACACCGCTCACCGTCGTCACCCGCTGCCGCACCGAGGACAGGGTAGGTGCCGGATGGCGAACAGGTGGGGGGTCACAGTGGCAGCATTCGATGGGCAGAGTGGCAGCATTTGATGGGCATAGCGGCAGTATTCGATGGCACAATGGCAGCATTTGATGGGCACAGTGGCAGCATTTGATGGCACAGTGGCAGCATTTGATTGGTACAGTGGAAGAATTTAATGGGCACAGTGGCAGCATTCGATGGCACAGTGGCAGCATTTGATGGGCACAGTGGCAGCATTTAACGGGCACAGTGGCTGCGTTTGATGGCACAGTGGCAGCATTTAATGGGCACAGTGGCATTTGATGGCACAGTGGCTATGTTTTATGGCACAGTGGCAGCATTTGATGGGCACAGCGTCAGAATTTGATGGGCACAGTGGCAGCATTTGATGGGCACAGTGGCAGCATTTGATGGGCACAGTGGTAGCATTTTATGGCACAGTGGCAGCATTTGATGGGCACAGTGGCAGTATTTGATGGCACAGTGGTAGCATTTGACAGGCACAGCGGCAGCATTTGATGGGCACAGTGGCTGAGTTTGATGGGCACAGTGGCAGCATTTGATGGGCACAGTGACAGCATTCGATGGCACAGTGGTGTTTGACGGGCACAGTGGCTGCAATCGATGGCACAGTGGCTGCAATTGATGTTTTTTTTTCAGTATTTTTCAGTTTGTTTGTGCCCCCCCAACATCCCAGAAATATATGGAAACAATGTTTCCTCCTTAAAGAGATGGATGTGCCAGCTGGTCACTCGGGTTTCCCGGTGGAATGGGAGAGCCCAAGAAAGCCATGGAAGGTGGCGGTGGGGGGAGGTGACCCTCCTGCTGCTTGTAAACGCAATCCAGCAGCTAGCTAGCCACCAGGATTGCTTTTACAAGACAGCTGACCACCGACTCTAAAGAATGGTACCTGGGTGATGTCTGTAGCTGCAGGCATCATCCCTGTATAACCATTTGAAATCCAGCGATGTATGGGTACGTTGCTGGTTGACAAATGGTTACTCTGGACCTTTGTTCTAGTGCAGGGATATGCAATTAGCGGACCTCCAGATGTTGCAGAACTACAAGTCCCATGAGGCATAGCAAGACTCTGGCAGCCACAAGCATGATACCCAGAGGCAGAGGCATGATGGGACTTGTAGTTTTGCAACAGCTGGAGGTCCGCTAATTGCATATCCCTGTTCTAGTGGGAGTTTAGTGGGAAGATGGTCATACTATTAGCTGATTTATGCATACAACCTTTTTTTTCATCTGTTGCATTTTATATCAGTTATATTTTTTGTTGTGTTTGGTAAGGTTGTGTTACATTTTTTACATTGTATATTTTTTGTTTTATTTTTAGGTTTTACCTGCTAGCTAGTCACTGTATCCCGTGTCGGATGCTGCTGCCATCCAGCGGTCATCAATGGTACATCTTTTCAAAATTGTTGAATGTGGTTTGAAATTTCTGCTATTTTTCCATTTTTTATAAAGATTTTCCAAATATTTTCTTACACATTACTCCTTTTCTACCTTTTTACTTACCATGTGTCCCATTGCAGTTCTTTGCAACTTTTTAGCCCAAACCACCAAAGTTTCCTTGGTAAAGTAACTTTTTTCAAATGAGTATGAATAGAAGGACTAGCTTGACCAGCTAAACTGGTCTAGCAGACATAAACATACACCTTTTGTGCTGATTGTTATCCCTGGACTGCTATTGTAACGGTTGGATTTCCTTTATCAAAAGAATTGTGAGACATAATTTTTTTAGAATGTTATAACAGCCAGTGGCCATTTGAATCCCCACATTTTTAATCAGGTATCTATTAACTTAGGTCAACATTAGTATACCTGTCCAGTTAGAGTGCCCTGACCAAGATTTTATGAGCATAAGTTTATCATTAATTTTTGTTAGCATTTATATAACTATATTAGATATTGGAATAACACAGTTTTAAAGGAACCTGCAAACATTGGATGAATATTGCCTGATCCTTCCATTTTTTTTTTCAAATATTTTTCTTGAAAATTTGCAATTTACAAGCCTCAAACAGAAGCAAAATGGGGTAGATTTACAAAGCTTGTATCTAACCCACTACCAATGTTTCCTTTTACTGCATTGATATTTTGTCTTTGTGCCTACTATAATGCAGCTTTAATCACATTAACATATATGTAAATAGGTAACCATTACCAAATGATTAATTTATAGTGGAAGCATGTATGAGTAATTTGGATTTACCGGGTTACTATAATCAATTAATCTGTACAGAAGAACAAAGAAAGAAAACAGCTCAAATAAAATAAATAAAAATACTTGATATTAAAGAGGAGTTACACCCAAAAATGGAACTTCCGCTTTAAGTGCTGGTGACCCCCTGACATGCCACATTTGGCATGTAATTTTTTGGGGGGGGCGGTACCCTGTTTTTACAGGCACCCAGCTCCCACTTCCTCCCCAGGCACCGCGGCACCTCTCTAACCTCTCTCCACTCCCTCCCTGCAATCTTCTGGGACACGTCACACTCACTCACACATTCACACTCTGGGGCCATTTACATCACACAGGTTGCCTTTCTATCCATCCTGCTGACCACCATCCAGCCGTGGCATCCACCTGGAACAGAAAAAATCAATGTGCATAACTATTCACCCCCCTAAAATCAATACTTTGTAGAGCCACCTTTTGTGGCTATCACAGCTCCAAGTCGCTTTGGATAAGTCTCTATGAGACTGCCATATCTTACCACTGGGATTTTTGCCCATTCCCCCTTGCAAAACTGCTCCAGCTTCTTCAAGTTGGATGGTTTGCGCTTGTGAACAGCAATCTTTAAGTCTGACCACAGATTTTCTATTGGATTGAGGTCTGGGCTTTGACTAGGCCATTCCAACACATTTACATGTTTCCCCTTAAACCACTCAAGTGTTGCTTTAGCAGTGTGTTTGGGATCATTGACCTGCTGGAACGTGAACCTCCATCCTAACCTCAAATCACACACGGAGTGGTACAGGTTTTGCTCAAGAATATCCCTGTATTTAGCACCATCCATCTTTCCCTCAACTCTGACCAGTTTCCCAGTCCCGACTGCTGAAAAACATCCCCACAGCATGATGCTGCCACCACCATGTGTCACGTACCTGATGGCGGAGCCCAGAGTGCAGGGAGTGGCCTCTCGTGTGCCTCTGGCTCAAGAACCCCTGATAGAGGAAACAGGGACTCGAGAGTACAGGGGGCCACAAGTGCCTGGCAGGTGGCAGGTGTCTCTGTAGTTCAACTGGAGCACTGGAACAGCGGACTGTAAGAAGATGCACCGGAACTCTGGCAGGAACACTGGAACCACTGGCTGTGAGGGGAAACACTGTAGTAGGCAGGAACCCTGGAACAGCTGATAGCAGGGAGGTGTTCTGTAGTTCAGCTGGAGCAAAAGCAGGATCAGACAGGCCGGGTCAACACTAGCGGGCAAGCAGGTACCAAACGGAGGCAGAAGAGTAGTCAGGATATAGTCCGGGTCGGCAACTGGCAGATAGCAGATAATCATAGGAAGAGGCAGGAGAATAGTCAAACAAGCCGGGGTCAGAGACTGGCAGCAAACAGGAGTAGTCAGGAGCAGGCCGGGTAAACAGGAAGCAGGTAGGCAGGTATTCAGGTAGCTTAGGGTCACAGGGAATGCTGTAGATCGGACAGCAAGGAAGAATGCTGACAGGCTCCTTTAAATAGGCTAAATGGCGCCAAATGCTGTCACACTGCACATCTGCGCGCATCCGCGAGCACTCGTGCACGCCCGTGTGCCGATCGTACGTGCCAGTTCGTACCATCGTGCACCCGCGTACACCCGTTCGTACTAGCGCGCACCCGCATGCGTCCATTCGCGCCAACGTGCCTCTGCATGCGTCCTTTGGCTCTATCAACAGTGGATCTTCCGCCGAAGGCTGTGCTAACAGGACGCCTTTCATGACACCATGTTTCACTGTGGGGATGGTGTACTTTGGGTGATGTGATGTGTTGGGTTTGCACCAGACATAGCGTTTTCTTTGATGGCCAAAAAGTTCAATTTTAGTCTCATCAGACCAGAGCACCTGCCTCCATAAATTTTGTGAGTCTCCCACATGCCTTTTCTCAAACTCAAAACGTGCCATTTTTTTTTTTTGACGAAAGTAATGGCCTTCTTCTAGCCACTCTGCCATAAAGCCCAACTCTATGGAGCGGATGGCTTATTATCGTCCTATGTACAGATACTCCAGTCTCTGCTGTGGAACTCTGCAATTCCTCAAGGGTTACCTTAGGTCTCTGTGCTGCCTCTCTGATTAATGCCGTCCTTGCCCGGTCCGTGAGTTTTGGTGTGTGGCTATCTCTTGGTAGGTTTGCTGTTGTGCCATGTTCTTTCCATTTGGTTATGATAGATTTAATGGTTCTCCTAGAGATCATCAAAGATTTGGATATTTTTTATAACCTAACCCTGACTTGTACTTTTAAACAACATTGTCCCTTACTTGTTTGGAGAGTTCCTTGGTCTTCATGGCAGTGTTTGATTAGTGGTGCCTCTTGCTTAGGTGTTGCAGCCTCTGGGGCCTTTCAAAAAGGTGTGTATATGTAATGACAGATCATGTGACAGTTAGGTTGCACACAGGTGGACATCATTTCACTAATTATGTGACTTCTGAAGGTAATTGGTTGCACCAGAGCTTTTTATGGGCTTCATAACAAAGGGGGTGAATACATACGCACATGCCAATTATCAGTTTCTTATTTCTGAAAAATAGCTTTATGTATATATTTTTCTAATTTTACTTCACAACCTTAGACTATTTTGTTCTCATCCCTCACATATAATTCAGATTAAAAAAACATAAAACATAAAAAAAACTAAAGGCTGTAATGTAAGGAAATAGGTAAAAGGGCAAGGGAGGTGAATACTTTTGCAAGGCACTGTATTTCTTAGAAAGATGGGGAGGGAAGAATATTCTATATGGTAGCAGATAACTTTGTGCATTCTATGTTGTTCTTAACTATTAGGCTACTTTCACACTGGGGCGTTGGGGAGCGTCGGCGGTAAAGCGGCGCTTTTGGCCGTTAGCAGGATGTTTTAACCCCCGCTAACGGAAAAAAAAGGGTTAAATGTGCCCACAAAGCGCCACTGCAGTGGTGCTTTGCCGGCACTTCGGCGGCGCAGGGGCAGGGGGCGCTGTAGGAGCAGTGTATACATCGCTCCTACAGCACCTCAAAGATGCAGCTTGCAGGACTTTTTTTGGCATCCTGCCAGCTCACCGCTCCAGTGTGAAAGCACTCGGGCTTTCACACTGGAGTGAGAGAAGAGGCTCTTTACAGGCCCTATGCAGACATTATATTTAATGCTATAGCGCCTGTAAAATGCCTGTGCGAAAGCAGCCATAAGGACACGTTTGAGTTCAGTCTGAACCTGGAAGGAAGCTTTTAGTCCTGGGCCAATCAGTTGCAGGTGGGGGATTCCCTGCCCTGCAGCTACAGTGGATATAAAAAGTCTACACACCCCTGTTAAAATGTCAGGTTTCTGTGATGAAAAAAAATAAGACAAAGATAAACCATTTCAGAACTTTTTCCACATTTAATGTGACCAATAAACTGTACAACTCATTTGAACAACAAACAAATCTTTTAGGTGGAGGGAAGTAAAAATAAAAACAATATGGTTGCATAAGTGTGCACACCCTTAAACTAATACTTTGATGAAGCACCTTTTGATTGTATTACAGCACTCAGTCTTTTGGGGTATGAGTCTATCAGCATGGCACATCTTGACTTTGCAAAACATTCCAAATCTGTCAGATTGCAAGGACATCTCCTGTGCACAGCCCTCCTCAGATCACCCCACAGATTTTCAATCGGATTCAGGTCTGGGCTCTGGCTGGGCCATTCCAAAACTTTAATCTTCTTCTGGTAAAGCCATTCCTTTGTTGATTTGGAAGTATGCTTTGGGTTGTTGTCATGCTGAAAGATGAAGTTCCTCTTCATGTTCAGCTTTCTAGCAGAAGCCTGAAGGTCTTGTGCCAATATTGACTGGTATTTGGAACTGTTTATAATTCCATCTACCTTGATTAAGGCCCCTGTTCCAGCTAAAAAAAAAAGCCCCAAAGCATGATGCTGCCACCACCATGCTTCACTGTTGGTACGGTGTTGTTTTGGTGATGTGCAATGTTGCTTTTGTGCCAAACATATTTTTTGGAATTGTGGACAAAAAGTTAAACCTTGGTCTCATCAGAAACACATAACACATGTCCCCACATGCTTTTGGGAGACTTCAGATGTGTTTTTGCAAAATGTAGCTGGGCCTGGATGTTTTTTCTTGGTAAGAAAAGGCTTCCATCTTGCCACTCTACCCCATAGCCC
Organism: Aquarana catesbeiana; assembly: GCF_042186555.1. NCBI lineage: Eukaryota > Metazoa > Chordata > Amphibia > Anura > Ranidae > Aquarana > Aquarana catesbeiana. The sequence goes on from NC_133332.1 coordinate 85,180,343, forward strand.
AGACATATGAAGAAAACAGGAGATTGTTGTCACCAGAACCAATACTTGCCAGATATTCCTGCAGCTCCTTTAATGTTGCTGTAGGCCTCTTGGGAGCCTCCCTGACCAGTTTTCTTCTTGTCTTTTCATTAATTTTGGAGGGACTTCCAATTCTTGGTAATGTCACTGTTGTGCCATATTTTCTCACTTGATGAATATCGTCACTGTGTTCCATGGTATATCTAATTCCTTGGAAATTCTTTTGTACCCTTCTCCTGACTGATACCTTTTAACAATGAAATCCCTCTGATGCTTTGGAAGCTCTCTGAGGACCATGGCTTTTGCTGTAGGATGCAACTAAGAAAATGTCAGGAAAGACCTACTCGAACAGCTGAACTTTATTTAGGTTAATCAGAGGCACTTTAAATGATGGCAGGTGTGTACCGGCTCCTATTTAACATAAGTTTGACTGTGATTGCTTAATTCTGAATACAGCTATATTACCAGTTATAAGAGGGTGTGCACACTTATGCAACCACATTATTTTAGTTTTTTTAATTTTTACTCAAAGATTTCAGGTTGTTTTCCAATTGTACAGATTATAGGTCACATTAAAGGCGGAAAAAGTTCTGAAATTATTTATCTTTGTCTCGTTTTTTACATCACAGAAATCTGACATTTTAACAGGGGTGTGTAGGCTTTTTATAGCCACTGCATATATATACAAAAGGAAGGGGATGCTTGTGACATCACTGACTTAATATGGCCATATTAGGTTTTTGACATTGACCTAATTTGGCAATGAAGCCATATTAGGTCAATAATATCACAGGCATCCCAGCCCCTTTGTGTACAGCTGTGGGGCGGGGAGTTCCCCCACCCACAACTGATTGGCTTAGCACTGACAGCTTTCTCCTGGGTTCAGCCAAACATAGACTTGAACCCAAGCTCAAGCGCAAGCTCATCCCTATTAACTATAATATTGATTAAAGTAAATTTAAAAATAGCTACAGTATTGTTTTTGCAGACTTGGTTGGCCATCTGGACGATTGGTATTTGCCAAAAAAGCCAAGATCACTATTACAATCAATCACTTTATATTATTTTGTTGAAAATTAAGTTGAAAGAAGACATTTTTTTAGGTCTACCAATATGTAGGCAACCACCAAAATGTTGCGGATGATTTTCAATTTCAAAGTGAATTTTCATTTTGCAAAGATAATTTTTGTTTACTTTGAAAGCATGAATAAGGTGAAGTTAAGTGACAATTCACTTTGCGAAGAATACCTAAACATGTGCAAGAAAAAAAAAAAAAAAAAGGATTTTTGATTGGGTCTCATTCACTTTGCAAAGGAAAGATTTTAGTTGAAATGAAGGGTCTGGCAACGAGGTCTCTTAAACTGATCATTCACTACTGCTTATGAAACAATGCTATGGTAACAAACAGATCCAATTTTTTGATGCAATATTCTTTTTTGTATGTGACCTCATTGGTGTGCTGCCTTATGTTGTATAATTTCATTATCCTAGGAAAAAGAGGTTGAATTGCGGAGAGTCTGGTGTGCAGGCAGCTTTTCCTTTTCTTCAGCATTATCCTGCAAAATTTCACGCTGAAGTCGACAGTGGACCCCAAAGATCTTGACATCTCTGCTATGGAAAGTGGCATTGAAAACTTCCCACCAGCCCGCAAGATCATCTTCATTCCTCGCACATTAGAAGGAGGAGCTTGAAGAATGTTTACATTTTAGCATTTGTTGACTAACCTACACTTTTAGATAACATAAATTGTCAATATATTGGTGTAAATAAAAATTGTGGAGTATAGGGTGACATGTTAGATGTTGCAGTTCTATTAAAGGGTATCTAAACCCAAAAACAACATTTAAATGTATTGTAGCTTACCGATCTTTAGTTGAAGTGGCTGCATTAGTTTCCTTTTCTTAGGCTTTTGTTCTGCGTTTTCAACTGGTAGTCATGTGAATAACACACTTCCAGGTCTAGGTTAGGCTTCAAACATGCAATCCTCTGTTCTCCATTATGTGGTGGTGGGTAGGTGGGGGGGAGGGGTAGTAGTTAACACAAATGAGATAACACTGTTTTATGCTTTCAGGTCTATTCACAGAAAGTGGCAAGGACACTACATTTATGGCAAGATCAACGTGTGTTTTCTTTATTTTTTATTTTTTTCTTTATTTATAGTTCAAGGATTTCAGTAATGTAATATATAACAGAAATTAAAGAACATATAACAGCTCCATATGAAGTAAGATCGGGCATTGTAAAACATAACTTATAATGCAGAGTATACACAAATAAAAGGATGGACAAAGAAGCCTGTATAAAGGCCGCTAATAATGATATAACAGCTCCATATGAAGTAAGAGCGGGCATTGTAAAACATAACTTATAATGCAGAGTATACACAAATAAAAGGACGGGCGAAGAAGCCCGTATAAAGGCCGCTAATAATGACCAGAAGCTGGGAACATTCAGCAATAAAAGGCAAATTCCAAGATCTTTTTTGTATTTTACATTTATGTAAATTAATCATACAGCAGGTAAGTTACAGAACAGACTAACCCAAAGGGGGGGCATATAAAGAAAAAAGAAAACTAAAATAAGATAAGTTAAAAAGGGTTGGATTGTGGAAGAAGAGTAGGATGGGAATGAAGAGAGGACAAATCAAATTAAAGAAAATAAATGTTCTCCCTCTCGGACAATGCTTTGTACCAGGTTAAGGAATCCAGACACTTGCCACAAGAGCAAGTTATGGTTGAGAAGCAAGAGAGGTCTGATCTCTGTAAAAGTAATGGAGGGTCCAAACCTTCCAGTAGTTGTCCTCCCTTTCCTTCATAATCATATATTTCAAAAATTGGAGAAAAAAAATTAGGCACTCAGGACTTTCATGGTACAACTGAACTCACAATTCTAAATTCTTATTAAAATCATAATATTTATTGCACTCAATCTTATGTTAAAAGACTCCTTTCACATATATTTTTGTCAACAACATTCGACAAACACACAAGGAGCATTAAAACATACAGTACCTCACAAATGTTAGTACACCCCTCACATTTGTGTAAAAATTTTATTATATCTTTTTATGTGACAACACTAAAGAAATGACACTTTGCTACAATGTAAAGTACTGAATGCACAGCTTGTATAACAGTGTAAATTTGTTGTCCCCTCAAAATAACTCATCACACTGCCATAATGTCTAAACTGCTGGAGGAGTGGAAGAGGACTCCAGTGGCAACCCGTGAAGCTCTGGTGAACTCCATGCCCAAGAGGGTTAAGCAGTGGTGGTTGGTGCTCAAAATTTTTCTGGGGGGGGGGGGGGGGGCGCAAAAATTAAAAAAAAAAAAAATTAAATTGCAGCCACTGTGCCGTCAAACGCTGCCACTGGGCCCATCAAACGCTGCCACTGGGCCCATCAAACGCTGCCACTGGGCCCAAACGCTGCCACTGGGCCCATCAAACGCAGCCACTGGGCCCATCAAACGCAGCCACTGTGCCCATTAAACGCTGCCACTGCGCCCATTAAACGCTGCAACTGTGCCATCAAAAGCTGCCACTGTACCAAACGCTGCCACTGTGCCATCAAATGCTGCCAGTGTGCCCATCAAATGCTTCCAGGACACCCCGCTCACACCCCCCCGCGGATAGATCACGGGACACCCCACTCACGCCCCTCACAGATGGATCGCAGGACACCCAGCTCACGAAAACCCCCGCCCCCCGCGGACAGATCGCGAGACACCCCATGCAGGAGTAACGGTGCTTACCAGGTGTCCTTTTCTCCGGCGTCTCCAGTCAGCTTACTCCACTCTGTCCCACTTCCGCCAAATCGCTGAGCATCCAATAGGGACGCCTGGCGCTTTGGCGAATCAGGAAACAGGTCTCACCTGACCTGCCTCCAGATTGGCAGTGAGGCAATGCGGTGTGAAAATAGTGAATATTCATTCGCTATGGTCACACAATTATTGGGTGGGATCAGGGCGCACTCTCTGCGCCCCGAGCCCACCCATTTTTAAAGCCTATTAAAACCTCAGGCTCTGATCAACTACTTCAAAAAAATACACCCCCTTCTGCCTCCATGCATCCGGCGTCCTGAAAGAGGCTGGGTGCATGGATAGGGAGGCAGCAGCAGGGATAGGAGGGGCGGCGCCCATGCGCCCACAATGCATGGGCCACCCCTGGGGTTAAGGCAGTGCTGGAAAATAATGGTGGCCACACAAAATATTGACACTTTGGGCCCAATTTGGACATTTTCACTTGGGTGTACTCACTTTTGTTGCCAGCAGTTTAGACATTAATGGCTGTGTGTTGAGTTATTTTGAGGAGACAGCAAATTTACACTGTTATACATTGTAGCAAAGTATCATTTCTTCAGTGTTGTCACATGAAAAGATAAAATAAAATATTTACAAAAGGTGAGGGTGTACTCACTTTTGTGAGATACTGTATATAATATAGGGAGGAGAGTAACAATGTATATAATATAGGCGGGAGTAATAATGTATAGAATATAGGATAGAGTAACAATGTATATAATATGGGAGGGAACATGGACATCCGCAGAACTTTTTTCAGGGGGGGCATCATTTTAGGTCACCCATGCTCCTCCCCTTTTTCGACAATGTAATGAAGGGGGGGGGACTTATTCATTATCACATAAAGCGCAGGCATGTGCCCATAAATTGCAGCCTCATGGTGCCCATAAAATATGCTCTGTACAGTACGGAGGGTGTACAGTATGTGTATATATAGGGAGTGGATGGTATAAGTATATACAGGAAGGAAGGTGGGTGTATGTAGATGATGTATATCTGCAGTCAGTGATGATGGAGCAAGGTCTCTATATACAGGAAGGAAGGTGGGTATATACCTGTATATAGAGACCTTCCTCCATCATCACTGACTGCAGCTATACATCATCTGTCCTGTATACAGCTATACATCATACCTCTCTGCACTCAACTGCCCCCCTCATCTGTATATATGTCAAGCCCCCACACACAGACGTCTGTAAGCACACACAGCTCTGCCTCCTCCCTTCACTTGTACTTACAGCCCCTACTTGTAAGGTGGTCTTCCTTCTCCCAAGTCCTGTTTCCACATGTCCCTGTGAAAATACAACAGGCAGCAAAGCAAACACGAGGGGCGCACATACAGGAAGCAGCCAGAGGCAGTAAAGAGCTCTGTAAGTTCAGTGACACTGATCTGCAGCAGCTGTGGAGCCGACTCGCACAAACCCAGAGAGCCAGTACAGCTACAGATGTGGCTACAGTAGACCCTTGCCGATTCCAGGGGGGGTCACTCACCCCCCCTTGCCCCTACCTGCTGACGCCCATGGGAGGGAGTAATAATGTATATAATGAGGGAGGAGGGTGTAAGTAATAATGTAAATAATATAGGAGAGAGTAATAATGTATATAATATGTTATTTGCCAACTGCACGCCTAGCTTATAAAGGGCCATCTCTCATATACTCTTCACTGACATCCTGGCATAACTGCCCCAAAGGCTGCCATCCCTCAGTTCGAAGGAGCTTGCCCCTGTTCCTGAGCAGAAAGACCCACTTCCTGCATGCCAATCTAATCACCCTGGTGAACCAGTAGAAGATGACTCAAGAACCTGACGGGAAAATGAAAAGGATTGTCTACTTTCCTCATGTCTTTTATCTTTGCATGTACACTGTTAGCAACTTGTGTAAGGACTTCAGGTCTTCCTGCTGTACACTCATGTAACTCCATGTGAATGCTTGGAAGCACTGCCCCCAGGTTTTCCTGGGAACTGGATACCACTTGGAGATGGGCGTAGTATCACAAAAAAAAGACACAAAAAGGATCTTTGCAGGAAATTGCTGCAACCTCCTTTTGTCTGAAGCAACTGCTGTCAGAGGAACTAGTTTTACCACTAGGGACCGAAATGGAAATGAAGCTATTGGAGCAAAGGATGCCTGTATGAGCGCTTTCAGAACCAAGCCTAGGTCCCATGAAGGGAACAAGAATTTCCTTGGTGGTTGTATATGGATTTTGGCCTGCATGAAGCATTTATTCAATGGAGTTGTATGCCAGACCAACCTCAAGCGGCGATTGTAAAAATATCTAGAGCTGGAGACACAGGGGAGAAAAACTTTGCTGAGTAAACAGGACAAACTTTCTTCATATCCTCATATGTAGCGTTCATGGTCTTGTAGTCTTTGCCAAGGTATGAACCACCTCGGATGAGCCTCCCTGCACCTATAGTCCGATCGATTCAATAGCCAGGCTTTTAAGAATCTCACTGGATTGGGGTGCTGCAATTAATGTTGGCATAAAAGATCTTGCTTGACCCGAAACAGGATTGGTGGTGCTGAATGACAACCAAGGCCTCTTCGGCAGGTGGCAAGCACCTTTATGGCATAAACGTGTTTTGTCCAAATCTTCATGATCAAAAGAGACTGGAGGAAGACAAACACCAAAACAGAAAACACTTACAGTATGGCATTGTGAATCCACCTTCTATCACTTCACCTTTGTATATTGTTACAAATACTGGAAGCTGTGTGTTCAGAGGACTCTCTATGAGAACTACCGCCGGAATGTTCCATACAGCCAATACTAGTTGAGATACTTATTGTTGGAAAATAATTTGCCTAACTGATCCGTTAGTGGATCCTGCTTTCCCGGTAAGTAGACTGCCTCTAACTGCCTGTAAGCCGCTCTCCATCCAGCGAAAAGTTTATGTTACGAAAAGTAACATGAAAAGACAGACACTTTGTGCCTCCTTGGTGGGCAATGTAAGCTACTGCTGTTTTGTTGTCAATCATCAACTTTATTCAGGCCCCTTGGAGAAAGTTCCTAAAAGGCTTGCAATGCTAGAAAAAACTGCCTTACATCTAAGTCAATCAGAGCATCTGCATTCCACTAGGCTCCAATGGCCTTGCACTTGTCTCTTCAGACTGGAAGCAGACTGGCATCCGACATCAGAATTATTCCATTTCCTGGCCTGAGAGGCACACCACAAAAGAGGTACACTGGTGTCCAAAACTCCAGTTCTTGCTAATTTGTGCAGACACAAAGACTTTCTGATCCATAGGCAGCCCATACTATTGACAGAGGAAGGCAAATTGAAAAGCCCCCCCATGTGCCACCTGGTCCAAGGCAGCACTGGAATGGCTGCTTTAAAATGTCCCAATGGGGACAATGCAATCCCTCGCTGACTGACATGACTGTTCACATGCAGATTTTCATTTGCCGTTTTGGAAAACCTCTTGACACATTTGGGTATGAAAAACTACTCCAAAGTCCTTCATAGCTTAAGAAAGGGTTAACTGCTTTTCCTGTGTTTGTTCACTAGTCAACTGAACTTGGAAGAGGGTTTCTAGGACAAGGTTGCAATGCTTTTCCAGCTCCTGGCTTACATCTGCGACAATTAAAACATTGTCCAAGTAATGGCAAGGCCTTACCCTCAAAGACAAATTGCTGCCACTACTGCCTTCAAAATGTTCAAAAAGTTTCTTGGTGCCTTGACAAAAAAATGGCAAACATCTAAACTGGAAGTGACAGCCAGTCACTGCAAATCTCAGATGTTTCTGGTGTTACACACCAATTGGTATATGGAACCATACGTCCGGCAGGTCGATTGACTCTAACTGGTCCTCATGCTGAACTATCACCATGACTGTTTGCACGGACTCTTGAACCTTTTGTTGTGTACATACCCATTCGATTTCTTCAAAACCAGACAGTAGGGAAAGCTCCTGAATCCTTGGGTACTAGAAAGAATGGGGAGAAACCCCCAGATTTGTTCTTTTAGTGGCACCAGCACTAGGACTTTTTGCAGTATAATTCTTAGACGTAATCTTGCAGTAATTCTTTCTTCTTGAGATCTGTTGGTCATGAATGAAAGGATTTGGTGATTGTACTCCCAGCTAACTATCTTTGATGTTTGTCACCCAAACCCTCCAAAAAGGAGGCTATCCTGGCTCCCACTGGAAGACACTAGATAGTCCAACCTTCAAAAGACTTTCCAAATGTCTAGCAGCCTGCTCTGAATTAAATTTCATGTACACAGGAAGTTTGGGCCCCCTTCATTGTGATCTGGTAAATTTCAGCCTGGCCTATTAGATTTGGCTTCCTGAACCCTTCTGAAGATCGACCGATTTGAGCAAAAAGATGGCCGCTTTCTCTTGTTAGACTGTGACCACATTCTGGACATTTCTTCTGTCACTCGCTTCATCCAGCACTTTGCCCAACAACAACCTCTTATTATGGAGAATGTTACAAAGGGCTTGTGTGAAAGCATCATGAACCCTCCAGTGTCACAACCACAAAGCTCTCATGGCTGTGACTGAATGTACCAGCCCTAGAACTAGGTCTATTGAAGCCTCAGCCAAAAGTCAGCAGCCAGGTTCAAGTCCTCCCGAACCATGCCCACTCCGGCAGGTTCCACATGAATTAAAGGCCACTTCTTAATGCTTTAAACATCACAGCACTGTCGCTAGTCCACAGGCAAAAACCTGCCACAGTATACATTTTCTGCAAAGTCTGCAGGCCAGTTCACCACTGAGTTGAAGAGGTTTTTCTGCATGCATACTTTTGAGGTGTTCAGGTGCTTTTTCGATGCGTTTGCCATGTTATAGATACAATAAAAAAACCCAAGAAAAGGGTTAACGCTGCGCTAGAACAGTGTAAATTAATAAGTGAATAGTAAAAGCTGCCAGCACTAAAAGTCCAATACTAAACTCCAAAACACCAGAAAAAACAAAATGAGTGCAGCGCTAAAACAAGATATGAATTGTATAACATACTAAAAATGACCATAAACAAATAAGGTTAATCCACCAAAAATGAAATATAAATATACAAAATAAGTCTCCCATAAAAGACAGAGACAGATGTTTCACCATATAATAAGTGTGAAAAATTATAAAAAATCACATATAAATAAATAAAAAATGTGATAAAGTCCCAATTATAAATTTTCAAGAAAGTCCATAAGTAAAGTGAATAGATGCTCAAGGTGCATATAATCAGGAGAGATGTGACACAAGTGATACAGGTGAATCCAGCATCCAGTGTGACTTGCACCCAAGTGAGGTATGAGGCTCCTTACCAGCTCAGAATGACCACTATGACAGTGGTCTCACCAGGCATTTGGGAAATTATCAGGTCACCCACAACCTATACCGATCTATCCAGTTGTAAATGTGGAATTTACCTGTCAGTGTTTAGAATTTCATGGCTTATCAGTGTACAGTACATACACACACAGCACCCAGGGCTGCAGCTCCTCTGAGCTCCACAAGGTGGTGATCTCACTTCTACCCAACAAGAAGTCTCTATGGAATACAGACAGGAAGTGATGTCAGATAAAGACAGGATGTTCCTCTCACATGGAACATCCTGTCTTTATCTGACATCACTTCCTGTCTGTATTCCATAGAGACTTCTTGTTGGGTAGAAGTGAGATCACCACCTTGTGGAGCTCAGAGGAGCTGCAGCCCTGGGTGCTGTGTGTGTATGTACTGTACACTGATAAGCCATGAAATTCTAAACACTGACAGGTAAATTCCACATTTACAACTGGATAGATCGGTATAGGTTGTGGGTGACCTGATAATTTCCCAAATGCCTGGTGAGACCACTGTCATAGTGGTCATTCTGAGCTGGTAAGGAGCCTCATACCTCACTTGGGTGCAAGTCACACTGGATGCTGGATTCACCTGTATCACTTGTGTCACATCTCTCCTGATTATATGCACCTTGAGCATCTATTCACTTTACTTATGGACTTTCTTGAAAATTTATAATTGGGACTTTATCACATTTTTTATTTATTTATATGTGATTTTTTATAATTTTTCACACTTATTATATGGTGAAACATCTGTCTCTGTCTTTTATGGGAGACTTATTTTGTATATTTATATTTCATTTTTGGTGGATTAACCTTATTTGTTTATGGTCATTTTTAGTATGTTATACAATTCATATCTTGTTTTAGCGCTGCACTCATTTTGTTTTTTCTCATGTTATAGATACATTCCATAGAGAAAAAATGTAACATGTTCTCCTTTAGTTGACTGTACTGGAACACATAGCACCGGTGTGATGTAGACCATTGGAATCCATGGTAAACACTGTTCATGCATTTTTGACTCTAATAAAAAACGCATTGGACTGCATCCAGTGTGAACCAGCCTTAAGTACATTTTTCAACCCGTGGGATTCCTAAAGGTATTAAAAGGCAAAGACTCTTGCACACCTGATGCTGGCAGGCCCCATCCACTCCTGGAAGTGTGTTGCTTAAACATGCATCAGCCATCTTCATTGAATAAAGCTTGGAGACCTTTACTGTAAATTGGTCCTTTTATCAGATCTCTTCCATTTTTCATCAATGAGCTTTTAACTCCATCATTATGGGAAAAGAAGTTCTTCCTTTTTCACATTTGGAAATATCTCCATGCGTTTGCGATGGTTGGGCCTGCATCTTGCCTGTTCCTTATCCATTGGCATTTGAGGCAATCCATGCCGATTAATAGCCAATGTTTGCTACAGGGCTGGGCAAGGCATTTTCTATTGCGCTGAAGTATACGCATGTGAGCCATTGCCACGCGAGCTGCTTGAGAAGCATGAAAGCCACCCTGTGCGGGAATGTGAGGAATGCATATTGTCCTGGTCAGGGGATGACCAGTGACGGGTCTTAGATTTTCTGGAGTGTTTGCGTTTAGGCTTTCTGCTCCTAAAATCATACAGAACACCATACTGCATTCCTTGAGCACTCTTTTGAAGATATGTTCCAAGCCGCCCCCTCGTACCTTCGCTAATTCTCTGTGCCACTGACAGATGTCAAGAGCTCATACAGTGGGGACGGAAAGTATTCAGACCCCCTTAATTTTTTCACTCTTTGTTATATTGCAGCCATTTACTAAAATCATTTAAGTTCATTTTTTCCTCATTAATGTACACACAGCACCCCATGTAACCTTGGCCAGATCTGGGCCTTTCCACAATTCTGTCTCTGAGCTCTTAAGGCAGTTCCTTTGACCTCATGATTCTCATCTGCTCTGACATGCACTGTGAGCTGTAAGGTCTTATATAGACAGGTGTGTGGCTTTCCTAATCAAGTCCATTCAGCATAATCAAACACAGCTGGACTCAAATGAAGGTGTAGAACCATCTCAAGGATGATCAGAAGAAATGGACAGCACCTGAGTTAAATATATGAGTGTCACAGCAAAGGGTCTGAATACTTAGGACCATGTGATATTTCAGTTTTTCTTTTTTAATAAATCTGCAAAAATGTCAACAATTCTGTGTTTTGCTGTCAATATGAGGTGCTGTGTGTACATTAATGAGGAAAAATGAACTTAAATGATTTTAGCAAATGGCTGCAATATATCAAAGAGTGAAAAATTTAAGGGGGTCTGAATACTTTCCGTCCCCACTGTATGTGCAAAAAAAACCATGGAAAAAACCCATAATTCTGTCACCAAGAAAAAAACAGGTACCTTGTCATAAACGCAGCAGCAGCAGGTGAGGTCAGACAGCCTTCCAGAGGCAGACAGGAGACACAGAATCTGAGACAAAACCAGTCAGACTGTGTAACCCTCAGGAACACACAGCACAACAGGGAGCAAACAGCAAGAAGTCTTTACCAAGCAAGAGAAAACTGGCAGGACCGCAGAGAGAGGAGAGAAACCAATTCCTCCGCCGGCTCTAAGACTGTTTTTTTTATCTCAAATAAAAACTTTGAGTGGAATATATTTGACATTACAGAGTCCAGAACATATGCATTCCATTTGGATAAAACATTGCATCAAACTGACATACAACATGGTGTTAAATAACAGATTAGAACTGACTTCGCTCAGAGGCCAGTTATAGATAGATGGATACATACATACATACATACAGACATATAATTATTAAGTCAGAACTTTACACCTCTACTGTGCGGAGGTTCTAAGACTGTTTATGCTGCTGCTTTGTGACTGGCGGTCGCTACCCTGGGCGACCCGTTTCCCTGCCCTCTGTGACATCATGCACTGCTGCTCTCAGACTGAAGACAAAGCCAGGAGAGTGGCACGCTGCCTATACAAGACAGGAAAACCCCAATGGTGACATTTCAGAGCTTACTAATACCACATCTGTAAAATATTTGTGCTGTCTAAGCAACTTTGCCCACAAACCAGCACAAGGGATACCCAGTTTCAGGATGCAACGCTGTCCAACATTCTGGGTCTTCCAACTCCATGAGCGGTTGAACATGGAAGAGGCCTGTGGTGCAGTAGGGGGGATATCCTTGCAGCAAAGTGCTTACCACTGCAATCCACAAGGGGCCTGGAACAGACCAAAAAAAAAGAACACATCAGTGGGGGAGGGGCTGTCTTTTATTCAGCTAGGAAAGGGTGGTCATGTGGGCACCAGATGAGGCGTTAACCCATTGTGTGCTGACGTGAGGTATGGCCAGGAAATACAGACTGCTCTGGAGAAAGATGGTGTGGTTGTTTTTAAGGAGCACAATACGATGATACATGAACAAAAAAGAGCTGCATGGTCAAGTTGCCAGAAAGAAGCCTTTACTGCACAAGTTCCACAAAAAAGCCTTGTTACAATATGCCCAACAACACCTTGAGATGCCTCATTGGGCTTTTTTGTGGCATTTGCGCAGTAAAGGCTTCCGTCTGGCAGCTCAACCATGCAGCTCTTTTTTGTTTAAGTATCGTTGAATTGTGCTCCTTAACCACTTCAAAAACAGGCACTTTTGCACCTTCCTGTCCAATCCAATTTTCAGCTTTCAGTGCTGTTACTTTTTAAATGACAATTCTTCCACCAGTTGTGGTTGCAATCTTTTTTGGTCTACCTGACCTTTGTTTGTGTAGCCATGATGACGAGCACTCCTGACAAACAATCCATCAAATCACCCTGCTGCCAGACCCCCATATATCATTTGAGACAATGAGCAGTCATTTGCGTAGTTTTGCTGCGTTTATTGCGGGATACAACTTGGGTGGGGTAAAGGAAGATATGAGATGCTCAAAACACTTATAGAATTGTCATCACATTGGTAAGACGTTGATTAGCAGCTTTAGCTTTGAAAATTATGCACCTCTAACATTCACAGTCTATTTCCTCTGCATATCTCCTCTGCAGACTATTGCTCCTCCTCCTCTACACTGACTCCTGCAGACTATCACTCCTTTCTTCTTGTACAAATCCTCTACTGCAAAACTGTTAGATTACTGTTGCTTCACTTCCAGTAAAACAAGAAGGGATCACTCTGAATAACCCCAGCTTGCTGGCTGTAATATCTTGAAAGGTGTCGCTTTAGCAAATCAATAAGCCAGAGACATGTAATGCCCCTCCCCGGTGGCTCAGTGAGTTTGGTAGCTACACAGTCTTTTGGAAGGTATTACCAGAGTGCTTTACCAGGCCAGAGATAACTTTGTACACTAGCATTGTACAAAAAGATGGGCTAGCCGGAGTAGAAAAGGCACTACACGAAAACACAGGGATGAAACAACAGCAGATCAACTATATATTGGAGGGGCTCAAGTTGGCCATGGAATGCAATTATTTCTGGTACAACAGAAACTACTATGTACAAACTAAAGGTGTAGCTATGGGGGCACGCTATGCCCCCAGTGTAGCGAACCTCTTCCTAAATATGTGGGAGGAAGAGTATATCTATGGAAGAAAAATCCCTCAAATTAAGATGTACAGGCGCTACATTGACGACCTGGTTATCCTATGGGATGGAACACCGGACACCTTTGAAAACTTCCTTGGACAACTTGATGATAATAAATATGGAATTACATTCACAGGAAAATGGAACCCCCAGAAGATAGATTACCTAGACTTGGAAATCTTCAAGTCAGGAACGTCTCTCTGTACTCGTACCTTTTTTAAGGGCACAGACTGTAATGGGTATATACCCACTTCTAGCTGCCACCATCCAAGGTGGAAGGGGAATATCCCAAAGGGTCAATTAATGCGCCTTCGCAGAAATTGTGATCTAACAGAAGACTTTGAAAAACAAGCAGATATGTTGATCCAGAGGTTCCAAGAAAAGGGATATGCAAGTGATACCCTGGCTAAACTGAAGCTGGAGATAATGAAAGTGGATAGGAAGACCCTATTGAATAACAACAAGAGGAGAAAGAATAAATAAGAAGAGATCCTGTTTATTATGGGATACTACAACCAATATAAAGATGTTGAACGTATTATTAACAGATACTGGCCAATTTTACAGGAGGATAGGGTACTATCAAAGATTCTCCCCAGAAGACCTAAATTCATGTACAGAAGAGCACCTAGTTTGCGAAATTACTTGGTACATAATGCTATAGATGCTCCTAAACAAGTAAAAATCAGCACTAATTTGGAGGGATTCTTTAAATGTCGTAGGTGTCTGCCATGTAGGGTCAGTAAGCCACAATCTAGAAAAAAAGAAACATTCAAATCTACAGTTGATCACAAACAATACAAAATAAAAAAATTAATTACATATCAGACTACGCATGTGACGTACATTATAGAATGTCCCTGTCATCTCCAGTACGTGGGAAGAACCCCCCGACCTCTAGCAGTCAGAATAAGGGAACACATCAATAACATTAAGAAAGGGTCCCCTAAACATTATTTATACAGACATTTCGATGAGGTACTCCAGAGGGACCCCACAGGGCTTGTTTTTTATGGTATAGACCATATTGAAGACCATTGGCGAGGTAACAACAAACTCACACTCATCTCTCAAAACGAAACTGAGTGGATCTATCGTTTACAATCCCTGGCCCCTAAGGGGTTAAATCTGGATATAGATTTAAATTGTTTTATAGCTAACCCTTAGATATATATCTGTGTATCACTTACTGGCCTAGCATTTTGATGCTAATAGTGGGGATCCCATGGAGACTCTAGTGTGGAGTCCACACACATATATACATATATATAGTTTTTCATTTCCCTTTATATATATAATCTTTACTCCTTTCCCTTTTCACGATAATGTAGGTGTAGATTATCTTCAGTCAAGGGATCCCCTAAAGAGAGGCCGTGAGGTTAAAATTAGATGTACAACACCTCATCCCCCACATGTGGGTCTCTCTTTTGGGATTCGGTTGGGGCCCTTTCATACATTGCCCCTTTGATTCTTTCATATAGTGCCCCCTTCGATTTTTTAAATTTCGATTTTTTAAATTTCCCTTATAGTGGGAGGTGTACATAATACCCCCACATGTTATGGTTTAGGTGGGATACATGAGATGATATATGTATACATGTTAATGATTTTTTCATTGTATCAGTGTATGCCCCCCCCTTATGGTAATTGCATATATGTACATAAGAGATTGTGTCCTTCATGTTTGGTGATGCCAATTTCCCAACACAACACATGATTGGGTAATCTGTGAACCAGGGGTGTAAGGGAAGGTTTCTAATCTACATTGGTTCACACAGATATCTAATAGCACATGCTTAATCGGCAAAGGATGGGACTAAACAGATGTACAAAGTTTTGTAGTAGTAACACCAAGCACCACCAATAGGAGGTCTAGTTTATACTACTTCCCTCAATACGTCTCCCCCCTAGTGTCCGTAACCCTTAAATGTGGACTGGTGAAATGGTATCACCCATGATGAATTCAGAATGGTTAACAGAGCGTTATTTGTATAAACTTTAAAATTGCCTGTATGAGTAGGATCGTTTAATGCCCAAAGTCTGTCTTTAACGATGGCAAGCGGGGATATCAGGGCCTCCCATTGAGGTAATACATTATAATTAGCCCCGTATATTAGATCAGTCCAAACAGACAGGGACGCCTTGCAATACACACAATTATGACCCGCCCTTGGGAGGAGATATGTCCGATTGCCTTCAAATAGCTCCATACGAGGTACGTCAGCCACGCCTTTGACAACGTCAATGACGAAATGTGTTAGGCGGAACTATGTACCTACGTCACACGTGGAAGTCGGAGAGAGTGTGGAGCGCAGCTGAGGCGCACGCCACTCAGCTGTCAGTTTGCATCCACGAGCTTCTCTCCAGGCTTGACCTCCCATACGCAGTGTGATAGTCTGACTCCTATTTAGGAGTACAAATCTTTTTAACACTTTCTATTACTTATTTTTATTTATTTTTGATTGCTGTTATTCAGCATTTTTTTAATAAAATTCAGTTACGTTATCACACTATGGGAGCCCTGTTTCTTTCATATGAGGGTAACCCGGAGCTTTGAAGAATACACCGTATCTGGAGTGGAAGCCCCCAGGGACAACTTCACTGGAACCCTAAATGTCACCGAGTGCTGGATAGTATATGCCGATTACCCCTGTAGGGGTGTATGGAGCTGGTGAGTGGGGACCCTTGAGGAGGAGCACCGGAGTCACTGGATATCAACTGTCGCTGTCACAAAAGTCACTTTACACAGAAATTTTGAATTTGTTGGAACTATATGGAACTTTTTAAGCTGGGACTTTCACAATTAATTTTTTCATTTTTTTTATTTTTCTTATTACATTTTTTACATTTAATGTGGTTCTAAATAATTATTTTTCACAAGTTTTTACACTTTTTTCTTATTACTATGGTGTTTTTTAACGCTGATGAACTGTGTTAAGGCTGTATCCAGCTGCCCAACTGTCTGCTGGGGAGATAATGTGGTAACACGTTTATCAGATGTTATATTAATAATTGTAAACTGATTGTGGTCAATGATTACATTAGTTGGAAGGAGGATTTCTATTTATTTATTCATTTAATCCCCTTAACGCACTTAGGGGGGACGTTTACTAGATTACTTATACATTTTGATCAACTGTCACTGATGTGGGTGTACCTAAACCTTTTTATACAATAAGGATTCATTTGTTTGTACACACCGGCACGGGACATTAATCCCAATTGGCACATATTCACTTTATAATCTACTTTTATTTTTATTTTGAGTGGAGTGCACATTTGCGCACTAGGTGTCCAACACAGGTAGCGCACTTGCCCCTATCTATAAACTCGCTTTAACATATCTCACCCCTTTGAGAGTGCGTAAAAAAGGGGGGGCTGCAAGCCTCGGTCCGTGAGCGCGGAAACCTTTCCTATACTACTGATCCTCTCAGGGAGCAACGCTTCTGGGCATGTGACATCAACGGGTTGTAGAGGAACCACAATGCAATTCAGGGCATGAGCAAAGCTTGTACGGAGCATGCGCCCTCATTTCTCAAGTGTAAAGGAAAAAGGAAGGGGCGAGCTTTAAATGCTCTGCTCAAAGTTAAAGTTGATAATCGAACCACTGAACAGCCAATGTAATTGGATTGTGCAGAAAAAAGGAAGGACACTTAAAAAAAATAAGCAGTGTAACACTGAAATCCAGGCTGTAGGAGCACATAGAACACAAAATGGGAGAATATGCATCTACCATCAATGATTTGGTGGATTACACAGAAGAGAGAGAGAGGGGGATACTGAGTGGATAAAGGCTAACTTAGCAGATACCAGGGACAAGTCCAGAAGAAATAACATGAAAATAAGGGGGATCCCCGAATCCGTCCAGCAATCTGACCTGCGCACCTTTGCGTCTTCACTATTTAAATCTTTTATCCCTGACCTCACTGACATGAATGTCACCATAGACAGAATCCACCGTTTACCCAAACCAGCATACTTACCTGAACAAGTGCCCAGGGACGCGATACTCCGTCTCCATTTTTACCTTAACATTTAATCACATAATATAATTTAACTACAAAAATGTATACAAGTGCTTACCAGATTTGTGGCATAGCTAACTTAAGGCAACTGCAAATACATAAGGTAATACAGAGAGATAATTCCTATGGATCGGACCGTGTTATGGAAGGAACTTGTCGGATCAAAATTGATCTACAAAGGAAGGATATTATATACTAATTAAGTGAAAATTGAATACAACCATATGTATCACTTGAATGGTACAGATTATGTATGGTCCATTGTAAAGCCATTACCAATAATTGTAAATCAAAGCAACTGTAATATGGACACTTGAAGGAGAGGTGGAATGGCCACATAAAAAGTGAAAATCAAACATAGAAGTGAGCATAGCTGCAATCACAATCAAGACGGCGGCAATGCCCATATAGTAAATAGAGATATATGTAGATAGAGCAAAGTTTAGAAGATTCTAAATCACCTAAATGGAATATAAAGTACTCTACCTTTAAATGTCACTATATACGAACAAGCCAGTATCCCCAATGTGTGCTCCACCGTCGCAGCGTACCTGTTGGCTAAAAAGCCGATGGTGTCTGACTTGAATACACCCAGGCACCACCTGAAGTGAATGAACCGGAAACGGCTCACTGACATCACTTCCAGTGCCTCGACTTTACATTAATACCACAGGCAGGCAGCTGCAGTATTTACAGTTAGTGTACTGTGTCCTCTGCACAGTGTGCACCTCACTGGCACTAAGAGGCCAAGCCCAACCCCTGAAAAACAACCCCACACCATAATCCCCCCTCCACCAAATGATTTGGACTAGTGCACAAAGCAAAGTCCATAAAGACATGGATGAGCAGGTTTGGGGTGGAGGAACTTGACTGGCCTGCACAGTGCCCTGACCTCCACCCAACACCTTTGGGATGACTTAGAGTGGAAACTGCGAGCCAGGCTTTCTTGGCCAACATCAGTGCCTGACATCACAAATGCTCTTCTGGAAGAATGGTAAAACTAATAATTTCATGGGTCAGATAGTAATATGACCAAGAAAAATACTTAATGCACACAATATAACAAAAATGCTTTAAATGCAGAGAGGCCGACACATTTCACAAACTGCTTCTTCAGAGCATGCATCTATTGCATTATATAAATTGCAAAAAGTACCATTAGTATCCAATACAAAATAACAATATAACACAGTTTTTAAAAGGTACCTGCAAACATTAAATTATTATTGAGTAATCTTGCCAATTTAAGGTAGAATTAACAGAAAAAAATATAACTGAAAGCAACTTCAACCCCTTCTTTAATACTCCTAATTGATATGCAGATATTGTCGTTTTATAAGTTAAAAAAGATTTTTCACAAAGCTCAGCTTTATAATACATTTTTGTTTTGTTTTTTGGCAAGCAGTGGGAAAACATATAGGATATAAATATAAAAATGTTTATATAATTTGACTAATGACAGGAAGCCCTTTTTGTCATGTAAAAACATTCTTCAATCAGTTAGATATCTTAAAGAATTTTTTTATTATAATTTGGATAAATTGATGTAGCACTGATGTAGGACTAAAAAGCCAAAACTGATGCAATGATGATGAAGTAGGTATTCCTATGTGTTTTCCCACTGCTTGCCAAAGAAACAAAAAACAAAAATGTATTATAATGCTGAACTTTGTGAAAGATCTTTTTTACCTTATAAAACAACGGTATCTGCATATCAATGATATTAATATCTGTATGAAAATTATATTAATATCTGCATCTCACCAACAATTTTCTAGTGAAACGTCACCTAAAGTATTATAATCTTGCTATCTTCTTTCTGTAAATGTACATATAATAATTATTTCTATATTATGTTATAATAGCCATTGGCCATATGAATCCCAAACCTTTTAATCTTTTGTTTCTGTTAATTTACCTTAAATTGCAATGATCAGCCAATAATCATTTAACCACTTACCAACCGGCCCATAGCCGAATGACGGCTGCAGGGCGGTTGGATAAATCTGGGAGGGCGTACTATGACGTCCTCCCAGAATTCCCCTCTCGCGCGCCCCCTGGGGCGCGCACCCGAACACATCCGTGACCGCCGGGTCCAGAGGACCCGGCGCATCACGGATCCCGGTAAATGGCCGCTGATCGCGGCCGTTTACCATGTGATCGCGCCATCAAATGACGGCGCGATCACATGTAAACAGACCGGCGTCATCTGATGACGCCGGTTCCTCTCCTCCCCCTCTCCTCCCCGCCTGTGTACCGATCGGTACACAGTGAGCGGGGAGGGGGATGGATGGATGTCTGCAGCGCTGTGGGCTGTATGTGTAGTGCCCACAGCGCTGCACAGAGACAACCAGGCATCCATCCATCCATGCTCAGCCATCCCCACTACACTGCAATGCTGAGCAATACTCTGCAACACCCCCACAATACTCTGCAATACCCCCACAATACTCTGCAATGCTGTGCAATACTCTGCAACACCCCCACAATACTCTGCAACACCCCCACAATACTCTGCAACACCCCCACAATACACTGCAACACCCCCACAATACTCTGCAATGCTGTGCAATACTCTGCAATACCCCCACAATACTCTGCAATGCTGTGCAGTACTCTGCAATACCCCCACAATACTCTGCAATACCCCCACAATACTCTGCAATACCCCCACAATACTCTGCAATGCTGTGCAGTACTCTGCAATATCCCCACAATACTCTGCAATACCCCCACAATACTCTGCAATGCTGTGCAGTATTCTGCAATGCCCCCGCCATACTCTGCAATGCCCCCACAATACTCTGCAATGCTGTGCAATACTCTGCAATTCCCCCGCAATACTCTGCAATGCCCCCGCCATACTCTGCAATGCCCCCGCCATACCCTGCCATGCCCCCGCCATACTCTGCCATGCCCCCGCCATACTCTGCCATGCCCCGCCATACCCCGCCATACTCCACAATACCCCGCCATACTCCGCAATACCCCGCCATACCCCGCCATACTCTGCCATACTCTGCCATACCCTGCAATACCCTGCAATACCCCGCCATACTCCGCAATACCCCGCCATACTCCGCCATACTCTGCCATGCTCTGCAATACCCCGCCATACTCCGCAATACCCCGCCATACTCCGCAATACCCCGCCATACTCCGCAATACCCCGCCATACCCCGCCATACTCCGCAATACCCCGCCATACCGAGCCATGCTCAGCTGTACTCGGCCTCTGTATGTGGCCAGGCTGTGGAAGTCTCACACATGTGGTATCGCCGTACTCAGGAGGAGCAGGGGAATCTATTTTGGGGTGTCATTTTTGGTATGTACATGTTATGTGGTAGAAATATTGTATAAATGGACAACTTTGTGTTAAAAAAAAAATGCGTTTTAACCACTTCCCGCCCACCGGCCGTCATACAACGTCCTTGACTTTGTGCGGAGATATCTGAATGATGGTTGCAGCTACAGGCATCATTCAGATATCGGCTTTTTCAGCCGGCGATTCCCTACACCATGAGAACGATCATAGCAGCTGTTCCACTGCTTGATCGTTCTTACGGGAGGCGAGAGGGGATGTCCCCCCCTCCCGCGCTTCTACCGACTCGCCGCTACGATCGAAGCCAGGATCGTTTTTTTTTTTTTTTTTTTTTTTTTATTTCAGGCTTCCCAGCCTAGAGGTGAGATGTGGGGTCTTATTGACCCCATATCTCACTGTAAAGAGGACCTGTCATGCCATATTCCTATTACAAGGATGTTTATATTCCTTGTAATAGGAATAAAAGTGGTCAAAATTTTTTTTTTTTGGAAAAAAGCATCAAATTAAAATAAATAAAGTAAAATGAACAATAAAAAAAATAGAAAAATTTTAAAGCGCCCCTGTCCCTGCGTGCTCGCATGCAGAAGCGAACGCATACGTAAGTCCCGCCCACATATGAAAACCGTGTTCAAACCACACATGTGAGGTATCGCTGCGATCGGTAGAGCGAGAGTAATAATTTTGGCCCTAGACCTCCTCTGTAACTCAAAACATGTAACCAGTAAAAAATTTTAAAGCGTCGCCTATGGGGATTTTTGAGTAGCAAAGTTTGGCGCCATTCCACAAGCGCGTGCAATTTTGAAAGGTGACATGTTGGGTATCTATTTACTCAGTATAACTTCATCTTTCACATTATGCAAAAACATTAGGCTAACTTTACTGTTTTGGTTTTTGTAAAGCACAAAACAGTTTTTTTCCCAAAAAAAACGCATTAAAAAAATTGCTGCGCAAATACCGTGCGAGATAAAAAGTTGCAACAACCGCCATTGTATTCTCTAGGGTCTTTGCTAAAAAAACATATATAATGTTTTGGGGTTCTATGTAATTTTCTAGCAAATAAATGATGATTTTTACATGTAGGAGAGAAATGTCAGAATTGGCCTGGGAGCAACAGAACGCCTGAAGGTGCTCCCCTGCATGTTGGGCCTCTGTATGTGGCCACGCTGTGTAAAAGTCTCACACATGTGGTATCGCCGTACTCGGGAGTAATAGCAGAATGTGTTTTGGGGTGTAATTTGTGGTATGCATATGTGGTGTGTGAGAAATAACCTGCTAATATGACAATTTTGTGGGAAAAAAAAAAGTAAAAAAAAAACCTTGATTTTGCAAAGAATTGTGGGAAAAAATGACAACTTCAAAAATCTCACCATGCATCTTTCTAAATACCTTGGAATGTCTTCTTTCCAAAAAGGTATCATTTGGGGGGTATTTGTACTTTTCTGGAATGTTAGGGTCTCAAGAAATTAGATAGGCCGTCAGTACTTCAGGTGTGATCAATTTTCAGATATTCGCACCATAGCTTTTGGACTCTATAACTTTCACAAAGACCAAATAATATCCACCGATTTGGGTTAATTTTACCAAAGATATGTAGCGGTATAAATTTTGGCCAAAATATATGAAGAAAAATTACTAATTTGCAAAATATTATAACAGAAATGAAGAAAAATGCATTTTTTTACAGATTTTTCGGTCTTTTTTCTTTTACGGCGCAAAAAATAAAGAACCCAGCGGTGATTAAATACCACCAAAAGAAAGCTCCATTTGTGTGAAAAAAAGGACAAAAATTTCATATAGATACAGTGTTGCATGGCTGAGTAATTGTCATTCAAAATGTGAGAGCACCAAAAGCTGAAAATTGGTCTGGTTAGGAAGGGGGTTTAAATGCCCAGTTGTCAAGTGGTTAAAGTGACACTTATGCCGCGTACACACGACCAGACTTTACAGCATACTTTGCCCGGCGGACTTTGATGGGCTTTACGACGGACTTTCCGAATGAACAGACTTGCCTACACACGATCAACCAAAGTCCGATGGATTCGTACGTGATGACGACGTACGACCGGACTAAAACAAGGAAGTTCATAGCCAGTAGCCAATAGCTGCCCTAGCATCGGTTTTTGTCCATCGGACTAGCATACAGACGAGCGGACTTTTCGACCGGACTCGAGTCCGTCAAAAAGATTTGAAACATGTTTCATTTGTAGGTCTGTCAAAAATGTGGGGAAAATAAGTCAGCTGGAGCTCACACACGATCGAATTGTCCAACGGACTCCGGTCCGCCGATCCAAGTATGCCGTAAAGTCCGGTTGTGTGTACGCGGCATAAGGCCGATACACACTATCAGATTTTCTGCTGATTTTTGTCTTCAGATTTACCAAAACTGTGCAAGGGCCTGCCTGATTGCATACAAATTGAAACTCTTAAGGTTTGACCTCATATTATATGGTGTTGGTAAATCTGAAGACAAAAATCAGCAGAAAAGTTTTATTTTGTTTAAATAACAAACATATCACACTTACCTCCACTGTCCAACTCGTTTTGCACAGAGTGGCCCCAATCCTCATCTTCTGGGGTCACTTGGCGGCTCTCTCGGCTCTTCCCCTCATCAGATAACCCCCTGGGAGAAGCCCTCTCCCGGGGGGTCACCTTGCGGGCATGCTCCATAGACGCCGAATGCAGAACTCTGCCCCGCCCCCCGGCAGGCACGTCATTGGATTTGATTGAAAGCAGCGGGAGCCAATGGCTGTGCTGCTATCAATCTATTCAATCAACAGCCGAGAACCCCTTAGCAGAGAGAAGGTGCGTCCCCGTGGGACAAATTCGAGGGTTCAGGTAAGTAAAATGTGGGGGGCTGGGGGCCACTGACAGGTGTTTTTTCACCTTAATGCATAGGATGCATTAAGGTGAAAAAACACAAACCTTTACAACCCCTTTAATGTTTGCAGGTACCTTTAAAAACTGTTATTTTAAAATTTAATTTAGTTATATAAACACTAACAATAATTAACAATGAATTTACATTTATAAAATATTGGTCAGGGCACTCTAACCAGACAGATATCCTAATATTGATCTATTAACCACTTCAGCCCCGGAAGATTTCACCCCCTTTCCTGACCAGAGCACTTTTTGCGATTCGGCACTGCGTCGATTTAACTGACAATTGCACAGTCGTGTGACATTGTACCCAAACAAAATTGATGTCATTTTTTTCCCACAAATAGAGCTGTCTTTTGGTGGTATTTGATCACCTCTGTGGTTTTCATTTTTTGCGCTATAAACAAAAAAAGAGCGACAATTTTGAAAAAAAGCAATATTTTTTACATTTGCTATACTAAAAATATCCCCCAAAAATATATAAAAAACGAATTTTTGCCTCAGTTTCGGCTGATATGTATTCTTCTACATATTTTTGTTAAAAAAAAAAATCTCAATAAGCATATATTTATTGGTTATATTGATTGGTTTGCGCAAAAGTTATTGCGTCTACAAAATAGGGGATAGTTTTATGGCATTTTTATTATACATTTTTTTTTATTAGTAATTGCAGCAATCTGCGATTTTTATCATGACTGCAACATTATGGCGGACACATCGGACACTTTTGACACTATTTGAAACCATTGTCATTTATACAGCGATCAGTGAAATAAAAATGCACTGATTACTGTGTAAATGACACTGGCAGGGAAGGGGTTAACCACTAGGGGGCGATGAAGCGGTTAAGTGTGTCCTAGGGAGTGATTCTAACTGTGGGGGGGAGGGGCTACCTAGGACATGACAGCGATCACTGCTCCCGATGACAGGGAGCAGTAGATCTCTGTCATGACACAAGACAGAACGGGGAAATGCCTTGTTTACATAGGCATCTCCCCATTCTACCTCTCCACACCGCAATTGCGGGCCGCCAGAGAACATCGGGTTCCCAGGACCCGCAGTCATGCTCCTGTGGTGGCGCGCGCGCCTGAGAGGCGGCAAATTTAAAGGGATGTACCTGTACACTCGTGTGCCTGCCTGTGCCATTCTGCCAATGTACATCTGTGTGCGCCAGTCGGCAAGCGGTTAACTTAGGTCAACATTAGGATATCTGTCTGGTTAGAGTCTGGCTAGAGTGCCTTGACCAATGTTTTATAAACGTAAGTTTATTGTTCATTATTGTTAGTATTTATATAACTAAATAAAATTTTCAAAAAACACAGTTTTTAAAGGTACCTGCAAACATTAAATGATTATTGGCTAATCTTTGCAATTTAAGGTAAATTAACAGAAACAAAAGATAACTAAAAGCAATATTAACCCCTCCTTTATAACCCTAATTGATATGCAGATACCGTTGTTTTACAAGTTAAAAAATATTTTTCACAAAGCTCAGGTTTATAATACATTTTTGTTTTGTTTTTTGGCAAGCAGTGGGAAAACACATAGGAATACATTTTGGGGAGTGTAAAACCTTTTATATTTATTACAAATATCTGTATAAAACTGTACTGTTATTAGTGCTCATTAGCACTGATAGAGACAGTGATGTTATCTGCCCATCTCTCCACCTCCACCAGCTAATCAGAGGAAGCCTTTTATTCATTAATAAAAAACAAATTGATGATACATACAGTTTATACAGCACTGACAGTGAGTGGATATATTACTGAAAGAAATAGTTTGTTTGGATCTAATTAGAAAATAAGAGAAACCTAAACACAGCTTATCCCACAAACACAAGTACCTGTTACATAACAGAAAGAAAATATAACTGAAAGCAATATCAACCCCTTCTGTAATACGCCTAATTGATATGCAGATACAGTCGATTTGCAAGTTAAAAAGATTGTTCACAAAGCTCAACATTATAATACATTTTTTTTGTCAAGCAGTGGGAAAACATATAGGAATACATTTTGGGGAGTAGGTTCACTTATTTTTTTGTATACTTAAAACTCTTAATAAATCAGTTTTTTACACTGTCTAATTTATTTTTTAATACATTTTTAACAGTTGGAAGGGAGCGTGCAAAATCATGTATTCTTTTATATGTTTATATCATTTTACTAATGACAGAAAGCTCTTTTTGTCTTGTAAAAACATTCTTCAATCAGTTTGATATCTTAAAGCAAAAGAAAAAAAAATAGTATTTGGATAAATTAATGTAGCACTGATATAGGACTAAAAAGCCAAAACTGATCCAATGATGATGAAGTATGTTTTCCTTTGTCTTTTCCCACCGCTTGTCAAAAAAACACAACAAAATTTATTATAATGCTGAATTTTATGAAAAATCTTTTTTTTATATATATAAAACGAAGTGACAGTGTCTACATATCAATGATATTAATATCTGTATGAAAATTATATTAATATCTGCATGAAAATTATATTAATATCTGCATCTCACCAAAGGTTTTCTAGTGAAAAGTCACCTAAAGTATTATCAACCTGCTATCTTCTTTCTGTAAATGTACAGATATTGATTATTTCTATATTATGTTATAATAGCCATTGGTCATATGAATCCCAAACCTTTTAATCAGTTATCTATTAACTTAGGTCAATATTAGGATATCTGTCTGGTTAGAGTGCCCTGACCAATTTTTTACAAGCATAAGTTTATTGTTAATTATTGTTAGTATTTATATAACTAAATTAGATTTTCAAATTACACAGTTTTTAAAAAGGTACCTGCAAACATTAAATGATTATTGAGTAAACTTGCCAATTTAAAGTAGAATTAGCAGAAAAAAAAGATAACTGAAAGCAACATCAACCCCTTCTTAAATACCCCTAATTGATATGCAGATATTGTCGTTTTATAAGTTAGAAAAGATTTTTCACAAAGCTCAGCTTTATAATAAGTTTTTGTTTTGTTTTTTGGCAAGCAGTGGGAAAACACGTAGGAATACATTTTGGGGAGTAGGTGCATTTTTTTTTTTGTAAACTTAAAACTGTTAATAGAGCAGTTTTAACATGTGTCCAATTTAGTTTTTAATACATTTTTAAAAGTTGGAAGGGAGCTGGCAAAATCACATATTTTTTACATTTTTTTAAAAATTCCCCTTTGCCATGAAAATATAAAAATGTTTATATAATTTGACTAATGACAGAAAGCTCTTTTTGTCTTGTAAAAACATTCTTGAATCAGTTTGATATCTTAAAGAAAAATAATTTTTTTTTATTATTTGGATAAATTTATGTAGCACTGATATAGGATTAAAAAGCCAAAACTGATCCAATGATGATGAAGTATGTTTTCCTACGTCTTTTCCCACTGCTTGCCAAAAAAACAAAACAAAAACTTATTATAATGCTGAACTTTGTGAAAAAACTTTTTTTATATATACAGCAACAGTATCTGCATGCATATCAATGATATTAATATCTGTATGAAAATTATATTAATATCTGCATCTCACCAAAGGTTTTCTAGTGAAAAGTCACCTAAAGTATTATTAACCTGCTATCTTCTTTCTGTAAATGTACAGATAATAATTATTTCTATATTGTGTTATAATAGCCATTGGTCATATGAAAATACAAAAATATGAAAATTACATATTTATTACCTGCTGATTCAGCCAGTAGATCTTTGATTTTTCACTTCCTTTAGGGTTCCTCTCACAGAGATGCCAGGAAGGCAGTAAAAACAGGCAGTTGATCCATGTTTTTCCCACTCCAACTGACCGAACGCCACCTACAAGCAGACATGGTGCCACTCAAATGAGTATGCATTGCAAAGCATTGTGGTGTGGCAATTTTAACAGTGCAAGCTGAGTTTGACAGCCTTTTACCCCCTGGGCCAGTATTAAAATGATAAGTCAGTCTGGGGGCCCTGAGTGGAGATACTTCATCATTCAGACATCAATCAGAGTGGACCTGTGGTTAATGACATCTATATAGTTGCCTGGTCACCATTAAGGCCTGCAATCACATCTTAGGGCACAAGGAAATCTTCCAACACAAACTTCCTTTGCAGCATCAGGATGTCATGGACTGAATAGTGGCCCTTGTCAGTTCATTCAGATTTATACAGCACAAGAAGATCTTCCAGCTCTCCATCAGCACAAGGGATGCTCTTGAACCAGTAAACAATAAAACACAAAAGAGAGTTTACCAAACTTGTTAATTAACTAAATCAAGTTTAACATTAAAAACATCTAAATTGTGTTTGCATAGAGTAGATATAGGTTGAGCATATCAACAGCCTTGCTGATCATGGGACTGGGGACACTGGGACCAACTGTACTGCCAATTCAATAAAGGTCATCTGCGAGTCTGTCCACCTTGATCTGGGGAAAGGTGAAAGCTTGTCTTCTATTACGCTTGAACGTGGAAAGATCTGTTACATTTTGCTGGTCCAGGTGGACAGACTTATAGCAGTACCACTACACCTAGACTGCGGGACAACTAGTGGTGCTACTGATTTCATTGTCTGGTGTGAATTGATCAACAAGGTCATTGTTATACTAAAACTATTCCTACTCCATGTAAGTGCATTTTATATGTGGGGATGAGAGGCCCCACACACCACTGGCTCAACAGACTGAGGTTGTTCACATTCATTTTCACCTTTTGAGCTACAAAGTCCACAGAGTACTTGCAAATAATACAATGATCACAATCCCATTTAAAATACTTACTAATTTTCTGTCATAGCAAACCATTTCAGCACACTATATATATCCAATCTATATTGTGCACCTAGGTAGCTTCCATGCATGCAATACTGTATACTATCCTCTAGACCTGTACTTCCATACTACTGTCAGCAATCAAAATCTTTTCCTGATATACAGCTTCTTCCTATTGACTTAAATGTAGGGCAATTGGGTTGGTTTAACGCACTCCTTTATCTGTTTGCCGACCAGCCACCATCGTTCCCGGGTCTGTTACCCATCACCTGATTGGCTGAAATGACGGGCACTGTGATTGGACACCTGGAGGGAGGAGAGAACGAGAGGAGAGAACGAGAGGAGAGGACGGGAAGAGGCGCATGGAGGGCACCGCTCGCCTTTGTCACCCGCTGCCCCACTGAGGACAGGGTAAGTGCCGGACGGCGAGCGGGCGGGGGGTCACAGTGGCAGCATTTGATGGGCAGAGTGGCAGCATTCGATGGGCACAGTGGCAACATTCGATGGGCACAGTGGCAGCATTTGATGGGCATAGCGGCAGTATTCGAAGGCACAATGGCAGCATTCGATGGGCACAGTGGCAGCATTTGATGGGCACAGTGGCAGCATTTGATGGGCACAGTGGCAGCATTTGATGGCACAGTGGCAGAATTTGATGGCACAGTGGCAGCATTTGATGGGCACAGTGGCAGCGTTTAATGGGCACAGTGGCTGTGTTTGATGGCATAGTGGCTGCATTTGATGGCACAGTGGCAGTATTTGAAGGGCACAGTGGCAGCATTTGATGGACACAGTGGCTGCATTTGATGGCACAGTGGCATTTGATGGCACAGTGGCATTTGGGGCACAGTGGCTACGTTCTAAGGCACAGTGGCAGTATTTGATGGGTGCAGTGGCAGCATTTGGTGGCACAGTGGCAGCATTTGATGGGCACAGTGGCAGCATTTGATGGGCACAGTGGCAGCATTTGATGGGCACAGTGGCTGCATTTGATGGCACAGTGGCAGTATTTGATGGGCACAGTGGCAGCATTTTATGGCACAGTGGCAGCATTTCATGGCACAGTGGCAGCACTTGATGGGCACAGTGGCAGCATTTGATGGGCACAGTGGTAGCATTTGTTGGGCACAGTGGCAGCATTCGATGGCACAGTGGCAGCATTTGATGGGCACAGTGGCTGAGTTTGATGGGCACAGTGGCAGCATTTGATGGGCACAGTGGCAAGATTAGATGGAACAGTGGTGTTTGATGGGCACAGTGGCTGCAATTGATGGCACAGTGGCTGCAATTGATGGTTTTTTTTCCAGTATTTTTCAGTTTGTTTGCGCCCCCCCAACATCCCAGAAATATATGGAAACAATGTTTCCTCCTTAAAGAGATGGGACTTTAAAGGCACAGAGGCTTAAACAAGAATAGTATAAAAGTTATAAAGTTTAGTTGTATCAAAATGTACATGAAATAGAGACGTATGTAAGAGGAAAATACTGAAGTAAAAAGTTGACTTGCAAAGAGTAAGGTACAAATTACCTGACCATATCAAACATGATTTCACAACAATATTGATAGGTTTACATAAAAAATGCATTGACAATTCCAACGTGTTTCGGAGTAGTCTTGGTTCCTTTCTCAGGGAAAGTCTATTTTGCAATCAGTGTAAGTTAAATCTTTAAAGTAAAGAGCAAATTACAAACATATTTCTCAAATTATACAGCGACTGGCAGCCTAAATCACAGTGAATGGGACATTGGATATAATACTCACAGTGCTTTGAATCTATAGCTCTACATTGATGAGCACATAAAACCACAGGTGATGAAAGAGAACCAACATACAATAAGCAGATAGAAACACTGAAGTAATGGAATGCAAAGGAAAAGAGATCTCTGGAGACCAGGTGAGGGGCCAAGGTTGTACGCACTGGGACCAAGTTGCGTCACTGGAGGGAGAGAGAAGAAAAATAGACAAAATATGTAAGTAGAGATAAAATAAAGCTGTATTGGGTAAGCATGTGCACACATACCTCCATCTGCCCCGATTTAGGCTGCCAGTCGCTGTATAATTTGTGGAATATGTTTGTAATTTGCTCTTTACCTTATAGATTATACTTACATTGATTACAAAAAGGACTTTGCCTGAGGAAGGAGTCAAGACTACTCCAAAACGCATTGGAATTGTCAATGCATTTTTTATGTAATCCTATCAATATTGTTGTGATATTATGTTTGATATGGTGAGGCAATTTGTACCTTAATCTTTGCAAGTCAGCTTTCTACTTCAGTATTTTTCCTCTTACATACGTCACTATTTCATGTAAATTCTGATACAATTAAACTTTATAACTTTTATACTATTCTTGTTTAAGTCTCTGTGCCTTTAAAGTCCCATCTATTTAAGGGGGATACATTGTTTCCAAGTATAGGACGCTGAAGCTATCAGACTGGACTTACCAGGAGGTAAAAGGCTCAATAAACTTATACTCAAGAAACTTTTTGGCGTTTTACCCACTTCCAGACCAGACCTTTCCTGGCACTTTTTTTTTACACGTAATAATCAGTATTTTTTGATAGAAAATTGCTTAGAACCCCAATTTTTTTTTTTTTTTAACCGCTTGCCGACCAGCGCACACTGATTTACATCGGCAGAATGGCACTGGTGGGCAAAAGGGCATACAGGTTCGTCCCCTTTAAGAAGCAGCGCAGCGGGTGACCGCGGGTCCCGCGGGCTCGATGTCCGCCAGGTGTCCGTGATCGTGTCACAGAGAGGTAGAACGGGGAGATGCTTTTGTAAACAAAGCATTTCCCCGTTCTGCTTAGTGACAGGACAGAGATCATTGCTCTCTGTCATCGGAGCAGTGATTGCTGTCATGTGAGGTGTAGCCCCTCCCCCCACAGTTAGAACCACTCCCTAGGACACACTTAACCCCTTCATCGTCCCCTAGTGGTTAACCCCTTCCCTGCTAGTGTCATTTACACAGTAATCAATGCATTTTTATAGCACTGATCACTGTATAAATGACAGTGGTCCCAAAATAGTGTCAAAAGTGTCTGATCTGTCCGCCATAATGTCGCAGTCATGATAAAAATCTCAGATCACCGCCATTACTAATAAAAAAAAATTAATAATAAAAATGCTATAAATCTATCCCCTATTTTGTAGACGCTATAAAGTTTGCACAAACCAATCAATATACGCTTATTGCGATTTTTTTTTATCAAAAATATGTAGAAGAATACATATATCAGCCTAAACTGAGGAAAAAAATGTGTTTTTTATATATTTTTGGGGGATATTTATTATAGCAAAAAGTAAAAAATATTGCTTTTTTTAAAATTGTCGCTCTTTTTTTGTTTATAGCGCAAAAAATAAAAACTGCAGAGGTGATCAAATACCACCAAAAGAAAGCTCTATTTGTGTGAAAAAAAGGACGTTTTGTTTGGGTACAGCGTCGCAGGACCGCGCAATTGTCAGTTATAGCAACGCAGTGCCGAATTGCAAAACATGCTCAGGTCAGGAAGGGGGTAAAACCTTTCCGGTTAAAGCAGTGGTTAAAGCAGAGTCCCTAGCAGAGGCAATTTTTTATGTGACACGATATTCACGCAGAGAATTTTAATGCAAAAAAAATACATAACCCTTTTTTGTAAAAATATAAAAGCTGATGTTACGCCGAGTAAATAGAGACCAAACATGTCACGCTCTAAAATTGCTCACGCCTGTGCAACGGCGACAAACAATGTAAATTTTACAATACATAGGCAACGCTTTAAAAGCCTTTACAGGTTACCACTTTAGATTTACAGAGGAGGTCTAGTGTTAGAATTACTGCCCATGACCTGATTTGCGTGGTGATACCTCACATGTGAGATGATCACTGTCTGCGTGCGTACAGGACTGACGCGTGCATTCATCTTCGCAAAGCAAAGGGGGGTGGAGGCATTTCAATTTTTTTTTAATTATTGATTTATTTTTTACACTGTTGCTTTACATTTTTTATTGACCACTTTTATTGCTGCCACAAGGCATGTAAAAATACTTCTGACAGCAGTAGGCATGTGACAGGCACTCTTTATGGAGAGATCTGGTGTCTATAAGACCCCAAATCCCTCCTCTGCTCTTAAAAGCATTTGATCACTCTAAGATCGGTGTTTTCGAATGCTTTTGATTTTTGACAATGGCGCTATTGACATCCAATTAAACGGCAAGTGATGTCAGGTCATCACGTCCGGGTTACCATAGCCGAGAGGCGATCAAAGCTGATCTAGGCTTTGTTCATCTCTCCGATCAGCCGGTGGATGTGCCGGATGGTCACTCGGGCCTCCCGATGGAATGTGAGAGCCCAAGAAAGCCATGGAAGGCGGCAGTGGGGGGAGGCGACCCTCCTGCTGCTTGTAAAAGCAATCCAGCAGCTAGCTAGCCACCAGTATTGCTTTTACAAGACAGCTGACCATTGACTCTAAAAAATTGTACCTGGGTGATGTCTGTAGCTGCAGGCATCATCCCTGTATAACTACTTGAAGTCCAGCAACGTATGGGTACTTTGCTGGTCGGCAAATGGATACTCTGGACCTTTGTTCTAGTGGGAGTTTAGTGGGAAGATGGTCATACTCTTAGCTGATTTATGCATCCAACCTTTTTTTCATCTGTTGCATTTTATATCATTTATATTTTTTGTGGCGTTAGCAAACATTAATACCCTTACCATTACCTATTTGGTAAGGAGTGTTACATTTTTTGCATTGTATATTTTTTGTTTTATTTTTAGGTTTTACCTGCTAGCTAGTCACTGTATCCATCCAGCGGTCATCAATGGTACATCTTTTCAAAATTGTTGAATGTGGTTTGAAATTTCTGCTATTTTTCCATTTTTTTATAAAGATTTTCCAAATACCTTTCTTACACATTACTCCCTTTCTACCATTTTACTTACCATTTGTCCCATTGCAGTTCTTTGCAACTTTTTAGTCCAAACCCCCAAAGTTTCCTTGGTAAAGTAATTTTTTTCAAATGAGTATGAATAGAAGGACTAGCTTGACCAGCTGAACTTTGGAACCTGTGGTCTAGCAGACATAAACATACACCTTTTTTGCTGATTGTCAAACTGCTATTGTAACGGTTGGATTTCCTTTATCAAAAGAATTGTGAGATATCATTTTTTTATAATGTTATAACAGCCAGTGGCCATTTGAATCCCCACATTTTTAATCAGTTATCTATTAACTTAGGTCAACATTAGTGTACCTGTCCAGTTAGAGTGCCCTGACCAAGATTTTATAAACATAAGTTTATCATTAATTTTTGTTAGCATTTATATAACTATATTAGATATTTGAATAACACAGTTTTAAGGGCACCTGCAAACATTGGATGAATATTGCCTGATCCTTCCAATTTTTTTTTTTAAATATTTTTCTTGAAAATTAGCAATTTACAAGCCTCAAACAGAAGCAAAAACGGGTAGATTTACAAAGCTTGTATCTAACCCACTACCAATGTTTCCTTTTACTGCATTGATATTTTGTCTTTGTGCCTAATATAATGCAGTTTTAATCACATTAACATATATGTAAATAGGTAACCATTACCAAATGATTAATTTATAGTGGAAGCATGTATGAGTAATTTGGATTAACGGGTTACTATAATCAATTAATCTGTACAGAAGAACAAAGAAAGAAAACAGCTCAAAAAAAAAAAAGAAAAATACTTGATATTTAAGAAGAGTTACACCCAAAAATGGAACTTCCACTTTAAGTGCTGGTGACCCCCTGACATGCTACATTTGGCATGTAATTTTTTTTGGGGGGGAGTCGATACCCTGTTTTTACAGGCACCCAGCACCCACTTCCTCCCCAGGCACCGCGGCACCGGAAGGAAGATCACCTCTCTCCCCTCCCTCCCTGCAATCTTCTGGGACACGTCACAGGTCCCAGAAGATTGCCCGGCCATTCACAGCATGCAGCACGGCTCACACATGCACAGTGCACACCCAGCTGTGAAGCCACAGCTGGGCACCCACAGTTAGAATGCCAGCGCCGCGGAGAGGAGGGGGAGAGGAGCGAGGCTTCAGGTGCCCCCATCGCTGGACTGTGGGACAGGTGAGTGTGTGATTATTAAAAGTCAGCAGCTACACTTTTTGTAGCTGTTGACTTGTAATTGGGTGGAACTCCGCTTTAATAATAATATAAAGTATTAATAACAGTTGTTCATCTGCTCAGCTTGGGTGCCACCATAGCAAGCTGCTTGCTGTGGGTGCATTTGGGAGGAAAGAGAGGCCAGAAGTGCCGGCGTGGGACCTGAGAAGAGGAGGATCTGGGCTGTTCTGTGCAAAACCATTGCACTGGTAAGTATAGCATGTTTGTTATTTTTAAACAAAAAAACAAGGCTTTAGTAACACTTTTAGCTTAGACTTAGTAGGGAAGTTTTAGACCTCTACAGACATATCACTGCTTTCAGACAGAGAACAAAATTCCATCTATGCAGCAAGCTGGAAGGGGACAGGCTTTTCTACTCATGCTGTGGCTGCTTTCTAAAGAAAACAAACTAAAGCTGGCCATACCTCATACAATTTTCTTTAAATTTACCTTCAACTATGTAGTGCAAGGGCCTGCCTGATTGCATACAAATTGAAAGTGTTTAGGTGTGACCTCATATTATATGGTTTTGGTAACTCTAAAGAAAAGTTGTACAATAAAATGTACATGTCCAATGTTGCATAATGTATGACCAGCCTTAAAAACATAAAAAAAAAAAAAAAAAAACACATAATGCAGCGCTCTGAAAGAATGATCAAATAAATTCCAACATAGTACTGTATGCATAAACAATGCTACTTATTCTATAAAGTTAAAAGATGGTTGAACAGTCAAAATTTAAAATAAATGGTAGTGAACATTACCAAAAACCTCAGAGTGGATAAGGGGGAAACAATCATCTGGGAGGCTTGTCTGAAGAAGGTTTGAACATCAATCACCATCCAAGGAAATGGAGGGGAGAAAATTCAGTTTCCAGAGGGGAAGCGTACTGGCTGCTGGCAAAACCTGCCAGCTCCAGGTGGATGCCACGGCTGGATGGTGGTCAGCAGGATGGATGGAAAGGCAACCTGTATGATGTAAACGGCCCCAGAGGGAACAACCAAGCCGAGCAGGGTCGATATTCTCAGCGCACCTATGCACCTTCTGTGACGTCACTGCTGTGCCAAAGATGAAGGAGCAAGGTGTCCTTAAGTCAGTTGTGTAAGCGTCCACAGTTCTGTTGCCGTGACTCACGGCAACAGAACAGTGCTTGGTTGTTCCCTCTGGGGCCATTTACATCATGTGGACAAAATATAGTAAGAATTACTCCTGTGCTTGTGAAGGTGTTTGTTGTGTAATTAAGTTATATTGTAGATGGTGAAAAGTCTGAAGGAGATGGTAATGCGTGTCCCGCTGCCTCAACTGACCAGGGGTGGTCTGGAGAAGACTGCATGGAAGAAGGTGGATGGAGGGTGCGTAATCAACCGCTTACATCAAAACATATTTGGTTTATTCATGTATAGTGGAATACAAACAAATATAACCATCTAGTTAATACAAATACTACGTTTCATGAAAACAGGTGACAAAATATACACTGCAAGGTTTAAAATAGGGATATGCCCATGTTGAGGCAGATATTTAAAAAAGTCTGACGCGTTTCGATGGTGACCTCTTCATCAGAGCCTGAAAGAACAGGAGCACAGTCTGTGTGAGCCCATAGGCCGACATGTGTACATAGGGAGGGGTGGCTAGTTGAAGGTATGTCCTGCGATGGATGATTACTTATTCTGAGCTCCATAACAGTCCACGCACAAACGTTCTATGTGGAATATAGATCAAAACACGACAGTAAGAAGAACATGGAAAGTGTGTCCTGTACACTACAGACTGGAGACGTATAATGAATTTACATTAATAAAAGTCAAATAGGTAGACCGTAAAATAGTAAAAGGTACCATATCGATATAGAAACAGTCGATGATTGATCGGTAGTGAACATTGAAGCAAAAAACATGAATATATATATATATATATATATATATATATATATATATATAAACAGGGGGTCCCCGGGGGGTTACAAACAAGTTAGGGACTATAGGTTTGTTCTTAAGTCAAATCTGTTTGTAAGTCAGAACAGGTACATTTTTTAAGTGTAGCTCCAGCCAAAAAAAATATTTTTAAGCTTTTTGGATAGCATAGGGAAGGGTTATCACCCCTGTAACATTTGTTTTGCTGTGTGTGCCCCTGTTCAGAAGATTTCACCTCACTTTCTGTCCCAATGACAATTGGATTTTAATAATTTTGGGTTGTTGTGGAAACAAGCCTTGGTGATAAAGCATCAGTGGAGGTACCTTTTCCCCATAATAGCTCTTACAGGAGAGAATTTCCCTTCCTAGGGGTAGATTTCCTCTCACTTCCTGTTGTCTGCCTCCGTTTGTAAGTAGGAGTCGTTTGTAAGTCGGATGTTTGTAACTAGGGGACCCCCTGTATATATATATATATATATATATATATATATATATATATATATATATATGAAAATAAACATAAGTAAAAAAAAAAATTTAACTAAATAAGTAATAAAAAATAAAATTAAGATAAATGTGTAAATCTGCACATAAAAGACCTGTGAGTGATGTTGGATACACAGAAAAACACTGAGAGACCGTCTCTCACCACATGATGCGTCAAGTTGTGCTTACGTCCAATGAACATGCGCATGCGTTTGTAAGCATCTCTGCCAGCACAAAGGAAGCTGTGCGGGGACAAATTATGGATTCGAGCAAAATGAGCACAGAATACACATCAAAGGCACAGAAGTGACCATACAGTTGTATAAATACATTCACATGAAAAATAAATACATAAATAAATACAAAAAATTAATAGATGAAGCCCACCTAAGTGCACGTGACATGTGCCTGCGCTGAAAGGGTGTCGTGTCAGTGAGGTGGGGATACACAGTTAGTGCAGCATGATGGCAGGGAGTGATAATTGTGAATAGATCGAAGTATGAAAATTGCATATGAGCTATGCAAATACAGGAGTGCAGTGGTGTTGATTGCTAAAAGTGAAATGGCAGGCTGATAATCTGATGTGGAATCGCACCTACCTACATGATATAGTAGGAATGTATATATGTATTTGGTTTTTTTTCGGTGGTACGGGACTGTTGGGTATGCCTGCAGGGGAGAGGAGAAATGAACAGGGGGGAAGGGGAAAGTGACCTGAGAAGTGGGGTCCCTCTGGACACTGGTGAAATGACATGGGAAGGTGCAGAGTAATCGTAACTGACCTGTCTCCAAAGATGTATGAAGGAGCGCTGCAGCCAGCACACGTCCCTGGGGGCAGGGGGCCGTGTGATCTGTGGAGATGGAAGGTGGAGGAAGTATCCTCAGATGGTGCTGGAGCCGTGGATGCCTGAAAAACTATCTCTCCGCCTGGGACATAGGTAGTATTGTACTGAGGACATGCTGGAGAATTTAAATGACGGTGGGGGGCGGGTCTGGGGGTGGGCTGGGAGTGTTTGTGGCCATCAAGGAGAGGTAGGTGTGGCCTGCCAATGGAACGCACACCACAGCTCACAGGGGAGGGTTCGCCGGTGTTCTGACATATACTGTCCTCCTATCGGATAGTGTCCGCTCCGTACTGCGCAGGCGCAGCGCTTGCGCAGTACGGAGGAGAAGGAGATGCCGAAAGTGTCCGAAGTTGATCAGCTGACCATAAGCTGTACACGGCGCTTGGGCACTTCTTAGCGATGGCTGTGTAAGAGGGCCCCTCGCGGGCTCGCTCCGTTCACCACGCTTCAGGCACGGCCTCGCCGCGCTCGGCAACTATTTATTCTATCTCTATGTCCACTTGGATAGTAAGGAATGAACCTGGACATAGGGTGAGAATAAAAGCGCAGGCGCCGTGTACAGCTGATGATCAGCTGTTGAACTTCGGAGACTTTCGGCGTCTTGTTTGTCCTCCGTACTGCGCCTGCTCAGTACAGGGCGGACACTATATGATAGGGGACTGTATTCGACAAGACACCGGCAGAGTCTATGTAGTGTAAGAGCCGAGTCACTGTGTGCCGTGAGAGACGGCACACAGGCGGCTCCAATGTACGGGCCCCCGGAAAGTGTGTAGAGGCAAGGACAGAATAGGAGTGAAGTGGAGGAATGGTGTCCCTGCCCATCTAAGGAGTGCAGGGGGAGTGTGTGCACGTAGTACAGACACACATGGCGTTTGAGTGTCTGTATATAGGCACGCCCACACCCCAATGTGCAAGCATACATGGATACATGCAGCTTATGCTTGCACAGGAGTTTAGAAGATATGTTGCAATATGTTGTATTATATATAAATAAATATTTTATTAAAGAAAGTGTGTATATGGTGCACTAAATTAGTTAAAGTTAATGTATGTATGACAAATTAGTGTGTAGAAATGATGATGTTATTGGACTGCAAGGAACACTGTATGTGTCAGAGGAATAATCCTTCCTGTCACACCAGCCGTGTCCCTGCGCGCATGTGCGGCGGAACAGCCCTCCGGCGCACACGCATTCGTGGTCCGGCGCTACGGAGCATGCACTGGCGCACACCCAACGTGACCCTTTGGGCGGCCTATAAAAGGTGCTCTCATGCTCAAATTGCTGGTTCGTCTTCAGCTTCCTATTAAAAACTTGATCCTGTCTCCTGTGCCTGATTACCCGTTGTGACCCGGATTGCTACTGACTCCTCTGCCCTTCTCCTGGACCTGACCTTGGCTTGTTTAAACGGATCTCCACCTATCTCCTGTGTTTGACCCTCTGCCTGTTACTCGGATTGTCTCCTGTCTCCCTGCCTTGACCGCCTGCTTGTACCTGGACTTGCTTTGTGTCTTCCAGGCACCATTCCACAGCCTGCAGTTGAATTGCTGATCCTGATGTTTGACCCTCAGCCTGGTTCTGGACTTTCTGTTTGTTCTGTTCCAGCAAGTACTCCTGCTTACCAGTCTCTGCACAGCGGCTCTTCTCTACAAGGACCTCCACGCAAGTCTCCTACGGTCCACTGGGTAGCCTGTGCCTCTTTGTTCCATTCACTCCCTGTACCACCTCCAGGGGGCGAACTGCGCTTAGTTGCAAGGGTGAACTGCTCTCGGCATCTCGGCCTCGGTAAGTACTTTCCTGGCAGTACGAACCAGCCATGTCAGAGGCCAACAGAGCGCGTTCCCCGCTTGAGATCCTGTGCCAGCAAGTCTCGGCACTCACCGATGCAGTTCAGAAGTTGCAAGAGGGCTACACCCAAATTGACAGTCGCCTTCAGCAACTCTCCGGGGCACCTCCATCAGCAGCCGCAGCCCCTGTACCTCCTCTCAGATATCATCCAACCCTACAGTGATTATGGCTTCCCCTGAGCCCAGGGTTCCCACACCAGAGCGATTCTCTGGCGACCGCAAAAAATTCAGAGCCTTTAAAAATGCCTGTTCTTTGTATTTAGCTCTGCAACCCAGGACTTTTTCCTCTGAAGTAGTAAAGGTCGGCTTTATCATCTCTCTCCTAGCCGATGAACCCCAAGCTTGGGCCCATAGCCTAATGGAACAGAGGAGCCCCGTGCTGAATTCAGTGGATACCTTTTTCGAAAGTATGGCACAACTATACGATGACCCCCAATGCACGGCCACGGCTGAAGCAACGTTACACAACTTGTCCCCAGGGGCGAAGGCCGGTAGAGGACTATACTGTTGAGTTCAGGAAATGGTCGGCTGATACCAACTGGAATGAACCTGCCCTCAAGTACCAGTTCCGTCAGGGGCTGTCTGAAGGTCTGAAAGATGAGCTGGCCAGGATAGAGACTCTGGAGGACTCTGGAGGACTTGATTCCATTAACTACCAAATTGGATTGGCGCATGCAGGAGCGATGCTCAGAGCGCTTCCAGGTTCTTCGTCCTAGCTGGATGCTTCCTAAGCCGACTCCCATCCATCCTACTCGGCTCCTCCAGTCTCCACCACTCCTGAGGTCAAGCCTATGCAATTAGGACTGGTTCGTGCTCCTCTTACCCCAGAGGAAAGATTACGTAGGCGTCAGGCCAACCCGTGCCTTTACTGTGGGGGTTCAGGACACTTCCTTTGTTCCTGTCCTGTGAGACCTAGTAAGTCCTACCCTCAATCTGCCATAAACTATCAAGTCTCTGGTATTTCACAGACTTATGTTACCCTCTTTGTCTCCTTACAGTTAACGGGAAAGGAAACTCGCCTGCCAGCCATAGTTGATTCCGGAGCATGCAGTTGCTTCCTGGATGCTTCACTAGCTGCAAGTCTACACATCCCTCTGTTGACTAAAAACCAAAGCCTCCAGGTACACCTGGCTGATGGGTCTCTTCCCCGCTCTGGAATTATCACTCAAGAAACCAGATCCATCCTTATCACCACGGACTCTGGTCATCAGGAGTTCCTACGCTTCGACATTACCTCTTCCCCTATGTTTCCTATCATCTTGGGGCTTCCCTGGCTACAGGCTCATGAACCTCAAATTAATTGGAATAAAAAACAAGTCTCCTTCTC
Organism: Aquarana catesbeiana; assembly: GCF_042186555.1. Taxonomy (NCBI): domain Eukaryota; kingdom Metazoa; phylum Chordata; class Amphibia; order Anura; family Ranidae; genus Aquarana; species Aquarana catesbeiana. Next base: position 85,221,524 of record NC_133332.1, read on the forward strand.
ATCCCAATACTGTTCCCAACACTGCCTCCTTCCAGCTCCAGCTTCTTGCTCAACCATAGCACCAGTATCTGAAAATCTCCAACATGTACCTCCAGTCTACCTGGAATTTAAGGGTGTTTTTGACAAACAACAGGCTGACCGCCTACCACCTCATCGGTCTTATGACTGCCCTATAGACCTTTTGCCCAGCTCTGAAATCCCTTTTGGCCGCATCTTCCCCTTGTCCGAGACAGAACTAAAGGCCCTCAAGTCATACATTGATGAAAATCTTGAAAAAGGATTTATCCATCCCTCCTCATCGCCGGCTGGAGCCCGTATCTTCATCATAGAGAAGAAGGACGGCTCTCTCAGACCCTGCATTGATTATAAAGAACTAAACAAAATCACCATTAAAAAACGGTACCCGCTTCCTCTCATCCCGGAATTATTTCAACGTCTCTGATCCGCCCAATTCTTCTCCAAGTTAGACCTTCGCCGTGCTTACAATCTTATCCGAATTCGAGCCGGCGATCAATGGAAGACCGCCTTCAGGTCCAGGTTTGGGCACTACGAGTACCTGGTAATGCTGTTTGAGCTCTGCAATGCCGCGGCCACCTTTCAACACCTGGTAAACGACATTTTCCGTGAATACCTTGATAACTTTCTAGTCGTTTACCTGGACGACATCCTCATTTTTTCTGCCACCATGGAACTTCACCAGGTACATGTCAAACAGGTCCTTACAATCCTCAGGAGACACAAATTATATCTCAAAGCAGAAAAATGCGAGTTTGAAAAAACAACTGTGCAGTTCTTGGGGTTCATCATCTCCACCAACGGGGTCGCAATAGACCCACAGAAGGTCAAGGCAATTCAGGAGTGGCCGGCTCCTGTGAATAAAAAAGGGGTACAACGATTTAAAGGATTCTCAAATTTCTACTGGAGGTTTATCGCTGGCTTCTCAGCTATTGTAGCTCCCATCACCCAACTCACACGCCAACATAATCGATTTCAGTGGTCCTCAGAAGCCCAGGAAGCTTTCATGAAATTAAAGGCACTATTCTCATCTGCACCAGTCTTACGACATCCAGATCCAGCCCTGCCATTCGTACTGGAAGTTGATGCTTCAAAAACAGCTACTGGGGCCATCCTCTCTCAAAGACAGAGCCCCAAGGCCCTCCTGCACCCCGTAGCCTTCGCATCCTGGAAATTTTCACCTGAGAAGAATTATGACGTAGGCAATAGGGAGTTGTTGGCCATCAAATTTGCTCCGGAAGAGTGGAGATACCTACTTGAAGGGACATCTCACCCTGTCATGATCTTCACCGATCATAAAAATCTGGAGTATCTTAGGACAGCAAAATGTTTAAAACCCAGGCAAGCCCGATGGGCCCCCTTCTTTTCCAGATTTAATTTTCATATTTCTTACAGACCCGGTTCTAAAAATGGAAAAGCAGATGCACTCTTCCGGATGTTCCACGAAACCTCTCAGGTAACTGAACCCAGAACCATCTTGTCTCCACAAAAAAATTTTCTGGTCACCCAAGCTGACCTAATAACCGCCATTAAATCAGCATCTAGTCAGTGTTCTGATCCTGACATGTCCTCCTTGGAGAAACACGATGACTTACTCTGGTCCCATGGAAAAAATTTTGTCCCGCTGGAGTTAAGACCCCTAACTTTAAGGACCTTCCATGACAACAAACTGGCAGGCCACTTTGGGACACAAAAGACTATTGAATTGATTTCCCGTTCCTTTTGGTGGCCAGGTTGGAGACAGGACTGTAAGAATTATGTTTCCTCCTGCATTCCATGCCAATGCAGTAAGGGTCCAAATACGAAATCTTTGGGTCTACCAAAACCCTTGTCCATCCCTGAACGACCATGAGCAGAAATCTCCATGGATTTTATTGTGGACCTATCCCTCGGGGGGGTTCACCACCATTCTTGTTATCATTGATTGGCTTTCAAAGATGGCACACTTCCTGCCCATGGTGGGTACTCCCTCTGCTTCTGCTACAGCTAACGTGTTCTTCAAAGAAATCATTAGACTTCATGCTGTACCTGTGAGCATCACCCCAGATAGAGTTGTCCAATTCCCTTCTAAGTTTTGGAGAGAGCTATGTAAGTCTCTGGAAATAAAGATCTGTCTCTCCTCTGCATACCATCCCTAGAGCAACGCCCAGACTGAGAGAACGAACCAAACCCTGGAACAGTATATCCGCTGTTTTTGTTCTGACTCCCAAGATGACTGGTCCACTCTCCTACCGTACGCTGAGTTTGCGTATAACAACTCCATCCATACTGCCACCAATCAAACACCTTTTTGGTCTAACTTTGGTTTCCATCCCTCTTTCCTTCCAGAAGATTCAAGAAGCTATGCAAAAAGCCCAGGAGGATTACCAAAAGCACTATAACAAGGGAAGGAAGGAGAATCCAGCCTTTAAGGTAGACAAAGAAGTATGGTTATCAGCCATCAATCTCAGAATGCCAATTCCCTCACAAAAATTAGGGCCAAAGTTCATAGGTCCCTTCAAAATCAAGAGGGTGGTCAATCTTGTGGCCTTTGAACTAGCCCTACCTAACTCTTACAAAGCGCATCCAGTTTTTCACGCATCTCTCTTTTCCTGACAGGGAAGAACCACCTCCTCCACCAGTCATGATAGACGGAGAAAGTGAATTTGAAGTGGAGAAAATACTGAGTTGCAGGAAAAAGGGTAGACAGCTCCAGTACCTAATTAAATAGAAGAGGTACCCCCCTGAAGATAATTCCTGGGAACCCTCTGGAAATCTACATGCCCCACGTTTGATCCAGGCCTTTCACCAGGAACACTCGGAATTGATGTCCAGTTTGGGTGTCCAGAGGCCACCCCTCGGGGGGGCACTGTCAGAGGATTAATCCTTCCTGTCACACCAGCCGTGATGCTGAGCGCATGCGCGGTGGAACAACACTCCGGCGCACGCGCATTCGTGGTCCAGCGCTATGGCGCACGCACATGCGCACTGGCGCACACCCAACGTGACCCTTTGGGCAGCCTATAAAAGGTGCTCTCATGCTCAGACAAATTGCTGGTTCGTCTTCAGCTTCCTGTTAAAAACTTGATCCTGTCTCCTGTGCCTGATTACCCGTTGTGACCCGGATTGCTGCTGACTCCTCTGCCCTTCTCCTGGACCTGACCTTGTCTTGTTTAAACAAAACGAAAAAACAGGGACCCCAAAGATGGGGAAACCCTTTGTACAGTGGGACTTTATAGGCGAACAAAACAATTAATTTATAAATAAAAGCTATTTATTTATTTAAAAAGTGCTTAAAAAGCATAAAAACAGAATTATCTAAACATAGATCTGTACAAAATGCTTATATACAGTGCAACAGATTTTTTACAGTAAATTTAGGCGTATATATATATATATATATATATATATATATATATATATATATATATATATATATATACAGGGGTCCCCTAGTTACAAACATCCGACTTACAAACGACTCCTACTTACAAACGGAGGGGGACAACGGGAAGTGAGAGGAAATCTACCCCTAGGAAGGGAAATTCACTCATGTAAGAGTTAATATGGGGAAAAGGTACCTTCACAGATGCTTTATCACCAAGGCTTGTTTCTACATCAACCCAAAATTTTCAAAATCCAATTGTCATTGGGACAGAAAGTGTACCTGTTCCGACTTACAAACAGATTCAACTTAAGAACAAACCTACAGTCCCTATCTTGTTTGTAACCCGGGGACCCCCTGTATACACAAAACAATACCGTTTATAATATTCACAGATGGAAAAAGAAAAAAAGGGGAACCCTTTTTGTCCCCCCTCCCCCCGTTTCTTTTCATTTTTATATATAAAGACTTTTATAGCCATGCTGTCATAAAACACATAATAAATACTCCAATGCATAATATAAATCTGCTCAACTCTATTTTGAGTCCATAAAGAAAGCAAACCCCCCCTCTTTTTCATATAACTATATAACGTAAAATGTTCTATATTTTTTTACATATATTTTTCTTTTTTCAATCTCCAATTTATTAATTCAAAAAAACTTTTTTCCCCAGGGCTCCATTGTGGATCTGGTGAGGCTCATCCTCTCCTTTTTTGGGGGCCTTTGTGGAGCTGTTTCTCGGCCCAATGGAAGCCGCCATGTCTATTATGTGCTAATTGGCGGTCATACATCCACTGATTTGTTTATTACATCTTTCACTCTCCTCACACGAGGGCTTTATTTTTATACAATCTCTACATAAAAACTTTTCTAAAGGTTGGATACTGGTATGTATATTGGACACTCTCAGCTGCCATAATGTGAATTTCTTGCCTTGTATAAATATCTCTATGTCTAAATTAATCTCACCTGTTTTTCAGAATACACCTAAAAAAAACTTTCTCCTCAATACGCCTCTGAAGAAGGGACATCTGTCCTGAAACATGTCAGGCTCATGGAGTTAATATGTATTCAAAAAAATCTAAAGAATATACTGTAAAAAATCTGTTGCACCGTATATAAGCATTTTGTACAGATCTATGTTTAGATAATTCTGTTTTTATGGTTTTTAAGCACTTTTTCAATAAATAAATAGCTTTTACTTATAAATTAATTGTTTTGTTCGCCTATAAAGTCCCACTGTACCGGGGGGTACAAAGGGTTTCCCCATCTTTGGGGTCCCTGTTTTTTCGCAATATATTTTGGGATGTCGGCAACACTTTATTAAGGGGTACACATTTGTCTCCCCCTTGTGGTTCACCTGACTATATATATTGGCTTGTTTAAACGGATCTCCACCTATCTCCTGTGTTTGACCCTCTGCCTGTTACTCGGATTGTCTCCTGTCTCCCTGCCTTGACCGCCTGCTTGTACCTGGACTTGCTTTGTGTCTTCCAGGCACCATTCTACAGCCTGCAGTTGAATTGCTGATCCTGGTGTTTGACCCTCAGCCTGGTTCTGGACTTTCTGTTTGTTCTGTTCCAGCAAGTACTCCTGCTTACCAGTCTCTGCACAGTGGCTCTTCTCTACATGGACCTCCACACAAGTCTCCTATGGTCCACTGGGTAGCCTGTCCCTTTTTGTGCCATTCATCCCTGTACCACCTCCAGGGGGCAGACTGCCTTTAGTTGCAAGGGTGAACCGCTCTTGGCATCTCAGCCTCGGTACTTTCCTGACAGTATGAAAGATGTGATGTGTAGTGAATGGGTTGGATGGAGATGAGAGCACAAAGAACAAGAATTGAAGAAGTAAAGAAAGATAAGCGCGGTGACTAATATTGAGGGATATATAGTTGTTAGGTAATGATGTGTACAGGTGCTGCTGGGTGGGTGGAGAACAGAGGGGAGGGGGAACAGAGGGGAGGGGGGGACAATGTTCATCAAAGTTCCCTGCACTGTGTTTAAAATGGGTTTTGGACAGAATCATGCCTTCTTCATCGATTTGCAGGTCCAGATCTAGAAGGACGAGTGATCTTTCGTCGACCACGTGGGTAAAGGAGATGCCAAATGGACTGGAGTTGCAGTGTTCCAGAAATTTGTTTAGATCCGTGTATGATCCGTTCCAAATGATCAGAATATCATCAATGCATCTGGTATAGAGGGCAAGTTGATCCTTGAAGGGGTTATTAGCCCAGATGAACAAGTCTTCCCACATACCCATGAAAAGGTTTGCGTAGCTGGGAGCAAATTTTGCACCCATGGCAGTCCCCTTGATTTGTCAAAAAAACTCACCCACAAAAGAGAAGTAGTTGTGGGTGAGGCAAAATTTGATGGAGTCGAGGAGAAATTTAATCTGTAGGGGGTGTATGTCACTCTTGGAGAGAAAGTATTTGGCTACTTCCATGCCATATTTTTGTTCAATGGAAGTATAGAGGGATGAGACATCCAGTGAGAGCCACTTGAGATGCAGTTGCCATGAAAAAGATGAAAGAATGTCGAGCATATGTCTGGAATCTTTTATGAAAGATGGGAGTTGTATTACTAGATCTTCTTAGGAAGTGGTCAATGTAACAACCTAGATTGCTAGTTAAGCTGTCAATCCCAGCAATAATGGGTCTGCCCAGTGGATTTGTCTGATTCTTGTGAATCTTGGGGATATGGTAGAAGTGGGGAGTCAGTGGGTACTGTTTGTTTAGGAAGAGGAATTCACTTTTCATGATGACTTTATTCTCCTTAGCTTGATTCAGTAAAACTTCAAGAGAAATAGAGAAAGATGGTAGTGGATCAACAGGGAGTTTCTCATATGTGTCAGTATCCCCAAGGAGTCTCCAGGCCTCTGCCATATAGTCATCTCGATTTTGAATTACTAAACCGCCGCCTTTGTCAGCTTGCCTGATGATGATGTCTTCTCTGTCCTGGAATTTCCTGAGGATCTCTTTTGGGACTTCGTGATCTTTATTCCTGATGTTTATAGATTTGTTATTCAGGCTGGGTTCACACTGGTGCGACACGACAGCCGCCCTACTTTGGATCCGACTTTGCCCTGCAACATGAAGCCGGCATATCTCCGACTTTCAATGAACGGGGATCCGACTTGGATCCCCGCCAATGCCCGGCACTGTGTTTGGTATGAATCTTTAGGGGGAACTCTGCGCCAAATTTTAAATAAAAAACTGGCATGGGTTCCCCCTCCAAGAGCATACCAGGCCCTTGGCTCTGGTATGGACCTTAAGGGGAACTCCCTACGCCGAAAAAACGGCGTGGGGGTCCCCCCAAATCCATACCAGACCCTTATCCGAGCACACAGCCCGGCCGGACAGGAATGGGGGTGGGGACGAGCGAGCGCCCCCCCCTCCTGAGCCGTACCAGGTCGCATGCCTTCAACATGGGGGGGTGGTGCCTTGGGGGAGGGGGGGCGCGCTGCGGGCCCCCCCACCCCAAAGCACTTTGTCCCCATGTTGATGAGGACAAGGGCCTCTTCCCGACAACCCTGGCCGTTGGTTGTCGGGGTCTGCGGGCGGAGGGCTTATCGGAATCCGAGAGCCCCCTTTAATAAGGGGGCCCCCAGATCCCGGCCCCCCACCCTATGTGAATGAGTATGGGATACATGGTACCCCTACCCATTCACCTAGGGAAAAACACTACACAGATTTTTAAAGTAATTCATTAGACAGCTCTGGGGGTCTTCTTCCGACTTCGGGGGTCTCTCCGGTTCTTCTCCATGCTCTCCGGATCTTCTGCCGGGCTCCTCCGCTCTCTTCTGCTCTTTTGCCGCTCTTTTGCTATAGCGGAGGAGCCCGGTCTTCGGTCTTCTGCCTTCTTCTCTTCTCTTCTTCTGATGTTGACACGACGCTCTCTCTGGCTGGAATGCTCTCTGTGCGCTCTGCTATGGCTTATATAGGCGGTGACCCCGCCCCCTTATGCCGTCACAATCCCTGGGCATGCTGGGATTGTGACGGCATAAGGGGGCGTGGTCATCGGGTGATGACCACGCCCCCTAAAATGTCACAGTCCCAGCATGCCCAGGGACTGTGACGGCATAAGGGGGCGGGGTCACCGCCTATATAAGCCATAGCAGAGCGCACAGAGAGCATTCCAGCCGGAGAGAGCGTCGTGTCAACATCAGAAGAAGAGAAGAGAGCAGAAGGCAGAAGGCAGAAGACCAAAGACCGGGCTCCTCCGCTATAGCAAAAGAGCGGCAAAAGAGCAGAAGAGAGCGGAGGAGCCCGGCAGAAGATCCGGAGAGCGTGGAGAAGAACCGGAGAGACCCCCGAAGAGAAGAAGGCAGCAGACCATGCTCCTCCGCTATAGCAAAAGAGCAGAAGAGAGCGGAGGAGCCCGGCAGAAGACCCGGAGAGCGCGGAGAAGAACCGGGGAGACCCCCGAAGTTGGAAGAAGACCCCCGGAGCTGTCTAATAAATTACTTTAATAATCTGTGTAGTGTTTTTTTTTTAATTGACACTTTTTCCCTAGGTGAATGGGTAGGGGTACGATGTACCCCATACTCATTCACATAGGGTGGGGGGCCGGGATCTGGGGGTCCCCTTATTAAAGGGGCCTCCCGGATTCCGATAAGCCCCCCGCCCGCAGACCCCGACAACCAACGGCCAGGGTTGTCGGGAAGAGGCCCTTGTCCTCATCAACATGGGGACAAGGTGCTTTGGGGTGGGGGGGCCGCAGCGTGCCCCCCTCCCCCAAGGCACCAACCCCCCCATGTTGAGGGCATGCGGCCTGGTACGGTTCAGGAGGGGGGGCGCTCGCTCGTCCCCACCCCCATTCCTGACCGGCCGGGCTGCGTGCTCGGAAAAGGGTCTGGTATGGATTTGTGGGGGACCCCTACAACGTTTTTTCGGCATAGGGGGTTCCCCTTAAGGTCCATACCAGACCTTGGGGGGAACCCATGCTGGTTTTTTATTTAAAATTTGGTGCAGAGTTCCCCCTCAAGATCATCTGAGCACAAGTCGCGTGCCGAAGTCAGATCACGCGAGACGGCGATCCGACTTTGATCCGACTTCAATGATAGTCAATAGGCTGAAGTAGGATCAAAGTCGGACCAAAGTAGTACAGGGAGCATTTCTAAAGTCGGAACGACTTGTGCCGGACCAGTTAGGACGGCTCCCATAGGGAAACATTGGATTTCACACGTCATGCGACATGAGCTCCCAATGTCGGAGCGTTTGTCGGACCAGTGTGAACCCAGCCTAAGGCAGTTTTTCTGGCAGATCCTTTTAATTTCATCCAGCACTATCTCATAGAAGATTGGAATGAACTTTCCTTTTGCAAAGTGGGGATGGAAAGAAGACTTGGGTTTAAAGTCAGTGTGTATAATCCGTTTTTCTATAAGGGCTAGGAGTTCTGGTTCCATTTCGTAGTCCTTGCAGGTTCCCTCTTGAAGTAGACTCTCTAAATTTTCAAGTGCATTGTCCGCATTTCTTAAGGTGTTGTCAGATTACTTGTGGGTGAGGATGACATTTCAGAGGGTAGTTCGCAAAGGGCAAAGTACCTTTTCAGCGTGAGATTTCTCTTGTATCTATTTAGGTCCACAAAGATCTCAAAAAGATTTGGAGGGTTTTTGGGGGCAAAATTGAGACCCTTACGAAGAGCATTGAGTTCTGTGTCATCGAAAACGGAGCTTGATAGATTGAATATTTTGATTGTAGTGTGTGTTGCAGTTATCTTTTCCTTTTCTGTTTTTCTTTCCTCCTCGTCGCCCTCTTCTTCTCCATCTTCTCTTTTTTTTTCCTTTTATGTTTATTTTTATGCCTATTTTTATATATATATATAAATTTATATTTTTTGCTTCAGTGTTCAGTACCAATCAATCATTGACTGTTTCTCTATCGATATGGTACCTTCTACTATTTTACAGTCTACCTATTTGACTTTTATTAATGTAAATTCATTATATATGAATTTACATTTATATATATATATATATAGTCTGTAGTGTACAGCACACACTTACATGTGCTTCTTACTATCCTGTTTTTTGATCTATATTCCACGTAGAACGTTTGGACGTGGACTGTTATGGATCTCAGAATAAGTAATCATCCATCACAGGACATACCTTCCAACTAGCCACCCCTCCCTATGTACACATGTCGGCCTACGGGCTCACACAGACTGTGCTCCTGTTCTTTCAGGCTCTAAAGAAGAGGTCACCCTCGAAACGCATCAGCCTTTTTTAAGTATCTGCCTCAACATGGGCATATCCCTGTTTTAAACCTTTCAGTGTATATTTTGTCACCTGTTTTTATGAAACGTAGTATTTGTATTAACTAGATGGTTATATTTGTTTGTATTCCACTATACATTAATAAACCAAATATGTATTGATGTAAGCGGTTGATCACGTGCTCTCCATCCACCTTCTTCCACACAGCCATTTACATCACACAGGTTACCTTTCTATCCATCCTGCTGACCACCATCCAGCCGTGGCATCCACCTGGAACAGAAAAAGTCAATGTGCATAACTATTCACCCCCTAAAGTCAATAATTTGTAGAGCTACCTTTTGCGGCTATCACAGCTCCAAGCCGCTTTTGATAAGTCTCTATGAGACTGCCACATCTTACCACTGGGATTTTTGCCCATTACTCCAGCTCCTTCAAGTTGGATGGTTTGCGCTTGTGAACAGCAATCTTTAAGTCTGACCACAGATTTTCTATTGGATTGAGGTCTGGGCTTTGACTAGGCCATTCCAACACATTTACATGTTTCCCCTTAAACCACTCAAGCGTTGCTTTAGCAGTGTGTTTGGGATCATTGACTTGCTGGAAGGTGAACCTCCATCCTAGCCTCAAATCACACACAGAATGGTACAAGTTTTGCTCAAGAATATCCCTGTATTTAGCACCATCCATCTTTCCCTCAACTCTGACCAGTTTCCCAGTCCCGACTGCTGAAAAACATCCCCACAGCACGATGCTGCCACCACCATGTTTCACTGTGGGGATGGTGTTCTTTGGGTGATGTGATGTGTTGGGTTTGCACCAGACATAGCGTTTTCTTTGATGGCCAAAAAGTTCAATTTTAGAGCACCTGCCTCCATACATTTTGGGAGTCTCCCACATGCCTTTTCGCAAACTCAAAATGTGCCATTTTGGTTTTTTGATGAAAGTAATGGCTTTCTTCCAGCCACTTTGCCATAAAGCCCAACTCTATGGAGCGGATGGCTTATTATCGTCCTACGTACAGATACTCCTGTATCTGCTGTGGAACTCTGCAGTTCCTCCAGGGTTACCTTAGGTCTCTGTGCTGCCTCTCTGATTAATGCCCTCCTTGCCCAGTCTGTGAGTTTTGGTGTGTGGCTGTCTCTTGGCAGGTTTGCTGTTGTGCCATGTTCTTTCCATTTGGTTATGATAGATTTGATGGTTTTCCTAGGGATCATCAAAGATTTGGATATTTTTTTATAACCTAACCCTGACTTGTACTTCTCAACAACATTGTTCCTTACTTGTTTGGAGAGTTCCTTGGTCTTCATGGCAGTGTTTGGTTAGTGGTGCCTCTTGCTTAGGTGTTGCAGCCTCTGGGGCCTTTCAAAAAGGTGTGTATATGTAATGACAGATCATATGACACTTAGATTGCACACAGGTGGACATCATTTCACTAATTATGTGACTTCTGAAGGTAATTGGTTGCACCAGAGCTTTTTATGGGCTTCATAACAAAGGGGGTGAATACATACGCACATGCCAGTTATCAGTTTCTTATTTCTGAAAAATAGCTTTATGTATATATTTTTCTAATTTTACTTCACCAACTTAGACTATTGTGTTCTCATCCCTCACATATAATTCAGATTAAAAAAACATTGAACTAAAGGCTGTAATGTAACTAAATAGGCAAAAGGCCAAGGGAGGTGAATACTTTTGCAAGGCACTGTATTTCTTAGAAAGATAGGGAGGGAAGAATATTCTATATGGTAGCAGATAACTTTGTGCATTCTATGTTGTTCTTAACTTTGTGTATTCTATGTTGTTCTTAACTATTAGGCTACTTTCACACTGGGGCGTTGGGGAGCGTCTGTGTTAAAGCGGCGTTTTTTGGCCGTTAGCAGGATGCTTTTAACCCCGATGGCCGAAAAAGGGTTAAATGTGCCGCAAAGCGCCGCTGCAGTGGCCCTTTGCCGGCACTTCGGCGGCGCAGGGGCAGGGGGCGCTGTAGGAGCGGCTTGCAGGACTTTTTTTGGCGTCCTGCCAGCTCACCGCTCCAGTGTGAAAGCACTCAGGCTTTCACACTGGAGTGAGAGGAGAGGCTCTTTACAGGCACTATACGGGCGCTATATTTAATGCTATAGAGCCTGTAAAGCGCCTCAGTGTGAAAGCAGCCTTAGGGACACGTTTGAGGTCAGTCTGAACCTGGAAGGAATCTGTTAGTGCTGGGCCAATCAGTTGCAGATGGGGGATTCCCTGCCCTGCAGCTACAGTGGATATAAAAAGTCTACACACCCCTTTTAAAATTTCAGGTTTCTGTAATGAAAAAAAATGAGACAAAGATAAACCATTTCAGAACTTTTTCCACATTTAATGTGACCAATAAACTGTACAACTCATTTGAACAACAAACAAATCTTTTAGGTGGAGGGAAGTAAAAATAAAAACAATATGGTTGCATAAGTGTGCACACCCTTAAACTAATACTTTGATGAAGTACCTTTTGATTTTATTACAGCACTCTTTTTGGGTATGAGTCTATCAGCATGGCACATCTTGACTTTGCAAAACATTCCAAATCTGTCAGATTGCAAGGACATCTCCTGTGCACAGCCCTCCTCAGATCACCCCACAGATTTTCAATCAGGTTCAGGTCTGGGCTCTGGCTGGGCCATTCCAAAACTTTAATCTTCTTCTGGTAAAGCCATTCCTTTGTTGATTTGGATGTATGCTTTGGGTCGTTGTCATGCTGAAAGATGAAGTTCCTCTTCATGTTCAGCTTTCTAGCAGAAGCCTGAAGGTCTTGTGCCAATATTGACTGGTATGTGGAACTGTTCATAATTCCATCTACCTTAATTAAGGCCCCTGTTCCAGCTAAAAAAAAAAAAGCCCCAAAGCATGATGCTGCCACCACCATGCTTCACTGTTGGTACAGTGTTTTTTTGGTGATGTGCAATGTTGCATTTGTGCCAAACATATTTTTTGGAATTGTGGACAAAAAGTTAAACCTTGGTCTCATCAGAAACACATAACACATGTCCCCACATGCTTTTTGGAGACTTCAGATGTGTTTTTGCAAAATGTAGCCGGGCCTGGATGTTTTTCTTGGTAAGAAAAGCCTTCTGTCTTGCCACTCTACCCCATAGCCCAGACATATGAAGAAAACAGGAGATTGTTGTCACCAGAACCAATACTTTCCAGATATTCCTGCAGCTCCTTTAATGTTGCTGTAGGCCTCTTGGCAGCCTCCCTGACCAGTTTTCTTCTTGTCTTTTCATCAATTTTGGAGGGACTTCCAGTTCTTGGTAATGTCACTGTTGTGCCATATTTTCCCACTTGATGTATATCGTCACTGTGTTCCATGGTATATCTAATTCCTTGGAAATTCTTTTGTACCCTTCTCCTGACTGATACCTTTTAACAATGAAATCCCTCTGATGCTTTGGAAGCTCTCTGCGGACCATGGCTTTTGCTGTAGGATGCAACTAAGAAAATGTCAGGAAAGACCTACTCGAACAGCTGAACTTTATTTAGGGTTAATCAGAGGCACTTTAAATGATGGCAGGTGTGTACTGGCTCCTATTTAACATAAGTTTGACTGTGATTGCTTAATTCTGAATACAGCTACATGACCAGTTATAAGAGGGTGTGCACACTTATGCAACCACATTATTTTAGTTTTTTTTTATTTTTACTCAAAGATTTTAGGTTGTTTTGCAATTGTACAGATTATAGGTCACATTAAAGGCGGAAAAAGTTCTGAAATTATTTATCTTTGTCTCGTTTTTTACATCACAGAAACCTGACATTTTAACAGGGGTGTGTAGGCTTTTTATAGCCACTGCATATATATACAAAAGGAAGGGGATGCTTGTGGCATCATTGACTTAATATGGCCGTATTAGGTTTTTGACATTGACCTAATTTGGCAATGAAGCCATATTAGGTCAATAATATCACAAGCATCCCAGCCCCTTTGTGTACAGTTGTGGGGCGGGGAGTTCCCCCACCCACAACTGATTGGCTTAGCACTGACAGCTTTCTCCTGGGTTCAGCCAAACATAGACTTGAACCTAAGCTCAAGCGCAAGCTCATCCCTATTAACTATAATATTGATTAAAGTAAATTTAAAAATAGCTACAGTATTGTTTTTGCAGGCTTGGTTGGCCATCTGGACTATTGGTATTTGCCAAAAAAGCCAGGATCACTATTACAATCAATCACTTTATATTATTTTGTTTAAAATTAAGTTGAATGAAGACATTTTTTAGGTCTACCAATATGTAGGCAACCACCAAAATGTTGCGGATGATTTTCAATTTCAAGGTGAATTTTCATTTTGCAAAGATAATTTTTGTTTACTTTGAAAGCATGAATGAAGTGAAGTTAAGTGACAATTCACTTTGCGAAGAATACCTAAACATGTGCAAGAAAAAAAAAAAAACATGATTTTTGATTGGGTCTCATTCACTTTGCAAAGGAAAGATTTTAGTTGAAATGAAGGGTCTGGCAACGAGGTCTCTTAAACTGATCATTCACTACTGCTTATGAAACAATGCTATTGTAACAAACAGATCCAACTTTTTGATGCAATATTCTTTTTTGTATGTGGCCTCATTGGTGTGCTGCCTTATGTTGTATAATTTCATTATCCTAGGAAAAAGAGGTTGAATTGCGGAAAGTCTGGTGCGCAGGCAGCTTTTCCTTTTCTTCAGCATTATCCTGCAAAATTTCACCCTGAAGTCGACAGTGGACCCCAAAGATCTTGACATCTCTCCTATGGAAAGTGGCATTGAAAACTTCCCACCAGCCCGCTAGATCATTTTCATTCCTCGCACATTAGAAGGAGGAGCTTGAAGAATTTTTACATTTTAGCATTTGTTGACTAACCTACACTTTTAAATAACATAAATTGTCAATATATTGGTGTAAATAAAAATTGTGGAGTATAGGGTGACATATTAGATGTTGCAGTTCTATTAAAGGGTATCTAAACCCAAAAACAACATTTAAATAAATTGTAGCTTACTGATCCTTAGTTGAGGTGGCTGCATTAGTTTCCTTTTCTTAGGCTTTTGTTCTGTGTTTTCAACTGGTAGTCATGTGAATAACACACTTCCAGGTCTAGGTTAGGCTTCAAACATGCGTTCCTCTGTTCTCCGTTATGTGGTGGTGGGTAGGTGGGGGGATGGGTAGTAGTTAACACAAATGAGATAACACTAGTAAGGCAAGGACACTACATTTATGGCAAGATCAACGTGTGTTTTCTTTCTTTTTTTTCATTTAAAGTTCAAGGATGTCAGTAATGTAATATATAACAGAAAGTAAAGAACATATAACAGCTCCATATGAAGTAAGATCGGGCATTGTAAAACATAACTTATAATGCAGAGTATACACAAATAAAAGGACGGGCGAAGAAGCCCGTATAAAGCCGCTAATAATGACCAGAAGCTGGGAACATTCAGCAAAAAATGCGAATTCCAAGATCTTTTTTGTATTTTACATTTATGTAAATTAATCATACAGCAGGTAAATTCCAGAACAGACTAACCCAAAGGGGGAGCATGGAAAGAAAAAAGAAAACTAAAATAAGATAAGTTAAAAAGGGGGGGATTGTGGAAGAAGAGTGGGATGGGAATGAAGAGAGGACAAATAAAATTAAAGAAAATAAATGTTCTCCCTCTCGGACAATGCTTTGTACCAGGTTAAGGAATCCAGACACTTGCCACAAGAGAAAGTTATGGTTGAGAAGCAAGAGAGGTCTGATCTCTGTAAAAGTAATGGAGGGTCCAAACCTTGCTATAGTTGTCCTCCCTTTCCTTCAGAATCATATATTTCAAAAATTGAAGAAAACAATTAGGCACTCAGGACTTTCATGGTACAACTGAACTCACAATTCTAAATTCTTATTAAAATCATACATTTTATTGCACTCAATCTTATGTTAAAAGAGTCCTTTCACATATATTTTTGTCAACAACATTCGACAAACACACAAGGAGCATTAAAACATACAGTATCTCACAAATGTTAGTACACCCCTCACATATGTGTAAATATTTTATTATATTATTTCATGTGACAACACTGAAAAAATGACACTTTGCTACAATGTAAAGTAGTGAGTGCACAGCTTGTATAACAGTGTAAATTTGTTGTCCCCTCAAAATAACTCAACACACAGCCATAATGTCTAAACTGCTGGAGGAGTGGAAGAGGACTCCAGTGGCAACCTGTGAAGCTCTGGTGAACTCCATGCCCAAGAGGGTTAAGCAGTGGCGGTTGGTGCTCAAAATTTTTCTGGGGGGGACGCAAAAATTAAAAGAAAAAATCAATTGCAGCCACTGTGTCTTCAAATGCTGCCACTGTGCCCATCAAACGCTGCCACTGTGCCAATCAAACGCTGCCACTGCGCCCATTAAACGCTGCCACTGTGCCCATTAAACGCTGCCACTGTGCCATCAAACGCTGCCACTGTGCCATCAAACGCTGCCAGTGTGCCCATCAAATGCTTCCAGGATACCCCGCTCACACACACCCGCGCAAATAGATCACGGGACACCCCACTCACACCCCTCGCAGATGGATTGCAGGACACCGAGCTCACGAAAACCCCCGCCCCCGCGGATAGATCGTGGGACACCCCGTGCAGGAGTACCGGTGCTTACCAGGTGTTCTCTTCTCCGGCGTCTCCAGTCAGCTTCCTCCACTCTGTCCCACTTCCGCTTTGGCGAATTAGGAAACAGGTCTCACTGACCTGCCTCCAGATTGGCGGTGAGGCAATGTGGTGTGAAAATAGCGAATATACATTCGCTATGGTCACACAATTATTGGGTTGGATCAGGGCGCACTCTCTGCGCCCCGAGCCCACCTTTTTTTGAAGCCTATTAAAGCCTCAGGCTCTAATCAACTGCTTCAAAAAAATACACCCCCTCCTGCCCCCGCCATTGGAGTCCATGCATCCGGCGTCCTGAAAGGGGCTGGGTACATGGATAGGGAGGCAGCAGCAGGGATAGGAGGGGTGGCGTCCATGCGCCCACAATGCATGGGCCACCCCTGGGGTTAAGGCAGTGCTGGAAAATAATGGTGGCCACACAAAATATTGACACTTTGGGCCCAATTTGGACATTTTCACTTAGGGGTGTACTCACTTTTGTTGCCAGCGGTTTAGACATTAATGGCTGTGTGTTGAGTTATTTTGAGGAGACATCAAATTTACAGTGTTATACAAGCTGTACACTCACTACTTTACATTGTAGCAAAGTATCATTTCTTCAGTGTTGTCACATGAAAAGATAAAATAAAATATTTACAAAAGGTGAGGGGTGTACTCACTTTTGTGAGATACTGTATATAATATAGGGAGGAGAGTAACAATGTATATAAAATAGGCGGGAGTAATAATGTATAGAATATAGGATAGAGTAACAATGTATATAATATGGGAGGGAGCATGGACATCCGCAGAACATTTTTTGGGGGGCATCATTTTAGGTCACCCATGCTCCACCCCTTTTTCGACAATGTAATGAAGGGGAGGGGCTTATTCATTATCACATAAAGCGCAGGCATGTGCCCATAAATCGCAGCCTCATGGTGCCCATAAAATATGGCCTGTACAGTACGGAGGGCGTACAGTATGTGTATATATAGGGGGTGGATGGTATTAGTATATACAGGAAGGAAGGTGGGTGTATATAGATGTATACAGGACAGATGATGTATATCTGCAATCAGTGATGATGGAGGAAGGTCTCTATATACAGGAAGGAAGGTGGGTATATACCTGTATATAGAGACCTTCCTCCATCATTACTGACTGCAGATATACATCATCTGTCCTGTATACAGCTATATATACAGGACAGATGATGTATATCTGCAGTCGGTGATGATGGAGGAATACAGGAAGGACGATGGGTGTATATAGCTGTATACAGGACAGATGATATGATCTTTCCTATACCTAGCACCCCCTTCACTGATCATACCTGTATGCACTCAACTGCCCCCCTCATCTGTATATATGTCAGGCCCCCACACACAGCTCTGCCTCCTCCCTTCACTTGTACTTACAGCCCCCACTTGTAAGGTGGTCTTCCTTCTCCCAAGTCTTGTTTCTACATGTCCCTGTGAACATACAACAGGCAGCAAAGCAAACATGAGGGGCGCACATACAGGAAGCAGCCAGAGGCAGTAAAGAGCTCTGTAAGCTCAGTGATACTGATCTGCAGCAGCTGTGGAGCCAACTCGCACAATCCCAGAGAGCCAGCACAGCTACAGATGCAGCTACAGCAGACCCTTGCCGATTCCAGGGGGGGTGTCACTCGCCCCCCGTGCCCCTACCTGCTGACACCCATGGGAGGGAGTAATAATGTATATAATAAGGGAGGAGGGGGTAAGTAATAATGTAAATAATATAGGAGAGAGTAACATGGTATACAATATGTTATTTGCCAACTGCACGCCTAGCTTATAAAGTTGAATGAAGGGCTAGATATCTCTCATATAGTCTTCACTGACATCCTGGCATAACTGCCCCAAAGGCTGCCATCCCTCAGTTTGAAGGAGCTTGCCAGGGCCGTCTTTAGCGCAGGGCAAACGGGGCACTTGCCCTGGGCCCAATCTTTGTTGGGGGGCCCGCGCTAGCCGTGAATTGTCGCCCCGATCACAGCTTTGCAGAGCGCACAGAGGACACGGGAGGATGTATTCCTCGCTAGCCAGCTGAGAGGGGGAGGGGCCGGGACGAGGCCGGGACGCTCCACTGACGCGTGCAGCCTGTGTACTCGGAAAAGAGCTTCTGTAGTGAGAGCCAGTGATCGGAGTGCGAGTGTCAGTGGAGCTTCCGGCCCCGCCCCCTCTATACTGGCTGGTGAATACAGAGGTCCGGGGGCGGGGCCGGGAGCTCCAGTGACACTCCCACTCTGATCACTGGCTCTCACTACAGGCGCTCTATTCCCAGTACACAGGCTGCACGTGGGCGGGGTCAGAGCGTCAGTGGAGCTCCCGGCCCCGCCCCTCTCAGCTGGCTAGCGCGGAATACATCCTCCCATGTCCTCTATGCGCTCTGCAAAGTTGTCATCGGGGCGACAATTCACGGGTGATGTGGGCCCCCCAACAAAGCATCAGTGGAGCTCCCAGCTTCTTTAGTGAGAGCAGAGAGTGGAAGCCCCGCCCACAGTCCTGAATGTATGTAGTGAGTTTGGCTGGCCAGGTATGTCCTTACAACCATAAAATGCCTGACTGTTTAAACCCTGAGCTGTGTTATTTAACTGTAAAGCTGTGCATTGCTGAAAGTTCTCTGACTATCCCCTGTATAATGTCTGCAGTCTCTGATTGTCTCCTGCAGTATGTCCGCAGTCTCTGATTATCTCCTGCAGTATGTCCACAGTCTCTGATTGTCTCCTGCAGTATGTCCACAGTCTCTGATTGTCTCCTGCAGTATGTCCGCAGTCTCTGATTGTCTCCTGCAGTATGTCCGCAGTCTCTGATTGTCTCCTGCAGTATGTCCGCAGTCTCTGATTGTCTCCTGCAGTATGTCCGCAGTCTCTGATTGTCTCCTGCAGTATGTCCGCAGTCTCTGATTGTCTCCTGCAGTATGTCCGCAGTCTCTGATTGTCTCCTGCAGTATGTCTGCAGTCTCTGATTGTCTCCTGCAGTATGTCCGCAGTCTCTGAACCTCTCCTGTAGTATGTGTATTAATGTGCCCCTTTACTTGCTTAATTATTTGGGATTGCTCCACTGCTCAGTGAGAGGTAATGATGTGCACTGATTTTGAGTCTACCTGCTATTTTTTGTATGTCTCAGAATGGAGGGGGGGCCCCAAGAAAATGTTTGCCCAGGGCCCAATCAAAATTAAAGACGGCCCTGGAGCTTGCCCCTGTTCCTGAGCAGAAAGGCCCACTTCCTGCATGCCAATCTAATCACCCTGGTGAACCAATAGAAGATGACTCAAGAACCTGACGGGGAAATGAAAAGGATTGTCTACTTTCTACTTTCTACTACTAAAGTGCTGCAACCTCCTTCTGTCTGAAGCAACTGCTGTCAGAGGAACTAGTTTTACCACTAGGGACCGAAATGGAAATTAAGCTGTTGGAGCAAAGGATGCCTGTATGAGCGCTTTCAGAACCAAGCCTAGGTCCCATGAAGGGAACAAGAATTTCCTTGGTTGTTGTATATGGATTACGGCCTGCATGAAGCATTTATTCAATGGAGTTGTATGCCAGACCAACTTTAAGCGCCGATTGTATAAATGTCTAGAGCTGGAGACACAGGAGAGAAAACTTTGCTGAGTAAACAGGACAAACTTCCTTCATGTCCTCATATGTAGCGTTCATGGTCTTGTAGTCTTTGCCAAGGTCTGAACCACCTCAGATGAGCCTCCCTGCACCTATAGTCCGATCGATTCAATAGCAATGTTGGCATAAAAGATCTTGTTGACCGGAAACAGAATTGGTGGTGCTGAATGACTATCAAGGCCTCTTTGGCAGGTGGCAAGCACCTGTATGGCATAAACGTGTTTTGTCCAAATCTTCATAATCAAAAGAGACTGGAGGAAGACAAACACCAAAACGGAAAACACTTATGGCATTGTGAATCCACCTTCTATCACTTCACCTTTGTACATTGTTACAAATACCGGAAGCTGTGTGTTCAGAGGACTCTCTATGAGAACTAACGCTGGAATGTACCATAGAGCCAATACTAGTTGAGATACTTATTGTTGGAAAATAATTTGCCTAACTGATCCGTTAGTGGATCCTGCTTTCCCGGTAAGTACACTGCCTCTAACTGCCTGTAAGCGGCTCTCCATCCAGCGAAAAGTTTATGTTACGAAAAGTAACATGAAAAGACAGACACTTCAGGTGCGCATGCGCGGGACTTCCAACATGGCCGCGTAAGCCGGGAACTCCGCTCTGCCCGAGCCATCCAGCCGACCTAGCACCGGATCCAGACCAGAGGGATGCACGTAGGCAGCGGTATTCGATTGGGGATCACCCCGTGCACATTTTGATGCCAGGCAGCTCGGTCCGTCGCGATCTGGGACCGCAATTCTCGGCCAAGGGGGACACAGGTGGAATCCAAGATGGCGGCCGCGTCTCAGACACGAGACACACATGCAGGGGGACAGCTTTCATAGCCCAAGCTAATCCCAACGGCTCTCTTAATGTGACCCCTTCGCCTGCGTCCACGGAATTGCTGATAGAGAGAACGATAGATAATTACATGCTGACTCCTTTGAATGCTACTCCAGGGCATCCGGAAGTTAATACCCCCCCAGGTATCCATATCCAGGATATACCCCAAAACGCAGGAGACTTATTCATCAAATTCTCTGAGTTACTGGAAAGAGGACTACCTATTACAGCCAGCAGAATCACTAAAGACATCCGAGCCGACTTTCAAAATTTGGGCTCTGGGATGGAAGCAATAGAACATAAGCTTGATATCACGGTGTCCAGGGCTAACCAAAATACTGACCACATACACTTAATACAATAACTTGATGTGGCACTTAACCGAATTGATGACCTTGAAAACCGTTCAAGGAGGGACAATTTCAGGGTCAGAGGTATCCCGGAATCTAACACTGACGCCCCCAAAGCCATACAGGACCTCATTCAATCTCTTATCCCTTCTTTACCACCACACAAATTGGAATTGGACAGGGCACATAGGTCTCTGGGCCCTCCCAGGAAGGTTGGGAATGCCAGGGACATAGTGGTGAAACCGCATTACTACAGTGTGAAAGAAGAGATTATGAAAATCTCTCAACAAAAATCCTGTATAGATCCCGTATACAAGAAATCCAGATTTTTGCAGACATTTCCCCAATGACTATTCAAAAGCGTAGAGCACTCAAACCACTGTTACAGGTCCTTTCACAGAAGGAAATCAAATACTGGTGGGCCTTCCCTTTTGCTCTTAAATTTATATTCAACGGCAGAACACACTCTTTCACTACCTTCCCAGAGGGAGAGCAGGTTCTTCTTTCCCTAAAACCTATTTCACAAGAAACAACATTGGATACTTCTAATTCTCAAGCAGGTACCTCCAAGCGGCCTACACCCTCAAGTCCCATTTCCCCATCGTGGAAGACGACCAAAAGCAGGAGAGTGAAGGAACCCATGCCTACCTGAGGATTATTTTCTTTATAACTCAATCTCCTTTCAACCCAGGGCCCAGCCCTGCTAGGCGACTTCTACTGGGTTCTCCTTCTTGATCCTCGAGATTCACCTGTCACCACTACAATACTCCATTCAATCCCCTTGACAGGAGCATAGCTCCACTCAATTGGCGATTATGCATTTTTTTACTTGTCTGCAGACATAAGGACACCACCCCATCAAGTGGCTCGCTTGAAGACGGATCGAACGCTCCAAGCAAGAGGACTTATACTGAACCCTTATCTTTTAGCTTAATTGGCAATTACCGATGCCTCTAGCTCACGAAGAGATAGTCAGGGACATTTTTCTCAGGGACATGGGGCCCCCAAGGGCATACCTCGTGGTAGCCAAATGTCTTGAGATAGTTGGCGCCTACCTATATATCCTAAGGACTTTGGAACTTCCTTGTTCCTGACTCACTGTCCAATTAGCTCCAAACCCCCTCCCCTCCCGATCCCTTCCTACCTGTTTTCATAGAACCAAGTTTAAAATTGTCCTGAAGATCTGGTTCCGCTTATATATGTTCATTAAGGTTTATGAATTTGTTTAGATTTTTTATCTGTTTTTAGTTTTAATTTCAAGGTTGGCTGCGGCTTGGGCAACTCTCGAATATGGTTTTTCTTTATTCGGGTGGTGGGAAGGCAGTCCTCTTGGAGAGCTGCCCAAATTTGTTTCCTTCTGACGAAGGAGGGACTTTTTTCCCTTCTCTTCGTTACAGGCCTATGTTAGGTCTATTTGCTCTTCTTCTTTCTTTCATTCTTTGCCCTCTCTCTAACCTCTTCTCTCTGATTGCCAGCACTCAGATGATGCCATCTCTTTCGGAAGCTCCAGGTCCCAGGTTTCTCCCCATGATACATCCAAAATCGATCCAACTCAAGCAAACAAGGGTAAGAGATATCATATTGATGCACCCCTACTCTCACAAGGTTATGCCTTCTAACACCACAATTTCACCGTCTATCAGAATAGTGTCCCATAACGTGCAGGGTCTCAACTCAGCAATTAAGAGAAGGAGAATCTTCCAGTCATACCACTCCCAAAAAATGGATGTGGTGTTGCTGCAGGAGACTCACTTTCCAATTCAATACAATCCTCCCTTCCTTCACGCCCATTACCCCCAATTTCATCTAGCAAATGTCAATGATAAAACAAAGTGGGTAGCAATATTATTTGCAAAATCCTGCCAATTTAAGACCATACAGGTTTACAAAGACACAGAGGGTAGATTTATCATGGTGAAAGGAATGCTGGAAGGTCATTTGTATTCTCTCGTCTCTTACTACACTCCCAACAAGGGACAAGCTCAATTTTTCCGATCAATGTTTCAAACGTTAGAACCCCTTTGGAGGGAACAGTGATATATGGAGGAGAATCCAACATGGC
The DNA here is from genome assembly GCF_042186555.1 of Aquarana catesbeiana. Classification (NCBI taxonomy): domain Eukaryota; kingdom Metazoa; phylum Chordata; class Amphibia; order Anura; family Ranidae; genus Aquarana; species Aquarana catesbeiana. Next base: position 85,244,656 of record NC_133332.1, read on the forward strand.
ATTTGACCTTTCCCTTGACAAATCTAGACCTCCCGCATCCCAACTCACACGCCCCAAGAAAAATAGTACCAGAAGAGCAAAAATGATTTACCGCCAGGGTCTCGCTAACATCTGGAGGGAACTTAACCTGTCTAGCAGGGACTACACACATTTCTCGAACACCCATCAATCTTACTCCAGGATTGACCACATTCTTATCTCAGCTTTTCACATTCCCATAGTCAAAAAAAACCTACATCAGGGACTCATCCCTCTCAGACCACTCAATGGTCATTTTAGTTTTACAGGGCCACCTTTCCAAACCCCCCTTTCCTCAGTGGAGACTTAAGGAATCTTTGCTTAAGGACCCAGTCCAGGTCACAATCATTGAGAAAGCTCTGAAGGAATTCTTCCTCCTAAACGACGTGGAGGGAACCTCGGCTGAAACTTTATAGGCGGCTCATAAAGCTCAGGGGACAGCTAATCCAAATGTCAACGCAAATTAAAAAAGAGAAAGCCTCAGACGTAGGGAAACTTGAAAATAATTTTACAGCATTATGTAAACAACACAAAAAAGACCCATCAAAGGTCAACACTGCACAATTGGATGCTGCAAGAGTGGCATTAAACTTAGCACTCACAGTCAAAGCCGAGGTTTCCCTGCGTTGGACAGGAGCGAAATTTTATCAGCAAAAAGATAAAATGAGTACTATGTTGGCCTCTAAACTATCCCCCAAACCCTGCAATTATTCACTACCTAAGATCAAACAAAAGGATGGCTCAACTACTTTAAATCCCCAACGTATTCTGCAATCATTTCAAGATTTCTATGCTAAATTATATCAGAGAGGCAATTCGGCTGACGATTCTGCTATGGAGGCCTTCCTGGAAGACCTAAATATCCCCTCCCTTACCAAAAACCACACGGACATTATGGAAGCCCCCTTCTCCACAGATGAAACCCTGGAAGTGATTAAAAATCTAAAAATTGTCTCAGCCCCGGGTCCGGATGGGTTCTCCACTCTTTACTACAAAACATTTGCTGCCACCCTAGTCCCTCGCCTCAACAAATTTTTTAACTCCAAAAGGAAGGGAGAAGACATAGACACCCATTTGAACTCGGCTTTCATTTCAGTTATCCCCAAACCAGATAAAGACCCATCACAAGCAGAAAATTATAGACCTATCTCCCTTATTAACAATGATTTGAAAATACTTACCAAAATATTGGCCAACAGATTAAGCTCTTTTATAAACCAATACATTCACAAGGATCAAGTGGGCTTCATCCCAGGGAGACAAGGCCCTGATCAAAGGAGGGCGATAGACATCAGCTCTATCCTACAATCTAGCTGGGATGGAAGCCCCCACCAGGAAGGCCTTCTACTTTCGCTAGATTTACAAAAGGCCTTCGATTCCCTCTCTTGGCCATACCTGTTTACAATCCTTAGGAGATGGGGGTTCAGTGAGTGTTTTCTAGGGTTATTACAATCCTTGTATTCCAATCCGGTAGCCAGGGTCAAACTTCAGGGCTTTTATTCCAATTCCATCAAAATTTCCAGAGACACTAGGCAAGGATGCCCTCTTTCTCCAATAATCTTCGCCATAGCGATTGAAACTCTGGCCATAGCAATTAGATTAGACGCAAATTTCAAGGGGGTTTGATGCGGACAATCAGTCCACAAGTGCGCCCTTTTTGCGGACGATATCCTGCTCGGTCACCTCCCCAATAACCTCCCTGCCTAATATAAATAGACTTTTAGAATCCTTTGGGAACATCTCAGGACTAAAGGTGAATATGGACAAATCACAAGCACTGAATATATCACTTCCCCGTCTTTGGCCGAACAATTGAAACATTCATATAAATTTAAGTGGAGTAGTACATCAATACGTTATCTAGGAATAAACCTTATCCCGAAGATTGACCATCTCTATCAGGCAAACTTTCTCCCCATGTACCGTAAACTGGAAAAAGACCTTCAATCATGGTCCCTACATAACATTTCTTGGCTAGGCAAAATACATTCAATTAAGATGACCCTTTTACCTAGGCTACTCTATTTATTCCGATCCCTCCCAATAGCGATTAGGAAAGATCATCTAAAGTCGTTTCAGGGTAAGATAATTAAATTTATATGGGGCAAAAAGGGCTACAGATTAGCTAGATGTATTGTTTATAGCCCTAAAACACGAGTAGGACTGGGCCTCCCAGAACTCTTTAGATATTACCAAGCTGCAAGACTAGCTCAACTTTCAATGGTATACTTCAGACACGAGAAACCGGACTGGATCAATATAGAGAGACAGGCGGTACCCACCTACACATTAGATTACCTGTTATGGTGCCCCCGAAAATCTAGACCTCCGATAATGTCCCCTACTCTTTCCCACTCCATGCTATTATGGGATGACCTGAAACATTTACCCTCTCTGACATCAGATATACACCCGTTAGCTCACATTTTTCATAATCCCCTGTTTAGACCAGGTATGGATATCAAATCCTTCCAATGGTAGTTGGATAAGGGGATGTATCGTATCGGCCACTTTTTCTCCCCATCGGGCCCGATCTCATTGAGATACTGCGTCGAAAAGTTAGACCTCCCCATTTCGGAGAAACTTAGATTTTATCAAATTTCCCACTTCTTAACCTCAATCTGGAAAAACAAGCCCGCCCCCCAGTTTTCTCAAACTATGAATGATGGTGTGGCCAGGGTACGGAGCAAAAGGGGGGTATTTCCACAATCTACACTTCTTTATCAGAACCCTCTTCCAAATCCTCATATATGGAAGCTTGGGAAAAAGACTAACAGGAAACCTGGGACCTGGAGGAATGGCACAAAAGAGGATCAAGAGCTTATAAAGGTATTTTAAACATCTCAATGATAAAAGCTAACTTGAAAGTTCTAACAAGATGGTATCTGGTACCGACGAGATTAGCTAGGATGTTTCCCTCTTCCTCCCCACTCTGCTTTAGGGATTGCCAAGCCCAGGGAACCATGCTTCAGATTTGGTGGGAATGTCCAAGAATTAAAGATTTTTGGAACAAATTATTTATCTTATCCGTAGAGTCACAGGGCTTGCGATCCCAAAAAATCCACAAATAGCCCTGCTGAACGCAAGCATCCCCAAGATTCCTAAATATTCCCAAAGGCTGATTGCGTTTATGTTGTTGGGAGAAAAAACCACTGTCGCTAAGGCATGGAAGACACCGACAATTTCCCTCGTAGCCGCAAAGAGAAAGATCTCTTGGATCATGTCCCAAGAAAAAATAGTCAGCACCATCCTGGACAACACAAAAGCATTTGAAGCAATCTGGGTACCCTGGGCTGGGCACTTAGCCTTATCCCTTATCCCAGGGATCAACACAGTCTGACAGTTAAACACGATCTGGGTACTGGCATCCCCCCCCCCACTTCTTTCTATTCTTTCTTTCCTTCTCTTTTCTCTCTGTTAAGATTATATAAGTTCATGACAGATTTTACCGTTTTTTTTATCAACCATAAGTTTAAGAATATTCTTCATCCATCATGATTTGGGTGGGAGCTTTTGAGTTCTCTGTAAGCAAGTAAAAGGTGCAAAAAAACAGAAATCCCTATATTACCAACATGTAGGTGACAGAAGATAATTATAGTTACTATAGTCCATGAAAAGTCTATATGAACAAAAGCAAACTCAAATTAAAAAGTCCACACAGATGGCTGCCTTCCAGGAAGAGCTGAAACCAAGCTCCAGAAATCTGCAGAAAGAACACAAGGGGAGGAGGCGCCTCTAAGTGCAGTATGTAAGCCAGATTTATTAAAAACACTATACAAGAAACTCACATTTAGTAGGATAAAATATAGCATGGAGGGGGGTCTATCAGATCCATCACAGACATCGCTGCTTCCTGCTGTGCGTGGGGCTATGCTGAACACCACTTGAGCCGGCTGCGGTGATGAAGTACTCCAAAGCGAGGCATGGAACGCTGGTGGAAAGCAGGCGCGGGGCTGTGACGTCACTGGAATGCGACGCGTTTCATGAGCGTACGGGCTACGATGTCACGGTAGCCGCGCTCCTTCATCAAAGCTACAAGTGGATCGTGGAGGTGGCTTAAAAGGAAATTGGGGGCGGGGATGAAGGGAGGGAGGGGGAGGGAAGAGGGAACGAAGTGAGACGGGGAAAGGGAAAAGGAGGGGGTGGCCGTATATGTAAAATACTCTGTAAAATACTCTGTAAAAAAAAAAAAAAAAGTGCATATCTAGAAATAGTCTCAATAGATGGCAAAAACTGACAGATAATGAATATGTATATATATGAGAGTTGTGCCCGTTTGAAAGGGCAAAAAGGGTAAAAGGCACATCAGGATAATCATGGAGACACAATCGGACAAAAATAATAAAAAATAATAAAAAATATATATGAAATTTAAATAATTATTAATTAATTGGCAATCAATCATGAGAATAATAATAGATAAAAAAAAATAATAATAATAATAATAAAAGATAATGAAATGTAATGTATGAGATGGATGAATAAATAGTTGGGTATGTACAAACGTGAGGCCAACAATTTCTCACGGTCATTGATTGGTTCAAAAATAATTGGAAATTATACTTGAAAAAAGTTTGAAGAAATGTATATAATAAATAACCAATTAGTAAATAATTAAAAAGTTAGAAAACCTCAATATAGTAGTCAAAAGTATTAGTACATATACATATATGCACACAGATGTGCATCTGGTCACATACATACGCACATATAAACACCTCTACTATGTGGCCCCTATATATACACAACACATGCGGAACGAAGAGGTAGGACCCACTCCTATGAGAGAATCAATATATATATATATGGGTCCTATACAATTGAAAATTATTGAGAAAACATATGGTACAATAAAACCATTTGACCTATAGAGGTCAGAGTATGGTTATCGTTAGGACAACTCATTCGTTTAATTAGTTTTTTAGAAAATAATAGTAAACAGATATAAGCAGATGTAACGGAAAATATGTAATATGTTTATAGAATGGTTGCGATCTCGATACTTTCATTGATTCCTCCCGGCGAGAGCACATCTAGGGTATAAATCCAAAAGGTCTCACGTGCACAGAGCTTTTTGAATCTCTCAGCAGCTGGAAGAGACCTCGGAATCTGTTCAATAACCCATACCTTCAGGCCATCGGTAGAACCTTGGTGGGCTGAGGCAAAATGTTTTGGAACACTCATTTCTTCAAACTTTTTTCAAGTATAATTTCCAATTATTTTTGAACCAATCAATGACCGTGAGAAATTGTTGGCCTCACGTTTGTACATACCCAACTATTTATTCATCCATCTCATACATTACATTTCATTATCTTTTATTATTATTATTATTATTATTATTTTTTTTTCTTTATTATTATTCTCATGATTGATTGCCAATTAATTAATTATTTAAATTTCATATATATTTTTTATTATTTTTTATTATTTTTGTCCGATTGTGTCTCCATGATTATGCTGATGTGCCTTTTTCCCTTTTTGCCCTTTCAAATGGGCACAACTCTCATATATATACATATTCATTATCTGTCAGTTTTTGCCATCTATTGAGACTATTTCTAGATATGCACTTTTTTATTTTTAGAGTATTTTACAGAGTATTTTACCTATACGGCCACCCCCTCCTTTTCCCTTTCCCCATCTCACTTCGTTCCCTCTTCCCTCCCCCTCCCTCCCTTCATCCCCACCCCCAATTTCCTTTTAAGCCACCTCCACGATCCACTTGTAGCTTTGATGAAGGAGCGCGGCTACCGTGACATCGTAGCCCGTACGCTCATGAAACGCGGCGCATTCCAGTGACGTCACAGCCCCGCGCCTGCTTTCCACCAACGTTCCATGCCTCGCTTTGGAGTACTTCATCACCGCGGCCGGCTCAAGCAGTGTTCAGCATAGCCCCACGCACAGCAGGAAGCAGCGATGTCTGTGATGGATCTGATGGACTCCCCTCCTCTTGGATTTTAACTACACTACATGCTATATTTTATCCTACTAAATGTGAGTTTCTTGTATAGTGTTTTTAATAAATCTGGCTTACATACTGCACTTAGAGGCGCCTCCTCCCCTTGTGTGCTTTTGAGTTCTCACCTCATACCATTGGGGTGATTATTATTTTTAGAGAAATTACATTAGCTGTTTACAGAATTCCCCCAGGGGGCGGTTTTGGTTCTCGGGAACAGTACTGTGGTTCCGGAGAGGCATGACAAGTCCCATCCTCAAAAGAACACTCATTTGTTAGTCTGATTAGGCCAGAACCTGGCACAGTATGATCCCCTACGGGGTGTCAGGTCTGACCCAAATCTATAGTGCTCGACTGTATTGTGGATCTTATACATATGTTTCATTTTTAGATTCTTTGTTTTCTGTATGCTTACCTCTCTTTGATATAGTGGTTACGTTTTTCTCATTTGAAGATCTCTGATGGTATTTTGTACTAACGCAGCGTAAAAAGATGGATTTAAATTGTACTGTATTGATTTTCAATAAATGATTTAAAACGAAAAAAAAAGAAAAGACAGACACTTGGTGCCTCCTTGGTGGGCAATGTAAGCTACTGCTGTCTTGTTGTCAATCATCAACTTTATTCCGGCCCCTTGGAGAAAGATCCTAAAAGGCTTGCAATGCTAGAAAAAACTGCCTTACATCTAAGTCAATCAGAGCATCTGAATTCCACTAGGCTCCAATGGCCTTGCACTTGTCTCTTCAGACTGGAAGCAGACTGGCATCCGACATCAGAATTATTCCATCTCCTGGGCTGAGAGGCACACCACAAAAGAGGTACACTGGTGTCCAAAACTCCAGTTCTTGCTAATTTGTGCAGACACAAAGACTTTCTGATTCATAGGCAGCTGACACTATTGACAGAGGAAGGCAAATTGAAAAGCCTCCCCATGTGCCACCTGGCCCAAGGCAGCACTGCAATGGGTGCTTTAAAATGTCCCAATGGGGACAATGCAATCCCTCGCTGACATAAATGCTGTCTGACATGACTCTTTACATGCCGATTTTCATTTGCCGTTTTGGAAAACCTCTTGACTAGGGATGAGCGGAACACCCCCCTGTTCGGTTCGCACCAGAACTTGCGAACAGGCAAAAAAGTTGTTCGAACACACGAACACCTTTAAAGTCTATGGGACACGAACATGAATAATCAAAAGTGCTAATTTTAAAGGCTTATATGCAAGTTATTGTCATAAAAAGTGTTTGGGGACCTGGGTCCTGCCCCAGGGGACAAGAATCAATGCAAAAAAAAAGTTTTAAAAACTCCTGTTTTTTCAGGAGCAGTGATTTTAATAATGCTTAAAGTGAAACAATAAAAGTGTAATATCCCTTTAAATTTCGTACCTGGGGGGTGTCTATAGTATGCCTGTAAAGGGGTGCATGTTTCCCATGTTTAGAACAGTCTGACAGCAAAATGACATTTCAAAGGAAAAAAAGTCATTTAAAACTACTCGTGGCTATTAATGAATTGCCGGTCCGACAATACACATAAAAGTTCATTGATATAAACGGCATGGGAATTCTCCACAGGGGAACCCGGAACCAAAATAAAAAAAAATGACCTGGGGGGTCCCCCTAAATTCCATACCAGGCCCTTCAGGTCTGGTATGGATATTAAGGGGAACCCCAGCCCAAATTTAAAAAAAAATGGCGTGGGGTCCCCCCTTAAAATCTATACCAGCCCCTCAGGTCTGGTATGGATTTTAAGGGGAACCCCGCGCCAAAATTAAAAAAAAAAAATGGCGTGGGTTCCTCCCCAAAAATCCATATCAGACCCTTATCCGAGCACACAACCTTGCAGGCCACAGGAAAAGAGGGGGGATGAGAGAGTGCCCCCCCTTCCTGAACCGTACCAGGCCACATGCCCTCAACATTGGGAGGGTGCTTTGGGGTAGCCCCCCAAAACACCTTGTCCCCATGTTGATGGGGACAAGGGCCTCATCCCCACAACCCTTGCCCTGTGGTTGTGGGGGTCTGCGGCGGGGGGCTTATCAGAATCTGGAAGCCCCCTTTAACAAGGGGACCCCCAGATCCCGGCCCTCCCCCCTGTGTGAAATGGTAAGGGGGTACAAAAGTACCCCTACCATTTCACAAAAAAACTGTCAAAAATGTTAAAAATGACAAGAGACATTTAAATGAGAGACCTTTTTTAAATGCTTTTTCTTTCTTCTATCCTCTTCATCTTCTTTCTTCTATCTTCCTTCAATTTCTTCCTCCATCTTCTTCTTCTTCTGGTTCTTCCTCCAGTGTTCTTGTCCAGCATCTCCTCCGCGGCGTCTTACCTTCTTCTCCTCGGGCATGGCATGGAGGGAGGCTCCCGCTGTGTGACGCTTCTCTCTTCATCTTATTCTCTTCATCTTCTTCTCTTTATCTTCTTCTCTTCATCTTCTTTTCGGGGGGGGTCACCCGTTACGTAACCTCGCCCCCTTCTGACGTCACGGGGAATGCCACAGGGAAGTCCCCGTCAAGTCCCCTTGCGTCAGAGGGGGGCGGGGTCACCGGGTGGCCCCGCCCCCGTTATTTAAGAACCGTCAGAAGAGGAGAAGCGTCACACAGCGGGAGCCTCCCTCCATGCCATCATGGATGCGGAGCGGCCCGAAAAGAAGATGAAGAGAAGAAGATATATAAAGGAATTGTCAAAAACTGTCTCTTGTCAGTCATTTTTAACATTTTTGACAGTTTTTTTGTGAAATGGTAGGAGTACTTTTGTACCCCCTTACCATTTCACACAGGGGGGAGGGCTGGGATCTGGGGGTCCCCTTGTTAAAGGGGGCTTCCAGATTCCAATAAGCCCCCTGCCCGCAGACCCCCACAACCACCGGGCAAGGGTTGTGGGGATGAGGCCCTTGTCCCCATCAACATGGGGACAAGGTGTTTTGGGGGGCTACCCCAAAGCACCCTCCCAATGTTGAGGGCATGTGGCCTGGTACGGTTCAGGAGGGGGGTGCTCTCTTGTCCCCCCCTCTTTTCCTGCGGCCTGCCAGGTTGCGTGCTCGAACAGGGGTCTGGTATGGATTTTTGGGGGGACCCCACGTCATTTTTTTTTATTTTGGCACGGGGTTCCCCTTAAAATCCATACCATACCTGAAGGGCCTGGTATGGAATTTAGGGGGACCCCCACATCATTTTTTTTTTTAATTTTGGTTCAGGATTCCCCTGTGGGGAATTCCCATGCCGTTTTTATCAATGAACTTTTATGTGTATTGTCAGACCGGCAATTCATTAATAGCCGCAAGTAGTTTTAAATGACTTTTTTTCCTTTGAAATGTCATTTTGCTGTCAGACTGTTCTAAACACGGGAAACATGTGCCCCTTTACAGGCATACTATAGACACCCCCCAGGTACGAAATTTAAAGGGATATTACACTTTTATTTTTTCACTTTAAGCATTATTAAAATCACTGCTCCCGAAAAAACTGCAGTTTTTAAAACTTTTTTTTGCATTGATCCATGTCCCCTGGGGCAGGACCTAGGTCCCCAAACACTTTTTATGACAATAACTTGCATATAAGCCTTTAAAATTAGCACTTTTGATTTCTCCCATAGACTTTTAAAGGGTGTTCCGCGGCATTCGAATTTGCCGCGAACACCCCAAATTGTTTGCTGTTCGGCGAACTGGTGAACAGCCGATGTTTAAGTCGAACATGAGTTTGACTCGAACTTGAAGCTCATCCCTACTCTTGACATATTTGGGTATGAAAAACTACTCCAAGATCCTTCATAGCTTAAAGTGGTGTTCCACCCATAAAACATAAAATGCTTTACTGTGCTGGAAATCCATCACAAATAACGAATTGGATAAAGAAAATTTTTTCACTTACCTTGTTTTCCTTGTTGCTATGTGGTCCCTCGAAATCTGCCTCTTCTCTTGCCTGGGCTGAAGACGTCACTTCCCTCTGCTCCACCGTTCGCTAGTGCTCCTGGGAGATGTGTGTCACCATTTCCCAGGAGGCACTAGGTAGCGCTGAGGGCTAAAATCTCATTATTTTAAAACCGGAAGTGACGCGATTTTATGTGTATTCAGGCGCCATGTTTGAAATGGGAATCCCTTTGTTTTCATGTGAACAAGGGAACATGTGCTAGCAGAGAGAGAGCGAACAGCTTAGGAGAAGGACGTGTGCCGAGGAGCTCCAGCATACAGCAAAACCTATTGCTTTTTCATTAGCAGCATTTATAAACCTACAAAAGGTAAGTAATACGTTTTTTTTTTACCTTGGTGTATTTATTTAGTATATTTTTGTCAAAAGTTTTCTATTATTTATTTATTTTTTTTTAATAGCGTTCACAATATTATTATTTTTTTAATTATATTCACAAATTTATATTGATGAGTAATCATTTCATCCTCCCTGTTCACTCCATCCCACCTCCCTGTTTACTCCCTCCCACCTCCCTGTTTACTCCCTCCCACCTCCCTGTTCACTCCCTCCCACCTCCCCGTTCACTCCCAACCACCACTCAGTTCACTTCTACCCACCATCCTGCCCACTTGCTGCCACCACTCAGCTCACTTCCTTCCACCAGCCAGCTCACCTTCTTCCACCAGCCCGCCCACTTGCTCCCACCAGCCTGCCCACTTGCTCCCACCACTCATCTCACTTCCTTCCACCAGCCCGCCCACTTGCTCCCACCAGCCTGCCCACTTGCTGCCACCACTCAGATTACTTTATTGCACTATCCTGCCCACTTGCTCCCACCAGCCTGCCCACTTACTGCCACCACTCAGCTCACTTCCTTCCACCAGCCTGCCAACTTGCACCCACCACTCTACTCACTTCCTTCCACCAGCCCGCCCACTTGCTCCCACCAGCCTGCCCACTTGCTCCTACCACTCAGATTACTTTATTGCACTATCCTGCACACTTGCTCACACCAGCCTGCCCACTTACTGCCACAACTCAGCTAACTTCCTTCCACCAGCCTGCCCACTTCCTTCCACCAGCCTGCTCACTTCCTTCCACCAGCCTGCCCACTTCCTTCCACCAGCCAGCTCACTTGCTCCCACCAGCCTGCCCACTTGCTCCCACCAGCCTGCCCACTTGCACCCACCACTCATCTCACTTCCTTCCACCAGCCCGCCCACTTACTCACACCAGTCTGCCCACTTGCACCCACCACTCTGCTCACTTCCTTGCACCAGCCTGCCCACGTGCACCCACCACTCAACTCACTTCCTTGCACCAGCCTGCTCACTTCCTTGCACCAGCCTGCACACTTGCTCCCACCACTCAGCTAACTTCCTTCCACCAGCCCACCCACTTGCTCCCACCAGCCTGCCCACTTGCTCCCACCACTCAGATTACTTTATTGCACTATCCTGCCCACTTGCTCCCACCAGCCTGCCCACTTACTGCCACCACTCAGCTCACTTCCTTCCACCAGCCTGCCAACTTGCACCCACAACTCTACTCACTTCCTTCCACCAGCCCGCCCACTTGCTCCCACCAGCCTGCCCACTTGCTCCCACCACTCAGATTACTTTATTGCACTATCCTGCACACTTGCTCACACCAGCCTGCCCACTTGCTGCCACAACTCAGCTCACTTCCTTCCACCAGCCCGCCCACTTGCTCCCACCAGCCTGCCCACTTGCTCCCACCACTAATCTCACTTCCTTCCACCAGCCCGCCCACTTGCTCCCACCAGCCTGCCCACTTACTGCCACCACTCAGCTCACTTCCTTCCACCAGCCTGCCAACTTGCACCCCCCACTCTACTCACTTCCTTCCACCAGCCCACCCACTTGCTCCCACCACTCAGATTACTTTATTGCACTATCCTGCCCACTTGCTCCCACCAGCCTGCCCGCTTACTGCTACCACTCAGCTCACTTCCTTCCACCAGCCTGCCAACTTGCACCCACCACTCTACTCACTTCCTTCCACCAGCCCGCCCACTTGCTCCCACCAGCCTGCCCACTTGCTCCCACCACTCAGATTACTTTATTGCACTATCCTGCACACTTGCTCACACCAGCCTGCCCACTTGCTGCCACAACTCAGCTAACTTCCTTCCACCAGCCTGCCCACTTCCTTCCACCAGCCTGCTCACTTCCTTCCACCAGCCTGCCCACTTCCTTCCACCAGCCTGCCCACTTCCTTCCACCAGCCTGCCCACTTCCTCCCACCAGCCAGCTCACTTCCTTCCACCAGCCAGCTCACTTCCTTCCACCAGCCTGCCCACTTGCTCCCACCAGCCTGCCCACTTGCACTCACCACTCATCTCACTTCCTTCCACCAGCCCGCCCACTTACTCACACCAGTCTGCCCACTTGCACCCACAACTCTACTCACTTCCTTGCACCAGCCTGCCCACGTGCACCCACCACTCAACTCACTTCCTTGCACCAGCCTGCTCACTTCCTTGCACCAGCCTGCACACTTGCTCCCACCACTCAGCTAACTTCCTTCCACCAGCCCGCCCACTTGCTCCCACCAGCCTGCTCACTTGCTCCCACCACTCATCTCACTTCCTTCCACCAGCCCACCCACTTGCTCCCACCAGCCTGCCCACTTGCTCCCACCACTCAGATTACTTTATTGCACCATCCTGCCCACTTGCTCCCACCAGCCTGCCCACTTACTGCCACCACTCAGCTCACTTCCTTCCACCAGCCTGCCAACTTGCACCCACCACTCTACTCACTTCCTTCCACCAGCCCGCCCACTTGCTCCCACCAGCCTGCCCACTTGCTCCCACCACTCAGATTACTTTATTGCACTATCCTGCACACTTGCTCACACCAGCCTGCCCACTTGCTGCCACAACTCAGCTCACTTCCTTCCACCAGCCCGCCCACTTGCTCCCACCAGCCTGCCAACTTGCACCCACCACTCTACTCACTTCCTTCCACCAGCCCGCCCACTTGCTCCCACCAGCCTGCCCACTTGCTCCCACCACTCAGATTACTTTATTGCACTATCCTGCACACTTGCTCACACCAGCCTGCCCACTTACTGCCACCACTCAGCTAACTTCCTTCCACCAGCCTGCCCACTTCCTTCCACCAGCCTGCTCACTTCCTTCCACCAGCCTGCCCACTTGCTCCCACCAGCCTGCCCACTTGCTCCCACAACTCAGCTAACTTTATTGCACTATCCTGCCCACTTGCTCCCACCAGCCTGCCCACTTGATCCCACCACTCAGCTAACTTCCTTCCACCAGCCTACCCACTTCCTTCCACCAGCCTGCTCACTTCCTTCCACCAGCCTGCCCACTTCCTCCCACTAGCCTGCTCACTTCCTTCCACCAGCCTGCCCACTTCCTCCCACCAGCCAGCTCACTTCCTTCCACCAGCCTGCCAACTTGCACCCACCACTCTACTCACTTCCTTCCACCAGCCCGCCCACTTGCTCCCACCAGCCTGCCCACTTGCTCCCACCACTCAGATTACTTTATTGCACTATCCTGCCCACTTGCTCCCACCAGCCTGCCCACTTGCTCCCACAACTCAGCTAACTTTATTGCACTATCCTGCCCACTTGCTCCCACCAGCCTGCTCACTTCCTTCCACCAGCCTGCCCACTTCCTCCCACCAGCCAGCTCACTTCCTTCCACCAGCCTGCCCACTTGCTCCCGCCAGCCTGCCCACTTGCACCCACCACTCAACTCACTTCCTTGCACCAGCCTGCTCACTTCCTTGCACCAGCCTGCCCACTTGCTCCCACCACTCAGCTAACTTCCTTCCACCAGCCCGCCCACTTACTCACACCAGTCTGCCCACTTGCACCCACAACTCTACTCACTTCCTTGCACCAGCCTGCCCACGTGCACCCACCACTCAACTCACTTCCTTGCACCAGCCTGCACACTTGCTCCCACCACTCAGCTAACTTCCTTCCACCAGCCCGCCCACTTGCTCCCACCAGCCTGCTCACTTGCTCCCACCACTCATCTCACTTCCTTCCACCAGCCCACCCACTTGCTCCCACCAGCCTGCCCACTTGCTCCCACCACTCAGATTACTTTATTGCACCATCCTGCCCACTTGCTCCCACCAGCCTGCCCACTTACTGCCACCACTCAGCTCACTTCCTTCCACCAGCCTGCCAACTTGCACCCACCACTCTACTCACTTCCTTCCACCAGCCCACCCACTTGCTCCCACCAGCCTGCCCACTTGCTCCCACCACTCAGATTACTTTATTGCACTATCCTGCACACTTGCTCACACCAGCCTGCCCACTTGCTGCCACAACTCAGCTCACTTCCTTCCACCAGCCCGCCCACTTGCTCCCACCAGCCTGCCAACTTGCACCCACCACTCTACTCACTTCCTTGCACCAGCCTGCCCACTTGCACCCACCACTCTGCTCACTTCCTTGCACCAGCCTGCCCACTTGCACCCACCACTCTGCTCACTTCCTTGCACCAGCCTCCACTTGCACCCACCACTCAGCTCACTTGCTCACACCAGTCTGCCCACTTGCACCCACCACTCAACTCACTTCCTTGCACCATCCTGCACACTTGCTTCCAACAGCCTGCCAACTTGCACCCACCACTCTAATCACCTCCTCCCACCAGCCAGCTCACTTCCTTCCACCATCCTGCCCACTTGCTAACACCACTCTGCTCACTTCCTTCCACCAGCCTGCCAACTTGCACCCACCACTCAACTCACTTACTTGCACCAGCTTGCCCACTTACACCCACCACTCAGCTCACTTGCTTGCACCAGCCTGCCCACTTGCTCACACCAGCCTGCCCACTTACTGCCACCACTCTGATCACTTCCTTGCACCAGCCTGCCCACTTGCACCCACCACTCATCTCACTTCCTTCCACCAGCCCGCCCACTTACTCACACCAGTCTGCCCACGTGCACCCACCAATCAACTCACTTCCTTGCACCAGCCTGCTCACTTCCTTGCACCAGCCTGCACACTTGCTCCCACCAGCCTGCCCACTTGCTCCCACCACTCAGATTACTTTATTGCACTATCCTGCCCACTTGCTCCCACCAGCCTGCCCACTTGCTGCCACCACTCAGCTCACTTCCTTCCACCAGCCCGCCCACTTGCTCCCACCAGCCTGCCCACTTGCTCCCACCACTCATCTCACTTCCTTCCACCAGCCCGCCCACTTGCTCCCACCACTCAGCTCACTTGCTTGCACCAGCCTGCCCACTTGCTCACACCAGCCTGCCCACTTACTGCCACCACTCTGCTGACTTCCTTGCACCAGCCTGCCCACTTGCACCCACCACTCAACTCACTTCCTTGCACCAGCCTGCTCACTTCCTTGCACCAGCCTGCACACTTGCTCCCACCAGTCTGCCCACTTGCACCCACCACTCAGCTCACTTCCTTCCAACAGCCTTCCCACTTGCTTCCACCAGCCTGCCAACTTGCACCCACCACTCAACTCACTTCCTTGCACCATCCTGCCCACTTGCTAACACCACTCTGCTCACTTTCTTGCACCAGCCTGCCCACTTGCACCCACCTCTCAGCTCACTTCCTTGCACCAGCCTGCCCACTTGCACCCACCACTCAGCTCACTTGCTTGCACCAGCCTGCCCACTTGCTCACACCAGCCTGCCCACTTACTGCCACCACTCTGCTCACTTCCTTGCACCAGCCTGCTCACTTGCACCCACCACTCAGCTCACTTGCTTGCACCAGCCTGCCCACTTGCACCCACCACTCAGCTCACTTGCTTGCACCAGCCTGCTCACTTGCACCCACCACTCAGCTCACTTGCTTGCACCAGCCTGCCCACTTGCTCTCACCACTCAGCTCACTTCCTCCCACCAGCCAGCTCACTTGCTCCCACCACTGTGCTCACTTCCTTACACCAGCCTGCCTACTTGCTCCCACCACGCATCTCACTTCCTTGCACGAGCCTGCCCACTTGCTCACACCAGCCTGCCCACTTATATAGATAGATATCTATCTATATCTATATCTATATCGAGAGAGAGAGAGAGAGAGAGAGAGAGAGAGAGAGAGAGAGAGAGAGAGAGATATCTATATCTATATATATCGAGATATATCTATATATCTAGATATCTAGATATATATATATAGATATATATATAGATATATCTCTATATAGCGATATATCTATATCTATCTATATATCCATATATATATTTGTGCCAAAAAAATATAAATAACAGAAGGCTGATATTTGTTATAATATAAATGTTTGTGCCCAAAGAGAATGCAAATGATAAAATCCTATGTTATCAGGATTAGAAAAGAAATTTTTATACTTACCTTTCCTCTAACTCCAACGCCGCTCTCTCCTCTATGTCTCGCTCATTTATCCTCCTTTAGTTTTTGATTATCTCCGTTGCCATCACAACGGGGTGGGACTTCCTACGACGCCGCTCGTTGTGATGGCAACCGGAGCTGTTGACAGCGCTCGGATTTCCCTCTACTGCGCATGCGCGGGATCCTGAATAGAACGGGCGGTGCATGCTGGTCGATCAGCAGCACCGTATCCCGGAAGAGGATGCCTGTGGGCTTCACATGCCCACAGGCAAGATGAAAACCGTCAGGATCATATTATATAAGTTTCTATTTATGGAGAAAACGGACAGCAAAGGTCTTTAAAATTGCAATACGTGAGTTACTTATTCTTAAATCTTAATATTTGTCAATGTGCCAAAAAAAAAAAAAAACTCAGAGGCAGTGGAATCCCGCTTTAAGAAGGGGTTAACTGCTTTTCTTGGGTTTGTTCATTAGTCGACTGAACTTGGAAGAGGATTTCTAGGACAAGGTTGCAATGCTTTTCCAGCTCCTGGCTTACATCTGCGACAATTAAAACATTGTCCAAGTAATGGCAGGGCCTTACCCTCATAGACAAATTACTGCCACTACTGCCTTCAAAATGTTCAAAAAGTTTCTTGGTGCCTTGACAAAAAAGAAATGGCAAATATCTATACTGGAAGTGACAGCCAGTCACTGCAAATCTCAGATGTCTCTGGTGTTACACACCAATTGATATATGGAAGCATACGTCCGGCAGGTCGATTGACTCTAACTGGTCCTCATGCTGAACTATCACCATGACTGTTTGCACGGACCTCGATCTTGAACCTTTTGTTGTGTACATACCCATTCAATTTCTTCAAAACCAGACAGTAGGGAAAGCTCCTGAATCCTTTGGTACTAGAAAGAATGGGGAGAAACCCCCAGATCTGTTCTTTTAGTGGCACCAGCACTAGGACTTTTTGCAGTATAATTCTTATATGTAATCTTGCAGTAATTCTTTCTTCTTGAGATCTCTTGGTCATGAATGTAAGCATTTGGTGATTGTACTCCCAGCTAACTATCTTTGATGTTTGTCACCCAAACCCTCCAAAATGGAGGCTATCCTGGCTCCCACTGGAAGACACTAGATGGTCCAACCTTTAAAAGACTTTCCAAATGTCTAGCAGCCTGCTCTGGATTGGATTTCATGTACACAGGACGTTTGGGCCCCCTTCATTGTGATCTGGTAAATTTTAGCCTGGCCTATTAGATTTGGCCTCCTGAACCCTTCTGAAGATCGACCGATTTGAGCAAAAAGATGGCCGCTTCCTCTTGTTAGACTGTGACCACATTCTGGACATTTCTTCTGTCACTCGCTTCATCCAGCACTTTGCCCAACAACAACCTCCTATTATGGAGAATGATACAAAGGGCTTGTGTGGAAGCATCATGAACCCTCCAGTGGCGCAACCACAAAGCTCTCTTGGCTGTGACTGAATGTACCAGCCCTAGAACTAGGTCTATTGAAGCCTCAGCCAAAAGTCAGCAGCCAGGTTAAAGTCCTCCCGAACCATGCCCACTCCGGCAGGTTCCACATGAATTAAAGGCCATTTCTTAATGCTTTAAACATCACAGCACTGTCGCTAGTCCACAGGCAAAAACCTGCCAAAGTATACATTTTCTGCAAGTCTGCAGGCCAGTTCACCACAATTCTGAGTTGTAGAGGTTTTTCTGCATGCACACTTTTGAGGTGTTCAGGTGCATTTTCATTGCGTTTGCCATGTTATAGACACGTTCCATAGAGAAAAAATGCAACATGTTCTCCTTTAGTTGACTGTACTGGAACACATAGCACCGGTGTGATGTAGACCATTGGAATCCATGGTAAACACTGTTCATGCATTTTTGACTCTAATAAAAAACGCATTGGACTGCATCCAGTGTGAACCAGCATTAAGTACATTTTTCAACCCGTGGGATTCCCAAAGGTATTAAAAGGCAAAGACACTTGCACACCTGATGCTGGCAGGCCCCATCTACTCCTGGAGGTGTGTTGCTTAAACATGAATCAGCCAGCTTCATTGGATAAAGCTTGGAGACCTTTACTGTAAATTGGTCTTTTTATCACATCTCTCCCATTCTTCATCAATGAGCTTTTAACTCCATCATTATGGGAAAAGAAGTTCTTCCTTTTTCACATTTGGAAATATCTGCATGCGTTTGCGATGGTTGGGCCTGCGTCTTGCCTGTTCCTTATTCATTGACATTTGAGGCAATCCATGCCAATTAATGGCCAATGTTTGCTACAGGGCTGGGCAAGGCATTTTCTATTGCACTGAAGTATACGCATGTGAGCCATTGCCACGTGAGCTGCTTGAGGAGCATGAAAGCCACCCTGTGTGGGAATGTGAGGAATGCATATTGTCCTGGTCAGGGGATGACCAGTGGCGGGTCTTTGATTTTCTGGAGTGTTTGTGTTTAGGGCTTCTGCTCCTAAAATCATGCAGAACACCATACTGCATTCCTTGAGCATTCCTTGAGCACTCTTTTGAAGATATGTTCCACGCCGCCCCCTCGTACCATCGCTAATCCTCTGTGCCACTGACAGGTGTGGTGAGCTCATACAGTGGGGACGGAAAGTATTCAGACCCCCTTATATTTTTCACTCTTTGTTATATTGCAGCCATTTGCTAAAATCATTTAAGTTCATTTTTTTCCTCATTAATATACACACAGCACCCCATATTGACAGAAAAACAGAATTGTTGACATTTTTGCAGATTTATTAAAAAAGAAAAACTGAAATATCACATGGTCCTAAGTATTCAGGCCCTTTGCTGTGACACTCATATATTTAACTCAGGTGCTGTCCATTTCTTCTGATCATCCTTAACCACTTCAGCCCCGGAAGGAGTTACCCCCTTCCTGACCAGAGCACTTTTTACAATTTGGCACTGGGTCGCTTTAACTGCTAATTGCGCGGTCATGCAATGCTGTACCCAAATGAAATTTGCGTCCTTTTCTTCCCACAAATAGAGCTTTCTTTTGATGGTATTTGATCACCTCTGCCGTTTTTATTTTTTGCGCTATACACGGAAAAAGACCGAAAATTTTGAAAAAAAAATTATATTTTCTACTTTTTGTTCTAAAAAAATCCAATAAACTCAATTTTAGTCATACATTTAGGCCAAAATGTATTCGGCCACATGTCTTTGGTAAAAAAATGTCAATAAGTGTATATTTATTGGTTTGTGCAAAAGTTATAGCGTCTACAAACTAGGGTACATTTTCTGGAATTTACACAGCCTTTAATTTATGACTGCCTATGTCGTTTCTTGAGGTGCTAAAACGGCAGGGCAGTACAAAACCCCCCAAATGACCCCATTTTGGAAAGTAGACACCCCAAGGAAATTGCTGAGAGGCATGTTGAGCCCATTGAATATTCTTTTTTTTGTCCCAAGTGATTGAATAATGAAAAAAAAAAAAAAAATTATAAAAAGTTGTCACTAAATGATATATTGCTCACACAGGCCATGGGCATATGTGGAATTGCCCCCAAAATACATTTAGCTGCTTCTCCTGAGTTCGGGGATACCACATGTGTGGGACTTTTTGGGAGCCTAGCCACGTACGGGGCCCCGAAAACCAATCACTGCCTTCAGGATTTCTAAGGGCTTAAATTTTTGATTTTAC
This sequence comes from Aquarana catesbeiana, assembly GCF_042186555.1. NCBI lineage: Eukaryota > Metazoa > Chordata > Amphibia > Anura > Ranidae > Aquarana > Aquarana catesbeiana. Next base: position 85,264,570 of record NC_133332.1, read on the forward strand.
TCCTCACTAACTATCACAGTTTTGAAGGCCATAAAATGCCCAGATGGCATAAAACCCCCCCAAATGACACCATTTTGGAAAGTAGACACCCCAAGCTATTTGCTTTAAAGCATGTTGAGTCCATGGAATATTTTATATTTTGACACAAGTTGCGGGAAAGTGACACATTTTTTTTTTTTTTTTGCACAAAGTTGTCACTAAATGATATATTGCTCACACAGGCCATGGGCATATGTGGAATTGCACCCCAAAATACATTTAGCTGCTTCTCCTGAGTATGGGGATACCACATGTGTGGGACTTTTTGGTAGCCTAGCCGCGTACGGGGCCCCGAAAACTAATCACCGCCTTCAGGATTTCTAAGGGTGTAAATTTTTGATTTCACTCTTCACTGCCTATCACAGTTTCGGAGGCCATGGAGTGCCCAGGTGGCACAACCCCCCCCCCCCCCCAAATGATCCCATTTTGGAAAGTAGACACCCCAAGCAGCTCTCATTTGTTTTTGAAAATGAAGAAAGACAAGAAATTTTTTTTTTTTCTTTTTTCAATTTTCAAAACTTTGTGACAAAAAGTGAGGTCTGCAAAATACTCACTATACCTCTCAGCAAATAGCTTGGGGTGTCTACTTTCCAAAATGGGGTCATTTGGGGTTTTTTTTGCCACCTGGGCATTCCATGGCCTCAGAAACTGTGATAGGCAGTGAAGAGTGAAATCAAAAATTTACTCCCTTAGAAAGCCTGAAGGCGGTGATTGGTTTTCGGGGTCCCGTGCGTGGCTGGGCTCCCAAAAAGTCCCACACATGTGGTATCCCCATACTCAGGAGAAGCAACAGAATGTATTTTGGGGTGTAATTTCACATATTCCCATGGCATGTTTGAGCAATATATCATTTAGTGACAACTTTGTGCAAAAAAAAAAAAAAAATTGTCTCTTTCCCGCAACTTGTGTCACAATATAAAATATTCCATGGACTCGACATGCCTCTCAGCAAATAGCTTGGGGTGTCTACTTTCCAAAATGGGGTCATTTGGGGGGGGTTTGAACTGTCCTGGCATTTTATGCACAACATTTAGAAACTTATGTCACACATCACCCACTCTTCTAACCACTTGAAGACAAAGCCCTTTCTGACACTTTTTGATTACATGAAAAAATTATTTTTTTTTGCAAGAAAATTACTTTGAACCCCCAAACATTATATATTTTTTTAAAGCAAATGCCCTACAGATTAAAATGGTGGATGTTTCATTTTTTTTTTCACACAGTATTTGCGCAGCGATTTTTCAAACGCATTTTTTGGGGAAAAAACACACTTTTTTGAATTTTAATGCACTAAAACACACTATATTGCCCAAATGTTTGATGAAATAAAAAAGATGATCTTAGGACGAGTACATGGATACCAAACATGACATGACATAAAATTGCGCACAAACGTGCAGTGGCAACAAAATTAATACATTTTTAAAAGCCTTTAAAAGCCTTTACAGGTTACCACTTTAGATTTATAGAGGAGGTCTACTGCTAAAATTACTGCCCTCGATCTGACCTTCGCGGTGATACCTCACATGCATGGTGCAATTGCTGTTTACATTTGACGCCAGACCGACGCTTGCGTTCGCCTTAGCGCGAGAGCAGGGGGGACAGGGGTGCTTTTTTTTTTTTTTTTTTTTCTTTATTATTTTTTTGATTCTTTATCTTATTTTTAAACTGTTCCTTTAATTTTTTTTTTAAATCATTTTTGTTGTTATCTCAGGGAATGTAAATATCCCCTATGATAGCAATAGGTAGTGACAGGTACTCTTTTTTGAAAAAATTGGGGTCTATTAGACCCTAGATTTCTCCTCTGCCCTCAAAGCATCTGACCACACCAAGATCGGTGTGATAAAATGCTTCCCCAATTTCCCAATGGTGCTGTTTACATCTGGCGAAATCTAAGTCATAAAATGCTCGTAGCTTCCGGTTTCTTAGGCCATAGAGATGTTTGTAGCCACTCTGGTCTCTGATCAGCTCTATGGTCAGCTGGCTGAATCACCGGCTGCATTCTCAGGTTCCCTGGTGAGACAGGAGAGCCAGAGAAAAACACGAAAGACGGTGGGGAGGCATTCCCTCCCACTGCTTGTAAAAGCAGTCTAGAGGCTAATTAGCCACTAGGATTGCTTTTACATGAAAGCCGACCGCTGGCTGAAAAGAATGATACCAAGATGATACCTAAACCTGCAGGCATCATTCTGGTATAACCACTCAAAGTCGTGAATGGCGTACCTGAAGACAAAAAAATGGTTAACAATAAAGCACAGTAAACTGTAAAGTATAAAAAATTGCATACCTGAAAAGCAAACATGATAAAACATAATAACAATAAAACATTGCAGAATAGAATACAGTAAAAAAGAGCAGAACAATAGAGAGAATAGAGAGAGAGAGAACAATAAAATGACAACTATTTTTTTTTATTTTATATATATTTTTTTTTTTTACACTTTTTTGTAACTAACTTTTATAACTGTAACCGGTTCCAGGTTCGGGTCTCTCAAAATGCGATGGCATCTTGGGAGACCCTGTGAAAGTGTGCCTAGTCTGTGCAATGCTGTACCCTACGCTAATACTCAACAAGTGAATGGTAGCGTTCAAAACATTCACCAATGCAAAGACCAGGATTATCAGGACAGGAGGGACAATAATAGCGGGTGTCCCGCCTATATCCGCGCTTGCTGCAGACACGACATCTTTTTTGGGGGGATTCGTTGGGTAGGGGTACTCGGGAGGACATTAAAATGCCTCTCATGCAGCCGACTGCATTTGGTTGGGGATGTGACTGGGGGAAATACGGGTGCTGCAGAAGCGGTGGGTTCCCAATTAGGATTGGCGAATGCAGCAGGAAGGGCACTATGGGCACAACGGGCCTGTGTTTGTCTTTTTGGTGGCAGCGGGACACTACTTGTGCTTGCCACCTCACCAGCTTGAACTGCACTTATGGGACTCGCCACATCACCAAGTGTTACTGCAGTGCTGGTTTGACTACAACCGGGGTGTACTAGGCCGCTGATGCTTGCCAGTTCACCAAAACGCTACCAAAAAAACTGTTAGCGATCGCAGGGATCAGGCCTGACTCTGCGAACGTTGCAGTTATGCGTTTAGTGTTTTGTAAGTGACAGTGATCGATCGATACTGCACTTGGGTGGGCTGGGCTGGGCCGGGCGGAGGGGTAAAACGCAGGTGCTAGCAGGTATCTGGGCTGATCCCGTTAACACTGCGTTTTTGGGAACCCTAAACTGCTGGGGACGCTAGTATAGATCTGATCGGATCAGATATTGATCCGTTCAGATACTATACCACTAAGGGAGGTGTACGGTGCGTGCGTGGGTGTTAGCGCTACTGGTGCTAACCTGACGCTGCCTGGGGCTGGTGCTTGCCAGTTCACCAAAACACTACCAAAAAAACTGTTAGCGATCGCAGGGATCAGGCCTGACTCTGCGAACGCTGCAGTTATGCGTTTAGTGTTTTGTAAGTGACAGTGATCGATCGATACTGCACTTGGGTGGGCTGGGCTGGGCTGGGCGGAGGGGCAAAACGCAGGTACTAGCAGGTATCTGGGCTGATCCCGCCAACACTGCGTTTTTGGGAACCCTAAACTGCTGGGGACGCTAGTATAGATCTGATCGGATCAGATATTGATCTGTTCAGATACTATACCACTAAGGGAGGTGTACGGTGCGTGCGTGGGTGTTAGCGGTACTGGCGCTAATCTGACGCTGCCTGGGGCGACGCATATCACCGCCGGGCGATCAGGGGGCTAAACCTTTATTCGGTAATAAACGGCGGGTGCCCTGACACTATAAAAAATAAACTAACTAACCAGCGTCAACCCTAATGGTTATACGGTGATCAGTAGTGAAAGGGTTAACTAGGGGGCAATCAAGGGGTTAAAACCTTTATTAGGTAGTATATGGGGGTCCCTGTCGCTATAAAACGCTGACGGCGAACCTAAATATTTACGTCCCTAACTAGCGTCACCAGCGACACTAATAAAGCGATCAGAAAAATGATTGCTTAGCGACATTGGTGATGGGGGGGTAATCAAGGGGTTAAAACTTTATTAGGGGGGGGTTAGGGGGGTACCCTAGACCTAAAGGGGGCTAACCCTAACTGTCCCACCACAGTAACTGTCACTAACTGACACCATGCAGTAATCAGAAAAAGAAAAAAACTGCTTGGTGTCAGCGTGACAGGGGGGTGGGGGAGGGGTGATTGGGGGGTGATCGGGGGGTGATTGGGGGGATCGGGGGTGTAAAGTGTGCCTGGCATGTTCTACTGTGTGTGTAGTGTGTTGTGCACTCACAGTGAAGTCTTCACCCCTCGGCGCCGGAACGGAAACTGCCGAGCCGAGGAGAGATGACATCACATTCTCTGCCTCTGTGTACTACACAGAGGCAGGGGATGATTCTCATTGGCTGGGAGCGATCGCGAGGGGGGGCCACGAATGGATGCCTCCCCCTCGCCTCTCATCGCTCCCAGACCAAAGCCGACCGCCTCGGGCACCGGGGGGGTCCAATTGGACCCCCCGCCCACGGGAAGGCAATCACGTACCAGGTACGTGATTTTGCCTGCCCGTGCCATTCTGCCGACGTATATCGTCGTTAGGCGGTCGGCAAGTGGTTAAGATGGTTCTACACCTTCATTTGAGTCCAGCTGTGTTTGATTATACTGAATGGAGTTGATTAGGAAAGCCACACACCTGTCTATATAAGACCTTACAGCTCACAGTGCATATCAGAGCAGATGAGAATCATGAGGTCAAAGGAACTGCCTGAAGAGCTCAGAGACAGAATTGTGGCAAGGCACATATCTGGCCAAGGTTACAAAAGAATTTCTGCTGCACTTAAGGTTTCTAAGAGCACAGTGGCCTCCATAATCCTTAAATGGAAGATGTTTGGGACGACCAGAACCCTTCCTAGAGCTGGCTGCCCTGCCAAACTGAGCTATCGGGGGAGAAGAGCCTTGGTAAGAGAGATAAAGAAGAACCCAAAGATCACTGTGGCTGAGCTCCGGAGATGCAGTCGGGAGATGGGAGAAAGTTGTAGGAAGTCAACCATCACTGAAGCCCTCCACCAGTCGGGGCCTTATGGCAGAGTGGCCCAACGGAAACACATGAAAGCCCGCATGGAATTTGCTAAAAAAAACAACTGAAGGACTCCAAGATGGTGAGAAATAAGTCTGGTCTGATGAGACCAAGATAGAACTTTTTGGCCTTAATTCTAAGCGGTATGTGTGGAGAAAACCAGGCACTGCTCATCACCTGTCCAATACAGTCTCAGCAGTGAAGCATGGTGGTCGCAGCATCATGCTGTGGGGGTGTTTTTCAGCTGCAGGGACAAGACGACTGGTTGCAATCGAGGGAAAGATGAATGCGGCCAAGTACAGGGATATCCTGGATGAAAACCTTCTCCAGAGTGCTCAGGACCTCAGACTGGGCCAAAGGTTTACCTTCGAACAAGACAATGACCATAAGCACACAGCTAAAATAACGAAGGAGTGGCTTCACAACTACTCCGTGACTGTTCTTGAATGGCCCAGCCAGAGCCCTGACTTAAACCCAATTGAGCATCTCTGGAGAGACCTAAAAATGGCTGTCCACCAACGTTTACCATCCAACCTGACAGAACTGGAGAGGATCTGCAAGGAGGAATGGCAGAGGATCCCCAAATCCAGGTGTGAAAAACTTGTTGCATCTTTCCCAAAAAGACTCATGGCTGTATTAGATCAAAAGGGTGCTTCTACTAAATACGGAGCAAAGGGTCTGAATACTTAGGACCATGTGATATTTCAGTTTTTCTTGTTTAATAAATCTGCAATAATGTCAACAATTCTGTGTTGTTCTGTCAATATGGGGTGCTGTGTGTACATTAATGAGGAAAAAAATGAACTTAAATGATTTTAGCAAATGGCTGCAATATATCAAAGAGTGAAAAATTTAAGGGGGTCTGAATATTTTCCGTCTCCACTGTATGTGCAAAAAAAAAAAAAAAAAAAAAAAATGGAAAAAAAACATAATTCTGTCACCAAGAAAAAAACAGGTACCTTGTCATTTTAAGACCCATCCGCTTTTATCTACCTAACCACTTGCTGACCGCCTCACACATATATACGTGAGCAGAATGGCACGGGCAGGCAAAATCACGTACCTGGTACGTGATTGCCTTCCCGCGGGCGGGGGGTCCGATCGGACCCCCCCCAGTGCCAGCGGCGGTCGACTTTTGGCTGGGAGCGTTGAGAGGCGAGGGGGAGACCATCCGATCGTGGCCCCCCCCTCGTGATCGCTCCCAGTCAATGAGAAACATCCCCTGCCTGTGTATAGTACACACAGGCAGAGGATGTGATGTCATCTCTCCTCAGCTCGGCAGTTTCCGTTCCGGCGCCGAGGAGAGAAGACTTCACAGTGAGTGAACACACACACACACACAGTAGAACATGCCAGGCACACATAACACCCCCGATCCACCCCAATCGCCCCCCGATCCCCCCCAATCACCCCCCCCCCCCCGTCACACTGACACCAAGCAGTGTTTTTTTTTTTTTTCTGATTACTGCATTGGTGTCAGTTTGTGACAGTTACTGTGGTAGGGCAGTTATTATTAGCCCCCTGTAGGTCTAGGATACCCCCCTAACCCCCCCTAATAAAGTTTGAACCCCTTGATCACCCCCTGTCTCCAGTGTCGCTAAGTGATCATTTTTCTGATCGCTGTATTAGTGTCACTGGTGACGCTAGTTAGGGACGTAAATATTTAGGTTCAGCGGCAGCGTTTTATAGTGACAGGGACCCCCATATACTATCTAATAAATGTTTTAACCCCTTGATTGCCCCCTAGTTAACCCTTTCACTACTGATCACCGTATAACCGTTACGGGTGACGCTGGTTAGTTCATTTATTTTTTATAGCGTCAGGGCACCCGCCGTTTATTACCGAATAAAGGTTTAGCCCCCTGATCGCCCGGCGTTAATATGCGTCGCCCCAGGCAGCGTCAGATTAGCGCCAGTACCGCTAACACCCACTGTTGGATAGCAACATGGTTTAATATCTTACTTCTGGTATTTCACTTCCTGTTTGACACAGCGAGGTAGGAATGAAACACATCAAAGCTCTGTGATCAGAAGAACAATGCCTTGGCTCAAGCCCACCTGCTGTGACATGTGGGAATACAAGTTTCAAAGAGACGCTGGCCCTGCTGGACAATTTAGTATGCTTCCTGGAGAATGGGCAGACATTTGGGAGGGATACCTCCTCGGCAATGTATATTGGATAAAGGCAAATGGGGGTGGCTACGAGTGGGCGTGTATGTTTGAATGAAAGGAACACACAGGCTTTTGAGAAGCCTGCTGTAAGGGTCTCCCTATGCTATCTTGGGACCTTGCTCTGACCGAGGGCTTGGGCCTATATTCCATGAGGCCCAAACCCCTTTTATCATCCAGAACCCGCAGAGGAAGCCATGTGTGATAAGTATCTTTGATATTTCATTGTTATATGTTGTAGAGATGTGCTGTTAGTAAAGTGTGTTCTGATTGTAAGCTATGTAACATTGTAATACCCTCTTAATACTTTTATGATAGTTTCCTAACTCCTTGGGAAATAAAATAAGATATTGTTTTACTAGCAGCACCGTGTGTTTGGTTTCATAGCTAACCTGGTATTATTGAGATATTAACAATAGCATGTGCTCAGAGTTTAATAGACCAACTAATGATGGGGACTAGACAAATTAATATGCAGATATAATATTAATAATTATATCGAGTATTACAATTGGCACCCCAGATGGGACTGTGAATTTTATTTTTACACAGAATCCACAAAAACCTAATGTATTTTTGTCTTGAGTCCCTGTAAGGATAAATCCTAAACTACACCCAGAACTCAAAATCATCTCTAGTGTGGACAAGATTGGCGCTGGCTTGTGAATTCTGAAACCATGCTTGGATGATCATGAAGATTCTGTGAAATATTTCATCAGGGAAACATAGAACCTGGTGAGATCTTTCGCTGATATATGTATATATGCAGTTTTTTTTGTTTGTTTGTTTATCTTTGAATGGTAAGCAACTCTGGTAAAAGCAGGTCAGACCAGTTTCAGTGGGGGTAGGCTAATTAGCATATCAATGGATATTCCACAGTAAGCATGTGGTAATCCTAAAAGCCACATAGAACCTACAGGACAGAAGTGCTTATATACAAGGCAGCCGATAATGCCACAATAAGTGTGGTGGGTCTTTTCTATGGATATGCAAAAGTTTAATGGTTTTTAATGATATCAGGTAAAAGTGGTAATGAATGAAGAATATTGAATGCTAGAAGAGCGGTTCAGTTTTTTTTTCGTGAGTTGTAAGAGCTAACGATAATTAAGTTTGGTTTAGTACTCAGTGCAGTGTTGGAACGTTAGTACAAATAGAATTGTGTATTGTGTGGATTGTATGGTTGTGAAATGGAACTGGTGTATACATATGTTAAAAAGTACGCTTCTGCCAATTATCATTCATGTGCAGATGAACCTCTTAAAAGCCAGTGTAAGGTTCTATTGTCACAGTGTCAGCAACATAATAGCAGATTGGGTAAACAGCTAAAAAAGAAAGTTAAAAAAGAAAGGTTGGCCAATTAAATTGCAGTGTTGCTCAGAATTAAATTTATATCTGAGCAAATGGAGGGGAAGTGGGAAGCAGAGAGGAGACGTCTCGGGGAGGACATAGAGAAAATCAGTGAAAACCTTATAAAGATTGCAACAGACTCCAGTAGTGAGATGGTTGAATTGCAGACTACAGCAGGCAATTTGTCAGAAAGAAACAGTGAGCTACAAGAACAGCTTCAGAGGTGCAGCATGAACTGTGATATGAAGAGCAAACTTTTAGAGTCATTGCGAGTAAAGTTGTCAGAGATGGAAGAGTTGGTTATGTCTTTAGAAAGTTAGCAAATGCACACTCCCAGCTTCTTACTAAAGAGCAATGTATAGTATCGCTCAATGAGCACAAAGGAACGTGCCAATTGGCCAATATCTGCACAGTCAATGAGGAGAAAGGCCGTGATGAAACATTCTGCTATTGCACCCATAGCTTCGAAGCAGGATAACAGTTTGATTACAATCCAAGAGAGACTTACTTTGTGCCAGATTCTGGGTGAATTTAATGCCCTGGAATCACCAGTGAGTCTGTCCAATAAATTTGAGGCTCTAGTCCTTAAATTTCATTTGACTAATGAGGATGCATGTTCTCTTCTGAGAGCATGGCTACCAGGACCTTTGGCAGGCCAGTTATTTGCACAGGTTAATGATAACTTAGCAGATGCAGAGGTGCGGAGGAAAAAGAGTTGCAGTGTATTGTGGACAGTCGTGATAATGGTATGAGTGATTTACAACGAATGAGATTTAGGAGAGGAGATGACCCAATTTTGTTCTGCAGTGAGTATCTTGCATTGTATACGAAAGTGTTCAACTGTCCTGACTTATTGGAGGATGATACAAGTTTCATATACTCAATGGCCAATAAGTGTTATGTAAGCTATCCCATTAGAATGGCTCTGAGGAATGCTAGATCCTACCAAAATTTTGTCAATATCCTGCGAGACTTCTGTCAAGAGTCCAGTGATAGGGAATATGGGTCAAAGGCAGGTGTATCCGTAATAAGCAGAGGTACAGGAAGGCAGAGAGATTTCAGACGTTCTAAACGGAATAGGCATGGACATAGATTTTGTAAAGCTCTTAACATTGCTAGCATGGAGCAGGAAACCCCAGAATTACAGGGTGCACAGGCAGCCATAATGGAGTTATCCTCCAAACATGCAAAAGCTGAATGTGCAATGGTGAAGGTACCCTCCGCACATGCGCAGTGCTCAAAAATAGAAGTGGAGCATGCAGAAAAAACAGACGCTCTTATTGCGGCAAGTGATGTTGCTATGACAGAAATCAATGGTGGAGATGTAAATAAAAGTGTGATAACTGTGCTTGAAAGTGATTCAGGAGTTGAAACTTCTGATGACTTCTCAAACGATGAAAGTGTAAAGTCTGCTTATTCCAAGCATAGTAATCGTAGTAATAATGTCCAGCAATGTGAGTTTCCACTGTCAAGGAAGGGCCTATACAGAGAGACCAGCCCTCAAATGTTTTTTGTGTAAAAGGGGGGGTCACATCGCTACATATTGTTGGGCGGCGAATAATGGTATCAAAAGAAGATCGCAGTACCCCAAAACGACCCCAAGGCATTATGAAGTGCATTCTGCCCTATGGGGTAGCAACCCAAAGCATGGAGGCCATAGTAATCAAACCCATTTCACTTTAAAGACCCAAATGCGGAGACTACAAACGGAAAATAGCCGGTATGTAGAACAGTTACGTAAAGTCAAAATGGAGGTAGCTGCATGGTTATTCAAATGTAGCACTGGGGGAAACAATGTTAGCAGCACTTAGCTGCATGGTTGCTAAGAATTTTATGGTCAATGTTTCCTTGCCATATTTTATTTAAATATGACGCTCACATCTAAACCTTATACATAGCAATTGTTCCCCTGGCATTGCAATTAATGGGAAAAGGCTTGGGGGACTCAAAAAGTCAATTGTCATGAGAATGGTGTGTAATCACTGTCTTTGTGTTCCTTTTTCAGAGACCTTGGAAGAAGATAAAACTGGTTTGGATACTAATATCTGTGTTTGTTTGCAGGTTCTTCAAAGAGAGAACAACAGTGGGCACATTTAGCAAAACAGGGGTTAGGTTATGGTAAAGGCATAATCGATTATCAGATAGTACCATGAGCTCATTAATTAGTAATTGTTTGCAAACAATGAAAAAATAAGATAAACAATGGTCAGGCATTAAGGGTTTCAAGTGTTACAAGTGAAGTTACAAATGTTGTGATGAGGTACAGGTATTTTGTTTTTTTGTTTTTCCCATTAACTAATTGTCTTTCAGATGGAAATGAGCACTTACTCTTCTCAGGAGGAAAATCCATGGATGTCTTTAGTTAAAAGTTGAGTGTTTGTCATTGTCTTATGGTGGTTGTCTTGTCATGTTGTTTTTGTGTAATAATGGCCAGAATTTTAATTTTTTTTGTTAAGTTTTTTAATTTTTTAAATATTTTTGGTATTTGTGTAGTCATCCATTTTATTTTTGTTTGTTTAGGTGGAGAAATTATTGTTTAGTCCACCTGAAAGGGGGGTAATTGGCCATTCCGTCAATTAGCAGCTGAATAGATGGTCATGGGATATGTCCTGCAGCTGAATACATTTTGTTGATTTAAGACAAGAGTTGTTGGTAGGAGGCCATTCTAGCTTCTAGAGTTCGTTTTTTTTTTTTTTCTCTTTGTTTTATGATCATTCAGGTGGGAAAAGTTACAAGGTGTACGCTTTGTCCACCTGAAAGGGGGGTTGGTGCATAGGTCTGAAAGTACAGATAATGCATTGTCTTTTTTGATGCTTAAAATTTAGAATTTTTGAGAAGCAACGTTCAAGTTCATGTTTTTAAAATTTTTGATCATATCATGGGGATCCATGTTAGAGTGGGTTCAACCTAAAGAGGTCAGGGTTGTTTTGATAGGTTGGTCAGGGTTGCAGAAACCAGGAATACTAAGTTCCTGGGTTCTAAGGAAGGAACTGTAAATAAACGTAGCAAGTGAGCAGATATTATGGATAAGAATTTGATTCTGCTCTTGTTTTTTTCACTTCCAGAGTCCTGGTGAAGCGTGATTGGAGAGGTCTCTGGAACATGGATGACAGATGTTCATCTGGTTGGCAGTTTGACTGTGCCGTACCACATTGCAAATTTGTTCTGATAAACATCAGGAGAGAAAGGACAAACAAAAAGATTCAGTTTAATACTTGTTTTTGCTTATGGACAATTTAATCCTAATCCTGAATCTGAAGGACTGTGCCTATCAACGACACTTGTGAGACATTTTTGCCGGATTCACTCCTGATGAATACAAAAGTGCTATTAGTACATGTGCGATGGGTTGGAGGTTGGGGAAGGAATATACACATCCAATCTGTCAGAACCTGAAATGTAAAAATATGTTTTTTTGTTGAAGGGAGGAATTGAAAGAAAAGGTTTTTAATGTATGACATGTATTGACATAACGGAAGTAATATGGTGCAGGTACCCAGGAGACTGGTGCTTATACATAATAAGGTGTCGGTTGGCCAGACTAGAGGTTGGCCAGGTGACACATCAATGGGGTGAAAATTTCCTTGTATGGGGAGATACGCCTGGCTGATGTCTCACCTGAGAGGTTGAAACCCGGCACAGGGAAGGCCAGTGAATACACACAGGAGCATGCTCCGTTAGATAAAGGGAACAAAATGCTGGCTACCAGGGTACAGTATGCCTTCACCACATGGCACTTCAATGTCTCGCAATGGTTGGTAGAATTCCATTACCCTATATATGCTGAATATACACTGAATCAAGTGCGGTCAGTATACCAGTGACTTGCTCACAGAGATGTGCGGACACAGAATGAGGTTCATGCAGGGCGCGTATTTCTGAGGAGTAACCCGAAAGAGGAGGGATGTATTCAGCACTATATTGGGGGAATAGGAGCTGGGATGGGTGGTGTTAATGGGGTGGACATCGGCCTCCTGAGGAACAAACTCGCAGCCATAGCTTCAGAGAATAAGTGGGGCTTTGTTACTCAGAGAGATTGGTGGCATCCTAAATAACATTCAACAAAGTCACATAAATACCCAGGTTAAAGTGGCTCAAGATTTTGTCAACCATGTTGAGAGGTTGGTAGAGAATGTGATGGTATAGGACAGGAATCTGTCATTGGCTCTTGCGTGCATGAAGTGGCAGGTGGAAGTGTCAACCAGCATTGAGCTGATTGTACAGTCTCCATATGAGGGACAGAGGCCTTATGAGTTAGCATCACCGCTCAGTAAGACTTTGCCAAACACGTCGCTTACACTGATTCAAAGTGGTGGTCGATTGCCTGGATGGGCTGTACCAGTTTGGATTGTGAAAGGTGTTATGCTGTATGATCTCAAATACAGAAGTGCAGACTCGGTCTGTATATTTGGTGGCATTAATGGGCTTACTGACTGGGGATTCTATCTTCTTGCGTTTGAGGCTAATTGCCCACATATGATCAAAGAAGCTAGAAGATGGAGGCAGGTTGATACTTCCCTTGGTCAGAAGCATGACCATGATGTCCTTTGTATGCCAGGTCAATACATGGTGGTGAACAAAAAAATGTTGGGAAGATATTTCATTCTGTATTCGGGATGGAAGGATCATTGCTGGGAAGGAAACGCCTGGGTATTATTTGGGACATAGACAAGTTTGTTTCCTTGTCCTAAAGAATGCCGATGTAACGTTAGTCATGGAGCTAGATGGTTCTTTGAACCTAACAATAGGTAGGGGTGCATGGTATACCCTGGGCATGGTCTCTTAAATCCAGGCACAGGGATGGAATTGTGTGGGTTTTGTCATTGTTGCAGATTTATATGTGTTATTGGACTTGATATTTATATAGAAGGGTCACCCAGTTATCTATGCAAGCTGGGGAACGAGGTGACGGTAGGGTCTCTGCGTACAAGTTAGAGACTTTGCTGCCAAGTCAGAGCCCTGCAATACCACTGACATGCCCGAAATCTGATGGGTCATAGGTATATATGTATATATTATGGTAATGGTGATTTATGTCATGGTATAGTGTGATAAAGGTATATTTTAAGCTAGTAACATGGGCAAAAGGCCCTCCTCGAGACTCTATATCTGAAAGCTGGTTAAGATGCTGCTCTGGATGTGTGCTGGTGAATGATGAGTGTATGGACACCCCTTGCCTGTTTTATACCCCTTCATGAAGATGTTAGAAAGAAGAAGCTATAGAATGGTGACATGGGAGCTGTCACGGAAGAATGATGTTGGTGTGTCACACAGTAACAAAGCGGCACGTGTTGGGAAACACAGCACGTTAGGACCGTTATGGACTGTTCCACAGTTCTGAGGCCTATGTTGAGAGGCGCAACATGCGTTAAGACATTTATGGACTGTTCCATAGGGGCTGTTTCTGCACATGTTGAAAAACACAACAGACAGTTAAAGACTGTTCTATAGGTACTGGCTTGGAAACACATGTTGGGGAGAAAACAGCTATGGACTGTTCAATAGGAGCCGTGTCTGAAGAAGGGTGGTATGCGCCCTTTAGGCGCAAAGCGGCATATGTTGAATAGCAACATGGTTTAATATCTTACTTCTGGTATTTCACTTCCTGTTTGACACAGCCAGGTAGGAATGAAACACATCAAAGCTCTGTGATCAGAAGAACAATGCCTTGGCTCAAGCCCACCTGCTGTGACATGTGGGAATACAAGTTTCAAAGAGACGCTGGCCCTGCTGGACAATTTAGTATGCTTCCTGGAGAATGGGCAGACATTTGGGAGGGATACCTCCTCGGCAATGTATATTGGATAAAGGCAAATGGGGGTGGCTACGAGTGGGCGTGTATGTTTGAATGAAAGGAACACACAGGCTTTTGATCTTTCTCTTGGTTGCTGAGAAGCCTGCTGTAAGGGTCTCCCTATGCTATCTTGGGACCTTGCTCTGACCGAGGGCTTGGGCCTATATTCCATGAGGCCCAAACCCCTTTTATCATCCAGAACCCGCAGAGGAAGCCATGTGTGATAAGTATCTGATATTTCAATGTTATATGTTGTAGAGATGTGCTGTTAATAAAGTGTGTTCTGATTGTAAGCTATGTAACATTGTAATACCCTCTTAGTACTTTTATGATAGTTTCCTAACTCCTTGGGAAATAAAATAAGATATTGTTTTACTAGCAGCACCGTGTGTTTGGTTTCATAGCTAACCTGGTATTATTGAGATATTAACAATAGCATGTGCTCAGAGTTTAATAGACCAACTAATGATAGGGACTAGACAAATTAATACGCAGATATAATATTAATAATTATATCGAGTATTACACCCACGCACGCAGCATACGCCTCCCTTAGTGATATAGTATCTGAACGGATCAATATCTGATCCGATCAGATCTATAATAGCGTCCCCAGCAGTTTAGGGTTCCCAAAAACGCAGTGTTAGCGGGATCAGCCCAGATACCTGCTAGCACCTGCGTTTTGCCCCTCCGCCCGGCCCAGCCCACCCAAGTGCAGTATCGATCGATCACTGTCACTTACAAAACACTAAACGCATAACTGCAGCGTTCGCAGAGTCAGGCCTGATCCCTGTGATCGCTAACAGTTTTCTTGGTAGCGTTTTCGTGAACTGGCAAGCACCAGCCCCAGGCAGCGTCAGATTAACGACAGTACCGCTAACACCCACGCACGCACCGTACACCTCCCTTAGTGGTATAGTATCTGAACAGATCAATATCTGATCCGATCAGATCTATACTGGCGTCCCCAGCAGTTTAGGGTTCCCAAAAACGCAGTGTTAGTGGGATCAGCCCAGATACCTGCTAGCACCTGCGTTTTTCCCCTCCGCCTGGCCCGGCCCAGCCCACCCAAGTGCAGTATCGATCGATCACTGTCACTTACAAAACACTAAACGCATAACTGCAGCGTTCGCAGAGTCAGGCCTGATCCCTGCGATCGCTAACAGTTTTTTTGGTAGCGTTTTGGTGAACTGGCAAGCACCAGCGGCCTAGTACACCCCGGTCGTAGTCAAACCAGCACTGCAGTAACACTTGGTGACGTGGCGAGTCCCATAAGTGCAGTTCAAGCTGGTGAGGTGGCAAGCACAAGTAGTGTCCCGCTGCCACCAATAAGACAAACACAGGCCCGTCGTGCCCATAATGCCCTTCCTGCTGCATTCGCCAATCCTAATTGGGAACCCACCGCTTCTGCAGCACCCGTACTTCCCCCATTCACATCCCCAACCAAATGCAGTCAGCTGCATGAGAGGCATTTTCTTTATGTCCTCCCGAGTACCCCTACCCAACGGACCCCCCAAAAAAGATGTTGTGTCTGCAGCATGGGCGGATATAGGGTGACACCCGCTATTATTGTCCCTCCTGTCCTGACAATCCTGGTCTTTGCATTGGTGAATGTTTTGAACACTACCATTCACTAGTTGAGTATTAGAGTAGGGTACAGCATTCCACAGACTAGGCACACTTTCACAGGGTCTCCCAAGATGCCATTGCATTTTGAGAGACCCGAACCTGGAACCGGTTACAGTTATAAAAGTTACAGTTACAAAAAAAGTGTAAAAAAAAAAACACAAACAAAAATATAAAATAAAAAAAAATAGTTGTCGTTTTATTTTTCTCTCTCTCTCTATTCTCTCTATTGTTTTGCTCTTTTTTACTGTATTCTATTCTGCAATGTTTTATTGTTGTTATGTTTTATCATGTTTGCTTTTCAGGTATGCAATTTTTTATACTTTACCGTTTACTGTGCTTTATTGCTAACCATTTTTTTGTCTTCAGGTACGCCATTCATGACTTTGAGTGGTTATACCAGAATGATGTCTGCAGGTTTAGGTATCATCTTGGTATCATTCTTTTCAGCCAGCAGTCGGCTTTCATGTAAAAGCAATCCTAGCGGCTAATTAGCCTCTAGACTGCTTTTACAAGCAGTGGGAGGGAATGCCCCCCCCCACCGTCTTCCGTGTTTTTCTCTGGCTCTCCTGTCTCAACAGGGAACCTGAGAATGCAGCCGGTGATTCAGCCAGCTGACCATAGAGCTGATCAGAGGCCAGAGTGGCTCCAGAAATCTCTATGGCCTAAGAAACCGGAAGCTACGAGCATTTTATGACTTCGATTTCGCCGGATGTAAACAGCGCCATTGGGAAATTGGGAAAGCATTTTATCACACCGATCTTGGTGTGGTCAGATGCTTTGAGGGCAGAGGAGAAATCTAGGGTCTAATAGACCCCAATTTTTTCAAAAAAGGAGTACCTGTCACTACCTATTGCTATCATAGAGGACATTTACATTCCTTGAGATAACAATAAAAATGATTTAAAAAAAAAAAAAAAATGAAAGGAACAGTTTAAAAATAAGATAAAAAAGCAAAAAAATAATAAAGAAAAAAAAAAAGCACCCCTGTCCCCCCTGCTCTCGGGGGGACAGGGGTGCAAGCGTCGGTCTGGCGTCAAATGTAAACAGCAATTGCACCATGCATGTGAGGTATCACCGCGAAGGTCAGATTGAGGGCAGTAATTTTAGCAGTAGACCTCCTCTGTAAATCTAAAGTGGTAACCTGTAAAGGCTTTTAAAGGCTTTTAAAAATGTATTTAGTTTGTCGCCACTGCACGTTTGTGCGCAATTTTAAAGCATGTCATGTTTGGTATCCATGTACTCGGCCTAAGATCATATTTTTTATTTCATCAAACATTTGGGCAATATAGTGTGTTTTAGTGCATTAAAATTTTAAAAAGTGTGTTTTTTCCCCAAAAAATGCGTTTGAAAAATCGCTGCGCAAATACTGTGTGAAAAAAAAAAATGAAACACCCACCATTTTAATCTGTAGGGCATTTGCTTTAAAAAAATATATAATGTGTGGGGGTTCAAAGTAATTTTCTTGCAAAAAAAAATAATTTTTTCATGTAATCAAAAAGTGTCAGAAAGGGCTTTGTCTTCAAGTGGTTAGAAGAGTGGGTGATGTGTGACATAAGCTTCTAAATGTTGTGCATAAAATGCCAGGACAGTTCAAACCCCCCCCCAAATGACCCCATTTTGGAAAGTAGACACCCCAAGCTATTTGCTGAGAGGCATGTCGAGTCCATGGAATATTTTATATTGTGACACAAGTTGGGGGAAAGAGACAATTTTTTTTTTTTTGCACAAAGTTGTCACTAAATTATATATTGCTCAAACATGCCATGGGAATATGTAAAATGACACCCCAAAATAAATTCTGTTGCTTCTCCTGAGTATGGGGATACCACATGTGTGGGACTTTTTGGGAGCCTAGCCACGCACGGGACCCCGAAAACCAAGCACCGCCTTCAGGCTTTCTAAGTACGTAAATTTTTGATTTCACTCTTCACTGCCTATCACAGTTTCGGAGGCCATGGAATGCCCAGGTGGCAAAAAAAAAACCCAAATGACCCCATTTTGGAAAGTAGACACCCCAAGCTATTTGCTGAGCGGTATAGTGAGTATTTTGCAGACCTCACTTTTTGTCACAAAGTTTTGAAAATTGAAAAAAGAAAAAAAAAAATTTTTCTTGTCTTTCTTCATTTTCAAAAACAAATGAGAGCTGCAAAATACTCACCATGCCTCTCAGCAAATAGCTTGGGGTGTCTACTTTCCAAAATGGGGTCATTTGGGGGGGGGGTTGTGCCACCTGGGCATTCCATGGCCTCCGAAACTGTGATAGGCAGTGAAGAGTAAAAATCAAAAATTTACACCCTTAGAAATCCTGAAGGCGGTGATTGGTTTTCGGGGCCCCGTACGCGGCTAGGCTCCTAAAAAGTCCCACACATGTGGTATCCCCATACTCAGGAGAAGCAGCTAAATGTATTTTGGGGTGCAATTCCACATATGCCCATGGCCTGTGTGAGCAATATATCATTTAGTGACAGCTTTGTGCAAAAAAAACAAAAAAATGTGTCACTTTCCCGCAACTTGTGTCAAAATATAAAATATTCCATGGACTCAACATGCCTCAAAGCAAATAGCTTGGGGTGTCTACTTTCCAAAATGGGGTCATTTGGGGAGGTTTTATGCCATCTGGGCATTTTATGGCCTTCAAAACTGTGATAGGTAGTGAGGAGTAAAATCAAAAATTTACGCCCTTAGAAATCCTGAAGGCAGTGATTGGTTTTCGGGGCCCCGTACGCGGCTAGGCTCCCAAAAAGTCCCACACTTGTGGTATCCCCATACTCAGGAGAAGCAGCTAAATGTATTTTGGGGTGCAATTCCACATATGCCCATGGCCTGTGTGAGCAATATATCATTTAGTGACAGCTTTTTGTAATTTTTTTTTTTTTTTTGTCATTATTCAATCACTTGGGACAAACAAAATGAATATTCAATGGGCTCAACATGCCTCTCAGCAATTTCCTTGGGGTGTCTACTTTCCAAAATGGGGTCATTTGTGGGGGTTTTGTACTGCCCTGCCATTTTTCGGTCTTTTTCCGTGTATAGCGTAAAAAATAAAAATGGCAGAGGTGATCAAATACCATCAAAAGAAAGAAAAGCCTGGAGTAGGGATGAGCTTCGTGTTCGAGTCGAACCCATGTTCGACTCGAACATCGGCTGTTCGATCGTTCGCCGAATTGCGAACGTTATGGGCCGTTCGCGCTAAATTCGTGTGGCGCGTCACGGCCCATAATTCACTGCGGCATCGCAGTGCATTGCTGGCTGATGATTGGCCAAGCATGCACTATGACCCGCATGCTTGGCCAATCACAGCGCCGTCAGTAGAGAGAGCTGTAATTGGCCAAAGCCAGGGTGGCTTTGGCCAATTATGGCTCAGGGGATTTAGTACACACCCCACACTATATAAGGCCGCCTGCACGGCGGCCCTGTGTAGTGTGTGTTCCGGTGTGCTGAGAGATAGAGAGAGAGAGAGACAGTGTCATTTGATTTGAGTTAGATAGATTAGGCAGAACAGTCAGTCAGTTAGCTGCACTTACAATGTATTGTGTATATATATGCATCCCAGGTGTTGCATATATATATATACACTGTATTCAGTTTAGCTAGATCCGTTCCTGTTATCTTCTATCTAGACTATTTACATTTAATGCAGTGCGTCCTGCTCACAGTGTTCAGCTAGATCCGTTCCTGCTATTTACATTTAGTGCAGTGCGTCCTGCTCACAGTGTTCAGCTAGATCCGTTCCTGTTATCTTCTAGACTATTTACATTTAGTGCAGTGCGTCCTGCTCACAGTGTTCAGCTAGATCCGTTCCTGCAATTTACATTTAGTGCAGTGCGTCCTGCTCACAGTGTTCAGCTAGATCCGTTCCTGCTATTTACATTTAGTGCAGTGCGTCCTGCTCACAGTGTTCAGCTAGATCCGTTCCTGCTATTTACATTTAGTGCAGTGCGTCCTGCTCACAGTGTTCAGCTAGATCCGTTCCTGTTATTTACATTTAGTGCAGTGCGTCCTGCTCACAGTGTTCAGCTAGATCCGTTCCTGCTATTTACATTTAGTGCAGTGCATCCTGCTCACAGTGTTCAGCTAGATCCGTTCCTGCTATTTACATTTAGTGCAGTGCGTCCTGCTCACAGTGTTCAGCTAGAGCCGTTCCTGTTATCTTCTAGACTATTTACATTTAGTACAGTGCGTCCTGCTCACAGTGTTCAGCTAGATCCGTTCCTGTTATCTTCCTACTGACAGGCAGGCTTGTCTGGTTACAGTATATAAAGCTACCTGAAGAAAATTACAGGTGTTCTATTTGATCCTATTAGTACCACGGTCAGGCAGCTAGACTATTTACATTTAGTACAGTGCGTCCTCCTCACAGTGTACAGCTAGATCCGTTCCTGTTATCTTCCTACTGACAGGCAGGCTTGTCTGGTTACAGTATATAAAGCTACCTGAAGAAAATTACAGGTGTTCTATTTGATCCTATTAGTACCACGGTCAGGCAGCTAGACTATTTACATTTAGTACAGTGCGTCCTGCTCACAGTGTTCAGCTAGATCCGTTCCTGTTATCTTCCTACTGACAGGCAGGCTTGTCTGGTTACAGTATATAAAACTACCTGAAGAAAATTACAGGTGTTCTATTTGATCCTATTAGTACCACGGTCAGGCAGCTAGACTATTTACATTTAGTACAGTGCGTCCTGCTCACAGTGTTCAGCTAGATCCGTTCCTGTTATCTTCCTACTGACAGGCAGGCTTGTCTGGTTACAGTATATAAAGCTACTTGAAGAAAATTACAGGTGTTCTATCCCAGCTTAGTGCAGCTACAGGCCATTAGTATGTCTGGAAGGCCAAGAAGGAGAGGCAGACAGTCACAAGCCAATAAGAGAGGGCAAGCAGGCTCTGTGTCTAGTGCTAGTCGTGGAGACGGTGCATCCTCATCAGCACGTGGCCATGGGACACGCTTGGCCTTTTTTTCGGCAGCTGGCCGTGTTGAGCCGCAACATGCGGAAGACTTGGTCGAGTGGATGACCAAGCCGTCCTCATCCTCCTCATCCTCTCTCACCCATGCCCAGGGTGCTTTGTCTGGCAAAGCAGCGGCCTCTTCCCTCAGCTCAATGTCATCAGTGACTCCTTCCCTAGCTCCACCATGTCCTCATGAGGATTCCCTCGAACTGTTTGACCACAGTGTTGGGTACATGCTCCAGGAGGATGCCCAGCGTTTGGAAGGCTCTGATGACGATACTGAGTTCGATGAAGGCAGTAACATGAGCACGGACAGAGGGGGTGCCCAAGAAGAACAGCAATCTGGCAGTCATGCTCCCCCTGCTGCAGCATACTGCCAGGTTTGCTCCAGTGATGAGGAGGGAGGGGATGATGAGGTCACTGACTCAACGTGGGTGCCTGATAGGAGAGAGGAGGAGGAGGAGGAGGAGGAGGAGGAGGAGGCGGCACATCACCAACGAGGCAGGATGCCCTCCAGGGGCCAGCCTAAGGGCAGCACATTGACTGCATCACACCCCAAAGCTCCACATGTGCAGGGCGCTGCAGTCTCTGTGCGTTATTCAAAAAGTTCTTTGGTGTGGGCCTTTTTTGAGACGAGTGCATCAGATCGCACCGCTGCTATTTGCAACATATGTCTCAAGCGTATCTCGCGTGGCCAAAACATCTCCCGCTTGGGTACCACATGCTTGACCAGACATATGTTGACCTGCCATGCAGTTCGTTGGCAAGCGTATCTAAAAGACCCACACCAAAGAACAAAGAGGATCTCTCCTTGCTCCTCATCAGCTGAGATTTCCAACCCCACTAGACCTTCAGTCCTCTCTGAGACCTGCAGTGAGAGGAATGAAGGTGTAGAATTAGGTGTGTCACAGCCAAGTACTTGTGGGCAATCTGCTTTTGGTACACCGACGTCAGATTGTACCAGGCAAATTTCCCTGCCCCAGCTGCTGCACCGCCGAAAGAAGTTTGCTCCCAGCCATCCACATGCCCAGCGGTTGAATGCTAGCTTGGCAAAATTGCTAGCACTTCAACTGCTGCCTTTTCAGTTGGTAGACTCTGCCCCCTTCCGTGAGTTTGTGGAATGTGCGGTTCCTCAGTGGCAGGTACCCAAACGCCACTTTTTCTCACGGAAGGCGATTCCGGCTCTCTACTGGCATGTGGAAGGCAATGTCCATGCCTCGCTAGACAGGGCGGTCAGCGGTAAGGTGCATATTACCGCTGACTCATGGTCCAGCAGGCATGGACAGGGACGTTACCTAAGTTTCACGGCGCATTGGGTGACTCTGCTGGCAGCTGGGAAGGATGCAGGACAAGGTGCAGTAGTGTTGGAGGTTGTTCCGCCACCACACCTCCAAAATGCTGATTGTGACACACCTCTCTCCTCCACCCCCTCCTCTTCTTCTTCCTCCATGGCCTCTTCCTCGGAACCAGCGGTGCTCCGTAGGCGTTCAAGGGGCTACGCAAGTACGCAGGCCAAAAGATGCCATGCGGTGCTTGAGCTGGTGTGCTTGGGGGACAGGAGCCACACTGGGGCAGAGGTTCTGTCAGCTCTGCAGGGGCAGGTTCAGAGGTGGTTGACGCCACGCCAACTTAAGGCAGGAATGGTGGTTTGCGACAATGGCACCAACCTCCTCTCTGCCCTCCGACAGGGACAAATGACCCATGTGCCCTGTTTGGCTCACGTCCTTAACTTGGTGGTGCAGCGGTTCTTGGGCAGGTACCCGGGCTTACAGGATGTCCTGAGGCAGGCCAGGAAAGTCTGTGTGCATTTCCGCCGGTCATATAATGCCAGTGCTCGGCTGACGGACCTCCAAAAGGAGTTTAACCTGCCCAAGAACCGCCTAATCTGTGACATGCCCACCAGGTGGAACTCAACGTTGGCCATGCTGCAGCGGCTGCACACGCAGCAGAGGGCCATCAATGAGTACCTGTGCGACTATGGCACCAGGACAGGGTCAGGGGAGCTTGGTTTTTTTTCCCCACGCCAGTGGGCCATGATCAGGGATGCATGCACTGTCCTGTCACCATTCGAGGAGGCCACGAGTATGGTGAGCAGTGACAGTGCATGCATCAGTGACACTGTCCCCCTTGTCCACCTGTTGGAGCACACGCTGCGTGGAATAATGGACAGGGCACTTGAGGCAGAACAGAGGCAGGAAGAGGAGGACTTCCTTAGCTCTCAAGGCCCCCTTTATCCAGACAGTGTTCCTGCGTGCCCGCCGATCACACAGGAAGAGGACGAGGAGGAAGAGGAGGAGGAGGAAGATTGTGTCAGTATGGAGGTGGAGCCTGGCACTCAGCATCAGCAGCAGTCTTTAAGGGATCAGTCCCAAGAAACACATGGACTTGTACGTGGCTGGGAGGAGGTGGCTGCGGACCATGTCGTTCTTAGTGACCCAGAGGACTCCGGACCGAATGCCTCAGCAAACCTACGCTGCATGGCCTCCCTGATCCTGCAAAGCCCGCGTAAGGATCCTCGTATTCGTGGTATCAAGGAGAAGGACCAATACTGGCTGGCAACCCTCCTTGATCCACGTTACAAGGGTAAGGTTGCGGACCTTATCTTGCCATCGCAGAGGGAGCAGAGGATGAAACATCTTCGGGAGGCCTTGCAGAAAGGTCTGTGCAACGCGTTCCCAGAGACTGGGAGGTTACAAACTCCTGTTTCTGGACAACGTGTTGCTGAGGCTTCGGTCAGTCAAAGAAGGAGCGGTGGAGAAGGTGGCCGTCTGACCGATGCGTTCAGACAATTTTTTGGTCCGCAGCCCCAAGGTATGATCGGTTCCAGCAACCATCGCCAGCGTCTGTTTTACATGGTGCAGGAATACCTAGGGGCAAGATCAGACTTGGACACCTTTCCCACCGAAAATCCTCTGGGCTACTGGGTCTTGAGGATGGATCACTGGCCAGAGCTTGCACAGTATGCAATTGAGCTACTGGCCTGTCCTGCATCCAGCGTTCTTTCGGAACGCACATTCAGTGCTGCTGGAGGCGTGGTAACCGATCACAGGGTGCGTCTGTCCACCGACCCGGTCGATCGGCTGACCTTCATAAAAATGAATGAGTCTTGGATCACCACCAGCTACCAAGCACCTGATGCTGATGTAACCGAATAATTTTTTTTGAAATCTCAGATCCCTTCAAAGACTGCC
Source organism: Aquarana catesbeiana (assembly GCF_042186555.1). NCBI lineage: Eukaryota > Metazoa > Chordata > Amphibia > Anura > Ranidae > Aquarana > Aquarana catesbeiana. The sequence goes on from NC_133332.1 coordinate 85,288,771, forward strand.
TATGCTGATGCTGAGTGACTATCCCTGAGTAATTATCCTCTTCCTCCTCAATCATCACGCTGATAGCTTGTAAGAACATTTTTGGTTCTGGGCGCCACCACCAGTGCCTAAGGCACAATTTTTCAGCCCCTGTTTAACAGGGGCATGTAATTACAATTTTTGATGTAATACTTTGCAGCAGGGCTCGTTCCTGCATTCCAACTAGAGTGTCTGTGAGGGGCTGCAGTGTTGTGGCACCAGCACCAGTGCCTAAGGCCCAATTTTTCTGCCCCTGTCTAACAGGGGCGTGTAATTACAATTTTTGATGCAATACTTTGCAGCAGGGCTCGTTCCTGCGTTCCAACTAGAGTGTCTGTGAGGGGTTGCAGTGTTGTGGCACCAGCACCAGTGCCTAAGGCCCAATTTTTCTGCCCCTGTCTAACAGGGGCGTGTAATTACAATTTTTGAAGCAATACTTTGCAGCAGGGCTCGTTCCTGCGTTCCAACTAGAGTGTCTGTGAGGGGTTGCAGTGTTGTGGCACCAGCACCAGTGCCTAAGGCCTAATTTTTCAGCTCCTGTTCAACAGGGGCATGTAATTACAATTCTTGATCTAATATTTCACAGCAGGGCCCTGTGAGGGCTTACAGTGTTGTGGCCACAGCAACACCTAAGGCCCAAATTTCTGCTGAGTATATAGGGCAGGACCCTACTTTCAAACATCTAACTTACAAACGACTCCTACTTGCAAACGGAAGGAGACAACAGGAAGTGAGATGAAATCTACCCCTAGGAAGGGAAATTCTCTCCTGTAAGAGTTAATATGGGAAAACAATTTCTCCTTTCCACTGATGCTTTCCAATCCTTGTTCCACAAAAAAAACCCAAATTTTCAAAAAACATTTTTCATTGGGACAAAAAAGTGAGGTGAAATCTTCTGAAGAGGAGGAAAGACAGCAAAACAAATGTCACAGGGGTGATAACCCTTCCCTATGTTTTCCAAAAAGCTTAGAAAAGATTTTTTGGCTGGAGCTAAACACGTTAAAAATGTTCAAGATTACAAACAGATTCTACTTAACAACAAACCTACAGTCCCTGTCTTGTTTGCACCGCCTGTATACTGCTGTTCAGAGTATATAGGGCCTGGTGGCCCCACACCTTTCCTTATTTTAATTTGGGTGCGGGGTTCCCCTTAATATCCATACAAGACCCAAAGGGCCTGGTAATGGACTGGGGGGTACCCATGCCGTTTGTCTCACTGATTTTCATCCATATTGCCATGACCCGACATGACATTAAACCCGCAAGCAGTTTTAAATGAGATTTTTTCCTTTAAAAATGACATTTGGTGCAGGGACTGTTCTAAACATGGGAAACACGCGTCACTTTACAGGCATACTATAGACACCCCCCAGGTACGATATTTAAAGGAATATTTCACTTTTTTTTTTTTACTTTAAGCATCATTAAAATCACTGCTCCCGAAAAAACGGCCGTTTTTAAAAGTTTTTTTTGCATTGATACATGTCCCCTGGGGTAGGACCCGGGTCCCCAAACCCTTTTTAGGACAATACCATGCAAATTAGCCTTTAAAATGAGCACTTTTGATTTCGAACGTTCAAGTCCCATAGACGTCAATGGGGTTCTAACGTTCGTGCGAACTTTCGGTCCGTTCGCAGGTTCTGGTGCGAACCGAACCGGGGGGTGTTCGGCTCATCCCTAGCCTGGAGCAACAGCATGCAATGATGTATGCGAAGGGCGCACATGACAGTGGTAGCAGTGTAAGGGTTAAGGTTAAGTTGTGAATGTGGAGCCGAGGGGGAGGGAGGAGCAGGGGAGGGACTAGTTAAAAGGGGTTCCCGCCCTGGGAGGGACAACAGAAAGATTAGGAAAGTTCTCAGGAAGGTTGTGCTACCAACATGGCTGAATTAGAGGGGCTCATGGCCCGGTTGAGGGAAGAAGCAGCGGTGCGGGGTGCGGAGTGGCTCCAGGAGACGATCGCAGCCGCACTACAGGGCTCCACGATGCAGGCAAGTGGGGGAGAGAGAAGCGGCACCAGAGCACGCCGCTCTCGTCCGCCTGAGCGGTTCTCTCCGGACCGCATGACGCCAGTGCAGCGGCACTCGGGTAGTCTGTCTTCCAGACTCCCGGGGGGACCACCAGCGAAACGACCAGCGGGTAGAGAGCGGGTCAGCGGGCATGCGGCCCCGGTGGGACAGGAGCAGAGGCAAGCCAGGGAACCGGCCACAGTGAGGCCTACTAATAGGAGACACAGGGAGAGCGCAAGCCCCGCCCCCAGGATGACGGCGGGGAGCTCCGCCATCGCGGCTGCTGCACTGCCTGGAGGGATCCCCGGGCCTTCTAATTCTGCGGCAGGGGACAGGCAGAGGGGAGAGAGAAGCAGGGCTGGCCTAACATCTGCAGGAGCGGAGGCTGGCAGGACTGAGGTAGCCCACACCGGTCCTGGGAAGGCGACCCGGAAGTCCACAGGAGGTTTCGCTGCGCGGAGAAGGGAAAGGATGGCGAGCAATGCAGCAGCCGCGGTCCACATCCCGGGCGGGCCACCGTCGGATGCAGGTGAAGAGTCGGGTCGGAGCGGAAGAGATGAGGAGTCCGGATCGGAGGAGGAGGCGGCCCCCCTGCCCAGGAGGATGGGGCCTGAGGAGAGCAGACGGTCGGCTGATGGGACGACACCTATGCAGCCAGGTGAGCCAGCACAGGTCATTACAATGTCTAGTTTAAATGATGCAGCATGTGTAGCAACTGGGGCTGGGGGGTTAGAAAAAAGCATGGTGGGGTCTGCTATAGGGGTGGGTACTCTGGGTTTCCTGGGGTTTCTAACGGGCATAAAAGAACTGGTGCAGAGGTTGGAGGCGACAGAGAAGCCGGTAGAAGGTCCGGGAGTTGCATGGGTACAGCAGTCAGGGAAGGATTTAGGAAGTACTGGGGGGGACCCGACTACAGAGGTTTCAGCTGTGGTCGCGGCGCCTGCTCAGCAAGCCACGGGGAGTGGAGTTGCGCAAGGGAAGGAAAAAGCAGTGCCGACAGGGGAGGCTGCGGCGAGGAAGGATATCATCAGGCTGGCGGACGCGGCTCGCTGTGAAGTGTATGTGTGCTACGAGGGGCCGTTAGGAGCGCACTTGAAACAAGAAGTGCGGGAAAAGTTATGGAAGGGTGAGTATGTGGAAATATTTTCGTTACTGCCCTTGGAGAAGTTCAATCTTGATAGAGTCAAGCCGGACGACTCCAAAAAGGAAGATGAGGAAAAGAGGAGGTATAGGCTTATACCCAGGACATTTACAAATTGGTTACAAGCGTTCGCGATCATGGCAAGTGTGATAGGGGAGAAGCAACCGGAACACTGTTCGGCGCTTTTCTGCTATCAAGATGCGATAGGGGAAGCGTATAGAATATATGGAGGTACAGCATGGTTGCGATATGACGAACAGTTCAGGCAGAGGAGAGCAGTTCGCCCAGAGCTACGTTGGGACCATAAGGACATCAGCCTATGGATGCGCTTGATGACGACGGCGAGGGCGCCGAATCAGTTTTTTCAAGGGGGAGCCGGTGGACCGTCCGCCCAGGGACATTCGGCTGGAAACAAAAAAGGGGTTTGCTGGTAGTATAACTCAGGATACTGTAAGTTTGGAGGAACATGTAAGTTCAAGCATGAGTGCTCAGGCTGCGGGGGAACACATCCATCATCCAGATGTTTTAAGCAGGGCAAAGGTCGACAAGGAGAGGCTGGGAACAAAAGGGAGGACGCCGGTGATGGTGGAAAGGATGCGGCCGTTTCTCGGTAAGTACCCAGACAGAAAGGCAGCATCGCTATTAGAAGATGGATTTGCGTTAGGTTTTAGGATTCCATGTAGTTTATCAGTGACTCCCCCGGTGCCCAAAAATTTAAAGTCGGCCCTGCAACATCCGGAAGTGGTTTCGGAGAAACTGCGGAAGGAAGTGGCTTTAGGTAGAATGAGTGGCCCTTTCCCAGTAGTACCTATAGTCGATTTGGTGGTATCTCCGCTGGGAGTGGTGCCCAAAAAGGAGCCCAACAAATTCAGGCTCATTCAACACTTGTCCTTCCCAAAAGGAGGATCCGTGAATGATGCCATAGACCAAGAAGCATGCTCGGTGACGTATACGTCATTTGATGCTGCGGTAAGGTGGGTGAGACACTATGGAAAAGGTGCCTTGATGGCTAAGGCAGATATAGAGTCAGCGTTTCGACTGCTGCCGGTTCATCCGGATAGTTTCCGGTTGCTCGGGTGCCATTGGAATGACGGATTCTATGTCGATCAATGCCTACCAATGGGTTGCTCGGTGTCGTGTGCGATATTTGAGCAATTCAGCTCCTTTGTGGAATGGGTGGTAAGGGATGTATCCGGGGTGAATTCGATAATTCACTACTTGGATGATTTTCTATGCATAGGCCCGGCCTCTTCTAGAGTATGCGCGGTGTTGCTAGCTTCATTGCAGCATATAGCAGGCAGGTTTGGCATTCCATTGGCGGATGACAAAACGGAGGGACCCTGCGCGGTCATCACGTTTTTGGGGATTGTGTTAGATTCAGAAGCCATGGAATGTAGATTGCCTGCTGACAAATTGGATGATTTGAAAAAAGAGGTGGCAGGGTTGATAGGAATTAAAAAGGTACAACTGCGTAGGTTGCAATCGGTGTTGGGCAAACTGAATTTTGCTTGCCGCATACTTCCGATGGGAAGAGTGTTCAGTCGCCGGCTGGCGGCCAGCACGAGTGGGGTAAAATCACCAAAACATTTCGTGCGTTTAGGAAAAACGCATAGGGAGGATCTGAGGGTATGGCATACCTTTCTGGAATACTTTAATGGCAGGGCAATGTGGATGTCGGGACCAGTCAGCAATTTTGACTTGGAATTGTTTACCGACGCCGCAGGGGCAACAGGTTTTGGGGCGTTTTTTCAAGGAAAATGGAGCGCGGGTCCATGGCCACAATCTTGGATAGATGAGGGCTTCACGAGGAACTTGGTTCTGCTGGAATTGTTTCCGGTAGTTCTGGCAGTGGAGCTATGGGGTGCATCGTTCAGGGATCTGAAAGTGCGTTTTCATGGGGACAATATGGGGGTGGTGCAAGTGATAAACAGGGTCACGGCGTCATCTCCGCCGGTGATCAGGCTGCTGCAGCACTTAGTCTTAAGATGTCTACAACTGAATGTTTTCATTCATGCTGTGCACTTGCCGGGGGTGGAAAACGTCATTGCTGATGCACTGTCTCGCTTCCAGTGGGACAGGTTCCGAGAATTGGCATCGGACGCGGAGCAACAGGGGGTACCTTGTCCAGACTGGCTGTGGGAGATTGCGCTGGCATCATAGAGGGATGGATTAAGCGGTCGGTAAGTGGGAGTACATGGGCAGCATACAATAAGGTATGGCGGGAATGGATGTCATTTGGACAAGAGTTAGGGGAGAAGCCTGTAGGGCAAGGATTAAGTTCGTTATTGCTGTACTATGTGGCAAAGAAATTGGACGAGGGAGTGTCAGTGTCAGTAATGAATACACAGTTGGCTGGTTTGGCTTTCCTTTTCAAGCTACAAGGGCAGCCCGACGTGACTAAGGGTTTTTGGGTAAGACAAGCGTTGAAGGGTTATAGGAGGGCAGTGGTCAAGCGCGATTCGAGGAGACCGGTAACTTTTGAGATTCTGGGGGGTATTGTGGATCAGTTGGGTGTGGTTTGCTCATCTGAATACGAGGTTACTTTGTTTAAGGTTGCTTTTGTGTTGGCATTTTTTGGGGCATTTCGGATAGGGGAACTGGTCAGTCCTTCCAAAAAGGTTCAAGGGGGAATTGGGTTACAGGAGGTGCAACTAGAAGAGGAGGGGGTATGGATATTTTTGAGGAAATCTAAGACGGATCAGGGGGGAAGAGGCAGGATGGTGAGAATTTAACCCATTCACGGTTCCTCCCTGTGCCCGGTGAGCACGGTCAGGGAATTCTTGAAGGTTAGGCCGGATTTTGCAGGCCCCCTGTTAATGCATTCAAATGGTACTTTGTTATCACGTTTTCAGTTTATTGCCGTGTTGAGGAAATGTTTGCAGGGACTGGGGCTGGAAGAGAAGGATTTTTCATCCCACTCATTTAGGATAGGAGCTGCGACGGAAGCGGCCAGGTTGGGGATGGATGTGGAGGTAATAAAAAGCATTGGGCGGTGGGAATCTAACAGATTTCAATCTTATGTGCGGCAACAGCTGGCAGTAAAATTGTAGGTGGTAGGGTGGGGTTTCTGTCGGTTATATAGGGCATGGGATTTAGAGTTATGGCCAGGATTATAGTTGGAATAGTCAATGTTGAGAATAGTGTTTTGTTTTCTTCTAATTACAGGTGCAGCGCCGAGAATGGTCTGGATTATGGGCCATTCTTATGTATGTTGGGGGGCTCGGAGGGGAGACGCGCGGCCTGAGGGTAGACAACTAAGTTTTGATAGAAGGGAAGTGTATATAAAGTGGTTTGGTATACCGGGGATGTTGTGGGGTAGGTTGGTACAGGAGGTACAGCGCTACGCAAACAGAGAGGGACCTCCGGATGTCCTGGTGATACATGTTGGCGGGAACGATTTGGGCATTCGCTCGATGATTGACATCACGCGAGATATCAAATTTGACATCTGGCGATTGATGAAGGAATTCCCGCAGATGATCATTATATGGTCGGATATGGTCGCCAGGATGTCTTGGAGAATGGCCAGGTCAGTGGAGGGTGTGAACAGAGCCAGGAAGAAGATCAACAGGGAAATTAGTAAGTTTGTGGTCGGTAATGGGGGGTTGGCTATACGGCATAGTGAATTGGAATTCGAGACATGGAGGTATCTGAGACGCGATGGGGTACACCTCAACGATGTGGGTACAGATTTGTGGACTTTAGGCTTGCAGGATGGAATACAGCGAGCTATTCGGGTGTGGAGGGGCACCCATTAGTAAGGTGTTACTATTGGGATGCTGTGGCGGGCAATGGTCTGGGCAAAAAAGGAAGGAAGATGGCAAAAAAGTAAGAGTGGGGATCCAACGTTGATATGGGTCTGGAGGTTTTTTGGTTCCCGGTTAACGGAGGTTAGCCGGGAAGTGATATGGGGCACTGTGGTCATGGCCGTCTCTGAGCCAGCTTGTCGGCTTGAGGCCTATTGGAGATTTTGGATTGGGGCTACAGTGCGATAGTTGTTATGGCCATCAGTTTGTTTTGCTAAGCGATTGCCCAGACCAACGCTCTTTTGAAATAACAGGTTGTATAACAGATGTTTTTTGGTTATTGTTTTTCCGATGACAGAATTTTATATTTTATATTTTATATATTTTATAATTTTATAGAAAAGGTTTTGTTAAAAATAAAGTAGGCTGCTACGGCCTTTTTTATTACTCCAAAAAGCTGGTGTGGTCTTATTTATTTGGAGTAGGAGTATAAGGATTTTATCAGAGGTAATAGACATCTGTTATCCAATAGTCAAGAAAAGCCTGGAGCAACAGCATGCAATGATGTATGCGAAGGGCGCACATGACAGTGGTAGCAGTGTAAGGGTTAAGGTTAAGTTGTGAATGTGGAGCCGAGGGGGAGGGAGGAGCAGGGGAGGGACTAGTTAAAAGGGGTTCCCGCCCTGGGAGGGACAACAGAAAGATTAGGAAAGTTCCCGCCCACCCTCCCTAATACTGAGAAAATGTTAGGGTAGAAGGGTATTGTGTTTTCTTTTGTTCACAGGTAAAAAGAGAGAAGATGTCGTGGCAGTGGCGGGCGTTGGTCTGGGCAAAAAAGGAAGGAAGATGGCAAAAAAGTAAGAGTGGGGATCCAACGTTGATATGGGTCCGGAGGTTTTTTGGTTCCCGGTTAACGGAGGTTAGCCGGGAAGTGATATGGGGCACTGTGGTCATGGCCGTCTCTGAGCCAGCTTGTCGGCTTGAGGCCTATTGGAGATTTTGGATTGGGGCTACAGTGCGATAGTTGTTATGGCCATCAGTTTGTTTTGCTAAGCGATTGCCCAGACCAACGCTCTTTTGAAATAACAGGTTGTATAACAGATGTTTTTTGTTTATAGTTTTTCCGATGACAGAATTTTATATTTTATATTTTATATATTTTATAATTTTATAGAAAAGGTTTTGTTAAAAATAAAGTAGGCTGCTACGGCCTTTTTTATTACTCCAAAAAGCTGGTGTGGTCTTATTTATTTGGAGTAGGAGTATAAGGATTTTATCAGAGGTAATAGACATCGGTTATCCAATAGTCAAGCTCTATTTGTGGGAAGAAAAGGACGCAAATTTCGTTTGGGTACAGCATTGCATGACCGCGCATTTAGCAGTTAAAGCGACGCAATGCCAAATTGTAAAAAGTGCTCTGGTCAGGAAGGGGGTAAATCCTTCCGGGGCTGAAGTGGTTAAACGCAGCAGCAGCAGGTGAGGTCAGACAGCCTTCCAGAGGCAGACAGGAGAGACAGAATCTGAGACAAAACCAGTCAGACTGTCTAACCCTCAGGAACACACAGCACAGCAGGGGAGCAAACAGCAAGAAGTCTTTACCACACAAGAGAAAACTGGCAGGACCGCAGAGAGAGGAGAGAAACCAATTCCTCTGCCGGCTCTAAGTTTTTTTTTATCTCAAATAAAAACTTTGAGTGGAATATATTTGACATTATAGAGTCCAGAACATATGCATTCCATTTGGATAAAACATTGCATCAAACTGACATACAATATGGTGTTAAATAACAGATTAGAACTGACTTCGCTCAGAGGCCAGTTATAGATAGATAGATACATACATAGATACAGACATACAAGTATTAAGTCAGAACTTTACACCTCTACTGTCCGGAGGTTCTAAGACTGTTTAAGCTGCTGCTTTGTGAATGGCGGTCGCTACCCTGCGCCACCCCTCTCCCTACCCTCTGTGACATCATCTACCGCCGCTCTCAGACTGAAGACAAAGCCAGGAGAGTGGCACGCTGCCTATACAAGACAGGAAAACCCCAATGGTGACATTGCAGAACTTACTAATACCACACCTGTAAAATATTTGTGCTATTTAAGCAACTTTGCCCACAACCCAGCACAAGGGATACCCAGTTTTAGGATGCAACGCTGTCCAAAATTCTGGATCTTCCAACTCCATGAGAGGCTGAACATGGAGGGGCGGGGAGGCGCGGTAGGGGGGATATCCTTGCAGCAAACAAAGTGCTTACCACTGCAATCCACAGGTGGCCTGGAGCAGACCAAAAAAAAGAACACATCAGTGGGGGAAGGGGTGTCTTTTATTCAGCTAGGAAAGGGTGGTCATGTGGGAGCCAGATGAGGCATTAACCCATTGTGTGCTGATGTGAGGTATGGCCAGGAAATACAGGCTGCTCTGGAGAAAGATGGTGTGGTTGTTTTTAAGGAGCACAATACAATGATACATGAACAAAAAAGAGCTACATGGTCAAGTTGCCAGAAAGAAGCTTTTACTGCACAAGTTCCACAAAAAAGCCTGGTTACAATATGCCCAACAACACCTTGACATGCCTCATTGGGCTTTTTTGTGGCATTTGCGCATTAAAGGCTTCCTTCTGGCATCTCAACCATGCAGCTCTTTTTTGTTCAAGTATCTATGAATTGTGCTCCTTAACCACTTCAGTACCAGGCACTTTTGCACCTTCCTGTCCAATCCAATTTTCAGCTTTCAGTGCTGTTACTTTTTAAATGACAATTCTTCCACCAGTTGTGGTTGCAATCTTTTTTGGTCTACTTGACCTTTGTTTGTGTAGCCATGGTGACGAGCACTCCTGACAAACAATCCGCCAAATCACCCTGCTGCCAGACCCCCATATATCATTTGAGACAATGAGCAGTCATTTGCGTAGTTTTGTTGCGTTTATTGTGGGATACCACTTGGGTGGGGTAAAGGAAGATATGGGATGCCCAAAACACTTATAGAATTGTCATCACATTGGTAAGATGTTGATTAGCAGCTTTTGCTTTGAAAATGATGCACCTCTAACATTCACAGTGTATTTCCTCTGCACATCTCCTCTGCAGACTATTGCTGCTCCTCCTCTGCACTGACTCCTGCAGACTATCACTCCTCTCTTCTTGTACAAATCCTCTACTGCAAAACTGTTAGATTACTGTTGCTTCACTTACAGTAAAACAAGAAGGCCTGACTTACAGCACAGGCCTGTCTAAATTTGCCTACACTGATCTCTCAACCCTATTCTAGCACCTACCTTCAAGTGGAGGGTGCTACACTTGGTATCAAAAAGCTCAGAATTTTCCACTTCTTAATAAGTGATTAAACAGTTTTGACTGGCATATTCAAGGCTTTTGTTAACTTTTTATATTCATTTCCATCTTTGTAAAGTTCCATTACTTTGTTACGCAGGTCTTTTGACCGTTCTTTTCTACCTCCCCATGGCTCAGTGTCTAGCCTGCTTAGTGCATTCATGCAAGAGCTAACAAACTCATTGACTATTTATACCCAGACACTAATTGTGATTTAAAAAGCTACAAATGTGAGAAATTACCCTTTAATTGTCATTTTAACCTGTATGTGCCATCTTCTGTGTCTGTACCAAGGGCAAACATTCCAGGGTATGTAAACTTTTTATCAGGGCCATTTGGGTGATTTCTGTTATCAATATGATTTTAAAAGGATCCAAAAAATGATGTGATAATAAATGTCTTCATGTGATCACTATCCTTAAATAAAAGACAGTTTTTTGGCATGATCAGTCATGAAGAATTGACACTTTGCTACACATTGCTACAATGTAAAGTAGTGAGTGTACAGTTTGTATAACAGTGTAAATTTGCTGTCCCCTCAAAATAACTCAACACACAGCCATTAATGTCTAAACCACTGGCAACAAAAGTGAGTACACGCCTAAGTGAAAATGTTCAAATTGGGCCCAAAGTGTAAATATTTTGTGTGGCCACCATTATTTTCTAGCACTGCCTTAACTCTCTTGGGCATGGAGTTCACCAGAGCTTCACAGGTTGCCACTGGAGTCCTCTTCCACTCCTCTATGACGACATCACGGAGCTGGTGGATGTTAGAGACCTTGCGCTCCTCCACCTTCCATTTGAGGATGCCCCACAGATGCTCAATAGGGTTTAGGTCTGGAGACATGCTTGGCCAGTCCACCACCTTTAGCCTCAGCTTCTTTAGCAAGGCAGTGGTTGTTTTGGAGGTATGTTTGGGGTAGTTATCATGTTGGAATACTGCCCTGTGGCCCTTTCTCTAAAGGGAGGGGATCATGCTCTGCTTCAGTATGTCACAGTACATGTTGGCATTCATGGTTCCCTCAATGAACTGTAGCTCCCCAGTGGCGGCTGCACTCATGCGGCCCCAGATCATGACACTCCCACCACCATGCTTGACTGTACGCAAGACACACTTGTCTTTGTACTCCTCACCTGGTTGCTGCCACACACGCTTGACACCATCTGAACCAAATAAGTTTATCTTGGTCTCATCAGATCACAGGACTTGGTTCCAGTAATCCATATCCTTAATCTACTTGTCTTCAGCAAACTGTTTGCGGGCTCTCCTGTGCATCACCTTTAGAAGAGGCTTCCTTCTTGGACAACAGCCATGTACACCAATTTAATGCAGTGTGCGGCATATGGTCTGTGCAGTGACAGGCTGACCCCCCCCCCCACCCCATCAACCTCTGCAGCAAAGCTGGCAGCACTCATATGTCTCCTTGCCAAAGACTACCTTTGGATATGACGCTGAGCATGTGCACTCAACTTCTTTGGTCGACCATGGCGAGGCCATTTCTGAGCGGAACCTGTCCTGTTAAACCACTGTATGGTCTTGGCCACCATGCTGCAGCTCAGTTTCAGAGTCGCTGCAATCTTTTTATAGCTTAGGCCATCTTTATGTAGAGCAACAATTCTTTTTTCAGATCCTCAGAGAGTTCTTTGCCATGAGGTACCATGTTGAACTTCCAGTGACCAGTATGAGAGAGTGAGAGCGATAACATCAAACTTAAAGTGGTTGTACACCCTGTACAACCACTTTTACCTACAGTTAAGCCTATATTAAGGCTTACCTGTGGGTGCTGGGAATATCCCCTAAACCTCCACGGTTTAGGAGATATTTACAAAAAAGCTGTGCGCTGATGTCTACGGCGCAAGCGCCGATGTCTACGGAACGTGCGCACTTTAGAAAGGGCAGAACGTGCCGTTTCTAAAGGAGTCATGGCGTAACTGGCAGCTCCCGCAGATGCGTGGGAGTGACGTCACGCGACTCCAGACAGTCACAGAGCCGGAGTTCATGGCCCCAGAAGGAAGAGGGGTGAGGATGGACGCTCGCTGCTAGTGGGGACAGCGGTGACGTCGCAGGCTTCAGTTTCAAGTAAGTTACACATAATGGGCTACTATGAGATGCATAGTAGCCCATTATACTTGCAGGGAAATAAAGAGGAAATAAAACCCATCAGTGTTGTCACATGAAAAGGTATAATAAAATATTTACAAAAATGTGAGGGGTTTACTCATTTTTGTGAGATTATATATATATATATATATATATATATATATGTGTATTAGATAGTGGTTATTTCTATACTATATATGTGATAACAAAAGAAATCTATATATCAAAAAACATAGATAGTATGGCGCATAATCACAATTATAAAAACATAAAAAAGAAAACACTTGTTGAGTCTTAGCACACGCAGCCATAGAACAAACAGTCCCAGAAAAAAAAAACAGTATACTCCTAAAAGGTTCAGACACTGTATGGAGAACCAACATATGGTAGTCTGTGTAATAAATGTTAGCCCTCTGCAGCTAGAGGGGAACCAAAACACCGGGGATGGTCTTGTGCAAAAGAACAAACAAAAGGATTCTTCTTAATCCAGCGCTGAGGGGTGATGGCTACAAACCACTTGAGGCATACCTCAAAGAAGTAATAAAAATGTCTATGCCACAGATTGTGTAAAAAGATTTATTGTACAATCAAAGTTTTCCAAGAATGGAAAGGATTAAAACATGGCTGACAAACAATCAATGTGAAATATCATGCTTGATATTGAACTTCAATCTCACTTCAAACCTCGGCAGGCTGACTTGGGCATATCAAGGCCAGTGCTGGGGGCAACCAAAAGGTGTATTAGTTGCCAGTTGAGTTGAATGCATGCTAATTTCAATAAACCATGCTAATATATATACATTTCTATTTTATAGGTCTTTCTTCACAGAAACAAAGTTAAATGTGTGAAATAGTTCAAAACGTACTTAAATAAAAATAAAAAAAATAGTTCTTAAAAAGTTGAAGTTAAAGTTTTTATTGTTGACCTTGTTGTGGGCCCTTTTTTGAAGAGTCTCTTCCACCTTTGGGAAGATTTTTAGTAAGTTTGTGTGTCTATACATGTATAGTGTTTAGTTTTTCCAAATTAATCTCATTCAAAATTATATATTTTCTGCCTTTAAATATATCATTTAAATGTGGATCTTTGACTATAACTTTGTCCAATGGATGTATATACCGTATTTATTGGTGTATAACACGCACAGGCGTATAACACGCACATTCATTTTAAGAGGGAAGTTTCAGGAAAAAAACTTAAATTTTAAGTAAGGAACTTTGAAGCAAAATAAGGGTCAGTGCCCATCTGCAGCCTCACCATTGCCATCAATGCAGCCTGATCAATGCCCATCTGCAGCCTCACAAGTGCCATCAATGCAGCCTCATCAGTACACATCAATGCAGCCTCACCATTGCCATCAGTGCAGCCTGATCAATGCCCATCTGCAGCCCAGAGGGGACAGGGAGGGGGGCAGGACGAGTGCTGACAGATTACATACAGTGAGAATCTCCTATGATAGACAGAACAGTGGTCCAATGGCGGCCCAGGAGACGGGAGTTCCTATTACAGAGGCCGCCAAGTAAACAGGAGATTCTCACTTTATGTAATCTGACGGCGCTCGTCCAGCCCCCCTCCCTGTCCCCTCAGAGGCAGCTAAAACTGAAGTATTGGTGTATAACACGCACGCACTATTTGCACCCGATTTTCATGGTGAAAAAGTGAGTGTTATACGCCAATAAATACAGTATCTCCTTGATTTATGGTTGTTCTTTATGATATTTTGCAGGTCCATTCTCATCATTCTGACCTGTCATGTGACCATGTCCTCGTCACAGTTACGGTAAGCTAAAATCAGAAACAGTAATGTTTTACTCTTTTATACAGTAAAAAACAAAAGTATCAAAACCATGCTTTTTCAAGGGTGGGGGGCATTCATGACTTCTTGCACCATTGCCCTGAAGGTTCTAGTTACGCCTCTGAAGCCAAATCCACAGTTTACTATATGCAAGGACTTCTGCTTCAGCTTTACATTTAACCGTTTTCACTACAAAGCCAAGTCCACAGTTTGCTACAAGCAAGGACTTCTGCTTCAAGCTTTTCAGAAAGGAATTAATTCAAATTGTACCTAGTTTCTGTTTTTGGAGTATTCCACCCAATTTCCTCAACCCTATCCAAGGCCTCAAAAAATAAAATCAATAAAAACAACACCCCTACACTGGTTAATGAGGAAAAGTGTGGCCGAGATTGTGTTCCTGACTGCGGGGCAATCCACTGGGAAAGAACCTGGGCACATTTTTAGCAGCTCCTACGAGAGTAAGCGATACACACATATGCCTTGTTGTCTAACATTTTTCTTGTCATGTGTCCCATTGCAGTTTTATGCAACTTTTTAGTCCAAATCATCAAAGTTTCCTTGGTGAAGTTATTGTTTTCAAATGGGTAATAAATAATCACTTTAGCCCCGGACCATTATGCTGCCTAAGGACCAGAGGTCTTTTTCCAATTTGGCACTGCGTCGCTTTAACTGCTAATTGCGCGGTCATGCAATGCTGTACCCAAACGAAATCCAATAAACTCAATTTTAGTCATACATTTAGGCCAAAATGTATTCGGCCACATGTCTTTGGTAAAAAAAATGTCAATAAGCGTATATTTATTGGTTTGCGTAAAAGTTATAGGGTCTACAAACTAGGGTACATTTTCTGGAATTTACACAGCTTTTAGTTTATGACTGCCTATGTCATTTCTTGAGGTGCTAAAATGGCAGGGCAGTACAAACCCCCCCAAATGACCCCATTTTGGAAAGTAGACACCCCAAGGAAATTGCTGAGAGGCATGTTGAACCCATTGAATATTTTTTTTTTTGTCCCAAGTGATTGAATAATGACAAAAAAAAATATTTACAAAAAGTTGTCACTAAATGATATATTGCTCACACAGGCCATGGGCCTATGTGGAATTGCACTCCAAAATACAAAAGTAACAAATGTGGAAAATACCGCACTGTATAAAACAAAAAATTATTAAAAATCGTGCTGAAAAATAGTGTGAATATCAAAAAACAGGAAGTGATACAAAAAACAAAATAAACGAAAAAAAGCAGCCGCTCAACGTGAGATACACACAATAATACAAATAGTAGCAAAGGTAGCAGCGCTAAAATCCCTAAGTGAGCAGTATAAATTATTGAAATTGTTATGGTATTAGACAAAGGGAAAAATATATAAAAACAGTGAATGTCACCAAACTTTTTATAAAATGTCCACATCCATTATTATACCACAAACAGAGCAGATGATAGTCCTAAATAATATATATTCCAAAACAGTGGTATCCCAAGGAAATAGAAGTGTATTGTGAGAAGACCAGGACCCAACTCCGGTTTTCAGCATAGATGAATAGGTAATAGGGTAACCTTTCCTCCACCGCACCACTGTGATAATCAATAAGAAGTGCGCGCTTATCACAAGGCAAGCCCAGAAAAGCTTGCGACCTTAACCCGGTCAGGGCCTTTAATTAGATGAACCAGAGGGGAAAAAATGCCACTTCTTACAGCCAGGGGGAATGTTGGATGACACAGCTCCACCAAGCCTCAAGGATCGGTCACACCATGAGGGGAAGTTTGGATAGCTCCTACTACCAGGGATGGTTCCCATTCACAGGCTCCCCGGAAAAAGAAATGGAAACACCATAGCGTAATCCTGGTATTACCATTTATTAAGAAAATGTAAAAAGCACTTACAGTATAGCATAGTCAAAACAGTATAAAATCAGCCGGCCGGCTTGAAACAGTCACCCGTCCTGCAGACGGTACATGCAGCATGTCAGCATGTCAGCTTCTCCCGACGCGCGTTTTGTCACACTCTGACATCGTCTGGGGCACGGGCGATGCACTGACGTGTCGCACATAAATAATACAGCGGTAAAACCAAGCCTCATTGTGGATCCAGACTGCAAATCACCTTGCGCTTCACCAAGTATTAACAGGATGTTAGGAAACCATCTTGAATATGGGAAATTAGCCAGAACAGGAAGTAAAATTCTGACTATATAAACTAACATAAACTTAAAAAATTAAAATAGAAAGTATGCTCCTATCAAACAAGCACCTTTCCCAATGGAACAATTTAGTTAAATCACTGGATAGATGCGGGGCATTAATATTTATTATATCGCACTCCCCAAAGTTTAGTTGGAATAATATACACCTTATCGAGCCACTCCAACTTAACTCCTATCAAAAATAAGAGGTGTGTATAGACAAATGTAGTGGGATTCTCCATCTACAGGTGAAGAAATGTATATATAAATAAAAATAGACTAGCATAAGAACATTGGTTAGGTGTAAATAAGTGATGGGCGTTTAATGTATATAAAACCCTTAAAAAATTTTTGAGTGAATGGATTAGATAAAAAATTTGTATAGCATGATGTGAGCGGAGAGAATAACGTTATGAACAGAGAAAAGATAAACTTAAAAAGAATGAATTAGATCAAAAAAATTTTAAACATTATATAAGGAATTATGAACGGAGAAAATACCGTTCTGATAGGAATGTCCGTAGATAGGTACATGTTTAGGTTGCCCGGCACTCAAACAGATAAAGACAGGAATATATTTAAAAAATATTTTTACTTAAAGTAAATTGCGGTAAGGAGAAGCAAAAAGTGACTTCCGCTATCCCACAGGACAAATTATGACAACATATAAAAATACATTATATAAATGCTCATTAAAAATCATCTTAAGATGTACCTAAGTCAACCTAATATGAAGCAATAAGAAAAAAGTGAGGACCAAAATGAGGGACCCCCTATAGTGGTAAATATCAAAGAAATATTCAAAATGAGCAGTAGTCTCACAGCATATTCACAACTAAGATGGAAAAAAGATAGAAAGAAAGTTGAACCTCTCTAGGCCCTAAGGCCAAATTAAACTTTAGGAATTGTCAATAAAGGCATTGGTGTCAGTATCCACGTTGAGCCCATAAGGGGCATAACATTTGATTTTATGTATCCAAAGCATTTCAAGCCTCGAGATACTTCTGACTAAGGAACTTCCTCTCCAATGGGGACGGTACTTATCAATCCCCAAGAAAAGGGTTTTGGAGGGGTCCTTATTATGTGAGGTCAAATAATGCCTTGACACTGAATGTTTCGGGAAACCATTTTTAATGTTAGTGATATGTTCGTTCAGTCGAACGGAGAGGGGTTGTTTGGTCCTACCCACATACTGTAACCCACATGGGCACTGTAGCAGGTAGACTACTCCCTCCGTCGAACAAGTAATAAAGGGTTCGATATCATGTTCAGTCTGAGTGCTGTGAGAAGTAAATTTCTGGGTCCGTTTAGGAGTCCCAGTATTAGTCAAGCACACACGACATCTACCACACTTATAATACCCCTTCAGGTTGTCAAAAAGGCCTTTATGTGCCCTCATGGGAGGGTCCAAAACATTGGGGGCCAATCTGTCCTTAAGGGACGATGCTCCTCTAAAGATGACTCTTGGTCTCTCTGGTATCACTGATCTCAAAATGGGGTCATTACCCAATAAATGCCAATGCTTATTTAGTAAGCTCTTAACATTATTGTGCTGTATTGAATAAGTGGTGATAAAAGGGAGAAGAACTGAATCATCTCTAGAGGGTGGCCTCTCACTTAGTAACTGATTCCTATCAATATCCTTAACTGAATCTAAGGTGTGAGTCAATGACTCCAAGGAGTACCGCTTTTCCAAGGACCGATCCACCAATATTTCAGCCTGTTGTAAAAACTGAAAATTGTCTGTACAGTTGCGTTTGAGACGCAAGAATTGGCTCTTGGGAACGGACCGAAGCCATGATCCATGGTGGCAGCTGTTCATAGGGATATAAGAATTCCGGTCCGTTTTTTTAAAAAACGTAGAAGTGACGAAGCGGTCTCCTTGAATGCCAATATTAAGGTCAAGAAAATGGATATTGGACTGGCTGGCCTCAAAGCTAAGCAGAATACCTCTATTATTTTTGTTAAGATCCTCCATGAAGAGATCAAGGTTGCTCCGAGTGCCATCCCATAGGAGGAAGATGTCGTAAATGTACCTAGCCCACAGCTTAAGCTGGGGCCTCCGGCAAACATGGATGACATCCTCCTCCCAAAGGGCCATAAAAAGGTTTGCGAGGCTAGGCGCATATTTAGCCCCCATCGCCACTCCATGATCCTGCCGATAAAAATGCTTATCGAACCAAAAGTAGTTGTGTGACGTGGCATACCTTAGGAGTTCCATGATAAAATTGATTTGTTCGTCGTATAAATCTGAATCTCGTCTCAGATAATATTCAACTGCATAGAGGCCCAGGTCATGGGGAATAATCGTGTATAAGGATGTTACATCCGCCGTAATCATCCACATATTGGGAGTAGGGGTAAGGTTAGTTAACAAGTTGATGACATGTTTGGAGTCCTTAATTAGAGAGGGCATATTCTTAACTAGGGGCTGTAAGAAAAAATCAATATACCTGCCCATCCGGGACGTTAGGGAATCAATCCCACTAACGATAGGATGTCCTGGGGGGCAGGTCGGGTGTTTATGCACCTTGGGTAGATAATATATAATGGGAGTACGGGGGGCTTTAGGAATCAGGTAAGCCTTCTCCTTTTTATTAAGAATCCCCTGTGTGTACCCACAATCTACTATGGTTTTCAATTCCCTAAGGTAGGGGATTTTGGGATCTGATTTCAGAGGGGTATAGGTCTCTCTATCACCAAGAATCCTATACATTTCCGTGAGATAGTCTTCTCTGTTCAGAACCACAATCCCCCCCCCCTTTGTCAGCGGGTCTAATAACAAGCTCTTTATTATTACAAAGTGAGTCAAGGCCCGTTTGGAAATGCCGATCATGTTTTATCCTCTTAATAGGCATTTTGTCTAGATCCCTCAACAAAACATCTTTAAAAACTTTAATGGAGGGTGCAATTGCTCCCGGGGGGTTAAATAAGGAGGCGTTAGGCAATCCCGAGTGTTGGTAATCACTAGACATCGCACTCCTTTCCTGTAAGGGATTGGAAAGCATATATCTTTTAATATTGATCTTGCGAATGAACTTATGGATATCCATATCAAGGATCGGTCACACCATGAGGGGAAGTTTGGATAACTCCTAGTACCAGGGATGGTTCCCATTCACAGGCTCCCCGGAAAAAGTAATGAAAACACCATAGCGTAATCCTGGTATTACCATTTATTAAGAAAATGTAAAAAATGTTTTGACTCTGCTATACTGTAAGTGCTTTTTACATTTTCTTAATAAATGGTAATACCAGGATTACGCTATGGTGTTTCCATTTCTTTTTCTGGGGACCCCTCATGGTGTGACCGATCCTTGAGGCTTGGTGGAGCTGTGTCATCCAACATTCCCCCTGGCTGTAAGAAGTGGCGTTTTTTCCCCTCTGGTTCATCTAATTAAAGGCCCTGACCGGGTTAAGGTCGCAAGCTCTTCTGGGCTTGCCTTGTGGTAAGCGCGCACTTCTTATTGATTATGACAGTGGTGCGGTGGAGGAAAGGTTACCCTATTACCTATTCATCTACGCTGAAAACCGGAATTGGGTCCTGGTCTTCTCACAATTCACTTCTATATCCTTGGGATACCACTGTTTTGGAATATATATTATTTAGGACTATCATCTGCTCTGTTTGTGGTATAATAATGGATGTGGACATTTTAAAAAAAGTTTTGTGACATTCACTGTTTTTATATATTTTTCCCTTTGTCTAATACCATAATAATTTCAATAATTTATACTGCTCACTTAGGGATTTTAGCGCTGCTACCTTTGCTACTATTTGTATTATTGTGTGTATCTCACATTGAGCGGCTGCTTTTTTTCGTTTATTTAGTTTTTTGTATCACTTCTTGTTTTTTGATATTCACACTATTTTTCAGCACGATTTTTAATAATTTTTTTGTTTTATACAGCGCGGTATTTTCCACATTTGTTACTTTGGTATATTTGATACACCTTTACTGCTGCTTTGTTCATCATTTAAATCTTTGTCCCAATTAATTTCTTTACATTCCATATTAGACCTAATATGGATATTTTTGAATATAGGGTATCCATGAAGGTTAATACCAGTGGGGTCTTTGAGCCCTATAAGGATGAGGAAGGGGACTTGAATGGTCTCTTTACTAGGTTAAAAAACCTCACTATATCCGAAATCCACACAAAATGGGATGTTGCTTACCTGGAGACATACGTCAAATCCTATATGGTACCTCGAAGCCTTAGGTGGGAGGTTAGCCCCCAGAAAGGCAATATACAATTAGAAGAATGGTATAAATACTTTAATTAAGCTGGGGTCGGGCTTCTCAGGTTTCTTATTGAAAGGAAGATACAGAAACTGTCCAGGTTGGATGAGGAGATCAAGACCCTTAAAGAAAAATGTATTCCCCTCCAAGGGACTATGGAGTACAAGGATAAGTCACAGTCTTTGTTGAATATTTTGGAAAAGGAAGACAGGGAACAGACCTATAAGAAAAAGAAAAAATATAATAGGGATTTGGCGGATTACCATGGGGGCATTGATTTGAGTGGCAAAAGAAATTATTGGCAGCTAATGCTAATAATGCCACCCCAGACAGTGCCGCCATGGAGACCACTTTGTCCGCCAATCCCAGCTCTGAAAGAGTATCAGCCTCCACCAATACACAGAGGAATAGGGATAAAAATACGAGGGGTTTTCACCAATCCCCTTATAGGCAATACAATCAAGTAAGAGGAGGACCGCCACCTCCTATGTATCAGTCTAGTTCCTCCCAACGTCCCCCCAAACCTAATATGGGGAACAAGGGAGGACGAAATCAGAACATCCCTCAATATGGTTCCAATTACTATTGGAATCAGAATAACCCTCAATGGGGGCCCAACTATAATCAAGGGTGGGGACCCTACCCTCAGGATGCTCCTCAACAAGGTCTAGGTTATAATTCTAGGTGGGGTCCTCCACCCCGTACTGGGAATTATCCTAAATTCGGGGGAACAGGGGGGTCCACCTCCTCCCCGGAATAACATGACGTACCCCACCAACCCTGAATATAGATATTCCCACATGCCAGGTGGTCCAAATAATAACTCCCCGGGCATGATGAATACCGATGAATGTTTTGGTTTTGGTGGCAATACCCAAAATAGATTCTTCCCTTTGCGGGATCTTGAAGGACCCCCAGATAATGGTGGGGATCAGGGGGGCTCCCCCTATCCTAGGAATGGTGAAGGCCCCGGTCCATCCTCTTCATATGAGAATAACAGGGAGATACCCCCGAACTACCCTGGACCTCTGGGCCCCAATCCCTTTGAATGGGGTTTTCACAGGCCCGGCCAGGGTACCAAACGACTGGCAGATCAGGAAGAGGTACCCAAGGGGGCAGACGCCTACGAGCAAAAAAGAAAAAAGATTTAGCTGGAACAGGGATCTTCAATCTTAGCACGGTTGTTCTTAGTCAACAAGAGAAACAAGTATTGGATAAAGGCCTAAAGTTCGCACCCCCCCGTAAGCTAAATAAATTTGAAACCTATATGGATATCCATAAGTTCTTTCGCAAGATCAATATTAAAATATGCTTTCCAATCCCTTACAGGAAAGGAGTGGGATGTCTAGTGATTACCAACACTCAGGATTGGCTAACGCCTCCTTATTTAACCCCCCGGGAGCAATTGCACCCTCCATTAAAGTTTTTAAAGATGTTTTGTTGAGGGATCTAGACAAAACGCCTATTAAGAGGATAAAACATGATCGGCATTTCCAAACGGGCCTTGACTCACTTTGTAATAATAAAGAGCTTGTTATTAGACCCGCTGACAAAGGGGGGGGGGATTGTGGTTCTGAACAGAGAAGACTATCTCACAGAAATGTATAGGATTCTTGGTGATAGAGAGACCTATACCCCTCTGAAATCAGATCCCAAAATCCCCTACCTTAGGGAATTGAAAACCATAGTAGATTGTGGGTACACACAGGGGATTCTCAATAAAAAGGAGAAGGCTTACCTGATTCCTAAAGCTCCCCGTACTCCCATTATATATTATCTACCCAAGGTGCATAAACACCCGACCTGCCCCCCGGGACATCCTATCGTTAGTGGGATTGATTCCCTAACGTCCCGGGTGGGCAGGTATATTGATTTTTTCTTACAGCCCCTAGTTAAGAATATGCCCTCTCTAATTAAGGACTCCAAACATGTCATCAACTTGTTAACTAACCTTACCCCTACTCCCAATATGTGGATGATTACGGCGGATGTAACATCCTTATACACGATTATTCCCCATGACCTGGGCCTCTATGCAGTTGAATATTATCTGAGACGAGATTCAGATTTATACGACAAACAAATCAATTTTATCATGGAACTCCTAAGATATGCCACGTCACACAACTACTTTTGGTTCGATAAGCATTTTTATCGGCAGGATCGTGGAGTGGCGATGAGGGCTAAATATGCGCCTAGCCTCGCAAACCTTTTTATGGCCCTTTGGGAGGAGGATGTCGTCCATGTTTGCCGGAGGCCCCAGCTTAAGCTGTGGGCTAGGTACATCGACGACATCCTCCTCCTATGGGATGGCACTCGGAGCGACCTTGATCTCTTCATGGAGGATCCTAACAAAAATAATAGAGGTATTCTGCTTAGCTTTGAGGCCAGCCAGTCCAATATCCATTTTCTTGACCTTAATATTGGCATTCAAGGAGACCGCTTCGTCACTTCTACGTTTTTTAAAAAAACGGACCGGAATTCTTATATCCCTATGAACAGCTGCCACCATGGATCATGGCTTCGGTCCGTTCCCAAGAGCCAATTCTTGCGTCTCAAACGCAACTGTACAGACAATTTTCAGTTTTTACAACAGGCTGAAATATTGGTGGATCGGTTCTTGGAAAAGGGGTACTCCTTGGAGTCATTGACTCACACCTTAGATTCAGTTAAGGATATTGATAGGAATCAGTTACTAAGTGAGAGGCCACCCTCTAGAGATGATTCAGTTCTTCTCCCTTTTATCACCACTTATTCAATACAGCACAATAATGTTAAGAGCTTACTAAATAAGCATTGGCATTTATTGGGTAATGACCCCATTTTGAGATCAGTGATACCAGAGAGACCAAGAGTCATCTTTAGAGGAGCATCGTCCCTTAAGGACAGATTGGCCCCCATTGTTTTGGACCCTCCCATGAGGGCACATAAAGGCCTTTTTGACAACCTGAAGGGGTATTATAAGTGTAGTAGATGTCGTGTGTGCTTGACTAATACTGGGACTCCTAAACGGACCCAGAAATTTACTTCTCACAGCACTCAGACTGAACATGATATCGAACCCTTTATTATTTGTTCGACGGAGGGGGTCGTCTACCTGCTACAGTGCCCATGTGGGTTACAGTATGTGGGTAGGACCAAACGACCCCTCTCCGTTCGACTGAACGAACATATCACTAACATTAAAAATGGTTTCCCGAAACATTCAGTGTCAAGGCATTATTTGACCTCACATAATAAGGACCCCTCCAAAACCCTTTTCTTGGGGATTGATAAGTACCGTCCCCATTGGAGAGGAAGTTCCTTAGTCAGAAGTATCTCGAGGTTTGAAATGCTTTGGATACATAAAATCAAATGTTATGCCCCTTATGGGCTCAACGTGGATACTGACACCAATGCCTTTATTGACAATTCCTAAAGTTTAATTTGGCCTTAGGGCCTAGAGAGGTTCAACTTTCTTTCTATCTTTTTTCCATCTTAGTTGTGAATATGCTGTGAGACGACTGCTCATTTTGAATATTTCTTTGATATTTACCACTATAGGGGGTCCCTCATTTTGGTCCTCACTTTTTTCTTATTGCTTCATATTAGGTTGACTTAGGTACATCTTAAGATGATTTTTAATGAGCATTTTTATAATGTATTTTTATATGTTGTCATAATTTGTCCTGTGGGATAGCGGAAGTCACTTTTTGCTTCTCCTTACCGCAATTTAATTTAAGTAAAAATATTTTTTAAATATATTCCTGTCTTTATCTGTTTGAGTGCCGGGCAACCTAAACATGCACCTATCTATGGACATTCCTATCAGAACGGTATTTTCTCCGTTCATAATTCCTTATATAATGTCTAAAATTTCTTTGATCTAATTCATTCTTTTTAAGTTTATCTTTTCTCTGTTTATAACGTTATTCTCTCCGCTCACATCATCCTATACAAATTTTTTATCTAATCCATTCACTCAAAATTTTTTTAGGGTTTTATATACATTAAATGCCAATCACTTATTTACACCTAACCAATGTTCTTATGCTAGTCTATTTTTATTTATATATACATTTCTTCACCTGTAGGTGGAGAATCCCACTACATTTGTCTATACACACCTCTTATTTTTGATAGGAGTTAAGTTGGAGTGGCTCGATAAGGTGTATATTATTCCAACTAAACTTTGGGGAGTGCGATATAATAAATATTAATGCCCCGCATCTATCCAGTGATTTAACTAAATTGTTCCATTGGGAAAGGTGCATGTTTGGTTGGAGCATACTTTCTATTTTAATTTTTTAAGTTTACGTTAGTTTATATAGTCAGAATTTTACTTCCTGTTTTGGCTAATTTCCCATATTCAAGATAGTTTCCTAACATCCTGTTAATACTTGGTGAAGCGCAAGGTGATTTCCGGTCTGGATCCACAATGAAGCTTGGTTTTACCGCTGTATTATTTATGTGCGACACGTCAGTGCGTCGCCTGTGCCCCAGACGACGTCAGAGTGTGAGGAAACGCGCATTGGGAGGAGCTAACGTGCTGACGTGCTGCATGTACCGTCTGCAGGACGGGTGACTGTTTCAAGCCGGCCGGCTGATTTTATACTGTTTTGACTATGCTATACTGTAAGTGCTTTTTACATTTTCTTAATAAATGGTAATACCAGGATTACGCTATGGTGTTTCCATTTCTTTTTCCGGGGAGCCTGTGAATGGGAACTGTCACGGGCATGGCCAGAGCGGAGGCTGTTGGAGAGGACTGTGTGCAAGCCTGTTGCCCACCGATTATGGGCCCTAGCATTTGAGGTGAATGAGAAATCCAGTCTGAACTGTATTAATCGGACTCAGTCATGTATATATTGTATGGGGACTCCTTACTGTATATTTGTGTCCCTGAAGAGGGAGGGGGGATTCCTCCAGCAGCCCCCTGCTGATAAGACTGATTCATTCTGCTGGGACACATCCTGTGAGGAGATGCTGGTGTTATCAACATGTGTTTATGTTAATTGAGAGAGCTGATCACATTAGCCACCAGCCCTGGCTAATAGACGAATGGTCTAGGCTGAGGAGGGGGGAGATTGTTGTTTGTATTGTTAATTGTATTAATGTGTGAAGCCCGGTGCCCACAAGACTGTCATCTGGTCTGGGTACATTTTGTAGTAAATTAGGTCATGTTAATTAGGTTAGCTTTGAGTCATCCCTGATATAAAAAGGTCTGTGAGATCTCAAAATAAAGGCAGTTCTGATGTACTCCAAGACTGGTGTTGTCTAGTTCTTGGGGTTTCTATAGCCAGATCCATTGGACTCGTGTTCCAGAACTTAGAAAGCGGTGTATGACGGAAGCACTCAAGCGGAGTGTGGGGCGTTCCGTGACATTGGTGGCAAGCAGCGGGAAAGCTTCCTGAAGTCTGAAGTCTGGGACATCCAAACCTCCAACTGGATCCAAGATCAGCATAGCAGACTTCAGTCACCCCAGCGGAGATATGGACCTGGCATCAGAATTCCTGGGGCTGCTGCGGATCATCCTTTCAACGTACACCAGGACTGTGTCTGAGGATGAATACCTGGAGCTCAGGCAGCTGATTCGGGTGGAGCTCTGGATTGCAGCCCTCCGTCTCGCTGGTATAAAACAGGGCAAGTGCTTTCCAACCCAAGAGCAACGGGCCAGTGACCAACGGGCATTGCGGATGGCATTCCTGGGAGAGCAGCCCCAGGAGCAATGGGTGACTGAGTTGGACAGGTTGGTCCAGCAGGAGATAGAGCTGGACAATCGATATCGGGCTCTGCAATGGCACGCAGAGGAGGGATATTTAGGGGAGACAACAGAATGCTCTCTGGAGGGATATGACTTTGGCGGCCCTGGATTGCTGTGGGAGAACCTTACAGATCTTTTTATGTTTGGCGATGAAGGGGAACCTGACCTTGAGGACATGAGAGACTATAGAGAGTCTATGCTCGGTCTTGCAGGGGTCTCAGAGCTCAAACCTGATCTGGACCATTTGCTAAGGAAGGAGCAGCATCTGGAAAGGGCATACAGGAAACTACTAGAACAAGTTCAGCAGCATGCCAGAGAATCGGCAGTGGAAAATCCGGAGATTGCCGTCCCCAAACCTGAAGTGCTGACAACAGGGCAGAGCTCTGCTAACCTCTGTCCAGAAATGATAACATCTTCTGGGTTCCATGGACAGGAGATGGTGAACCCCTATTCCCCGACATCAGTTGCAGAGACATGGGATTTGATAGACTTTTCTGCTGAGGAAGAACAACCTGATGAGCCTCCAGCAGAAGAGCTGCTATCAGGGCCAAAGTTCACTGTGTTCTGCCCAGCACCAACAGTGGCTTCGGCCTTCCTGAGAGAAGAGGTAGTCGGCCTTTCTCCCACAACACTGACAGGGACATGTGATTTTCTGCCAGCAGCATCTATGGAGTTAAAACAAACTTCTCCAGCTGAAGATCTGGTAACTGAACAGAGGGTCCAAGACCTCTGTCCCACACTTTTACCACTTCCAGAGACTGGGGATTTAATAGACATTTCTGTAGAGGAGGAACCACCTAGCAAACCCCCAGCAGAAGTGCTGGCAACCGGACAGAGGGTCCAAGACCTCTGCCCCACACCTGCAGCAATTGTGGAGGCTCAGGGTGAGAAGATGGCAATCACTTCCCAGCAGCAGATACAGGGGGAGAAGGGAGAGGAGGTGTGTGTTGTCCCTCCCCAACAGTTGGCCAGGGTGGAGGAAGTGGGCTTTCCTCCCCAGCAAAGATCCGTGTACCTGGGAGACAGTACCATCGACATGTCGTCCCAGCAGCCAGATGAGGGAATGGAAAAGGAAGCAGCCGGCTCACCTCCCCAATGGCAGCTACACAGTTTGGGAGTGGAGGAAGCCAGCTGCCTGCCCCAACAGTTAGCCGGAGCAGAGGATGCGGAGTCCCCAGCAGAAGTGCTGACAACAGGGCAGAGTGCTACCAACCTCTGCCCAGCACCGGCAACAACTACAGAGTTCCAGGGAGGCGGGGCAGTCGGCCTCCCTCTCCAACAGTTAGCCGGAACAGATGGTGTGGGGTTTCCAGCAGAAGGGCTGGCAACAGGGCCGAGGACTGCTGGACTCTGCCCTCAACTAACAGAGGATGGATTTCCTGTGAAGGTGGATGGAACTTCAGTCTCCACCTGTATACCCCAGGGATGCTGGGCAGTGGGCCCAGATCCCCAACAGCATGACAGAGTGAGCCCAGTCACCCTGTCTTCTCTCCAGCGGCAGATATGTTCTCTGAGAGAGGCAGAGGATGGCTGGGTGAGTAATGCACTGTTTGGGATAATTTGTTTGGGGTACTGTGTGGGTACAGGCAGTAGAGGACTGGAGCTGTTTACTAACTTCGGAGTCAACCCGTCTGGGGTCTCCTCCTGTGTTAGTCTCCTGCCGAAAGGGGAGAAATGTCACGGGCATGGCCAGAGCGGAGGCTGTTGGAGAGGACTGTGTGCAAGCCTGTTGCCCACCGATTATGGGCCCTAGCATTTGAGGTGAATGAGAAATCCAGTCTGAACTGTATTAATCGGACTCAGTCATGTATATATTGTATGGGGACTCCTTACTGTATATTTGTGTCCCTGAAGAGGGAGGGGGGATTCCTCCAGCAGCCCTCTGCTGATAAGACTGATTCATTCTGCTGGGACACATCCTGTGAGGAGATGCTGGTGTTATCAACATGTGTTTATGTTAATTGAGAGAGCTGATCACATTAGCCACCAGCCCTGGCTAATAGACGAATGGTCTAGGCTGAGGAGGGGGGAGATTGTTGTTTGTATTGTTAATTGTATTAATGTGTGAAGCCCGGTGCCCACAAGACTGTCATCTGGTCTGGGTACATTTTGTAGTAAATTAGGTCATGTTAATTAGGTTAGCTTTGAGTCATCCCTGATATAAAAAGGTCTGTGAGATCTCAAAATAAAGGCAGTTCTGATGTACTCCAAGACTGGTGTTGTCTAGTTCTTGGGGTTTCTATAGCCAGATTCATTGGACTCGTGTTCCAGAACTTAGGAAGCGGTGTATGACGGAAGCACTAAAGCGGAGTGTGGGGCGTTCCGTGACAGGAACCATCCCTGGTACTAGGAGCTATCCAAACTTCCCCTCATGGTGTGACCGATCCTTGAGGCTTGGTGGAGCTGTGTCATCCAACATTCCCCCTGACTGTAAGAAGTGGCGTTTTTTCCCCTCTGGTTCATCTAATTAAAGGCCTTGACCGGGTTAAGGTCGCAAGCTCTTCTGGGCTTACCTTGTGGTAAGCGCGCACTTCTTATTGATTATCACAGTGGTGCGGTGGAGGAAAGGTTAACCTATTACCTATTCATCTACGCTGAAAACCGGAGTTGGGTCCTGGTCTTCTCACAATACACTTCTGTTTCCTTGGGATACCACTGTTTTGGAATATATATTATTTAGGACTATCATCTGCTCTGTTTGTGGTATAATAATGGATGTGGACATTTTATAAAAAGTTTGGTGACATTCACTGTTTTTATATATTTTTCCCTTTGTCTAATACCATAACAATTTCAATAATTTATACTGCTCACTTAGGGATTTTAGCGCTGCTACCTTTGCTACTACCCCAAAATACATTCAGCTGCTTCTCCTGAGTACGGGGATACCACATGTGTGGGACTTTTTGGGAGCCTAGCCATGTACGGGGCCCCGAAAACCAATCACCGCCTTCAGGATTTCTAAGGGCGTACATTTTTGATTTCACTCCTCACTACCTTTCACAGTTTTTTTTTTGAAAAATATTTATTGATTTTTTCAAAATATATTCATAGAAGACATTGTACAGAACAATTGTAAGGCATGAATATACATAATTATTCTTTATACAGAATGCACGTTCTATCTAAACATAAACATATTTATAAGGAGCACTGGGGAAAGGGAGGGGAGAGGGGAGGGGGAGGGGGGTAAGCAATTCACATTTGCCAGCTTGTCACTAACATTGGGCAAGAGGTTGCCAAAAAGGTTCATCCTACATTTTCGTACCTTTAGGGAATGGAGGCGACTTATGAGCATATCTAGCTAGATAACCTACAATATGTTCTAGTTAATACATTTTATTTGGGCGAATATAGTCCCAGAGTGTAATAGCTAAAGTTGATGGATGCCAAGGAGCTTCAAGTGATTGTAGGCCGCTTACGGTGGTTTAAATGAAGAAGGATCAGAGGCCAGAGGAATTTTAAGTTTGCCGAGTGAGTTAGTGATGTCTCTCGTCAGGTACCATTCTGTATATCTAAATGGGTGCATTATGTCTTGGATGGTCTGTTGAGGAAATGTGGCTTCCAGAAATCTTCTCCAGCGTTTAAAAAATCGTGGGGTAAAGCGGAGATTTGACTTGATGAGGTCTAATCTTTCTAGATAGAATAATGAAGTCAAGGCTTTTATAACCGCAGGCAGACTGGGCGGCGATGTCGTTATCCAGTAGGACATAATAGTCCTGCGGGCTACAAGAAGGCAGATATGGGCCCAGTGCGGTATGTTTGAAAAGTCCAATTTGGACGAGGAGGATGTTGGAGGTGTGATACTAAACAGGCATAGTAGGCAGTCACTATGTAATTTGATATTGCAGATTTTATTAATGTAGGCTATCACATCGTTCCAGTAGCTGTTAATAGCAGAGCACTCCCAAAGCCTATGGAGCAGCGTAGGACGTGGTAATAAACACCATGGACATAGAGCTTGAGACGGGTCCTCTTTGTTGAAACGGAATGGGAAGTATGCTCTGTGGATAATCTTGAATTGAGTTTCACGCCATGTTTCAGAGATCGTAAGTTTCCGGGTGAGCCTATATCCCTCAAGGATTTTGTCGGGTAGGTCCTCATCTCCTAGTATATGAGACCATTTTTGGAAAGGCGTGAGGCGGTACTTTCGTGACTGGTGCTGAATGAGGTGAGAATAGATGTTAGAGATAGAGTAATCTTTACTTTGCAGTAGGTTATCAATAAAGGATGGTTTAAAAAGATCAGTCTCGGGACCATAGCAGGATCTCAGATAATTCTTGAGTTGGTAATGGAAGAAGCTGTGAGTTGGTGGCAGGGAGAATTCCCGCATCAGATTTTGGTATGGTTTGAGCTTGCTTGTATTGTTTTGGTATAACGAGGTTATCTTCATGAGTCCTTTGGATTGCCATTGGGTATAAGCTTTATGTAGAGTGGAAGGTAAGAACATAGGGTTGCCTTGTATTTTGAGATGTTTCGAGATGTTAGAGGGCAGACCAAGTAGTTTTCTGACCTCCCTCCAGGCGATGACAGTGTCCCTGAACAATATGCTGGTTTTGAGGTGGTGCGGCAGGTTGTTAGGATTGGAGTGGAGGATGCCTGCAAGGTCGTATGGAGAAGCCATAGAGTCCTCTAGGGCAAAGTTGGAGTATTTGGACCCTCCTGTTAACCAGTCTAGACCCTGTCTAAGTAAGCAGGCTAAATTATAAAAACGAATGTTGGGGAGCCCCGCCCCGCCCTCGCTCTTCGGGAGACATCGTTTTTGAAGCGCGATGCGCGGTTTTTTGCTAGACCATAGGAAAGCTGTCACAGCCTTCTGAAGTTTCTGCACGTCTGAATGCCTCAGTAATAGAGGTATGGTTTGCATGGGATATAGTAGGCGTGCAAATGATACCATTTTAAAAAGATGAGCTCTCCCAAAAAGCGAGAGGGGAAGGGCACCCCAAGCCTCCAATTCCCGAACAATTTTGGCCACCAGGGGAGGATAGTTGAGTATATATAAGGAAGATGGGTCTCGGCCTATATGTATTCCTAAGTATGTTATATGATGAGGTGCAATGGTCAGCGGGGACAAATGTATCCATTTAGTGGATAGTCGAGGGTGTAGTGTTAGGAGTTCACTTTTATCAAAGTTTATACGGAAGCCTGAGCAGAGTCGGAAGGTCGTAAATATTTGTTTAAGTCTGTCAAAGTCTGATACGGGGTCAGTAGAGAACAATAAAATATGGTCCGCAAATAGTGCAGAGCGGAGTGTTTGGTTTCCCAAGGTGATGCCACTAACCCCTTCGGTTTAATTGAGGATTCTAGATAAGGGTTCAATCGCAATGTTGAATAACAACGGGGATAGGGGGCATCCCTGTCTCGTTCCTTTCTCTAAGGGGATGGTGTCTGAAATGAAGTTCGGGGTGACAAGGCGTGCCGTTGGTGAGGCGTACATTTGTGTGAGGAACCTTGTGATTTGACCTGAAAAGCCGAATTTTTCCATTACCATAAAAAGCCATGAAAAACCAATATTGTCAAAGGCTTTTTCGGCGTCTAGGGACATGATTGCTACATCTTGATCAGGGTGTGTTTTAGCATATTCTAGCGCCATTAAGACCTTACGTATATTTAGTGTGGCTGATCGTCCTGAGACAAAACCTGATTGGGCTGGGTGTAAGAGGGACGGAAGTAAGAGAGCTAAACGTGATGCTATAATTTTAGACAGGATTTTTACGTCTACATTTATTAATGAGATTGGACGATAGGAGCCTGGAAGTAAAGGATCCTTTCCTTTCTTGGAGATTAGTTTAATATGAGCTTGTGTCCCTGTGGGGAGGTAAGGACCTCCGTCCCACATGGCTGCATATACATGCTTCAGTGTGTTGGGGATGAAGTCGGCCGTTAATTTAAAGAATTCCGCAGTGTACCCGTCGGGACCCGAAGCCTTAGCAGAGGCCATAGATTTGATCGTGTGTTGTATGTCTTCTAAGGTAATAGGCGCATTAAGTGCCTCCAAGTGTGACGTTTGAAGCCTGGGCAGGCGTATCTTGTCAAGCAGAGCTTCCACGGCAGGTTGATCCGTTGGGTCTGCTCGGTACAGATCAGTATAATAATCTGCAAGTAGTTTGCTGACTTCGGTAGGTGAGGTAACTAGCGATCCGGATGCATTTCTCAGGGTTGGGATATGTGTAGGACGTCTTGGTCCTGAACATAGTCTGGCTAGCATTCTGCCTGCCTTGTTGCCAAATTTGTGAAAGTGAAGAGTAGAGTACGAGGTTTTAGCAGCTTCGTGCTGTTCTGCCCAGAGATCAAAGGCACACTTGGCCCGCTTCCATTCCTGTATATTAGCTAAGGTGCGGTCTAGTGTTAGCTTGTCATGAGCTAGACGTAGGGATTCGCTTGCTTGCATATACTGTTGTCGGGTGTGTTTTTTAAATTGTACGGTGTACGAGATGATTTTACCCCGTAGGAAAGCTTTACCTGCTTCCCAGAAGAGGTTTGGGTCAGAGATATGTGCTCCATTTGTGGAAATATATTCTTCCCATGTTTGGTGCAAGACTTGTCGGAAGTCTTCATTATCCGCCAGATATGAAGGGAAACGCCAGATAGGGGAAGGAGTTGAGGGTGTGAGTTGTGTCATATGGACTGCGATGGGGCTGTGGTCTGAGATTCTGGCATCGTAAATGTCTGGGGTGTTTATTACAGATACTAGGGCCGGGGAGACAAAGAAGTAGTCTATACGAGAGAAGGTATTATGTGGGGGCGAGAAGAAAGTATATTCTCTGTCAGTTGGATGTGTCAGGCGCCAGATGTCTACAAAGTGCATAGATTCAATAGAGTGTGCTAAGGGAGTCGAGTCTGGTGTATGGGAGGGATCGGGCCTTGTCTTTTGCTTAGGGAGATAAGTGCGGTCTGCCAGTGTGGACATGGCAGAGTTAAAGTCCCCGCCCACTAAATGCAATACCTCAGGGGCCGTGAGAATCCATTGAACCATGTCCTGGAAGAATGAAGTGTCTGGAGAGTTGGGAGCATAGATATTAGTGATAGCTTTGTCACCTATGGTCATATGTAGGGTCAGTTTGCGGCCTAAGGCGTCAGCCCTCACTTCTCTGACAGAGTGTCGTAGGTTTTTATGAATTAAAATAGCTACACCAGCCTTGCGGCCTATTGCAGGGGACCCGTATACAGACCCTACCCACATTTTTTGAAGGCGTGTTAAATCGTCTGCGGAGAGATGTGTCTCCTGTAATAGGGCCACATCTGCCCGAAGACGCCGTAGATGTCTAAGAATGGACATACGTTTATTTGGGGATCGGAGCCCCTTAACATTCCATGATATAAATTTCAGGTGACTCCCGTCGGCAGACAAAGACATGATTGGATATGATAGTTGCGATAAATGGGAGGCTGATCAGGGAGCCTCCTGGCATGTACAATGTCAACCATACGGGAATCACTCAAAAGTTGTAGGTCACATAGGAGAAAAGGTACTAGTAAGGCAAACATGAATTGCAAATGTATTAAGCAATAGGTATTAAGCTGTAACAAAGCAGGATTACGGTTATAGCGTAACAAACTACAAACAGTGTACTTCACCTTTTTCCACATGGGATACAACTACCCATAATGCCTCTCAGCGGCCCGCCAGCTCCTCACATATGAGCATGATTTTGGCTAGGAGGAGTGGGATAAGGGAGGAAGAGATGAGGGAAAAAAGGGGGGAGAGAGGGGAGGGAGGGAGGGGTATGATCAGGGTATGGGGTTAGGGGAAGTTCTGGTTGTATCTGTGTCAAATAAAGGGCTCAGCTAAGATAATAAAGTACAAAAATAGGGGGGTGGCTTAATCAAATGGTCTGCCCTGTTAGGGGTCTATAGCCATGGAGATCGCCTGAGTTATTATGTTAACCTTTTGGGTAAACAGAGTATGTGGGCGGTGGGTAGTGGTAAGCCAGGCTGGGAGGCATAATAACAGGACCTTTAGCTAACAAATAATAGCAACCGTGTAAGACATTACACCTAAAACAGGCTAACATAAAAAATAGGAAGAAAACAGGTTAGAGACAATGGGGGGTAATATTACCCATCCGAGGAAGTGTAGATGGTTAGATAAAGTTCCTGGAGTCCTTCATCGATTTGCAGAGCGGTCGTCTTGGTTAGTAAAGCGGCTGCGCTTGTATGGAGGTTTTGTGGGGCTGCGTTGCTGTTTAGGTGGTACCTTCGCTGTCGACGGTGATGATGATGGTGAATTCTCTTCAATGTTGCTATGCTCCATTTCTGTGCCTCGGGTGGCGAGAAAGTGTTCCGCCTCCTCAGGGGTATGAAACGTGAGGTGTTCTCCTTCATGTGTTTGGATGCGGAGGACAGCTGGATAGGCTAAGGAGAACCGGATTTGGTTATGATGAAGGGTGGAGCAGATCGGTGAAAACGCTTTACGCTGCTTCATTACCTCTATGGAGTAATCTGCAAAAAGTAGGAGTTTTGCGCCATCAACCATTAAAGACCTTGAGCGACGAAACTTTTGCATTATGGCATTCTTGTCCGCGTAATTGAAGTACTTTACAATAACGTGGCGGGGTTTGGCACGTGATTCTGAGAATTGACCTATGCGGTGCGCGCGTTCAATAGTGCAGGGAATGCGAAGGCCCAGTTGTTCTGGGATAATTTTTGCGCATATATTGGTTAACTGTGGTGTGGAAACTGATTCAGGCAGACCAATGATGCGTAAATTGTTTCTTCTCGAACGATTTTCCAAATCATCGAGTTTGTCCCATATGTCCCTATTAGTAGCTGTGAGACGTGCTACTGCTGCAGATGAGGCTGTAAGTTCATCTTCCAGGGAGGAAATCCTATCCTCTACCTGATTGATTCTCTGTGCCTGTGCTTGTAGGTCAATATGTAACTGCTCTAACCCTCTATGGACTGCTGCATCCACTGTAGCTGTGAGAGTGGGGCCCAGCAGCGTGACTACAGCCTGTGCAATTCCAGCAGGGGAGGTAGGGTCTGTACCTTGTATGTCAGGAGCTGAGGGGAGCTGTGGTTGTGGCTGTGGCTGCCTGTGTGCCTGCTCCGTCATGCCTGGGGCGGCCGCCATCTTGGCTGTGTCCACCACTGTATCTCCTCCAGTGGGGATCGTGGATGTGACCACCTGAGCGTACGATCGCTCCACAAAGCGATCCATGGGAGCCCGCTGTATGTCCGCACTGTGATGGGGGGTCTCCTCGGAGCAATAGCCGGCTTCAGAGGCAGATTAGTGAGGAGCGTTGCGGGAGCTGGAGCTCGCTACCTCCTCCTCATGTGGCGCCGGAACCAGAAGTTCCTTTCACAGTTTTGAAGGCCATAAAATGCCCAGATGGCACAACCCCCCCCCAATGACCCCATTTTGGAAAGTAGACACCCCAAGCTATTTGCTGAAAGGCATGTTGAGTCCATGGAATATTTTATATTTTGACACAAGTTGCGGGAAAGTGACACATTTTTTTTTTTTTTTTTTGCACAAAGTTGTCACTAAATGATATATTGCTCACACAGGCCATGGGCATATGTGGAATTGCACCCCAAAATACATTTAGCTGCTTCTCCTGAGTATGGGGATACCACATGTGTGGGACTTTTTGGGAGCCTAGCCGCGTACGGGGCCCCGAAAACCAATCACCACCTTCAGGATTTCTAAGGGTGTAAATTTTTGATTTCACTCTTCACTGCCTATCACAGTTTCGGAGGCCATGGAATGCCCAGGTGGCACAAAACCCCCCCAAATTACCCCATTTTGGAAAGTAGACACCCCAAGCTATTTGCTGAGAGGCATGATGAGTATTTTGCGGCTCTCATTTGTTTTTGAAAATGAAGAAAGACAAGAAAAAAAATGTTTTTTTTCTTTTTTCAATTTTCAAAACTTTGTGACAAAAAGTGAGGTCTGCAAAATACTCACTATACCTCTCAGCAAATAGCTTGGGGTGTCTACTTTCCAAAATGGGGTCATTTGGGGGGGTTTTTGCCACCTGGGCATTCCATGGCCTCCGAAACTGTGATAGGCATGTTTGAGCAATATATCATTTAGTGACAACTTTGTGCAAAAAAAAAAAAAAAAAAAAAAAATTGTCTCTTTCCCGCAACTTGTGTCACAATATAAAATATTCCATGGACTCGACATGACTCTCAGCAAATAGCTTGGGGTGTCTACTTTCCAAAATGGGGTAATTTGGGGGGGTTTTGAACTGTCCTGGCATTTTATGCACAACATTTAGAAGCTTATGTCACACATCACCCACTCTTCTAACCACTTGAAGACAAAGCCCTTTCTTACACTTTTCTGACACTGACATGTTTACATGAAAAAATTATTTTTTTTTGCAAGAAAATTACTTTGAACCCCCAAACATTATATATTTTTTTAGAGCAAATGCCCTACAGATTAAAATGGTGGGTGTTTCATTTTTTTTTTCACACAGTATTTGCGCAGCGATTTTTCAAACGCATTTTTTAGGGAAAAAACACACTTTTTAAAATTTTAATGCACTAAAACACACTATATTGCCCAAATGTTTGATGAAATAAAAAAGATGATCTTAGGCCGAGTACATGGATACCAAACATGACATGCTTTACAATTGCACACAAACATGCAGTGGCAACAAAATAAATACATTTTTAAAAGCCTTTAAAAGCCTTTACAAGTTACCACTTTAGATTTACAGAGGAGGTCTACTGCTAAAATTACTGCCCTCGATCTGACCTTGACCGCTGACTACTTGCGTTCACCTTAGCGCGAGAGCAGAGGGCGACAGGGGTGCTTTTTTTTTTTTTATTTATTTTTTTTTTTGCTTTTTTATCTTATTTTTAAACTGTTCCTTTCTTTTTTTTTTTTTTTATCATTTTTATTGTTATCTCAGGGAATGTAAATATCCCCTATGATAGCAATAGGTAGTGACAGGTACTCTTTTTTGAAAAAATTGGGGTCTATTAGACCCTAGATCTCTCCTCTGCCCTTAAAGCATCTGACCACACCAAGATCGGTGTGATAAAATGCTTTCCCAATTTCCCAATGGCGCTGTTTACATCCGGCGAAATCTAAGTCATGAAATGCTCGTAGCTTCCGGTTTCTTAGGCCATACAGATGTTTGGAGCCACTCTGGTCTCTGATCAGCTCTATGGTCAGCTGGCTGAATCACCGGCTGCATTCTCAGGTTCCCTGTTGAGACAGGAGAGCCAGAGAAAAACACGGAAGACGGTGAGGGGGGGGCATTCCCTCCTACGGCTTGTAAAAGCAGTCTAGAGGCTAATTAGCCGCTAGGATTGCTTTTACATGAAAGCCGACCACTGGCTGAATAGAATGATA
Source organism: Aquarana catesbeiana (assembly GCF_042186555.1). Lineage (NCBI taxonomy): Eukaryota > Metazoa > Chordata > Amphibia > Anura > Ranidae > Aquarana > Aquarana catesbeiana. The sequence goes on from NC_133332.1 coordinate 85,326,402, forward strand.
CCAAGATGATACCTAAACCTGCAGGCATCATTCTGGTATAACCACTCAAAGTCGTGAATGGCGTACCTGAAGACAAAAAAATGGTTAACAATAAAACACAGTAAACGGTAAAGTATAAAAAATTGCATACCTGAAAAGCAAACATGATAAAACATAATAACAATAAAACATTGCAGAATAGAATACAGTAGAAAAGAGCAGAACAATAGAGAGAGAAAATAGAGAGAGAGAGAGAACAATACAACGACAACTATTTTTTTTTATTTTATATATATTTTTAATTTTTTTACACTTTTTTTTGTAACTAACTTTTATAACTGTAACCGGTTCCAGGTTCGAGTCTCTCAAAATGCGATGGCATCTTGGGAGACCCTGTGAAAGTGTGCCTAGTCTGTGCAATGCTGTACCCTACGCTAATACTCAACTAGTGAATGGTAGTGTTCAAAACATTCACCAATGCAAAGACCAGGATTGTCAGGACAGGAGGGACAATAATAGCGGGTGTCACGCCTATATCCGCGCTTGCTGCAGACACAACATCTTTTTTGGGGGGGTTCGTTGGGTAGGGGTACTCGGGAGGACATAAAGAAAATGCCTCTCATGCAGCCGACTGCATTTGGTTGGGGATGTGAATAGGGGAAGTACGGGCGCTGCAGAAGTGGTGGGTTCCCAATTAGGATTGGCGAATGCAGCAGGAAGGGCACGACGGGCCTGTTTGTCTTCTTCTTGGTGGCAGCGGGACACTACTTGTGCTTGCCACCTCACCAGCTTGAACTGCACTTATGGGACTCACCACGTCACCAAGTGTTACTGCAGTGCTGGTTTGACTACGACCAGGGTGTACTAGGCCGCTGGCGCTTGCCAGTTCACCAAAACGCTACCAAAAAAACTGTTAGCGATCGCAGGGATCAGGACTGACTCTGCGAATGCTGCAGTTATGCGTTTAGTGTTTTGTAAGTGACAGTGATCAATCGATACTGCACTTGGGTGGGCTGGGCTGGGCCGGGCGGAGGGGCAAAACGCAGGTGCTAGCAGGTATCTGGGCTGATCCCGCTAACACTGCATTTTTGGGAACCCTAAACTGCTGGGGACGCTAGTATAGATCTGATCGGATCAGATATTGATCCGTTCAGATACTATACCACTAAGGGAGGTGTACGGTGCATGCGTGGGTGTTAGCGGTACTGGCGCTAACCTGACGCTGCCTGGGGCTGGTGCTTGCCAGTTCACCAAAACACTACCAAAAAAACTGTTAGCGATCGCAGGGATCAGGCCTGACTCTGCGAACGCTGCAGTTATGTGTTTAGTGTTTTGTAAGTGACAGTGATCGATCGATACTGCACTTGGGTGGGCTGGGCGGAGGGGCAAAGCGCAGGTGCTAGCAGGTATCTGGGCTGATCCCACTAACACTGCGTTTTTGGGAACCCTAAACTGCTGGGGACGCTAGTATAGATCTGATCGGATCAGATATTGATCCGTTCAGATACTATACCACTAAGGGAGGTGTACGGTGCATGCGTGGGTGTTAGCGGTACTGGCGCTAACCTGACGCTGCCTGGGGCTGGTGCTTGCCAGTTCACCAAAATGCTACCAAAAAAACTGTTAGCGAACGCAGGGATCAGGCCTGACTCTGCTAACGCTGCAGTTATGTGTTTAGTGTTTTGTAAGTGACAGTGATCGATCGATACTGCACTTGGGTGGGCTGGGCTGGGCCGGGCGGAGGGGCAAAGCGCAGGTGCTAGCAGGTATCTGGGCTGATCCTGCTAACACTGCGTTTTTGGGAACCCTAAACTGCTGGGGACGCTAGTATAGATCTGATCGGATCAGATATTGATCCGTACAGATACTATACCACTAAGGGAAGCGTATGCTGCGTGCGTGGGTGTTAGCGGTACTGGCACTAATCCGACGCTGCCTGGGGCGACGCATATCATCGCCGGGCGATCAGGGGGCTAAACCTTTATTCGGTAATAAACGGCGGGTACCCTGACACTTTAAAAATAAACGAACTAACCAGCGTCACCCGTAACGGTTATATGGTGATCAGTGGTGAAAGGGTTAACTAGGGGGCAATCAAGGGGTTAAAACATTTATTAGATAGTATATGGGGGTCCCTGTCGCTATAAAACGCTGACGGCGAACCTAAGTATTTACGTCCCTAACTAGCGTCACAGCGACACTAATACAGCGATCAGAAAAATGATCGCTTAGCGACACTGGCGACAGGGGGTGATCAAGGGGTTAAAACTTTATTAGGGGGGTTAGGGGGGTACCCTAGACCTAAAGGGGGCTAACACTAACTGACCTACCACAGTAACTGTCACAAATTGACACCATGCAGTAATCAGAAAAAAAAAAAACTGCTTGGTGTCAGTGTGACGGGGGGGGGGTGACCGGGGGGCAATCGGGGGGGATCGGGGGTGTTTTGTGTGCCTGGCATGTTCTACTGAGTGTGTGTGTGTTTGTGCACTCACATTGATGTCTTCTCTCCTCGGCGCCGGAACGGAAAATACCGAGCCGAGGAGAGATGACATCATTTCCTTTGCTGCTGTTTAGCATACAGCAGCAAAGGAATGTTCTGATTGGCCGGCGGTGATCGCGAGGGGGGGGCCACGAATGGATGGCCTCCCCCTCACCTCCGATCGCCGGGGGACAAAAGAGGACCGCCTCGGGCACCGGGGGCGGTCCGATCGGACCCCCCACCCGCGGGAGGCAGATCACGTATATGTACGTGATTCCGCCTGCCCGTGCCGCCTTGCCGACATAAATCTGCGTGAGGCGGTCCTTAAGTGGATAAGAGGGCTAGCTTGACCTGCTGAACATTGGCACTTGTGGCCTAACATACATAAACATACACCTTTTTGCTGACTGTTATCACAGCTGGATTTCCTTCAGCAAGAGAATTGTGAGACACTAGACAGACATTAGTACCACACAGTGTTGTTGATTTATTAAAGAAAAATAGGCTCTTCACTATGCAAGGGAAGTTGTACTTTGCATGAGAATTTTCCCACAGCTGGCTGAATGTGATGAAATGTCACTTCACAAAGAATACCAAATCACGTGCAAGGAAAAGATGATTTGAATGATGGAAGTTGCAGAGTTTCACCTCATTCACTAAGCTTTGGGGAAAATGCTCATTCAAAGTGCAACATCCTTTGAAAAGTCGATGACCGCCGGGCTCCAGTGATCGCTCGTGACAGAACGAGAACCGGGATCTGTGTGTGTGTGAACACACAGATCCCAGTACTTTCAGGAGAGAGGAGACAGATTGTGTATTCATACTATGCATGAACACCGATCTCTCTCTCTCTCTCTACTCCTAGACAGTCCCTTCCCCCCACAGTTAGAAACACACATAGGGAACACAGTTAACCCTTTGATCGCTCCCTAGTGTTAACCCCTTCCCTGCCAGTGACATTTACACAGTAATCAGTGCATTTTTCGTTCAATACATTTTTATTGGGTTTTGAACAAATTTTGCACTGACATAACATAGATGTAATAGGTATTGCTATCATTAGCATCAAATGGGTGTCAGCTAACATACAGAGTGATAACATAACAGCATAAGAACTGAAATGTAATAAAGTAAAACAAACAAATAATTATAAAATTCTTGAACAAGTCCCTTCTTAGGTCACCTGTGGATAAGATATTACCATATCATACTGATCCAAATATGTGTGTGTATTACCTGAGTAGTTTCTCCCGCTTTTTATTCTATGTATGTGTTGTACTTAGTTGTTTTTAAGTGTGGGTTTTATACCATTTGGTCCATGGGGCCCACAATTGTTGTTTCCGAAGGTATTGAGTTTTTTTTGATGTGATCAAGAATTTGTATGTGTAGTGTGTTTGGGTCAATGTAATGACTTCAGTCAGAGATGGAGGGACATTCGTTTTCTATAGTCTGATTAGTGATAGTCTAGCTGCCAGAAGAAGTATATGTATAACAATCTTGTGGTTTGCCAGGGGGATAAGGTTTGTGTTTAAATTAAGAATGGCTAAATCTGGGGAAGCTGGAATAGGGGTGACCGTGACATTAGCTACTGTATTGGTGAGAACACATCTTTCCAGTATGTGTGTAGGTGGGGGCAGTCCCAGAGGATGTGCATTAAGGTTCCCGTTTGGTCACAATCTCTCCAGCATTTGGGTGAGGTATTTCCTTTATATTTTGCTAGAATTGTCGGGGTTAAGTACCACCTTTGGGCTATTTTTTGTGTCAGTTCCCATAGGGTTACGCAAGAGGTGGCTTTGTATATTGATTTAAATGTTAGCCACCACTGAGTTGGTGTAAACCTACTTCCTAAATATTGTTCCCATTTAGTTAGCAAGGGTAGTTTGGAAGGTGCAATTTTTCTCTTAGCACAGGGTAAATGATCGATATTCCTTTAGTCGTGTTGGTAGAATAGTTTAGGTAGGTCCAAATTTTTTGGGGGATGGAAGCCCGTAATTGAGGGTTATGTGGGAGGCAATGTGCTATCTAGAGATAAGGATTTATCAGTGCATTTTTATAGCACTGATCACTGTATAATTGTCAATTGTTTAAAAATATGTCAAAAGTGTCTGATATGTCCGCCATAATGTCGTAGTCCCGATAAAAATCGCAGATCGCCACCATTACTAGTAAAAAAAAAAAATAATAAAAATGCCATAAATCTAACCCCTATTTTGTAGACGTTATAACTTTTGCACAAACTAATCAATATATGCTTATTGCAATTACCAAAAAAATGTAGAAGAATACATATTGGCCTAAACTGAGGAAAAAAATTAGTTTTTTTTTTCATAAAAAACGTGGGATATTTATTATAGCAAAAAGTAAAAGATATTGTGTTTTTTTTAAAAATGTCCGTTTTCTTTTGTTTACCACAGAGGCGATCAAATACCACCAAAAGAAAGCTCTATTTGTGGGGAAAAAAGGACATCAATTTTGTTTGGGTACAGCATCGCACGACTGCGCAATTGTCAGTTAAAGTGACGCAATGCCGAATCGCAAAAAATGGCCTGGTCATTGAGCAACCAAATCTTCCGGGGCTGAGACGGTTAAAGTCTATGGGACACGAACGTGAAAAATCAAAAGTGTTCATTTTAAAGGCTTATATGCAAGGTATTGCCATAAAAAAATGTTTGAGGACCCGGGTAATGCCCCAGGGGACATGTATCAATGCAAAAACAAGTTTTTAAAACTGCAGTTTTTTCAGGAGCAGTGATTTTAATAATGCTTAAGGTGAAAAAATAAAAATTAAATATTCCTTTAAATATCGTGCCTGGGGGGGTCCCCTTAGTCTGCCTGTAAAATAGTGCCTCTTTCCCATGTTTATAAACGCAGCAAAATTACATTTCTAAAAGAAAAAATGTAATTTAAAATTGCTTGCGGCTGTAATGTATTGTTGGATCCCGGCAGTAAACATAAATGATCATTGATAAAAAATGGTGAGGGTTCCCAACCCAGTCCATTACAAAAGAAAATTACATTACAAAATCCATAAAAGACCCTTATCCGAGCATGCAACCTGGCAGGCCGCAGGAAAAGGGGGGGCAAGAGAGCGGCTGCCGGCGCCGTGATTAGCGAAGGATTACCATCGCGAGACACATTTTTAAAATTTTTTTAATAAAGGAATTGTCAAAAACTGTCTGCTGTGGTTTTTACTTTTTTGACACTTTTTTGGTGAATGGGTAGGGGGTCGGGATCTGGGGGCCCCCTTATTAAAGGGGGCTTCCAGATTCTGATAAGCCCCCTGTCCGCAGACCCCCGCAACCACCGGGCAAGGGTTGTGGGGATGAGGTCCTTGTCCCCATCAACTCTCCATGTTGAGGGCATGTGGCCTGGTACAGTTCAGGAGGGGGGGGGCGCTCTCTCATCCCCCCCTTTTTTCCTGGGGCCTGCCAGGTTGTATGCTCAGATAAGGGTCCAGTATGGATTTTGGTGGGGACCCACACACAATTTTTTTTATTGGCACGGAGTTCCCCTTAAAATCCATACCAGACCTGAAGGGCCTGGTTTGGATTTTGGGGGGGACCCCCACACATTTTTTTTAACATTTTGGCATAGGGTTCCCCTTAACCACTTCAATACACTGTGTTATATAAACTACACTAAAATATATGACATGGATAAATGAGTATAATCAGTCCAATTAAAAAATAAGTAGGATAAAAGTTCACTGGCAGAACAATCCTTCAAAAGTAGATAAGACAAGCATCCATGCGGTGTGAATCATGCGATCATAACACCCAGAAGAGCGTGATGACAGAAGGGTTCCTCCACCAATAAAAATGCTGCCCCTTACCAGCTCCTACGATCTCTTGTTAAGGAGATCATACAGGCTTGTGGCTTTCTACCTCAGCCTCGGGTCTTTGATGAGGACGAATCCCAATGTGTCTCCTCACCGTGAATCCTCTAGGTAGTAGATGGGCACTCGTCCCCCATAAAAGGATAGATAAAAGAGGCTTCCATAGCGTAACACATTTTATCACAATTTATTAAATAAAAGAAGTGCACTTGCAATGTTGTTGTAAAACAAAGGCTCGTATAAAAACAGAGGACGGCCGGCTTTGGTATGTTGCCCATCGCTTCCGGGATCAGCGTGGTATGTGGTGACGTCAGCACGTCACTTAGTCCCCCTGAGCCATGAATGAACCCTGCCGTTGGCCAATTATGACTCTTTCAGCAGAGTGCGTTGTGATTGGCCAAAGCATGCAGGTCAGGTTCATGTTTTGGCTAATCATCATACAGCAATGCACTGCAATCTCGCAGTGCATTATGGGGCGTTCCGCGGCACTTGAATTTCCCGCGAATGCCCCATAATATTTGCTGTTCAGTGAACAGGCGAACACCCGATGTTTGAGTCGAACTTACGTTTGATTCGAACATCGAGCTCATCCCTAGTGCTGAGGTTTGTACATGTACACTATTCATACAATAATGAGTAAAAATTCTCCATTCCTTTAGTTAAATCAGCCTCACTGTCTCACACTGTTTTACACATTACACACAGATGTAAATGACATATTCTGGTTCTGCTGCTAAAAGAACTTTACTCAAGAGGGTTAGGACGCACTGACCTATCTCAAAGGCTGATAAAGGCAAGTTAATAAATAACCAATTTTGAAGCTCATTTTTATTTGACCAATACACGTGAAAATATTATGTAACACTAAAATCAAGTATAAATATCTCATCAAAACACACAAGACACACCTCATTCTTAGGACAGCTAAAGCATTGAATCAGGTAAGTTTAAACTTATATTTTTTGTGTAGAGAGATATTGAAGTAGAATTTTTAGGTCCTGCACAAGGATCTGCTGTGTTCATTGAATGCTGCCACCCAGCATTGGGTTAGAGTGTATGTATAGGCAAAGCAATTTTTTATTTTTTTATTTTGGATAGAGGTGGGAAGGATTAGAACTCCTGTCAAGTCTGTATTGCTGTCTGTGCAGATTCACCTTCATTGTTTGTCCTGATGATCATTTTCATAGATGCAGAAAATAATGGGAAATCTGAAATACAGTTGTCACTAAAACAAGAGCTGAAAAGTTTTAAAGGGAACCTCTGTGATGGTGATGACTGTTTCATAGAAGATTTCTCCTTACTTTATAAAGATTTCCTCTCACATCCTCTTGCATCAATGGGACAGGAAGTAAAGGGACATTTCCTCAAGTAGACAAAGGTAGCAAAAAAAATAAAATTGACAGGGGTGACAACTCACTCACAGCCAATGAAAAAAGTGTCCTTTTATGCAAAAGAAGTGTCCTTTTATGCAAAAGGAGACTTTTTGAATTTTTAAACTAGGTTCCATGTCCCCAAATAGCCTCAATGAGGCTCTTGAGGTAAATAATATAGTGTGACGTTGGCTTGTATAGTTTCTCATTTCTATTTTTTCTTTTTTTATCTTATTTTGGTATTATTTATGTTTGAAACATATTTCCTGTTCTGGTTTTCCAGACCACTTATGATGTTTTTGATTATTAATTTTTAGTTACTCATCATTTGACCAAGTTGTTTTCCCATCTGAAGCAATATTTATAAATAATTTCTCTTATATATAAAGGCCTGGTGAGTGTTTTTTCACTTGTTTTCATTTTGTAATCCTTTATGCATTCAAATGTATTACATGTACTGATAATGGTTCTAGTATATCATTATTTGTTATTATCTTGTGTGTACATATATTCTCTCCAGCCATAAGTAATTCTGCAAGTTTCAGTGGTGAATAGAATTTTATTTTTGGCTCAAACAAAGAGTTTTTTTAATGTAAGAAAAAGGTGGAAAACCAACAGTAATTCTAATATTTTTTTCTTTTTTCTTTTGTTTTTTTCTTTCTGTATTTTACATTTTTTTGATTTTTGTTTCATTTTTATTTATATATATATATATATATATATATATATATATATATATATATATATATTTTTATTACTTTTTCAGTTTTCATATAATGTATAACTAAATAGATCATTTTTAGAATATCCCCCTGGATCTGAACATGAATGGGTTTTGGTTATCCAGTCCCGTTTTTAGTACCCAGTCTTGATAATCCAATTTTGTTTTTTACTTTTTGGTTCTTACCTTTAGGTTACTATAAATAACCTGATTGTCTCTGTCTTGACTTGATAAAGCGCATGCTCGTAAAAGGCGTTGTCACGGCAACCAGCACAAGCTTGCGCTCTATCTCTGCTTCCCATGTCTTCATCCAGCCTGCAGCTGATGTAATTTCCAACCTGCGGCTGAGCTTATTACTGGGACCATCTATGACTATTATATCATGCCTCTGTAGTAGATCTATATTGCCCTATAAACAAGGTCACACACCTGGCAGTTTTCTGTGACTTCTTTATACTCCCTATAATATGCATTTTATATAGTTGTCTAATAAAAGGCTAAGTTTTAGGCCATGGTAGGTTTGGTGCATGGTTTCAGCAGAGCCCTGCTGTTGTTTTCTTTTTTTTTTTTTTGTGTTTCCCATGAAAGACTTTTTTTTCCTTTGTTTTTTTTCCCTTTTGCTCAATTTATTTTTATAAAATGTTATAAGAAACAGGGAAAAAAGTACAAAACCAAAAAAAGTAAGGTAAAAGTAAAAGATATAAAATATAAAAGGGGGGGATACAAAAGTCCTTCAGTATCCATATTTCCTCTTCCTTAAACATGTATAAAGTCTAGTCATATGTATTTCTATACATGCCTATATATCTGTCTTGTAGAAATACTAATATCATCATTATTTTTCTTGAAACTCTATTGGACACCCTTAAAACAAAACAAAACAAAACAACAAGAAAAAAAAAAGCATAAGCACAATAAGAGAGGCATATCCAAATAGTGGGCTTATTTCACTTTATCCACCTTAACTCCTTCACGCCGGCATAACACAAATATGCAGCCCCACTGGATTGGGCTTTTTTCATTAAAAATAACAAACATGTTATACTTAAGGGCTCTGTGCAGTGGTTTTGCACTGAGAAGCCCCAATACTCTTTTCGGTTCCCTCACCAACGTTCCTGGCCTATCCCTCTTGTCGAGTGCCCGCACAGCAAGCAGCTTGCTATGGGGATACCCGAGCTCAGCCGCAGCTCCCTGTGTTCATTCAGACATGGAGCCGTGGTTCAGACCCACCCCCTCTCTCTCCTAATTGGCTAACTGACTTTGATTGACAGCAGTGGGAGCCAATGGCTAAGCAGCTGTGTCTCAGCCAATCAGGAGGGAGAGTCCCAAAGGGCTGAGGCACTCGTGCACATCGCTGGTTAGAGATGGGGCTCAGGTAAGTGTTAGGGGGCAGGGGGGCTGCTACACACAGAAGGCATAGAATGCATTAGGATAAAAAAAAACTTCTGACAAGCACTTTAAATAATAATAATAAAAAAATACTAAAAATACCTAGATCAAGGTTTGATCTAGGACAGTGCCAGGGTTAGCGTTTGTATCAAGGTCAGGGTCAGTAATTTTTTTGGACAGAGTTTTTTATTTTTTTAAGTAGTATCATTGTCAGTTAGTACCAGTGTGTTTTACAGTAGGTAGGATAAAAAAAGCAAAAACGTGCACCATTGTGTTTTTGGGCTGTACTACCGGTACGTACAACCAGTGGCGTAGCGTGGGGGGTGCGAGGGGGGCCGTGGCACCAGGCGCAACATTTTGGGGGGCGCAATTCAAAGTCAGTGTGTGTCACTGTCCTAATTCCGATATACTGTGTCCCCGTGCTCCGGCCGCCATGTTTAATCACAGGCAGAACGGCCGGTGCCCTGTGATTGGGCGAATGGGGTCATGTGCAGTGGCAGGGCTGGCCTGTCCATGATGTGGGGTGGCACATGCGCACAGGTTGCTCCTGGAGTCCCGCCTCCGCCTTGTGACCTGCCGCCTCTGTCTTTTCCTCCTCTTCCTCCTCTCCTGCGGATCTCCAACAGTGCAGATCGATCATGGATGGAAGATAAAATGCAGGTGAGACTCCCTCGTCAGAGACAAGTCATGTTGCTGGCCTGGGGGGAGTGCACATGGTCTGGGGAGAGGAAGCAGCCAGCCAGAGAGAGAGAGTAAACAAGCAGTTAGAGTCATGCTGTGCTGTGTAGTGGTCAGTATAGGAATACTATAGGTAGAGTGGCCAGTGTAGTGGTCAGCATGGTGTAGTGGACAGTGTAGTGCAGTGTAGTGGGTAGTATAGTGGACAGTGTAGTGGACAGTGTAGTGGGTAGTGCAGTGTAGTGGGTAGGGTTGCCACCTGTCCGGGATTCACCCGGACAGTATGGGTTTAGAGTAATTTTGAATCACATGTCCGGGTCTCCTGCCGCCTGGAACCCGGACAAATGATCCATACCGCACTGTGGCTCAAGGCTCCATGTGTTCAGCTGGGGGCGGGAACATTAGTAGGTTTTCAAGGAGAGGTTCTTATACTAATACAGCAGTTCGGACAATTTAATTAGTCCCGACGCTGCTTCTATAGTATCCTGCCGACTTTCTCAGGCAATGCACAGGATCCTACAGGAGGAGAAGAGGTACCCGGCAGACACTGAGGACACGTGCTGGATCAGGAATGGGAGCTCCATGATCGGCCGATCAGCATGTCATTTTTATCACACAGACAGCTGACCGGGAACAGACCATGCAGGAGAACAGTCGCATAATCAGCTACATCCACAATACTTGGCTGGGTAAGAAAAACTGAACTGAGGAGGGAGGGGGGAGGAGGGGGGAATTCTTAGGATTCTTTGCTATCATCTCTGTGTTATATGTGATGATCGGGAGTCAGGCCCGGTGCCAGCATAATACAGTGTCCTGCAAAGAATAGTGTGTCCACTCCACAGGTCCTCCTAATATCCTGCCCACCTGCTGTCACTCTGCCTGCCCCCTTCTGTCACTCTGCCCCCTACTGTCACACTGCCCACCTCCTGTCACACTGCCTGCCCCCCTCCTGTCATCCTGCCCACCTCCTGTCACACTGCCTGCCCCCTCCTGTCACACTGCCCCCCTCCTGTCACACTGCCTGCCCCCCTTCTGTCACACTGCCTGCCCCCCTCCTGTCATCCTGCCCACCTCCTGTCACACTGCCTGCCCCCTCCTGTCACACTGCCTGCCCCCTCCTGTCACACTGCATGCCCCCCTCCTGTCACACTGCCTGCCCCCCTCCTGTCACACTGCCTGCCCCCCTACTGTCATCCTGCCTACCTCCTGTCACTCTCCCGGCCCCTTCCTGTCACCCTGCCCCCCTCCTGTCACACTGCCTGCCCCCCTCCTGTCACACTGCCTGCCCCCCTCCTGTCATCCTGCCTACCTCCTGTCACTCTCCCGGCCCCTTCCGGTCACCCGGCCCCTTCCGGTCACCCTGCCCCCCTCCTGTCACACTGCATGCCCCCCTCCTGTCATCCTGCCCCCCTCCTGTCACACTGCCTGCCCACCTCCTGTCACACTGCCTGCCCAGCTCCTGTCACACTGCCTGCCCCCCTCCTGTCACACTGCCTGCCCCCCTCCCGTCATCCTGCCTACCTCCTGTCACACTGCCTGCCCCCTCCTGTCATCCTGCCCCCTCCTGTCACACTGCCTGCCCCCCCCCTGTCACACTGCCTGCCCCCCTCCTGTCACTCTGCCCACCTCCCGTCACACTGCCTGCCCCCTCCTGTCACACTGCCTGCCCCCCTCCTGTCACACTGCCCCCTTCTGTCACACTGCCCACCTCCTGTCACACTGCCTGCCCCCTCCTGTCACACTGCCCCCCTCCTGTCACACTGCCCACTTCCTGTCACACTGCCTACCCCCTCCTGTCACACTGCCCCCTCCTGTCACACTGCCCACCTCCTGTCACACTGCCTGCCCCCTCCTGTCACACTGCCCCCTTCTGTCACACTGCCCACCTCCTGTCACACTGCCTGCCCCCTCCTGTCACACTGCCCCCCTCCTGTCACACTGCCCACTTCCTGTCACACTACCTACCCCCCTCCTGCCACACTGCCCCCCTCCTGTCACACTGCCCACCTCCTGTCACACTGCCTGCCCACCTCCTGTCACACTGCCCCCCTCCTGTCACATTGCCCCCCTCCTGTTACACTGCCCACCTCCTTTCACACTGCCTGCCCCCCTCCTGTCATCCTGCCCACCTCCTGTCACACTGCCTGCCCCCCTCCTGTCACACTGCCTGCCCCCCTCCTGTCACACTGCCCACTTCCTGTCACACTACCTACCCCCCTCCTGCCACACTGCCCCCCTCCTGTCACACTGCCCACCTCCTGTCACACTGCCTGCCCACCTCCTGTCACACTGCCCCCCTCCTGTCACATTGCCCCCCTCCTGTTACACTGCCCACCTCCTTTCACACTGCCTGCCCCCCTCCTGTCATCCTGCCCACCTCCTGTCACACTGCCTGCCCCCCTCCTGTCACACTGCCTGCCCCCCTCCTGTCACACTGCCCCCCTCCTGTCACACTGCCCACCTCCTGTCACACTGCCCCCCTCCTGTCACACTGCCTGCCCCCCTCCTGTCACACTGCCCCCCTCCTGTCACACTGCCTGCCCCCCTCCTGTCATCCTGCCTACCTCCGGTCACTCTCCCGGCCCCTTCCTGTCACCCTGCCCCCCTCCTGTCACACTGCATGCCCCCCTCCTGTCACACTGCCTGCCCACCTCCTGTCACACTGCCTGCCCCCCTCCTGTCACACTGCCTGCCACCCTCCTGTCACACTGCCCACCTCCTGTCACACTGCCTGCCCCCCTCCTGTCACACTGCCCACCTCCTGTCACACTGCCCCCCTTCTGTCACACTGCCCACCTCCTGTCACACTGCCCCCCTCCTGTCACACTGCCTGCCCCCCTCCGGTCACACTGCCTGCCCTCCTCCTGTCATCTTGCCTACCTCCTGTCACACTGCCTGCCCCCCTCCTGTCATCCTGCCTACCTCCTGTCAAACTGCCTGCTCCCTCCTGTCACTCTGCCCCCTCCCTGCCTCCTGCATTTGTCAGGCAGGGAGGAGGTATTATATCACCTCCTTACCACCTGTTTAAACCCCACAGCATTGCCCCGTCATTTAATGCATTGCACATGGATGCGGGGAGCCCCTATTCACTTGAATGGGCCACATTCGGCAGTCAATACTGCTCGATGAACCCAACAGTGTAGACATGTTTTGTTGCACTGTGATGCAAAACATTTTGGTTGTGGCAGGTATACATCCCCCTCTGTTGCCTTTTTAGCTTGAGGGGAATGGTTGGGTAGCAGTAAAAACACAGCTCAACCTCAAATTTTTACTGTCCCCCCAACCACAAGTGTAAACGGAGTTGCAGGGCACTCTGAAGAGTGATCCATAGTGGATCATGCTTTGAAGGTATTTTACAGGGGGTGAAGAAGCATTATGTTGCCTCCTCACCACCTGTTTTAACCCCTAAAAACCCATGCCACTGTGCTGTAGCCATGTGCATTGCACACGGTTGCAGCGCAGCCCCATTCAGGTGAAGGGGTTGAGCTAAGCAAGCGCAGTGCCGTGCTGCCCTGCACTACTAAAATGTTCGGCTTTGGCTTGAAGAAAAGGTGGCAACCCTAGTAGTGGATAGTATAGTGGACAGTGTAGTGTAGTGGTCAGCATGGTGTAGTGGACAGTGTAGTGGGTAGTGCAGTGTAGTGAGTAGTATAGTGGACAGTGCGGTGTAGTGGTCAGTGCAGTGTAGTGGGTAGTGTTCAGTGTGGTATAGTAGTCAGTGCAGTGTAGTGTAGTGGACAGGTAGGTAAGTTTAGTGGTCAGTGTAGGATTCAGGTATGTCAGTGTTAGTGGTCAGTATAGGAAACAGGTAGGTCAGTGTAGGAATCGAATAGGTTATTGTAGTTGTCGGTGTGGTGTAGTGGTCAGTGCAAGGTAGAAGTGGGTATTGGTCATGGTAGTGTAGTGGTCAGTCTAGTGTAGTTGGTAGTGTGGTGTAGTGGTCAGTGTAGCGTAGTGTAGTGAGAAGTGGTCAGTGTAGTGTAGTGGTCAGTGTAGTGTAGTGAGTAGTTGTCAGTGTAGTGTAGTTAGTAGTGGTCAGTGTAGTGGTCAGTGTAGGGTAGTGGTCAGTGTAAAGTAGTGGTCAGTGTAGTGGGTAGTGGTCAGTGTGGTGTAGTGGTCAGTGCAGCGTAGCGTAGTGTAGTGTAGTGAGTAGTGGTGAGTGTAGTGTAGTGAGTAGTGGTCAGTGTAGTGAGTAGTGGTGAGTGTAGTGTAGTGAGTAGTGGTGAGTGTAGTGTAGTGAGTAGTGGTCAGTGTAGTGGTCAGTGTAGGGTAGTGGTCAGTGTAGAGTAGTGGGTAGTGGTCAGTGTAGTGTGTAGTATAGTGGGTAGTGGTCAGTGCAGTGTAGAGTGTAGTGGTTAGTGTAGTGGTGAGTGCAGTGTAGTGGTCAGTGTGGTGTAGTGGTCAGTATAGGAATCAGGCAGGTCAATGTAGTGGTCAGGTAGGTCAGCGTAGGAATCGGGCTGGTCAGTACTATTGTAGGAAGGGAAGGAGTGCTAAAAGTTCGCAGGTTAGGGGGGCGCAAATGACTTGCCTTGCCCCGGGTGCTGACAACCCACGCTACGCCACTGCATACAACAACTAACATACACATATGTGGTATCACTGTGATCGCCAGGAGCAGGAGAATTTAATTTGGGTTATTCTTTGGTAGTAGGTTATGATAGCACCAAGAAATATACAGCTAAATTTAAAAAGTATATATTTTTGTTTACTATTTTGGGCCAGTTTTCCTTTGATAATAAAAGAAAAATAAGGAAATATGCTTTAACATTTATCACCAGTTGAAAGCCCAATTTGTCCTGAAAAAAACAAGGTATAATCCACCTGGATGCATAAAGTAATCAAAGTAATTGTGATGATATGTACGGTTTTATTAACACATGTCAAAAGCTGCAAAATTGTGGCATTTAGATTAGTTTTACCCTTAGGAGCAAAGGGGTTCATCAATTTCACAGATACAAAGCTTCAGCTTAAGGTCCTAAAATCATCTGTTTCCATATAGATAATCCAGGGTGTCCACCTTAAATGAAAGACCTTGCATCTATCATGTTGTTGTGCAACTTCTTTCCCATCTTTATTAAACAGCACATCTGTATTGCCCATTCCACAATCGTTGGGGGTTTGATAGACTGCCAGTGTGTCGGTATCAGAGCTCTGGCTCCATCAATAAAGAACTTGAGTAATGACTTCTTATTTGAGGAAATTGTACCAGGGATTACTGAAACCAACACCATCTTGTGTGTCCACTCATAACCTATTGCAACTACCCTATTTTATACTTGTGCAACTTTATCCCAAAACTGCCTAATTAGAGGGCAGCTCCACCAGATGTGTAAGAGTGTGCCAACCCCCGAGAGGCATCACCAACATTTATTTGAATTTATAGCAGATATTTGGTGCAACTTATAAGGAGATCCATACCATCAGTTTCTTTCTTGCATCTTGCTAGCCATACTCAGTTTATGTGTAAGTAAGAAACATCTGGATACATCTTGTTCTGTTAAACAAATATTCATTTCCCATTCTCTTAAATAATATACCTTCTCCAGATGTTGTTTTGAAAGTAATAAGTTATACAAAAAAGAGATGGAATGGGAAGTTATTTCCCCAGAAATGCATAACAGAGTGAGTTCACAATTGAACTGATTATACTTAGCTATCTCATTAAAAACATGTTTAACCACTTCAGCCCCGGAAGGCTTTAGCCCCTTAATGACCAGGTCATTTTTTGCGATACGGCACTGCGTCGCTTTAACTGACAATTGCGTGGTCATGCGACGCTGTACCCAAACAAAACAGATGTCCTTTTTTTTCCCCACAAATAGAGATTTCTTTTGGTGGTATTTATTCATCAGTTTAAGCCAATATGTATTCTACATATTTTGGTAAAAAAAAAAAATCACAACAAGCCTATGTAGCACCATGTAGTTTAGTGAGGGAGCTCCTCACAAATTTACTTGCCAGGAGCAGTTATCCTGGTTGATTGATAGAGATCTATTGATTTCTCCTTAAGTTTTGCCTTGTTGCACTTTTCTCTTCTACCACTAGGTGGCCTGGTACTTGGTGGTACTAGATAAGAGAAGGGTGACCCAAGGTCAGGTTATGGATATGTGGGCTATCTCAGCCAATGGACAGGGGTTTTCTTGAATCCCTTGGCCTGCTGGGAGAACCTATATATTCGGGTGGAGTCAGGTAATCTGTGTTCTGTGTCAAACGGATGGCTGGGTCTGCTCAAACACTGGTTGACAGCAGCGAGATTGGTTATTCCGAGATTTGCGATCAATACAATCCCTATCGGTGAAGAAATGGGTAATGGAAATGGATTCACTCAAAAATGAATTCTGCTTCTACGTCTCCTCCCCTCCCCTCCTCCGGTGCCACATTTGGCACTTTTTGGGGAGGAGTGGGGAACTGGTACCTGTTTTTGGACAGGAACTTGTCCCCACTTCCGGGAGACGGGGCCGCGGCGCCGTCTCTCGGAAGTTCGGCACCTTCCTACTTCCTCCGCCGCCGGACCAATTATAAAGTGCAGTACGCTTTGCGCATGCACAGTAGGTAAGCGGCTGTGAAGCCTAAAGGCTTCACTGCCGGGTACCCTTACCAGGAATGGTGATGGCTTTTTTTCGTGGGGGGGGTGGACCTACTCTTTAAATAACCTTTTTGGTTTGTGGTGCTCAGATGCAGTGTAGTTACACTTTAAGTCTTATAAGGTGTTTGTCCCATTAAGTGTTGTTGTACTTTTTTTCATTTTTACAATTTAATTGAGGCTGGATAGTATAGATCTCACTATACTGGACAGTACTCAGTCTGTTCCTTTCCAGACTCTAGCTGGCCAGGATCTGACAGATGTGATCACAGAAGAGCTCAGAACAACGCACTTCCATGTTCACTGTACAGAGGAGGGATCGGGCACATATTCAGCTTTCATTTTACTTCCACACTGTTCTGTTTAGTTGTCAACAAAGAAGTAAACATGCCACTTCCATATCTAGGGAGGCATGTGACTCACACTCCTTTTTCCAATTGGTTGTGACAGTGCGTGGCAAATAGGCACCCAGTATTGTAACATGGGGACAGGAAAAGCTATCTCAATCCTGTATAATCTCAAAATTGCCTCCTCCCTCTGTCCGCCAAACATAGGGAGGGAGCAAAGGGAAGGTGAGCATGTGCGGCTAGTGGTTCCACCTTGTGTAACATAAATATGGGTGCTTCCATTGCTCATTTCTGACCTCTTTCTAAAAATATTATTGTGCTGGTGTCATTGCCTGTTAGAAAAACACTGGCTTCAGTACTTCCTGAGTCACTGACCTGGAATAGGTATTTAGATCTGTAAAGTCAGAAAGCCTGATCTCCATACTTGTTTTAGGTCATTAATTCAAATGGCCAAGCCAGCGGTTCAGGCTTTTCACCGCTTTACACTGGCTGTGACTGTTTTCTAATGAAAATAAACTAAGACTCACCAGAGAGGTGAGCATACTACCTCTTAGAGGGACTTGCCATTAGGAATAATCGAAAGGCCTGACAGGGTCTCTTTATGTACACTATTTTTAGCAATATAGCATGGCTGTGCATTGTGACGTGCTGGGACACAGGTACATTGGAAAGATGTGCATTACACATAAAATGCATTTTGGCTTGTTGCAGTAACACACACGTTAAAGTTGTTTTAAAGCCATTTTTTTTTTTACCTTAAAGCAGAGTTTCACCCAAAAGTGGAACTTATGCTTATTTGTCTCCTTCCCCCTCTGGTGCCACATTTGGCACCTTTCGGGGGGAGCTGGGTTATGGGGACCTGTTTTTTGACAGGTCCTCTTCCCCACTTCCAGGAGATGGTGATGCGGCGAAGCTCAGCCCCCCTCCTCCTTCCTCCACTGCCAGGCCAATTAAAAAGCGCAGTGTGCTTCACGCACGCGGCTGTGAAGTCAAAAGGCTTCACTGCCGGGTTCCTTAATCCGCAATGCCAGCAGCTGCACCCGATCCGAAGATCTGCTGCGGTGCTGACATTGTGGGCTCCCTGGACAGGTAAGTGTCCATATATTGAAAGCCAGCAGCTGCAGTATTTGTAGCTGCTGACTTTTAAATTTTTCGTGAGGTGGGCGGACCTTTGCTTTAATGCATTCCCTGCATTAAGGTGAAAAAATATCCCACTACCTGTTCCTTCCCCCTTCCCTAAATACTTTTATGAGTCCTCTCTCAATCCAGCGATGTGCCCGTTTACAGCAGTCCTGGTCTCTCTTCCTCTTCTCACAGGACAGCCATATTTATTGAAAGTTTCCAGACAGCAATAAGTTAATGTGTATATATATATATATATATATATATATATATATATAAAAAAATTATATATATATTTTGGGAAAAAGGAGGGAATCATTAGAACCCCTGTCAAGTTTTTTTGCTATCTATGCAGATTCACTATATGTCCCAAAGGCCATTTCCAGAGAAAGAAAATTATGAGAAATCGAAAAATACACCACTGTCATCAGAACAAGAGGTGAAACTTTCCAATGGAAGCCCCGTTACAGTGAAACCTGTCTAATAGAGGGCATGAACATTTCTTACATTTCATGTAACTACTGGAGATTCTTTTCTTTTTTCTTTTTTTTATTCTGATTTTTGACCTATGATATTCAAAATTTTACATAGGTGATGCTTTAAAGGTATTGTACACTTTCAAATGTTTTTGTTATTTTAACTAGGTATTAGTGTAGATTTATTCCCTGTGTTGTTTGTTTGCCTTGCTTTGTAGTGATGGGCTCTCATCTTGTGGCTGCAGATTGTAGTGTCATGGCTGATCATTCCCTTATTTTCATGTATTCATTCACCTACAGTAGCTTGTCCCCAATGTCCTGCCCTGTACAGTGGAGATCTAATTGCAAATTGTATCAATCCTATTTTTTAAGTGATCGGTGATCTCCTGGACAGTGAGTGAGTCAGTGAGTGGAAGCAGTTGAGGACAATGTAGAGAATTAGATTTAGCTAGATATAAATAAAAAGATAAAGAAAAGTTGACAGGGACTGGATAAGAGGGTGTTCATGAAAGTGATAAAATCGGTCTGCTTGGCAAAAAGGAGGCAGGAATTTTATTTTTGCAGAGCAGATGTATATTAGTTGAAGTCTTTCTGAGACTTGTAGGGTCCATGCCTGATTCTGTGTGTAGCAACGGGGGAAGTGTGTCCAGAGAGGATAACAGTGAATTGGTGCAGACAGAAATGGCTATCTTGGGGCAGGACAGGAGTGAGATTTTGTCATAGAGGTGGCCAGTAGCAGAACAGAGAAGAGAAGGGTTAATGTAGAACTAAAGGCAAAACTTTTTTAAGTTTTGGATTGAGTGGAGAGGGCTTAGAATGCCTGTCAGTTTTTATTCCTCTTGCCAGAGGTTACAGTGTATTATTACCACTCACTGACTGGCTGCTAGAGGTTACAGCACACATTATGGCTCACTGATTATTTTCTAGAGGTTACAGCACATGACTTTTGCTTGTTGATTGGTTGCTAGAGATTACTGTACACCAATACTGCTCACTGATTGATTGCTAGAGGTCACTGGACATCTATACCACTCACCAATTGGTTGTTAGAGGTTACCGCGCATTATTACTACTCACTGATTGGTTCCTAGAGGTTACTGCATATCCTTACCGCTCAATGACTGGTTGATAAAGGTTACAGCACATCATCTCCTCACTGTCTGCACACCATGAACTGGAGAGGTGAGGGGACCCATCAATAAACAGGAAACTCCTAGGACTCCTGGGATCAGTGGCAATGCTATTGAATGCATTTCACATCTGGTATTAGTAAAGGATTAGGTAATAGCAGTGGGTTCACTATTATAGATTTGCGCCACTTGCTTCTTTTTTTGTTGCCAATTAACTGGTGATAATAGGCATGCGCAGGAGGTGTGCCAGGTGTGCCTGGGCACACCCTAATCACTCTAAGTACATTACCGTCTGCAGGCAGGGAGATGTGAAATATCTCCCTCTGACCAGCTCTGCCATTCATGAAGTGCTACCGTTCTTCTTTCACTGTACCATAAGAGTGTGTTTGTCTGTATGTGTATGTATATGTAATATACAGTGGGGACGGAAAGTATTCAGACCCCCTTAACCACTTGCCGACTGCCTCACGCTGATATACGTCAGCAGAATGGCACGGGCAGGCAGAATCACGTACCTGTACGTGATCTGCCTCCCGCGGGCGGGGGGTCCAATCGGACCCCCCCCCCGGTGCCCGAGGCGGTTGGCTTCTGTCCGGGAGCGATGAGAGGTGAGAGCGAGGCCATCCTTTCGTGGCCCCCCCCTCGTGATCGCTCCCGGCCAATCAGATTCTTCCTCTGCATAGTAAACAGAGGCAGAGGAAATGATGTCATCTCTCCTCAGCTCGGTATTTTCCGTTCCGGCGCCGAGGAGAGAAGACATCCGAGTGAGTGCACAACACTACATATCACAGTAGAACATGCCAGGCACACATAACACCCCCCATCACCCCCCTTCACCCCCCCTTCACCCCCTAATCACCCCTCCCCCCCCCCTGTCACACTGACACCAAGCAGTTTTTTTTTCTGATTACTGCATTGGTGTCAGTTTGTGACAGTTAGTGTGGTATGGCAGTTAGTGTTAGCCCCCTTTAGGTCTAGGGTACCCCCCTAACCCCCCCTAATAAAGTTTTAACCCCTTGATCACCCCCCGTCGCCAGTGTCGCTAAGCGATCATTTTTCTGATCGCTGTATTAGTGTCACTGGTGACGCTAGTTAGGGAGGTAAATATTTAGGTTCGCCGTCAGCATTTTATAGTGTCGGGGACCCCCATATACTACCGAATAAATGTTTTAACCCCTTGATTGCCCCCTAGTTAACCCTTTCACCAGTGATCACTGTATAACTGTTACGGGTGACACTGGTTAGTTTGTTTATTTTTTATAGTGTCAGGGCACCCGCCGTTTATTACCGAATAAAGGTTTAGCCCCCTGATCGCCCGGCGGTGATATGTGTCGCCCCAGGCAGCGTCAGATTAGCACCAGTACCGCTAACACCCACGCACGCAGCATACGCCTCCCTTAGTGGTATAGTATCTGAACGGATCAATATCTGATCCGATCAGATCTATACTAGCGTCCACAGCAGTTTAGGGTTCCCAAAAACGCAGTGTTAGCGGGATCAGCCCAGATACCTGCTAGCACCTGCGTTTTGCCACTCCGCCCGGCCCAGCTCAGCCCACCCAAGTGCAGTATCGATCGATCACTGTCACTTACAAAACGCATAACTGCAGCGTTCGCAGAGTCAGGCCTGATCCCTACGATCGCTAACAGTTTTTTCGGTAGCGTTTTGGTGAACTGACAAGCACCAGCCCCAGGCGGCGTCAGGTTAGTGCCAGTAGCGCTAACACCCACGCATGCACTGTACACCTCTCTTAGTGGTATAGTATCTCAGTGTTAGCGGGATCAGCCCAGATACCTGCTAGCACCTGCGTTTTGTCCCTCTGCCCAGCCCAGCCCACCCAAGATCGATCACTGTCACTTACAAAACACTAAACGCATAACTGCAGCGTTCGCAGAGTCAGGCCTGATCCCTGCGATCGCTAACAGTTTTTTTGGTAGCGTTTGGTAAACTGGCAAGCACCAGCGGCCTAGTACACCCCGGTCGTAGTCAAACCAGCACTGCAGTAACACTTGGTGACGTGGCGAGTCCCATAAGTGCAGTTCAAGCTGGTGAGGTGGCAAGCACAAGTAGTGTCCCGCTGCCACCAAGAAGAAGACAAACACAGGCCCGTCGTGCCCATAATGCCCTTCCTGCTGCATTCGCCAATCCTAATAATTGGGATCCCACCACTTCTGCAGCACCCGTACTTCCCCCATTCACATCCCCAACCAAATGCAGTCGGCTGCATGAGAGGCATTTTCTTTATGTCCTCCCGAGTACCCCTACCCAATGAACCCCCCCAAAAAAGATGTCGTGTCTGCAGCAAGCGCGGATATAGGCGTGACACCCGCTATTATTGTCCCTCCTGTCCTGACAATCCTGGTCTTTGCATTGGTGAATGTTTTGAACGCTACCATACACTAGTTGAGTATTAGCGTAGGGTACAGCATTGCACAGACTAGGCGCACTTTCACAGGGTCTCCCAAGATGCCATCATATTTTGAGAGACCCGAACCTGGAACCGGTTATGCCCCGTACACAAGGTCGGACTTTGTTCGGACATTCCGACAACAAAATCCTAGGATTTTTTCCGACGGATGTTGGCTCAAACTTGTCTTGCATACACACGGTCACACAAAGTTGTCGGAAAATCTGATCGTTCTGAACGCGGTGACGTAAAACACGTACGTTGGGACTATAAACGGGGCAGTGGCCAATAGCTTTCATCTCTTTATTTATTCTGAGCATGTGTGGCACTTTGTCCGTCGGATTTGTGTACACACGATAGGAATTTCCGACAACGGATTTTGTTGTCGGAAAATTTTATCTCCTGCTCTCCAACTTTGTGTGTCGGAAAATCCGATGGAAAATGTCCGATGGAGCCCACACACGGTCGGAATTTCCGACAACACGCTCCGATCGGACATTTTCCATCAGAAAATCCGACCGTGTGTACGGGGCATTACAGTTATAAAAGTTACAGTTACAAAAAAAAGTGTAAAAAAAAAAAAAAACACGAAAAAATATATAAAATAAAAAAAAATAGTTGTCGTTTTATTGTTCTCTCTCTCTCTATTCTCTCTCTATTGTTCTTCTCTTTTTTACTGTATTCTATTCTGCAATGTTTTATTGTTATTATGTTTTATCATGTTTGCTTTTCAGGTATGCAATTTTTTATACTTACAGTATACTGTTTACTGTGTTTTATTGTTAACCATTTTTTTGTCTTCAGGTACGCCATTCACGATTTTGAGTGTTTATACCAGAATGATGCCTGCAGGTTTAGGTATCATCTTGGTATCATTCTTTTCAGCCAGCGGTCGGCTTTCATGTAAAAGCAATCCTAGCGGCTAATTAGCCTCTAGACTGCTTTTACAAGCAGTGGGAGGGAATGCCCCCCCACCGTCTTCCGTGTTTTTCTCTGGCTCTCCTGTCTCAACAGGGAACCTGAGAATGCAGCCGGTGATTCAGCCAGCTGACCATAGAGCTGGTCAGAGACCAGAGTGGCTCCAAACATCTGTATGGCCTAAGAAACCGGAAGGTACAAGCATTTCATGACTTAGATTTCACCGGATGTAAACAACGCCATTGGGAAATTGGGAAAGCATTTTATCACACCGATCTTGGTGTGGTCAGATGCTTTGAGGGCAGAGGAGAGATCTAGAGTCTAATAGACCCCATTTTTTTCAACAAAGAGTACCTGTCACTACTTATTGCTATCATAGGGGATATTTACATTCCCTTAGATAACAATAAAAATGATTAAAAAAAAAAATGAAAGGAACAGTTTAAAAATAAGATAAAAAAGCAAAAAAATAATAATAAAAAAAAAGCACCCCTGTCCCCCCCCTGCTCTCGCGCTAAGCTGAACGCAATCGTTGGTCTGGCGTCAAATGTAAACAGCAATTGCACCATGCATGTGAGGTATCACCGTGAAGGTCAGATCGAGGGCAGTAATTTTAGCAGTAGATCTCCTCTGTAAATCTAAAGTGGTAACCTGTAAAGGCTTTTAAAGGCTTTTAAAAATGTATTTAGTTTGTCGCCACTGCACTTTGTGCGCAATTTTAAAGCATGTCATGTTTGGTGTCCATGTACTCGGCCTAAGATGATCTTTTTTATTTCATCAAACATTTGGACAATATAGTGTGTTTTAGTGCATTAAAATTAAAAAAAAGTGTTTTTTCCCAAAAAAATGCGTTTGAAAAATCACTGCGCAAATAATGTGTGAAAATAAAAAATGAAACACCCACCATTTTATTCTGTAGGGCATGTGCTTTAAACAAATATATAATGTTTGGGGGTTCAAAGTAATTTTCTTGCAAAAAAAAAATTTTTTTTCATGTAAACAAAAAGTGTCAGAAAGGGCTTTGTCTTCAAGTGGTTAGAAGAGTGGGTGATGTGCGACTTAAGCTTCTAAATGTTGTGCATAAAATGCCAGGACAGTTCAAAACCCCTCCAAATGACCCTATTTTGGAAAGTAGACACCCCAAGCTATTTGCTGAGAGGCATGTCGAGTCCATGGAATATTTTATATTGTGACACAAGTTGCGGGAAAAAGACAAATTTTTTTTTTTTTTTTTTTGCACAAAGTTGTCACTAAATGATATATTGCTCACACATGCCATGGGAATATGTGAAATTACACCCCAAAATACATTCTGTTGCTTCTCCTGAGTACAGGGATACCACATATGTGAGACTTTTTGGGAGCGTAGCCGCGTACGGGACCCCGAAAACCAAGCACCGCCTTCAGGCTTTCTAAGGGCGTAAATTTTTGATTTCACTCTTCACTGCCTATCACAGTTTCGGAGGCCATGGAATGCCCAGGTGGCACAAACCCCCCCCCCAAATGACCCTATTTTGGAAAGTAGACACCCCAAGATATTTGCTGAGAGGTATAGTGAGTATTTTGTAGACCTCACTTTTTGTCACAAAGTTTTGAAAATTGAAGAAAAAAAAAAAATGTTCTGGTCTTTCTTCATTTTCAAAAACAAATGAGAGCTGCAAAATACTCACCATGCCTCTCAGCAAATAGCTTGGGGTGTCTACTTTCCAAAATGGGGTCATTTGGGGGTGGGGGGGGGGTTGTGCCACCTGGGTATTCCATGGCCTCCGAAACTGTGATAGGCAGTGAAGAGTGAAATCAAAAATTTACACCCTTAGAAATCCTGAAGGCGGTGATTGGTTTTCGGTGCCCCGTACGCGGCTAGGCTCCCAAAAAGTCCCACACATGTGGTATCCCCATACTCAGGAGAAGCAACTAAATGTATTTTGGGGTGCACATATGCCCATGGCCTGTGTGAGCAATATATTATTTAGTGACAACTTTTTGTAAATTTTTTTTTTTTTTGTCATTATTCAATCACTTGGGACAAAAAAATTAATATTCAATGGGCTCAACATGCCTCTCAGCAATTTCCTTGGGGTGTCTACTTTCCAAAATTGGGTCATTTGGGGGAGTTTTGTACTGCCCTGCTATTTTAGCACCTCAAGAAATGACATAGGCAGTCATGAACTAAAAGCTGTGTAAATTCCAGAAAATGTACCCTAGTTTGTAGATGCTATAACTTTTGCGCAAACCAATAAATATACACTTATTGACATTTTTTTTACCAAAGACATGTGACCGAATACATTTTGGCCTAAATGTATGACTAAAATTGAGTTTATTATCATTTTTTTTCAAAATTTTTGGTCTTTTTCCATTTATAGCGCAAAAAATAAAAACCGCAGAGGTGATCAAATACCATCAAAAGAAAGCTCTATTTGTGGGAAGAAAAGGACGCAAATTTTGTTTGGGTACAGCATTGCATGACCGCGCAATTAGCAGTTAAAGCGACGCAGTGCCAAATTGTAAAAAGTGCTCTGGTCAGGAAGGGCTGAAGTGGTTAAATGTTTCACTCTTTGTTATATTGCAGGCATTTGCTAAAATCATTTAAAGTGGTGTTCCGGCCGAAATTATACTTTTTAAATAAAAATACCCCTATAATACAAAAGCTTAATGTATTCTAGTAAAGTTAGTCTGTAAACTAAGGTCTGTTTTGTTAGTTTATAGCAGTAGTTTGTTATTTTATAAACTTACAGCAGGCTGTGGCCATCTTAAGTGTGGGCCTCTGAAGCCAGACTGTATTTCTTCCTGGATGTCATCCTTGCAGATCTCGCACATGCTCAGTGCAGCACAGGCAGTGTAATAGGTTTTAGATCAGGATTCCATAGCAACGGCAGTTTCAGAGGAAGTTGCCGCCCCTTCCCAGAAGGCATTGCAAACAGGAAATGATGCAATGGGCCGCGGCCAGGGAGGAGGAAGTGAAAAATGAATACAGCAGATATAGAGTAGGTGCTGAGAAAAAAAAAAAAAAATATCCAATTTGTTTACAGTGCACAGTTTAGTGAGGGATGCTGAAGAGTTGTAAAAGTGGGTGGAACTCCACTTTAAGTTCATTTTTTCCTCATGAATGTACACACAGCACCTCATATTGATAGAAAAACACAGAATTGTTGACATTCTGATTAATTAGATTAATTAAAAAAGAAAAACTGAAATATCACATGGTCCTAAGTATTCAGACCCTTTGCTCAGTATTTAGTAGAAGCTCCCTTTTGATCTAATACAGCCATGAGTCTTTCTGGGAAAGATGCAACAAGTTTTTCACACCTGGATTTGGGGATCCTCTGCCATTCCTCCTTGCAGATCCTCTCCAGTTCTGTCAGGTTGGATGGTAAACGTTGGTGGACAGCCATTTTTAGATCTCTCCAGAGATGCTCAATTGGATTTAAGTCAGGGCTCTGGCTGGGCCATTCAAGTACAGTCACGGAGTTGTTGTGAAGCCACTTCTTCGTTATTTTAGCTGTGTGCTTAGGGTCATTGTCTTGTTGGAAGGTAAACCTTCGGCCCAGTCTGAGGTCCTGAGCACTCTGGAGAAGGTTTTCGTGATTGGCCTATATTTTATCATTTCCCTAAAAAAATTTACCTCAGTTCACTGAATAGTACATTAAGACAAAACTGATCTATATAAAAACATTTATTAACCACTTGACATCCGGCCATAGCCGAATGACGGCTACAGCGTGAATGTCAATTCCCGGGAGGCAGTCATATGATGGCCTCCCCTTTCCTCGCTCCCTGTGCGCAAAATGTAAACATTTGAGATCATCTCTCATTGCCGACTCTCTCTCCTCACAAAGAGACAGCGTGTGAGGAGAGAGAGAATCTGTCAGCGATCTGTGAGTTACAAAAAACCTTTTTACTGTGCCTACAGTGCCAATCAGTACAGTGCCAATCAGTACAGTGCCCCATCAGTACAGTGCCCACCTGTGCAAATCGGTGCCCACCTGTGCCAATCAGTGATCAGTGTCCATTTGCACATCTTCACAATCAGTTCCACCTCATCAGTGCCCACCTGTCCCGCCTCATCAGTGCCCACCTGTCCCGCCTCATCAGTGCCCACCTGTGCCACCTCATCAGTGCCCACCTGTGCCACCTCATCAGTGCACATCTGTGCCACCTCATCAGTGCCCATCTGTGCCACCTCAGTGCCCATCTGTGCTCATCAGTGCCGCCTCATCAGTGCAGGCTTAGCATACACCTGTGTAGTCGCATCACCACCAGCAACCATGTCCAAAAGATGCTTTTCCGCCGAGGAGGCGTTCCAAATACTTCCCCAGGCCGACGAAAGCAACGGGGAGCTTTCTTTTTCAGATTCCCTTTCAGGCTCCAATTCTGAGTCGGACATAAATTATGAGCCAGTCCTCAGTAGTGGAACACTGAGTGACTCAGAGGAGGAAGATATTCCGCCTGCCAAACGAAGGCGTTCTGGTGAGGAGGCAGTGGCATCCACCAGCACCGCAGTGCCATCCACCAGCACAGCAGTGCCATCCACCAGCACAGCAGTACCATCCACCAGCACCGCAGTACCTCGGCAAGAAAGGCCAAGGTCCCATGCCAGCCTTCCCTATGCCCTGCAGAACCCCTTGTGGCTTCCTCCTAATTCAGGAGAAGCCAACATTCCCCCTTTCACTGCCCAGCCAGGAGTCCAGGTGGACACAGAGAATTTTTCCCCAATAAATTTTTTTGATTTCATATTTACCGAATACATGCTATCAAATATTGTGGCCCAGTGCAACCTTTATGCACAGCAATTTATTTTAAATAATCCAACGTCCTACTATGCCCGTCCCTACGAGTGGAGAGACCTAATGGTGGAGGAGTTGAAGGTTTTTTTTAGGCCTCACATTTAATATGGGACTCACCAAAAAAAACACTTTGATGTCTTATTGGTCAACCCACCCCATCCACCACATGCCAGTATTCTCCAAGGTAATGCCCAGAAACAGATACCTCATGATAATGAGGTTCCTTCATTTCAATGACAATACCCAGTGCCCTCCCTGAAATGACCCAAATTATGACAGGCTTTTCAAAATTCGGCCGCTTCTAAATTATTTTTCTGAAGTATTCCCCCAGCTGTTTTCCCCCGGACCAAAACATATGTGTGGAGGAGTCCCTTGTTAAATTTAGTGGCAGGCTTAAAATAAAACAATTTATTCCCAGTAAAAGGGCCTGCTATGGGGTGAAGGTATACAAATTTTGTGACCGAGTCACAGGGTACATATATGCCTTCAAAGTGTACGAAGGGAAGGACACCCAGCTGCAACCCCCTAATTGCCCAGACTACTTGGGATCAAGCGGGAAAATTGTTTGGGACCTCATATACCCCCTACTGGAAAAAAGGCTACAATTTATACGTAGACAACTTCTACACATCTCTGCCCCTGTTCCACAACCTTCACCGGAAGAAGACGCCAGCATGTGGCACCGTTAAAAAGAACTGGAAGGGCTTTCCTCAAAGTCTTGTCAATAAGAAATTGAGAAAAGGAGAAACGGCAAGTCTACAAAACAACGAGATTTTGGCAGTGAAGTGGAGGGACAAAAGAGATGTCTACATGTTGTCTTCAATCCACAATGATACCTTCGTGGAAATCCCCAGAAGAAATGGCCCCATACTAAAACCTAAATGCATTTATGATTATAATTTGTTTATGGAGGGAGTTGACTTGAATGACCAAATGCTGGAACCATACCTTGCCACAAGACGGACATACCATTGGTATAAAAAAGTCGCAATTTATTTTTTTCAATTGGCCACATATAATTCAAATGTAATTTATCGTAACTCCACCCAAAACCCCAAACGCTTCCTTGGCTACCAGGAGGAAGTTTTCACTGCCCTTATGTTCCCGAACGGCCCACCAGAAAATATCCGATCAGATGTTCTAAGTCGACTCTCCGAACGCCACTTTCCCGATAAAATCCCTCCCAAACCAACAGGCCAACGACGGCAAAAAAAATGTAAGGTGTGTACCAGAGCAGGATTCAGAAGAGACACATCTTTTTATTGTGCACAATGTCCTTCCGAACCAGGCCTCTGCATAGGTGAATGTTTTCGCTGTTACCATACTTCAGTAAATTATTAGTGAAGTATGGTAAACGTAAGCCTCAGTTCCTGCAATTTACCCTCACACCCCTTATGCCACTGCCTGCTCTGTAACTGACCCTGGCTTGTTATTCGACCACGCTTCTGTCTGCCTATTCTGTACATACCTCTGCCTGATCTGGAACTGACCCTGGACTGTTATTCAACCATGCTTCTGCCTAACGATTCTGTACATACCTCTGCCTGATCTGGAACTGACCTTGGACTGTTTGACCATGCCTCTTGCCTGCCTCTTGGACTGATCTTGTACCCTGCAACTGGACTAGTGGGATTCAACACAGGGGTCTCACATATGTGAGGGGCTCCAGAATAGTTTTTCTGGATGAAGAAAAATTTTTTTTTTGTTTTCTCAATCCTAGATTAGGGTCTGGAGACTCGGAGGCTTCAAAGAGATTTGGGTGGGAGAAGCCTCTACCCCTGTCCCCATTCTGTCCTGAACGAGGCCCTACTTCTGCCTGTCACACTGACCACACCACATGGTACCAGGACCAATATTTTTGGCACTGCTGACAATATCTCTGCCTGCACTGACCCTGGACTTTATATGGACAGTAACCCTGCCAGCTGCCTGGACAATTGTGTTCGCCGTTGCTGACCAAGTCCCTGCCTGCTGCCTGGACCAGTGCTATCCTCCTGTGTACAACTGCACTACTACAACCACAGGTAATCTTTTGTTTACGCTTTGCTCAGCATAATGTATTTTGAGGTGTAATTCTTGGTATGTACATGCTATGTGTCCCTGGAACACCTGACGGTGTTCCTTGCATGTTGGATCTCTGTATGTGGCCAGGCTGTGTAGAAGTCTCACACATGTGGTATCACCATACTCAGGAGGAGTAGCAGAATGTATTTTGGGGTGTAAATTTTGCTACATAAATGGTATGTGTTGGAAATATCTTATAACAACTTTGTGTAAAAAAAATGCGGTTTCATTTTTTTTCCACATTTTCCAAAAACGTGTTTTGTGGGTGTTTCCATTGTCCTGTGCTCCAGGGCCTTCAAAAGTGTAATAGGTGGTTGAGAAATGTGATGTGTAATTTATGCTCCTAGAACACCTGATCTTGCTCCCTGCATGTTGGGCCTCTGTATGTGGCCAGTGAAAAAGTCACACACATGTGGTATTGTAATACTCAGGAGGAGTAGCAGAATGTATTTTGGGGTGTCATTTTTGCTATCTAAATGCTATGTGTTGGAA
Organism: Aquarana catesbeiana; assembly: GCF_042186555.1. Classification (NCBI taxonomy): domain Eukaryota; kingdom Metazoa; phylum Chordata; class Amphibia; order Anura; family Ranidae; genus Aquarana; species Aquarana catesbeiana. The sequence goes on from NC_133332.1 coordinate 85,357,185, forward strand.
ATATCTTATAAACGGACAACTTTGTGTAAAAAAAAATGTGTTTTCACTTTTTTCCCACATTTTCCAAAAACTTCTGGAAAAAAAATGAACCATTCAAAAGACTAATTATGCCTCATAGATTATACGTTGGGGTGTTAGCTTTCCAAAATGGAGTCATTTTGTGGGAGTTTCCATTGTCCTGGTGCTCCAGGGCCTTCAAAAGTGTAATAGGTGGTTGAGAAATGTGATGTGTAATTTATGCTCCTAGAACACCTGATGGTGCTCCCTGCATGTTGGGCCTCTGTATGTGGCCAGGCAGTGAAAAAGTCACACACATGTGGTATTGTAATACTCAGGAGGAGTAGCAGAATGTATTTTGGGGTGTCATTTTTGCTATCTAAATGCTATGTGTTGGAAATATCTTATAAACGGACAACTTTGTGTAAAAAAAAAAAAATGCGTTTTCATTTGTTTCCCACATTTTCCAAAAACTTCTGGAAAAAAATGAACAGTTCAAAAGACTCATTATGCCTCATAGATTATACGTTGGGGTGTTAGCTTTCCAAAATGGGGTCATTTTGTGGGTGTTTCCATTGTCCTGATGCTCCAGGGCCTTCAAAAGTGTAATAGGTGGTTGAGAAATGTGATGTGTAATTTATGCTTCTAGAACACCTGATGGTGCTCCCTGCATGTTGGGCCTCTGTATGTGGCCAGGCAGTGAAAAAGTCCCACACATGTGGTATCGCTATACTCAGGAGGAGTAGCAGAACTTATTTTGGGGTGTCATTTGTGGTATACATATGCCATGTGAGAGAAATAAGCTATTACAATGACAATTTTGTGGGGGGGGAATCTCAATTTTGCAAAGAATTATGGGAAAAAATTACAACTTCAAATAACTCACCATGCCTCTAACTAAATACCTTGAAATGTCTACTTTCCAAAAAGGGTTTTTTTGGGGGGGCATTTGTACTTTCCTGGCTTGTTAGGGTCTCAAGAAATGAGATAGGCCACCAGTACATCAGATGAGATAATTTTTTTATGATTTGCACCATAGCTTGTAGACTCTAAAACTTTCATACAGACCAAATAATTTCCACTAATTTTTGGTTATTTTTACCAAAAATATGTAGCATTATAAATTGTGGCCACAATTTATGAAGAAAAATTACTAATTTGCAAAATTTTATCACATAAATTAAGAAAAATTTGTTTTTTTTCAAAATTTTCGTTTTTTTTCATTTATAGCGCAAAAAATAAAAAATCCAGAGGTGATCAAATACCACCAAAAGAAAGCTCTATTTGTATGAAAAAAAGGACAAAAAAATCATTTGGGTACAGTGTTGCATGACTGAGTAATTGTCATTCAAAGTGTGAGAGCACTGAAAGCTGAAAATTGGTCTGGTTAGGAGGGGGGTTTAAGTGCCCAGTAAGCAAGTGGTTAAAATATTAGAATAAAATCAATACATAACACTGGATTGCATCTTATTTTTTCTTATTTATTTTACCTTTTATTTTTAATTTTTTACACAGTTCTTTAAAAAAAAAAAATTGGGTCATTTTTATTCCTATTACAAGGAATGTAAACATCCCTTGTAATAGATAAAAAGCATAACAGGACCTCTTAAATATGAGATCTGGGGCCAAAAAGACCTCAGATCTCATATTTACACTATAATGCAATAAAAAAAGAAAAAATGTAATGTAATTTAAAAAAAAAAAAAAAGTCCCTTTAAGAGCATTGGGCGGAAGCGACGCCCTGCCCTGCAATGATACGGAGACGGGTGGGGGCCATCTTCCCCTCACTTGTCTCCATGTCAGGCTAGGGAGAGGATCCGATCGCCTCTGCTGCTACCGACATAACGACGTAAAACAACGGCGGGCGGTCCGGAAGTGGTTAAAAAACAAAAAAATACAATAATATGCAATAATATGTGAAACAGTGATAAAAGTGCTCATATCAAAAGCAGGTATTCATCTGATTTTACATATAAAAACATAAAATAAGTCCCAAATAATAAAGTACATGTGCAGTAAAATGTGATGAAATGTAAAGATCATGTGCTCAAAGAACAGTTCTTGAAAGTTGTGAACAGAATTGTTCCCACCATCCAGGCATCCACCAGGAGTGTTCCCTAGCAACTCATTTCAAACAAAGACCACAACATGTCTAGTGGCACTTTGGTATACAAATCCTAATGGCAGTTCACGTTCTACTCTCCTCTCCTGCATCAAAATCCACAGCTGGTCTGACAAGGCTTTAATATATGGATCCTTTATGGAAAATCACATTCCTCTCCTCTCCTAAAAGTACAACTAGACCTGTTGTGGTCTTTGTTTAGGTGAGCTGCTAGCATATAAACAAGGAAAAATAAAACATTCCAAATTGTGCTCCACCAATGGGATAATTAGGATTAGTCACTCCTTGATTTCTAACTCTCAGAACTCCATACCAGAGTGGATACCACTCACGTCTCTGCACACCAGGCCCCAGTACCAATTAAAGAAAAACCTGAAGCCTTGTACACAAGATCAGATTATTGGACACATTTTTTTTTTTTTTTACGTTTTTTTGTTGCATGTTAGTCTAAAATCAAAAGTGAAGAGGTTACTCACCATCAGAAACTTTTCGTACAACAGAATTCAGCGTCAGAAGTTGAATTGTTTTGTATGTGTTCTTTCATTTCTGAGCATGCCTAGTCTTGCTCTTCAGATTGTTATTGGGTCCGAAACCTGTACTAATGAAAAGAAAATCTGACGTTGTGGTCACATCAGACAAAAATTTTGGAACCTGCACATCCAGTTTTTGTCTGACGAAAATTTGTAATCAGTTGTCAAAAGCAGCATACTAACGATCAGAAAAATGGCAGATCGTTCATCGGACGAAATTTAACTTCAGATTTTCTGAATGAATGAATGATTTGTAAAGCGCTGCAAATGCGAACTGAATCGCCTCAAGGCGCTGATGCGATGTTTTGTCAGCTTAATTAGAAGAGGTGAGTCTTGAGTTTTTTCCTGAATGCCAGATGGTTTTCTTCCATGCGGATGTGAGTCGGAAGAGAGTTCCATAGCCGAGGTCCCTGGACTGCAAATCTTCGTTCTCCCCTTGCTTTGTAGCGGTATTTGGGAATGAGGAGGAGGTTTTGGCTAGACGATCGCAGATTGCGATTCGGTGTGTAATGTTTTATTTTCTCTCTGAGGTATTGAGGGGCGTTTTCATGTATGCATTTGTGGGTGAGGCAGAGGGTCTTGAAAGTGATCCGATTCTTTACTGTTAGCCAATGTAGGCTCCTTAGGGATGGGGAGATGGACTCCCAGGGTTTTTTTCCTGTTATTAGTCTTGCCGCCATGTTTTGAATGGCCTGTAGGCGCGTAAGCTGATACTTGGGTAATCCTATGTAGAGTGAGTTTGCGTAGTCGAGACGGGAGTTGATGATTGTTCCCACTACTGCTGCTTTGTCACCTTCTGGGATGAAGGGGATGAGTCTGCGTAACATGCGTAGGAGATGGTGTGATCCACTAACTACTGATCCTATTTGTGCATCCATTGTCATTTCTGAGTCAAAGATTACTCCAAGACTTTTGGCCTTGGTGCTCGGAGAAATGGTCTGGCCAAAGATGGCGGGGGGTGTCCATGGGGTCTTGGTTTTGGGATTTTGGTTTGCGTGTAGGTAGAGAAGTTCTGTTTTTGACCCGTTGAGTTTGAGGGATTTCTGATTTTGTGTATGGGCCTTTTACACATAGCAGGGAGCAATGATGAAAATTCAGACACAGTGGCCCCTGAGGTGGGATAACTATTACACAACATAACTAAACCAGAACTTGCAGCAGACTTGCAGAATATTTGCAAAGAAAGTTGATCTGGAGTCATGCAATGCGGACTTGCTCCAACTGTGCAACAAAATTGTGAAGCCTGGCAAGTCTAGTAAGAGCTTAGCAAGTCATTTTTAAACTTGCAGCACAATTACTTGCTATCTGGAATATAGTGGGGGATTCTACCAATGTAATGGGGAATTTACAATGACCACCAATGTGAGGGGGGATTTACACTGACCATCAATGTGAGGGAGAATTTGCACTGACCACCAGTGTAAGGGCAATTTTGCACTTACCACCGATGTAAAGGGAAATGTACACTGATCACCAATGTTATGAAGAATTTACGCTGACAACCAATATAATGGGGGATTTTACATCAACAGCCAATAAAGGGGCATTTCTACACTGGCCACCAATGTAAGGGGGATTTACACTCACCACCAATTTAAAGGGGGCTTCTACATGGACCACCAATGTAAGGGAGGATTCTAAACTGACCACAAATGCAAGTTTGGATTTTTTAACGATTACTAATATAAAGAGGAGTTTCTACACTGGCCACCAATGTAATGGGGATTTACACTGATCACTAATGTAATAGGAGCATTCACAGTAACCACCAATGTAAAGAGGCATTTACACTGGCCACCAATGTAAGGGGGACCTTCACACTGGCTATTAGTGTGAATGAAAGGATTGTACACCAAGCCCCAATGTAATGAGAAGATTTACCCTGACCACCAATGAAACGGAGACATTTAGTCTGCGTTCACATTTGTTTGTGTGTTGGGAATACATGCAAAATCACCTTCCTGACACCACAGAAACATGCTGCCCTTTAGCAGATACACAACAGTGCCATTAATTGTTAATGACACCCTCATGCATCGGCTGAGATGTGCGGATTCACATGCACCAAAATTAACCACTTGACAACCGGGCACTTAAACTCCACTCGTGACCAGACCAATTTTCAGCTTTCAGCGCTGTCACACTTTGAATGACAATTACTCAGTCATGTAATACTGTACCCAAATGAATTTTTTGTCCTTTTTTCATACAAATTGAGCTTTCTTTTGGTGGTATTTGATCACCTCTGGGTTTTTTATTTTTTGCGCTATAAATGAAAAAAGACAAAACATTTTGAAAAAAAAGCATTTTTCTTAGTTTCTGTGATAAAATTTAGCAAATGATTAATTTTTCTTCATAAATTTTGGCCACAATTTATACTGCTACATATCTTTGGTAAAAATAACCCAAATTAGTGGTTATTATTTGGTCTTTGTGAAAGTTAGAGATTCTACAAGCTGTGGTGCACATCATAAAAAATTGATCACACTTGATGTACTGGTGGCCTATCTAATTTCTTGCGACCCGAACAAGTCAGGAAAGTACAAATACCCCCCAAATGACCACTTTTTTGAAAGTAGACATTCCAAGGTATTTAGTAAGATGCATGGTGAACTTTTTGATGTTGTCATTTTTTCCCACAATTCTTTGCAAAATGAAGATTTGTTTTTGTTTTCTTTTTCCCCCACAAAATTGTCATTGTAATAGGTTATTTCTCTCACATGGCATGTATATACCACAAATAACACCCCAAAATACATTCTTCTACTCCTCCCGAGTATTACGATACCACATGTGTGGGACTTTTTCACAGCCTGGCCACATAGAGAGGCCCAACATGCAGGGAGCACCATCAGGTGTTCAAGGAACATAAATTACACATCTAACTTGTTGACTACCTATTACATTTTTGAAGGCCCTGGAGCACCAGGACATCGACACGTGACACTGACATGGCACTGATGACAGATGGCACTGATACGTGGCACTGATGATACTGATGTGGCACTGATGACAGATGGCACTGATACGTGGCACTGATGATACTGATGTGGCACTGATGACAGATGGCACTGATACGTGGCACTGATGACAAATGCCACTAATACGTGGCACTGACAGATGGCACTAATACATGGCACTGATGACACGTGACACTGATGACAGATGGCACTAATATGTGGCACTGATGACAGGTGGCACTGATGACAGGTGGCACTGATGACAGATGGCACTAATACGTGGCACTGATGACACGTGGCACTGATGACAGATGCACTAATATGTGGCACTGATGACAGATGGCACTAATATGTGGCACTGATACGTGGGACTGATGACACGTGACACTGATGACAGATGGCATGTCACACTGATACGTGGCACTGATGACACGTGACACTGATAACAGATGGCAGGTGACATGGACAGGTGGCACTGATGACAGATGGCACTGATGACAGATGGCACTAATATGTGGCACTAATGACAGATGGCACTGATCTCTCATTGGCACCGCCGATCGCGCTGAAAACGGCCGCTATGATTGGCCGTTTTCAGCGATCTGTGACTGGCTGTATCCAAGGGACACGGCCAGCACAGATCTTCCCCAATGCGCGCCCGCAAGAGCGCGCATCTCGGAAGTAAACAGGAGGACGTCCAGGGACGGCCTCCTGGCAATTAGCGTCCGCGCTGCAGCCGTCTTTCGGCTATAGCGTGGGCACGAAGAGGTTAAGGGTGCTGTGGCACCATGTTATTTTGAAGAAGGGTTCCACCTCCAATTTGCTTACCTTTGCAGAACAGGCTGATGTTAGGCTTAAAGGGGTTGTAAACCATTGTTTTTTTAAGAAAAACAAACTTACTTATACAGTATAATATAATTCTGCCATACAGTGGCAGAATTGCTGCCATTTTATTGTGGTGCCACGACTACAGCCCATAGGATTCATTATGCAGACTAATGCCGCGTACACACGGTCGGAATTTCCGACTGGAAATATTCGATGGGAGCTTGTTGTCAGAAATTCTGACCGTGTGTAGGCTCCATCGGATATTTTTTGTCGGAATTTCCGACAAACAAAATTTGAGATCTGGATCTCAAATTTTCCGGCAACAAAATCGCGTGTACACAATTCCAACGCACAAAATTCCACACATGCTCGGAATCAAACAGAAGAGCCGCACTGGCTATTGAACTTTATTTTTCTCGGCTCGTCGTACGTGTTGTACGTCACGGCGTTCTTGACGATCAAAATTTCTGACAAAGTTTGTGTGACCGTGTGTATGCAAGACAAATTTGAGCCAACATCTGAAGGAAAAAAACATGGATTTTGTTGTCGGAATGTGCGATAGTGTGTACGCGACATAAGACTGAAATTCTTCACACAGCAATCACCAAAATTCACAATTTTTCTAACTGTATACAACTTGAAAACATTGTAAATCCTGGAGAAAAGTTGTGTACACCTTGCACGAAAACTTTTATAAATTATCCCCATAATGTCTGAAGTATCAAGAAACAATGGAAAAAAACACCCTCTTTAACCACTTAAGGATCGCCCCACGCAGATATACTGCAGCATGGCGGCCCTCCTGCGCAAAATCATGTACCTGATATCGTGCACAGGGTCTGGGTCAGAATTCCTGTCTTTTGAAGAGCGCTACTACATGGTAAATCTCTGGATATACCTGTCTGTAGTGTAAGGTGACCAGATTTTTAAAGTTAAATCTGGGGACTTTTTTTTTTTTTTTTTACTAGTAATGATCAGTGCTAAAAATATGCACTGTCACTGTACAAATGATACTGGCTGGGAAGGGGTTAGCATCTAGGGCAATCAAAGGGTTAAATGTGTGCCTAACATGTGTTTTCTCACTGTGGGGGAAGTGCTTTTGCTCGGGGAAGGCATAGATCCGACAAAAAGCAGGTTGGGAAACCCCACCTAAAAGTAATTACCATGGACTAAGCAGCTTGAAAGAGGATCTTAATTACAAAGTAGATAATGATACAAAAAAACTGGATATATAAATTCCACCACCAGCACTTAAGCAGAAAAGATTAAAACAGACAACGTTGTCTATAATAAAAAGCAACTGCTGCATTCATATCGCTCATTCACACATCAAACACATATGGGCCCATTATCTTGTATAGTGGCCTATCCGATAATGTTGTAATCATTAAATGCAGAGTTCAATGACACCTTCTCAAAAAAGGGGGGGATTGTTGAAAAAATAACCAGGTTGCATAAAGATACGGGTTCCTGTTTGTGTGAGGACTCCAAAAGTCACATGTGAAGGGGGGGGGGAATACTCCAAAAAGCACTGTTTTGAAAGATTAGAGAACCAAAGTGATGATTATTGAATCCACAGTTTGGATTTCCACTGAATGGAGTATATATAGTATAACCAGCACTGTGTGTCAGCGTTAAATGATAGCCCTTCAAATGTTGAAAACATAGGGGTCAGTGTTACTCAGCTAAACCAATTGTTCCACTAGCTGAACTAGAACTGCTTTGCATTTAAATTGATTATGACTGCACAATTCAAAAAGCCAGATGTAAAGTCAAAAAGTGCTATAAGTCCGCTCACCGAGCCTTGATGTGATGACTTTCCTCTTTCACTGCAGCCCTGAGTAGCCGGTATGATCACGCTAACAGGGCGCATGGGGTCAGTGCATGACTGGAATCAGCATGGGGAGCTTCACAGAGAGTAAGATAGTTCACCACTTGTTCAGATCAAGTCTCATGGAGCAGTGGCTGAATGTGCCTGATCAAAGATGGATGTCCGGGTGCTTGAGGAATCCATAGAACATGTGCAGGTGAACAAGCTGCATTGGATGTGACAACAGAGCATCACTCACAGGGTGTCGTGTAATCCAACATGTTTTGCCCAATCAACTTGAGCTTCATCTGGGATGGGAGGGACTAGTGCTGGCCATTTATTTATACCCTAATAAATCGGGCTGCATTTAAATTTTTCCCCACTAGTCACTCTCAACATTCAAATCCCTATCTTATAATAGTAATTGCAATTGGTTTCTGCTGCGATAGCCATAGTTTAGTTTCTAGAGAATTGAAGTGGGGGGGGGAAATAGGTAGCAGGAAAACAGCAAAAAAAAAAAAAAAAAGGAAATAGGATATATCAAAGACCAGGCTGAAAAAAGATTCAAGGAATCAAGTATAGATCAGTAAAAAATGTAATAATCATATTTGTTGAACACTTACCATTGAGTTAACATCGAAATCAGTTTGCAGTCAAAATTTGCAGTTGCAGATAGATATTTATAAGTCTATTGAAGAAATACTTTAAAGTTATATTCGGTATTTAGCCCTGTGGAGACAAGGGTATTTAGCCTGTACACCCACATTTTTTCTTTCAGGAGCAATATAGTGTCAAAGTCTCCTCTGCGTGGTGGGATAATAAGGGATACCCTTAACCTTCCAGCCCTCAGGGTTACCCCCCGTGGAGTTCGGCAAAGTGTATCGCTAGGGGAGTCAGCTCCTTCTTTTTCATTCACCCATCCTCCCTGTTGGCCTCCCCTATGCTTCTAATGTGTTCACTGATGAGGGCCCTAAGCTGTTGTTTAGTTTTCCCTATATAATATTTTCGACAGGGACATTCCAGCATGTAGATTACTCTTGTAGCAGAGCAATTGATAAAATTCTTAATCTGAAATTCGACATTGTGATCCGCATCGGTGAACACAGCAGATCTATCCACATATCTGCAAATTTTGCAATGGCCACAGGCATACATGCCCTTAATTTGGGGCAGGTCTGTCAGCCAGTTACTTGTTTTCTCTTTCATATATTCTGCGTGAACTAGAGCATCCTGTAGATTGCGTGCCTTTTGGGCTACAAGCTGGGGTCTTGGGCCAACTATATCTGCCAGGACTGGGGATTTTGTTAAGATACTTCAATGGTTGGTGAGGACCTGTCTCACCTGTTCCCATTGTGCCCCATAGGTGGTAACAATCCTAGTGGGGGGGACATTTTTCCTTTGTCCTTTAGACTTAGCGTTTACTTTCAATAGATTGTTTCTATCACTTGACCATGCTTTTTTACGTGCCTCTTCTTCAGGGTCTTATGGGGGTACCCACTTTCCCTAAATCTCTGGAACATTTTGCATGCCTCATCCTTGAAGTCCTGGTCCTGTGAGCAGTTCTGGCGAACTCCCAGGAATTGGCCCACCAGGATCTCTTTAATAAGGGGTTCAGGGTGGTGACTTGAGGCTTGTAATAGGGTATTTGCTGCCTTGGTTTCCGGTAGATACATGTGTTAATTTTACCCCCCCATTGGATATAAGTAGATCTAAGAAGGGAATAGATGTATGGTCAACAGTATAAGTAAGTTTAATGTTTCTCTCATTTTCATTCAGGCCGAACAGAAATTCCTTAAGTTGTTCCTCGATTCCCATCCACACCACCAGGATATTTCTTTCAACTGTGGATAGGTTATCAAGACCTCGCCATGACCAATTGATTCTTTTCAGGTCTTCCTTGACAAAGTCAAGCAAAACCTTAATCCATTGATACTTATGCGGGGGGGGGAGGTATTTTCATTGATTTGATGTATAGACTATTTTGTCTTCTCAGGCCTGTAGGGTTCTTCTCTGAGATCTTTGTTCATCGAGAAGTGCTAGAAGATTGTCCAAGGCTATCTGTTCCTCTCTTTCCATAGGGGTTGTGGGTACCTGTTCTTCCCCTCTCTCCTGTTTTTTGTAATTTTTCATGACCAACATGCTAAAGTCGTAAGAGTACCTTTGCTATGCATACTAGCTCATTATGCCTTTGTCTTGCAGGGTGTTTTTTTTTTTTTTTTTTTTTTAGAGAGAGGGTTTATTTCCTCTTTAACCAAACCCAGGGAGAATCACTCTCAGTCAGGGGGCAAAAGTTGGTCCCCCGAGCTGGAAAATCTTTGTGCAGGGTGAGGCTCAGCATCTCATTGTCATGTTATCGTTATCAGTGACAGAATGGTGTGAGTATGACTAGGCAATTGTCATAGTCGGTGAAGGGGGCAAGGGTCTAACACCAGGTCCATCACACCCTGTAAATGCTTTTGCTGGATTATTTGGTCTGTTACAGAAAGTGAAAAAATTATGTATCTACTGGCAGGATCAACAACTAATAAAATGATGTACCACAGAGATAACAACTGCTGTGTTAATGTTACTGACAGACTGCATTGTATATGTAATTTTTTTTTCTGTTACATTTTAACCACTTCAGCCCCGGAAGCATTTACCCCCTTCCTGACCAGAGCACTTTTTACAATTTGGCACTGCGTCGCTTTAACTGCTAATTGCGCGGTCATGCAATGCTGTACCCAAACGAAATTTGCGTCCTTTTCTTCCCACAAATAGAGCTTTCTTTTGATGGTATTTGATCACCTCTGCATTTTTTATTTTTTGCGCTATAAACGGAAAAAGACCTTAAAATTTAAAAAAAAATGATATTTTCTACTTTTTGTTATAAAAAAAATCCAATAAACTCAATTTTAGTCATACATTTAGGCCAAAATGTATTTGGCCACATGTCTTTGGTAAAAAAAATGTCAATAAGCGTATATTTATTGGTTTGCGCAAAAGTTATAGTGTCTACAAACTAGGGTACATTTTCTGGAATTTACACAGCTTTTAGTTTATGACTGCCTATGTCATTTCTTGAGGTGCTAAAATGGCAGGGCAGTACAAACCCCCCCCCCCCCCCAAATGACCATCTGGGCATTTTATGGCCTTCAAAACTGTGATAGGTAGTGAGGAGTGAAATCAAAAATTTACGCCCTTAGAAATCCTGAAGGCGGTGATTGGTTTTCGGGGCCCCGTACACGGCTAGGCTCCCAAAAAGTCCCACGCATGTGGTATCCCCGTACTCAGGAGAAGCAGCTGAATGTATTTTGGGGTGCAATTCCACATATGCCCATGGCCTGTGTGAGCAATATATCATTTAGTGACAACATTTTGTAATTTTTTTTGGCACTTTGTTTTGTAACTAACTTTTATAACTGTAACCAGTTCCAGGTTCGGGTCTCTCAAAATACGATGGCACCTTGGGAGACCCTGTGAAAGTGTGCCTAGTCTGTGCAATGCTGTACCCTACACTAATACTCAACTAGTGTATGGTAGCGTTCAAAACATTCACCAATGCAAAGACCAGGATTGTCAGGACAGGAGGGACAATAATAGCGGGTGTCACGCCTATATCCGCGCTTTGCTGCAGACACGACATCTTTTTTTGGGGGAGTTCGTTGGGTAGGGGTACTCGGGAGGACATAAAGAAAATGCCTCTCATGCAGCCGACTGCATTTGATTGGGGATGTGAATGGGGGAAGTACGGGTGCTGCAGAAGTGGTGGGTTCCCAATTAGGATTGGCGAATGCAGCAGGAAGGGCACTATGGGCACGACAGGCCTGTTTGTTTTCTTCTTGGTGGCAGCGGGACACTACTTGTGCTTGCCACCTCACCAGCTTGAACTGCACTTATGGGACTCGCCACGTCACCAAGTGTTACTGCAGTGCTGGTTTGACTATGACCGGGGTGTACTAGGCCGCTGGTGCTTGCCAGTTTACCAAAATGCTACCAAAAAAACTGTTAGCGATCGCAGGGATCAGGCCTGACTCTGCGAATGCTGCAGTTATGCTTTTAGTGTTTTGTAAGTGACAGTGATCGATCGATACTGCACTTGGGTGGGCTGGGCTGGGCCGAGCGGAGGGGCAAAACGCAGGTGCTAGCAGGTATCTGGGCTGATCCTGCTAACACTGCATTTTTGGGAACCCTAAACTGCTGGGGATGCTAGTATAGATCTGATCGGATCAGATATTGATCCGTTTAGATACTATAGCACTAAGGGAGGTGTACGGTACGTGCGTGGGTGTTAGCGGTACTGGCGCTAACCTGACGCTGCCTGGGGCTGGTGCTTGACCGTTCACCAAAACGCTACAAAAAAAAACTGTTAGCGATCGCAGGGATCAGGCCTGACTCTGCGAACGCTGCAGTTATGCGTTTAGTGTTTTGTAAGTGACAGTGATCGATCGATACTGCACTTGGGTGGGCTGGGCTGGGCCAGGCGGAGGGGCAAAACACAGGTGCTAGCAGGTATCTGGGCTGATCCCGCTAACACTGCGTTTTTGGGAACCCTAAACTGCTGGGGACGCTAGTATAGATCTGATCGGATCAGATATTGATCCGTTCAGATACTATACCACTAAGGGAGGCGTATGCTGCGTGCGTGGGTGTTAACGGTACTGGCGCTAATCTGACGCTGCCTGGGGCGACGCATATCACCGCCGGGCGATCAGGGGGCTAAACCTTTATTCGGTAATAAACGGCGGGTGCCCTGACACTATAAAAAATAAACGAACTAACCAGCATCACCCGTAACGGTTATACGGTGATCAGTGGTGAAAGGGTTAAGTAGGGGGCAATCAAGGGGTTAAAACATTTATTAGGTAGTATATGGGGGTCCCTGTCGCTATAAAACGCTGACGGCGAACCTAAATATTTACCTCCCTAACTAGCGTCACCAGTGACACTAATACAGCGATCAGAAAAATGATCGCTTAGTGACACTGGCGACAGGGGGTGATCAAGGGGTTAAAACTTTATTAGGGGGGGTTAGGGGGTACCCTAGACCTAAAGGGGGCTAACACTAACTGCCCTACCACACTAACTGTCACAAACTGACACCATGCAGTAATCAGAAAAAAAAAAAAACTGCTTTGTGTCAGTGTGACGGGGGGGAGGGGTGATTGGGGGGTGATTGGGGGGTGATTGGGGGGGGTCGGGGGGTAAAGGGGGGTGTTTTGTGTGCCTGGCATGTTCTACTGTATGTGTGTGTGTTTTACACTCACATTGCAGTCTTCTCTCCTAGGTGGCGGAACAGAAAATACTGAGCCGAGGAGAGATGACATAATTTCCTTTGCTGCTGTTTAGCATACAGCAGCAGAGGAATGATCTGATTGGCCGGCAGCGATCGCGAGGGGGGGGCCACGAATGGATGGTCTCCCCCTCATCTCCGATTGCCGCTGGACAAACGCCGACCGCCTCGGGCACCGGGGGGGGTCCGATCGGACCCCCCGCCCGCGGGAGGCAGATCACGTACAGGTACATAATTCTGCCTGTGCAAAAGTGTGAACAAGATATGGTGAAAAATACTCCTGTGCTTGTGAGATCGTTTGCTGTAAAACAAAGGTAGTATTGTAGTCAGAGATAGGACTGGGGGAGATGATGGAGCGTGTCCCGCTGCCTTAGCTGACCAGGGGTGGTCTGTAAAGGACTGTTTAGTAGGAATGGGTGGAAGGCACGTGATCAGACGCTTACATCAAGAAATGTATGGTTTATTTATGTAAAAGAATACAGACATATAGTCATATAGATATAAAATCATACAAATACTACATAATATTAACCCCTTCCCGCCGACCGAACGCATATATGCGTCCTCGGCTTTCCGGGGTTATACCGGGATGATGCCCGCAGCTGCAGGCATCATCCCGGTACCGTTGTTTTCAGCGGGCGATCGGCTACCCGAATATAACAACCGATGCGGCTAAAAGCCGCTCGGTTGTTATACCGGAGGAGCGGGAGGGGACATCCCCCCCCTCCCGCCGCCTCCCGCCGCTGTTACCGGGCCTCCCGTGCGATCGGGAGGCCCGGTGTCCGGTCCGCTGCCTTCGGCGGCTGGGGGCGGACTGGAACGAAGCTGCGAGCGGCTTCGTTCCAGCCTTCTTCTTGTAAATGCGGAAGCGACGTCATGACGTCACTTCCCGTTTACTCGGCTGCCAATGGCGCCGAATTTAAAAAAGTACACAGTATTCAGAATCGCCGTTTTCGGCGATCTGAATACTTTGAAGTGTAAAGGAGGGATGGGGGGTCTTTTAGACCCCCCATCCCTCCATAAAGAGTACCTGTCACCACATATTACTGTCACAAGGGATGTTTACATTGCTTGTGACAGCAATAAAAGTAAAAAAAAAAAAAAAAAATTTAAACACAATTTATAAAGTACAAAAATAAATAAATTAAATAAAAAAAAAAAAAAAAATTTTTTAAAGTGCCCCTGTCCCCGCGAGCTCGCGCAGCGAAGAAAACGCATACGGAAGTCGCGCCCGCATATGTAAACGGTGTTCAAACCACACATGTGAGGTATCGCCGCGATCGTCAGAGCGAGAGCAATAATTCTAGCCCTAGACCTCCTCTGTAGCTCAAACCTGGTAACCGTAAAATTTTTTTAAAGCGTCGCCTATGGAAATTCAAAGGTACCGTAGTTCGTCGCCATTCCACGAGTGCGTGCAATTATAAAGGGTGACATGTTTGGTATCTATTTACTCGGCGTAACATCATCTTTCACATTATACAAAAAAATTGGGGTAACTTTACTGTTTGGATTTTTTAAAATTCATGAAAGTGTCACTTTTCCAAAAATTTGCGTTTAAAACACCGCTGCACAAATACCGTGTGATAAAAAATATTGCAACAATCGTCATTTTATTCTCTAGATTCTGTGCTAAAAAAATATATATAATGTTTGGGGGTTCTAAGTAATTTTCTAGCAAAAAATATAGATTTTAACTTGTAAACACCAAATTTCAAAAATAGGCTTAGTCATGAAAGGGATATATAAAAAAAAAAAAAAAAAAAAAAAAAAAAAAAAAGGAAAAACAGGTAACAAAATAAGTACTAGGAAGTTAAAATTGGGGTGTGCCCATATTGAGGCAGGTATTTAAGAAAGGCTGACGCGTTTCGAGGAAAACCTCTTCATCAGAGCCAGGAGAACTGGAGCACAGTCTGTATGGGCCGGTAGGCCGACATGTGTACATGGGGAGAGGTGGTGTTGCTAGTAGGAGGATGTTTCCTGTGATGGACAATTGATTATTCCAAGTTCCATACCTAGGTGTTCTATGGATGTAAATAGATTGTATTTTCTTTTTGCGGTGCTGTTAGGCTGTCAGATGTGCCTGTCTCAGGAGAAGTGTGTAAACACAGCTGTAGACTGTATAGATCCTTTGGAGTGGAGAGCCGTGTGATCCTGGCAGCAGAAGGGGGGGGAGGAGGAGGGAGGAGGTGTCCTTGAGGCAGCTGATGCCTGGATAGAAAGCGTCTTGCTGCCTAGGGATACCTTTCCTATCCCTAGGCAGCAAAGGATCCTATCCACTACAAAGGATCTCTACAGTCTGCAGCTGTGTTTACACACTTCTCCTGAGACAGGCACATCTGACAGCCTAACAGCACCGCAAAAAGAAAATACAATCTATTTACATCCATAGAACACCTAGGTATGGAACTTGGAATAATCAATTGTCCATCACAGGACACATCCTCCTACTAGCAACACCACCTCTCCCCATGTACACATGTCGGCCTACCGGCCCATACAGACTGTGCTCCAGTTCTCCTGGCTCTGATGAAGAGGTTTTCCTCGAAATGCGTCAGCCTTTCTTAAATACCTGCCTCAATATGGGCACACCCCAATGTTAACTTCCTAGTACTTATTTTGTTACCTGTTTTTCCTTTTTTTTTTTTTTATATAATATTATGTAGTATTTGTATGATTTTATATCTATATGACTATATGTCTGTATTCTTTTACATAAATAAACCATACATTTCTTGATGTAAGCGTCTGATCACGCGCCTTCCACCCATTCCTACTAAACATAATTCTGCCTGCCCATGCCATTCTGCCGACGTATATCGTCGTGAGGCGGTCGGCAAGTGGTTAACCACATGCCGACCAGCACACAGCGATGTACGTCGGCACAATGGCACGGCTGGGCAAATGGGTGTACAGGTACGTCCCCTTTAAATCACGGCAATGTGGGCGCATGCCGCGAGCTCCTTGACTGTGCCCGCAGGTCCCGCAATCGTGTCCGTCGGGGGCCCGCGATCGTGTCACGTATGTAAACAAGGCAGTTCCCTGTTCTGCCTAGTGACATGACATAGATCTACTGCTCCCTGTCATTGGGAGCAGTGATCGTTGTCATGTCAGTGATAGCCCATTCCCTCCACAGTTAGAATCACTGCCTAGGACACACTTAACCCCTTGATCGCCCCCTAGTGTTTAACCCCTTCCCTGCCAGTGTTATCTACACAGTACACAGTGCATTTTTATAGCACTGATTGCTAGACATGTGCAGGATGAAAAAATGTGTTTTGTTTCGTTTCGATCCGTTATTTAACTAAATTTGTTTAGTTAAATTTGTTGCATTCGTTACATTCGTTTTCGGCATTAGTTTTCAAATTCGAAAAATTCGACCGCATTCGAAAAAATCTATTGCATTCGAAAAAAACTACCGAATTTGAAAAAAGACTATCAAATTCAAAATAATTCTACTGCATTCGAAAAAAATTTGACCGAATTTGAAAAAGTAAACTATATATAACCATTTTCCAAAATTCAAAATTCGTATAGAATGAAATCGAATTTGAATAGAAAAGATTAGAATAGAATCGAAAATACTAGAAATGAATAGCATAGAAAAACAATAGCACAGAACAGAAAAAAATACTACATATATATATATATATATATATATATATATATATATATATATATATATATATATATATATATAGATATCTATATATACAGTGGAACCTTGGATTACGAGCATAATCTGTTCCAGGAGAATCCAAAGTACTAGCATATCAAAGCAAGTTTCCCCATTGAAGTCAATAGAAACGAAAATAATTTGTTCCGCATTGACTTCAATGGCATGCAACACCGCATGCGGCCAGAGGTGGGGGGCGCCGGAGAGCCTCGGAAACAGCCGGAAAGGCCCGAGGACAGTTCCGATGACCTCGGCAAACCTCAGAAAGACTCCGTTCATGAACCTTTCCGAGGTTTGCCGAGGTCAGCTGAACTGTCCTCGGGCCTTTCCGTGCATTTCTGAACGGCGACGTTCGGCTTCAATCGGCGCTGTTCGGCTCCGGCGCCCCCCACCTCAGGCCAAAAGTGGTACTGCACACCACTTTGGCCTGAATCCTGCTTGTTTTGCGAGACAACACTCGCAAACCGAGTTAGGATATTAGAAATACAGTGCTCGTATTGCGAAACGCTCGTTAACTGCGTTACTCGCAATCTGAAGTTCCACTGTATATAACATCTTCTGAAATTCTAATTTCGTGTAGAATGAAATCGAATTCCAATAGAAAAGATTAGAATAGAATAGAAAATAATAGAAAAGAATAGCATAAAAAAACAATAGAACAGAATATAAAAAATATAATATATTCTATTCTATTTTAGAAGATGGTTATATATATATATATATATATATATATATATATATATATATATATATATATAATAAACATCTTCCGAAATTTGAATTTCATATGCAATGAATTCGAATTTGAATAGAAAAGATTAGAATAGGAGTAGAAAAGAATAGACTAGAAAAACAATAGAACAGAATAGAATAAAATATAATATATATATATTATATTTTATTCTATTCTGTTCTATTGTTTTTGTCTATTCTTTTCTATTGTAATCTTTTCTATTCAAATTTGAATTCATTCTATACGAAATTTGAATTTCAGAAGCCATCTTCCGAACTTTGAATTTCATATAGACTGAAATCAAATTTGAATAGAAAAGATTAGAATAGAATAGAAAAGAATAGTATAGAAAAACAATAGAACAGAATTAAAAAATATATATATTTATATATATTTTTTTTTTATCTGTTCTATAATTTTTCTATGCTATTCTTTTCTATTATTTTTTTTTATATTCTATTGTAATCTTTTCGAATTCATTCTATACGAAAATCGAATTTCGGAAAATGGCTTCAGAATTTCGAATTTCGTATAGAATGAATTTGAATTAGAATAGAAAAGATTACAATAGAAAAGAATAGAAAAGAATAGACTAGAAAAACAATAGAACAAAATAGAATAAAATATAATATATATTCTTTTCTATTCTTTTCTATTCTATTCTAATCATTTCTATTCTAATTCAATTTCATTCTATATGAAATTCGAATCTTGGAATTTTTTTTTCGAATTCAGTCAAATTTTTTCAAATGTGGTAGAATTTTTTCGAATTTGTCCAATTTTTCAAATTTGATTGACTTTTTCGAATTCGGTCAAAATTTTTTTGAATTTGAAACTAATCTATTCTAATCTTTTCTATTCAAATTCGATTTCATTACATAAGAAATTCGAATTTGGTATAGAATGAATTCAAATTCGAATAGAAAAGATTAGAATAAAAGAGAAAAGAAAACAATAGGACAGAATAGAATAAAATATAATATATATTATATTTTATTCTATTCTGTTCTATTGTTTTTCTATTCTTTTCTATTTTAGTTTCCATTGTTTTGAATTATATTTCAATCTATTCTCGAATTTGAATTTATACTATTCGGAATTCGAATTTTGGAAGACGGTCATGTTCTATTTTATTACATTCTATTAAATTCTATTCTATTCTTTACTATCCTTTTATTTTTATTCTATTGCTTTATTGTTTTATATTCTATGTTATTGTATTTTTTAGAAAATCGATTTCTATTTTTTCGAATTTGTTTTAGAATTTGATTCGAATTTGTTTCTGAATTCGATTCGATTCGAATTTTGTTTGCTTTTTTCGATTTGAATAATTATTTCAGATCAGTTTAAATTTGCTACTTTTATAATTCGGAAATCTGGATGTATACGAATTTCTGAATAATGAAAAATTTGTCAGAATTTCGATTTTGAACTAAACGAAATGCACATGTCTACTGATCGCTGTATAAATGACAACGGTCCCAAAATAGTGTCAAAAGTGTCCGATGTGTCCGCCATAATGTCGCAGTCACGATAAAAATTGCAGATCACCGCCATTACTAATAAAAAAAATAATAAAAATGCCATAAATCTATCCCCTATTTTGTAGACGCTATAACTTTTGCACAAACCAATCAATATACACTTATTGCGATTTTTTTTTACCAAAAATATGTAGAAGAATATATATCGGCCTAACCTGAGAAAGAAATTTAGTTTTTTTAATATATTTTTTGGGGGTATTTATTATAGCAAAAAGTAAAAAATATTGCTTTTTTTCAACATTGTCGCTCTTTTTTTGTTTATAGCGCAAAAAAATAAAAACCATAGAGGACCACCGAAAGAAAGCTCTATTTGTGGGAAAAAAAGGACGTCAATTTTGTTTGGGTGCAACTTCGCACAATTGTCAGTTAAAGCGACGCAGTGCCGTTTTGCAAAAAGTGCTCTGGTCAGGAAGGGGGTAAAATTTTCGGGGGCTGAAGTGGTTAAAATGCTTGTGATACATGGTACAATACCATTCACTATTTTGTGAGCTCTTGTGTTCTACACCAGAACAGTGCTAACAGTTGAGGTGTGTTGACATCCATTGCAATAACAAGCAAATTAACACACATTACTGCAATGCACTGGAACAGAGAAGTGTAAATAGGCTCTCAGGGCCCATTTAGATACCTCTGTTTGGATGTGTTAGTACTACGCACATTAAGACACGTCGCACATGACTGACACAAGTGTGTTGCACCGCACAACAATTTACACAATGTTACAGGTGAATTTTTGGTGTTACATGTCAGCAAAGGTAAAAAGGATATAATCATTTTCTTTGCTCTTCTTTTTCAGATCACGACTTCCAGAATGTTTCCAAAATTCTCCTTTCTCCTGATATTTGCAGTTGTTTTGAGTCTCACCCATAAGTCCTTATGTCAAGACTGGGAGACATTTCAGAAGAAGCACCTGACAGACACCAAGAAAGTTAAATGTGATGTTGAAATGGCAAAAGCATTGTTCGACTGCAAGAAAACAAACACTTTTATCTATGCACTTCCTGGGCGAGTGAAGGCCCTCTGTAAAAATATTAGAGACAACACAGATGTGTTAAGTCGTGACGCTTTTCTTCTCCCTCAATGCGATAGAATAAAATTGCCTTGCCATTATAAATTAAGTAGCTCAACTAATACAATTTGTATAACTTGTGTGAATCAACTTCCAATACATTTTGCTGGTGTCGGAAGTTGCCCATAATAAGTTTGACAACAGGGATGTGATAAGCAGCTGCAAGAAAATATGTTGGGGTGAATTTACTAAAGACAAAGACTGTGTGCTTTGGATGGGCAGTTGCACTAATTTTCCCCAGAGCTTAGTAAGAAAATTCCAACAGGGAGCCAAGTGCAGAAAGTAAACCAAGGAGCCAAAGTAATTATAAAAGTCACACTGGACCGCTGCTACCGCACTCAGATGACCAAATGAGAAACACACAAAAACAACAGAATTGGGAAGCGCAGATCCAGGGGGTGGCAAGGAATCAATTGGTGATGGAATCCATGTGAAATTTAAAACCGTTTATTGCTGATAAAACATGTAACCAATACACAGTACAAATGGGAAAAATCATCAGAATGGCCAAACTCACTGTGATAGTGCCAGCAATGGAGCCAAAGGTGGTGGAGAAATGGCTGTCCCCCTTCCGTGAGGGCTGTGGACAGAGGGAGCTGCAGACCAAAAATGGGAAGCCAAACATGGGAAGCCTGAAAAACGGGAAGCCTGAAAAATGGGAAGCCTGAAAAAACGTTCAAACAGCTGGGAGCGGTGACCTTAACCAAAGCAGGGCTACATCAAGGAGGGGAAAGGCTGGGCCCCTCCAGCATCCATCTCTGGTCTCACCGGTCACTGTAGTGGCTCTGCCATCTTCCACTCTGGTCATACAGTGACCGTGCTTCCTGGATCTGTGCCCAGACTTTCCCCTCCCTGATGTAGCCCAGATTTGGTTATGGTCACCGCCAGGGTGGGCGAGAGGGACGGGTGCCCTGGGCAGAGTGTGAGAGGGGGTGGATTTCTCCCCCTCCTTCTGCTAGCTGACTCTGAGCATAATGCTTGAGCCGCTTGCATTGCCACGGCCGCCCGATCTGCTCCCTCCCCCTGCATCCTTATTAGCAGGGAGGAGAGCGACTTCAGGAAGGACTGAACCAGCAGGGGGAGGGGAGGACAAGCCTACCATTATCTCAGTAACCGTGAAATAACAGAGTGATTTCTCCCGTCCGTAGGACAGGAGAATCAGTCTGTAAATTGTGAGACTGGTGGCTGCAGCTCTGTAGTGTCTGTGACACCCTTACACAGCCCAGCGAACACATCACCTCCCCCCCTCACTGACGGGAGATCAGGGAGGAATACAGCTCCTCCTCCTCCTCCCGCCTCTGCTCCTCCAGTGACTTCCCGCCCCGCCCACACTATCCCCGGTGTGCAGATGTATCTGAAGAGAGGGGATGTGTGGGCGGGAAATATGAAAACTGCAGCTGCAGATTCCTCTGTGTGCCAAACATGCCTGATCTTCCAGCCTGGACTTGGGTGAGTGTGCCTCACAGTGATCACTGAACTGTCCTTATCTCCATCCCCCATCTGTCTCCCCCCCTCATGTTCAAGACTTTCACTAACTTTCACTTTCAGTTAGACAATAGATGGTACAAATTTCTTTCCAGTAACCACAGATTGCAGGGAAGAAATTTGATTCCCCCATTAGCACAGTCAGTGCTGACAGGGGAATCCCTTCTGCTGAGCAATTGTATTGTCCCAACAAACAGTGATTATCACTAGCAGATCTAGCAACTGCTAGTGATAATCCTAAGAATCCGGCAGGCTGGTTGTACCCAATTTGATCGATCAACTTGGTACATTCAGCCTGCCCATTAATGGTTCAAATCTCAGCCAGTTCTCACTGAAACAGCTGAGATTTAACCACCTGCTTACTGGGCACTTAAACCCCCCTCCTATCCAGACCAGTTTTCATCTCTCAGCGCTGTCGCACTTTGAATGACAATTACGCGATCATACAACACTGTACCCAAATGAAATTTGTATCATTTTTTTTCCCACAAATAGAGCTTTCTTTTGGTGGTATTTGATCACCTCTGCGGTTTTTGTTTATTGTTAAAAAAATATAAAAAATTCAAATTAAAAAAAAAAAAAATATATATATATATATATATATATATATATATATATATATTTTTTTTTTTTTATTATATTTTGTTATAAAATTTTAAAACAGGTAATTTTTCTCCTTCATTGATGTATGTTGATGAGGCGGCACTGATGGGCACTGATGGGTGGCAATAATGGGCACTGATTAGTTACACTGCTAGGTGGCATTGATAGGTGGCACTGGTGGGCACTGTGAGGTGGCAATGGCAGGTTGCAATGGCAGGTGGCGCAGTTGAGGCATAATTGCCTCTTCCGGACCAATGCCCCTTGCAGATGAGCCAGTAATCAGCTTTTTTTTCTCCTCGCGCTGTCAGCATGAGGAGAAAAAAAAATGATCACAGAGCTTTTGTTTTGATCATGTGATCAGCTGTCATTGGCTGACAGCTGATCACATAGTAAGGGGCCGGGAGCGGCCCCTTACTCAGATCAGTGATCACCCAAGTCTCAGTGACTCGGTGATCACAGCGCGCACAGGGCACGTGCACAGGGGAGGCCTCCCGGAGCGCTGTGGCTGTCATTCGGCTATAGCGCAGTTGCCAAGAGGTTAAACTATCTATGGCTGGTCTTAGCTCTTAGGCAGCCCATACATTAATCACTTTTTTCATTCAAGTATTAGGTTGAATGAAAAAAAAAAAGTTCCAATTCCCCCATCTACACATTCCAGGTGGAAGGGGGAATTCCCCCACTGTGGACCAGTAGCAGAATCCATTGTGGTGGTGTATAGAGCCAAAAAGATTAGAATTGTGTCAATGTCCCAATATTTATGGACCAGACTGTACATATAATTAAATATATAGAATAATTCTGCGCTACCCTAAAAAGAGGGACACAGAAGCAGCCAACACGACCAACAAAGTGTAAAATAGCAAAACAACAAAAAAGTGTGGCGCTGAACAATGTCATATACAACTGTAAACAAGTCAATAGACAGTAAGAAGGATCAATTATATCTGCTTAAAGCATGTAGTCCTCATGTGAACATTAAAGATACATAGTCTGTATGGCAATATGTTAAACAGAATATTGAAGAAAAAATCCGCTCACTACCACCAAGAGTTGAGGAGGCTTACCAGATAAGGTGGACCCAATGGGGCATACGCCGGATTGGGTCGGACAAAGCTTAGGTGGTGAGTGGCTGTGTATACTCCGAGAAGGATGCGGTCTCGCGGGTTTGTTGTATTCATCCAAATTGGGAGGGGTACGTAATCTCCCAAATGTGGGAGGTCATGTAGATCAGATAAGGTGGACCCAATGGGGCATACGCCGGATTGGGTCAGACAAAGCTTAGGTGGTGAGTGGCTGTGTATACTCCGAGAAGGATGCGGTCTTGCGGGTTTGTTGTATTCATCCAAATTGGGAGGGGTACGTAATCTCCCAAATGTGGGAGGTCATGTAGATCTTAAGGAAGTGATGGGGTGTTCCGTAAGCAAACCCCTCAATTAGGTTGAATGAAAAAAAAAAAGTTCCAATTCCCCCATCTACACATTCCAGGTGGGGGAATTCCCCCACTGTGGACCAGTAGTAGAATCCATTGTGGTGGTGTATAGAGCCAAAAAGATTAGAATTGTGTCAATGTCCCAATATTTATGGACCAGACTGTACATATAATTAAAATGTGGGAGTGAACTCTGTTTCTATCGCATTAAACCTAATTGAATTTGTATTGTATTAAGTATATTCTTGTTTTGAAAAGACATTGATTCTTTCTTAAAAATGGGGGGGGGGGTGCAGTTTGCCATCTTCGCCCTGGGCACCAAATGGCCTTGTCCCAGCACTGGTCACTGCTCCCAGCTGTTTGAAAGTGATTTCAGGCTTCCCATTTTTGGTCTGCAGCTCCCTCTGTCCACAGCCCTCACGGAAGTGGGACAGCCATTTCTCCACCACCTTTGGCTCCATTGCTGCCACTATCACAGTGAGTTTGGCCATTCTGAAGATTTTTCCCATTTGTACTGTGTATTGGTTACATGTTTTATCAGCAATAAAATGTTTTAAATTTCACATGGATTCCATCACCAATAGATTCCTTGCCACCTCCTGGATCTGCGCTTCCCAATTCTGTTTTTTTCCCTAGAGCTTAGTGAATGCGGAGAAGCTCTGCTGATTGCCATCATCCAATCATGTGCAAGCAAAAATAGTTTTTTCTTTTCAGTTTTCTTGCACCCGATTGAGAATTCATTGGGAAGTTTCAGCACATTCAGTAAGTTTTAGGGAAAATGAGTAGCAACTGCACTTCCAAAGTTTACAGTCTATTTGCTTTTAGTAAATCCACCTTTATTTCTGAGCAGAGGCCAAATCTATGGCAACAAAAAAACTTTATCTAATGAATCATTTTATATTATTTGAAGATAATCTTTCTTTCATTTCCTGAAATATTGTAATCAAAACTAAACACATATCAACTATGTATTACACACAGCAGCAAAAGTTAAAATAGTTTTAAACGTAAAATATGTTTTACCTGAAAGTGGAAGTAAACTTCCATCACTAAATTTTACCTATAGGTAAGCCTATAATAAGG
This sequence comes from Aquarana catesbeiana, assembly GCF_042186555.1. Taxonomy (NCBI): domain Eukaryota; kingdom Metazoa; phylum Chordata; class Amphibia; order Anura; family Ranidae; genus Aquarana; species Aquarana catesbeiana. The sequence continues at coordinate 85,382,323 of NC_133332.1, forward strand.
CTTACCTATAGGTAGTGTAAATATCTCCTAAATGTGCATTGTTTAGGAGATATTTACTGTACATGCAGTCGGTGACATCACTGGCCCATGTGCTCTGAAGGAATGGCCACTAATGCTGTACAGCGGCTCCCGTGTGCATGCACTGGAGTGACGTCATCGCGGTTCTGGACAGTCACAGCGTTGGAGTTCAAGGACTCCAGCTGTGTGAGTGACTTGAGCCACGATGACGTCACTCCCACACATGCACGCCAGAGCCTCCATTTACGGCACAGAACACTGAAGGAATAGCATGAGTATGCTGTTCCTTCAGAGCATATGCGTGGGTGACATCACTGGCTGCATCTAAAGTAATATCTCCTAAACGATGCACGTTTTGGAGATAGTTACAGTACCTATAGGTAAGCCTTATTGTAGGCTTACCTATAGGTAAAAATCATGCATGGGAGTTTACTTCCACTTTAACACTGGCAAAGCTGCGTGTTTATAAACCAACCATCAGTAGCAAATGTAGGGATGAGGAGAGCAGGATGACATATTAAAGTAAAAATCTTACCTATAGCGGTTGAAAGTAGTTGTAAATAAGATAGCCAGCAAGGTCTTGTAAATAGCCAGGATAGCACAGTATCCACATGAGGCACCGGATCTCACTCCCCCACACATGAGCAGCAAGGAGCAATGGTAATGTGAGCTTCTTAAGCTCCACCGTTAAATAGCGCCAGCCCTCCGAGTCCCTGACATGCGGCGGTACCCCGCCCTGTGGGAGGCAGGATAATGTCACACATCGAAGGCCCGCTGACACATGGGAGATAGGCAGATGTCCGCACGTGCACACAGACATATGTGGGAACAGCACCCAGCTATCACAATATTACACAAGAGTATAGAAAAATATTGTGGGTATTAACAACTGGCTAAAAAAAAGGGTACATAAACCGGACAACACAAAATAGCAAGACATACATAGAACCTGAACATTAAATACGCAAATGTCATAATGCAATTCGGAATAAACAGGATTCGTTATACAGCATTCAATTATTGAATATGTACTCAGGTATACATGTCCATAAAGGGCATTATATGGATATGTTAATAGGTCCTAGATATCTGTTTTATTTTTCCATATCTCCTGATACAAACCCCTCTAGGAAGGGTTTGAAGCTGAGTCATTTAAACCCGGGGGAAAAGTTCCATTTGAGTTCATGCTGTAATAAAATCTTATTCCAATCCCTCCCTCTTTTATTGGGATGAATTTGGTCTAAGGCCAAAAAAGGTGATCTTGGGAAATATACGTCCATGTACCGATGCAGTGTGCCTACCCAAGGAGAGGTCAGGGTCGCACGTCTTCATGCTCAGTACATTCTTCAAAATTCCTGTTTTGTTTTTTCTAACATAAAAACATCCGCATTCACATGTCAATAGGTATACAATGCCTATGGTTTTATAACTGGCACAGAGATGTTGATGAAATGTACTACCATTGGGTAATCTGATGTTTTTGTTGGTATTTATGAATTGGCAGTAGGAGCAACCTCCACAGTTGAAAGTACCCAAATGTTTGCAAGGGTCTTTTTCTTTCTGTTCCTTTGAATTCACTTTGCACTTATTTGTTGCCGACAGATCTAGTATGTCAATACGTAAGTCTAGGTGGGTCAGAGACAAATGTACTCACTAAGGTATCTGAATTCAGTAAGTGCCAATATTGTTTAATGTTTTGAAGTTGTGTGTGCTGATTAGAGAATCGAGTAATGATTCTGACATGATAGATATATATATATATATATATATATATATATATATATATATATATATATATATATATAAAAATATATAAATATATATATATATATATATATATATATATATATATATATATATATATATATATATAAAAGAGGTCTTATGCATTGCTACTTTCAACAAGTTGTTAAATAATAATCAAATAATAGTAATTAAAAGCAGCTGCTCACAATATTCAATGTATCCCCACATATACAAACAAAGATGTAATTATTATGATGTAGCGCTTTGCTTTAATGTGACTAGTGCTTGCTTAATGGTTATGAATAATAATATAATTGTATCCATTTATAGGTTACATTAAATCACCAATCCTTATATAATATTGCTTGTATGTTATATACTATATTTAATAAACATACGTAAAATGTGATTGTGTCCTAATGTGTTAATGTGTCAATATTCCATTAATTAGATTAATTAAATACAACAATTACTTGTGTTGAGTACCTTTGGGTAAATGTGCAAAAAACTTAATAAAAAAATAGTAATAAAAATCACCAGAGTCAATGAATACATTTTCCAAATTACCCTGTTGGGTGAAAAATCCCAAATTACCAGTGCTACAGAGGGTAAAATAATATGCATATAACAAATGTATGAATCATCAATTTTCTAAAATAAAATTTTAAGATAACTCCACTGGGTGATGAATCCAAATCACCAGTGCTACAAAGAACTCAGCAAATGTGCAAATAAGCAATTAAATACATGAAGTAATTTCATACAGCAATAAAATAAAAAAGCATCATTTCTAAAGTGACCCTACTGAGTGGTGAATCCAAAAATTGTGCAAATAAAAAAAAAAAATGTTATATGTCAATGAATACAATGACCAATAGAGTAGCAATATACAATCAATTTCAGTGCTTAAATTCATGAAATCAGGTGTCCATAAATAAGTGAACTAAAGTCCAGTGATGATAAAGTGCATATAAGATAAGCTTCTTGTGTGACATGGTCACACTCCCATACACCATCTGAACTCCACATAGTGTACTCCAGCACCTCATCTCACATTTAGGCCATACAGGTCTAACAGCACTTGGTAGCAAGTAATTCCTCACTGTGGCTCACTGTATATTCTTCCTTCCTCCAGTCAGCAGTGCCAATATGTAATGAAAATAATCCTCATAGTGTAGTATTTTTATAAAAAGATTTTATTAAAAAGCAGTAACTCACATATAACAAACAATATTCGGCATGGATAAATCTCCAGAGCGCATCAATACACAAATCTTCTGGTCCCGGCCGTGACCAAAAGTGACGCAACCTGGCTCCTCCCAATGTGTTGCGTCACAACACACGTGACTTCATCAGGGGTGGAGCCAGTGGGTGACAGTCCTCTATTTGTAGCCATACATTGTTCCCATGGTTACTAGTTTTGTTAATCAACGTCACTACACATTAGTGGTTGCCCTCGCTTTCACTATCTTGATTTGGTTTGCTTAATCCAAGGTATTATGGGGTGCCGCAGGGTTATATCGCACATAAAGGGCAACTTTTCAAAAAACTAAAGTAACAATCTTATGTGCTTTATACTACTGCGTGCTTTATATACTCAATCCATAGTCTGCAAACTATATACTTCTAGTGTTGTGGAGTATCAAAAAATACTAATAAATCAGATCAATTAATGTGAATAAATTTGAGTTAAGTTAATTACAAAATGTAATCCTCAACAGGTTATATATAAACCCGCCCATATTCACACCATTTAGTAGTTGATTTGTTAGCAGGTATAGCCATATATCTCTGAAAAGTGATACCCAATCTATATATTGTTAGTATTGTATATATTTCCTGGTTTAAACTCACATATACAAAAAAAAAATTATTACCAACTTCAATGCTAATACATAAGACCCTAGACAAGAAAAATACAAATAAAACTAAAGACAAATAAAGTAAAGACTTGATAGACTCATTCAAGAAGATTTTAAATTATTATTGGGTAAAATGAGTATTTGTGTGTATCGGTGTCCTTTTATCAAGCAGTGGAAAATAACCACTGCTGAGTTCTCCAGCACTCTCAGAGGAGATTGCTCACCTCCGAGTGCCTGTTTATGAAGCGGTGTAGACTTCTTCTCCTTTTGAGGAGTGAAGAGTCTACAAACGCTTCGAACTGTGGAGAACACCTTCTGTTACTGTAATCTCGTTATACATTAGCGAGATTACAGTACTAGAAAATCTGTGAAACTCTCTGGTGTCTGTTTATTAACCGCTTCCCGACCGGTGCACGCTGATGTACGTCGGCAGAGCGGCACGGCTGGGCAAATGGGCGTACCTGTACGTCCATTTGAATTTCCCGCCGTGCCAGTGCGTGCGTGCCGCCGGCGGCGCGCGCACGTGCCGGCCGGGAGCTCCGTGAGATGGGTCGCGGGTCCCGCGGACTCGATCGCCGCGGGGATACCCGCGATCACCTCACGGAGCGGATGAACGGGGAGATGCCGTTGTAAACAGCATCTCCCCGTTCTGCCTAGTGACAAGTGTCACTCGATCTCTGCTCCCTGTCATCGGAGCAGAGATCAGTGATGTCACCCACACAGCCCATCCCCCTACAGTTAGTAATCACTCCCTAGGATACACTTAACCCCTCCCCGCCCCCTAGTGGTTAACCCCTTCACTGCCAGTGTCATTTACACAGTAATCCGTGCATTTTTAATCGCACTGATCGCTGTATAAATGACAATGGTCCCAAAAATGTGTCAAAAATGTCCGACATGTCCGCCATAACGTCGCAGTCACAATAAAAATCGCTGATAGCCGCCATTACTAGTAAAAAAAAAAATTATTAATAAAAATGCCATAAAACTATTCCCTATTTAGTAAACACTATAACGTTTGCGCAAACCAATTAATAAATGCTTATTGCGATTTTTTTTTACCAAAAATATGTAGAAGAATACGATCGGCCTAAACTGAAGAAAAAAATGTTTTTTTTATATATTTTTGGGGGATATTATAGCAAAATGTAAAAAATAATGCGTTTTTTTCAAAATTGTCGCTCTTATTTTGTTTATAGCGCAAAAAATAAAAATCGCAGAGGCGATCAAATACCACCAAAAGAAAGCTCTATTTGTGGGAAAAAAAGGACGTCAATTTTGTTTGGGAGCCACGTCGCACGACCGCGCAATTGTCAGTTAAATCGACGCAGTGCCGAATCGCAAAAAAACGCTCTGGTCAGGAAGGGGGTAAATCCTTCCGGGGCTGAAGTGGTTAAGCAGCAATGAATTACCACTGCCAAGTACATGGGCCTTCTCAGAGGAGAGCGCTCAACTCATATTAATAAAATAATTAGTCCCCCTACACAAAATTATATATATATATATATATATATATATATATATATATATATATATATATACACACACACACACACAGTATCTCACAAAAGTGAGTACACCCCTCACATTTTTGTAAATATTTTATATCTTTTCATGTGACAACACTGAAGAAATGACACTTTGCTACAATGAAGATTAATGACAGTTTGGGCCCACTATTGACCCTTTTCCCCAATTTGGACATTTTCACTTAGGGTGTACTCACTTTTGTTGCCTGTGGCTTGTATAACAGTGCAAATTTGCTGTCCCCTCAAAATAGCTCAACACACAGCCGTTAATGTCTAAACCACAGGCAACAAAAGTGAGTACACCCTAAGTGAAAATGTCCAAATTGGGGAAAAGGGTCAATAGTGGGCCCAAACTGTCATTATTTTCCAGCACTGCCTTAACCCCCTTGGGCATAGAGTTCACCAGAGCTTCACAGGTTGCCACTGGAGTCCTCTTCCACTCCTCCATGATGACATCACGGAGCTGGTGGATGTTAGAGACCTTGTGCTCCTCCGCCTTCTGTTAGAGGATGCCCCACAGAGGCTCAATAGGGTTGAGTCCAGTCCAGTCCATCACCTTTACCCTCGGCTTCTTTAGCAAGGCAGTGGTCGTCTTGGAGGTGTATTTGGGGTCGTTATCATGTTGGAATACGAAGGGAGGGGATCATGCTCTGCTTCAGTATGTCACAGTACATGTTGGCATACATGGTTCCCTCAATGAACTGCAGTTCCCCAGTGCCGGCAGCACTCATGCAGCCCCAGACCATGACACTCCCACCACCATGCTTGACTGTAGGCAAGACACACTTGTCTTTGTACTCCTCACCTGTTTGCCGCCACACACGCTTGACACTATCTGAACCAGATAAGTTTATCTTCGTCTCATCAGACCACAGGATATGGTTCCAGTAATCCATGTCCTTAGTCTGCTTGTCTTCAGCAAACAGTTTGCGGGCTTTCTTGTGCATCATCTTTAGAAGAAGCTTCCTTCTGGGATGACAGCCATGCAGATCAATTTGATGCAGTGTGCGGCGTATTGTCTGAGCACTGACAGGCTGACCCCCCACCCCTTCAACCTCTGCAGCAATGCTGGCAGCACTCATACGTCTATTTCCCAAAGACAACCTCTGGATATGACGCTGAGCACATGCACTGAACTTCTTTGGTCGACCATGGCAAGGCCTGTTCTGAGTTGAACTTGTCCTGTTAAACCACTGTATGGTCTTGGCCACCATGCTGCAGTTCAGTTTCAGGATCTTGGCAATCTTCTTATAGCCTAGGCTATCTTTATGTAGAGCAACAATTCTTTTTTTCGGATCCTCAGAGAGTTCTTTGCCATGAGGTGCCATGTTGAACTTCCAGTGACCAGTATGAGAGAGTGAGAGCGATAACACCAAATTTAACACATCTTCTCCCCATTCACACCTGAGACCTTGTAACACTAACGAGTCACATGACACAGGAGAGGGAAAATGGCTAATTGGGCCCAATTTGGACATTTTCACTTAGGGGTGTACACTGTTATACAAGCTGTACACTCACTACTTTACATTGATATAAGAAAAGATATAAAAAAATATTTTAAAAATGTGAGGGGTGTACTGACTTTTGTGAGATATGGTATATAGATATATATATATATGTAACACAGGGGTTTACCAGAGTCATTGTACTGGGTGGTGTGTTATTCCGTAGCCTCCCTGGCGGTTTTCCCGAGTGTGGCTCGGGGTTAAAATTCAGTACCATTAGCGGTAACCCCGAGCCACACTCGGGATCGCATTGCAGGATCCTGGGGCGGCGTTACTTACCTTGTCCCCGGGATCCTGCGATGTCCCCTGCAGTGTCCGAGGGCTCCGTCCTCCTCCGAAGCCTCTCCGTGCCAGGCTCCGTTCCCTGCGAGCGGCGCGACGCACGGGGGCGGAGCCTGGCGGCACATTCAAAAAAATGTCAAAATCATAACACATACAGTACTGTAATCTTACAGATTACAGTACTGTATGAAATGATTTCACATCCCTTTTGTCCCCAGTGCTCTGGCCCATGCCCTGCATGCAGTTTTACATGATATACACTGTTCTTTCTGCCTGGAAACTGGAGATTGTCCATAGCAACCAAAAAGTGTCCCTTTACGTCAAAGGTGGCTTTAGACCAGCTAGAAAACAGCGATAGTAAATTAGAACACTTGCAGAATTGAGAGATAGTGAATTGTGGGGAAATGTATTTTATTACTATTTTTTTAAATTTTTTTTAATTAGTTATTTTTATTTATTATATTATAATTTATGTTTTTGTGTTTCAAACTTTATCATACCCGGGATATCTACTAGACTCTGGTTTGGACAGATTTAAGTGTGTTATTGTTAGGATTTACAGACCTACAATATAAAACGCCAAATTTCCATGCAAAATAATTGTACCGCTTTCAGCACCTAAAATCCGAAATAATCATACCGCCAGGGAGGTTAAATAAGGGAATGGCCCCCTCTAGTGGCCACTACAGATTTGGCACGAACCTCTCTCTATTTAGTAACAAACAACTAATCATGATGGACTGTGTAGTTTAATAAGGAAGTGACTCGTATGTTTAAACCAGTCAAGGAGCTACCTACCCACAATGCCTCACTTACCTACCCACAATGCCAAGTACAGAACAGCCTGCTGGATAAGGGAATAAAAGGGACAGGCATGGCACGTTTCTGCCTTTTGCTGGGACACCATTAAAGACCTGCCTGCAGGGAGCTATGGGTGTGTGATTGAAAGACTGCGGCCTGTTGACGTGGAGCGGAATTGTGTGGTGTGCTGGATCAGCGTGCGGACGGATCGGAGGGCTCAAGATAACTCAAAAGTTTCCTGCATTGCAGTCACCAACCATCGGAAGGAGCGGTGCGGTGTGGCGGCACCAGCTTGGAGCGGGACTGAGATATCAGAAGCGGTGCAGTACAGCATCTGGGCCTTGTGCGGTGAGCGGGCACTTGCCCAGATTGATATAATACTTGTTATGTTACTGTGCAAATAGGTCCCAGACGTCTGGTGAGACCTGTAGTCCCACAGAAGCAGTTTCACTTATTCAAAGAATGCGTGCAGCAAAACCTCAGAGTTTGTTTTCTCTGTACTACAGAGCTAATTTTGAGTTGCATGTTTCAGTAAGGAAGAAGTTCTACAGGTGCTTTATATAACTGAGCACACAGTTATCTACACATCACCTTTACTATAATTTGCACTCACTTGTTTCCTGGATTACAAATGCTGCAGTTTAATAAGCTAGCTGAAGAGGAAGAAGACAAGAGACTTTACTTTTCACTATAAAGCGTTCTCTCCTCGTTATACATATTCCGAGAACTGCATTACAACCTAGGGGGAGCCCTTGAGCATATGCCATAGATATATGTACTGTATTACACTGCTGCATTGTATCTGATGCCTATTTAATGTGTGTATGCACTGAGGAGGGAATATGTTCAATGTAAGGGATCTACCATATTGAATACAGGTTCCACTTTGTGTCTTTCTGCATATGCTCTTCAAGTGACCATTGAGGTTTGGTTTCCACCTGCATCTTGATTATTATTACTTTCACTCTTTGTATTGGGTTACCGCTGTGTTTAATGTGTTGAACAAGTTTTTTTCAGTAAACTGTTTATGTGGTTAATTTACAATTTGTGTGAGACTCTATCTTTTATTACAGCTGGTGGAGTGATGGATATCCGGGTGATGGTAAATATACAGTATATTGTGTTATTATTGTGTTGCTCTTTACCATTGGGTCTTACACTAACACTACCACACAGTTGTGCCAGGGGGGTCAAGTCCATTTTCTGGGGTTGAGAGTCAGAGTGCAGGCCCAATCAAATATTCAGCAGCTCCTTAGGGGGTCAGTGATATATATATATATATATATATATATATAGCCAAAAGTATTGGTATGCCTCTACATGCACATGAACTTTAAAGAGCAACTCCACTCTTGTTGAGAAAAAAAATGTTCCCCTCTGGGTGATCCATGTACACAGTACATTACAATGATTTTAACAATGTGATAATGAGTGGGTTGAAAATGGTGCCAAGTGTCTTGTTTTAAGAAATATAGTTTCCCCTTTAAGAAAGTGTAAACACTGAACCATGTAAAAAATTAATTGTAAATGTGTTGGCCCTAAAAACATACAAAATAAATGTGAACAATATTAAGAAAAAGCATACGGTGATTGAAAAAGCAAATAAATATATAAAGTCCAAAGTGACGATCCCAACACCATAAATAATTGAAATCTTCTGGTTTGATGTTCCTTCAAATAAAAGCTTCACCATGAGTGCTTATAAGGTAGATGGCAACTCACCAAAGGTTTCTGACCACTTTTTACAGTTGACCAAAATGCGCTTAGGTTGAATGAACCAGAGAAATCCTAGGTATTCATCTCTCCACTGAGTGCCCCCTCCAGATGGTGGCTGAGGATAAGGGAACAGACTCCACCAAGGACACACAAAAAGATCTCTTATGGTGTAGTAAGTTTTAATTAAAAAAGTTTAAAAATGTAACAAAAGATTTTGCCTTTACATGTGACTGTGCTATGCCCAGCATTAAAGTGTCTACAGCATGTGCGGGTGGATATATCAGAATCGCGGCGGCATGCGATCCACACCTCATTCTGGATATACCAAAAGGATGTCACATAGAAGACCTTGAAGTGACGAGTCCGCGCTTCTACGTACGTTTCACCGTACTGGCGTCATCAGGAAGTGATTAACTCCCATTTCCTGTTTGCTTTTATAATGCACAAAGGATGTGATTGGCTAGGCTCCCCAAATGGAGATTGGGGACAAAAAAGGAATCTACCTCATTCCCGGATATCATTTACCCATGCCGCACACACCTAAACAATTGCAACTAACAATGATAGCTATAAATTCATAAAAAGTGGAGGGCCACCCTAAAAATTAATTTCACCTTATTCTTTTTCTTTTAATGTCCTAATAAACATTTAATTCAAAAAAAAATTTCCTGACGCCACCATGGCAGTATACTAGTGATAGGCTCCGCCTTTCTCCCCTCCCTCAGGACCAATGAAATAGCATAAATTAAAGGCCAGTTAGGCCCCGCTCATTCTTCTTTTTGTCCTCATACCTCCACACACGAGTGAAGAGTAAGCAGTACTATGTTCCCCCCTCTGCCTCCAAGCAGCTGCCGGCTGGGTTAAGCCTCTCCCAGTGCGAAGTCCCAGTATTAGGCTGCTAAAAGTGCCGGAGTAGCTTGGGAGCTCCTTCTGTGGGTCTTGATGGAGCTGAGCAGTTTTTCCTCTTTAGGAATGAAATCTGCCTTTAAGTTTGGTGTCTGCAATGCTTGTTGGGTTTGGGGAGGCCAGCTTTGCATCCTTCTTACCTTTGCCTTTGTTTGTCTCCTGTCATTTTCTGCACATCCTGTTCTTTTCCTCCTGCAGTGGCACTGGTCTGGGTACATTACTCCCCCTAGACAGATTCTCTGTCCTTTGCTGTCCTAGGCCAGCTGTAACTGCGGTCAAGCCAGCTTTGGTTTGAAAATACACGGTCTAGCGAGCCACCAAAAAAAAAAAAAACCTGTGCGCCTATTACAATGACTACGGTAATTTCAGTAACAGCAAAGAGAGAACATGCTTGAGTTGCCCATATCTGTCTGTTGATCTATCTGTCTGTCTTTATTTCTCTTGAATTCTTAATTATTCTTATTGTTTCTCTCGTGCTTTCATTCTTTATTTTTTTTTCTTCTGTTTTTCCTTCTCTCTCACTTTCTCTTTCTTATTCTTTCTTTATTTCTCACTTTCTTTCCCTCACTCTCTCTTTTTGTTTCTTACTCTCTCGCTCTTTCATTCTTTATTTATTTATCTCTTTTTTTCATTCTCTTCCTCTCTCTCTCTTTCTTTCTGTCTTTCTCTCTCTCTCTCTCTCTCTCTCACTCTTCAATTTTATTTATCTCTCTTTCATCATTTTATGAAAAGGTTTACAGCACAAGCATTTATTTATTTCTATTTCTATCACTCTCTCATTCTTTATTTATTTCTCTTTTTCTCTCTCACTCTCTCTCTTTCATTATTTATTTATCTCTATTTCTCTTTTCTATCTTTATCCTTTTTTAAAACTCACATTGTCTTTGACTAATGTTTTATCTTTATAGATCACATCTCAGTACATTGCTTTATGTAAATGTTTACAGCACAAACAGACAACATAAAGTATCTCTTTCTAAATACATTTACTGCATATGTTTTTTGTTCTCTTGCATTCAGTGTCCCATGCATTATACACACCCCATGTGATATAGGACATTTTCAACTCCAGAGGCCCTTAAAGATCTCATTTGAAATAAGTAGAAAAAAATAATGGTCAGTTCTAATACAGGACGTCCCATACAATATGCACAGCTCATTTTAAACCATTTTACAGTAGAGTTATGGAGATATGTCATGTTATTCGACATTGGAGGCCTATAACAACCTAATTTCCAATAAGTAGAAAAAAAAGAATGGTCAGTTCTAGTACAGGACGTCCCATACCCTATGCACACCTCATTTGAAAACATTTTACTGTAGCGTTTTGGAGATATGTCACGTTATTGGATTTTGGAGGCCTATAACAACCTCATTTTTAATAAGTAGAAAAAAAAAAAAAAGAATGGTCAGTTCTAGTACAGGACGTACCATACAAAAAAAAAAAAAAAGACAGACAGACAAAAAAAGACAGACAAAGAGAGAGAGACAAAGAAAGAAAGAAAACCAAAATTGAAGAGAAAGAAAGAAAGAAAACCAAAATTGAAGAGAAAGAAAGAAAGAAAACCAAAATTGAAGAGAAAGAAAGAAAGAAAACCAAAATTGAAGAGAAAGAAAGAAAGAAAACCAAAATTGAAGAGAAAGAAAGAAAGAAAACCAAAATTGAAGAGAAAGAAAGAAAGAAAACCAAAATTGAAGAGAAAGAAAGAAAGAAAGAAAGAAAGAAAGAAAGAAAGAAAGAAAGAAAGAAAGAAAGAAAGAAGGGGATGAAGAGGAGCATGATGACAGGGGACAGATCAGGGCTTTGTGTGTGAGGTCACAGGTGGCTGGTAGCAGGGTTGTTGGGGGTCCCCTCGGTCAGGGAATGACGTCACGGCCACAGGATGCTGTCAGTGTCGGGCAGCAGCGCCGTCATGTACCTTGAGACTCCGGCAGACTGGCTCCCTGACGATCGCCACTCCTGCTCTGGCAGGTCTTCCACTACGGCCATCCATGCTGGAGAGATCAGGGAGCGGCTCAGCCACAGCGGTCATTATCAGCGCTCTGCACATGGTAGGAGACGGGGGAGGGGAGCACATGGATCCACCTTACTGAGCCAACAACTGGTGGATCGAGGTTGTTACAAGCTCCCAGCGCCTCCTCCTCTTCCTCCACAGGACTGGACGGCGGCATCTTGCTCAATGAATGGACTACTACTGTCACACATCGAGATAGGGAACTAGCGGACGTGGCTGCGCCCTAGGTGGCTGCCTAGCGGTAGCGCTGGCCCTGGCTCTACAGAGAAGAGATCAGGCCAGTGGCGGAACTACCGCCATAGCGACCCACGCATGCTCTATGGGGCCCGTAGCCGTGTAGGGCCCCGGCAGAGGCGGCTCTCTAATTCGGCAATTAGGCTAGTTGAAGAGCCGCCTCTGCTGAAAAACGTCACCACGGGCACAGCGTTAAGCTCCGACCAGCAGCGGGTTGCCTGTGAGCTCCAAGCACAGCCAAGCAGTGGAGAGAGGGGTTGGAGCATAGCCGTCTTGGGGAGGAGGAGGGGTCAGCGCTGTGTTGTCTTAAGAAGGAGAAGGAGGAGGAGATTCCAGCAGCCTGAGCAGTGAGCACAATTCCCTCTGCTCGGGAGACACAGATCGCGCCCCCCCTCCCCAGCTGTCACCCCCCTCCCCCCCCACCACCACCACCACTGGAGTGCTCAGCGGTGCGGCAGGTTCCGCACACCCCGGAGGAGACACCGGCTGACGAGGAGAGGAAGAGGAAGGCACCGCGGAGGAGGCATCTGGCTGACCAGGAGAGGAAGGCACAGTGGAGGAGCCCTCACAACCGCTGTATGGAGCCGATCCGATGGAAAGGAAGGTAGGAGAGAAGAAGTGTCTGGGCTGCCCCTCTCTGGGGCTGTCAATCAGTGTGTGTGTGTGGGAGGGGGGGAATCAGGGGCTCCGGCTGCAGGGAGAGGCAAAGCTACCACCATGCCACAACCTTTTCTGCAGCCAGCAACCACCAACATTTTTTTCTTTTATGAGAGAGAGCCACCCCCCCATCCATGTTCCTGCAGCATCCCTTAGCCACAGTCAGAGACTGGTCTTTATATCCACCCCTGCCCCCATCCCCTGTAACTCCATTCCTCCTGGTCATGTGTCACTAACAGTAAGGACAGCTCAGTCCTGTGCCAGTGTTCTAGTGTGTCCACCTGGGATTGACAGACCCTGACCCCTCCCTCCACCCTGCCTATGCAGGGCTCCACTGGGGGGGGGGGGTTGGGAGGTACTAGTCCAGGGCTGATCCTCTGCCATGGTGGGCCGGATGCGCTGGCACTGCCAGCTGATTGGCTTCTCCACTGCTACCTCCCTCACTGACACCAGCATCGACATAGAGAGCACTGACACCAGCACCGACATAGAGAGCACTGACACCAGCACTGAGATAGAGAGCATCGACACCAGCACTGAGATAAGGGAGCACCGACACCAGCACTGAGATAAGGGAGCACCGACACCAGCACTGAGATAAGGGAGCACCGACACCAGCACTGAGATAAGGGCGCACTGACACCAGCACTTTAAAGCTCTTAATATATGTGAGTGTGGTAATCTGTTTTTCAATGGCATTAGTTCATTTTTTTTTTTTTTAGGGGGGGGCCACATACAACATTTTGCTATGGGGCCCTGTGATTTCTAGTTACGCCCCTGGATCAGGCATCCGATTTCTCCTCTGTAGTACCCAATGGTCATCCTGGAGGTAAAGCCCACAGTCTGCTGATAAAATGGAAATCAAACTCATGGCTACTCTTCATCTCACTGACACCAAGGGGGGCACTTTTCATCTCACTGACACCAACAAAGGGGGCGCTCTTCATCTCTGTTTGTTAATTTGCTTGTATTTTGTTTGTTTTTTTGCAGAAAATCCTTGGCAAAATGTTTTCAGTAACAACACTTCTGTTTATCTGTGGAATTCTCTTTGGCCTTTCCCAACGCCAATCAAGAGAATGGGAAAAGTTTAAAACAAAGCATCTCACCTCTCAAACTACCGAGGAATTCAACTGCAGCAAAACCATGAACGATCCTTTATATACTCCAGATGGGCTGTGCAAGCAGGTCAATACCTTCATCCATTCGACCACTGGACCAATCAAGGAGATCTGCAGAGGAGTCACTGGTAGGGATGAGCCGAACACCCCCCGGTTCGGTTCGCACCAGAACCTGCGAACGGACCGAAAGTTCGCACGAACGTTAGAACCCCATTGACGTCTATGGGACTCGAATGTTCGAAATCAAAAGTGCTCATTTTAAAGGCTAATTTGCATGGTATTGTCCTAAAAAGGGTTTGGGGACCCGGGTCCTACCCCAGGGGACATGTATCAATGCAAAAAAAACTTTTAAAAACGTCCGTTTTTTCGGGAGCAGTGATTTTAATGATGCTTAAAGTAAAAAAAAAAAAAAGTGAAATATTCCTTTAAATATCGTACCTGAGGGGTGTCTATAGTATGTCTGTAAAGTGACGCGTGTTTCCCGTGTTTAGAACAGTCCCTGCACCAAATGTCATTTTTAAAGGAAAAAATCTCATTTAAAACTGCTTGCGGGTTTAATGTAATGTCGGGTCCTGGCGATATGGATGAAAATCAGTGAGACAAACGGCATGGGTACCCCCCAGTCCATTACCAGGCCCTTTGGGTCTTGTATGGATATTAAGGGGAACCCCGCACCCAAATTAAAATAAGGAAAGGTGTGGGGCCACCAGGCCCTATATACACGGAACAGCAGTATACAGGCTGTAGGTTTGTTGTTAAGTAGAATCTCTTTGTAATTTTGAATGGGTACATTTTTAACGTGTTTAGCTCCAGCCAAAAAATCTTTTTTAAGCTTTTTGGAAAACATAGGGAAGGGTTATCGCCCCTGTGACATTTGTTTTGCTGTCTTTCCTCCTCTTCAGAAGATTTCACCTCACTTTTTGTCCCAATGGATTGGAAAGCATCAGTGGAAAGGAGAAATGTTTTTCCCATATTAACTCTTACAGGAGATAATTTCCCTTCCTAGGGGTAGATTTATTCTCACTTCCTGTTGTCTCCTTCCGTTTGCAAGTAGGAGTCGTTTGTAAGTTAGTTGTTTGAAAGTAGGGTCCTGCCCTATGTACTCAGCAGAAATTTGGGCCTTAGGTGTTGCTGTGGCCACAACACTGTAAGCCCTCACAGGGCTCTGCTGTGAAATATTAGATCAAGAATTGTAATTACGTGCCCCTGTTGAACAGGAGCTGAAAAATTAGGCCTTAGGCACTGGTGCTGGTGCCACAACACTGCAACCCCTCACAGACACTCTAGTTGGAATGCAGGAACGAGCCCTGCTGCAAAGTATTGCATCAAAAATTGTAATTACACGCCCCTGTTAAACAAGGGCTGAAAAATTGGGCCTTAGGCACTGGTGCTGGTGCCACAACACTGCAACCCCTCACAGACACTCTAGTTGGAATGCAGGAACGAGCCCTGCTGCAAAGTATTACATCAAAAATCGTAATTACACGCCCATGTTAAACAGGGGCTGAAAAATTGTGCCTTAGGCACTGGTGGTGGCACCCAGAACCAAAAATGTTCTTACAAGCTATCAGCGTGATGATTGAGGAGGAAGAGGATAATTACTCAGGGATAGTCACTCAGCATCAGCATAGGCAGTCTTTGAAGGGATCTGAGATTTCAAAAAAAATTATTCGGTTACATCAGCATCAGGTGCTTGGTAGCTGGTGGTGATCCAAGACTCATTCATTTTTATGAAGGTCAGTCGATCGACCGAGTCAGTGGACAGACGCACCCTGTGATCAGTTACCACGCCTCCAGCAGCACTGAATGTGCGTTCCGAAAGAACGCTGGATGCAGGACAGACCAGTAGCTCAATTGCATACTGTGCAAGCTCTGGCCAGTGATCCATCCTCAAGACCCAGTAACCCAGAGGATTTTCGGTGGGAAAGGTGTCCAAGTCTGATCTTGCCCCTAGGTATTCCTGCACCATGTAAAACAGACGCTGGCGATGGTTGCTGGAACCGATCATACCTTGGGGCTGCGGACCAAAAAATTGTCTGAACGCATCGGTCAGACGGCCACCTTCTCCACCGCTCCTTCTTTGACTGACCGAAGCCTCAGCAACACGTTGTCCAGAAACAGGAGTTTGTAACTGGGAACGCGTTGCACAGACCTTTCTGCAAGGCCTCCCGAAGATGTTTCATCCTCTGCTCCCTCTGAGATGGCAAGATAAGGTCCGCAACCTTACCCTTGTAACGTGGATCAAGGAGGGTTGCCAGCCAGTATTGGTCCTTCTCCTTGATACCACGAATACGAGGATCCTTACGCAGGCTTTGCAGGATCAGGGAGGCCATGCAGCATAGGTTTGCTGAGGCATTCGGTCCGGAGTCCTCTGGGTCACTAAGGACGACATGGTCCGCAGCCACCTCCTCCCAGCCATGTACAAGTCCATGTGTTTCTTGGGACTGATCCCTTAAAGACTACTGCTGATGCTGAGTGCCAGGCTCCACCTCCATACTGACACAATCTTCCTCCTCCTCCTCCTCCTCTTCCTCCTCGTCCTCTTCCTGTGTGATCGGCGGGCACGCAGGAACACTGTCTGGATAAAGGGGGCCTTGAGAGCTAAGGAAGTCCTCCTCTTCCTGCCTCTGTTCTGCCTCAAGTGCCCTGTCCATTATTCCACGCAGCGTGTGCTCCAACAGGTGGACAAGGGGGACAGTGTCACTGATGCATGCACTGTCACTGCTCACCATCCTCGTGGCCTCCTCGAATGGTGACAGGACAGTGCATGCATCCCTGATCATGGCCCACTGGCGTGGGGAAAAAAAACCAAGCTCCCCTGACCCTGTCCTGGTGCCATAGTCGCACAGGTACTCATTGATGGCCCTCTGCTGCGTGTGCAGCCGCTGCAGCATGGCCAACGTTGAGTTCCACCTGGTGGGCATGTCACAGATTAGGCGGTTCTTGGGCAGGTTAAACTCCTTTTGGAGGTCCGTCAGCCGAGCACTGGCATTATATGACCGGCGGAAATGCACACAGACTTTCCTGGCCTGCCTCAGGACATCCTGTAAGCCCGGGTACCTGCCCAAGAACCGCTGCACCACCATGTTAAGGACGTGAGCCAAACAGGGCACATGGGTCATTTGTCCCTGTCGGAGGGCAGAGAGGAGGTTGGTGCCATTGTCGCAAACCACCATTCCTGCCTTAAGTTGGCGTGGCGTCAACCACCTCTGAACCTGCCCCTGCAGAGCTGACAGAACCTCTGCCCCAGTGTGGCTCCTGTCCCCCAAGCACACCAGCTCAAGCACCGCATGGCATCTTTTGGCCTGCGTACTTGCGTAGCCCCTTGAACGACTACGGAGCACCGCTGGTTCCGAGGAAGAGGCCATGGAGGAAGAAGAAGAGGAGGGGGTGGAGGAGAGAGGTGTGTCACAATCATTAGCATTTTGGAGGCGTTGTGGCGGAACAACCTCCAACACTACTGCACCTTGTCCTGCATCCTTCCCAGCTGCCAGCAGAGTCACCCAATGCGCCGTGAAACTTAGGTAACGTCCCTGTCCATGCCTGCTGGACCATGAGTCAGCGGTAATATGCACCTTACCGCTGACCGCCCTGTCCAGCGAGGCATGGACATTGCCTTCCACATGCTGGTAGAGAGCCGGAATCGCCTTCCGTGAGAAAAAGTGGCGTTTGGGTACCTGCCACTGAGGAACCGCACATTCCACAAACTCACGGAAGGGGGCAGAGTCTACCAACTGAAAAGGCAGCAGTTGAAGTGCTAGCAATTTTGCCAAGCTAGCATTCAACCGTTGGGCATGTGGATGGCTGGGAGCAAACTTCTTTCGGCAGTGCAGCAGCTGGGGCAGGGAAATTTGCCTGGTACAATCTGACGTCGGTGTACCAAAATCAGATTGCCCACAAGTACGTGGCTGTGACACACCTAATTCTACACCTTCATTCCTCTCAGTGCAGGTCTCAGAGAGGACTGAAGGTCTAGTGGGGTTGGAAATCTCAGCTGATGAGGAGCAAGCAGAGGTCCTCTTTGTTCTTTGGTGTGGGTCTTTTAGATACGCTTGCCAACGAACTGCATGGCAGGTCAACATATGTCTGGTCAAGCATGTGGTACCCAAGCGGGAGATGTTTTGGCCACGCGAGATACGCTTGAGACATATGTTGCAAATAGCAGCGGTGCGATCTGATGCACTCGTCTCAAAAAAGGCCCACACCAAAGAACTTTTTGAATAACGCGCAGAGACTGCAGCGCCCTGCACATGTGGAGCTTTGGGGTGTGATGCAGTCAATGTGCTGCCCTTAGGCTGGCCCCTGGAGGGCATCCTGCCTCGTTGGTGATGTGCCGCCTCCTCCTCCTCCTCCTCCTCTCTCCTATCAGGCACCCACGTTGAGTCAGTGACCTCATCATCCCCTCCCTCCTCATCACTGGAGCAAACCTGGCAGTATGCTGCAGCAGGGGGAGCATGACTGCCAGATTGCTGTCCTTCTTGGGCACCCCCTCTGTCCGTGCTCGTGTTACTGCCTTCATCGAGCTCAGTATCATCATCAGAGCCTTCCAAACGCTGGGCATCCTCCTGGAGCATGTACCCAACACTGTGGTCAAACAGTTCGAGGGACTCCTCAGGAGGACATGGTGGGGCTAGGGAAGGAGTCACTGATGACATTGAGCCGAGGGAAGAGGCCGCTGCTTTGCCAGACAAAGTACCCTGGGCATGGGTGAGAGAGAATGAGGAGGATGAGGACGGCTTGGTCATCCACTCGACCAAGTCTTCCGCATGTTGCGGCTCAACATGGCCAGCTGCCGAAAAAAAGGCCAAGCGTGTCCCATGGCCACGTGCTGATGAGGATGCACCGTCTCCACGACCAGCACTAGACACAGAGCCTGCTTGCCCTCTCTTATTGGCTTGTGACTGTCTGCCTCTCCTTCTTGGCCTTCCAGACATACTAATGGCCTGTAGCTGCACTAAGCTGGGATATATATATATATATATATATATATATATATATATATATATATATATATATATATATATATGTACTGATACTGCAGCTAGCAAAATCAACTGCCTGCCTGTAGTATGAGAACACCACCAACCTTCTACAGGTAGCTTTAGCTGAACACTGTGAGGTGGACGCACCCCACTAACTTGTAGGTTTAGCAGAACACTGTGAGCAGGACGCACTGCACTAACTGTAAATAGTCTAGCTGCCTGACTGTGGTACTAATAGGATCAAAAGAACACCAGCAATTTTCTTCAGGTAGCTGTATTTACTGTAACAAGACAAGCCTGCCTGTCAGTAAGAAGATAACAGGAACGGATCTAGCTGAACACTGTGAGCAGGACGCACCCCACTAGCTTGTAGGTTTAGCTGAACACTGTGAGGTGGACGCACCCCACTAACTTGAAGGTTTAGCTGAACACTGTGAGCAGGACGCACCCCACTAACTTGTAGGTTTAGCAGAACACTGTGAGCAGGACGCACTGCACTAACTGTAAATAGTCTAGCTGCCTGACTGTGGTACTAATAGGATCAAAAGAACACCAGCAATTTTCTTCAGGTAGCTGTATTTACTGTAACAAGACAAGCCTGCCTGTCAGTAAGAAGATAACAGAAACGGATCTAGCTGAACACTGTGAGGTGGACGCACCCCACTAACTTGTAGGTTTAGCAGAACACTGTGGGCAGGATGCACTGCACTAACTGTAAATAGTCTAGCTGCCTGACTGTGGTACTAATAGGATCAAAAGAACACCAGTAATTTTCTTTAAAATACTGTAACAAGACAAGCCTGCCTGTCAGTAAGAAGATAACAGGAACGGAACTAGCTGAACACTGTGAGCAGGACGCACTGCACTAAATGTAAATAGTCTAGCTGCCTGACTGTGGTACTAATAGGATCAAAAGAACACCAGTAATTTTCTTCAAAATACTGTAACAAGACAAGCCTGCCTGTCAGTAGGAATATAACAGGAACGGATCTAGCTGAACACTGTGAGCAGGACGCACTGCACTAAATGTAAATAGTCTAGAAGATAACAGGAACGGATCTAGCTAAACTGAATACAATATATATATATATATATATATATATATATATATATATATATATATATATATATATATATATATATATATATATATATATATATATATATACACACACACACACACACACACACACACACACACACAACACCTGGGATGCATATATATATACACAATACACTTTAAGTGCAGCTAACTGACTGACTGTCCTGCCTAATCTAGCTAACTCAAATGAAATGACACTGTCTCTCTCTCTCTCTCTAAGCACACCAGAACACACTGCACAGGGCCGCCGTGCAGGCGGCCTTATATAGTGTGGGGCGTGTACTAAATCCCCTGAGCCATAATTGGCCAAAGCCTCCTTGGCTATGGCCAATTATGGCTCTCTGTTAAGGCGGCGCTGTGATTGGCCAAGCATGCGGGTCATAGTGCATGCTTGGCCAATCATCAGCAAGCAATGCACTGCGATGCCGCAGTGAATTATGGGCCGTGACGCGCCACACGAATTTGGCGCGAACGGCCCATATCGTTCGCAATTCGGCGAACGATCGAACAGCCGATGTTCGAGTCGAACATGGGTTCGACTCGAACACAAAGCTCATCCCTAGTCACTGGTAGTGTAGACAGTAGCCAAAAATTTCCGTTAACTACTTGCAGAAGAACCATCAGGTGCAAATATTCTCAAAGAAATAAAACCAATGTCATATGTATCCAATGCAGAAATAACTATCCTGTTCACTTTGTTAAAATAGGAAAGTGCTAATAATGAAAAGATTTAATTTTTTTCTTCTGCTTTACTGCATCCTTTGCTTTTATAAACGTATGACAGTCATTTTGCCTACTAAATCCTATATCTAAGCTCATAAAGTCAGGGGATTCAGTTTGACTGCCATTTTCCCTTATGCACCGATTGTTTCTCATTACATGACAATCTGTACAATAAAGTAGCTTTACTCTCTTTCACATTGTTTTTTTTTTTCAGTTGTGTAATCTGCCTTTTAAACCCCAAGCACACTTATTAAATAGACAAAAATATATATTCTTTATTCAATAAATAGCTCTTATGCTTAACTGCTGTAACCCATGGCAGCCAATCAGAATCCATGTACTGGTCTGACTTCATCAGAATTGATTCTGATAGGCTCCCTGGTTACTGCATGTAAAGTGGAACTAAATCCACCAATTTAAGGGCCAGTTCATATCATATGCAGTCTAGTGTGTTTTTGATCTGCATTAAAAATGCATGGAAAGTAGGTTATATGGTTTCCAATGGCATAGTTCACACCAGTGCAATCAGTTCCAGGGCTTTTCAGTTCCAGGAAAAAAAGTAGAACATGCTGCATTTTTCCTGCACTTGAACGCAGTACAATGCATCAAAAATGCACTGAAACGCATCAAAACTGGACCCTAGAAAGAAGAAAAAAAAGCACCTGGAATGCATCTGGAAACACATAAAAAATGCACCAAAAAATGCACCAGAACGCATCAAAAATGTGTTAAAATTGCGCATATAGAAACGCATCTGGATTGGATCTGGAGTGCATTGTTGTGGTGTAAACCGGCCCTAACTGTTTTTGTTACATTCAAGCCATGCCTTGTTAGTGTGCTTATGTTAGCTTTCAAATGAACTGTCAAGCCATCATATGGCTGGTGTCAGAGCTCATCACATGTGCAGCATCATGGCAACTGTAGATTCAACAGAGGATAAGATGTCAGCTTCCTTGCCTGTAAAAGATAGGAGGTTTTAGTTCTGTTTTAACCACTTCAGGTCCGGAAGATTTTACCCCCTTTATGACCAGACTATATTTTGCCATTCAGCACTGTGTTACTTTAACTGGCAACTGCGTGGTCATGCAACGTTGTACCCAAATGGAATTTATATAATTTTTCCCCACAAATAGATCTTTCTTTTGGTGTTAGTTGATCACTACTGAGTTTTTTATTCTTTATTATATAATAAAAAAAAGACCGAAAATTTTGAAAATAAAACAAGAATTTTTATTTTCTGATATAAAACATATCCAAAAAAATCAAATGTCTCCATAAATTTAGGCCAAAATGCATTCTGCTACATGTCTTTGGTAAAAAAAAATCCCAATAAGTGTATATTGATTGGTTTGCGTGAAAGTTATAGCATCTACAAACAATGTATAAACACAAAAGATGCAGCGCTAGAAATAATATATGAAAAAATTGTGACTGAAGAAAACTAAGGCAGAGTCTCATAAGCATATCAGCACGTGATCAATGGTGAAAAATTCATATGAGACATAATCTAGTGAGCAATAATACAAAGACATATATAAAACTTTACATGTGAAAAATGCAAAAAGGAAAAGTCCCATCAAAGTATTAGTCCATGAATGAACAAGGAAAAAACACCCATCCGTGGAGATGTGGGTTTCAAGAACAGAAACAAAACTAAGCATACAGATCTCGCCTCTTCAAAGTGCACACATAACAGTGCAAGCTGCATAAAAGCTTTACCATTCAGCAAGCGGACGTCTTCTTCATCTCATGTCATCAGCTGCTTATACCTGGCTCTGTTTTGGACACAGTTTTTTGTTTCATATTCCCGAGAATTATCCACTGCTAGCTGCTGTTCCGGTATTGTGCCTTTGGTTTTGGGGAGACCGATTTCCCTGAGCTGGGCGAGACTGCCGTTACAGCAGTCATCGCCATCTGGTAAGTGGATTATAATACTCACCTAGAGTGTGAAACTACACGGAAGATTTCCCTTTCTTTTTTCTGGTTTCTTGCATCTTCGCGGATGGGTGTTTTTTCCTTGTTCATTCATGGACTACTACTTTGATGGGACTTTTCCTTTTTGCATTTTTCACATGTAAAGTTTTATATATGTCTTTGTATTATTGCTCACTAGATTATGTCTCATCTGAATTTTTCACCATTGATCACGTGCTGATATGCTTATGAGACTCTGCCTTAGTTTTCTTCAGTCACAATTTTTTCATATATTATTTCTAGCGCTGCATCTTTTGTGTTTATATATGTACTTTTGGAGTTTGATACTAGACTTTCAGGTGCTGGCAGCTTTAATTAACTTATTTTGACACTTATTCACTACTTGATATTTTTTATTTCTAGCGCAGCTTCAGCCTTTGGGATTTTTGTTTTATCTACAAACGATGGTATAAATACTGGAGTTTTTATTTATTTATTTCTGTATACTAGTAATGGTGGTGATCAGCATCTTACAATGGGACTGCGATAGTGCAGCAGACAATCTGACGCTAACTAACACTGTGGGGGGGATTGACACTACCATCACCAGTAACACTAATACAGTGATCAGTGCTAATAATATATATACTGTACTAATGACACTGGCTGGTAAGGGGTTAACATTTAGCGGCAATCAAGGGGTTAACTGTGTGCTTAACAATGTTTAGTGTGTGTACTCTGTGCTGTTTTTCTCAGCAATGTGCCCGTTTTTACTCCCCGTTTTGAAGGGAGGAAAAAAGTACTAGTTACTTACCGGTAACTGTCTTTCTGGGAAATCTTCCAGGACGGCACACCTGAGAGATGAGAGGCTCCTCCCCACAGGAAACACAATCAATCAACAGCTGTTTTAAGTCCACACCCTTCCCCCTGATCCTCAGTTTGTAGAGAAGTAACTCCTGAACCTGGTTCACAAGGGAAATCATTCCTCATAGGCACTCACCTTCTAGTGTGCTAAAATTTTCCCTCCTCCAACGGGTGGGAAGTAGGCCTGCCGTCCTGGAAGATTTCCCAGAAAGACAGTTACCGGTAAGTAACTAGTACTTTTCTTAAGTCATCTTCCAGGACGGCACACCTGAGAGGATAATCAAGTACCTCAGGCCTACCTTAGGGTGGGACCACTGCAAGACTCTTGGCGAACCTCGGTTCTGCAGTAAGCTCTACCTTTACTCCATATGCTTGATGAAGGTATCTTAGCTGGATCATGCAGCTGATCTGCCGGTCTACTCCACCGGTGTCCCTGCCTTCTCTGTTTCGGATGCAGGATCTAGGTGGAGTGGGCTCTTAAATATGGAATCAGAAAACATGTTAAACTTGTAGGTTATCAATGTTGCCTGTCACACATCTACCAACAATGGCCTATTCTGCCTATAGGTGCTGTTTAGAACCACTAAAAAGATTAATCGGAGACCTGTGTTGTAAGACAAGGACACTACATTGATCCATAAGGGGGCCTGTCTTAACACAACCCTGTCCAGGGAAATAAAACTGCCAAAAAAGGGGGGCCCCTGACAGACAACCCCTTTTTGTTCATTTTTAGCTTTACGTCAGCAAAGACTGAAGGGAAACCTACTTAAGGGAAATAGATTAACAAAAACCTTAATCCCTGGGTTTAAGGCATGCCCAATCTATAGTTTTACTTACGCCTGAGAGCCTACTCAGGAGATTAACATCTATAGCAGGAGAAGAACACTCATATTGCTACATCTAGTTTTGCTAGAAGGGCAAAATGAAGGCCATGCACCGAGCTGTAACCTATTTGGTCGGGTATACATGTTTATACTTCATCTTCAGGCCATAAAACTCCTCTGAACCGAACTTCCTAAGTTCTTATTAAACAGGGCGATTCATTATCGCCTTCCTCCAGTGACCCATAACTCTACTGGGCTTCAACCCTAGGAAATGGCTCTGGCATCCCTGAATGTAAGGGGTCGAGGCTTTCTGACATGTGACATCTGCACCAGAACTCCTGGCCCTTTCACGGAAGAGAAGGCTGAAATACAAAAAGGTGATACATGTATTATTAATATCACAAATAAAAAAAAAAAATCATAGATTGTGGACATAGCACAATAGATTTAGACAGAAAGGACACAAGCATAGACATCAATGTTGTGTATCTGAGTGTGACTAGCTAAACCAAAATATCAAATATGGGAAGAGACCCAAATCTGAACCTCACAGTCTGGTTTTCTGATGTGCGGCCAATATGTAAGCATTAAGACACAAACACACCTTAAATGCTGCGCATTTCCGAAGTGCAGCTAGCTAGGTCATAACTGGTAAATACAGAAAGGACGGGAACCCCCTTTTACAGTGGCGTTTTACTGATGTACAGCAAAACAAGGCTATAAAGAGAAGACAGAAAGACCCAAACTTCTATGTTGCGTATTTATGACGAACCACCAAGTACAGTTATAAGACAATCCTTCCTGTTACGCAGTTCTGTAGTGCAGTTACATAGAACCAACAGAGAAAGAACACAAGCAACCTACAGCATTGTGTTTTTCTGAAGTGCCATAAGGCAAGGCAATATGAAACAGAAAGCACCAACAAGCTTCAATGTTGAGTACTTCTGCTGTGCAGCAACATAAAAACAAACAAACAACAGACAGCCTTTACAGCTGCGATCTTTCTGGTCTACTGCAAAATAAGGCAATAACTCCACAATGAGTATTCCTGCAGCATTGCAAAACCTGAACCAGAAGGGACAGATAAGCTTAGGGTTCCCACACCCGTGCGACCCAACCTGCCCCTTGGGACTGCAAGACGCATGAGAAGTCATACTATGGCTTCCAAAGGGTATCATTCGTGACTGTGCGACTCCAGGTCGCAGCGTATCCAGCAGTCCCTGCTTACGGAACCACAGACCTCAAGATTACACAGGTCGCAGGAAAGCAGTTTTCGGGTCGAACAAACAAGGGGTCCCCATGCTGTGGCTCCCTGGAGGAGTGCAGCCAACCACCCCCTACTGTGTATACCTAAGAAACAGCAAGGAAGATCAATGAGAAACACCACTTACTGCTGTGCCTTTCTGATATACGGACGATAAGTCAGTAAATATAGGACATACAGGACACAAACAATGTTCAATCTTTGTGTATGTCTGATGTGTAGCATATACCAATACTGAGCAGAGATGTCATTGCCCTCAATGTGTCTTCCTGCTGAGCAGCAAAAACAAAATCAGAAAAAGACAAACAACCTTCACTGTTGTGTCCTTTCTGATATGCAGCCAATAAGGCAGTAAACCTTCAATTTTGTATGTGTCTGATGTGCAACAACAATCTTGAATAGAGATAGCACATCCATATTCAAGTGATTTGGCATGTGACTCAACATGTCAAATCGCATGCTTAAATTTGGCAGCCATTGCCGTTAATAGCACTGTCTGAATCAGCACGTCACTTTGTGGTGCTGCACCGATTACCAATGGCAGTATGTGTACTACCCATGGCACAGGTTCAATTTGTATTTTCCAACAAAATCAGGACCATCCATCTTCACTGCTACCTTTCTGATAAACAACCAATAAGGCAGTAATACAGGACCCACAGACAAACTTCAATGGTGTATATCTCTAATGTGCAACAATCTAACAATTCTGAATAGAGATAGCACATCCATATTGAAGCAATTTGGCATGCGACTCACATGTCAAATCGCATGCCTAAAAGCGGCAGCTATTGCCGTTAATAGCACTGTCTGAATCAGCACGACGCCACCTTGTGGTGCTGTACCGATTACCAAAGGCAGTATATGTACTACCCCTGCCATCAATCTTTTCTGCTGCCTTTCTGATAAGCAACCAATAAGGCAGTAATACAGGACACAAAAACCCCACAGACAGACCCCAATCTTGTGTAGGTCTGATGTGCAGCAATATAACAATTATGAGCAGAAATGTCATCACCAGACTCAATGATGTGCGATTCTGGCGTGCGGCACAAAACCAGAAAGTACAGACCACCTTCCCTGTTGTATTTTCTGATCTGTAGCCAAACAAAGCAGTACCTTTAGGATATAAAGGACACCCAACAAGCTTCAGCAGAGATGTCACAAATCTCAATATGTACTTTAGTTGTGCCAAACACCCCAGCAAGGACAAACCTTCACTACTGAGGTCTACTGGTGAGCAGCCAAGAAGGAGTCATGGTGTATCCCTTTATGAAATAACCAAACAGGGGCAAATTATTTCATAGGCATAGCCTGGGCTGTAGATACTAATCCTTCACCACCAGTGAAGGAACCAATCCTAAAATGGTTGGACACCTTACTATAGTAGCTGTTGTCCTACCTTACCTCCGTAGATTGAGCAAACGCTAGCCAGCTCATACATGGGTGGGGCTGATCAGTAACTAAAATCTCAATGAGCCCAGCCCTAGAGACCAATATAAGACCTCAAAAAAGGGTGGTTACCAATTTAGCCTGGAGGTAAATAGCCACCTGCAGCCCTTAAAGAAGCAATCATATAGCCATCTAGCTCTTGCATATGTTTGCACAGAAAATCCTTAATCAAAAGGATATAGGAAAAACGATTTATGGTAAATCGCTTTTAGATCTGTCACTGAGTGGACTGTAGCCCAAACCAACAAAAAGGTTTTTCTTACCCCCTGCATTAAAATATAACCACAATGTAAGAGTGGAGTGGGAGGTTGGAGCTTATGAAAAGTTACCCATAGCAAGCAACCCCCAAAAGGAGGATCTGTCACAAGGGAACCCCTACTGTGCCACACAGAAGCTTGGTCCCTGCCACGTTGTTGAAAGTTAGGTCAGCTTTTAAGCATCTTGGAGCAACTTTAAGCAGATTCCTAGTAGCTGGGCTAATAGGGCCAGATAACCTAGTGCACCTGCTGAGCAAGGGAGCTTACTCCTGAATCCTTCAACCATTGCACCATTAATAACTTGTTCAGTGGTATACCTGGCCAGTAAGGAACTCTTTGTTCTACCAGGTCACCCTCTTTGCTGTATTCACCCCTACTAATGTACCACAACCGGGTATGTAGGGAGAGGCTGACAACCTACTGTTGTGATAACCACAGTGTCTCTGCTATAAGAGGAAGCTGTGGCTGGTGGTTTTTAGCAGTAGCTTCTGGGCTATTTTGTTATGGAGACCCCAGGTCCTGCACTGCACCACTCAGTAAATACAGGTGGAAGGGGAAAAAATGCCTTACCTACCTCTTTCCCATCTGAGGTGGTTTAGGCACACTCGCTCCTCTGCGCCACTTGTCCACCATACAGCATCTCTGATGTAGGAGGGAGCTGTGGCTGGTGTCTTTAGCAAAAGCTTCTGGGCTATTTGAATCCAGACCCCAGGGGAGATTATCTCAAATGCCCAGAAACCATCTGGCTGGGATTGGGGATTTTTGACTCATCGTTGTCGTCTTCCCCTTTTGCCACAGCCACCGGGCTTGCTTTTCCATCCTTATGGTCCACACGCAAGGAGGATAGCCGCCAAAGTGCCCCCCCCACAACTGCTGTCCCTTTAGGGAGCTGCAAGGTTAGGCTGTGTCCTGCTCTGTCCAGTCAGTATATACACATGGGGGGGGGGGGCAATGCCGTACGTTCCTCATTCCCATCTGAGGTGGTTTAGGCAGACATTCACCATAGTAAACTGGTGCCTCCTCGAAAGGAGGATGTGGGCGCCTGCTCCTGCTGACTCTCAGCCTTCCCTTCTGGGTAAGAACGCGGGTCGTTCAAACGGTGCCCTCCCCAGCAGCCCACGCGAGCTACCAGGGACCCAGGAGTCAGGGGATACGATCCCCCTGGAAAGAACCGATGGCCAGCACCCCCGTCTGAACGGACGTCCGGACAGGTAAGGGGGGGGGGGGGAAGACAGGATAAAGGCCCCTGAAGTTCTGGGGACACCACTGTACCCAGGGGCCTTCAGCTCTCAGGGGGGCTTTCCCAGTTTCTGCTGCCCCCCCTGAGGAAAGGATAGGGGAACCCCCCGGGAAGGATAAATATATCCCGCCAGACCCAGAGGCTTCCCAGGCATTTGGTCCGGCTCCCAGGGGGAGACCACCAGCCCCAGGCTTCGGTCATTTGGAAAAAAACAAACAGTTTCGCCGTGTAGGGAGAAACACAATCAAAAACTGAGGATCAGGGGGAAGGGTGTGGACTTAAAACAGCTGTTGATTGATTGTGTTTCCTGTGGGGAGGAGCCTCTCATCTCTCAGGTGTGCCGTCCTGGAAGATGACTTGAGAAAAATGGCACATCGCAGCTGTCCGTACAGAGCCCTGTGTTGTTTGCCAGCACAGGGCTCTCTTTTGTCATTCGCTCCGCCGATCAGCGAGTTCCGGCCATAAATCATTGGCAGCATGACAGCACAGCCGGGGCAGCGCACATGTGCCCCCTACCCAGAGATGCAAATCGTATATATTTACGTGATTCTGCACTGGCGAGCCACCTTCTAGCAGTAAAGCTACAGGAGACAGTTGGCAAGTGGTTAAAACAGACCATGTATCACGGAGGCAGCACATCATTTGCTTTTGTTTCACATCCATGTTGCTCTGTTCAGTGGTCAGAAGCAAAGTAAAATACATACTTCTTCCAGATATAGGAGAGCATGTGAGTCGCACTTCTTTCTCCAATTTACAGTGACAGTGCTTGGCAAATAGCGAATAGCTGCGAAGACCCCCAGGGCTGTCACATGGTGACCATGAAAGATTTATTAACCTCGTGTATCAACCCTGTGCAGTGTCAGGACAAGGTCATCCAGCGCCCAAGGAGAACATGCCAAGCTGCCCCATGACTAATGCCAAGCCAAGCTGCCCCCCCATAACCAATTATATCACCCATACCTGATCATTATACATACATAGAAATTGCAGAGGTCAGGATTGGATAAATTACAATGTGCAAGTGTCAATAATGTGGAACAAACATGTAGCGAATTTCATGTTAAACAGATATAGGTTACCAAGGGAGGCATCACCCCTAATAATAATCCAAATAAATATCACTCCTTATAATACTGTGACACACTAAACAAGTGGATAAAAATAAAGTACAATGTGCAAAAAGCAGATGATGAAATCCTTAGTAAAACATGAGTCTTTGGAATTAAAAGAAAAAGGAAGAAAAATGGTCCAAGAATACGTGTATATTCCACCACCAAGTGACTGGATGCAGGATTTTTCAGTGGCACGCCACATAAGTAATCAGGGAATCTTACCAAATGGTCGGGACCACCTACCTCTAGAATGGTCAAGTAGGCAAGCAGAATAACCTCTGTGGGGTAGCAAGAATGTCACCTCCAAGGGCAAGGAAGTGGTGGATGAATTCCTTACTGTAGTCACCCCTCACAGCGGGACCTCCTAATCATCCGGGGGCAGGGGATAATCATAATAGATGAAAAGCTCCAATAGTGTAATACTATTTTAATAGGATTTATTGAAAATGAAAAGCCAAATGGCTACTTACTTTTTTACTATAATCAACATAAAAAAAAGTGTGGAACTTTGTATATGCCTCCAATTGCACACAGGCAGCAGTTAAAAAATATCCACATTTTATTAACAAATCACATTAAAGACATGAAATAAGTGCATAGTAAAAACAACTAAATTTATTGCACAAGAGGTCACAACTTCACCATCAACCAATCGGAAATGTAACCAGAGTGAGATATCTCTGGTCGATGTGATGGGGTCAACGCGTTTCAGGACTTTACAGACCTCACTTTTATCCACGTAAGACATCAATACAGTTTAGAAACTGGAAATTAATAAAGCATGAAATAAGGATCAATGATATTGAAATTAATAACAGAAGCTATCCTCACAAAAAAAAGTATTAATCATTTATACAATAGATCAATTAAAGCGAGATTAAAAATTTAAAAGTCAGCAGCTACAAACACTGTAGCTGCTGACTTTAAATAAGTACTCACCTGTCATGGGTGCCCGCGATGTCGGCCGCCCGAGGCTGATCCCTCCCTCGGATCTCGGGTCCCGGCCCCGCCATCCTAACTAAGGGAAACAGGCTGTGGAGCCATACGGCTTCACTGCCCCTTTCCTACTGCGCATGCGCGAGTCATTTGATTTAATTTATGCAATAGATCAATGAAATATAAATCATCATCCACATGAGACAGAATAAAGGTTGGATTCCAAATCAAGCCCTGGGGAGAAAAATAATCCCAGATGTAAGGTGTATGTAATATATAATGTGCAGGAGTCAAGAGTGGGTAAACTACAGAGTACAGAGACCAGGAGTATATACACCCTAGTGCACACCAGTACCCCCTATGCGGCATTTCACACCTACATATATACGCAAACATACATACAAACACTCACATACAAATATACATAAAACCACCCATTTACAGTATCTCACAAAAGTGAGAACACCCCTCACATTTTTGTAGATATTTTATTACATCTTTTCATGTGACAACACTGAAGAAATGACTTCATTACAACAGCCATTATAACTCATCACAACAGCCATTATTGTCTAAACCGCTGGAAACAAAAGTGAGTACACCCCTAAGTGAAAATGTCCAAATTGGGCCCAATTAGCCATTTTCCCTCCCTGGTGTCATGTGACTTATTAGTGTTACAAGGTCTCAGGTGTGAATGGTGACGCTCTCATACTGGTCACTGGAAGTTCAACATGGCACCTCATGGCAAAGAAGCGAGTACACCCATAGGTGAAAATGTCCAAATTGGGCCCAAAGTGTCAATATTTTTTGTGGCCACCATTATTTTCCAGCACTGCCTTAACCCTCTTGGGCATGGAGTTCACCAGAGCTTAAAAGGTTGCCACTCGAGTCCTCTTCTACTCCCCCATGATGACATCACAGAGATGGTGGATGTTAGCGACCTTGCGCTCCTCCACCTTCCATTTGAGGATGCCCCACAGATGCTCAATAGGGTTTAGGTCTGGAGACATGCTTGGCCAGTACATCACCTTTACCCTCAGCTTTAGCAAGGCAGTGGTCATGCTGGAATACTGCCATGCGGCCCAGTCTCCGAAGAGAGGAGGACATGCTCTGCTTCAGTATGTCACAGTACATGTTAGCATTCATGGTTACTCGAAGAACTGTAGCTTCCCAGTGCCGGCAGCACTCATGCAGCCCCAGACCATGACACCCCCACCATCATACTTAACTGTAGGCAAGACACACTTGTCTTTGTACTCCTCACCTGGTGTGTTTGGGGTCCTTATGTTGGAATACTGCCCTGCGGCCCGATCTCCGAAGTGAGGGGATCATGCTCTGCTTCAGTATGTCACAGTACATGTTGGCATTCATGGTTCACTTAATGAACTGTAGCGCCCCAGTGCCGGCAGCACTCATGCAGCCCCAGACCATGACACTCCCACCACCATGCTTGACTGTAAGCAAGACACACTTGTCTTTGTACTCCTCTCACCTGGTTGCTGCCACACACGCTTGACACCATCTGAACCAAATAAGTTTATCTTGGTCTCATCAGATCACAGGACATGTCCTTAATCTGCTTGTCTTCAGCAAACTGTTTGGGGGCCTTCTTGTGCATCATCTTTAGAAGAGGCTTCCTTCTGGATGACAACCATGCAGACCAATTTGATGCAGTGTGCGGTGTATGGTCTGAGCACTGACAGGCTGACCCCCCACCCCTTCAACCTCTGCAGCAATCATACATCTATTTCCCAAAGACAACCTCTGAATATGAGACTAAGTGCGTGCACTCAACTTCTTTGGTCGACCATGGCGAGGCCTGTTCTGAGTGGAACCTGTCCTGTTAAACCGCTGTATGGTCTTGGCCACAGTGCTGCAGTTCAGTTTCAGGGTCTTGGCAATCTTCTTATAGCCTAGGCCATTTTTATGTAGAGCAACAATTCTTTTTTTCAGATCCTCAGAGGGTTCTTTGCCATGAGGTGCCATGTTGAACTTCCAGCGACCAGTAAGACCTAATCCCCATTCACACCTGAGACCTTGTAATACTAACGAGTCACATGACACCAGGGAGGGAAAATAGGCTAATTGGGCCCAATTTGGACATTTTCACTTAGGGGTGTACTCACTTTTGTTACCAGCGGTTTGGACATCAATGGCTGTGTGTTGAGTTATTTTGAGGGGACAGCAAATTTACACTGTTATACAAGCTGTACACTCACTACTTTACATTGTAGCAAAGTGTCATTTCTTCATGAAAATATTGTGGCATTGGGGATTGTTTAGCTCAGTGATAGATGCATTTTTCTGTAGTGAGTCCACATCAGACAGGCATTTATAGTCAAGGGCCTGGTAGCCCACGTTTATCAAATGAACAAAAAAACAAAACAGTCCATAAATCCACTAAAGAATCCCACGCAGGGGTTTACAGGGGTCAAACAAAATTGAAAGTGCAAGCCCACCTGGCTACTCTTTAACAGCACTGCTGTTATAGGTACTGGTAACTCAAACCACCAGATCTTCCAGGCCCATGGTCTTGGGTGCACACAACTTTGGGCTCCTTAACCTCTTGGCATCCGAGCTTTAGCTGAATGACGCCCACAGCGCGGACCTGAATTTCCGGGAGACCGTCATATAACGGCCTCCCCTGTGCACGCGCCCCCTGCAGGGCACGCGCTGTGATCACCAAGTGACTGAGACTCGGGTGATCACAGATCCGAGTAAGGGCCCCTTACCATGTGATCAGCTGTCAGCCAATGACAGCTGATCACATGACGTAAACAAAAGCTTGGTAATCTTTTTTTTTTTCTCCTCATGCTGACAGCGTGAGGAGAAAAAAAGCCGATCACCAGCTTATCTGCAAGGGACATCGGTCCAGAAGAGGAAGAGGCAATTATGCCTCATCTGTGCCCATCAGTACCCCCTGCCAGTGCCCAAAGTGCCCACCAGTGCCACCTATCAATGCCCATGAGTGCCACCTATCAATGCCCACCAGTGGTGCCAATCAGTGCCACCTAGCAGTGCTGCCTATCAGTGTAACCAATCAGAGCCCATTATTGTCACCCATCAGTGCCCATCACTGCCGCCTCATCAGCGTACATCAACGAAGGAGAAAAACTACCTGTTTGCAAAATTTTATAACAAAATATTAAAAAAAATATATATATATACATTTTTGAAAATTTTTTCAACAAAAAATAAAAACTGCAGAGGTGATCAAATACCACCAAAAGAAAGCTCTATTTATGGGGGAAAAAATTATAAAAATTTCATTTGGGTACAGTGTGGCATGACCGCACAATTGTTATTCAAAGTGCATCAGTGCTAAAAATCGGTCTGGATAGGAGGGGGGTTTAAGTGCCCAGTAAGCAAGTGGTTAAAGCTTCAAGCCCCTCAATGCACACAGCTTCTGGCTCCTTGGACGCACACAGCTTTATAGCCCTTCAATACACACAGCTTTGAGCTTCTTAATGCACACAGTATCTATCCTCACACAGAGACACTCACTAGCAGCCACTGCTCCAACTCCACCTTCCTTCTTCTTCTGCTCTCACCAGCCCCTCGTTCTATGGGCTGTGTGTACCTGGGCACACACCCTGCTGGCTGTCCACAAGACCCGGACACAGGGTTGGAGATCCCGTCCCACCCAAGACTCTGAAGGATCTCCAAACTACAGAGCCCCTTCCAGAAATAGCAAGATCCGGAGAAAACTGCCAGAGCAGTTTTCTCTGTTTCAAATCTACGCTCTGTAGCTCTGCAATCCACCGATATGCAGACTCTGCGTCCACTTTAACCCCATTGTCATAGGGACAGAGCCTCGCTCTGCCACAATATATAATAAAATATTTACAAATATGTGAGGGGTGTACTCACTTTTGTGAGATAATGGTTGTTATTTACGAAAGGCAAATTCACTTTGCACTACAAGTGCAAACTACAAGTGCAAAGTGTACATAAAATTGCACTGAAAGTGCACTTGGAAGTGCAGTCACTGTAGATCCAAAGGGGACATGCAAGGAAAGTAAAAAAACAGCATTTTAGCTTGCACATGATTGGACAATAAAATCAGCAGAGCTTCCCCTCATTTCAGATCTTCCCATCAGATTTACAGCAACTGCACTTCCAAGTGCACTTTCATGTAAAATATCAAAGCTTTCCATAAAATCTACAGACACGTACCCAGGGTCGGACTTATCATTGGGCTTGAGTGGGCTCAAGCCCATGGGCCCCGCCTAATAGGGGGCCCCGCGGGCA
Source organism: Aquarana catesbeiana (assembly GCF_042186555.1). Taxonomy (NCBI): domain Eukaryota; kingdom Metazoa; phylum Chordata; class Amphibia; order Anura; family Ranidae; genus Aquarana; species Aquarana catesbeiana. Next base: position 85,417,636 of record NC_133332.1, read on the forward strand.
GGGCCGGATCCACGGCAAACTCCCGCCCGCTAGCCAGCCCGTTTCGCCGGCACCACTGCTTATTATTTAATGGGGACCGATCGGGCTTGTGTACTTTCACTTCCTGGTAGCGGTGGAATGCAAGATAGGGCCTCCCATGTCTTGCATCATTTCCGGCTGATTACATCACGTCCGCCCTATAGTGCGTTCCACCGCTACAAGGAAGTGAGATTACACAAGCCTGATAAGCAGCGGTGCCGACAAAATGGGCTGGCTAGCAGGCGGGAGTTTGCCGCCCCCCCTGAATGTTAGAAATCATGGGGCCCCGTACATCCTACCTGACGGGGCCCCCTTCGACCCGGTGGCAGGCGACATGACAAGTGACACCCTGCATCCCCTGACAAGTGACACTCTGCATCGCTGACAAGTGACACCCTGCATCCGCTGACAAGTGACACCCTGCATCCGCTGGCAAGTGACACCCTGCATCCGCTGGCAAGTGACACCCTGCATCCGCTGACAAGTGACGTGGCAAGTGACACCCTGCATCCGCTGACAAGTGACACCCCGCATCCGCTGGCAAGTGACACCCTGCATCCGCTGACAAGTGACGTGGCAAGTGACACCCTGCATCCGCTGACAAGTGACACCCTGCATCCGCTGGCAAGTGACACCCTGCATCCGCTGGCAAGTGACACCCTGCATCCGCTGGCAAGTGACACCCTGCATCCGCTGACAAGTGACGTGGCAAGTGACACCCTGCATCCGCTGACAAGTGACACCCCGCATCCGCTGGCAAGTGACACCCTGCATCCGCTGACAAGTGACGTGGCAAGTGACACCCTGCATCCGCTGACAAGTGACACCCTGCATCCGCTGACAAGTGACACCCTGCATCCGCTGACAAGTGACACCCTGCATCCCCTGGCAAGTGACACCCTGCATCTGCTGACAAGTGATGTGGCAAGTGACACCCTGCATCCGCTGGCAAGTGACACCCTGCATCTGCTGACAAGTGACACCCTGCATCTGCTGACAAGTGACACCCTGCATCCGCTGGCAAGTGACACCCCGCATCCCCTGGCAAGTGACACCCTGCATCCGCTGACAAGTGATGTGGCAAGTGACACCCTGCATCCGCTGACGAGTGACACCCTGCATCCGCTGACGAGTGACACCCTGCATCCGCTGACGAGTGACACCCTGCATCCGCTGACTAGGGTTGCCAAATCATGCCTTTAATCCAGGACACACATTAATTACACAGGTTCTGTGGCTGATTAAGGTGGTAATTAAATTCACTTGGTTTCTTATCTGCATTAAATCAGCCTCAGAACCTGTGTAATTAAAATGTGTCCTGGATTAAAGGGATGATGTGGCAACCCTACCGCTGACAAGTGACACCCTGCATCCGCTGACAAGTGACAATCCGCATCTGAAGGCAGGTGACGGCAAGTGACAGCTCAGGCTCTGACTGATTCTGCTTATGGTGAGTTGAACTATTTTATTTTATATAACAATGTAATAATAGAAACATTGCACTTCAATCATTTTTTTGCGATACGGCACTGCGTCGATTTAACTGACAATTGCGCAGTTGTGTGATGCTGTACCCAAACACTTGACTACTCTCGGCTCCGCTCGGGACTGCGAGAGGACCCGAGAGCCGCCGAGAGGACCCAAGAGCCGCCGAGATACAGAGGACTCTGTATCTCGGTGGCGCCATTTTTAAACTTCAAGACTGCAATGACAAGGCTGCAAATGACACTGGGGCGAGGCTGCAAATGACAAGGCTGCAATGACACTGGACAAGGCTGCAGATGGATGGACAAGGCTACAGATGGATGGACAAGGCTGCAGATGGATGTTGTGCAAGGCTGCATTGATGGGCATTTAAATGTAAGTTTTTTTCCTTAAACTTCCCTCCTAAAAGTTTTTTTCTTAAAATTCCCTCCTAAACTTGGGGTGCGTGTTATACGCCAATAAATACGGTAATTTATAGAAGGTAGGGCCCGAAAGCGATTCAAGCCCAGGGGCCCCCACCACCCTAAGTCCTGCCCTGCACGTACCTTACTGTCCTACATCCATGATTTAAATCGTACCGTATCTATTGCTTCTTTACAGACTGTAGGTCATGACACAGGAAGGAGTTGACCAGCTGACCTCATTAGCACACACCCTGCATCATCCACCCTCCCAGCTGCACGTTTTTTAAATGAAATGCAATCAATCGGTTATCACTCTTCTCACTAAATACACAATCAGATTGCATAGTGTATGGGCATCTTTATACAAGTACATAGAAGGGAGGGAACAGAAACACTCAGCTGTCACATGTCTAATGCGTTTTGGAGTATTTTCAGTCATCACACATAGGGCAGCCCATCCACCTGAATGTGCTGCCCTACACACAGCAATCGCCCCAAAGAAGCTTCAGAACCTTTTTTTTTAGAGCGGAGCTTGGTTGCGTTTTTTACCGCGATTTTTGGTGCAGCGAATTTATTTCTGAAATGCAAGGAAACACACAGATGTGAACGGAGCCTCATTGTTCTTGTGTTAATGCACCAATTTCACTTTCAGGCCCATTCACATCTAGCATAGTGGGAGCGAACGTTTTGTGGCTTGTTTTTCCTGTGACATGCATAGGGCAGCCCATTGATTTAAATGGGCTGTGCTATATGTGGCCAGTGGCGTAGCGTAGGGGGTTCGAGGGGGGCGGAGGCCCCGGGCGCAACATTTGGGGGGGGGGGGCGCAATCCCATGTCAGTGTGTGTCACTCTGGCTCCGTCATCCTAGTTTCTATATACTGTGTCCCCTGCGATCCGGCCGCCATGTTTAATGTCAGCTGGGCGGCCGGCGTCCTGTGATTGGGTGAATGGGGTCATGTGAGGCGTGGAGCTGACCTGTCCTTAATGCTCCTGGAGTTCCGCCTCTGCTATCTTCTTTTGCGCCTCCTCTCCTCCTGACCGCAGCATCTGGGACTTGAATCATTCCCTGTTGGTTGTGGCAGACAGAGGTCAGATCGATGGTGAGCAAAAAAATAACAGGTGAGACGAGGGAGCAGCCGTTACTGCAGTTAATCATCCTCTCCAAGGCAAAGCCAGCACTGTGAGTTCTGCCTCTCTCCTCACAAGAAGTGCAGGCATACTTTCCTGGCTTCCTATTGGCTGTGAGACTCGGGACACTGAGCTGCTTCCAGTCCAATGAGTCCATGCAGCATACTGCTCAGAGCTCCTCTGCTGTTCCATGGACATGTGTGCTGCTGTACCCAACATGTAATGACATGGACATCTCTGGGTCACTCACTGTGGTATGTGACACTCAGCATGTTTACCACAGTCACATAGGACAAACTACACTCACAGTCTACACTACACACATACACAGAGCATCACCCTCTTCCCCACTTATCCCCAATGTCCCTCCTCTCCCCCCACTTATCCCAAATGTCCCTCCTCTCCCTCCACTTATGCCAAATGTCCCTCCTCTCCCTCCACTTATGCCAAATGTCCCTCCTCTCCCTCCACTTATCCCAAATGTCCCTCCTCTCCCCCCACTTATCCCAAATGTCCCTCCTCTCCCCCCACTTATCCCAAATGTCCCTCCTCTCCCCCCACTTATCCCAAATGTCCCTCCTCTCCCCCCACTTATCCCAAATGTCCCTCCTCTCCTCCCATATATCCCAAATGTCCCTCCTCTCCTCCCATATATCCCCAATGTCCCTCCTCTCCCTCCACTTATCCCCAACGTCCCTCCTTTCCCCCCACTTATCCCAAATGTCCCTACCCTCCTCCCATATATCCCCCACTTATCCCCAATGTCCCTCTTCCTCGTCTACGCATCCCCAATGTCCCGCTTCTCCCACTTATGCCAAATGTCCCTCATTTTCCCCCACTTAGCACCAATGCCCCCCTCCCCCCCACTTAGCAACAATCTTCACACTCTCCCCTAAGTTAGAAATTAGCACATTGCCCCCCCATTTAGCACCAATGCCCCATTAACGTAGCACCAATGTCATCCCCTATCACCTCTCTTTGCACTAATGACCCCTCTCTCCACTTAACATTGTACTCCTACTGTAAGTTGTAGTTGCTTTTGGTGGGGAAGAGATGATTTAGGAGTGGAAGGAGAGCTCTGTACTGGAAGGGGGGAATGCATATCTCACTGTCCTGTGAGATATGCATTCCTGATCCTTGCAATCTGTACCTAGCACAATCATGAACTCCACACTCTGTATGTAGTACAATCTTGATCTTTGCATTTTTGTATATAGCACACTCCTGATCTTTGCATTCTGTACGTAGCAAACTCCTGAACTCTTCACTCTGTGCAGAATGCACAAGTGGTATTTAACAATGCCCCATTAAGACTCTCCCACTGTTAGGTGGTGGTTGCGGCATGGTTGAGTTCCTGCACCTATTATCTGAGGAAAATAGCCCTGCATATAGTATGTCTGCAGTCTTTCACTGTATCTCCTGTATCATGTCTGCAGTCTCTGACCATCTCCTGTATCATGTCTGCAGTCTCTGACCATCTCCTGTATCATGTCTGCAGTCTCTGACCATCTCCTGTATCATGTCTAGCACTAAATATTATGCACAACCCTTAAATCTGGGTTATTATTAGGCAGCCAATCAGAGGCTCAGGCTGTGAGTGAGGAAACCCTTTGTGTTTTGACAGCCATAGCACGTAAGCAGCAGCAGAGCAGTCCCTGAGCCCCCCTTCTTAGGTGCTAAAAGTTCACAGGTTAGGGGGCGCAAATTACGTGCCTTGCCCCGGGTGCTGACAACCCACCCTACGCCACTGACCAGTATACCTGATCATCCGACCGCAAGCTTTGTTCCAGCAACATGATTGGGGTATGTGCTCTTATATGCAGCTTGTGTCTTTCCATATTGAGCTCTGCTAGTTTGCTGTGTTTTTTGCCATCACAAATAGTATCAATATTCCTATGATGCCTTTCCTTTTCAGCAATAATTCTAAGGTCAGACCTCCTCTGTAACTCAAAACATGCAACCTGTAGATTTTTTTAAGTGTCCCCTATGGAGATTTTGTAAGGGTAAAAGTTTGTCGCCATTCCATGAGCAAGCGCAATTTTGAAGCGTGACATGTTGGGTATCAATTTACTCGGCGTAATATTATCTTTCAGCGCAATTTTGAAGCGTGACATGTTGGGTATCAATTTACTCGGCGTAATATTATCTTTCACAATATAAAAGAAAATTGGGCTAACTTTACTGTTGTCTTATTTTTTAATTAAAAAAAGTCTAATTTTTTCCAAAAAAGTGTGCTTGTAAGACTGCTGAGCAAATACAGTGTGCCATTTTATTCTCTAGGGCAGTGTTCTTAACCTTGTTGGAGGTACTGACCTCCACCAGTTTCATATGTGCATTCACTGAACCCTTCTTAATTGGAAAAATAAAATATGATTTTTTCAAATTCAAAACATAGGTATATGTTTATACATAGGTATATTTTTATACATAGGTGCACAAAATGAACAAAACCATTAAAGAACAAAACCATTAAGAACAAAGAACAAAACCATTAAATATTAAAACATGATTTTCACACAAAGCTTTCTTAGCAATAACAGGGCACGTTACCATTTGTTGAGAGCGTTGTTGTTCTGAAGAGTTGCTGTTGAACCTGGCTCTGCTGAATTTCAATGATTTCATCAAGGTATTCATCATTGACATCTGTTGTCTCAACACTAAACGTGAACGGCTGTCTCACCCATGCTGGATATGACTCTCTTGTAGGGAAGTATCCGTCGAGAGACTTTGCAAGCGAATCTAAGTGCGTGGCAATTGCTTGCTTCAGTTCTGGGGGTACAGAAATGTCTCCGATTCCAGATACATCTTCGATCTTACTTACACAGTCGTCTAGCAGGGGAAAGTTTGCAAAGTTATCTTTCTCTATTTGTCGTTTCCATAACGGTAGCTTTTTTTGAAAAGCCTTCAGGTTTTCTTCCGCTTCGATGATGTTGACTCTACCGCCCTGCATCTGTTGATTGAGATGATTGAGAGCTGCGAAGATATCAGCCATGTACGCTAAAATGAGAATGAACTCAGAATTTTTGAAGCAATCTGCATGACAATGTTGGTGCTCTTGCAAAAACAGGGCTAATTCCACACGCACGGCAAAAACACGATTCAGCACCTGTCCCCGGGATAACCACCGAACGTTAGAATGGTACAGAAGTACCTCGAATTCAGACCCCCTTTCTTTACACAGCTCCCTGAAGATGCGTTGCCTAAGAGCACTATTTTGCACATAGTTCACGCATTACACTACGAATTTTAATACTTCTGCCAGTTTTGGAGGCAAGGTTTTTGTTGCCAACGCATGCCTGTGCAGAATACAATGCGTAACAATGATGTGTGATGCATCGGCTTTCACTAGCACACCAAAACCAGACTTTCTTCCCTTTCTTCTTTGAAGAAGTCATCCACAAGTTTCTTCACATCGGCTGCCTTAGTTGTTGTTGTAAGAGGCTTACAAAATAAAAAATCTTCCTTTATCACGTCGTCTTTCACATAGCGCACGAATACTGCAAGCTGGCTTAGATTGGAAATGTCTGTGGTCTCGTCGTGTTGAAGGCTGAATTTTGCAGGGCTTGAAATCAGATCTGCAACTACTTGAGCCAAGATGTCTTTGCTCATGTCCTCTATTCTGTTGCTGATGGTGTCATTTGAAAGAGGAATTTGGGATAACTTAACTTCAGCCGCTTTTCCCAGCATGATATTCGCCATCATCAACACAGCTGGTTTTATGAGTGTTTCAGCAATGGTGTGTGGTTTGCCCTGCTTTGCGATCAGGTAAGCAACTTCGTACGATGCTGTGAGGATTGGTTTGTAGTTGGGGGGATCCCACACCATTTGTTTTGTGAACATTTTTAGTCGGCAACTCTTTTTTACATTAAGCTGGAAAATGGCGGCCAGCCTCCCGGCCCGCTCCTTAGCGACCGGCTATATACAGTGAATGTAAAAAAAACCCCCTCAAATCGCGTCAAAATTACGGTAAAAACGCAGTACTTGAGTTTTGGATGCGAGTTCATTGAAGTCTATTAAATGCAAAACGCTGCACTTTGTGGGAAAAAAAGTCCTCCCTGACCCTTTCCAAAAATGCAGAGGCACAAAATGCATTGATGTGAATGGGTTCCATAGGAACCCATGTAAAATAAAATTCTCTGCATTTCTGCAAAATGCAAAAAGCATCAAAAGATGCATTTGTGCGAATCAAGCCTAAGGTATAAATACTTAAAGGTTAAGTTCACCTTTGGAATGTGTTGTAAGTTATTCCTGCGCTACCGTGGGAGAGAGATATAAACAAAGGAACAGCTGCAAGCACCGAATGGGGTCAAACGAGGCCCATAAATAAATGAGGTAAATGCTGCCATCAAATAAAAAATATAGGCTGCCAGCTACATGTATGATACGATGAAGTATAAAAGTACATAATAGAGGGCAGTCCCAAGTACATGTACAATATCTAAAGGACAGTGCGAAAGGGATAATGTGCAAAAACATAAATGATCACATTTTATATTAAACTCTAATGTGCAGACCTGGACGTAAATATAAGTCCCTATATGTGCAAAAAAACAATAAATTTGCAAAGACCACAAAAATGATATAATATAAAACAGCAAGCTATTTGTGCAAATAAATCATAAAATCATGAGTGATAATGATGCAGTATGTGCAGCTCTTAGGCATAAAGTGCAAATGAATGTGCAAACCACAGCAATAAATAAAATTTCCTGTGAACCGTGCAAAATCGCATAGAAAGTGCAAGGTGGTGTGTGATATACACACTCCAATCACATCGCAATCAAAAAGGTGCCATTGTAATAAGTCAATCAAATTAAATCTAAAACAATCCAAAAAAAGTCCAAGAAACAAACAAACATGTGCACCAGTGAAACTGGAAATGCTAAAACGTTCAGTGGTGATAATCCTTCTAATGCCCCGTACACACGGTCGGACTTTGTTCGGACATTCCGACAACAAAATCCTAGGATTTTTTCCGACGGATGTTGGCTCAAACTTGTCTTGCATACACATGGTCACACAAAGTTGTCGGAAAATCCGATCATTCTGAACGCGCTGACGTAAAACACGTATGTCAGGACTATAAACGCGGCAGTGGCCAATAGCTTTCATCTCTTTATTTATTCTGAGCATGTGTGGCACTTTGTCCGTCGGATTTGTGTACACACGATCGGAATTTTCGACAACGGATTTTGTTGTCGGAAAATTTTATATCCTGCTCTCAAACTTCGTGTGTCGGAAAATCCGATGGAAAATGTGTGATGGAGCCTACACACGGTCGGAATTTCCGACAACAAGGTCCTATCACACATTTTCCGTCGGGAAATCCGACCGTGTGTACAGGGCATTAGATAAAAAACAGTCCAATGTGCAAATAACAGAGTGAGGTGCCTATAGACTATTTAAAGACATCACTTTGCCTTCCCTTTATCCCCTGATAAAGTCACGTGATTGGTGACATCACGCGTAGGGACGGGATAGGCACTCTACACTGACACCGACTGAGGTTGACGAGCTCGCTGCTCGTAGGAGATAGATGTTATGCTTGATTGCTTAATGTGAGTACATACTTTTGACTTTAATATAATTCATTTTTGCTGGAAATACTACACTATCTGGTACCCCTCTGTTCTCTTATCATCTGTTCCACTAACATTGAGGTACCAAGACAAAGAAAGCACCTACTCTGGTCCAGGGATCCCAAGGAGAGATAACCCCCACCTGCATTCGCCTTTATGCGGTTTTCCCATTACCGCAAGGTAAGGGGCCACTGCTCACTTGAGTGTGTTTTATGCACGAAGAGGATATACACTCTCCCTTCTTTGGCACCTCACTCTATTTTGCACATTGGACTGTTTTTTATCTAAGAAGGATTATCACCACTGAACGTTTTAACATTTCCAGTTTCACTGGTGCACATGTTTGTTTGTTTCTTGGACTTTTTTTGGATTGTTTTAGATTTAATTTGATTGACTTATTACAATGGCACCTTTTTGATTGCAAAGTGATTGGAGTGTGTATGTCACACACCACCTTGCACTTTCTATGCGACTTTGCACGGTTCACAGGAAATTTTATTTATTGCTGTGGTTTGCACATTCATTTGCACTTTATGCCTAAGAGCTGCACATACTGCTTCATTATCACTCATGATTTTATGATTTATTTGCACAACTAGTTTGCTGTTTTATATTATATCATTTTTGTGGTCTTTGCAAATTTATTGTTTTTTTGCACATATAGGGACTTATATTTACGTCCAGGTCTGCACATTTGCGTTTAATATAAAATGTGATCATTTATGTTTTTGCACATTATCCCTTTCGCACTGTCCTTTTAGATATTGTACATGTACTTGGGACTGCCTTCTACTATGTACTTTTATACTTCATCGTATCATACATGTAGCTGGCAGCCTATATTTTTTATTTGACGGCAGCATTTACCTCATACTGCTACCTGTAGCAGCATTTCTCTCACTTCATCTGGATAGCGCAGCACCCACCCCCACTTCTTTAAGTTCACCTTTAATTCAAAAATAATAAATGCACATATTTTTGCAGGTACAAATTGTGCTTTTTTTATTATTAAAACATGAGCCTGTAAAGTATTGCACCTGCAATCAGTAGATTATGGGTGCAATGCCACGCTCCTGCAGACAATACCTACAGCTCTGTGCATGTACCTCTGCACAGGCTGTCATTTTCAGAGACAGTGTAAATGAACTACAGGTGACTGATCCGCGTGCTTGCAGGTCATTTAAAACTGCAAGTCGGTCTGCCATGGTGGTAGAAGGAACTCTACATTTACAGATTCTTGTGAATGAATGATGTGGCTATGTGGGTGACAGCGAATGTGGGGAAAAGAACCTCTGCCTGCTGTCACACTGGGGAAGGGGGGTGCTAAGGAGTAGAGAGGGGCAACTAGAACCTGTTACATCCTGAATTGAGGTGCAACATGTTCTAAAAGGTGAACTTATCATTTAAGCTGGTACACATGCACACTTTTTTTTTTTGTTCAGCCCGCTGGCTTACAGATTCCTCCATCCACACAAGCGAGGTGGATGGTGGAATCCTCCATGCTGGGGCATTGTATTCTGACAGAGGGGCTCTCCGCAGTCAGAATACACTGATCAGTGCTGCAGCTATTTGGTTGCAAAGCGCTAATTGAAACAAGGTTTTCCAGCAGTCCTATTTAGCAGGAGCTGATAAAACGATCAGCTTCTTCCTAATGCCCTGTACACACAATTGGACATTGATCGGACATTCCGACAACAAAATCCATGGATTTTTTCTGACGGATGTTGGCTCAAACTTGTCTTGCATACACACGGTCACACAAAGTTGTCGGAAAATCCGATCTTTCTAAACGCGGTGACGTAAAACACGTACGTCAGGACTATAAATGGGGCAGTAGCCAATAGCTTTCATCTCTTAATTTATTCTGAGCATGCGTGGCACTTTGGGCGTCTGATTTTTGTACACACGATCGGAATTTCCAACGCATTTTGTTGTCGGAAAATTTTACAGCCTGCTCTCAAACTTTGTGTGTCGGAAATTCCGATGGAAAATGTGTGATGGAGCCCACACACGGTCAGAATTTCTGACAACAAGGTCCTATCACACATTTTCTGTTGGAAAATCCGACCGTGTGTACAGGGCATAACAGGGAGGGCTACATACATATCAAAATTTGGCTGGTCCCTACTGAACCAATTGAATTTCAATCTGTGTTTACAATCATGTGTTGACACATAAGTTATTAAAGTCCACTCTGTGAATATGTGCAAAGAAAGTCTCTTGGTGTACAATATCCTTGTGTCCTCGTATTGGTTAAGCCTTGTTACATGCACCAGGCACCAGAGTCGTAATGACGAAACACATCAGGGCAGGACCATATGGTGACCAGAAGTGACGACAGCATGCCATCAAGAGTGACAGGCACCAAACTAAGTGAGAGTGTCAGGGCGTTGGGTGAGATGCCATTGATTGTTTGGCAATCTGTCATGTACCTTGTATCAGAGCCTAATGTTAGAAGGAGACATCTCTTACAGCCCTGGCTCCGGGACCACTGGGGTTGCAAAATTGGTCGCGAGAGTAGAGATGATCCACCAGAAAGACTGGACTGTAGTAGTAGCTGGAGGCGGTGGTTACAGGTGTGGGTCAGCGACCCCTAGGCACTGGCAGGTACATGATCAGGAGCAGGCTGGAGCAGAGTGAGACAAGCCTGGTAACACAGCAGGCAGAGAGTAGTCAGCAGGCAGGCAGAGGTTGGCAACTGGAGATGTACAGGTATAGCAGGGTCAAGGCAAGCCTGGTCAGGATAGGAGAAGGCAGCAGTAGTCAAACAGAGCTGGGTCAGTATAATCACAGGCAGGTACAGGATCAGGGCTCAGGTAAAGCTGCAGATCAGACAGCACTGCACTAAAGCAGCTGCTGTCCTTTTAAGGGGTCATTGGTGTAGTGATATAATATGTGTAGTAGTATAGTAGTATCATGGGTATGATAATTATTAGTAAGTACTCTTCCACAGCAACCCAATTCTTCCAGAGAGATGCACTTTATTGACTTCCAACACAGAACAAAGTCCAAAGTCCACAGATGACAAAAAATCCGACAGAGTATATAATTCAGAGTCCCATTTTCTCTAGATTTGCGGCTTTATAGTCATACACAGACAAGACTATCCTGACTAAATGCCAGCTTGAATGTCCTCTCTGAAATACTAGTCCACTAGAAGGGAGTTTCTGCTAGGTCAACCCAAAATACTCTTTGATCTTATTGTTACCCCCTCAAGTCTAACTACCATCAATAAATACTTCTTCTATGGTCCTTTAAACAATGTACCCTTTGAAATGTTCAATTAGGTTTACAGACCATACCTCACACACCTAGGTAGACTTGCATAAGATCAACACATCAAAGGATCTTCAACTGTCCACTTGATATGTTAAAATTCATTTCTGGTCAACATGGCACTCCAATACAACATTATACATAAATCGGACAACATATTACAACATAAACCCCCACTTGGGTCGGTTCTAACTACTAGAACTGACCCATAAATTAAACAACAAAAATATTATGATTTAAGGTACTGAATGCTTTACAATGGCTCATATAAAATGTGAAGTTGAAACTGGTTACATCTCTCTTCACCAGCTTTTAAAATATCCCCATGAAACCGTTATTAGATAATATAACTTTTAGACTATGACTGGAAAAGGATTTGGTAAACGTCAGTGGCCCATATAGCTGTTAGACCTTATTATATCACATCAAGATCTTGAATATTGCACAAAGACGAGCTGATGACACAGTCCATTCTTCGGTCTGACTTCCTCACATCTCTCACCATCTCACCGAAAGTAAACTTGGTATGCTCTGGGAGCTCCAATCCACATAAGTCCAGGATTCTCTCATCTCCAGGCTCAAGCTTTTCATTTTTAAAGTTGCTTTTACACAAACATTCTCCTTATATCTTTATGGTAAGAAGAACGATCAATGTACCAGCACTCACTTTCAAGGTCAAAAGGTTTGGATACGGCAGTAAAAACTGTGCTGCAAACTATTTCCTTGCACTTGACATTCATGAGTCCATCTTGCAAGCATTTTACAATTCACATCTGCTTCTTTCCATTTCCTATTTGAACAATGATGACCGGGTTGTGTACCTGTCAAGTACCAGAATTTGTTGATTGCCAGCCACAATTTGCTTTTGTAAGCGAATGTGAGAGATGACATCACTGAGGGAGCTAGAGAGGAGGTGGAATCCTTATTGGTAGAGCTCCAAAGGGATGAAGCTAAGGGGAAAATAATACTGGGAGTATGCTATAGGCCCCCTAACCTGAAGGAGGAAGTGGAGACGGATCTCCTATCACAAATTGGATTAGCAGCAAGGAGGGGAAGTGTTATCATAATGGGGGATTTTAATTATCCAGACATAGACTGGGCGGAGGGAACCACGCATTCATTTAAGGCTCGCCAGTTCCTTAATGTCTTGCAGGACAATTTTATGGGTCAGATGGTAGACGCACCAACTAGAAATAAAACATTACTGAATCTACTGATTACCAACAATACAGACCTGATCACAGATGTGGAAATACGGGGCAATTTAGGTAACAGCGATCACAGGACAATTAGTTTCAGTATAAATCACACAAATAGGAAACATAAAGGGAATACAAAGACACTGAATTTCAAAAGAGCCAACTTCCCTAAACTACAAACCTTGCTAAAAGGCATAAATTGGGATAAAATATTAGGAACAAAGAATACGGAGGAGAGATGGGTTTGCTTTAAGAGCATATTAAATAAGGGCATTAGCCAATGTATCCCATTGGGTAATAAATTTTAAAGAGCGAACAAAAATCCTGGATGGCTTAACTCCAATGTAAAAATGCATATAAAAGCAAAGGAGAAGGCCTTCAAATAATACAAGGTTGAGGGATCATCCTCAGCATTCAGACTTTATAAAGAATGCAATAAGAAATGTAAGGGTGCTATTAGGATGGCTAAGATAGAACATGAAAGACACATAGCGGAGGAGAGCAAAAAAAATCCCAAGAAATTCTTTAAGTATGTAAACAGTAAAAAAAGGAGGACAGACCATATTGGCCCCATAAAGAATGAGGAAGGACATCTGGTTACAAAGGATGGGGAGATGGCAAAGGTATTGAATTTATTCTTCTCCTCAGTCTTCACGAGTGAATCGGGGGGCTTCAGTAACCAAAACTGCAGTGTTTATCCTCATGACACAACACAGGAAGCACCTCCATGGTTAACAGAGGACGGAATTAAAATTAGACTTGAGAAACTTAACATTAATAAATCACCGGGACCAGATGGCTTGCATCCGAGGGTACTTAGGGAACTCAGTCAGGTGATTGCCAGACCGTTGTTCCTAATTTTTACAGACAGTCTATTGACTGGAATGGTACCAGCTGATTGGAGAAAAGCCAATGTAGCACCAATATTTAAAAAGGGCCCAAAAAACATCCCTGGGAATTACAGATCAGTTAGCCTAACATCAATAGTATGTAAAATCTTGGAGGGGATGATAAGGGACTATATACAAGATTTTAGTAATAAGAACGATATCATTAGCAGTAATCAGCATGGATCGTTCTTGCCAAACCAATCTATTAACCTTCTATGAGGAGGTGAGTTGCCATCTAGATAAAGGAAGGCCCGTAGACGTGGTGTATCTGCATTTTGCAAAAGCATTTGACACAGTTCCCCATAAACGTTTACTGTACAAAATAGGGTCCGTTGGCATGGACCATAGGGTGAGTACCTGGATTGAAAACTGGCTACAAGGGCGTGTTCAGAGGGTGGTGATAAATGGGGAGTACTCAGAATGGTCAGGGGTGGGTAGTGGGGTTCCCCAGGGTTCTGTGCTGGGACCAATCCTATTTAATTTGTTTATAAACGATCTGGAGGATGGGATAAACAGTTCAATCTCTGTATTTGCAGACGATACTAAGCTAAGCAGGGCAATAACTTCTCCGTAGGATGTGGAAACCTTGCAAAAAGACCTGAACAAATTAATGGGGTGGGCGACTACATGGCAAATGAGGCTCAATGTAGAAAAATGTAAAATAATGCATTTTGGTGGCAAAAATATGAATGCAATCTATACACTGGGGGGAGAACCTCTGGGGGAATCTAGGATGGAAAAGGACCTGGGGGTCCTAGTAGATGATAGGCTCAGCAATGGCATGCAATGCCAAGCTGCTGCTAATAAGGCAAACAGAATATTGGCATGTATTAAAAGGGGGATCAACTCCAGAGATAAAACAATAATTCTCCCGCTCTACAAGACTCTGGTCCGGCCGCACCTGGAGTATGCTGTCCAGTTCTGGGCACCAGTCCTCAGGAAGGATGTACTGGAAATGGAGCGAGTACAAAGAAGGGCAACAAAGCTAATAAAGGGTCTGGAGGATCTTAGTTATGAGGAAAGGTTGCGAGCGTTGAACTTATTCTCTCTGGAGAAGAGACGCTTGAGAGGGGATATGATTTCAATTTACAAATACTGTACTGGTGACCCCACAATAGGAATAAAACTTTTTTGCAGAAGAGAGTTTAATAAGACTCGGACACTCATTACAATTAGAAGAAAAGAGGTTTAACCTTAAACTACGTAGAGGGTTCTTTACTGTAAGAGCAGTAAGGATGTGGAATTCCCTTCCACAGGCAGTGGTCTCAGCGGGGAGCATTGATAGCTTCAAGAAACTATTAGATAATCACCTGAATGACCGCAACATACAGGGATATGTAAGGTAATGCTGACACATAATCACACACATAGGTTGGACTTGATGGACGTGTGTCTTTTTTCAACCTCACCTACTATGTAACTATGTAACTATGTAACTATGTAATTTGCTGTAGGCCAACCCCTCATTGCCTTCAATAAAGCAGTTACTTGGATCATTCAGTCCACAATTACACCTGAATGGTATACCAACATATACATATAACCCCACACGATGGTTCAGATAGAATCAGCTTGACATCAGTGTTTATCAGATCTTCTATCCAGACAAAGCGGCAGTGGAAATTCTTGCCAGTATCTTCACCATGAAAGGTAGAAAGGTCTTTTTCATCCATATATGTCATAGCCTTTAGCATATTATAAACAACTGATTCAACAAAGTTTCAAATCATGACTGGAGTGATGAATTTCAATCGCCCCTCTTATAAATTTAGGAAAACCACCCAACATACTATAATTTATGCTATGCCAAGCCATTGTGCAGCATCTCACCTTAGATGTCAAATATATTGATCAATACGCATTATGTAATTTGTACAGATGTTATGAAAATTATTTTAGGTTTAAATGCTTCTCTTTGGTTTTAAGACAAAGTTCAAGAAATAAAACAAACAAAATAAAAAATGAAAAGCAAAAAAGGGAGAAAAATTAAAAATTAGGGTGTTGAAGAAAAAAGAAAAAAGGTCCATTGCTTGATGAATATTGAGAGTCCATGAATTCTTTATAATTCCTTGTGATAGTGATATATTGTCTATTCAGCGTTTCTCCCCCACTAGCCAGCAATTTCAGACTGTGCTTCTGCTATTCACATGCAAGCAAGTATCTCCGGCCATATCTGAAAGACAAAAGAACTCTCCAACAAAACTAATTAGCAAGGTCCTTAAACGTTGTTTGAAGTTAAAACAAAAGTAGTATAGTGGTATCGTGGGTATGATAATTAATTAGTAAGTACTCTTCCGCAGCAACCCAATTCTTCCAGAGAGATGCACTTTATTGACTTCCAACACAGAACAAAGTCCAAAGTCCACAGATGACAAAAAATCCAAAAAGAGTATATAATTCAGAGTCCCATTTTCTCTAGATTTGCGCCTTCATAGTCATACACAGACAAGACTACCCTGACTAAATGCCAGCTTGAATGTCCTCTCTGAAATACTAGTCCACTAGGAGGGAGTTTCTGCTAGGTCAACCCAAAATACTCTTTGATCTTATTGTTACCCCCTCAAGTCTAACTACCATCAATAAATACTTCTTCTATGGTCCTTTAAACAATGTACCCTTTGAAATGTTTAATTAGGTTTACAGACCATACCTCACACACCTAGGTAGACTTGCATAAGATCAACACATCAAAGGGTCTTCAACTGTCCCCTTGATATGTTAAAATTCAGTTGACTTGGCCAATTCAACTGAATTTCTGGTCAACATGGCACTCCAATACAACATTATACATAAATCGGCCAACATATTACAACAATTGGCACCAAGCCGAGTTAGAGCACGCATGCCTGCCGCGTGTTCCCGCACCCGCCGCTGCCCGGCCCGGCGGACTCTCAGTGAAACATGTGTGCGTATGTGCGAATGCCCAAACATCTGCCTTGCTACAGAGTATCCCTGACACAATCAAACTACTGATGTTGATGTGAACAAAGCATGTTATGACCTATGTTTGTAAGTGCATTTTAAAGAGGGAATGGTTTTAATAGAGCAAGATTGAACAGGATTACACTATGTGGAGCTTTTTTCTTATATAAGATCAGTGTCTCCAAGATTGTTCCAGTGGTTAAGCGGTACGTACTCTGTACGAGTGATTGACAGCACTTTAAACAAAGGCATGTTTAATTGATATATCTTGTGAGTGCAAACCCTGAGGGGAGAGGGACCCAGGTGGTGACAATCTGATGATTGGAGCATGTAACAACACTTAACCAACACAAGGATATTGTACACCAAGAGACTTTCTTTGCACATATTCACATGGTGGATTTCAACTTATGTGGTCAACACATGATTACCAGCCGATTGGTTGAGTCTTTGGACGGAAAGCCGTATTAGTATTTTGATCATTCTTAATGCTTTTATATGTGTTATAATTGCTGTATTTGTTATAGTGGCAGATAATTTTATTTGATGTCTAAACTGGAATAAGGTATCCAGAGGATTGTGTTTGATCCTCTGTATATTGGCGCTGAGTAGATTGTTTTCAGTTATCTAAAACATCTTTTTTAATGATTATGTATGGTAATGACTACTCAAAGTGGAGATGTCCTAAAGTTAATTCACTGATGATTGATGTGGCATTAATCTTATACAGAGCATCAAGATAAAGTTATGTGATGAAATCCCTATGTAAACTTTTTTGCTGTGGCTTACAGTTACAACCAGTAATGATCAAAATAGATGTCACACAGCATATTAGTGCATCTTGTCATATGGATTATAGAGATAAAGAAATTGTGGCAATCTGTACAGGTGCAAACAGATGGACATGTATTTGCAGAAATGAGTAAGTAGTAAGGCAGATTGTGGCAGAGTACAGAAGGACCAACATTCAAAAAAGGCTGAAGTATATTGCTGTGTTTGAAGGAGTTAGCAGGTGAGCTGGTTAGTAAACAGTCGTCTTCCTGATACTAGGAAAATAGATATACAGTATCTCACAAAAGTGAGTACACCCCTCACATTTTTGTAAATATTTTATTATCTTTTCATGTGACAACACTGAAGAAATTATACTTTGCTACAATGTAAAGTAGTGAGTGTACAGCTTGTATAACAGTATAAATTTTCTGTCCCTTCAAAATAACTCAACACACAGCCATTAATGTCTAAACCACAGGCAACAAAAGTGAGTACACCCCTAAGTGAAAATGTCCAATTTGGGCCCAATTAGCCATTTTCCCTCCCCGGTGTTATGTGATTTGTTAGTGTTACAAGGTCTCAGGTGTGAATGGGGAGCAGGTGTGTTGAATTTGGTGTTATCGCTTTCACTCTCTCATACTATTCACTGGAAGTTCAACATTGCACCTCATGGCAAAGAACTCTCTGAGGATCTGAAAAAAGAATTGTTGTTCTACATAAAGATGGCCTAGGCTATAAGATGATTGCCAAGACCCTGAAACTGAGCTGTAGCACGGTGGCAAGACCATACAGTGGTTTTAACAGGACAGGTTCCACTCAGAACAGGCCTCGCCATGGTTGGCCAAAAGTTGAGTGCACATGCTCAGCGTCATATCCAGAGGTTGTCTTTGGGAAATAGACGTATGAGTGCTGCCAGCATTGCTGCAGAGGTTGAAGGGGTGGGGGGGTCAGCCTGTCAGTGATCAGACCATACGTCGCACACTGCATCAAATTGGTCTGCATGGCTGTCGTCCCAGGAGGAAGCCTCGTCTAAAGATGATGCACAAGAAAGCCCGCAAACAGTTTTCTAAAGACAAGCAGGCTAAGGACATGGATTACTGGAACCATGTCCTGTGGTCTGATAAGACAAAGATTAACTTTTTTGGTTCAGATGGTGTCAAGCATGTGTGGTGGCAACCGGGTGAGGAGTACAAAGACAAGTGTGTCTTGCCTTCAATCAAGCATGGTAGTGGGAGTGTCGTTGTCTGGGGCTGCACGAGTGTTGCCGGCACTGGGGAGCTACAGTTCCTTGAGGGAACCATGAATGCCAACATGTACTGTGACATACAGAAGCAGAGCATGATCCCCTACCTTCGGAGACTGGGCCGCAGGGCAGTATTCCAACATAACGACCCCAAACACACCTCCAAGAAGACCACTGCTTTGCTAAAGAAGCTGAGGGTAAAGGTGAAGGACTGGCCAAGCATGTCTATAGATCCTAAACCCTGTGGGGCATCCTCAAACGGAAGATGGAGAAGAACAAGGTCTCTAACATCCACCAGCTCTGTGACGTCGTCATGGAGGAGTGGAAGAGGACTCCAGTGGCAACCTGTAAAGCTCCTGGTAAACTCAATGCCCAAGAGGGTTAAGGCAGTGCTGGGAAATAATGGTGGCCCAAAGTGTCAATATTTTGTGTGGACAATATATTAACACTTTGGGCCCAATTTGGACATTTTCACTTAGGGGTGTACTCACTTTTGTTGCCAGCGGTTTTGACATTAATAGCTGTGTGAGCTATTTTGAGGGGACAGCAAATTTACACTATTATACAAGCTGTACACTCACTACTTTACATAATGAATGCCGTTGTAAGACTCATCCACCTTACCAACCATTCAATGTCCTCCACCCCTCTCTGCCAATCCCTCCACTGGCTTCCACTCACCCAACAAATAAAATTCAAAGTACTAACAATAATTTACAAAGTCATCCATAACTCTGCCCCCAGCTACATCCCTAACCTAGTACCAAAATACCAACCAAGCCACTCTCTTCGGTCCTCCCAAGACCTCCTGCTCTCTAGCTCCCTTGTCACCTCCTCCCATGCTCGCCTCCAGGATTTCTCAAGAGCTTCTCCCACCTTTTGGAACTCCCTACCCCAATCTGTCCGACTGTCCCCTAATCTATCCATCTTTAGATGATCCCTGAAAACCCTTCTCTGAAAGCCTATCCTGCTTCTAACTAACACTGTTTTACTTCCTCCATTAACTCATCCCCCACAGCTATTACCTTTTGTATCAATTGACCCTTCCTTTTTAGATTGTAAGCTCTAATGAGCAGGGCCCTCTGATTCCTCTTGTACCAAATTTTAATGTAACTGTAATGTCTGCCATTATTTTGTTAAGCGCTGTTGCAAACTGTTGGCGCTATATAAAACCTGTACAATAATTGTAGCAAAGTGTAATTTCTTCAGTGTTGTCACATGTAAATATATAATAAAATATTTACAAAAATGTGAGGGGTGTACTCACTTTTGTGAGATGCTGTTTGTTAGCCAGTGTATGAGCATTGGAGACAGTATACTGTATAAACCCATGGAGCATCAAGCTCATAACCTGGCTGGTGAATCCAGGGTTAGGGCAGGCATATGCAATTAGCGGACCTCCAGCTGTTGCAAAATTACAAGTCCCATAATTCCTCTGCCTCTGGGTGTCCTGCTTGTGTGTGTCAGAGTCTTGCTATGCCTCATGGGACTTGTAGTTCTGCAACAGCTGGAGGTCTGCTAATTGCATATCCCTGGGTTAGGGGATCACTCTGCTGGGAGCAAACGGCATACACAGTCACTTCGTTTAGAAACCATGTAAACACTTACCCTAGCTTCACACCTATGCATTTTTTAGTGCCTTTTGCAGTTTGCAGAAATGCACTACAGTCCATTTAACATGGTTTCCTATGGTACAGGTTCACATCTATGCGTTTTTCAGCTGGTGCATTTTTGGAAAGGGTCAGGGACTTTTTGCGTGTAATAGACTTCAATGAAATCACACCAGAAATGCAAGTGTTGTGTTTGTGATGCGATTTTTGATGTGTTTTGCAGTTTTTATTTTTCAGTTTAAAACACTGTATATAGGTGGTTGCTAAGGAGGGGGCTGGGAAGCCGGCCGCCCCATCTTTAACAACCGATAAGTCATCAGCTGTCAGCGGGCTTCCCCGAGACCCCTTATATGAGTGAGTGGCCCCTCCCCCTTCTGAACCATACCAGGCCACATGCCTTTAACATGGGGGGTGGGTCCTTTTGGGCAGGGGGAGCTCTGCACCCCCCTACCCCAAAGCACCTTGCCCCCCATGTTGATGAGGACAAAGGCCTCTTCCCGACAACCCTGGCCGGTGGTTGTCGGGGTCTGCAGGTGGGGGGCTTATCGGAATCTGGAAGCCCCCTTTACAAGGGGGCTCCCAGATCCCAACCCCCCCCCATGTGAATGGATATCGGGTACATCGTGCCCCTACCCATTCACCAAAAAACTGTTAAATGTTAACAAAATACAAGAGCCAGTTTTTGACAAGTCCTTTATTAAATAAGAAGCTATCTTCTCCCAGTGTCTTCTTCCTCGCCACCGCTGTCTTCTTCCCCGCCTCCGCTGTCCTCTACATCACCGCCGGTTACCCGCTAAAAGACAAAAGCCAGTCTTGTCTTGAAGCTGTATTCTTCCAGTGTGATGTCCCCCCCTGCTGTCCGGCACCTCTTATATAGCCATGGGGCATGGGCATCCAATGGCGTCGCCTGGAGAGCCCGCCCCTTGTGACATCATGTGACAGCTGATGAAGGACACAGCGGCCGGCTTCCCGGCTCCCTCCTTAGCAAACAGCTATATACAGTGCATTTACAGTGCATTTCAAAAGAGAGGGAAAAAACGTAAAATGCATGAAAACTGCATTCAAAAACGCATAAATATGCAAAACGCACTGCAAAACATGTCTGAAAAACGCATCAAGTGCAGCCGCATTGATATATATTTATATTGTGTGTCATCTCCAGCTCACCAGACCCAGTCCTTGTTTATCTTCTAGTGCTTATCCACTGCCACTCCTGATTTTCTCCTTCTTAACATCTCCTATATGTGTACATTATGCTTCTCCCTGGTACATCCACTTATTCTCCTGATGCCGCCCAATTTCAAAAAGACTACGATTAGCTTTCCTTTAACCAGAGGCAGGAGGACGTAGTACAGGAGATGGTCAGAAACTACAGACATAGTACAGGAGATGGTCAGAGACTGCAGACATAGTACAGGAGATGATCAGAGACTGCAGACATAATACAGGAGATGGTCAGAGACTACAGACCTACTACAGGAGATGGTCAGAAAATGCAGACCTACTACAGGAGATGGTCAGAGACTGCAGACCTACTACAGGAGATGGTCAGAAAATGCAGATCTACTACAGGAGACTGCAGACATAGTACAGGAGACCATCAGAGACTGTGGAAATACTACATGAGATGGTAAGAGACTGCAGAAATACTACAGTAGATTGTTAGAGACCGCAGACATACTACAGGAGATAAGACATGGCAAACATATTACTGGAGATCAAGAGAGACAATGATTATGTATGCCACAAATAAAAGCATTAAGAACGATCAAAATACTAATTGTGGCACTCTGTCCAAAGTCTCAACAATTGGCCGGTAATCATATAAGTTATTAAAGTCCACCATGTGAATATGTGCAAAGAAAGTCTCTTGGTGTACAATATCCTTGTGTTGGTTAAGTGTTGTTACATGCACCAATCATCAGATTGTCACCACTTTGTTCACATCAACATCAGTAGTTTGATTACCGAACATTCAATATTGTTTCCGGGGCGCGCGGTACGCTCCCTGTACGAGTGATTGACGGCATTTAAACAAAGGTGTGTTTAAAACAGAAGTATGGGTTTCTTTTTTTTTCCATATTCACACTTACCTAGGTGGATGCTGCATCTGTCCCCTGGCACCTCTGCACTGAGAACCAAGCGATTGAACACAGCCGATCACTCGGTTTTCAGAGCTCCATGAGTTGTAGACTGTCACAGCTCTCTGCTCATCTCCCTCCGTGCTCATTGGAGTGCTGAACTGTGGAGGGGGGCGGAGCGGGCCGTCTCTAGCTCTCAGCGGCTCGCTGAGAGGCTGAGATGGGTGTCAGTCACAGGCACCTGGCGGATCCAGACTTCCATTGTCGGCATGACGCAGTGCCCGGACTGACTTCTGTGATGTCATCAGAGAGCGGACTTCAGGTCCCAGGAGTGCAAAATGAATTTCACTACTGTGATCCATAGGAGAAGCCCAGCCAAACGAGCTTTGGCTGGACTTCTCCTTTAATTGATATCTCTGGTGAGTGCAAACCCTGAGGGGTGAGGGACTCACGTGGTGACAATCTGGTAATTGGTGCATGTAACAACGCATGACCAATACGGGAATATAAGGACATTGTACACCAAGAGACGTTCTTTGCATGTATTTACAGGGTGGACTTTAATAACTTTATGTAGTCAAGACATGATTACCGGCCAATTGTTGAGAATACACCTCCAAGACGACCACTGCCTTGCTAAAGAAGCTGAGGGAAAGGTGCTAGACTGGCCAAGCATGTCTCCAGGCCTAAACCCTATTGAGCATCTGTGGGGCATCCTCAAATGGAAGGTGGAAGAGCACTAATTCTCTAACATCCACCAACTCTGTGATGTCGTCATGGAGGAGTGGAAGAGGACTCCAGTGGCAACCTATGAAGCTCTGGTGAACTCCATGCTCAAGAGGGTGAAGACAGTGCTGGAAAATGATGGTGGCCACACAAAATATTGACACTTTTGGCCCAATTTGGACATTTTCACTTAGGGGTGTACTCACTTTTGTTGTCAGTGGTTTAGACATTAATGGCTGTGTGTTGAGTTATTTTGAGGGGGTAGCAAAGGTACATTGTTATATAAGCTGTACACTCCCTACTTTACATTGTAGCAAAGTGTCATTTCTTCAGTGTTGTCACATGAAAAGATATAATAAAATATTTACAAAAATGTGAGGGGTGTACTCACTTTTGTGAGATACTGTATATGTTAGCCACTGTATGAGCATTGGAGAAAGTATACTGTATAAACCCATGGAGCATCAAGTGCATAGCCTGGAAACCTGGCTGGTGAATCAAGGTTTAAAGGGATCCCTCTGCTAGGAGCAAACAGTGGCTGGGTGAGCTGACATAACAAGAGTCAGGAGGCATACACAGTTACTCTGTTTAGAAACCGTGTAAACACTTGATGTGTGTCATCTCCAGCTCACCAGACCCAGTTCTTGTTCATCTTTTAGTGCTAGTCCACACTGACACTCCGGGTTTCCTCCTTCTTAACACCTCTATATGTGTACATTCTGCTTCTCCCGGGTACCTCCGCTTATTCTCCTGATGCTGCCCAGTTTCAAAAAGACCACAATTAGCTTTCCATCATCCAGTGGCAGGAGGCATGGCCGGGCCTGATCCTCAAAGGCTGGCCACACCTCTTTCCTTTATTCCTGCCCAATAACTGCCTTTCGCCTCACAGAATGCTACGCTTCAGGGGTGTTACATAGGAGTGAGTGACCAATAGCTAAGCTGCCCCAGTAATCACTGCTGGGCGGGGTGGAGGTAGAGATCTGTACTCACATGGATGTGTTTACAGATAACAATCCTGTCCGGCCCAGCAGCCTAATTTAGAGGGGGGGGGGGCAGAAGGGAGGGCAAGGGATAACCTAGGAGGGGCAGTAGCGACACCACTGCTGATGAAGCTGATCTAAAAGCGATTCTATCTCCTCATTTCTAGTTTGTAAAATGGAGCTATCTTCCGACTAGTCTCTTTTTAGAAATGGCATCAGGTTGGCAAACCCATTGCACAGAAACCACAGAGTAGGCCATGACTCCAGAAGAAGAAGGGTATTCCCTTTATTGCAGGGATAGAGAGGGTAAAAAAGGGGGAGGGGTATGCCTATATATGAAGAATAATGTACAAGTGAATGTGAGAGATGACATCAATAAGGGAGCTAGGGAGGAGGTAGAATCCTTATGGGTAGCACTCCAAAGGGATGAAGCTAAGTGAAAAATAATACTGGGAGTATGCTATAGATCCCCTAACCTGAGGGAGGAGGGGGAGACGGACCTCCTATCACAATTTGGATTAGCAGAAAAGATGGGAAGTGTTATCATGATGGGGGATTTTATTTATCCAGACAGACTGTTCAGAGGGAACCATGCTTTCGTCTAAGACTTGCAAAAAACCTAAATGCCTTGCAGGACAATTTCATGGTCAGATGGTAGAAGCACCAACTGGAAACAAGGCGTTACTGGATCTATTGATTACCAACAATACAGAGCTGATCACGGATGTGGCAATACGTGGCAATTAAGGAAACAGCT
Organism: Aquarana catesbeiana; assembly: GCF_042186555.1. NCBI lineage: Eukaryota > Metazoa > Chordata > Amphibia > Anura > Ranidae > Aquarana > Aquarana catesbeiana. Next base: position 85,442,708 of record NC_133332.1, read on the forward strand.
ATCGCGGGCTTCAGTATAAATCACACAAATAGGAAACACAAGGGGAACATAAAGACAATGAATTTCAAAAGAGCCAACTTCCCTAAACTACAAACCTTGCTAGAAGGTATAAATTGGGTTAAAATCTTAGAAACAAAGAACATGGAGGAGAGATGAGGTTTGCTTTAAGAGCATATTAAATAAGGGCATTAGCCAGTGCATCCCATTGGGAAATTTTAAAAGAGCGAACAAAAGTCCTGGATGGCTTAACTCTAATGTAAAAATGCATATAAAAGCAAAGGAGAAGGCCATCAAAAAATACAAGGCTGAGGGATCATCCCTCAGCCCTGTATTGTAGGGAATAAAAGGGACAGGCGTGGCACGTTTCTGCCTTTTGGTGGGACGCCATTAAAGTTCTGCCTGCAGGGAGCTGTGGGTGTGCGATTGGAAGACTGCGGCCTGTTGGCGCGGAGTGGAATTGTGTGGCCTCTAAGGAATTCCGGAACACAGTGTGCTGGATCAGCGTGTGGACAGATAGGAGGGCTCAAGGTAACTCAAAAGTTTCCTGCATTGCAGTCGCCAACCATCGGAAGGAGCGGAGCGGTGTGGCGGTGTAGCGGGACTAAGATATCAGAAGTGGAGCAGTACAAGCATCTGGGCCTTGTGTGGTGAGCAGGCACTTGCCCAGATTGATGTAATAATTCGTTACTGTGCAAATAGGTCCCAGACGTCTGGTGAGACCTGTAGTCCGACAGAAGTGGTTTCACTTATTCATAGACTGTGTGCAGCGAAATCTCAGAGTTCGTTTTCTCTGTACTACAGAGCTAATTTTGAGTTGCATGTTTCAGTAAGGAAGAAGTTCTACAGGTGCTTTATATAACTAAGCACACAGTTATCTACACATCACCTTTACTATAATTTGCACTCACTTGTTTCCTGGATTACAAATACTGCAGTTTAATAAGCTAGCCGAAGAGGAAGAAGACAAGAGATTTTACTATTCACTATAAAGTGAATGTGTTCAATGTAAGGGATCTACCATATTGAATACAGGTCCCACTTTGTGCCTGTCTGCATATGCTCCTCAAGTGACCAGTGAGTTTTGGTTTCCACCTGCATCTTAATTGTTACTACTTTCACTCTTTGTATTGGGTTACCGCTGTGTTTAAAGCGGATGTGCACTCGCGATTTTTTTTTTTTTACACTTAAAAATTTCCATCTTTCAAATGTCAGATAGATATAGATAGATAGATATAGATATATATATATATATATATATAGATATAAAATATAGATATATATATATATAGATATATATAGATATATCACTCTTGCTTATCTATCTATATATGCACCTTTGTTATGGCAACATAGAAAATTTAATATTGAAGCTATGTACTAAATAATTATTTTTTTAGACACAAATCTATAACCTATTGCACTTGAACTTTTGTCAGCTATGTATGTGTTTTTATATATAAATCTAACTTCAAAAATGATTTTTATATTTATCTATATGCTTGTTTGTGTCTATATACAGTATCATGAAAATATCTAGATACCCCTCACATTTGTCTGAATATTTTATTACATCTGTTCATAAAAGTGACTATAGCCATACTTTACATTGTCCAATTTGGGCCCAAAGTGTCAATATTGACTGTGGGTACCATTTTTTATAATCACTAATTCACAGACTGGAGTCCTCTTCCACTGATCCATGATGTAATTGCATGGCCGGTGGATGTTAGAGACCTTACGTTCTTTCAACTTGTGTTTCTGGATTAAACACACATGTTCAATAGGGTTTAGGTCTGGAGACATGCTTGGCCAGTCCATCACCTTTACCCTCAGCTTCTGTAGCAAGACAGTGGTGGTCTTGGAGGTGTGTTAGGGGTTGTTATCATGTTAGAATACTGCCCTGTGGCCCAGTCTCCAAAGACAGGGGATCATGCTCGGCTTCAGTATGTCACAGTACATGTTGGCATTCATGGTTCCCTCAAAGAACTGTACCACACTAGTGACATCAGCACTCGAGCAGCCTGAGACCATGACACTCCCACCACCATGCTTGATAGTAATCTAGATATAAATAAATAAAGTTTATCTTCGTCTCATCAGACCACAGGAACTTTCCACTAATCTATGTCCTTGGTCTGCTTATCTGCTTATTTTCATCAAACAGTTTGCATGCTTTTTTGGCCATCTTGAACATGCATTTATTTATATCACTTTATATATTTTCATAAAATATATTTAAAACTATTAACTGAAGATTTTAATATTTCAATTGAAATGGTAAGTAAATTTAAAAAAAAAATATTTTACCTATTTATCTATATAATAAATAAATTTATTTATTTAAATTTTTATTTTACATTTATTTTTAGGACAAAACTCCAGTATCCACAGGATCGTTGTCCGAAAATTATAATTCGATGACTCAAGAGGAAAGAGTAATTAATATTGTATATTTTTTCTAAATATCCACACTTCTTTTTTCTCTCTGTCTATATTCCAAAATATGTATATACATTTATATTATTCATATATTCTATTATTGTGTATGTGAGTTAGGATATATATATATATATATATATATATATATATATATATATATATATATATATATAAATTTTTTTTTTTTTTTTTAATATATAGACTGACACACAGAGAGAGATTATTATTAAGATGTATGTATATATTTGTATCATATATATATATATATATATATATATATATATATATATATATATATATATATATATATATATATACACACACACACACACACACACACACACACACACACACACACACACACACACACACACACACACACATATATCTCGATATGTCATCTTTTTTATCTTTATTTTTTAAATTTTTAAATTATTTTTTTTAATTATATATTTGATTTTTGGGTATAAATTAATGTGTGTGTGTGTGTGTGTGTGTGTGTGTGTGTGTATATATATTTATATATATATATATATATATATATATATATATATATATATATATATATAATTTTTTTTTTTTTTGTATGTTTTTTTATTTAGAGAAATATTATAATAAAGCAACTTTTGGCGAGGTATCCTGCGCCTGAAACAGATCGTGCCTTTCCAAGGAATCCGACCATGCCCTCTTCAAGTATTGGTTCATCGGACTCACAATCGCAAGATACACCTGATGACAGAAGAGGTAAAATACACTGGTGTATGTGTCAGTGCTGTATAAAAATGCCAACCCAAGTAGAATCCGTGTGTTGTCAAGAGGTCGAAGAGGTCAAAGGCTGTATCCCTGAGGGAAAAAAATGCATAACGGAAGCAGATATGTTCTGTTCTCAAATTTCGACTGAGCAACATGTTAGATTGATGTTTACAATGATGCATCTCGAGGGCCTATCTGTTGTAGATGCAGACAATAACTGGTAATATAATTATTTTAACAATTATTTAGAGTTGTTTTTGAAGAAAAAAAAATCATCCTTGTGATTATACGAATTTTAGATAAATATGTAGTTATTTACATTTTTTTTTTTTTTTAAACAGGCGATTGAGGAAAACTGCATACCGTGCTTTCATAGCTTGGATCTATGGATTTTTAGGGAGGGGGAACAGAAGGGTGATACCATCAAGTTTTTCCTGATCCTAAAGGCTCTATGTAGGTTTCCTTTGTTCTGACGACTATGATGCATCAGAGATGGCATTTCATTAAAGCTGTATTTGAAATTATTATTATCCTAAGAAATTGTTTTTTTTTTTTATATTGTAGATTTTGTTTTATTATTTTTTTTTTTTTAATTAAAGTTGAATAAAAATTTAATTCTTAATACAAACACAAATGTTAATCCTTTTTTTTAATGTACTTTAATATAGTTAAAAGAAAAAAAAATAATATATTAAACATTATATAATAAAAACAAAGTTACAAAGTAACCAAAAATTACAATAGATTTTTTTCAATATTTTAGATAATTATAGATTTTAAAAAGAGATTTTATACATACGACCATTTATGGTTTAATTATCAACTGTTGGAAAGCGTGTCATATGTTCTTTCACTGTAATCCTTGTTTCCGGTCATTTCAAGTGGAGCTATATTTTTGGGCATTTCCGGGTTTTTTGGTTTCCACGAACTAGTTATGGTGCCTTCTACCATGGAAATCACGTTAGAAAGCATTATTTTTGCATGTTCATTATCCATTTTCTGGAAAACATTTCGCACAATCCATTTTTTTTCTGCCTCTTGGAAATTCCAAGTTTTTACGTTCTACCAAAACTTCCTCACCGCTAGCATCTTTTTTTTTGTCAGAGCAGGTTTACATATCACATTATGATTGTGGGTTAATGCCTCCAATTTTGTTCCGGCATCCATTGAATCAAAGCGATAATTAATTTGTTTAGGACGATATTTTAGAATCATACTGTGATACGTTTCTATAGCACCAGTCTGACCAAAAAAAGTAAGATGTTTCATGTCCTTTTCCAATTTGGGATCCAAAACAATTGTGGACAATGCATGAAATGCAGGTATCTGTTGGATTAACCAGGGAACATTTGGAGCATCCACATCAATCTCATCATGCAAGCATTTGTGCTCTATATCGCCAATTTTCCATACATGGACATTTACTATATGATGTAGTACAGATTGCCAAAGTTCTTTAAAAACGTCCTTGTTTCCTTGGCAAGCTCTACTACACCAATAGAAATGGTTTAGTATGGATCCAATCCATGGCAAAATTGGACTATACAATTTTTTTTTTTTTTTTAATTTGCACCAATTTTCTTTTTAAATTTTTCACATAATGCCAAATGTCAAATTCATGATTTATATTTTCATATTTTTCAGTTGTTAATAATTTTTGTATGCCAGTGTGTAATGTCCTGTACACATGGTAAGATTTTCCGACGTAAAAAGTACGATCGGATTGTGTTGTTGGAAATTCCGATCGTGTGTGGGCTCCATCGGACTTTTTCAGTCGGAATTTCCGACACACAAAGTTTGAGAGCAGGCTATAAAATTTTCTGACAACAAAATCCAATCAGTTAAATTCCGATCGTGTGTACACAAATCCGACGCACAAAGTGCCACGCATGCTCAGAATAAATTAAGAGACGAAAACTATTGGCTACTGCCCCATTTATAGTCCCGTGTTTTACGTCACCGCGTTCAGAACGATCTGATTTTCCGACAACTTTGTGCGACCGTGTGTATGCAAGACAAGTTTGAGCCAACATCCGTCGGAAAAAATCCATGGATTTTGTTGTCGGAATGTCCAATCAACGTCCGATCGTGTGTACAGGGCATTAGTGGAGTATTTGGCAGAAAAGCCAGGGCTGTCACATTGGCCATCCCCTACAAGAAACAATGGCTTTCCTGGCAATTCTTTTATCACTTTGCCATTGTTTTCTTGCCAACTATAGTCAATAGCTTTAAAAATGTATCGGTTTTGTGCTCTATTGTATGATGTTTGTCCAAATATCTCGATTCTGCAAAGTTCGAACATTTCTCTAACTTTTGTATAGCTACCTCCACTTTCACAAATGGCCCAAGACAGCAAAATGTTACCAGCTGGATAGTTTTTGATTTTTGGCTGGCTTTTCCATAGCTTCATATGATGTGCAGCAGAGCACGTCGAATAGACAGAAACCATAGTTCCAATTATTTGTTTGTCAATTTTTTTTATTTTTGAAATAAAGTCTGGATCTGGACACCGCATTTGAAACAGCAATTGATCCAGGCTGCTTTCGAAAATAATAAATTTTTTTTCTTTTGCTAAATTTAGGCGACATGTCAGTGTTTCTTCTGTTTATCTGTTTTCGACACTTTCGCAAATACTAATGTCATCTTTTTGTGGTGTATCACAGACACATGGAAAATTGGGTCCTCATAATAGGCCAATTTTCTTTTTGGTCTGATTTCAGGACTGTCAACCTCTGACTGAAAAGGTGAATTGATCATTGTAGTTGTTTGCAAATTTGGTGTCAAGACAACTGAGGCTGATAGTGGCACCGGAGGGGGTGTCATTTAACCTGCCCCGGAACTGCAGTATGAATGATCTAAAGTTATTGATCTTCCACTTGCTATTTTACAATAACTTTCTTGTGATTCCGGGAGAGTGACATCAAAAAGGGCTGTTTGTGTTTCTGCATCTTTCTTTAGCACTTTAGTACATTGGTATGTACATGTTGTGCTGCAAACAGAAGATTTAGATGTTCCTGCCATCATGTAATTCAATTGTCGAATTTGGTTCAGTCTCGTGTTCCATTTATTTTCGGATGGTGTCTTTGTAGATGTTTCATTAAAAATTGTCGGGACCGCTTCGGCTTTTAATTTTCTTTTTTTTCCTTGCCAATAAAACAATCACTGTTGAAGTGTGCAGAACACATTCGGTACAAGTTCCCACGCAAGTCTTCTTTAATTAATTGAATGTATTCCTCAATCATTCCTGGCTCCATACCTGCATTTTGAAGCCAAATTTTAATCACTTGACTGTCCTTAGGAAATGTATAGTAATTGGTATTGTGAGGATTGTTATGCGAACCACTGTTGTGGCTGCAAAATTGAGCAAAGCAGCTAGGCATTTCTATAGAATAAATAAGAGTAACATTAGTGGATGTAAAATAGATTATAACATTTATTCATTATTGATGATACTACAATGTATTAAATTTGTCCAAAAATATAAAAGAAAAAAAATCCAAATTTATGGTAAAAATATATGTATTTGTAAATTTTTAAAATTATAAATAAATATAGTTAAAATTGGAATAATAACAAATATTTTTCATACTACTTACATAAATTTAGAATTTAGATCTAGAATTAAGGAATATAAAATAATTAAAGCTATCTAATTACATAATTAAAATATACAAATTTAATAATGAAATAAAAACAATGACAAATTTAAATTTAAATTTTTATATATTTATTTAAATTTATAACATGAAATTTTTTATATTGAAAATAAGTCTATTTACAAATTAAAATTTAGATTAATCAGATTTTAACTTTAATATAAAATTCGAACATAATAAATTACTAAATAAACTTTATTGACAAATCCAATTTTTTTAGGGATAGACAGTAGAGAGACATAAAAAGTGAAAACATAGATAGAGAGAATGAGAAAGGGAAGTAATGAGAGAATGAGCCAGTGTGAGAGAGAGAGAGAAATAGACAGAATGAGAGAGAGAGACACACAGAATGAGAGAGAAGCAAAGAGAGATAATGATATAGAGACTCAATGAGGGAGAAAGAGACAGAATGAGAGAAAGAGAGGGGTGAGAGAGAGAGAGAGAGAGAGGAAGAGAAAGAGGGAGAGAAAGAGAGAGAGGGGGAGAGAAAGAGGGAGGAAGAGAAGGAGAGAAAGAGAGAGAGGGAGAGAAAGAAAGAGGGAGAGAAAGAGAGAGAGGGAGAGAGAAAGAGGGAGAGAAAGAAAGAGGGAGAAAGAGAGTGAAAGAGAGAGGGAGAGAGAGGGGAAAAAGAGGGAGAGAGGGGGATAGAAAGAGAGAAAGAAAGGGGGAAATTAGAGGGGAATGATAGAGAGGAAGAAAAAAGATAGAGGGAGACAAAGAGAGAGAGGGGGAGAAAGTTAATGAGACAGAGGAGAGAGAGACAGAAAGAGAAAAAGAGAGACACGCAGAAAGAGAGAGGGAGAGAAAGAGAGAGACACGCAGAAAGAGAGAGAGACAGAAAGAGAGAGGGAGAGAAAGAGAAAGAGAGAGAGAGGGAGACGAAGAGAGAGGGATAGAAAGAGAAAGAGAGTGGAATGAGAGAGTGAGGGGGGGAGAGAGAAAGAGAGAGAGGGAGATAAAGAGAGAGAGGGAGATAAAGAGAGAGGGGGAGAGAAAGAGAGAGAGAGAGAGAGAGAGAGAGGGGTAGAGAAAAAAAGAGAGTGAGAGAAAGAGACGGACAGAGAGGGATAGAAAGAGAAAGAAAGTGGAATGACAGCGAGAGAGAGAAAGAGAGAGAGGGAGAGAACGAATGAGAGGGAGAGAAAGAGAGAGTGAGAGAAGGAGAGAAAGACGGAGGGAGACGGAGAGAGAGGGATAGAAAGAGAGAGAGAGTGGACGATAATGATAGAGAGGGAGAGAAAGAGAGAGAGGAATAGAAAGAGAGGGAGAGAAAGAGACGGAGAGAGAGGGAGAGAGAGGAATAGAAAGAGAGGGGAATGAGCAGAAGCGGCTCTAGGCTTTGTGAGGCCTTAAGCATAAGCTAGACATGAGGCCCCATTAACCTCTATAATGGGAAAAAAAATAATAATTCAAGCAATAAAAATTAATTGCATATATTAAGAGTACTGGTGTCAGTACTCTCTATCTCAGCGCTGGTGTCAGTGTGCTCCATCACACCAGTACTGAGAGCACCCTGACACCAGCACTGAGATAGAGCACACTGACACCAGCGCTGAGAGCACACTGACACCAGCGCTGAGAGCACACTGACACCAGCGCTGAAAGCACACTGACACCAGCGCTAAGAGCACACTGACACCAGCGCTGAAAGCACACTGACACCAGCACTGAGAGCACACTGACACCAGCACTGAGAGCACACTGACACCAGCGCTGAAAGCACACTGACACCAGCACTGAGAGCACACTGACACCAGTGCTCTTAATATATGCAATTAATTTTAATTAATACTGTGCGCTGGTGTCAGTGCTCTCAACTCCCCAGTCACTGCACACCCCCCAGTCACATGTACACCCCCAGTCACATGTACACCCCCAGTCACATGCACACCCCCCAGTAACCTGTACCCCCCCAGTCACATGTACACCCCCCAGTCACATGTACCCCCCCAGTCACCTGCACACCCCCGAGTCACATGTACCCCCCCAGTCACCTGCACACCCCCCAGTCACCTGCACACCCCCCAGTCACATGTACTCCCCCCAGTCACATGTAACCCCCCAGTCACCTGCACACCCCCCAGTCACATGTACCCCCCCAGTCACATGTACTCCCCCAGTCACATGAACACCCCCAGTCACCTGTACACCCCCCAGTCAGTCACCTGCACACCCCCCAGTCGCATGTACTCCGCCCCCAGTCACATGTACCCCCCAGTCACATGTACCCTCCAGTCACCTGCACACCCCAGTCACCTGTACCCCCCAGTCACCTGTACCCCCCAGTCACCTGTACCCCCCAAGTCACCTGCACACCCCCCAGTCACCTGCACACCCCCCAGTCACCTGTACTCCCCCCAGTCACATGTACCCCCCCCAGTCACCTGCACACCCCCCGGTCACATGTACTTCCCCCATCACTTGTACCCCCCCAGTCATCTGCACACCCCCCAGTCAGATGTACCCCCCAGTCACATGTACCCCCTAAGTCACCTGCACACCCCCCAGTCACATGTACACCCCCCAGTCACATGTACCTCCCCCCAGTCACATGTACCCCCCCTGTCACATGTACCCCCCAGTCACCTGTACCCCCCCAGTCACATGTATCCCCCAGTCACCTGCACCCCCCCAGTCACTTGTACCCCCCAGTCACCTGCTCCCCCCAGTCACATGTACCCCCCAGTCACCTGCTCCCCCCAGTCACATGTACCCCCCAGTCACATGTAATCCCCCCCAGTCACATGTACCACCCCCCCAAGCCCATGTACCTCACACATAGCAAGGCTCTGTCCCCTCACAGCTCAGTCAGTCGGCTGCACACAGACAGGCTACAGTGTACTGGAATTGGCTCTGCCTCCACCACGGAAGCACCGCCCTGGAAGGAGGGTGGACTCCGCGATCCTGTGCTGAGGTGCTAGCTGTGCCCTTGCACAAGATATCGTCTGAAAGGACGGAGAGGATTTGCTGGCGGGCGGGGCGGGGCAGTTGACGTTCTCTGTGTGTGTGTCTGCTGGTGTTCTGACGAGAAGGACACCCGCTGTTCCAGTGGAGTTTTCTTGAAAGGAGTGGAGACTGGGCAGTGCCCTCGTGGGACGGGGTGTTACAGAGCAGAGAGGAGGCGGACTGACTGTACTCTGAACGAGGCGGCACGAAGCTCCGCTGATGGTACCTGGGACTGATGTAGTATGAGGATAGCCAGAGGCGGTTCTTTAGGCAAAGTAGGTGGCAGCGAGGCCCCAGGGAGGGCAAGGCCTTAGGCGACCGCCTACTTTGCCTAATTAGAGAGCCGCCTCTGATAAGAACCAAACAAAGAGGAAGGCAGCACTGAAGGCAGCACTGAATCAATTGCTGGAATTTGTGAAGCCGGTGATCCCCACGGCAGACATCACCTATTTGTAGATCCTAATTGGTGGCATGAGGAGCACTTATCTAAGGGAGTGCAAGAAGGTCCAGGATTCCCTGAGATCAGGAGCAGCAGATGACATTTATCTCCCCAAGCTGTGGTACTATGACAGGCTGCATAAATATTTCTGGTTGTCAAATTAATGATGTTAAATATATGTTAGTTTGGATTTCTAATTTCTGATTGTGATTGATGAACCAAAAACTAAAATGATGTCCCTTTTTCATACACAGGAAAGTCTCAGCCAGGAGGTGGCCGGGCCAAGTAGGCTGCCCGATACCCAGGTCCCTCCCCTCCGCCATTAAAGAAAAAGTGTCAGGAAGAGGAGTAACCTGGGGGGGGCTGCAATTGGCCTATTTTGGAAGGCTACTGAGGCCCTCAGAACACCCCACAGTGTTGAAGAGGATTTTGCTGACCTAACAGCATGCAAAATGATGGAAATGGAGGAGGGCCAACGCCTAATATGTGAGTTTCTCATTTTAGAAGCACTAAATAAGGGGTTGAGGGGCCAACTCACATGCCAAAGCCACATTTGTGAGCTCACCCATGGTTCTCCTCCTCCAGGTCCTCCTCCTCGTCCTCCTCCTCCTCCAGGTCCTACTCCTCCTCCTGCCACACCTCCAACACCAGAGCCACAGCTGGGAAGGAAGTGTGTAAGGAAGACCAGAGATTGATGGCCCTGGGTTCAGTCTGGTCTGGCAAAAGATGCAGGCTCTTGTTTGACCACAGCCTGGGGACAATACATGTCATCTGCTGCTGTTCATGATATCTTGGACTTCTGGACCAGATTGTACTCCCTTATATATGGACTCCTCAGGCCATCAATTTTGCAGTAAAATAATTGATGTGTGCCCTGGGGGCCAAAGGCTTCGCCAATTTCTGCAGTTTATCCAGCGTTGCCTCCCTCTTTGTTTGGTTATGAGCCCTTTTAATAAAGAAATTTGTTTTCAATTATACTTGCCTATGTGTGTTTTCCTTCAAACAGGACAGTTTGTGAGGAGGCAGGTACATTTCAAAAATACAATTTGAAACTAACAAGAGACACCAACACGAAACAATCTCCTTGAGATTAAAATAAATACAAGATAATAATGGTGTTGTGGTAACTTGACACACAAAACATACCCAAAAATATTCTGGAGTTAAAAAAAAGATAAATAAAACACAAGATCAGGCTTTAAAAAAAAATCCTAAAAAAAAAAAAATTTAATCAAAAAACATCCCAAAAATATTCTTTTTTCGGGAGATGTGACAAATAAAAATATTATATTGATGAAATCACGAAAAATAATAAAGAAAGAAGTTTGTGAGAAGTCTGTGTGAATATGAGCAGCAAAACTACTTCATTCTTCTAGCATTATAAAGAAGAAGAGAGAGTGCGCTGCAAATAATTTAAAACATTGCAGCGTGACGAAAGTGCTATATCCATTTCGAACGCTAATTTTACCAGACCGAACGTCTCGGAATTTATTCTGAGCATGCGTGACACTTTGTGCATCGGAATTGTCCACACACGGTCGGAATTGACGCGATCGGATTTTGTTGTCGGAAAATTTTATAGCCTGCTCTCAAACTTTGTGTGTCGGAAAATCCGATGGAAAAAGTCTGATGGAGTCCACACACGGTCGGAATTTCCGACAACAAGCTCCGATCGCACATTTTCTGTCGGAAAATCCAACCGTGTGTATGGGGCATTGTGAGCGGAGGAAGGAGTATAGGAAGCCCATGGTGGCTATATAGTTTTATTCTATTCCCGTTGGACACTAGCGTACAAGGTTGTGGGATTGGATTTGAATAGGCTGTTCTCTGTATGCTCCGTGGGACATTAGTGTTATAACAGCAACTAGAGAATGCCTAAAGTTCATACTGTAAGAATTTTCCTGCAACTTGCCCTGTTGCCAAAGGATGCTATATAACGTTAAGGAAACATGCAGAACTTTTCATATATAACAGTGTTTCCAATATCCCCATGACAACATCACTCACCAAGACCAATCTTGCACACCAATATCAGCCAACCATTGACATTTTTGCCTTAGGTATCCCCGGGGGGCCACTCACGGTGACTTTGTCAGAAATCCCCTCAGGGATAAGAGAATCTGGGATTATTCCCATTCTTCTTTCTTCCATACATGTTTTTTACATCAATGCGACTTTATCGCACCACAATCTCACTGTGAATGGAAGACTGGTGTCCAGACCTCTGTGTTGTGGTTGTTGTGTTTATGTTTTCTGTATGTTGTGTCTATGTGCATGTTTTTTCCTTTTTGTTTCTGTAAGTGTTCATCATAATTTTGCTTGCCCGGGTGATCCTTGAGGTTCACACCCGGCGAAGCATGCAGTGTGTAGTTATTTCTATTTAATACAGGTGCATTTCAATGAATTTTTTAGCATGTTTCCAGATGGATTCAATACATTTTGTAACTTTTTAGAAACATACCCAGGTGCAGACTATTTGTTGCCGAAGTAGCCACTTTACGATCCCAGTAGAGATACTGGGATATGTTTTTTCTTATATGCTTAGTTCTTTGGCTATAGCAACATTGCCATACTTTGGTAAACTGTATTAGGGTATATATTGATTACCCAACACCATGGTTATGTTTTAGTAGGACCTGGTTTCTCGTTTTTCTCCCCTTAGTTGTATATGCTTTATAGTGGACTTCGTATGGTCCTTTCCTAAACCAGCTCCTACTATAATATTTTAAGCTTCACACTGCTAAGCATTGGTTAATGTATATCTTTTATAAAAAGTTCACGTGTATCCAAGATGGCGTTTGTCTTGGGAGATGAAATCGACCAGGAGATTAGAACCGCTTTCCAGAAAGGCTCATCCCAATCCACTAGCCTGGAGGAGAACATTAAAAACAAGTTTAAAGAACATAAGAAATGGCTTGTTAAGCATTTAAATAGAAAATGGGACGTGTCCTTTCTGTAAACATATATAAATCACAAAATTGTCCCACGGGGACTGAGAGATCATACAATCCCAGCTGAACATCTCCACAATGAAAGGTTCCTCCCAAAGTGGAAGGAACTTTGCATAAATCATGGGATTGCTGTTATGGGTCTCATTGTTGAGGAGGAAAAAATTCAGTTGGAAGAACTAAAAGAGAAGATAGATACTAGTGCCTCTTTGAATAAGAACGATCGTAATATTCGATTAACTTATATTGTCGATGAGAAACAAAAACCCTTCCTGGACCTTCTAATCTCGATCGAAAATGGGAAAATATGTACCAGCACCTTCCGTAAAAAACCATCGGCCAATACTCTTTTAAGAGCAGTGCTGGGGCAAGGCCATCTGGTGCCCAAGGCGAAGATGGCAAACTGCGCCCCCCCTCCCCCCCAGTATAAAGAAAGAGTCAGTGTCCTTTCAAAACCAGAAAAAACTAAAAACAATACAACAATACAATACTGTAGCTGCAGCCCCGTCGCAGTATATCTACTGTGGCGGGTCGGCAAATGGTTAAATTGTAAGTTCACTTTACAGAAAATCTGTAAGGTAAACTTACATTGGACCCCCCTCCCCATCCCTCCCAGTCCTGCTAACCTGGAGTCCAGTGATCCCCCGCACTGACCCCTTTACATTACACAGCCCCCTGCACCCCTTTACATTACACAGCCCCCTGCATCTCTGGGCCCCTTTACATTACACATCACCCTGCATCTCTGGACCCCTTTACTTTACACAGCACCCTGCACCTCTGGGCCCCTTTACATTACACATCACCCTGCATCTCTGGATCCCATTACATTACACATCACCCTGCATCTCTGGATTCCTTTACATTACACATCACTCTGCATCTCTGGACCCCTTTACATTACACATCACCCTGCACCTCTGGGCCCCTTTACATTACACATCACCCTGCATCTCTGGGCCCCTTTACATTACACATCACCCTGCATCTCTGGACCCCTTTACATTACACATCACCCTGCATCTCTGGGCCCCTTTATATTACACATCACTAGGGATGAGCCGAACACCCCCCTGTTCGGTTCGCACCAGAACATGCGAACAGGAAAAAAGTTCGTTCGAACATGCGAACACCGTTAAAGTCTATGGGACACGAACATGAATAATCAAAAGTGCTAATTTTCAAGGCTTATATGCAAGTTATTGTCATAAAAAGTGTTTGGGGACCTGGGTCCTGCCCCAGGGGACATGGATCAATGCAAAAAAAAGTTTTAAAAACGGCCGTTTTTTCAGGAGCAGTGATTTTAATAATGCTTAAAGTCAAACAATAAAAGTGTAATATCCCTTTAAATTTCGTACCTGGGGGGTGTCTATAGTGTGCCTGTAAAGGGGCGCATGTTTCCTGTGTTTAGAACAGTCTGACAGCAAAATGACATTTTGAAGGAAAAAACTCATTTAAAACTACCCGCGGCTATTGCATTGCCGACAATACACATAGAAGTTCATTGATAAAAACGGCATGGGAATTCCCCAAAGGGGAACCCCGAACCAAAATTAAAAAAAAAAAATGACGTGGGGGTCCCCCTAAATTCCATACCAGGCCCTTCAGGTCTGGTATGGATATTAAGGGGAACCCCGGCCAAAATTTAAAAAAAAAAATGACGTGGGGTTCCCCCTAAATTCCATACCAGACCCTTCAGGTCTGGTATGGATTTTAAGGGGAACCCCACGCCAAAAAAAAAAAAAAAAACGGCGTGGGGTCCCCCCAAAAATCCATACCAGACCCTTATCCGAGCACGCAACCTGGCAGGCCGCAGGAAAAGAGGGGGGGACGAGAGTGCGGCCCCCCCCCCTCCTGAACCGTACCAGGCCACATGCCCTCAACATTGGGAGGGTGCTTTGGGGTAGCCCCCCAAAACACCTTGTCCCCATGTTGATGAGGACAAGGGCCTCATCCCCACAACCCTGGCCGGTGGTTGTGGGGGTCTGCGGGCGGGGGGCTTATCGGAATCTGGAAGCCCCCTTTAACAAGGTGACCCCCAGATCCCGGCCCCCCCCCTGTGTGAAATGGTAAGGGGGTACATAAGTACCCCTACCATTTCACGAAAAAAGTGTCAAAAATGTTAAAAATGACAAGAGACAGTTTTTGACAATTCCTTTATTTAAATGCTTCTTCTTTCTTCTATCTTGCTTCATCTTCTGGTTCTTCTGGCTCTTCTGGTTCTTCTGGTTCTTCCTCCGGCGTTCTCGTCCAGCATCTCCTCCGCGGCGTCTTCTGTCTTCTTCTCCTCGGGCCGCTCCGCACCCATGGCATGGGGGGGAGGCTCCCGCTCTTCTCTTCTTCTTTTCTTCTTTTCTTCTTTTCTTCTCTTCCTCTCTTCTTCTTCATTTTCTTCTCCGGGCCGCTCCGCAATCCATGCTGGCATGGAGGGAGGCTCCCGCTGTGTGACGGCGCTCCTCGTCTGACAGTTCTTAAATAACGGGGGGGCGGGGCCACCCGGTGACCCCGCCCCCCTCTGACGCACGGTGACTTGACGGGACTTCCCTGTGACGTCACGGGGAATGCCACAGGGAAGTCCCGTCAAGTCACCGTGCGTCAGAGGGGGGCGGGGTCACCGGGTGGCCCCGCCCCCCCGTTATTTAAGAACTGTCAGACGAGGAGCGCCGTCACACAGCGGGAGCCTCCCTCCATGCCAGCATGGATTGCGGAGCGGCCCGGAGAAGAAAATGAAGAAGAAGAGAAGAAGAGAAGAAAAGAAGAAAAGAAGAAAAGAAGAAGAGAAGAAGAGAAGAGCGGGAGCCTCCCCCCCATGCCATGGGTGCGGAGCGGCCCGAGGAGAAGAAGACAGAAGACGCCACGGAGGAGATGCTGGACGAGAACACCGGAGGAAGAACCAGAAGAACCAGAAGATGAAGCAAGATAGAAGAAAGAAGAAGCATTTAAATAAAGGAATTGTCAAAAACTGTCTCTTGTCATTTTTAACATTTTTGACACTTTTTTCGTGAAATGGTAGGGGTACTTATGTACCCCCTTACCATTTCACACAGGGGGGGGGCCGGGATCTGGGGGTCACCTTGTTAAAGGGGGCTTCCAGATTCCGATAAGCCCCCCGCCCGCAGACCCCCACAACCACCGGCCAGGGTTGTGGGGATGAGGCCCTTGTCCTCATCAACATGGGGACAAGGTGTTTTGGGGGGCTACCCCAAAGCACCCTCCCAATGTTGAGGGCATGTGGCCTGGTACGGTTCAGGAGGGGGGGGGCCGCACTCTCGTCCCCCCCCTCTTTTCCTGCGGCCTGCCAGGTTGCGTGCTCGGATAAGGGTCTGGTATGGATTTTTGGGGGGACCCCACGCCGTTTTTTTTTTTTTTTTTTGGCGCGGGGTTCCCCTTATTATTATTATTATTATACAATATTTATATAGCGCCAACAGTTTACGTAGCGCTTTACAACTTGAGGGTAGACAGTACAAATACAATACAATTTGATACAGTAGGAATCAGAGGGCCCTGCTCACTTAGAGCTTACAATCTAAGAGGGAAGGTTAAGAGATACAAGAGGTAATAGCTGTGGGTGATGTGCTGATTGAGAAGATAAATGTACAGTTGTTAGGTGGGGGCCAGATAGGCTTCTCTGAAGAGATGAGTTTTCAGGGATCGTCTGAAAGTGGATAAGGTAGGAGAAAATCGGACGGATTGGGGAAGAGCATTCCAGAGGATGGGGGAGGCTCTGGAGAAGTCCTGAAGGCGAGCATGGGATGAGGTGACAAGGGAGTTTGAGAGCAGGAGGTCTTGGGAGGAGCGAAGAGAACGATTAGGTTGGTATTTTGTGACTAGGTTAGAGATGTAGCTAGGGGCCAGGTTGTGGATGGCTTTGTAAGTTATAGTTAGTATCTTGAATTTAATTCGGTGACTGAGTGGCAGCCAATGGAGGGATTGGCAGAGGGGTGTAGCAGACGCTGAGCGGTTTGTGTGGTGGATGAGCCTGGCCGCAGCGTTCATGATGGACTGAAGTGGGGATAGCCTATTTAGAGGTAAACCAATGAGGAGGGAGTTGCAGTAGTCAAGGCGGGAGATGACCAGGGAGTGGATTAGAAGCTTTGTGGTGTCATTGGTTAGGAAGGGGCGTATCTTGGAGATGTTGCGAAGACAGAGGCGGCAAGCTTTGGATAGTGATAGAATGTGGGGTCGAAAGGTTAGTTCAGAGTCCAGGATTACACCTAGGACCTTGGCGTGGGGAGATGGGTTGATAGTTGAGCCGTTGATCTTGACAGGGAGATCAGGGGAAGTGGCACCTGAGGGAGGAAATATCATGAGCTCGGTTTTGGATAGGTTGAGTTTGAGAAAGTGATGTGACATCCAGGCTGATATGTCTGCTAATAAGTTGGTAATGCGTGAGGAGACAGATGGAGAGAGCTGGGGGGTGGAGAGATAGATTTGGGTGTCATCAGCGTAGAGATGATATTTAAAGCCGTGGGAGGCAATCAATTGACCCAGGGAGGTGGTGTAGATTGAGAAAAGGAGAGGTCCGAGAACAGAGCCTTGGGGGACCCCGACGGAAAAAGGAAGAGGAGAAGAGGAAGTAGAGTTGTAAGTGACACTGAAGGAGCGGTGGGATAGGTAGGATGAGAACCAGCGAAGAGTACAGTCACGGAGACCAAAGGAGTGGAGTTTTTTGAGGAGGAGGGGGTGGTCCACTGTGTCAAAGGCAGCAGAGAGGTCCAGGAGAAGTAGTACAGAATAGTGTCCATTGGCTTTAGCCATTAGTAGGTCATTTGAGAGTTTAAGGAGAGCAGTTTCCGTGGAGTGTTGAGGGCGAAAACCGGACTGAAGGGGATCAAGAAGTTTATTCATGGTCAGATGGTCGCTTAATCGGTTGTAGACCAGTCTTTCAAGAAGTTTGGAGGAGAAGGAGAGTAAGGAGATGGGACGTAAGTTGTTGAGATTGGTGGGATCCAGTGAGGGCTTTTTTAGTATGGGGGTGACTAGCGCACTAGACCTGAAGGGTCTGGTATGGAATTTAGGGGGAACCCCACGTCATTTTTTTTTTTAAATTTTGTCCGGGGTTCCCCTTAATATCCATACCAGACCTGAAGGGCCTGGTATGGAATTTAGGGGGACCCCCACGTCATTTTTTTTTTTTAATTTTGGTTCGGGGTTCCCCTTTGGGGAATTCCCATGCCGTTTTTATCAATGAACTTCTATGTGTATTGTCGGCAATGCAATAGCCGCGGGTAGTTTTAAATGAGTTTTTTCCTTCAAAATGTCATTTTGCTGTCAGACTGTTCTAAACACAGGAAACATGCGCCCCTTTACAGGCACACTATAGACACCCCCCAGGTACGAAATTTAAAGGGATATTACACTTTTATTGATTGACTTTAAGTATTATTAAAATCACTGCTCCTGAAAAAACGGCCGTTTTTAAAACTTTTTTTTGCATTGATCCATGTCCCCTGGGGCAGGACCCAGGTCCCCAAACACTTTTTATGACAATAACTTGCATATTAGCCTTTAAAATTAGCACTTTTGATTTCTCCCATAGACTTTTAAAGGGTGTTCCGCGGCATTCGAATTTGCCGCGAACACCCCAAATTGTTCGCTGTTCGGTGAACTTGCGAACAGCCAATGTTCGAGTCGAACATGAGTTCGACTCGAACTCGAAGCTCATCCCTACACATCACCCTGCATCTCTGGACCCCTTTACATTACATATCACCCTGCATCTCTGGACCCCTTTACATTACACATCACCCTGCATCTCTGGACCCCTTTACATTACACAGCACCCTGCACCTCTGGGCCCCTTTACATTACACAGCACCCTGCAGCTCTGGACCCCCTGCATGTTACACAGACCCCCCTTCAGTGCAGACACCCCTTCAGTATAGTTCCCCGTTCAGTGCAGACCCCCCCTTCAGTGTAGCCCCCCATTCAGTGCAGACCCCCCATTCAGTGTAGCCCCCCGTTCAGTGTAGCCCCCCATTCAGTGTAGCCCCCCATTCAGTGCAGACTCCCCCATTCAGTGCAGACACCCCCATTCAGTGTAGCCTCCCCGTTCTGTGCAGACGCCCCCATTCAGTGTAGCCCCCTGTTCAATGTAGCCCCCCTGTTCAGTGCAGATGCCCCCCATTCAGTGTAGCCCCCTGTTCAATGTAGCCCCCCTGTTCAGTGCAGACGCCCCCCCATTCAGTGTACCTGCCCCTTCAGTGCAGATGCCCCCCCGTTCAGTGCAGACGCCCCCTTCAGTGTAACCCCCCCATTCAGTGCAGATGCCCCTCCGTTCAGTGCAGGCGCCCCCCTTCAGTGTAGCCCCCCGTTCAGTGCAGATGTCCCCCCGTTCAGTGCAGATGCCCCCCTTCAGTGTAGCCCCCCTTCAGTGTAGCCCCCCTTCAGTGCAGTGTGCAGACCCCCCCCATTCAGTACCTCAGATCAGCGTGGCGGCACATGCTCAGCAGATCCCCTCCCCCTGTTTACACATAAACAGAGAGGAGGGGGAGGCAGCTTCACTCTGCTTGGCTGTTCCTGTGTGACATCCCGGATCGCACAGACAGACAGCCTGCGGCCACGAGAGGAGAGGATGGTAGGTGCAGCGGTGTCACCCTGCACCCCCGCACACCCCTCCCCCTCGCATCACAATATAGATCGCCTCTCCCTGTGCCTGTCACTGCGCCACTGCCTAAACCCCCGGCGCTGCCACTGCTTCAATCGTGGAGGGGGGACCAGCTTGACACCCCCCCCAGTGTGTGGTACTCGGGGTGGCCCGCCTCTGCACAGCTTTGCAAGCAGATGCAGCTCTGCAATGTTGTAGGGGCGGCCGGTGATAGTCACTTGCCCAGAAAGTTTAACAGCACACTGCCTGCCAGCGCTGCGCCCCCTTCCTACAATTAATTGCTCCGCCCAGGGCACCCACCCCTTGTACCGGTCCTGTTTAAGAGTTGATAGTCATCACCCCCCTTGGCTCAAAAATGGAATTCCTGTTGGCCAATTCCTAAGGATTAAAAGGAACTGTACCCGAAAAAGTGACCTTAAGAAGGAAAACGCTGACCTTTACAAAAGGTTTTGCGAACGGAGATACTCCCATGGACAAATCTATAAGGCCAGGGTCAAAGCAGCATGTAGAAACAGAGAAAGCTTGCTTGCTCTGAAATCTACCCCAAAAAAAGAAAAACATGGTGCCCCGGGCCCTGTAAGAATGATTACCCCTCCCGCCTCAACTCCTTCCTTCCACGTCTAATTAAAAAAGAACAAGTGGGATTCGTCCCACGTAGACAGGCAGGGGACGCAATAA
This sequence comes from Aquarana catesbeiana, assembly GCF_042186555.1. Taxonomy (NCBI): domain Eukaryota; kingdom Metazoa; phylum Chordata; class Amphibia; order Anura; family Ranidae; genus Aquarana; species Aquarana catesbeiana. The sequence continues at coordinate 85,463,177 of NC_133332.1, forward strand.
GACGTCTTCTCCAAATACAACATATTGTTCATAACAGACACATTGAAACTATGTTCTTATCTTTGGACATCAATAAGGCTTTTGATACACTGTCCTGGCCTTACCTGATTCAAACGTTGGCACATCTTTTATGAGCTGGATCTCAGCTATCTATAACTCCCCTCAAGCCAAGGTGAAGTACTACGGGTTTGAATCCTACATCTTCCCAATTAAAAGGGGAACTCGCCAGGGATGCCCGCTCTCTCCATTGCTATTCATTTTGGCATTGGAACCCCTAGCGGAAGCCATTAGATCTCATCCTGATATAACTGGCGTGGAGATAGCGGGAACCCCACATAAACTGTCTATGTTCGCAGATGACATTTTATTGACCATCACTAAACCAAGAATCACACTCCCTAACCTGCTAACTCTTCTGGAAACCTTTGCCACCTTTTCGGGCCTTTCGGTCAATCCCGCCAAATCCAAAGCAATGTCAATAAACCTCTCCCCATCTGAATTAGATTCCCTACAGTCACACTTTTCTTTTCAATGGCTGAATTCTCTACCCTATCTTGGTATTCGACTCACCCCAACATACTCAGGTTTATTCCAAGCTAATTTCCCCCCATTATTTAGAAATCTCACTAAAATGCTCTCCTCATGGTCCGCTCTCCCGTTATCCTGGTTCGGCAGGATAACTACTATCCGCATGTCCTACCTCCCAAAATTACTTTATTACTTCAGGGTTCTCCCGGTCCAGGTCCCCTCCCATATTCTCCGTATTCATCAGCGCAAGATTATGCAGTTTATTTGGGGCTTTAAGAAACCCAGGATTAATAAGCAGGTATTATTTGCTCGAAAAATTAATGGAGGTTTATCTGTACCCAACCTACAAGCTTATTACATAGCTGCAGCCATAGCACCATTATCTCATCTCCATGAAAAAACTCAGATGCCGTTATGGGCCGCTATGGATATGATAGACTCCCACCCGATACCCTTGGCTTCTCTTCCATGGCTCCCTCGAGAACATCGCCCTAGTGCTATGGGCCCCTGTCTGGCCCATTCACTACGGTTGTGGGATTCTGTCAAATACTCTGCAGGTTTAATCTCCCCGCATCTCCCCCTACTCTCCCTCCTGCACTGCCCATTGTTTCCACCAGGACAAGATAAGCCGCAACAGTTTCGATGGTGGACTGAGCAAGGCTTTGTGGATGTCCACTCTATGCTTTCTCCAACTAGGATCACAACATTTGCGGCTTTACGCTCCTCACATGACATCCCCCTAAGGGAGCATTTTAGGTATATGCAAATACGACATTTTCTACTAACCCTGATAAGATCTCATGACCCCCCTTATACTCTAACCCACTTTGAACATCTTTGCAGATCACGACCCCAGTCCCCAGGTCTGATTTCATTAATTTACGCAGCCATTATCAGTTCAACAAAACCGCCCACAAGAATATATCAACTTCAATGGGAAGCGGAGCTGGGTAAAAGACTTGACCCGGAGGACTGGCAGGCTATGACAATTTCATTATCCAAGTGCTCCAAGAATGTTTTGTTCTTGGAAAATGCATACAAAATATTATATAGATGGTATTACACCCCCGCCAGAATAGCGAGGTTCATCCCATCATATTCCCCATTATGTTTTCGAGGATGCTCACAAGAGGGCACGATGGCACATATTTGGTGGAAGTGTCCTAAGGTATGCAGACTGTGGATCAGAGTGTATACACTTCTCCGAAATCTTTTCAATACTACTATAAAGAGGGACCCTTTTGAGGCCCTCTTGGGGAAACCAATCATTGAACTGTTGCGCCCAGAACGTCAGCTTGCATCCCATATACTTACTGCAACTAAATTAACTATTGCAAAATCATGGAAAACTCCAGCCCTGAGTTTTGAAGCAGTTAAAAATCGCATTAATGATACCATGGTTAATGAAAAGCTGACAGCAATTTTATCAGATACCCATGACAAATTTCTCTGAATATGGCAACCATAGGTAAACTATGCCCACCCCTCCAGGTTCGACTCGGCATTACTCTCCTTGTAATGAGATTACAGGCACCCCATCCCGCGGATCTCCCCCCCCTCCCCCTCTTTTCTTCCTCCCCCCTACTTTTCTGCTCTTCCCACCTTTGTTTCCTCTATTTTTCCTCTGCTCCTTTCTTTTATTCTTACTCATTCTGTCAGTCAATTTTTTTATTCTTTTTTACTCCCATGTTCCATTTTCATTTTTTGGAAATTTTGTTTTTTTTCCATATATCTCTAAATCTGCAAGTTTGCCCCTGACGGGGATAAAGTACAGGCTGACAAATGCTTATGTACACCTTTTTTTTTTTTTTTTACCTCCAAAAGTGCTTTATGTAATGTTACATGATTTTGTGATGTGATGCCTGTTTTCATTTCCCATTATTCCTTGTTTTTTCTGTATCAAGACCATGTAAACATGTATCCACATAATGCACAGTTATATGCTTCTCCCATTGTACTATTAAGGATTTTTCCTTTATGTTCAATAAAACCTTTTTTACAAGAAAAGAATGATTACCCCTTACGGTGCCCAGTGGGAATCCATACGGAATATTTGAAAGAACATTGGGGAATATTGCTGAATGGCCCTGGAATTAAGGAAATTGTAGGGATGTTGCCCAACCTGGTAGCAAAAAGGGCTAGGAACCTGGGGGACATTCTTATGCAAACGGAATTTGTAAGGGAGCCAAGTCCTAATTGGCTCTCGAATTACCCCAGAAGCAGAGGGATGTATCCATGTAGTGGGTGTCAAGTCTGCCCTTTTGTGGACAGAACTACTATGTTCCAGGATGCCTATGGACAGCAATCCTTTGAAATCAGGGATCTCATCAATTGCTCGACAAGCAAAGTAATTTATATGCTCACCTGTCCCTGCCCAAAGATCTATATTGGTAAAACCAAGAGGACTCTTAGGACCCAGATAGGTGAGCATTTACGCGAAATCAAGGGTGAGAGAGAAAGAGACCCTGAAAAGTCTCAGGAAAAACCACTAGCAAAGCACTTTGCCTTATACCATCAAGGCAAACCAGATGGTTTGAGGGTAAAGGGCATTTACGTACTGAAGTTATCGCCGAGAAGGGGGGACTTCAATCGAATCCTCCCACAGAAGGAGAAAAGGTGGATCTATCGATTGGGGTCCCTTGCCCCTAGGGGCCTCAACACAGAGTTAAATTTACAGGTTTTTTTGGAACCCTAGGGGGACCCTTGATGATCATCATCTTTACCCCTATATGACAAAATTTATGGTTCCTCTAAGTGCCAATTCTGACTTATCCAGACCTCTACTCTTAGTAAGAGGGCTTTGGTGCTATCTGGCCCCTATACTGAGGACCAATCAAGATGTGAGAGATATATATTCCTCTACCAAGTTGATTCTCACCAACAATTTACTATAGGATTTAAAAAGATCTAGCTTTGCCTCTATTTGCAGTGGTTTAGAAATGCACCATAACCAAAGGCTTGCCACCCCTTCTTCATTTCTTTATTTATTTATTATTATTATTTTTTCTATTTTCTTCTTTTTTATCTCTGGTTTATCTCTAACCCTTATTAGCACCTACCTACTGGTAGAGGGTGCTACATTCACCCCCCACCAAAAATCACAGCTGTCCTCAGCTGTGGAAAATAATATATTTTGAGTGTTACCATGGCAGGAATTAACAGTGGGTCTACCTCTTCCAGACAAAGCAGGGAAGTGAATCAGTTCAGGCTGTAGAATCCAAATCCCTTAGGGAGTCTGGAAGACCTCAGGAAACATTGCGTATATTTGCAGAATATGGCATAGTTGAGCATATTCGTAAGAGATTAGATATAGAAAACAGTTTAGAGATCTTTGTCACAGAAGAAAAGAGGCAGGCCCAGAGTTTGAGTGAGGACCTGTTTATTCAAGATGGCCGAGTTTATCAACTTTTAAAGACATTTGTTAAAGCAAAAGACAATAAGAGTTGTGACTGTCTTAGTTACATAGTAGGTGAGGTTGAAAAAAGACACAAGTCCAACCTATGTGTGTGATTATAGGTCAGTGTTACATTGTATATCCCTGTATGTTGCGGTCGTTCAGGTGCTTATCTAATAGTTTTTTTAAACTATCGATGCCCCCCCGCTGAAACCACCGCCTGTGGAAGGGAATTCCACATCCTTGCCACTCTTACAGTAAAGAACCTGCGCAGTTTAAACTTCTTTTCTTCTAATTTTAATGAGTGGCCATGTGTCTTGTTAAACTCCCTTCTGCAAAAAAGTTTTTATCCCTATTGTGGGGTCACCAGTACGGTATTTATAAATTGAAATTATATCCCCTCTCAAGCGTCTCTTCTCCTGAGAGAATAAGTTCCGTGCTTGCAACCTTTCCTCATAACTAATATCCTCCAGACCCTTTATTAGCTTAGTTGCCCTTCTACGTACTCGCTCCATTTCCAGTATATCCTTCCTGAGGACTGGTGCCCAGAACTGGACAGCATACTCCAGGTGCGGCCGGACCAGAGTCTTGTAGAGCGGGAGAATTATCGTTTTACCTCTGGAGTTGATCCCCTTTTTAATGCATGCCAATATTCTATTTGCTTTGTTAGCAGCAGCTTGGCATTGCATGCCATTGCTGAGCCTATCATCTACTAGGACACCCAGGTCCTTTTCAATCCTAGATTCCCCCAGAGGTTCTCCCCCCAGTGTTTAGATTGCATTCATATTTTGTCACCCAAATGCATTATTTTACATTTTTCTACATGAAACCTCATTTGCCATGTAGTTGCTCACCCCATTATTTTGTTCAGATCTTTTTGTAAGGTTTCCACATCCTGCGAAGATGTTATTGCCCTGCTTAGCTTAGTATTGTCCGCAAATACAGAGATTGAACTATTTACCCCATCCTCCAGGTCGTTTATGAACAAAATAAATAGGATTGGTCCCAATAGGATTGGTCCCAGCACAAAACCCTGGGGGACCTCACTACCCACCTCTGACCATTTCGAGTACTCCCCACATACAAGAAAGGATTTTGCTTGCTTTGGAAATTGCATGCTATTTTTGAGCTTATGATCTACCAAAACCCCCTGATCCCTTTCCACCATTGATTCCCCCAGTTGTACTCCCCCTAGTATGTATGATGCATGCGTATAATTAGCCCCCAAGTGCTTAACTTTACATTTATCAACATTAAACCTCATTTGCCACTTAGTTGCCCAATTAGACAGTGCATTGAGGTCGGCTTGTAAATTGGAGACATCCTGTAAGGACATTATTCCACTGCATAACTTAGTGTCATCTGCAAAGACAGAAATGCTACATTTAATCCAAGACCCTATATCATTTATAAAGGTATTAAAAAGTAAGTGTCCCAGCACTGAACTTTGGGGTACACCACTGATGACCTTAGACCATTCAGAGTTATGCCCTGTACACACAATCGCACATTCCGACAACAAAATCCATGGATTTTTTCTGACGGATGTTGGCTAAAACTTGTCTTGCATACACACAGTCACACAAAGTTGGTCGGAAATTTCGAACGTCAAGAACGCGGTGACGTACAACACGTATGACGAACCGAGAAAAATGAAGTTCAATAGCCAGTGCGGCTCTTCTGCTTGATTCAGAGCATGTGTGGAACTTTGTGTGTCGGAATTGTGTACACATTATCGGAATTTCCGACAACGGATTTTGTTGTCGGAAAATTTGAGATCCAGATCTTAAATTTTGTGATGGAAATTCTGATGTAAAATGTCTGATGGAGCCTACACACGGTCGGAATTTCCGACAGAAAGCTCCCTTTGAACATTTTCCATCGGAAAATCCGACCGTGTGTACGGGGCATAAGAGTCATTAACCACTACTCTCTGAATTTGTTTTTTTAGCCAGTTTTCTACCCATTTACAAATTGATTGTTCCAAGCCTGCAGACTTTACCTTACACATGAGCCATGTGTGGGGAACTGTGTCAAACGCTTTTGCAAAATACAGGTATACCACGTCCATAGCCACCCCTATGCCCAAGGTTTTACTTACCTCCTTATACAAAGAAATCAAGTTTGTTTGACAACTTCTGTCTTTCATGAATCCATGCTGTCTGTTGCTTAAAATATTTTTTTCCAAAATAACTTGTCTATGTGGTCTTATGCGGTGACGTACAACACGTATGACGAGCCGAGAAAAATGAAGTTCAATAGCCAGTGCGGCTCTTCTGCTTGATTCAGAGCATGCATGGAACTTTGTGCGTTTGAATTGTGTACACACGATCGCAATTTTTGACAACTGATTTTGTTGTAGGAAAATTTGAAATCCAGATCTCAAATTTTGTGATGGAAATTTCAATGGAAAATGAACTCATCTATGTGGTCTTTTATTTAACTCTCCAGTATCCTCACAACTATAGAAGGTAAACTAACAGGTCTATAGTTACTTGGTAAAGACTTTGATCCCTTTTTAAATATGGGCACCACATTGGCCCTGCGTCAAACCAGTGGTACCATTCCAGTCATTAATAAGTCCCTAAATATTAGAAAGAATGGCCTTGAAATGACAGAGCTCAATTCTTTTAGGATCCGTGGGTGGATGCCATCTGGTCCAAGTGCTTTATCCAGCTTTATTCTGTCTAAATATTTCTGGACCATATCACTTTTGAGCCATTGTGGATCATTTGAGGTTGTGTCACTACCACCCCCATTATGGACATGAGCTCCCCCATGCTCCTTTGTATACACAGAGCTGAAGAAAGTATTTGATAAATTTTCCTTCTCTTTGTCCCCAGTCACCCGCTCTAGATTATTTTGTAAAGGGCCTACATGCTCAGACCTGACCTTTTACTATTAATATATTTGAAGAATTTTTGGGGGTTTGTCCTACTATCTTTTGCAATCTGTTAGTTTTGAATTTGTGCGTCCTTGATTTCCCTTTTACATATTCTGTTATATTCTTTGTAACATTTAAACAATGATAGCGTTCCTTAATTTTTATATTTTTTAAAAGCAATTTTTTTTATTATTTATAGTCAGTTTAACTTTAGCGGTAAGCCACATAGGTTTTATTTTTAGCCTTTTAAACTTATTGCCCATGGGAATATACTTTGCAGTGAGTTTACAATCACTTTGAAGAATTCCCCTTTCTGTTCTGTGTTCATTGAAGCCAATATTCCCTCCCAGTCTATGTCCTAGAGAGCAGCCCTCATCCTTGGAAAATTTGCTCTCTTAAAGTTAAGTGTTTTTATCTTACCCGTATGTGTTTGTTGCTTACAGCTAACATTAAATGAAATCATGTTATGGTCACTGTTACCCAGATGTTCTTTTATATGAATATTGGTAATAAGCTTTGCATGGTTTGAGATTACCAGGTCCAGCAGAGCGTCATTCCTAGTCAGGGCCTCTATAAACTGGACCATAAAATTGTCTTGTAATGGGTTTATACATGTTTGCCCTTTAACTGTCCCAACAGTGCCATTACTCCAGTCAATTTCTGAGTAGTTAAAATCCCCCATTATTATCACTGTCCCAGCCCTTGCAGCCCTTCCATCTGTGCAAGGAGCTGAGTCTCCACCTCCTCACTAACACTGGGAGGTCTATAACAAACTCCAATGACAACCTTTGTAGTACGCACACCCATCTACAGTTCAACCCATAATGCTTCAGACTCATCACACTCTCCATCAACTAGGTCTTCTTTCACACTTGCTTTGAGATCACTTCTCACATAGAGACAGACACCACCACCCCTCCATTTTACCCTGTCTTTCCAAAAGAGAGCATAGCCAGTTTGGAACAGTCTTCCAGCAGAGGTGCGAGTCAGTCAAAAGTAAGTCAATTTAAACATGCTTGTGATAAATATAGGTCTATACACAGGGACACAATTTTCTGCATTCAGATCTGTAATTTATATGGATCTGAACACAGCATTATTGTGAGTTATGGGCTCTATCATGCAGCTCTATTTTGGAACTGACTAAAAAAAACTGTAATCAGTGTCCGATTTGGGAAATATTTTCCACTGTGCTAACATTTACATGTGTAAAGCGTAAATGGACCGTATGTGACACCATTGCTGCTTAGGGCCAGCATATAAACATCTACAGTGAGTAATCAGCTTCAGTGGGGCAAGTGAAGAATGACTTTTCTGGTCATTCTGAATGACTGAAGGCAAAGCTCATTCTGTGCCGTGCCACCACCGTTGATTGCACACTATTGATGTTTACAAATCAGCCCTGAATAAATCACTCATGCGGTGCAGGTAAAACAACCTCTATCTTCAGTCTTTCAGAATGACTGAAGGCCAAGGTCATTCTGCACCGGCACTACACGAATGAAGTTTATAAGCGTGTAAACATCTTGATCTTAGCTAATATGGACATAAGCAGATGTATGCCTCTACTGTATGAGTTCAGATGCATTATGGACAACTTTTTATACAGGATCTTGCCGACAGCAAGATTCTGCATAAAATCAATACAGCCATGGGCGCTAGGCCTAAGGCTGGGATTTATAAGCTTTATTCTTTCCAAACCTATAACATTTGTGCACATATTTTCGAGAAATAAAAATGACCTTATTTTTTTGTGAACTTGCCTTTAATTTTCTTTGCAGGTATTTTTGTAAAGTATCTTTTAGAGTACAACTTCTCCAAGCAATACCTGAACAAAAATAGATGATGGAAAAAGAATATTTTTTTTTATTTCAACCAGCTACATCATATTACCAGCAACCATCCAATTACTGCTGGAGAGTTAAACTATCTGACTGTTTCTTATATCTCTAAAAGATTCTATTTTGTGAGATCTCTGCACAGGTCTGCACACCTGCTTCCACTTTGCCTGCTGGATTAAAAAAAAATTGTTTATACATTATGGAGAATGTAACAGGAGGAAATTGAAAACACAGTGGTGGGTGAAAATACCCAAAACTCCACGCAAAAGGAACAGATGTTTAGGAAATACAGAAGGCAAACCTTGTTATTGGGGTACCTAAAACATAAAAAATAAGCACTGTGAACTGATGGTCACCCTATTAAAGAAGGTCTCAGAGATAGCAGAAATGCTAAGATCAGCAGATATATATTAAACATTAGAGGCTCGTTCACACCAGATGCATTGGGGATATGTTGGCTGCTATTTCCAGTGCAGCACCAATGCAAAGACAAGGCAGCTGCAGTAAATAAAACTCTATTGGAATGTCACTTGTAATATTTTAACAAAATTCTGTTAAAAAAGTGAACAGTGTGATGTGCCCGGATCAGTCCATCGGCACTGTGCCTGTCAGTAAACATGAGCAGACGTGTTAGGTGTGGCTCACTGGTGTGAAAAAGCTCTTACTTGCACCAATATAATAAAAACTTTGCACAACTACATATACAAAACCAAAATGAAAGCTATTTACAAAAATGTTGTATTTGTGTTTACATATACTTTAAGACAATAGTATTTGTATCTTGGCGTTATTTGACCTTACATTTGTATGCTATTATATTTCTTTCCATCATTTATATTTTATATATTTCTTTCATTATATATATATATATTTTTTTTTTTCTCTAATGATTAAAGGGTAACTCCACTTTCGTGGGGAAAAAAATAGCAAAAAAGAGAAAATAATATAGCGTGTACAATTGCGATACAAGTCATATTGTAATTGAAAGTTATTAAAAATTACATTTCCTTTTCAATCTGCAGCCACTGTAATTTTCAATAAATGCAATGCAATATGGCTACATGGTGTTGTTCTGTACACAGAATGTGTACTGACCACTCCCCAGAAACATCATTTCCTACAGACCAGTTAGCCTAACATCAATAGTATGTAAACTCTTGGAGGGGATGATAAGGGACTATATACAAGATTTTAGTAATAAGAACGGTATCATTAGCAGTAATCAGCATGGATTCATGAAGAATCGTTCTTGCCAAACCAATCTATTAACCTTCTATGAGGAGGTGAGTTGCAAAAGCATTTGACACAGTTCCCCATAAGCGTTTACTGTACAAAATAAGGTCCATTGGCATGGACCATAGGGTAAATACATGGATTGAAAACTGGCTACAAGGGCGAGTTCAGAGGGTGGTGATAAATGGGGAGTACTCAGAATGGTCAGGGGTGGGTAGTGGGGTTCCCCAGGGTTCTGTGCTGGGACCAATCCTATTTAATTTGTTCATAAACGATCTGGAGGATGGGATAAACAGTTCAATCTCTGTATTTGCAGATGATACTAAGCTAAGCAGGGCAATAACTTCTCCGCAGGATGTGGAAACCTTGCAAAAAGACCTGAACAAATTAATGGGGTGGGCGACTACATGGCAAATGAGGTTCAATGTAGAAAAATGTAAAATAATGCATTTGGGTGGCAAAAATATGAATGCAATCTATACACTGGGGGGAGAACCTCTGGGGGAATCTAGGATGGAAAGGACCTGGGGGTCCTAGTAGATGATAGGCTCAGCAATGGCATGCAATGCCAAGCTGCTGCTAACAAAGCAAACAGAATATTGGCATGCATTAAAAGGGGGATCAACTCCAGAGATAAAACGATAATTCTCCCACTCTACAAAGCTCTGGTCCGGCCGCACCTGGAGTATGCTGTCCAGTTCTGGGCACCAGTCCCCAGGAAGGATGTACTGGAAATGGAGCGAGTACAAAGAAGGGCAACAAAGCTAATAAAGGGTATCTAGGATCTTAGTTATGAGGAAAGGTTGCGAGTACTGAACTTATTCTCTCTGGAGAAGAGACGCTTGAGAGGGGATATGATTTCAATTTACAAATACCGTACTGGTGACCCCACAATTGGGATAAAACTTTTTCGCAGAAGAGAGTTTAACAAGACTCGTGGCCACTCATTAAAATTAGAAGAAAAGAGGTTTAACCTTAAAGTGGGGTTCCACCCAAAAAAACAAACATATCTAAAAAATTCTAAAAAAAAAAAACAAAAAAACATTTGGATATTTTTTTTTTTTTACTCACCTCTAAATGCCTGTTGCTAGGTGGTCCCTCGTAGTCTGCCCCTTCCTCTGCCTGGGCTGGTGACATCACTTCCCCCTGGCACAGGAAGGGCTCGGCTTTTCTCCCTCCCTCCTGTCAATCATCTGGGACCCATTACAGGTCCCAGGTGATTGAGCGGCCAATCACGGCGCGCGGCGCCGCTCGCGCATGCGCAGTGGGTGCCAGGCTGTGAAGCCACAGCCCGGCGCCCACAGTTGAAATGCCGGCGCCGACGAGCGGAGGGGGGGACGAGCGGGGCTTCGATCCCCCGCATCGCTGGACCCAGGGACAGGTAAGTGTCCAATTAAAAGTCAGCAGCTGCAGTATTTGTAGCTGCTGACTTTTAATTTTTTTTTTTTTATGCCCGCCTGGGTGGAACTCCTCTTTAAACTAGAAAAAGGAGAAAGTCTGAGAGCTGCTCCCTAACATAAGACACCTCCATCCCAATATTGCATAAAGAAACAAAGAATTTTTGCCCGTGGGACTTTAAATGAAGTGTCCATGGTGATCACATATAAATAGAAAGAGTATATAAGTAACAAGATTTATTGGAATAAATATCATCCAGTACAGGTCATAAACATAGGTGACAGTTACATAAGAACAGCAACATGGTAAAGTGGTCCTAAAGACATAACCATCATGACATAACATCAAAGTATAAAAAGTACAGATATACATGATACATCTCTAACCCGACGCGTTTCGCGAGCTCTCCTCACTTCATCAGGGGCTGATGTGTATATCTGATGTCTGTAATAACAAGTAAAAATGTATTGAAGTATGGTTTGTAGTAGGACAACAACATGAAGTCAGAGCTAGTAATCCGATACCTACTTGTCAGGCACTTGACCCCAAAGAGGGAGGCCCCAGGCAGGGGGCGGCGGGAATGCATCTCCCCCGGGAGCTGAGGGGGAGGAGACCACGACGCGGAGGTCCAGGATCAGGCACAGGGCAGGCATGGCGAGTGGATGGAGAAAAGAAAGATGGACCCAACTGTCACCCATAATAGTTGAAGAGCATACTCACTGTAATAAAGTATAACAAAAATGTATCTATATCTAAGATAGTGGCAGTAGCCATATCCAAAAATATATACAATAGTATGCTTGAGTATGGTGGGTGCAGGGTGTCCAGCAGAGCATGAAAAAGAAAGTAAAAGCCAAAACAGAAAACAGAAAAAAGGTAAAAAGGATGTCAGCCCAAGTGTAACCCATGGGTCTAGCAAGGCATACTCTCTATAATAGAATGTATAGATGTAAATATATTTATTAAGGTATACTAAATCATCTAAAAGTCCTACGTAACATGTACACCATAGTAAGGTACATGAATATGTGTATTTATAAAACTTAAATGGTTCATATCCCATTGTAATGAAAGTATAAGGTAGTAGGCTGAGGTACAAGAAATACAGGAGTGTCCTGCAGAACATGGGGAAATGTGATGTGAAAGGAAAGGAAGTGAGAAAGAAAAAGTGAGGGGAATAGTGAGGGGGGAAGGAAAACAGGGAACAGAAAAAAAAGGGGATAAGAAAAGAGAAGAGAAAGAAGAAATGAAGGAAGTTAGCAAAGAAAAAGGACAAGAAAGACTGCAGAAGTGAAGAAGAGGGGGGTACAAACAGGTAAGTAAGAAATAATGAGTGAGCAGAAATAAAAGTCAAAAAGTTGCAAGTGATATTTCCAAGGTGTACTTATATGAATCATAAGTGCATTGGTGAGGTAACATGTATAAATTTAGGGTATAATGGTGATGCCTACCAGTATGGTCTCTCACCAGTGTGTGGAAGGAGCCAAATGAAGAGAAGACTGACCATGCCAGAACCCCCGCCTAAATACCCGGACGTCCGCCGTAGCCTCCGCCCCCAACGTCATACAAACGTCGGCGGGGGGAAGCCGCATACACCGCGCCCGCCAACGTGCGGCGGGACACAGCAGAGGCACCCGCCCATCGTCCGGATGTTAACAGTGCTCAGGAAGTGGAGACATCGCTATTGCGGAAGTCTCTCACTGGGGCACACGGCATGACGCCGATGCACTGATGGCTCCGCCCCTTCCGGAATGGAGAGGCGGAGACAGCAGGGGAAAGTAAACCCCATTTGTGCATCGCAGCTCCCGGGGGAAACGAACCGCCACCCCCAGAACCCGGAGCCACACACATGGAGCCAGGTCCGCAAGTAGAAAAGGGGAGTCACCTTTGAAAAAACATGTCATATTGTCAATGGGTAGTCAAAGTATATATATGTGTATATATTGATATATTTATAAACTGGATCTAGGAGCGGCAACAGACTCAGGGCATGTGGTGTCTTCCACCTGGGTTCAATAGAAAAAGGAGAAAGTCTGAGAGCTGCTCCCTAACATAAGACACCTCCATCCCAATATTGCATAAAGAAACAAAGAATTTTTGCCCGTGGGACTTTAAATGAAGTGTCCATGGTGATCACATATAAATAGAAAGAGTATATAAGTAACAAGATTTATTGGAATAAATATCATCCAGTACAGGTCATAAACATAGGTGACAGTTACATAAGAACAGCAACATGGTAAAGTGGTCCTAAAGACATAACCATCATGACATAACATCAAAGTATAAAAAGTACAGATATACATGATACATCTCTAACCCGACGCGTTTCGCGAGCTCTCCTCGCTTCATCAGGGGCTGATGTGTATATCTGATGTCTGTAATAACAAGTAAAAATGTATTGAAGTATGGTTTGTAGTAGGACAACAACATGAAGTCAGAGCTAGTAATCCGATACCTACTTGTCAGGCACTTGACCCCAAAGAGGGAGGCCCCAGGCAGGGGGCGGCGGGAATGCATCTCCCCCGGGAGCTGAGGGGGAGGAGACCACGACGCGGAGGTCCAGGATCAGGCACAGGGCAGGCATGGCGAGTGGATGGAGAAAAGAAAGATGGACCCAACTGTCACCCATAATAGTTGAAGAGCATACTCACTGTAATAAAGTATAACAAAAATGTATCTATATCTAAGATAGTGGCAGTAGCCATATCCAAAAATATATACAATAGTATGCTTGAGTATGGTGGGTGCAGGGTGTCCAGCAGAGCATGAAAAAGAAAGTAAAAGCCAAAACAGAAAACAGAAAAAAGGTAAAAAGGATGTCAGCCCAAGTGTAACCCATGGGTCTAGCAAGGCATACTCTCTATAATAGAATGTATAGATGTAAATATATTTATTAAGGTATACTAAATCATCTAAAAGTCCTACGTAACATGTACACCATAGTAAGGTACATGAATATGTGTATTTATAAAACTTAAATGGTTCATATCCCATTGTAATGAAAGTATAAGGTAGTAGGCTGAGGTACAAGAAATACAGGAGTGTCCTGCAGAACATGGGGAAATGTGATGTGAAAGGAAAGGAAGTGAGAAAGAAAAAGTGAGGGGAATAGTGAGGGGGAAGGAAAACGGGGAACAGAAAAAAAAGGGGATAAGAAAAGAGAAGAGAAAGAAGAAATGAAGGAAGTTAGCAAAGAAAAAGGACAAGAAAGACTGCAGAAGTGAAGAAGAGGGGGGTACAAACAGGTAAGTAAGAAATAATGAGTGAGCAGAAATAAAAGTCAAAAAGTTGCAAGTGATATTTCCAAGGTGTACTTATATGAATCATAAGTGCATTGGTGAGGTAACATGTATAAATTTAGGGTATAATGGTGATGCCTACCAGTATGGTCTCTCACCAGTGTGTGGAAGGAGCCAAATGAAGAGAAGACTGACCATGCCAGAACCCCCGCCTAAATACCCGGACGTCCGCCGTAGCCTCCGCCCCCAACGTCATACAAACGTCGGTGGGGGGAAGCCGCATACACCGCGCCCGCCAACGTGCGGCGGGACACAGCAGAGGCACCCGCCCATCGTCCGGATGTTAACAGTGCTCAGGAAGTGGAGACATCGCTATTGCGGAAGTCTCTCACTGGGGCACACGGCATGACGCCGATGCACTGATGGCTCCGCCCCTTCCGGAATGGAGAGGCGGAGACAGCAGGGGAAAGTAAACCCCATTTGTGCATCGCAGCTCCCGGGGGAAACGAACCGCCACCCCCAGAACCCGGAGCCACACACATGGAGCCAGGTCCGCAAGTAGAAAAGGGGAGTCACCTTTGAAAAAACATGTCATATTGTCAATGGGTAGTCAAAGTATATATATGTGTATATATTGATATATTTATAAACTGGATCTAGGAGCGGCAACAGACTCAGGGCATGTGGTGTCTTCCACCTGGGTTCAATAGAAAAAGGAGAAAGTCTGAGAGCTGCTCCCTAACATAAGACACCTCCATCCCAATATTGCATAAAGAAACAAAGAATTTTTGCCCGTGGGACTTTAAATGAAGTGTCCATGGTGATCACATATAAATAGAAAGAGTATATAAGTAACAAGATTTATTGGAATAAATATCATCCAGTACAGGTCATAAACATAGGTGACAGTTACATAAGAACAGCAACATGGTAAAGTGGTCCTAAAGACATAACCATCATGACATAACATCAAAGTATAAAAAGTACAGATATACATGATACATCTCTAACCCGACGCGTTTCGCGAGCTCTCCTCGCTTCATCAGGGGCTGATGTGTATATCTGATGTCTGTAATAACAAGTAAAAATGTATTGAAGTATGGTTTGTAGTAGGACAACAACATGAAGTCAGAGCTAGTAATCCGATACCTACTTGTCAGGCACTTGACCCCAAAGAGGGAGGCCCCAGGCAGGGGGCGGCGGGAATGCATCTCCCCCGGGAGCTGAGGGGGAGGAGACCACGACGCGGAGGTCCAGGATCAGGCACAGGGCAGGCATGGCGAGTGGATGGAGAAAAGAAAGATGGACCCAACTGTCACCCATAATAGTTGAAGAGCATACTCACTGTAATAAAGTATAACAAAAATGTATCTATATCTAAGATAGTGGCAGTAGCCATATCCAAAAATATATACAATAGTATGCTTGAGTATGGTGGGTGCAGGGTGTCCAGCAGAGCATGAAAAAGAAAGTAAAAGCCAAAACAGAAAACAGAAAAAAGGTAAAAAGGATGTCAGCCCAAGTGTAACCCATGGGTCTAGCAAGGCATACTCTCTATAATAGAATGTATAGATGTAAATATATTTATTAAGGTATACTAAATCATCTAAAAGTCCTACGTAACATGTACACCATAGTAAGGTACATGAATATGTGTATTTATAAAACTTAAATGGTTCATATCCCATTGTAATGAAAGTATAAGGTAGTAGGCTGAGGTACAAGAAATACAGGAGTGTCCTGCAGAACATGGGGAAATGTGATGTGAAAGGAAAGGAAGTGAGAAAGAAAAAGTGAGGGGAATAGTGAGGGGGAAGGAAAACAGGGAACAGAAAAAAAAGGGGATAAGAAAAGAGAAGAGAAAGAAGAAATGAAGGAAGTTAGCAAAGAAAAAGGACAAGAAAGACTGCAGAAGTGAAGAAGAGGGGGGTACAAACAGGTAAGTAAGAAATAATGAGTGAGCAGAAATAAAAGTCAAAAAGTTGCAAGTGATATTTCCAAGGTGTACTTATATGAATCATAAGTGCATTGGTGAGGTAACATGTATAAATTTAGGGTATAATGGTGATGCCTACCAGTATGGTCTCTCACCAGTGTGTGGAAGGAGCCAAATGAAGAGAAGACTGACCATGCCAGAACCCCCGCCTAAATACCCGGACGTCCGCCGTAGCCTCCGCCCCCAACGTCATACAAACGTCGGTGGGGGGAAGCCGCATACACCGCGCCCGCCAACGTGCGGCGGGACACAGCAGAGGCACCCGCCCATCGTCCGGATGTTAACAGTGCTCAGGAAGTGGAGACATCGCTATTGCGGAAGTCTCTCACTGGGGCACACGGCATGACGCCGATGCACTGATGGCTCCGCCCCTTCCGGAATGGAGAGGCGGAGACAGCAGGGGAAAGTAAACCCCATTTGTGCATCGCAGCTCCCGGGGGAAACGAACCGCCACCCCCAGAACCCGGAGCCACACACATGGAGCCAGGTCCGCAAGTAGAAAAGGGGAGTCACCTTTGAAAAAACATGTCATATTGTCAATGGGTAGTCAAAGTATATATATGTGTATATATTGATATATTTATAAACTGGATCTAGGAGCGGCAACAGACTCAGGGCATGTGGTGTCTTCCACCTGGGTTCAATAGAAAAAGGAGAAAGTCTGAGAGCTGCTCCCTAACATAAGACACCTCCATCCCAATATTGCATAAAGAAACAAAGAATTTTTGCCCGTGGGACTTTAAATGAAGTGTCCATGGTGATCACATATAAATAGAAAGAGTATATAAGTAACAAGATTTATTGGAATAAATATCATCCAGTACAGGTCATAAACATAGGTGACAGTTACATAAGAACAGCAACATGGTAAAGTGGTCCTAAAGACATAACCATCATGACATAACATCAAAGTATAAAAAGTACAGATATACATGATACATCTCTAACCCGACGCGTTTCGCGAGCTCTCCTCGCTTCATCAGGGGCTGATGTGTATATCTGATGTCTGTAATAACAAGTAAAAATGTATTGAAGTATGGTTTGTAGTAGGACAACAACATGAAGTCAGAGCTAGTAATCCGATACCTACTTGTCAGGCACTTGACCCCAAAGAGGGAGGCCCCAGGCAGGGGGCGGCGGGAATGCATCTCCCCCGGGAGCTGAGGGGGAGGAGACCACGACGCGGAGGTCCAGGATCAGGCACAGGGCAGGCATGGCGAGTGGATGGAGAAAAGAAAGATGGACCCAACTGTCACCCATAATGCCCTGAGTCTGTTGCCGCTCCTAGATCCAGTTTATAAATATATCAATATATACACATACATATACTTTGACTACCCATTGACAATATGACATGTTTTTTCAAAGGTGACTCCCCTTTTCTACTTGCGGACCTGGCTCCATGTGTGTGGCTCCGGGTTCTGGGGGTGGCGGTTCGTTTCCCCCGGGAGCTGCGATGCACAAATGGGGTTTACTTTCCCCTGCTGTCTCCGCCTCTCCATTCCGGAAGGGGCGGAGCCATCAGTGCATCGGCGTCATGCCGTGTGCCCCAGTGAGAGACTTCCGCAATAGCGATGTCTCCACTTCCTGAGCACTGTTAACATCCGGACGATGGGCGGGTGCCTCTGCTGTGTCCCGCCGCACGTTGGCGGGCGCGGTGTATGCGGCTTCCCCCCACCGACGTTTGTATGACGTTGGGGGCGGAGGCTACGGCGGACGTCCGGGTATTTAGGCGGGGGTTCTGGCATGGTCAGTCTTCTCTTCATTTGGCTCCTTCCACACACTGGTGAGAGACCATACTGGTAGGCATCACCATTATACCCTAAATTTATACATGTTACCTCACCAATGCACTTATGATTCATATAAGTACACCTTGGAAATATCACTTGCAACTTTTTGACTTTTATTTCTGCTCACTCATTATTTCTTACTTACCTGTTTGTACCCCCCTCTTCTTCACTTCTGCAGTCTTTCTTGTCCTTTTTCTTTGCTAACTTCCTTCATTTCTTCTTTCTCTTCTCTTTTCTTATCCCCTTTTTTTTCTGTTCCCTGTTTTCCTTCCCCCTCACTATTCCCCTCACTTTTTCTTTCTCACTTCCTTTCCTTTCACATCACATTTCCCCATGTTCTGCAGGACACTCCTGTATTTCTTGTACCTCAGCCTACTACCTTATACTTTCATTACAATGGGATATGAACCATTTAAGTTTTATAAATACACATATTCATGTACCTTACTATGGTGTACATGTTACGTAGGACTTTTAGATGATTTAGTATACCTTAATAAATATATTTACATCTATACATTCTATTATAGAGAGTATGCCTTGCTAGACCCATGGGTTACACTTGGGCTGACATCCTTTTTACCTTTTTTCTGTTTTCTGTTTTGGCTTTTACTTTCTTTTTCATGCTCTGCTGGACACCCTGCACCCACCATACTCAAGCATACTATTGTATATATTTTTGGATATGGCTACTGCCACTATCTTAGATATAGATACATTTTTGTTATACTTTATTACAGTGAGTATGCTCTTCAACTATTATGGGTGACAGTTGGGTCCATCTTTCTTTTCTCCATCCACTCGCCATGCCTGCCCTGTGCCTGATCCTGGACCTCCGCGTCGTGGTCTCCTCCCCCTCAGCTCCCGGGGGAGATGCATTCCCGCCGCCCCCTGCCTGGGGCCTCCCTCTTTGGGGTCAAGTGCCTGACAAGTAGGTATCGGATTACTAGCTCTGACTTCATGTTGTTGTCCTACTACAAACCATACTTCAATACATTTTTACTTGTTATTACAGACATCAGATATACACATCAGCCCCTGATGAAGCGAGGAGAGCTCGCGAAACGCGTCGGGTTAGAGATGTATCATGTATATCTGTACTTTTTATACTTTGATGTTATGTCATGATGGTTATGTCTTTAGGACCACTTTACCATGTTGCTGTTCTTATGTAACTGTCACCTATGTTTATGACCTGTACTGGATGATATTTATTCCAATAAATCTTGTTACTTATATACTCTTTCTATTTATATGTGATCACCATGGACACTTCATTTAAAGTCCCACGGGCAAAAATTCTTTGTTTCTTTATGCAATATTGGGATGGAGGTGTCTTATGTTAGGGAGCAGCTCTCAGACTTTCTCCTTTTTCTATTGAACCCAGGTGGAAGACACCACATGCCCTGAGTCTGTTGCCGCTCCTAGATCCAGTTTATAAATATATCAATATATACACATATATATACTTTGACTACCCATTGACAATATGACATGTTTTTTCAAAGGTGACTCCCCTTTTCTACTTGCGGACCTGGCTCCATGTGTGTGGCTCCGGGTTCTGGGGGTGGCGGTTCGTTTCCCCCGGGAGCTGCGATGCACAAATGGGGTTTACTTTCCCCTGCTGTCTCCGCCTCTCCATTCCGGAAGGGGCGGAGCCATCAGTGCATCGGCGTCATGCCGTGTGCCCCAGTGAGAGACTTCCGCAATAGCGATGTCTCCACTTCCTGAGCACTGTTAACATCCGGACGATGGGCGGGTGCCTCTGCTGTGTCCCGCCGCACGTTGGCGGGCGCGGTGTATGCGGCTTCCCCCCGCCGACGTTTGTATGACGTTGGGGGCGGAGGCTACGGCGGACGTCCGGGTATTTAGGCGGGGGTTCTGGCATGGTCAGTCTTCTCTTCATTTGGCTCCTTCCACACACTGGTGAGAGACCATACTGGTAGGCATCACCATTATACCCTAAATTTATACATGTTACCTCACCAATGCACTTATGATTCATATAAGTACACCTTGGAAATATCACTTGCAACTTTTTGACTTTTATTTCTGCTCACTCATTATTTCTTACTTACCTGTTTGTACCCCCCTCTTCTTCACTTCTGCAGTCTTTCTTGTCCTTTTTCTTTGCTAACTTCCTTCATTTCTTCTTTCTCTTCTCTTTTCTTATCCCCTTTTTTTTCTGTTCCCTGTTTTCCTTCCCCCTCACTATTCCCCTCACTTTTTCTTTCTCACTTCCTTTCCTTTCACATCACATTTCCCCATGTTCTGCAGGACACTCCTGTATTTCTTGTACCTCAGCCTACTACCTTATACTTTCATTACAATGGGATATGAACCATTTAAGTTTTATAAATACACATATTCATGTACCTTACTATGGTGTACATGTTACGTAGGACTTTTAGATGATTTAGTATACCTTAATAAATATATTTACATCTATACATTCTATTATAGAGAGTATGCCTTGCTAGACCCATGGGTTACACTTGGGCTGACATCCTTTTTACCTTTTTTCTGTTTTCTGTTTTGGCTTTTACTTTCTTTTTCATGCTCTGCTGGACACCCTGCACCCACCATACTCAAGCATACTATTGTATATATTTTTGGATATGGCTACTGCCACTATCTTAGATATAGATACATTTTTGTTATACTTTATTACAGTGAGTATGCTCTTCAACTATTATGGGTGACAGTTGGGTCCATCTTTCTTTTCTCCATCCACTCGCCATGCCTGCCCTGTGCCTGATCCTGGACCTCCGCGTCGTGGTCTCCTCCCCCTCAGCTCCCGGGGGAGATGCATTCCCGCCGCCCCCTGCCTGGGGCCTCCCTCTTTGGGGTCAAGTGCCTGACAAGTAGGTATCGGATTACTAGCTCTGACTTCATGTTGTTGTCCTACTACAAACCATACTTCAATACATTTTTACTTGTTATTACAGACATCAGATATACACATCAGCCCCTGATGAAGCGAGGAGAGCTCACGAAACGCGTCGGGTTAGAGATGTATCATGTATATCTGTACTTTTTATACTTTGATGTTATGTCATGATGGTTATGTCTTTAGGACCACTTTACCATGTTGCTGTTCTTATGTAACTGTCACCTATGTTTATGACCTGTACTGGATGATATTTATTCCAATAAATCTTGTTACTTATATACTCTTTCTATTTATATGTGATCACCATGGACACTTCATTTAAAGTCCCACGGGCAAAAATTCTTTGTTTCTCCTCTTTAAACTACGCAGAGGGTTCTTTACTGTAAGAGCGGCAAGGATGTGGAATTCCCTTCCACAGGCGGTGGTCTCAGTGGGGAGCATTGATAGTTTCAAGAAACTATTAGATAAGCACCTGAATGACCGCAACATACAGGGATATATAATGTAATACTGATATATAATCACACACATAGGTTGGACTTGATGGACTTGTGTCTTTTTTCAACCTCACCTACTATGTAACTATGTAACTATGTACTTGTGTAATTGTCTCACCAATTTTCCCAAAAGTCTGCCCTAAGATACAAGTCAGGTTTCAGATATCCCCTGCAACAAAATTTTAAATTTTGGTGAGATATTTCCAAAAAGAACATATCTAAAGGGATGCAGGCCCAGCAAACTTCCTCATTAGTGTTCTGCAGCTGCCACAGCTGGCTGATAATTATGAAATCACTCCCATTAGACCCACTCAGCCCAGAGGCACAGACAAACCCACATGGGCTTTTTCAGAATAACAAAAGGTATAATCTTTAAGTTTTATTTCTTAATATTATGCACCTGGGAACACAGTCTGGAATATTTAGTATTTTGCAATGCTATTAGTTATATACAGTAAAAACTGAGTTCTCAAAACCTTTGCCTTTCACTGGCTCATTGCAACTTCATTAGGAAGCTAATCTTCTTAAATTGAACCACTTTAACTATCATCTAAACCCATTTATCATTTGTTTTTTATTTACTACTTGTTTTCCTCTTACCTAAATTGAACATTACTTTCCTTCATGCCATACATAACTGTATACCTCTTATTTATAGCGTATGGGGGTCATTTACTATAGCGCTGCGGCGCTAATTACTGCAAATTAGCGCTAAAACGGTATTCACTATAACACTGGTGAGAAAATACTCCCAAAATCAAATTTATTATAGTTCCCTGAAATCAAATAGTGCCCAAACCCTTATGCCCCA
The DNA here is from genome assembly GCF_042186555.1 of Aquarana catesbeiana. Lineage (NCBI taxonomy): Eukaryota > Metazoa > Chordata > Amphibia > Anura > Ranidae > Aquarana > Aquarana catesbeiana. The sequence goes on from NC_133332.1 coordinate 85,485,687, forward strand.
TACACACGGTCGGATTTTCTGATGGAAAATGTGCGATCGGAGCTTGTTGTCGGAAACACAAAGTTTGAGAGCAGGCTATAAAATTTTCCCACAACAAAATCCGATCGCGTCAATTTTGACCGTGTTTGGACAATTCTGATGCACACATGCTCAGAATAATTTCCAAGATGGAACTGCTCGGTCTGGTAAAATTAGCGTTCGGAATGGATATAGCACTTTCGTCATGCTGCAATGTTTTAAATTGTTTAATACAGCGCACTCTCTTCTTCTTTATAATGCTAGAAGAATGAAGTTGTTTTGCTGCTCATATTCATACAGACTTCTTTCTTTATTATTTCTCGTGATTTCATCAATATAATATTTTTATTTGTCACATCTCCCGAAAAAAGAATATTTTTGGGATGTTTTTAGATTAAATAATTATTTTTAGGAATTTTTTTTAAAGCCTGATCTTGTGTTTTATTTATCTTTCTTTTTTTACTCCAGAATATTTTTGGGTGTGTTTTGTGTGTCAAGTTACACCATTATTATCTTGTATTATTTATTTTAATCTCAAGGAGATTCCTTTGTGTTGGTGTCTCTTGTTAATTTTACATTGTATTTTTGAAATGTACCTGCCTCCTCACAAACAAACTGTCCTTTTTGAAGGAAAACACACATAGGCAAATATAATTGAAAAAAAAATCCTTTATTAAAAGGGCTCATAACCAAACAAAGAGGGAGGCAACGCTGGATAAACTGCAGAAATTGGCGAAGCCTTTGGCCCCCAGGGCACACATCAATTATTTTACTGCAAAAATGGTGGCCTGAGGAGTCCATATATAAGGGAGTACAATCTGGTCCAGAAGTCCAAGAGATCATGAACAGCAGCAGATGACATGTATTGTCCCCAGGCTGTGGTCATACAAGAGCCTGCATCTTTTGCCAGACCAGACTGAACCCAGGGCCATCACTCTCTGGTCTTCCTTACACACTTCCTTCCCGGCTGTGGCTCTGGTGTTGGAGGTGTGGCAGTAGGAGGAGTAGGACCTGGAGGAGGAGGAGGAGGAGGACATGGAGGAGGAGGAGTGGGAGGAGGAGGATGAGGAGGACCATGGGTGAGCTCACAAATGTGGCTTTGGCATGTGAGTTGGCCCCTCAACCCCTTATTTAGTGCTTCTAAAATGAGAAACTCACATAAGAGGCGTTGGCCCTCCTCCATTTCCATAATTTTGCATGCTGTTAGGTCAGCAAAATCCTCTTTAACACTGTGGGAGGTTCTGAGGGCCTCGGTAGCCTTCCATATTAGGCCAATTGCAGCCCCCTCCAGGTTACTCCTCTTCTTGCCACTTTTTCTTTGAAGGTGGAGGGGAGGGACCTGGGTATCGGACAGCCTACTTAGCCCGGCCACCTCCTGGCTGAGACTTTCCTGTGTATGAAAAAGGGACATTGTTTTAGTTTTTGGTTCATCAATCACAATCGTAATTTAGTACTCCAAACTAACATATATTTAACATCATTAATTTGACAAGCAGAAATATTTAGAATAATGCTATACCTGGCTCAAGCTGGGCTCCTCCACATGTTGCTGCCTGGAAGGCCCAGGTTGGACATCAGAAGCCTCAGCTGGGGGGGAAGGAAGCGTGGAAGGAAGAGTGGAGAGTGCTGGTCTGGGTTCAGTCTGACCTGCCAGAAAATGCAGCCTAATTTTGGGGTACGACGATCCAAGGATCAACTGAGGAAGCGGTGGTCGGACCTCAAATTAAGGGAGCACGATCAGTATAGAAGGATCAGGATAGTGCTGCAAAAAAATAAGTAGTTATGCTGTGTTCCCATTCTTTATCTTTATTACGTTCCTGCTGCTCCTTGGCTTTTCTTTACTGTTGTATAGTTTAAAATGGCAACTTTCATGTCCATGGGCACATTATTCGTTCAGCCAATAAAACACCATGTTTTGTTCAATACAATTTTTCTGGCCTACTTCTCTTAAAATAATTTTGGTGTCTAGATGGGTTTGTAACTAGAATGACTTGCAAACTAGATTCTGTGTAAGGAGAGGACACTCAGCAGCTGTTTACACATCTGGAAGCTGGAGCACTAGTGTAGGACAAAAGAACACCCTTTTTATTAGGGGGCCCCACACAGGTGTTCCAGTGTATACTATAAGGGTGTCTCCAACTGTGAAGCTTGTACAAAACAGGTAAGTATTCAAGCTTGACAAAGGACAAAAATATTTCTTCATCTTGGAACTCTGCCAAAACATACAATTGTACCCCACTTCCAAGCAATGTTTCATATTCCTATTTCTGCCATCAAATATCTGTGTGCTAAGTATACCTACTTTTTTTTTACATAGGGGAGAAAAGACTCGGACACCACTCATCAGAGGAGACAACAGACCCCCACCTCAGGAAGAAGTGGAAATGCCACAAAGCCAAGCAGAGCAGGAGGAGGGAGACGTGGTGGAAATTGTCACCACAACAGGTGAGTGTCTGCGACCACAGGCTCAGCTAAGAGATGGATGCCGCATATTTATAATACATGGTCTGTTTTTGTTTCTATATTTTTAGGTGATCGTGATGTTGTGGATGAAGGTCATTTCACCAGTGAAAGTGCCCAGATCCTGATCGGGAAGATCATGGGGTGTAATAGGGACTTGGAAAACATCAAGCAAAACATCAATGATGTTCAAAACAAAATGAAGAACATCATTAATGTTTTAGGGAGAGTTTAAAACCCCTCTAAATCCCTAATTTTTTCTGCTTTTTTTCCCAGCAAATATTTTTCACATTTTTTTGACATATTCTCGAAAAGCCAAATTTTGAAGATGCACACAGTGTGTCAACATGTGCTATCTGCCATCACGGGAGATCAATGTAGGCGTTTTGGGGATGCAACCCCTTCCTCAATAATAAAGTAGCTGAGAGGAAGGGGTTGCACCCACAAAACACGTCCATTGATCCCCCATGATGGCAGCTAACACATGTTGACATTCGGCAATTTGTGTACATCTTCAAAATTTGGCTTTTCCAGGGGTGACTTCACCCCATCTGCTGAACGCAATATCAAACACAGTTTATAAATACTCATGTCTGATATTGCCTTCAATTTCTACAAAAGTTGAACTTTGTAAGTTCCAGATTTGTGCATTTCTTGTTGTTTTTAAACATGGCTGTTTTACCTTAAAAGGAAATTCCTAATTTTAATGTGACCTAAAAATTTGTTATACAACAAACATGTTAGTTTGTTTTAAAAACCTTTTATAAATGCACATGTGATTGTGCTTTGATTAAAAAGATTGAGAATCAACAATGTGTGGCTTCTTCTTTCAATACTCAAAAGCATTTTTTGATGTAAAATTGGTGTTTTCAGTGACAATGGGGGTTATTTTCTAAAGGGAAATCCACTTTGCACTACAAGTGCAGTTTCTGTGCAGTCTCAAGTGCACTTGTAGTGCAATGTGTCTTTGCCTTTAGTAAATAACACCCAACAGTGCTTTATAATTTTACACGATCACGCCATTTTCATGGCCTCCACAAATTTCAGTCAGGGTCAGCTAAAAGAAAGACAAGCAGTAAATCTAAGCAAATAGTGGTTCAGTTTCAAAAAATGTTTTATTTAAAAAATGTCTCATACATTGTCTGGTATATCGATGGCCCCCCTACCCGCAAAGTATTCCATGTATCTTATACGGACCTCGCGGGAACTCGGGGGGGGCAAGCCAGGACGGCCAGCTTCAAGCGCAGTCAGGGTTGGTTCATTGAGATTAATTCCGGCTTCAGGCCCAACTGAGCGAGCATAGTTCACAGAATTTCTCCTTAAAAAGTTGTGCAGAACACAGCAAGCCAGGATGATGTGATTGAGTTTATATTCTGCCATGTGTATCGGTGTAAGAAATAGGCGGACCTGGCTGGCCATTATTCCAAACGTGTTCTCCACCACTCTTCTGGCTCTGGCCAGCCGGTAATTAAAAACCCTCTGATCCGGGGTTAGGGTCCTCATAGGGAATGGCCGCATAAGATGGTCCCCCAGCGCAAACGCTTCATCCGCAACAAAGACGAATGGGAGTCCTTCCGCATTGTCTTCTGGAGGTGGCAAGTCCAAGCTGCCATTCTAGAGGCGCCTGTAGAACTCCGTCTGGGCGATGACTCCACCATCTGACATCCGGCCATTCTTCCCCACGTCCACATACAGGAACTCGTAAGTAGCTGACACCACCGCCAACATCACAATACTATTAATCATCTTGTAGTTGTAATAGTATGACCCAGAGTTGGGTGGTGGGACGGTGTGGACGTGTTTCCCATCAATTGCCCCTCCGCAGTTAGGAAAGTCCCACCGCTGGGCAAAGTGGGAGGCCACAGTCTGCCATTCCTGTGGGTTGGAAGGAAACTGTGGAGTCAAACAAGAAAAAAAAAAAATCATTTTGCACATAAACATGGAAAGCAGATTAGACACAAACATTCTTGGCCAACATGAGTATAACATTTATTTTAGGGAGTATTTAAAGACAAAGGTATAAGGTCCACCTATCAGATTCCCCCCCCCCATGGGCCATTTAAAAAAAAAATGTATGGGGGGGAGATGTTTTGGACAGGTAACCCTCTCCACTTCATTGAGAGATGAATGCCTAAATAATGTGTATTACTTTGGCCAGCCCCTCCTTACTTTACACCATTGGCAGCCCACTGGACAGGTAAGAAGAGATAAATACACACTGTACACATTTGAGCACACTTTTACATTCTGCTATTACCTATCAAGATAATAATAGGATACAAAAACTTTAAACAGTACCATTTGAAAGTATTCAGGCAGGCCCTTGCACTATATGCTTTGGGGAATTCATCCAGAAATCTGACCACAAAAGAGGTGGGTATAGTGTGTATGGGTTTGGCAAAGTCAGCAGATAGAGGATTGGTATCAGCTGAGTTAGCAGTTGGGGGGAGGGAGGGTTCCAAATGATTTTGGGACCCCAAAAAAATACCTCTGGCACTCTGCCAGAATTTAAAGCACACATCACAATTTACAACATTTTAGGGGGTGTCTAGGGTAAAGCACTACTATGGAGCTGACAAAATGCATTGTTAAGTGACTACACAAGGTGAATATAGGGCCAGGAGAGCATGCTGGGGAGGTAAGTAAAGGCAAATATGTATGAAGGACAAAAAAAATTACATAAAAATCCAGCATGCATGAGGACAAAGGGGACATTCACAGTATATTACAATCATGGGAATTAGGGAATTAGGGAATATTTTTTTTTTTTTTCCTCTGGTTCCTTCAGCCTATCAATTAAGGGGGGTGGTTAATTGCTCACAGATGCCTATTTAACTGGGTGTAGAACTCAGTCTGAGCGTGCTCAGTCTTTGGCTGTGGAACTTTGTGTAAGTGGAACTTGGTAGAAGTGGGAGTTAAAAACTAGAGTTATAGAGTGAATAAGTCTTGCTTGTTGATTGCTGGGTTTGCTGGGGTGCATTTTTGGGGCATTTCCTTTTAGTTTTTCATTTGCCTTTTTCTGTCACTTTTTAAATAGCTTTTTTTTTTTTTTTTTCCTCTGGTTCCTTCAGCCTATCAATTAAGGGGGGTGGTTAATTGCTCACAGGTGCCTATTTAACTGGGTGTAGAACTCAGTCTGAGCGTGCTCAGTCTTTGGCTGTGGAACTTTGTGTAAGTGGAACTCGGTAGAAGTGGGAGTTAAAAACTAGAGTTTAAAACAGGAGGTTATAACAGGGGTCATAGTATCTGTGTAGTGTGAGTATCTGAGTGTTGTCTGAGTAGTGTGTGTGGATCGTTAGTACTTGTGTATTGTGTACTGTATACTTGAGTATTGCGAGTGCACGTAGGTCTGCGACTGTTCTGCGATTGCACGTAGGTCTGTGAGTACCTGTGTATTGTCTTGTTGTGTACCTGTGTATTGTCTTGAGTATTAGTGCCAGGAAGCTAGCTGTTAGGTAATTTGGACAGGGTAAAATCCCCAAATCCTCACTAAATTTAATAGGTACGATGCCCGGTGTGTGTGGAGAGGCGACTCTTTGTACATCTTGCCGCATGTATGCGTTCCTTGATCATCCGATCGAGGGTGAATACTGCTGTGCAAAATGTAAGCACATTGTTTCCCTGGAAGCCCAGGTTCTGAATCTAGGGAAGCAACTGTCAGCACTGAGAAGTCCCTCCATACTAAAGGTGAGCCAGGAATGTACACGGCAGGTGCCGGCAGGGGCCAGCACAGAGGCAGGTGGAGACAAAGAGGCGCAGGCACTAGCAAAGAGTAGATGGGTGACAGTCAGGAGGGGTAGAGGGGGAAGTGCCAGAGAGGCCGATCCAGGACTGGAGCATCCCAATAAGTACGCTCCATTGAGTGCCATTGGTGAAACCAGTCAGGGACCAGCACTGCTGGAGATGAGGGACTCTCCTAGCTGCCAGGGGAAGAACTCCTCCAGTGAGAGTGGGGGGGCGGCAAAGGGAAAGGAAAGACAGATTCTGGTGGTAGGGGACTCAATTCTTAGAAGGACAGAGAGGGCAATCTGTAACCAAGACCTGAAGCGCCGAACAGTATGTTGTCTACCGGGCGCTCGGGTTCGGCACATCACGGATCTTGTGGACAGATTACTGGGAGGGGCTGGGGAAGACCCGGCTGTCATGGTGCACGTTGGCACCAATGACAAAGTCAGAGGCAGATGGAGTGTCCTAAAGAACGATTTTAGGGACTTAGGTGCTAAATTGAGGAAAAGGACCTCCAAGGTAGTATTCTCAGGAATACTACCGGTACATCGAGCCACACCAGAAAGGCAGAGGGAGATTAGGGAAGTAAACAAGTGGCTGAAGAGCTGGTGTAGTAAGGAGGGGTTTTGGTTCCTGGAGGACTGGGCCGACTTCTCAGTCGGTAACTGGTACTATAGAAGGGACGGACTGCACCTAAATGAGGAGGGTGCAGATCTGCTGGGAATGAAGATGGCCAAAAAGTTAGAGGGGTTTTTAAACTAGGCGATGGGGGGGAGGGTCCAGAGACAGTGATAGCCAGCGCGGATGATATTCCAGAGGGTAGTGTTGGGGGCATTAGTGGTAGGTTAACCAAAGCACAAAAACACAAGGTGAGTATAGTAGCAAGTCCTAGTTGCAATTTTGAAACACCCAATACGAGGACAATATGCAACCGGTCTAAACTATGTGGCATGTTCACCAATGCCAGGAGCATGGCAGACAAGATGGGTGAACTAGAGATACTGTTGTACAAGGAGGATTTGGATTTTGTGGGAATTTCAGAGACCTGGTTCAACAGCTCTCATGATTGGCTGGCAAACATTCAAGGGTATACCCTATACCGCAAGGATAGAGAGGGTAAAAAAGGGGGAGGGGTATGCCTATACATCAAGAATAATGTACAAGCGAATGTGAGAGATGACATCACTAAGGGAGCTAGAGAGGAGGTGGAATCCTTATGGGTAGAGCTCCAAAGGGATGAAGCTAAGGGGAAAATAATACTGGGAGTATGCTATAGGCCCCCTAACCTGAAGGAGGAAGTGGAGACGGATCTCCTATCACAAATTGGATTAGCAGCAAGGATGGAAAGTGTTATCATAATGGGCGATTTTAATTATCCAGACATAGACTGGGCGGAGGGAACCGCGCATTCATTTAAGGCTCGCCAGTTCCTTAATGTCTTGCAGGACAATTTTATGGGTCAGATGGTAGACGCACCAACTAGAAATAAAACATTACTGGATCTACTGATTACCAACAATACAGACCTGATCACAGATGTGGAAATACGGGGCAATTTAGGTAACAGCGATCACAGGTCAATTAGTTTCAGTATAAATCACACAAATAGGAAACATAAAGGGAATACAAAGACACTGAATTTCAAAAGAGCCAACTTCCCTAAACTACAAACCTTGCTAAAAGGCATAAATTGGGATAAAGTTTTAGGAACAAAGAATACGGAGGAGAGATGGGTTTGCTTTAAGAGCATATTAAATAAGGGCATTAGCCAATGTATACCATTGGGTAATAAATTTAAAAGAGCGAACAAAAATCCTGGATGGCTTAACTCCAATGTAAAAATGCATATAAAAGCAAAGGAGAAGGCCCTCAAAAAATACAAGGTTGAGGGATCATCCTCAGCATTCAGACTTTATAAAGAATGCAATAAGAAATGTAAGGGTGCAATTAGGACGGCTAAGATAGAACATGAAAGACACATAGCGGAGGAGAGCAAAAAAAATCCCAAGAAATTCTTTAAGTATGTAAACATTAAAAAAGGGAGGACAGACCATATTGGCCCCATAAAGAATGAGGAAGGACATCTGGTTACAAAGGATGGGGAGATGGCAAAGGTATTGAATTTATTCTTCTCCTCAGTCTTCACGAGTGAATCGGGGGGCTTCAGTAACCAAAACTGCAGTGTTTATCCTCATGACACAACACAGGAAGCACCTCCATGGTTAACAGAGGACGGAATTAAAATTAGACTTGAGAAACTTAACATTAATAAATCACCGGGACCAGATGGCTTGCATCCGAGGGTACTTAGGGAACTCAGTCAGGTGATTGCCAGACCGTTGTTCCTAATTTTTACAGACAGTCTATTGACTGGAATGGTACCAGCTGATTGGAAAAAAGCCAATGTAGCACCAATATTTAAAAAGGGCCCAAAAAACATCCCTGGGAATTACAGACCAGTTAGCCTAACATTAATAGTATGTAAAATCTTGTAGGGGATGATAAGGGACTATATACAAGATTTTAGTAATAAGAATGATATCATTAGCAGTAATCAGCATGGATTCATGAAGAATCGTTCTTGCCAAACCAATCTATTAACCTTCTATGAGGAGGTGAGTTGCCATCTAGATAAAGGAAGGCCCGTAGACATGGTGTATCTGGATTTTGCAAAAGCATTTGACACAGTTCCCCATAAACGTTTACTGTACAAAATAGGGTCCGTTGGCATGGACCATAGGGTGAGTACATGGATTGAAAACTGGCTACAAGGGCGTGTTCAGAGGGTGGTGATAAATGGGAAGTACTCAGAATGGTCAGGGGTGGGTAGTGGGGTTCCCCAGGGTTCTGTGCTGGGACCAATCCTATTTAATTTGTTCATAAACGATCTGGAGGATGGGATAAACAGTTCAAGCTCTGTATTTGCAGATGATACTAAGCTAAGCAGGGCAATAACTTCTCCGCAGGATGTGGAAACCTTGCAAAAAGACCTGAACAAATTAACGGGGTGGGCGACTACATGGCAAATGAGGTTCAATGTAGAAAAATGTAAAATAATGCATTTGGGTGGCAAAAATATGAATGCAATCTATACACTGGGGGGAGAACCTCTGGGGGAATCTAGGATGGAAAAGGACCTGGGGGTCCTAGTAGATGATAGGCTCAGCAATGGCATACAATGCCAAGCTGCTGCTAATAAGGCAAACAGAATATTGGCATGTATTAAAAGGGGGATCAACTCCAGAGATAAAACGATAATTCTCCCGCTCTACAAGACTCTGGTCCGGCCGCACCTGGAGTATTCTGTCCAGTTCTGGGCACCAGTCCTCAGGAAGGATGTACTGGAAATGGAGCGAGTACAAAGAAGGGCAACAAAGCTAATAAAGGGTCTGGAGGATCTTAGTTATGAGGAAAGGTTGCGAGTGTTGAACTTATTCTCTCTGGAGAAGAGACGCTTGATAGGGGATATGATTTCAATTTACAAATACCATACTGGTGACCCCACAATAGGGATAAAACTTTTTCGCAGAAGAGAGTTTAATAAGACTCAGGGCCACTCATTACAATTAGAAGAAAAGAGGTTTAACCTTAAACTACGTAGAGGGTTCTTTACTGTAAGAGCGGTAAGGATGTGGAATTCCCTTCCACAGGCGGTGGTCTCAGCGGGGAGCATTGATAGCTTCAAGAAACTATTAGATAATCACCTGAATGACCGCAACATACAGGGATATATAATGTAATACTGACACATAATCACATACATAGGTTGGACTTGATGGACTTGTGTCTTTTTTCAACCTCACCTACTATGTAACTATGTAACTATGTAACTACATTACACTATCAAACATTAAATACAATAAAATGTAATGTTAATGGATAAAAATCTTACCTTCATATACTCCTTCTGCAGGACCTGGATGATGGCAGAACAGGTCTCTGGGATAATGATCCCCAGAGACTGGGGGGAGATGCCTGTCGAGAACTTGAGGTCCTGCAGGCTTCTCCCCGTCACCAAGTACCGCAGGGCAGGTACTAGCATCTGCTCCGGAGTGATGGCTTGCCTCATGCAGGTATCCTGCCTGCTGATATAGGGGGTCAGCAAAGCCAACAAACGGTGAAAAACAGGGTCCGTCATCTTGAGAAAGTTCCTGAAATCATCAGGATTATTCTCATGGATCTCACGGAGCAAAGGCATGTGACAGAACTGGTCACGCTGGAGCAACCAATTCTTGGTCCATTACCTCCTCCCCACCCTGTTCATGGACTGGGCTTTTGTCAAAGTAAGGACCCCAACACCAAGCCCCCGCACAGCACGAACTCTACGATGAGTACGTATATGCAACATGGCTAGAAAACGGTCGGCTGCTCAGAACGAAGTAACAGAACACAGTGAAGAGCAGCAAGGCCTGTGAAGAGCGACCTGAAAATCAGTAACAAACGAACAAGAACACAATGACAAGTCAATGGTAACTCGCTGCACGCACTGAAGACCAGATACAAACCCACAAGCTCAAACTGAACAGCAGAAATACGATCTGAAAACCAGGAGTCTGAAAAAGCACGAATCGTCTCTCACCAAATTTTTACTAACACGAGATTAGCAAAAAGAGCCCAAAGGGTGCCGGGCTTAGTACTGAACTGCCCTTTTATAGTCTTGTCATACGTGGTGTACGTCACCGCGTTCTTGGTGTTCGGAAATTCCGACAACTTTGTGCGACCGTGTGTATGCAAAACAAGTTTGAGCCAACATCCATCGGAAAAAATCCATGGATTTTGTTGTCGGAATGTCCGACCGTGTGTATGGGGCATATCTCTGCTAAAACCTGGAGAATTGCACATGGAAATATTGTTTAGAGCATGATATAATTGCCTAAATAGTACTGAAATATGCTGTATATTATTTAAAGATAATCTGCTTTTAAACTGTGTGAAAAAACGGAAAATTTATATCAAATACTTACCGTAATTTTCCTTTCCTGATAGGCTCCATGGCAGCATACGTGTGGGTAGGCTCCGCCTCCATAACTACCCAATAGGACCCCTCTCCCATAAATCTTTGCTCTAGGCTGCTATCCATGTTCCGTAACTAGCCTACTCCAGACATTTGGGAGGGACTCCTGCTGCCACGGAGCCTATCAGGAAAGGAAAATTACGGTAAGTATTTGATATAAATTTTCCGTTTTCCTGACAGGCTCCATGGCAGCATACGTGTGGGAAATAACTCGCCAAAACACACCCGGGTGGGCAAAAAATGTTTGAGCAAAGAAACCTAATTTTATTTTACATTGTCAACCGACAATACTTGTAAACCAAAATTAATGGAAGATAGAGCAGCAGGCTCAACACAGTAGTGGGAGACAAATGTGTTAATAGAAGACCAAGAAGCCGCTCTACAAATGATTTCAGGCTCGACCTGCCGAGAAGCTGCCCACGAGGTCAAGATACTCCTGGTCGAATGAGCTGTCACTGCCTCTGGAGGAGCCAAGCCCTTTGCCTTGTATGCCCTCTGAATGGTCTGCACAACCTGACCGAAGCTCGCATTACCTTGTTTTTACCATGGAGAAGAACGAAAAGGAATTCTGTTTGTCTGAATGGAGTCGTGACCTCCAGATATTGTTTTAGAGTGTGGCCTACGTCAAGTGGATGAACATCCTGATTATCCATTGTTCTGAAAGTAGGAAGTACAATTTCTTGGTTTTCATGAAAGACTGAGGTCACTTTAGGGTTTGACCCTAGCATGGGAATCAACATTACCCTGTCTGGAAAGAAGGTCAGAAAAGGTTCTTTTGAACCTAGATTTCTAATCTCCGACACTCTTTTAGCCGAAGTCACAGCTACTAAGAAGGTGGTCTTGAGCGTGAGGTCTCTCATGGAAAGAGGTTTGTCAGGATCTGATCCGAGATTGGAGAGAAAATCCAAGACAATAGGGAGGTCCCATTTGGGAAACCTAGGTCTTCTTTGAGGTTTAAGCCTGATAGCTCCTTTAAAGAATTGACAAACTAATGCGCGATTTGCCCAAGATACTCCTGTGAAGGCCAAGATGGCTGAAACTTGAACTCTTAGTGAGCTGACTGCTAAAGATAAGTCAAGCCCTGATTGGAGAAAATGTAGGAATCACTGCAATGATTTCCACCTTCTCTGTTCTGAGCCTCCGGAGAAATTGAAGAATCACCGGTACCGGAGGGAAGGCATAAGCCCTCTGAAACCTCCACTGATCTGAGAGAGCATCTATTCCATATGCCCGAGGGTCTCTGAACCTTGAATAGTATCTGGGCATTTTGTGATTGCATGGGGAAGCAAACAGATCGACCTCTGGAAGTACTCCCAGGGTCAGAAGCCACTCGAACACCTCTCTGTGGAGAGACCACGCGTTGTTGTCCATTTGAACCCGCGAGAGGAAGTCCGCCTGTACATTCTGAATCCCCGGAATGTAAACTGCCGAGATGTTGGACACATACTTCTGAGCCCAGCTCATTATTGGCTCCACCTCTTGTAACAGAGACCAGCTGCAAGTTCCACCTTGCTTCTTTATGTAAGCCACCGCGGTTGTGTTGTCCAACCTTAGCATTACTGATGAATCCTTTATTAGATGGCGAAATGACAGGAGTGCCTGAAAGGCGGCTCTCAGCTCCAGAATGTTGGAGACAATCCCTCGAGCAGGGAAAATCCATCGGCCCTGAGCCACTTCTGAAAGGCAGTGAGCGCCCCAACCCCGATTGCTGGCATCCAATGTTATTGTGACCCATGAGATGGGAATGATTGAATGGTGATTACGCAGATTTTTCCCTTGAAGCCACCAAAGGAGAGACGTTCTCATGGTTGGAGTAAGGTGTATGCGCTGGACTTGGCTGGAAGAATCCCATTGTTAAAGGAACCCTTTTTGGAAGGGTCGAGTATGCCATTGGGCCCACTTCACCATAGGAATGGTGGCTGTCATCGTGCCAATTACTTTCAGGCATTGGAGAGCGGAGAGGTGAGATGACGCAAGGGCTGCGTGTATTCTGTCTCAAATCACTCCAATCTTCTCCTCTGGAAGGGAGATGGTGCCTTCCAATGTGTTGAAGTGTGCCCCTAGAAACACCAGGGATTGAGTTGGCTCTAGATGGCTCTTTTTTAAATTCAGAAGCCACCCGAATTCCTGCAGGGTGGAGATGACTAAGCTCTTGTGCTCTAAAAGTTGATCTTTGTTCTAAGCTAGGAGAAGTAGGTCGTCTAAATAGTGGTGGAGACGAACCCCCTTGATGCGAAGTAGAGCTACAACAGACAAAAGGACCTTGGAGAAGACCCGAGGTGACGTTGTTAGGCCGAAGGGTAAACATGTGAACTGCAGATGCTGGTTGCCTACCGCAAAGTGGAGGAATTGTTGGAAATCTGTTGCCACTGGCACGTGGAAGTACGCATCTTTTAGATCGATTGAAATCATCCAATCCCCCAGATGTACTGATTGTTGAATCGTAAGTAAAGATTCCATTTTGAATTTTTCCTTTCAGATAAAGGAATTGAGATGGGTTAAGTCTATTACTGGCCTCCATGTACCATTTTTCTTCTGTATCATGAACAGAGGAGAATACATGCCTTTGCCTTGTTCGTTTTCTGGAACAGGGACGGCTGCGCCTTGATCCAATAAACAATTCACGTAGGTTAACAGGACCTGCTTTTTCTCTTCTGAACCTGGAAGAGATGTGGGAACAAATCTGAGTCTAGGGGTATTGTTGAAGACCCACTTGTGACCGGAGGAGAGACCGTCCTGCTGGTCCAGTAATCCCGGATTGAGGCCGCCCAGACATGCCCGAAGTGGCGAAGACGAGCCCCCACCTGGCATGCCTGAGTGAGCCCAATCTCTAAAGGACTTAGTGGAGTCCTGGTTTCCAGAGGAACCACCTTTTGCGGGTTTCTTAAAGGAGGACTGCCTGGATTTCCAGGACCTTGAAAACTCCCAACCAGGTCTGTAGCTGCGTGCTTCCCTAGCGCGATCAGAATTTTGTCTTCTAGGAAAATTGCGTTTCTGATTTTGTAGACGTCTGTCTTAAGGGAGGAAACCAGACTTCAATAGAGGCCTCCCCAAGAAAGGCTGATGCCAGCCTGATCTCCTGGATAGGAGAATCTTTTGCTGTTTCAGTAGAGATTCCTCTTAGGAACCCATCCACATTATCAGACCAAGATTCCAAAGCTTTGGAGACTGCAGCTATCGCAAGTACTGGCTTATATGCCATTCCTGCCGTCAGGTAGACCCTTTTTAAATCTGAATCAATTCGTCTTTCCAAAGGATCTTTAAAAGATACAGTATCCTCTAAGGGGAGCGTTACATATCTTGCTAGTCTCATCAGTGCTGCATCCACTAAAGGAGCTGACTCAAGGTGTTTTACTTCCTCTTCCTTACAAGGATAAAGTTTTAAGACCTTTGACTGCATGGAACTCTTCTTGTCCATCTTGCTCCATTCCTCAGAAATGACATCGCCCAGCTCAGAGAGAAAAGGAAAATATTGATGCTCCTTATTGAGCTGCTTGAAAAACTTTCTCTGTTTTGGGGGGGGGGGGGAGTAACTGGATCTTCCCACTTCAGGGCCTCTTTTACTGCCTTCACCAAAGAAGGGACTAAAGCATATTCAAACCCCAGGCCAGGATCTTCCAGATCCGATTCGCTGTCTGAAACAAGAGCAGAAGGGTGATTTGGCTGGGAAGACTCCCATGTCTCATGTACAGAACCTTCACCCACTGGAGGGCATAATGGGTCTGATGGGGAATCACGGGGCTGTTGAGCCTCTCTTTCCTGTAGAGATTCTTTCACAACCCGTCTCACCATAGATTCTAAACGCTGGTCTGCACCATCCCTCTCATCTGCAGCTTTAGAGAAGCAGTGATCACAAAGAGATTTGTCTCCTGGAACAGGCATCCTGCACCCCCAGCATGATTTTCCTGATCTCTTGCTAGAGTGAGATGAAGGGGGGTGAGAAGGATCTTTATTGCGCTGTTCAGATCTGGCGGGCTGGCCACTAGGGGGCAGTGAGGAGTCCGTGGAGTCAACCCAATAGGAAACTGCAGAGACAGATTCACACATCAGCTGGCTGACAAAAGACCTCAACCCCCAGACAACAGAGATTGTCTTACCTTGAACCGGCAAGATAGTTGCCATGGGAAGTCGTGGTATCCCCAACGATCATTCCCGGGGCTCTGTAAGCTTTCCACAGCTTTTAAAAGTGGCGCCCGTGATGTCATCGCCGACGTCAGATGCGAAACGCTCGCGCGCATGCATGAACCAAGCCTCGATTTCGTATCGGATCCGTGCATGCGCAGAGCGCACGCCGGTACCCGGAAATGAAACGAGAAAGCGGCTGCTGGAACGCAGGAAGCGACTGTACCAGCTTGGACACCAGTGATGGGAAATAAACACACAGAAAAGGTACCAAAAACACATAAACACTGCTGCCATGTATATAAATTTGAAAACTTACCCCTCCACCTACGATCACCTGGGCCGAGGAACCGCCATCCACACACACACACACACCGGACTTGGCAGCAGATAATGGTCGCCTGAAACATTAGGCAAACAGACCGTGAGCACATAGATGAACCGATCCAATCTTCAGCGCTACTCTGCTATACACTCCATACCCTGCTTAACAGTCAGGGCCTATCGGAGGAATCTTTGGCACTCGGCTGAATCGATCGTAGGGAGGTTTATCTTCAGGTAGGAGAACCAACACCTGGTCCTACGGAGGAGGACAAAAAAGGAACATGGATAGCAGCCTAGAGCAAAGATTTATGGGAGAGGGGTCATATTGGGTAGTTATGGAGGCGGAGCCTACCCACACGTATGCTGCCATGGAGCCTGTCAGGAAAGTGATTTCTACACTGAAATATCTTAAAAAGTCTGAGAAGAAATAAATTCCCCGTTTTTGTACAACTAGGTGCCAACACAACTGAGCATGCAAATAGCTCTCATTTTAGCTCCAGTGTCTTTTTTACAGGTCGCTATAGTAAATACGAAAATGAGCGCTAAGTTAAAGAGCGTTTTTTGGAAGTGAAAATTGGCGCTATTATGCAAGTTTTAGCCATTAATTCTAATGGAACAATTGTAACTTTCACACATAAATCCTTTAAATGTTGAAATGAAATGTATATTTCTCTGAAATTAATTTTCCTTTGCAACATTGTTGCTTCTACTTCAAATATAATATTTTGTTTTTAAGAATGCTAGAATGTGGAATGTTTTGATGTTTTGGTAAAATATATTTTTCTCTGTCACTTTCACTTGTTACTCTCCATCTCACAACAATATTTACCCCAAACTCACACAAGTGTCTTTACAAAGCACAAATATTACCATTGCTGATGCAAATTTAAAATGAGTCACAATTTTTTGTGCTTTTTTATTATTTCCAAATATTCATAATTTGAGCCCAAAAAATGTGATATGTGTACCAACATCAGAAATCAAAATGTAATTCCCAAAAATTTGAGGGTAATATCACTATTCACTACTAATATCACTGTTCTACACAAAGAACCAGCAAATATCACAGAATAAATCAAGAAGAATAACTCTTGAGTAATGTAATTCCATCACCTGTATGCCCAAAGAAATGAAGTATTTATGTGTAGGAGGTTTTTACATGTGGCAGCTCTGTGGCTTAGAGGTTAGAACTTCTGCTTAGCATCCCTGAGCATCTGGGTTATATTCCCAAACATGCCACTTCATGTAGAGAAGTTGTCTCATCTCCCAGGTCCTAAAACTTTGTCTAAATGTAGTATTTATGTGTAGGAGGGTTCCACCACCATTGTAAATCCTGCCAGATACACTATCTAGTCAAAAGTATTGTGACACCTGCTTTTACACACACATGAACTTTAATGGCAGCCCAGTCTTAGTCCTTAGGGTTAAAATTTTATTTGGCCCACCCTTTGCAGCTAGAACAGCTTCTGGGAAGGCTGTCAACAAGGTTTAGTATGCCTATGGGAATGTTTGACCATTCTTCCAGAAGTACATTTGTGAGGCCGGGCACTGATGTTGGATGAGAAGACCTGGCTCGCAGTCTGCTCTAATTCAGCCAAAAGGTATTCTATCTGATTGAGATCAGGACTCTGTGCAGCCAGTTAAGTTCCTCCACCCCAAACTCACTCATCCATATCTTTATGTAACTTGACTGGCCTAGACAGAGTCCTGACCTCAATACAACAGAACACCTTGGGGATGAATTATGCCCCGTACACACGGACGGATTTTCCGACGGAAAATGTGTGATAGGACCTTGTTGTCGGAAATTCCGACCGTGTGTAGGCCCCATCACACATTTTCCATCGGATTTTCCGACACACAAAGTTTGAGAGCAGGATATAAAATTTTCCGACAACAAAATCCGTTGTCGGAAATTCCGATCGTGTGTACACGCATTGCAGGGCATCGCATCGCGATGACCCCCAGCCACAAGCAAAAGCAGGCACAAGAGGCAGAACAGTGACATGTGTGTATAAACACACAAATCCCTGGTCTGTTCTGAGAGGAGATGCAGATCGTGAGTTCCTAATAGCTAGGAACCACAATCTGTCATCTTCTATAGTCAGTCCCCTCCCCCCCACAGTCAGGGAACACAGTTAACCCCTTGATAGTCCCCTAGTGTTAACCCCTTCCCTGTCAGTGATATTTATACAGTAATCAGTGCATTTTTATAGCACTGGTCGCTGTATAATTGTCAATCGTCCCAAAAATGTGTCAAAAGTGTCCGATCTGTCCGCCATAATGTCGCAGTTCTGATAAAAATCACAGATTGATGCCATTACTAGTAAAAAAAATAAATAATAATAAAAATGACATAAATCTATCCCCTATTTTGTAGACACTATAACTTTTGCAATTGAATTTGAAATTGCTTACATTGTTCACATGTTGGCTATTTTTGCTTTGTTATTCGTACTTTATTGTAAAACCTTTGACTTGATTCTCTTGTATAACCAATATTGTTCTCTTTTATTATTTTTCTCCATAATAAGTTTCAATAAAAATATTGAACAAGAAAAAGTGTTTACATGTTCTGTGTTGGAAATTAAATAAAGCTGTGGCCTTTCCCTTTTGCAACCTAATAGTTGTAAGTGTGGTTTCTTGTATGGGGGGGGGGTTCTATATTATATTAATAGTCTGTTTTTCCTAGGCCTTTGTGCCTCAGCAGTCAAGTGTAGAGAAAGGCGAGTGCCAGGAAACAGTTTTAAACTTCCTCTTTCACACACTTGTAAATGCCAAAAAGAGAACAAAACTCTAAACAGACCCCTGATGTCTCACTTGTGAGACAGAGAAATGGATTGAGGACAGAGATTCCTCAGTCCCTTTCTCTGCAGTCTCAGCTGAACTGGACAGTGAATGAATAGGAAGTGCTCTGTACTGAACAGCTTCCTGTTCTTCACAAACAAAGCAAAATAAACACAGCAGCCGTGAGAGAAGAGGATGGAAGCAGGAGTGCTTCAGGGGGTGGGCACAGTGGAGGCCGGGCAGTAGGGGGAATTGGCACTGCACATGGTGATTATGGTGTGCCTAGCCACACCTGGCACACCCTGTGCGCACGCCTATGGTTATTAGTAACTCAGCTATACTTGTATTCTGTTGCAGATCTCCACAGTGTGCCTGCCTGTCACTCAATCAATATGTATATTATACATCAATTCATGAAAATAGCAAATAAAAAGCATCTAAAATAAATAACATATGACTAAAAAATTGATTGATATAAATGTGCCAAAAGTGAAATTGATCTATATAAAGTAAAATATGTGGCAACAAGTACATAAAAAAGAATATGAGTCCCAAGTGTCCAATAAAGTGCTTATTTAGTGCATCTTCTGACATAAGCTCCCATGCAATGAATCTACTCAGTGCTTCGCCATAACACAGTGCTCCACCACCTGGTGAAATGCATGCTCACATTGCTTCTGGACCCGTATGTTATACAGGTCAACAACACATGTAAGAAGGCATCCTCAACAAGATTTCATATCTCAGTGGGTGATCCTCCTCGCATATCCACCGCAGTAAATACAGGGTCCTTAGGATGTACATCTCCATACAGCTCACTATAAAAGAGCGAACAATCGCCAATAGTGTGATATGTTTTAATAGATAGGCATAGACCAGTACAGCTTCTGAGTAACCTACTCACATTTATTGTGTGACAAATGAGCATAAAAATGCATACATGGCATCAGCAAACAGTCAGACAACTTTTGATAGCAATGTCCACCGAGATATTCACGTCGCTTGGCTTTTGCATCATAAGCACTTTTGGCGCTTCTCTCTCCCCCTCTTCTTGTCTGCACAGTGTTTGGGTCCCCATTGAAGCTGGGACTATTACTATACCCTCTGGGACTATTGAACTTATACGTTATCTTCATCATTTAATTTTATTTTTAATTCTATTTTTTATTTAGAATTTTTTTTAATCTGGTATACCCATCGACTATTTTAATTGGATGACAACTATACATAGCCGTTTAGGTTTCAATTATAAACCTATAGCTTACTGCTAACAGGTGTAGCGTTGAGTATAACATTCAGTGTGTTATTTTTGTTATTGTGATGCATAGAAACTTAAATATGTAATTCATTGGGGTTGATTTACTTAACCACTTGTGGACCGGAAGGATTTACCCCCTTAATGACCAGGCCATTTTTTGCAATACGGTAATGTGTCGCTTTAACTGATAATTGCGTGGTCATGCGACGTTGTACACAAACAAAATTTATGTCCTTTTTTCCTACAAATAGAGCTTTCTTTTGGCGGTGATAAATGCAACAGAAATAGCAGGAGATTGATGGGAAGCAAACAGCAAGCAATAGGAAGCCTGTGGAGATGCCGCGATCTCCATCTTTGATTTACATTGTTACCACGCTTATGAAGGATGAAATATCTTGTAAGTGTAATTCATTTGGCTCATTAAATTACCTTTTATTGAGTACTACACTATGGGAGCATTTTGTTTTTATCTTTCGAGTGCCACGATTATAGCCTCAACTTCAGATATCGGTATAGGTTTTTGGGAGACCTGAATTCCCTGCGCCTGCTGTTAATTTTTAGTCGGTAAGGAGATTTAATACTCAGTGCCAGTTCACACTTGTGCGATGCGGTTTTGATGCGAATTTTTTCATTGCATGTTTGCTTATTACCAGCGCGACTGTATTGCGAATTACTCGGGTGTGAAGCATCTTGGATAAAGGATCTTTCTTCACTATACTTTCTTCTTGGAGTATCATTTTTTACACTGTATATGGATTTTTACTGATTTCTTTTAATACACAGATTCTCTATTGTAATGGGACTTTGCTTTTGTTTTTCATCATTGATTTGCAAAACAATTTCGCTTCATTCATTCTTTGTATATGTTTGTATATGTTTTAGATTTTTATATTTTATATGTGGTTTTATTATTTATGATTTTTTGTTATATCACTTTTATTTTCAATAAATATTTGTGGTATTTGCTTTAGTTTTTTTAGGTGAGGGTTTTTTCACCATTACCTCATGTATTAATTTTTTAATTTATCATTGATGTTGGTTTCATTATTATATCTGATTCATTTGGTATATCACTTATCACTTTTTAGTTTTCTTTGTGGTATTTGCCTTAGTTTTTCCAGTTGAGAGTTTTTTCACTATTACTTTCCGATCATTGGTTTTTCCATAATTTCACATTATTAGCGCTGCATCTTTATTTATCACATTGCATTTGAGTTTTAGTATTAGACTTTTGGTGCTCGCAGATTTTTTTTATTTTTAACATATTTTGTTCTTTATTTCTAGCGCAGCATTAACCTTCAGGTTTTTTTACAATTTATTTTGGTGGTATTTGATCACCTCTGTGGTTTTTATTTTTTGCGCTATAAACAAAAAAGGAGTGACAATTTTGAAAAAAAAACAATATTTTTAACTTTTTGCTATAATAAATATCCCCCCCAAAAAAAGTCGTCATCGGTTTAGCCCAATATGTATTCTTATACATGTTTTTGGTAAAAAAAATCCCAATAAGCGTATATTGATTGGTTTGCGCAAAAGTTATAGTGTCTACAAAATAGGGGATATATTTATGGCATTTTTATTATATATATTTTTTTCTAGTAATGAAGATGATCAGCGATTTTTAGCGGGACAGCGGACAGATAGGAGACGACACTTTTTTGGGACCATTGACATCTATACAGTGATCAGAGCTAAAAATAGCCACTGATTACTATATAAATGTCACTGGCAGGGAAGCACTAGGGGGTGATCAAGGGGTTAAGTGTTCCCAAGGGAGGTGTTTCTAACTGTGGGGGGATGGGACTGACTGGGGGTAAAGAGAGATCACTGTTCCTGATCACTAGGGACAGCAGATCTCGCTCTACTTCCCTGACAGAATGGGGAACTGTCTGTTTACATTGACAGATCCCCCGTTCTGGCTATCTGAGGAGCGACCGCGGGTCGCCGGTGAACATCGCCCCCTAGAGCTCTTAAAGCTGCTGACGTATACCTACGGCGCCAGCCTACCGCAGTATAATGTTTTGGATAGAGTGGAGGTGGATTTGAAATATTTTATTGTCTGTGTCCCTATTAGGGAAATTTACCCTTCCTATATTTTTCTTGTTCACCATTATCATCGAAAGTAAAAGTAAAAGAAAATCCCAATTTTTTGAGTGAAAATCTTTGAAAAAAAAAAAAACTAACAGGGGTTATAACCCTCCCTTACTCTATCCTTAATGCAAAAAAAATGTGCCTATGGTTCTACTTTAATGCAAATTGCAATTTTCAAATTGCTCCAGAGCTTAGTAAATGAGGAAAAGCTTCACTTTACATGAATACCTAATCACATGCAAGCAAAAATTAAAAAGTTAATTTTTGCTTGCACGTGATTGGATAATGGAAGTCAGCAGAGCACCCCCTCATTTACTAAGCTCTGAAGTGAGCTTAGTAAATGAGTTAGTAAATCCACCCCATTACATGTAGTAAAATAAAGTCTATTTTCTATGGTCATTTCAGCAGATTTTTGCAGACTTTTTTTGTGTATATACAAGTGTAGCAGACATGTTGTAATGCAATTTCTCCTTTTGGCCACAAGATGGAGACAGAGAGCTGCTGACTGGTCCTTCCAGAAAAATTCACAGACACAGAGCATACTGGGAAAAAGGGGAGTTTCAGGAAGTGCTGTAGGGATGGAAGAGAGGGAAGTACTGAGGTAAAAGAAAGAGAGAGTGCTGACAGGAGACAGAGGAGAGGAGATTGCTTAAAAGAGAGGGAGATACCAAGGCTCAAAAAGTCCTTTGCTGGGACACAGTGACACTTAAAAGTGAGGAGAAGAGGAGTGTGTGAGGGGAAGGAACTGAGGTGCTGGAGTGAGGAGAGAGACACACACTGACACCAGGGACTGGTTGCCCCAACAGAGGAGGAGGGATATCCTGAAGCCCTGGAAAAAGAGTCTGTGAGGACAATAAGGAGAGCAGTCTGAGGAGAGAGAGGGAGAGAGGGAAAGAGTGGTGAGGTGGTAGGTGTGAGGAAAACCGCTGAGACTGAGGAGACAGAGAGAGAGACTCTGACAGCATCAGAGGGGAAGAAAGACAAGCTTTTACAGAGACTGCCAGGAGAGTGTTGCCTGGAGACAGAGGAATGAGGACGCCTGAGGGGAGCCAGCAGCAGAGATAGCCATGTGGTCCACTACTATTTAGTCCAGGGACCCTACTCAGCAGCCCAGCACCTCTCAGCTCAGGGATCGAGATACCCATCCAGGAATTGGGTCGGCTGCTGCCTGTTCACCTTGCGAGTTTTTCTACCAGTCATCTTGATCGGCCATCAGCAAGAGATCCAGTGCCTTACAACATCACTAGGAGCATCAGGAGCCTCAACCAGCACCTGGGACTATCGTTGTGTCATTGCACAGAGGACTTCTGTGCAGGTGTAAACCCAACATCCTTCTTGACACCATACTGACACTGCATGCAGACACCAATTTCCCTTTTTAGTGCTTGTTTGGAGCTGCCATCTCTAGTAGTTTGCCCTTTTAAATCTCTACCGGAGCATTCTAGAGGATTACTGCTCTATGCAAGCTTGTTTAAACCTACTCTTAAAACAAGGGCCCCACCGTTTGCTAGTAGAAGGCACTAGTATTCTTCACCTCAGGACCTGCAACATTACAGAACTGTGCTTACTGTACTTGTGCAACCCTTTTCTTTTTGTTGTGTGTTTGCCTCTCAAAGGTGTTTGTGGCCCAGAAGGAGCTGAGAAGTTGACAAGTCTTCTGTCCTCCCTCTCAGCGCCTGTGTTAAGGGCATATAGATTACTGCCCTTTCTATACCTGCAGTTGCCAAATATTGAAGGTTGTCTTTTCTAACATATTATTTATTTGTAGCAAGGTTTAACAGTGTTGTAAGTTTCCATATGCTTCTATTTTTGGTGATAATCCACAGCCAGGATAACAGTATTTACCACATGTGTCCTTAAATGTGTTTTCAGTAATATTATTTAACCAGGTGTGTCAGAGGGGCTGAGGTCATTCTTGGAGTTGAGGCGGAGATCAGAGAATCCAAATTCACTAAGCAGCTCCTTCGGGGGTCGCGCTATACAAGCATATACATCATTTGCTGCAAACCTCCCAATCACTCCAAACATAATAAAAGGCACATGCATATCACATTGATCTAATCCCTTGTTAGAACATATGTCATATATAGGGGTATACTTTACTTATTCACAATTATTTTTAGAGATATCTTTGGCTTAAATATTCGCAAGACAGAATGGGCTATGAATAGACAAGTATTCTTACAAAGGTGTGGAACGTGAGCTGTTAGCAGGGCCGCCATCAGGGGGGTACAGCCCATACACTTGTTAGAGGCCCCAGCGTCTGGACGGGCCCAGCCGACTGGCAGGGATGTGAGAAGACAGGGGCGGGTGCAAAGGAGCTCCATTGATGCTCCTGTATGTGTGTCTGCAGGTTGCTGCTCTTTCTTTGAGCTAGCATCTGTCTCTTTGCTGCCACTTATGGCCATTTCCTGCATGTGCACCCCTCTGCATGTGGAAACAAGAGCTGGCACTAGGACCACCTTACAAGTAAGGGCTGTTGTGCAGGGGGGCTGTGTGTGTGACTGTGTAAATGTCTGTGTGTGTGTTCATGTCTCTGTGTGTACATGCCTGTGTGTGTGTACATGCCTGTGAGTGTACATGCCTGTGAGCGTACATGTCTCTTTGAGTGTACATGCATGCCTGTGAGCGTACATGTATCTGTGTGTGTACATGTATCTGTGTGTGTACATGTCTGTGAGTGTACATGTCTCTGTGTGTGTACATGTCTCTGTGTGTGTACATGCCTGTGAGTGTGTACATGTCTCGTGTGTGTATACATGCCTGTGTGTGTGTGTGTGTGTGTGTACGTGCATGTCATATATACACATGTGAGTGGTGCTGAGAGTATACAGGTGTGAGGGGGGGCTGAGAGCGAACAGGTGTGAGGGGACTGAGAGTGTACAGGTGTGAAGGGGCTGAGAGTGTACAGGTGTGAGGGGGGCTGAGAGCGTACAGGTGTGAGGGGGGCTGAGAGCGTACAGGTGTGAGGGGGGCTGAGAGCGTACAGGTGTGAGGGGGGCTGAGAGCATACAGGTGTGAGGAGGCTTAGAGCGTACAGGTGTGAGGGGGGGCTGAGAGTGTACAGGTGTGAGGGGGCTGAGAGCGTACAGGTGTGAGGTGGGCTAAGAGCGTACAGGTGTGAGGGGGGCTGAGAGCGTACAGGTGTGAGCAGGGGCTGAGAGCGTACAGGTGTGAGGGGCGCTGAGGCACTGAAGGAGGGGCTGAGAGCCTACAGATGTGAGGGGGGCTGAGAGCGTACAGGTGTGAGGGGGGGCTGAGAGCGAACAGGTGTGAGGGGGCTGAGAGCGTACAGGTGTGAAGGGGCTGAGAGCGTACAGGTGTGAGGGGGCTGAGAGCGTACAGGTGTGATGGGGGGTGAGAGCTTACAGGTGTGAGGGGGGCTGAGAGCATACAGGTGTGAGGAGGCTTAGAGCGTACAGGTGTGAGGGCGCTGAGAGCGTACAGGTGTGAGGTGGGCTGAGAGCATACAGGTGTGAGGGGGGCTGAGAGCGTACAGGTGTGAGGGGGGCTGAGAGCGTACAGGTGTGAGGGGGGCTGAGAGCGTACAGGTGTGAGCAGGGGCTGAGAGCGTACAGCTGTGAGGGGGGCTGAGAGCGTACAGGTGTGAGGGGGGCTGAGAGCGTACAGGTGTGAGGAGGGCTGAGGGCGTACAGGTGTGAGGGGCGCTGAGGCACTGAAGGAGGGGCTGAGAGCCTTCAGGTGTGAGGGGGGCTGAGAGCGTACAGGTGTGAGGGGGGCTTAGAGCATACAGGTGTGAGGGGGCTGAGGCACTGAAGGAATTGGTGGGACGGCCAGTGGGGCGGGAGCCTGGAGAATGTTGGTGGTCAGGCTCGGGGGGGGGCCCAGGCCTAAAGCGGTATAAGGGGCCCCACAATTTCTGATGGCTGCCCTGGCTGTTAGGAAAGGGGTGTCATCAATTTGAAGGTTTGAAAGATGGTTACCAGAGTGACACTTTCAAGAACATCAGAGAATGACAATGGCTATTCTCTAACAAGAAAAAACAGACTTGTCCAAAGATATAGCAATGACTTTGCCAAATATTACTTTAAAGCAGGGTTTCTCTACCAGGATTCCATGGAAACCTAGGGTTCCTCCAGAGGTTACCAGGAGAAAATAGTATCAAAAATACACCCATATATAAATACACTTCTTCCACCAATAAAAAAGAAAATGTTGTGTTTTTTATTGGTGGAAGAAAGGTATTTGAATACAGTATGTGTGTAATTTTGATACTATTTTTATTCAATATTTGACATTTTTAAAGATATTTTGTATTTACTTAACCTCTTGCCGGCCAGCTGCCGCAGTTATACTGTGGCAGGTTGGCTCGGCTTCGCAAATCGCCGTAGATGTACGTCAGTTCGTGCACAAAGTTCTGTGGGCACGCGTGTGCCAATTGGCCAGCATGGGGAGCCAATCAGCGGGTCCAGGCGGACTCGATGTCTGCCGCCCACCCGCAATCATCCCCTGCAGAGACAGAACAGGGAACTGCCAAAATAAGCAAGGCAGATCTCCGTTCTGACAGGGGATCACACAGAGATCTTGTCTAACTGCTATGCAGGAAGGCAGATCTGTGTGTTGTCCCAGGCAGCCCATCCCCCCACACAGTTAGAAACACACTGAGGAAACACATTTAACCCCTTGATCGCCCTTGATGTTAACCCCTTCATTGCCAGTGTTATTAGTACAATAACAGTGCATATTTTTAGCACTGATCACTGTAATAATGTCACTGGTTCCCACAAAAGTGTCAAAAATGTCAGCTAGGTGTCTGATTTGTCCTCTGCAATGTCGCAGTCCCGCTAAAAAATCACTGATCACTGCCCTTGCCAGTAAAATAAATAAATAAATAAATAAATAATGCCATAAATATTTCCCCTGTTTAGTAGACACTATAACTTTTGTGCCAACCAATCAATATATGCTTATTTTTACCAAAAATATGTAGCAGAAGAAATTAGGAAATTAGATTTTTTTAAAAATTTTATAGGGTATGTTTTATAGCAGAAAGTAATAAATATTGTTTTTTTTTTTTTTCAAAATTGTTGGTCGTTTTTTGTTTATAGCGAAAAAAATAAAAACCGCAGAGGTGATTAAATACTACAGTAGGTGACCGCGATATTGTGTCAATCTCGCCACATTTCTCCCACTGAGATTTGACACCTGTGAGCCCCGTCACGGGAGCCAGCGCCGAGATGGCTTACTCATCGCGAAAGGAAAACTTTGTTTTCCTTTCACGATGAATGACAGGCAGTGCTGACAGCTGTCTGGTATGAATCCTGAGGGGGAACGCCACGCCAAATTTTAAATGAAAAAAAACGGCGTGAGTTCCCCCCAGGGGCATACCAGGCCCTTAGGTCTGGTATGGATTGTAAGGGGAACCCCCTACGGCGAAAAATCGGCGTGGGGGTCCCCCCAAAATCCATACCGGACCCTTATCCGAGCATGCAGCCCGGCCGGCTAGGAAAGGGAGTGGGGACGAGCGAGCGCCCCCCCTTCTGAGCCGTACCAGGCCGCATGCCCTCAACATGGGGGGTGGGTGCCTTGGGGGGAAGGGGGGGCGCCCTGCGGGCCCCCCACCCCAAAGCACCTTGTCCCCATGTTGATGAGGACAAGGGCCTCTTCCCGACAACCCTGGCATTTGGTTGTCGGGGTCTGCGGGCGGGGGGCTTATCGGCATCCGGGAGCCCCCTTTAATAAGGGGGCCCCCAGATCCCGGCCCCCCACCCTGTGTGAATGAGTATGGGGTACATGGTACCCCTACCCATTCACCTAGGGAAAATTGTCAATAAAAGAAAAAAAAACAGCACACAGGTTTTAAGAGTAATTTATTAGGCAGCTCCGGGGTCTTCTTCCGACTTCGGGGGTGGGGGAGTGTTTTCTTCCGACTTTTCCCGGTGTTCCACCTCTTCTCCGGTGCCCCTCCGCTATCTTCTTTCAGCTCTTTTGCTAGCGAGGGGCCCGGTCTGCTGCCGCTGTCTTGTCGCCGATGTCTTGCCGGCGCTGTCTCGCCGCTGCTGTTTCGTCACTTCTTCTCTTCTTCCGATGTTGACACGATGCTCTCTCCGGCTGGAATGCTGTGTGCGAGCTGCGGAGCCATTTATATAGGCGGTGACCCCGCCCCCTTGTGACATCACGGTCCTAGCATGTGCAGGGACTCTGGGGTCACCCCCCTTATGACGCCGGAGTCCCTGCGCATGCTGGGACCGTGATGTCACAAGGGGGCGGGGTCACCGCCTATATAAATAGCTCCGCAGCTCGCACACAGCATTCCAGCCAGAGAGAGCGTTGTGTCAACATCGGAAGAAGAGAAGAAGCGACGAGACAGCGGCGGCAAGACAGCGGCGGCGAGACAGCGGCGACAAGACAGCGGCAGCAGACCGGGCCCCTCGCTGGCAAAAGAGCTGGAAGAAGATAGCGGAGGGGCCCGGGAGAAGTCGGAAGAAAACACCCCCCCACCCCCGAGGTCGGAAGAAGACCCCGGAGCTGCCTAATAAATTACTCTTAAAACCTGTGTGTTGTGTTTTTTCTTTATTGACACTTTTCCCTAGGTGAATGGGTAGGGGTACTATGTACCCCATACTCATTCACACAGGGTGGGGGGCCGGGATCTGGGGGCCCCCTTATTAAAGGGGGCTCCCGGATTCCGATAAGCCCCCCACCCACAGACCCCGACAACTAACGGCCAGGGTTGTCGGGAAGAGGCCCTTGTCCTCTTTAACATGGGGACAAGGTGCTTTGGGGTGGGGGGGCCCGCAGGGCGCCCCCCTTCCCTCAAGGTACCCACCCCCCATGTTGAGGGCATGCGGCCTGGTACGGCTCAGGAGGGGGGGCGCTCGCTCGTCCCCACCCCCTTTCCTGGCCGGCCAGGCTGCGTGCCCGGATAAGGGTCTGGTATGGATTTTGGGGGGACGCTGATTTTTCGGCGTGGGGGGGTCCCCTTACAATCCAGACCTAAGGGCCTGGTATGCCCCTGGGGGGGAACCCACGCCGATTTTTTCATTTAAAATTTGGCGCGGTGTTCCCCCTCAGGATTCATACCAGACAGCTGTCAGGACTGTCTGTCACTCATCGGGAAAGGAAAACAAAGTTTTCCTTTCCCGATGAGTGAGCCAGCGCGACATGCACAGTACCCTGTCGCCGAGAACCAGCGTGAAACACAATCTCGCGGTCAGGTACTGTACCAAAAGAAAGCTCCATTTGTGGGAAAAAAAGGAGATAAAGTTAAAGTAGCGCAGTGCCATATCTCAAAAAATGACCTGGTCAGGAAGTGGGTAAATCCTTCCAGGGCTGAAGTGGTTAATTGAGCTTAGTTGTTTATGATACACCACGTGTCCTGTAAAAGCAGCTTCCCTTTGACTGGTATTCTAGTCAACTTTTTTCTTTTGTATTACCGTAGTTCATATGCTGCAGGGACCGCACTTACTTAGTGAGTTGGTAAATTTCTACAGTTTAAACCATTTTACTTTTTTATTAGCAATAAAAACTGATAGGGGTTCTAATTCTTCTCTACTGTATCCATCCCACTGGCTGCCACATGTGATAAAATACAACATGGTTTTATGAGATAAATATCGCACATTTCGATAAAATACTGCATGCAGTATTTTAGTAGCGTTTTTTTGTGAATTCCAAAAAATGTTTTTTTTTAAATGCTATGAGCTAATGCGCAGTCATGTTGGAACAGGAAGGGGCCCTCCCCAAACTGTTCACACAAAGTTGGGAGCATGAAAATGTCTTGGTATGCTGATGCCTTAAGAGTTTCCTTCACTGGCACTAAGGGGCCAAGCCCAACCCCTGAAAAACAACCCCACACCATGATCCCCCCTCCACCAAATGATTTGGACCAGTGCACAAAGCAAGGTCCATAAAGACATGGATGAGTGGGTTTGGGGTGGAGGAACTTGACTGGCCTGCACAGCGTCCTGACCTCCACCCAACACCTTTGGGAAGACTTAGAGTGGAAACTGCGAGCCAGGCTTTCTCGGCCAACATCAGTGCCTGACCTCACAAATGCTCTTCTGGAAGAATAGTCAAACATTCCCATAGACACACTCCTAAACCTTGTGGACAGCCTTCCCAGAAAAGTTGAAGCTGTTATAGCTGCAAAGGGTGGGCAAACTCAGTATTGAACCTTACGGGCTAAGATTAGGATGCCATTAAAGTTCATGTGTGTGTAAAGGCAGGTGTCCCAATACTTTTAACAATATAGTGTATTTTACTTTACCGCAAATTTTAACCACTTCGTGCTCACGATATAGCCCGAAAGACGGCTGCAGCGCAGTCGCTAACTGCCGGGAGGCCGTCCCTGGATGTTCTGCTGTTTACTTCCGCGATGCGTGCTCCCGCGGGCGCGCATCGGGGAAATTCTGTGCTGGCCGTGTCACTTGGGCACAGCCAGTCACAGATCGCTGTAAAAAATGTAAACATATGAGATCATCTCTCATTGCCGCCTCTCCCTCCTCACACAGAGACCGCGTGTGAGGAGGGAGAGCGACCTGTGCTTCAGAGTGTGAATTGTGAGTGAAAAAAACACATACATAGTGCCAGCACTATATATCAGTGCCACCTGTCAGTCCCATCTGCCAGTCCCATCTGCCAGTGCCATCTGCCAGTCCCATCTGCCATCAGTGCCACCTGCCATCAGTGCCACCTGCCAGGGCCGTCTTTAACGCAGGGCAAAAGGGGCAGTTGCCCTGGGCCCTGTCATTGCTGTGGGGCCCAAAGCAGCTGCCACTTAAGCCCTGCGCTGCCCGCAGTTTTTGCGGAGTAGCGGGGGGAGCCGATCCCCCCCCCTGCTCTCCCAAGCGGCTACATTAATTATACAGGAGAGCGGGACAGCTGCAGGCTTCATGTGTTTGAGCCTGCTCGTCCCGCTTCTCCCTCTGTCAGGAGCTGAGCACCAGAGTCAATGACAGAGCGAGAGCGGCACTCTGTTTTCCTCCCGCCCCCACCCTCGCCTGGCAGACCTGTGTAGCACACAGCCGAGTGAAGTTTTCTGGCTGTGTGCTGGGTCTGATAGGCGGAGACTGTGTTGCACCGCCGTGTGACCAGGTAAAAAATAACAACGTGGAGAGAAGGGGCAGGGGATCCATATGTGCAGACTGCAGAGAATTGCTGGCACAAAGGTGGACATGGGGGGGGGGTACAGAAGTGAGGGATGGACATGGGGGTACAGAGGTGGACATGGGGGGTACAGAGATGGAAGGGGTACAGAGATGGACATGGGGGGTACAGAGGTGGAAGGGGTACAGAGGTGGACATGGGGGGTACAGAGGTGGACATGGGGGGTACAGAGATGGAAGGGGTACAGAGATGGACATGGGGGGTACAGAGGAGGAAGGGGTACAGAGATGGACATGGGGGGTACAGAGGTGGAAGGGGTACAGAGATGGACATGGGGGGTACAGAGGTGGAAGGGGTACAGAGATGGACATGGGGGGTACAGAGGTGGAAGGGGTACAGAGATGGACATGGGGGGTACAGAGATGGACATGGGGGTACAGAGGTGGAAGGGGTACAGAGGTGGACATGGGGGGGGGTACAGAGATGGACATGGGGGGTACAGAGGTGGAAGGGGTACAGAGGTGGACATGGGGGGGTACAGAGATGAACATGGGGGGTACAGAGGTGGAAGGGGTACAAAGGTGGACATGGGGGGTACAGAGGTGAACACAGGTGGACGGGGGAACAGAGGTGGTGAGGGGGTACAGAGGTGGACATGAGGGGGTACAGAGATGAACATAGGTGGATGGGGGTACAAAGATGGACATGGGGGGGTACAAAGATGGACATGGGGGGGTACAGAGGTGGACATGGGGGGGATACAGAGATGAACCCAGAGGTGGACGGGAGTACAAAGGTGGACATGGGGATGTACAGAGGTGGACGGGGGGGGGTACAGAGGTGGAAGGGGTACAGAGATGGACATGGGGCGTACAGAGGTGGACATGGGGGGGTACAGAGATGGAAGAGGTACAGAGATGGACATGGGGGGTACAGAGGTGGAAGGGGTACAGAGGTGGACATGGGGGGGTACAGAGATGGAAGAGGTACAGAGATGGACATGGGGGGTACAGAGGTGGACATGGGGGGGTACAGAGATGGAAGAGGTACAGAGATGGACATGGGGGGTACAGAGGTGGAAGGGGTACAGAGATGGACATGGGGGGTACAGAGGTGGAAGGGGTACAGAGGTGGACATGGGAGGGGTACAGAGATGAACATGGGGGGTACAGAGGTGGAAGGGGTACAAAGGTGGACATGGGGGGTACAGAGGTGAACACAGGTGGACGGGGGAACAGAGGTGGTGAGGGGGTACAGAGGTGGACATGAGGGGGTACAGAGGTGAACATAGGTGGACGGGGGTACAAAGATGGACATGGGGGGGTACAGAGGTGGACATGGGGGGGATACAGAAATGAACCCAGAGGTGGACGGGAGTACAAAGGTGGACATGGGGATGTACAGAGGTGGACGGGGGGGGGGGGTACAGAGGTGGACAGAAGGGTATAGAGATGAACGTGGATGGGGGATGCAGAGGTGGATGGGGGATACAGAAGTGAGCTGTGGAGGGGGGTACAGAGTAGAGAACACAGGTGGATGAGGGGTACAAAGGTGGACATGGGGGGTACAGAGGTGGAGGGGGGTTACAGAGATGAACCCAGAGGTGGACGGGGGTACAAAGGTGGACATGGGGATGTACAGAGGGGGATGGGGGGGTACAGAAGTGGACGGAAGGATATAGAGATGAACATGGATGGGGGGATAAAGAGGTGGATGGGGATACAGAAGTGAGCTGTGGATGAGGGGTACAAAGGTGGACATGGGGGGGTACAGAGGTGGACAGAAAGATATAGAGGTGAACATGGATGGGGGGTACATAGGTGGACATGGGGAGGTACAGAGGTGAACACAGAGTTGGATGAGGGGTACAAAGGTGGACGGAAAGATATAGAGGTGAACATGGGGGGGGTACAGAGGTGGATGGGGGATACAGAAGTGAGCTATGGATAGAGGGGTACAGAGGTGAGCTGTGTATGGGGGGGGAGAAAGAGGTAGACAGGGAATACAGAAGTGAGCTGTGGATGGAGGGGTACAGACGTGAACGTGGAATACAGAGGTGAGCTGTGGGTGGAGGGGGGTACAGAGATGAGCTGTGGATGAGGGAGCAGAGGTAAGCAAAGTGATGTGCAGAGGTGACCAATAGATGGTAACTTTGCGGGAGGGAGGAGGATATGCAAGTACTGCCCCTTGTGCTGATTTTTTTCTGTGCCCTGCATGATACAAACACCTCAAAGTACACACCCCCAATCCCCGTGTGTCATCCTGGACTCCTATCTCCCCCTTCCCGCCATCATCTTGAACTCCCCCATCTCTCCCCCCCAATCATCCTGGACTCCCGTATCCCCCCCCCCCACACCCATAATCCTGGACTTCTCTATCTCTTCCCCCCATCATTATTATTATTATTATACAGGATTTATATGGTGTCAACAGTTTGTACAGCGCTTTACAACATGAGGGCAGACAGTACAGTTACAATACAATACATAAGTTTACGTGTGTGTTTTGTTTTTTAGAATGTTGGGGTGGAGAGACAATTTGCATGGGGGGGGCCCAAGAATTTTTTTTGCCCAGGGCCCAATCAATAGTAAAGACGGCCCTGCCACCTGCCATCAGTTCCACCTGTCAGTGCCATCTGTCAGTGCAACCTGTCAGTACCATCTGTCATCAGTGCCAGGTGCCATCTGTTATCAGTGTCACCAGTGCCACGTATCAGTGTCATCAGTGTCACGTGTCATTAGTGCCACGTAAGAGTGCCAGCTATCATCAGTGTCACTTGTCATCAGTGCCTTCTGTCATCACCAACAATGGCTAGAAGATTATATTCAGCTGAGGAGGCGTACAATATTCTTGCAGGTGACGAGAGCAACGGGGAGATCTCCGCTTCAGATTCCTCCTCATTTTCAGATTCTGAGTCTGATGTGGACTATGAGCCTGTCCTAACCAGTGGTACACTGACAGCCTCAGAGGAGGAGGATGAGAGTCCGCCCGCCAGATGAAGGCGTACTGGTGAGGAGGCTGTGCCATCCACCAGCACCGCAGTGCCATCCACCAGCACCGCAGTGCCATCCACCAGCACCGCAGTACCTCGGCAAAGGCCACGTACCAGTGGGGTGTCACCTCAGTCCTAAAGGGTTAGGTCCCATGCCAGCCTTCCCTATTCCCTTCAAAACCCCTTGTGGCTGCCTCCTAATTCAGGAGAAGCTAACGTTCCCCCTTTCACTGCCCAGCCAGGAGTCCAGGTGGACACAGAAAATTTTTCCCCGATAGACTTTTTCCATTTAATTTTTACTGAGGACATGCTTGCATCATTTGTGGCCCAGTGCAACCTGTATGCACAACAATTTATAGCAAGTAAAGCAACATCCTTCTATGCCCGTCCCTATGAGTGGAGAGCCCTAACAGTGGAGGAGTTTAAAAATGTTTTGGGCCTCACATTCTGTATGGGACTAAACAGAAAAAATGAATTACGTTCATATTGGTCTACCCTCCCCAACTACCACATGCTCATTATTTCCTCAGTAATGCCCAGGACCAGATATCTCATGATTATGAGATTCCTACACTATAACGACAATACCCAGTGCCCTCCCCCGAAATCACCCAAATTTTGACAAGCTTTATAAAATTTGGCCCCTAATAAATTATTTTTTTGAAATCTCCCCCCAGTTGTTTATCCCAGACCAACACATATGTGTGGATGAGTCCCTTATCAAATTTTCTGGCAGGCTGGGCTTAAAACAATTTATTCCCACCAAAAGGGCTCGCTATGGGGTGAAGATGTACAAATTGTGCGATCTTACTACAGGGTATACCTATGCCTTCATGGTATACGAAGGGAAGGACATCCAGCTACATCCTCCTAATTGCCCAGAATACATTGGATAAAGTGGGAAAGTCGTTTGGGAACTCATAAACCCACTCCTGGAGAAAGTCTACCATTTGTATGTGGACAATTTTTATTCTAGTTTGCCCCTGTTCCGAAACCTTGACAGAAAGAACACTCCATGTTCACAGCATGTGGCACCATAAGGACAAATCCGAAGGGCTTTTCTCAAAGCCTCGTCAACAAGAAGTTAAGAAGAGGGGAGGCGGCGAGCTTACGGAATGAGGAAATTCTGGCTGTGAAGTGGAGGGACAGAAGGGACGTCTACATGCTTTCTTCGATCCACAACAATACATTTGTTGAGATCACCAGGAGGAATAGCCCAATCCAAAAGCCAACATGTATCCATGAATACAACATGTACATAGGGGGGTGTCGACTTCAACGACCAGATGCTCAAACCCTACCTTTCCACTAGAAGAACATACCAGTGGTATAAAAAAGTTTCCATTTATTTATTTAATTTGGCCATATACAGCACCTATGTAATCTATCGCAACTCC
Organism: Aquarana catesbeiana; assembly: GCF_042186555.1. Classification (NCBI taxonomy): domain Eukaryota; kingdom Metazoa; phylum Chordata; class Amphibia; order Anura; family Ranidae; genus Aquarana; species Aquarana catesbeiana. The sequence goes on from NC_133332.1 coordinate 85,520,945, forward strand.
ACTGACAGACCCAAACCCTTCCTTGGCTTCCAGGAGAAAATCACCACTGCCCTTATATACCCGAACAGCCCACCAGAAAACAATAGATCCGATGTGACGCTTCTGCCTACCGATTCTGTTTATACCTCTGCCTGATCTGGAACTGACCCTGGACTGTTATTCGACCATGCTTCTGCCTACCGATTCTGTACATACCTCTGTCTGATCTGGAACCGTCCCTGGACTGTTTGACCATGCCTCTTGCCTGCCTCTTGAACTGATCTTGTACCCTGCAGTGGACTAGTGGGATTCAGAACACAGGGGTCTCACATATGTGAGGGGCTCCAGAATTGTTTTTCTGGATGAAGAAAACAATTTCATTTGTTTTCTCATTCCTAGATTAGGGTCTGGAGACTCGGAGGCTTCAAAGAGATTTGGGTGGGAGAAGCCTCTACCCCGTCCCCATTCTGTCCTGAACAAGGCCCTACTTCTGCCTGTAGGACCTATGCCATCATGCCTCTGCCTGTCACATGAACTGACCACACCACATGGACCTGCCTACTACCAGGACCAATATATTGGCACTGCTGACAGTCTCTGCCTGCACTGACCCTGGACTGTATATGGACAGTATCCCTGCCTGCTGCCTGTACTGACTATGGACAGTATTCCTGCCTGTTGCCTGGAAAATTGCGTTCACTTTTACTGACCAAGTCCCTGCCTGTTGCCTGGACCGGTGCTATCCTCCTGTGTACAACTGCGCTACTACAACCACAGGTAATCTTTTGTTTACTCTTTGCTCAGCATAATGTATTTTGGGGTGTAATTCTTGGTATGTGAATGCTATGTGTCCCTAGAACACCTGATGGTGTTCCTTGCATGTTGGGCCTCTGTATGTGGCCAGGCTGTGTAAAAGTCTCACACATTTGGTATTGCCATACTCAGGAGGAGTAGCAGAATGTATTTTGGGGTGTCATTTTTGCTATGTACATGCTATGTGTTGGAAATATCTTATAAATGCACAACTTTGCGTAAAAAAATGCGTTTTCATTTTTTTTCCACATTTTCCAAAAACTTCTGGAAAAAAATGAACCGTTCAAAAGACTCATTATGCCTCATAGATTATACGTTGGGGTGTTAGCTTTCCAAAATGGGGTCACTTTGTGGGCGATTCCATTATCCTGGTGCTCCAGGGCCTTCAAAAATGTAATAGGTGTAATTTAGCTCCTAGAACGCCTGATGGTGCTATTTCAATATTGGGCCTCTGTATGTGGCCAGGCTGTGTAAAAGTCTCACACATTTGGTATTGCCATACTCAGGAGGAGTAGCAGAATGTATTTTGGGGTGTCATTTTTGCTTTGTACATGCTATGTGTTGGAAATATCTTATAAATGCACAACTTTGCGTAAGAAAAATTAGTTTTCATTTTTTTTCCACATTTTCCAAAAACTTCTGGAAAAAAATGAACCATTCAAAAGACTCATTATGCCTCATAGATCATACGTTGGGGTGTTGGCTTTCCAAAATGGGGTCACTTTGTGAGCGTTTTCATAATCCTGGTGCTCCAGGGCCTTCAAAAATGTAATAGGTGGTTGAGAAATGAGATGTGTAATTTAGCTCCTAGAATGCCTGATGGTGCTATTTCAATATTGGGCCTCTGTATGTGGCCAGGCCGTGTAAAAGTCTCACACATTTGGTATCTCCATACTCAGGAGGAGTAGCAGAATGTATTTTGGGGTGTCATTTGTGGTATACACATGCCATGTGAGAGAAATAACCTATTACAATGACAATTTTGTGGAAAAAAAAAATTAAAAAAATCTTCATTTTGCAAAGAATTGTGGGAAGAAAATGAAAACATCAAAAACCTCACAATGCATCTTACTAAATACCTTGGAATGTCTACTTTCAAAAAAGGGGTCATTTGGGGGGTATTTGTACTATCCTGGCTTGTTCGGGTCGCAAGAAATGAGATAGGCCACCGGTACATCAGGTGTGATTAATTTTTTATGATTTGCACCACAGCTTGTAGACTTTCTAACTTTCACACAGACCAAATAATATCCACTAATTCGGGGTTTTTTTTACCAAAGATATGTAGCAATATAAATTGTGGCCAAAATTTCTGAAGAAAAATTAATAATTTGCAAAATTTTATCACATAAACTAAGAAAAATGCGTTTTTTTTCAAAATTTTCAGTCTTTTTTCATTTATAGCGCAAAAAATAAAAAACCCAGAGGTGATAAAATACCACCAAAAGAAAGCTCTATTTGTATGAAAAAAAGGACAAAAAATTAATTTGGGTACAGTATTACATGACTGAGTAATTGTCATTCAAAGTGTGACAGCGCTGAAAGCTGAAAATTGGTCTGGGCAGGAGGGGGGTTTAAGTGCCCAGTTGTCAAGTGGAAAATACCACTTTGCGAATGGAACCCATAATCATTCTCTTTTCTCTCCCTTTTCAGTTCACAGCTTCCAGAATGTTTCCAAAATTCTCCTTTCTCCTGATATTTGCAGTTATTTTGAGTCTTACCCATAAGTCCTTATGTCAAGACTGGGAGACATTTCAGAAGATGCACCTGACAGACTCCCTAAGTGTTGACTGTGCTAATGTCATGAGAAGAGCCTTGTTCCACAGCAAGGCACGGAACACCTTTATCTATTCACTTGCAGGGCAAGTGAAGACCCTCCGTAGAGGAGTTCCAGGCACCAAAGATGTATTGAGTCATAAAGTGTTTACACCCATTGGCTGCATTAAAACAACAGAGTATTGCCAGTATAAAACCAAAAAATCAGCTAATGTAATTTGTATAACATGTGAGAATGAACTTCTGGTACATTTTGTCAATGTCGGGAGCTGCAATAATCCAGTTTAAGGTTTAAGTTTAACTCAGGGAAGATGATTGGGATGATATGTGGGATCACCCGTTTGGGACTCTAGTGTCGGCTCATTCAATTTAAACTGCTCCACAGGGTATACTATACTCCAGCAAGGATAGCCAGCATATATGACACTGGCGGAGCCGAGTGCTGGCGATGCACCACCAACCCTGCAGACTTTAACCATATATTCTGGCATTGCCGGCTGATTCAAGAGTTCTGGACGGGGTGAGGAGATGCTGGTGTCATCAACTCCACTCACCTGTCTGATGTCAGCTATAATGTGTTTAATGTAAATGAGTTTAGTCTGGCTTATCACAGGTTCTAAGGTTATTCAACTCATTGTTGTTTGTTCTAATCAACCCTTTGTTGATGTTTATGGTAATGTGTGTTGAATAGTCAATGAGCTGATCACATTGTCCTCTATACAATGTAGGAGACTGGCCGACACCTATTGGAGCTTCTGCTATTGTGAGAACATGTCCTATGGTTGTACTTATGATAATTAACTCTGTTACTGTGTGAAGCTCGGTGCCCACAAGTCTGTGTCCTACAGGTTATGTCTCTGAGTCATCTGGTCTGGGTAAAAGGATTAGTTAATTAGCTCATGTTAATTAGGTTAGGTTTTAGTCATTCTGCTGTGTATATATTTGTGTGAGATCTCAAATAAAGTGAGTCCATGTTAGCAACAAGCAAGTGTCGCCTTGTTTTGTGCTCAGAGAGGTTGGAATATCTGATATCTGTATCCAGACTACAAGGAAGTGGTATACTGACGGAAGCACTCAAGCGGAGTGTGGGACGTTCCGTGACAGGGTCACACGTACCATTCAAGCCTTATTGACTATACCCATTCCACTTACAATTTTAGTGTGTTTACTGGGCCTGGTGGAGGAGATAGCACCGCGTAGAGCCCAAAGGACCATGATATCTCTTTCATTGTTTTACGCACGTAAAGCTATCTTATTATATTGGAAAAAGCCTGAACCACCAACGGTGTCCTACTGGAAAGACATTGTAAACAAGGCACTACCCCTTTACAAAGCTACATACCTAAGTAGGGGCTGTCCCAAAAAGTTTGAGAAGGTGTGGCAGTGCTGGATTGATGCCAATGACACTTTAATATAGAAACTGCATAGGTTTTGACCCATTCAAAACCATAGTTAAACTGCAATTTCAAATGTGACCAAGTAGAGGACTGTTTTCCTGAGAAGATGGTGTATTGAGATCCTAGGAAAACAATTGTTATTGTCATCAAGGTTGTCGACTTTGATTATGCTCCTGTACTATATGGAATGTTGCACAGGCTATGGGGTGTGTTGGGGGGGTGCAGAAGGGGTGGGGGGAGTTTATGGGGGGGAGGGGGGAGGTACACAAGTTTTGTATGTGTTGTTTTGTTGTGTTTTTTTTTTTATTTTTCTTGCACCTGATTGGGTATTGTTTACAAAGTAAAGCTTCATCACATTCACTAAGTTCATGGGGAAAATGAGTGAAACTGCGCTTCCAAAGTTCACAGTCAATTTGCCTTTAGTAAATATACCCCATTATTTCTGAGCAGAGCCAAATCTATGGCAAAAAAAAACGTTACCTAGGGAATCATTTTATATTAATTGAAGATAATCTTTGTTTCATCTCATGAAATATTGTAATCAAAACTTAATACAGATCAACTTTATATTACACACAGCAGCAGAAGTTAAAATGGTTTTAACCACTTCAGCCCCGGACCATTATGCTGCCTAAGGACCAGAGGACTTTTTCCAATTTGGCACTGCGTCGCTTTAACTGCTAATTGCGCGGTCATGCAATGCTGTACCCAAACGAAATTTGCGTCCTTTTCTTCCCACAAATAGAGCTTTCTTTTGATGGTATTTGATCACCTCTGTTGTTTTTATTTTTTGCGCTATAAACAGAAAAAGACCGAAAATTTTGAAAAAAAATGATATTTTCTACTGTTTGTTATAAAAAAAATCCAATAAACTCAATTTTAGTCATACATTTAGGCCAAAATGTATACGGCCACATGTCTTTGGTAAAAAAAAGTCAATAAGCGTATATTTATTGGTTTGCGCAAAAGTTATAGCGTCTACAAACTAGGGTACATTTTCTGGAATTTACACAGCTTTTAGTTTATGACTGCCTATGTCATTTCTTGAGGTGCTAAAATGGCAGGGCAGTACAAACCCCCCCCAAATGACCCCATTTTGGAAAGTAGACACCCCAAGGAAATTGCTGAGAGGTATGTTGAACCCATTGAATATTTATTTTTTTTGTCCCAAGTGATTGAATAATGACAAAAAAAAAAAAATATTTACAAAAAGTTGTCACTAAATGATATATTGCTCACACAGGCCATGGGCCTATGTGGAATTGCACCCCAAAATACATTCAGCTGCTTCTCCTGAGTACAGGAATACCACATGTGTAAGACTTTTTGGGAGTCTAGCCGCGTACGGGACCCCGAAAACCAAGCACTGCCTTCAGGCTTTCTAAGGGCGTAAATTTTTGATTTCACTCTTCACTGCCTATCACAGTTTCGGAGGCCATGGAATGCCCAGGTGGCACAAAACCCCCCCCAAATGACCCCATTTTGGAAAGTAGACACCCCAAGCTATTTGCTGAGAGGCATGGTGAGTATTTTGCAGCTCTCATTTGTTTTTGAAAATGAAGAAAGACAAGAAAAAACATTTTTTTTTCTTTTTTCAATTTTCAAAACTTTGTGACAAAAAGTGAGGTCTGCAAAATACTTACTATACCTCTCAGCAAATAGCTTGGGGTGTCTACTTTCCAAAATGGGGTCATTTGGGGGTTTTTGTGCCACCTGGGCATTCCATGGCCTCCAAAACTGTGATAGGCAGTGAAGAGTGAAATCAAAAATTTACGCCCTTAGAAAGCCTTAAGGCGGTGCTTGGTTTTCGGGGTCCCGTACGCGGCTAGGCTCCCAAAAAGTCTCACACATGTGGTATTCCCGTACTCAGGAGAAGCAACAGAATGTATTTTGGGGTGTAATTTCACATATTCCCATGGCATGTTTGAGCAATATATCATTTAGTAACAACTTTGAGCAAAAAAAAAAAAAATTTGTCTCTTTCCCGCAACTTGTGTCACAATATAAAATATTCCGTGGAATCGACATGACTCTCAGCAAATAGCTTGGGGTGTCTACTTTCCAAAATGGGGTCATTTGGCGGGGTTTTGAACTGTCCTGGCATTTTATGCACAACATTTAGAAGCTTATGTCACACATCACCCATTCTTCTAACCACTTGAAGACAAAGCCCTTTCTGACACTTTTTGTTTACATGAAAAAATTTTTTTTTTTTGCAAGAAAATTACTTTGAACCCCCAAACATTATATATTTTTTAAAGCAAATGCCCTACAGATTAAAATGGTGGGTGTTTCCTTTTTTTTTTTTTCACACAGTATTTGCGCAGCGATTTTTCAAACGCATTTTTTGGGGAAAAAAACATCTTTTTAAAATTTTAATGCACTAAAACACACTATATTGCCCAAATGTTTGATGAAATAAAAAAGATGATCTTAGGCCGAGTACATGGATACCAAACATGACATGCTTTAAAATTGCGCACAAACGTGCAGTGGCGACAAACGAAATACATTTTTAAAAGGCTTCAAAAGCCTTTACAGGTTACCATTTTAGATTTACAGAGGAGGTCTACTGCTAAAATTACTGCCCTTGATCTGACATTCGCGGTGACACCTCACATGCATGGTGCAATTGCTGTTTACATTTGACGCCAGACCGATGCTTGCGTTCGCCTTTGCGCGAGAGCAGGGGGGGGCAGGGGTGCTTTCTTTTTCTTTATTATTTTTTTGTTTTTTTATCTTATTTTTAAACTGTTCCTTTCATTTTTTTTTTTTATCATTTTTATTGTTATCTCAGGGAATGTAAATATCCCCTATGATAGCAATAGGTAGTTACAGGTACTCTTTTTTGAAAAAATTGGGGTCTATTAGACCCTAGATCTCTCCTCTGCCCACAAAGCATCTGACCACACCAAGATCGGTGTGATAAAATGCTTTCCCAATTTCCCAATGGCACTGTTTACATCCGGCGAAATCTAAGTCATGAAATGCTCGTAGCTTCCGGTTTCTTAGGCCATAGAGATGTTTGGAGCCACTCTGGTCTCTGATCACCTCTATGGTCAGCTGGATGAATCACCGGCTGCATTCTCAGGTTCCCTGTTGAGACAGGAGAGCCAGAGAAAAACACGGAAGACGGTGGGCGGTGGGGGGTTGGCATTCCCTCCCACTGCTTGTAAAAGCAGTCTAGACGCTAATTAGCCACTAGGATTGCTTTTACATGAAAGCCGACCGCTTGCTGAAAAGAATGATACCAAGATGATACCTAAACCTGCAGGCATCATTCTGGTATAACCACTCAAAGTCGTGAATGGTGTACCTGAAGACAAAAAAATGGTTAACAATAAAACACAGTAAACGGTAAAGTATAAAAAATTGCATACCTGAAAAGCAAACATGATAAAACATAATAACAATAAAACATTGCAGAATAGAATACAGTAAAAAAGAGCAGAACAATAGAGAGAGAATAGAGAGAGAGAGAACAATAAAACGACAACTATTTTTTTTTATTTTATATATTATTTTTTTACACTTTTTTTTGTAACTAACTTTTATAACTGTAACCGGTTCCAGGTTCGCATCTCTCAAAATGCGATGGCATCTTGGGAGACCCTGTGAAAGTGTGCCTAGTCTGTGCAATGCTGTACCCTACGCTAATACTCAACTAGTGTATGGTAGCGTTCAAAACATTCACCAATACAAAGACCAGGATTGTCAGGACAGGAGGGACAATAATAGCGGGTGTCACGCCTATATCCACGCTTGCTGCAGACACAACATCTTTTTTGGGGGGGTTCGTTGGGTAGGGGTACTCGGGAGGACATAAAGAAAATGCCTCTCATGCAGCCGACTGCATTTGGTTGGGGATGTGAATGGGGGAATTACGGGTGCTGCAGAAGTGGTGAGTTCCCAATTAGGATTGGCGAATGCAGCAGGAAGGGCATGATGGGCACGACGGGCCTATTTGTCTTCTTCTTGGTGGCAGCGGGACACTACTTGTGCTTGCCACCTCACCAGCTTGAACTGCACTTATGGGACTCGCCACGTCACCAAGTGTTACTGCAGTGCTGGTTTGACTACGACCGGGGTGTACTAGGCCGCTGGTGCTTGCCAGTTCACCAAAACGCTACCAAAAAAACTGTTAGCGATCGCAGGGATCAGGCCTGACTCTGCGAATGCTGCAGTTATGCGTTTAGTGTTTTGTAAGTGACAGTGATCGATCAATACTGCACTTGGGTGGGCTGGTCTGGGCCGGGCGGAGGGGCAAAACGCAGGTGCTAGCAGGTATCTGGGCTAATGCTGCGTTTTTGGGAACCCTAAACTGCTGGGGACGCTAGTATAGATCTGATGGGATCAGATATTGATCCGTTCAGATACTATACCACTAAGGGAGGTGTATGCTGCGTGCGTGGGTGTTAGCAGTACTGGCGCTAATCTGACGCTGCCTGGGGCAACACATATCACCGCTGGGCGATCAGGGGGCTAAACCTTTATTCGGTAATAAACAGCGGGTGCCCTGACACTATAAAAAATAAACAAACTAACCAGCGTCACCCGTAACGGTTATATGGTGATCAGTGGTGTAAGGGTTAACTAGGGGGCAATCAAGGGGTTAAAACATTTATTAGGTAGTATATGGGGGTCCCTGTCGCTATAAAACGCTGACGGCGAACATTAATATTTACGTCCCTAACTAGCGTCACCAGTGGCACTAATACAGCGATCAGAAAAATGATCGCTTAGTGACACTGGCGACAGGGGGTGATCAAGGGGTTAAAACTTTAATAGGGGGGGTTAGGGGGGTACCCTAGACCTAAAGGGGGCTAACCCTAACTGCCCTAACACACTAACTGTCACAAACTGACACCATGCAGTAATAAAAAAAAAAAACTGCTTGGTGTCAGTTTGACGGGGGGGGGGGGTGATCGGGGGGTGATCGGGGGGGGGGGGGTCGGGGGGTAAAGGGGGGTGTAATGTGTGCCTGGCATGTTCTACTGTGTATGTGTGTGTGTTTGGTGCACTCACATTACAGTCTTCTCTCCTCGGCGCCGGAACGGAAACTGCCGAGCCGAGGAGAGGTGACATCACTTCCTCCGCTTCTCTTTACATTACAGGAGCCAAGGAAGTCTGTCATTGGCCAGGAGCGATCGTGAGGGGGGAGCCACGAATGAGTGGCCTCCCCCTCACCTTTGCTCGCCCCTGACCTGAATCCGACCGCCGCTGGCACCGGGGGGGTCCGATCGGTCCCCCCACCCGCGGGAAGGCAAGGATGTACGTGTAAGCCCTTTTGCCTGCCGTGCCACTCTGCCAATGTACATCATCGTGCGGCGGTCGTCAAGTGGTTAAACATAAAAGGTGTTTTACCTTAATGCATTAAGGTAAAAAACTTTCCACTGCCTGTTCCCCCCCAGCCATCCCTTAACATTTACCTGAGTCCTGTCACGATCCAGAGCTGTCCCACGTACAGCAGCTCTGGTGTCTCTTCATGCTCTCACAGGAGACACAGGTGGCAGTGGGAGCCATTGGCTCCTACTGCTGTCAATAAAATTCGGTTATGAGGGAGCAGGGGAAATGGCTGAGCCACGTTTTGTGTGCCTATGGATGCACACAGCCTGGCTCGGGAGCGTGCTCAGATGGGTGCCTCCTCTGGACATGGCTTGCAGAGTGGCACTCGTAAGAAGAATCAGCGGACAGCACAGAGGGGCCACTCTGTGCAATACCAGGGGAGAGCAAGTTATTGTGGATGGATCACTATTTGATTATAGCATCACATCCCTTGATTTGTGTAGAAAGCAATAGTGGAGTTCCATGGGACTTTTAAGGTGTGACAGAAGACTGAACCATAAATTCTATAAAAGATCAATATTTACCTGTATTTATCGGCGTATAACTCGCACAGGCGTATAACACGCACATTCATTTTAAGAGAGAAGTTTCAGGAAAAAAAATTAAATTTTAAATAAGGAACTTTGAAGTAAAATAAGGGTCAGTGCCCATCTGCAGCCTCACCATTGCCATCAATGCAGCCTGATCAATGCCCATCTGCAGCCTCACCATTGCCATCAATGCAGCCTGATCAATGCCCATCTGCAGCCTCACAAGTGCCATCAATGCAGCAGCCTCACCATTGCCATCAATGCAGCAGCCTCGCCATTGCCATCAGTGCAGACTGATCGATGCCTATCTGCAGCCTAGAGGGGGACAGGGAGGGGGGCAGGACGAAGGCCGACAGATTACATACAGTGTGAATCTCCTATTATAGACAGAACAGTGGTCCAAAGGCGGCCCAGGAGACGGGACTTCCTATTACAGAGGCCGCCAAGTAAACAGAAGATTCTCACTGTATGTAATCTGACACCGCTCGTCCTGTCTCCCTCTTTGTCCCCTCTGAGGCAGCTAAAATGGAAGTATTGGCGTATAACACACACACGCTATTTGCACCCGATTTTCATGGTGAAAAAGTGAGTGTTATAGGCCAATAAATACAATATTTAACAATGGGCTAAAATAATATGTCCACATAAAAATACAGATATGACCCATATAGTGCAGTTCTTACATTCATTTGTGAATTTCAGCGGCATTTGTGTAGATCCTGATATCTTTCGCCCTAAAACTGGGCTTTCTCAGGGGATGCTATCCATTTAGAATGAGAGCTTCTAATGAATAGGGATGAGCCGAACACCCCCTGGTTTGGTTCGCACCAAAACAAGCGAACAGACAAAAAATTTGTGCGAACGCCCGTTAAAGTCTATGGGACAAGAACATGAAAAATCAAAAGTGCTAATTTTAAAGGCTTATATGCAAGTTATTGCCATAAAACGTGTATGGGGACTGGGTCTTTAACACGGGGACCCCCAGATCCCGCCCCCCCCCCATGTGTACTCCTACACATTCACCAAAAAGTGTCAAAATGTTAACAATGACAAGAGACAATTTGGGACAAGTCCTTTATTAAAAAAAAAAAAAAACCTGTCCCTTGATGTCCATTCATCTTCAATCACAGCGTCCAATGACCCGATAAAAAAAAACAGAAAAAACTCTGCCTACATGGGAGGCTCCCACTGACTGAAGCCTCTTCGCTATGACAGCTATATAACAGCTGTCATCGTGAAGAGGCTTCAGTCAGTGGGAGCCTCCCATAGAGGCGGAGTTTTTTCCGGTTTTTTTTTTCATTTTTTTTATCGGGTTGCTGTGATCAAAGGTGAATGGACATCGTGGGACTGTTTTTTTTTTTTTTTTAAATAAAGGACTCTTTTGACACTTTTTTGTTGAATTGGTAGGGGTACAATGTACCCCATACACATTCGCATGGGGGGCGGGATCTGGGGTCCCCAAAGCATCCTCACTATGTTGAGGGCATGTGGCCTGGTACGGTTCAGGTGGAGGGGGCGCTCTCTCACCCCCCCTCTTTTCCTGTGGCCTGCCAGGTTGCATGCTCGGATAAGGGTCTGGTATGGATTTTGGGGGGGGATGCCTACACCAAAGGGCCTGGTAATGGACTGGGGGGGACCCATGCTGTTTTTTCAATGATTTTTATCCATATTGCCGGAACCCGACGATACATTATACCTGCAAGCAGTTTTAAATTACTTTTTTTCCTTTAGAAATGTCATTTTGCTGTGGTACTGTTATAAAGGAAAAATGCGCTACTTTACAGCCATACTATAGACACCCCCCAGGCACAATATTTAAAGGAATATTTCATTTTTATTGTTTCACTTTAAACATTATTAAAATCACTGCTCTCGAAAAAACGTCAGTTTTTAAAACTTTGTTTCGCATTGATACATGTCCCCTGGGGCAGGACTCAGGTCCCCAAATACTTTTTATGGCAATAACTTGCATATAAGCCTTTAAAATGAGCACTTTTGATTTTTTATGTTTGTGTCCTATAGACTTTAACGGTGTTCGCATGTTCGTACAAATTTTTTTCATGTTCGCAAGTTCTGGTGCGAACTGAACCAGGGGGTGTTCGGCTCATCCCTATTATAAAGCAGCACATTCATTTAGAGGATGGCAAACTTTGTGACAATAACAATTAGCCCCAAAATGAGTAGAGAGAATGGGGGTGAACGCAGTGCAGCCTACAAAATGGCATACTGAAATTCTTCTTTAAAATAAAAAACTAAAATTAACTGCTCTGTTTTGCCAAAGATTTTTGATACAATTGAAAAGTGGATGGGTATAAATCACTCTGCTTCCTTCCTTACAGAGAATTTATGTATATTAGTATTGTATTATCTAAATAGACATATTATTAGTAATGAAACACCACCAACCAAATAAATTAATTTTTGGATATGGAGAGACCTTTATTATATATTGTTTTATTTCTTTATTGGTCTTGTTATAGAGTGGATTGATCTGGTATCAGGCTGCTTTACCAAATGGTGATACTGCTCCGATTCTCTTTCAAAACAAATAAGTATTGTGGATACAATGCAGAGTTAATGGACAAATGTAATCTCTAATCTTGCCACATCTGATCTGCACCTTGAGGAGTTACTTCCACCTAACTGTTTTAGTGTTGCTTTATCATGTTTTCAAATATATATACAATTGGCAAAGGAATACAGTGATGCAGTTTCTCAAGATGTTACTCAGAGGCAGCACTGCTTCCGGTGTCTATAGTAACCAGATAAAAAAAGCGGCTGTATGAGTTATGATGTACGTCACCTAGCCCATCTCCTGATTAAGTCATGTAGTCAGTGACGGTACGCATGGGGCGGAGCTGGGTGACAACAGAGCTGCAGACCAGAGGTTCAGCAACAGCGTGATCTATGCATGTCCTGAATACAGTGGAATTAATGCCAGTATATTCTTACTAATAGTAAGTGTGTTTTTAATTTACTACATTATGGCAGTATACATGTGGCTCTGAGTACCCTTAGGTGACCTACAGTATCTCACAAAAGCGAGTACACCCCTCACATTTTTGTAAATATTTTATTATATCTTTTAATGTGACAACACTGCAGAAATGAGTTTGCTACAATGTAAAGTAGTGAGTTTACAGCTTGTATAACAGTGTAAATTTGCTGTCCCCTCAAAATAACTCACAGCCATTAATGTCTAAACCACTGGCAACAAAAGTGAGTACACCCCTAAGTGAAAATGTCCGAATTGGGACCAAAGTGTCAATATTTTGTGTGGCCACCATTATTTTCCAGCACTGCCTTAGCCCTCTTGGGCATGGAGTTCACCAGAGTTTTACAGGTTGCCACTGGAGCCCTCTTCCACTCCTCCATGACAACATCACAGAGGTGGTGGATGTTAGAGAACTTGCGCTCCTTCACCTTCCATTTGAGGATGCCCCACAGATGTTTAATAGGGTTTAGGTCTGGAGACATGCTTGGCCAGTGCATCACCTTTACCCTCAGCTTCATTTACAAGGCAGTGGTCATCATGGAGGTGTGTTTGGGGTCGTTGTCATGTTGGAATACTGCCTGTGGCCCAGTCTCCGAAGGGAGAGGATCATGCTCCGCTTCAGTATGTGACAGTACATGTTGGCATTCATGGTTCCCTCAATGAACTGTAGCCCCCCAGTGCCGGCAGCACTCATGCAGCCCCAAACCATGACAATCTCACCACCATGCTTGACTGTAGGCAAGACACACTTGTCTTTGTACTCCTCACCTGGTTGCCGCCACACACGCTGGACACTATCTGAACCAAATAAGTTTATCTTGGTCTCATCAGACCACAGGACATGGTTCCAGTAATCCATGTCCTTAGTCTGCTTGTCTTCAGCAAACTGTTTGCGGGCTTTCATGAGCATCATCTTTAGAAGAGGTTTCCTTCTGGGACGACAGCCATGCAGACGAATTTGATACAGTGTGTGGCCTATGATCACTGACAAGCTGACCCCCACCCCTTCAACCTCTGCAGCAATGCTGGCAGCACTCACACATCTATTTCCCAAAGACAACCTCTGGAGCACATGCACTCAACTTATTTGGTCGACCAAGGCGAGGCCTGTTCTGAGTGAAACCTGTCCTGTTATACCGCTGTATGGTCTTGGCCACCGTGCTGCTGCCAAGTTTCAGGGTCTTGGCAATCTTCTTATAGCCTAGGCCATCTTTATGTAGAGCGACAATTCTTTTTTCAGATCCTCAGAGAGTTCTTTGCCATGAGGTGCGATGTTGAACTTCCAATGACCAGTATGAGAGAATGAGAGCCATAACACCAAATTTTAACACACCTGTTCCCCATTTACACCTGTGACCTTTTTCATATTTTTATTATATATGACCATATCATTGTATCAATGGATGTCTATATATTTTTTTGTTTTCTAATTATTTCTTTTCAATTTATTATTATCATTTCTTTTAATTTTTTTTTCTTCTCTTTTTTCCTTTTTCTTTTCTCTTTATTCTTTTTCTTTTCCATTTTTTAATTTCTATAACTGTTTTTTCATTATTGTTTTATTATTATGTTTATTCCCTTTCTTTATACTACTCCATTTTGCATTTCTATATTTTTATATGTAATTGGTAATTGCTAAAAGATTTGTTGGCTGGTTATGGTAACTACTTCTGTGACCACTGGGGGAAGACGATCTCGCTGTGGATATCGTCAATTGTTCGGTGCCCCTGGTGGACGAGGAGGTTACTTTTCTCTTCGTTGTCCTCCCCCTTTTTTCATCTATGGGGAAGGCAGCGCTTGTGCCTTGTATCCCATACCCGCGGCTTATGACGTGGTTGATGATGCTCGCGCATGCGCAGTCACAAGGGGCACCCGCAGCGGAAGTGATGTCAGTGTTTTAGCCAACAGGTACGCTGCAACGGTGGAGCACACATTGGGGATACTGGCTTGCTCGCATTTAAAGTTAGAGTACTTTATATTCCATTTATGTGATTTAGAATCTTATGAACTTTGCTCTATCTACATATATCTCTATTTACTATGTGGGCATTTCCGCCGTCTTGATTGTGATTGCAGCTATGCTCATTTCTATGTTTGATTTTCACTTATTATGTGGCCATTCCACCTCTCCTTTAAGTGTCCATATTACAGTTGCTTTGATTTACAATTATTGGTAATGGCTTTACAATGGACCATACATTATCTGTACCATTCAAGTGATACATATGGTTGTATTCGATTTTAACTTAATTAGTATATAATATCCTTCCTCTGTAGATCAATTTTGATCCGACGAGTTCCTTCCATCACACAGTCCAATCCATAGGAAATATCTCTCTGTATTACCTTATGTATTTGCCGTTGCCTTAAGTTAGCTATGACTATGCCACGAATCTGGTAAGCACTTGTATACATTTTTGTAATTGAATTATATTATGTGATTAAATATTGTTTATATTGTTATTTTGTATTGGATACTAATGGTATTTTTTGCAATTTATATAATGCAATAGATGCATGCTGAGTCGCTCTGAAGAAGCAGTTTGTGAAACGTGTCGGCCTCTCTGCATTTCAAGCATTTTTGTTATATTGTGTGCATTAAGTGTTTTTCTTGGTCATATTTCTATCTGACCCATAAAATTATTATACTGTTATTTTAATGATACCTGTTTGTAATAAATCTTTAAATATTTTAACACTATTTGTGTTCATGCTTGCCTCAGTCTGACAGTCAAAACAATTTTCACTAAAATGCCATTATTTTCTGAGAGAGATCTTCTCCCTCATACTTTCTTTTTTATACTTTATCAAGGGATGTGAATTGTTGATCTGTCCCTAGAAACCATCCAACATTTTCAATATATTCTGTTGGGGTGTAGGGTGCTCTTTGGGCAAGTGAACCCTCGTATAATATTCTGCCTAGAGTGTCCGTCAAACTCAGCAGGCCTGGAGACCACTCTAATAGGAAATTATGACACGCACTCAAAACATGCGGTTCTCAGAGTGATCTGACGATTTATTATCGGACTTCCACTTATATAAGCAAAATGACATCACAACGAAGGTCCAACCCTTCTTACATTAATATATGGTAAAGATACAGACATACAGGATGTTCTAAAACAAGCAAAGATAGAACATTACTGAGTACATGCAGAAAACAATATAACGCCCTAATAACTCATATAGAAACTAAAAACAGGAAAAGGCTAGCACATCCTTTCGGGGAAATCAAATGTTTTACAAGAACATGAGACTTAACTTCTTATAAACGTCACGTATACATATTTATTCTAAAATGGATACACATAATACAGGGGTGTATAGCTAAAATGGTGGACAGCAAGCTAAACTATCCCTTCAACCCCCTCTTAGATCATATTTGTATGATCTCACTTCCTTGTCATGGTGGTATACTCAGCCTGCTTCTGATAATACATACTGAGATAAGTTTTATTGGGAAATGAGGGATCTGAAATGCAAGTGACTCTATTAATAAGGCACATAATAAGCCTATACACAAGATAAATGAAAAGGAAAAAAAGCACAATCATTATTAAAATTATGGCAATATCCCTTATCCAAGAAATTATCCCTCCAAATCCAAACTCAACATTTCCAAAAGGACTTCAGGTCTGGGCTATATTGCAAGCCTCTTGTTGCAGCTTGGCCACCTCTTTCCTATGCTGAGCTATCAAATCATAATACTCTGGTACCTCTATACTAGTATTGTGTTCCCAAGTACAACATTCATAATCCTCAGTCATTTCACACAATCCTGTAAGGAATGAACTCATGCTTTCAATGGCTAAATCATGCAATTCTAGTTGTTTTCTAATAGCCCTAGTTTCAACATTAAGTTTAGAAATGTCATCAGAGTTCTTTTCCATCATCTCATCAATAATTCCTGAGTAGTTATTTAACCTTTTCATCTAATCTATTCCCCATCCTGTCCAGGAAGGAAACCATGCCCAGGCCATATCCTTTTAAAGGAATAACTCTCTCTTATTACAATGTTTTAATGGATACCTTGGGTGTAAGCTAGCTTCAAGTAAATTACTCCCATCACTATCATCTACCACCCCCATTATGGGCACCAGCGAGGCCAGGTAACACCAGCCTGTGACTACACAGACTACACCTGTGACCTTGTAACACTAATGAGTCACATGACACCAGGGAGGGAGCTAATTGGGCCCAATTTGTGTATTCACTTTTGTTGCCAGCGGTTTAGACATTAATTGATGTGTGTTGAGTTATTTTGAGGAGACAGCAAATGTATATATGCTGTGCACTCACTACTTTACATTGTAGCAAAGTGTCATTTCTTCAGTGTTGTCACATGAAAAGATATAATAAAATATTTACAAACATTTGAGGGGTGTACTCACTTTTGTGAGATACTGTATATTCACCTAAAGGTATCAATTTAAGGTGCGGGTACACCCAGCCACATCCAAGGTGGTGGTTCACAGTGTAAAGAGCATTTGCAGCACTGGTAACTTGAGATCAGTACTTGGATAGTGGTGGTGCACTGAGTTGATATTGCTACAGCACTGGGTTTTTGGAAGCAATTCCCA
The DNA here is from genome assembly GCF_042186555.1 of Aquarana catesbeiana. Lineage (NCBI taxonomy): Eukaryota > Metazoa > Chordata > Amphibia > Anura > Ranidae > Aquarana > Aquarana catesbeiana. Next base: position 85,538,361 of record NC_133332.1, read on the forward strand.
TCTGGTGAAGGAAGACTGTATAAAATTGATGAACTGACATATAATTTCTCATAGGATGTTGTTTTTTTTATGTACCATTCATGATTTATGATTCAAGTATATCACACCATGATATTGTAGTTTGTTATATGTGGGATGAAGAAAGCATAAAACGGATTTATTGCATAAATTGGTTTATTTCAGCAGCACAATACACAATTTGTTTTATAAAATCCTTAATCATGTATGTGGTCATCATTTGGTAAAATTGAAGCAAACATAATCGCATATAGTGTAAAACCTTTTAGATTTATTAAAAATATCTGTATAAAATTGTACTGTTATTAGTGCTCATTAGCACTGATAGAGACAGTGATGTTATCTGCACACCTCTTCACCTCCACCAGCTAATCAGAGGAAGCCTTTTATTCATTAATAAAATACAAGCTGATGATACATACAGTTTATACAGCACTGACAGTGAGTGCATATATTAGTGAAAAAAATCATTTGTTTGGATCAGCTTGGTTTGAACGAACAAATTAACGCTAAAAGAAATCTGGAGTTAGGCATTAAGATCAGTCTCTAATATTCTAATTAGAAAATAAGAGAAAGCTAAACACAGCTTATCCCACAAGCACAAATACCTGTTACATAACAGAAAGAAATTATAACTGAAAGCAATATCAACCCCTTCTGTAATACGCCTAATTGATATGCAGATACAGTCGTTTTGCAAGTTAAAAAAGATTGTTCACAAAGCTCAGCATTATAATCCATTTTTTTTTGGCAAGCAGTAGGAAAACATATAGAAATACATTTTGGGGAGTAGGTTCACTTATTTTTTTTGTATACTTAAAACTCCTAATAAAGCAGTTTTTTACACTGTCTAATTTATTTTAATACATTTTTAACAGTTGGAAGGGAGCGTGCAAAATCATATATTCTTTTACATTTTTTTGCCTTTGCCATGTAAGTATGAAAATGTTTATATCATTTTACTAATGACAGAAAGCTCTTTTTGTATTGTAAAAACATTCTTCAGTTTGATATCTTAAAGAAAAAGAAAAAATAGTTATTATTTGGATAAATTAATGTAGCACTGATATAGGACTAAAAAGCCAAAACTGATCCAATGATGATGAAGTATGTTTTCCTTTGTCTTTTCCCACCGCTTGCCAAAAAAACAAAACAAAAATTTATTATAATGCTGAACTTTGTGAATTTTTTTTATATATATAAAGCAACGGTATCTGCATATCAATGATATTAATATCTGTATGAAAATTATATTAATATCTGCATCTCACCAAAGGTTTTCTAGTGAAAAGTCACCTAAAGTATTATCAACATGCTATCTTCTTTCTGTAAATGTACAGATATTAGTTATTTCTATATTATGTTATAATAGCCATTGGTCGTATGAATCCCAAACCTTTTAATCAGTTATCTATTAACTTAGGTCAATATTAGGATATCTATCTGGTTAGAGTGCCCTGACCAATTTTTTACAAGCAGTAAATTGAGTAATTATTGAGTAATCTTGCCAATTTAAGGTAGAATTAACAGATAAAAAAGATAACTGAAAGCAACATCAACCCCTTATTTAATACTCCTAATTGATATGCAGATATTGTCGTTTTATAAGTTAAAAAAAGATTTATAATACGTTTTTGTTTTGTTTTTGGCAAGCAGTGGGAAAACACATAGGAATACATTTTAGGGAGTAGGTGCATTTATTTTTCTGTATACTTAAAACCCTTAATAGAGGAGTCTTCTACACTGTGTCTAATGTATTTTTTATTACATTTTTAAAAGTTGGAAGGGAGTGTGCAAAATCATGTATTCTTTTGAATTTTTTTGTAAATGCCATGCCTTTGCCATGTAAATATAAAAATGTTTATATAATTTGACTAATGACAGGAAGCCCTTTTTGTCATATAAAAACGTTCTTCAATCAGTTAGATATCTTAAAGAATTTTTTTTAATTATTTGGATAAATTGATGTAGCACTGATGTAGGACTAAAAAGCCAAAACGTATGCACTGATGATAAAGTAGGTATTCCTATGTGTTTTCGCACTGCTTGCCAAAGAAACAAAAAACAAAAATGTATTATAATGCTGAATTTTGTGAAAAATCTTTTTTACCTTATAAAACAACGGTATCTGCATATCAATGATATTAATATCTGTATGAAAATTATATTAATATCTGCATCTCACCAATGATTTTCTAGTGAAAAGTCAACTAAAGTATTATAATCTTGCTATCTTCTTTCTGTAAATGTACATATAATAATTATTTCTATATTATGTTATAATAGCCATTGGCCATATGAATTCCAAACCTTTTAATCTTTTGTTTCTGTTAATTTACCTTAAATTGCAAAGATCTATCAGATTTTCTGCTGATTTTTGTCTTCAGATTTACCAAAATCATGTAGTGCAAGGGCCTGCCTGATTGCATACAAATTGAAACTCCTAAGGTTTGACCTCATATTATATGGTTTTGGTAAATCTAAAGAGAAGAATCAGCAGAAAATTTTAATTTTTTTTTAAATAACAAACATATCATACTTACCTCCACTGTGCAGCTCGTTTTGCACAGAGTGGCCCCGACCCTCATCTTCTGGGGTCCCTTGGCAGCTCTCTCGGCTCTTCCCCACATCAGATAACCCCCCGGGAGAAGTGCTGTTCCAGGGGGTTACCTTGCGGGCGCGCTCCCAAGTCCAGCATTCGGCGTCCATAGACGCCGAATGCAGAACTCTGCCCTGCCCCCCCGGCGGCCGCATCATTGGATTTGATTGAAAGCAGTGGGAGCCAATGGCTGTGCTGCTATCAATCTATCCAATCAACAGCCGAGAACCCCCTAGCAGAGAGAAGGTGCATCCCCGTGGGACTAGTTTGAGGGTTCAGGTAAGTAAAACGTGGGGGGCTGGGGGCCAGTCAATGACAGGTGTTTTTTCACCTTAACCCCTTCCCGCCGACCGTACGCACATATGCGTACTCGGCTTTCCGGGGTTATACCGGGATGATGCCCGCAGCTGCAGGCATCATCCCGGTACCGTTGTTTACAGCGGGCGATTGGCTACCCGTGTATAACAACCGATGCGGCTAAAAGCCGCTCGGCTGTTATACCGGAGGAGCGGGAGGGGACATCCCCCCCTCCCGCCGCCTCCCGCCGCTGTTACCGGGCCTCCCGTGCGATCGGGAGGCCCGGTGTCCGTTCGGCTGCCTTCGGCGGCTGGGGGTGGACTGGAATGAAGCTGCGAGCGGCTTCGTTCCAGCCTTCATGTTGTAAACGCGGAAGCGACGTCATGACGTCACTTCCCGTTTACTCGGCTGCCAATGGCGCCGAATTTAAAAAAGTACACAGTATTCAGAATCGCCGTTTTCGGCGATCTGAATACTTTGAAGTGTAAAGGAGGGATGGGGGGTCTTTTAGACCCCCCATCCCTCCATAAAGAGTACCTGTCACCACCTATTACTGTCACAAGGGATGTTTACATTCCTTGTGACAGCAATAAAAGTAAAAAAAAAAAAAAAAAAAAAAAAAATTTAAACACAATTTATAAAGTACAAAAATAAATAAAATAAATAAAAAAAAAAAAAAAAATTTTTAAAGTGCCCCTGTCCCCGCGAGCTCGCGCAGCGAAGAAAACGCATACGGAAGTCGCGCCCGCATATGTAAACGGTGTTCAAACCACACATGTGAGGTATCGCCGCGATCGTCAGAGCGAGAGCAATAATTCTAGCCCTAGACCTCCTCTGTAGCTCAAACCTGGTAACCGTAAAAAATTTTTAAAGCGTCGCCTATGGAAATTCAAAGGTACCGTAGTTCGTCGCCATTCCACGAGTGCGTGCAATTATAAAGGGTGACATGTTTGGTATCTATTTACTCGGCGTAACATCATCTTTCACATTATACAAAAAAATTGGGGTAACTTTACTGTTTGGATTTTTTAAAATTCATGAAAGTGTCACTTTTCCAAAAATTTGCGTTTAAAACACCGCTGCACAAATGCCGTGTGATAAAAAATATTACAACAATCGCCATTTTATTCTCTAGATTCTCTGCTAAAAAAATATATATACTGTTTGGGGGTTCTAAGTAATTTTCTAGCAAAAAATACGGATTTTAACTTGTAAACACCAAATTTCAAAAATAGGCTTAGTCATGATGCATAGGATGCATTAAGGTGAAAAAACACAAACCTTTACAACCCCTTTAATGTTTGCAGGTACCTTTAAAAACTGTGTTATTTGAAAATGTAATTTAGTTATATAAATACTAACAATAATTAACAATAAATTTATGTTTATAAAATATTGGTCAGGGCACTCTAGATATCTAGACAGATATCCTAATATTGATCTATTAACCACTTCAGCCCCGGAAGATTTTACCCACTTTCCTGACTAGAGCACTTTTTGTGATTCAGCACTGCATTGATTTAACTGACAATTGTGCGGTCATGCAACGTTGTACCCAAACAAAATTGATGTCATTTTTTTCCCACAAATAGAGCTTTCTTTTGGTGGTATTTGATCACCTCTGTGGTTTTTATTTTTTGCACTATAAATAAAAAAAGAGCGACAATTTTGAAAAAAAAGCAATATTTTTTACATTTGTTATAATAAATATCCCCCAAAAATATATAAAAAAACTAATTTTTTCCTCAGTTTAGGCTGATATGTATTCTTCTACATATTTTTGGTAAAAAAAATAAATCTCAATAAGCATATATTTATTGCTTATATTGATTGGTTTGCGCAAAAGTTATTGCGTCTACAAAATAGGGGATAGTTTTATAGCATTTTTATTATAAATTTTTTTTATTGGTAATGGCAGCGATCTGCAATTATTATCGTGACTGCGACATTATGGCGGACACATTGGACACTTTTGACACTATTTGGGACCATTGTCATTTATACAGCCATAAATGCTTTAAAAATGCACCGATACTGTGTAAATGACACTGGCAGGGAAGGGGTTAACCACTAGGGGGCGATGAAGCGGTTAAGTGTGTCCTAGGGAGTGATTCTAACTGTGGGGGGAGGGGCTACCTAGGACATGACAGCGATCACTGCTCCCGATGACAGGGAGCAGTAGATCTCTGTCATGACACAAGACAGAACGGTGAAATGCCTTGTTTACATAGGCATCTCCCTGTTCTACCTCTCCACACCGCAATCACGGGCCGCCAGAGAACATCGGCTCCCGGGACCCGCAGTCATGCCCCTGCAGCGGCGCGCGCGCCTGAGAGGCAGCAAATTTAAAGGGACGTACCTGTACGCCCATGTGCCTGCCTGTGCCATTCTGCCGATGTACATCTGTGTGCGCCGGTCGGCAAGCGGTTAACTTAGGTCAACATTAGGATATCTGTCTGGTTAGAGTGCCCTGACCAATGTTTTATAAACGTAAGTTTATTGTTCATTATTGTTAGTATTTATATAACTAAATTAAATTTTCAAAAAACACAGTTTTTAAAGTAACTGAAAGCAATATTAACCCCTCCTTTATAACCCTAATTGATATGCAGATACCGTTGTTTTACAAGTTAAAAAATATTTTTCACAAAGCTCAGCTTTATAATACATTTTTGTTTTGTTTTTTGGCAAGCAGTGGGAAAACACGTAGGAATACATTTTGGGGAGTGTAAAACCTTTTAGATTTATTAAAAATATCTTTATAAAATTGTATTGTTATTAGTGCTCATTAGCACTGATAGAGACAGTGATGTTATCTGCCCACCTCTCCACCTCCACCAGCTAATCAGAGGATGCTTTTTATTCATTAATAAAATACAAATTGATGATATATACAGTTTATACAGCACTGACAGTGATAGCATATATTACTGAAAGAAATAGTTTGTTTGGATCTAATTAGAAAATAAGAGAAAGCTAAACACAGCTTATCCCACAAACACAAGTACCTGTTACATAACAGAAAGAAAATATAACTGAAAGCAATATCAACCCCTTCTGTAATACGCCTAATTGATATGCAGATAAAGTCGTTTTGCAAGTTAAAAAAGATTGTTCACAAAGCTCAGCATTATGCCGCGTACACACAACCGGACTTTACGGCATACTTAGTCCTGCGGACCAGAGTCCGTTGGACATTTAGATCGTGTGTGGGCTCCAGCTGACTTTTTTCCCCCAAAAGCTCGACGGACCTAGAGATGAAACATGTTTCAAATCTTTTCGACGGACTCGAGTCCGGTCGAAAAGTCTGCTCATCTGTATGCTAGTCCGACGGACAAAAACCGACGCTAGGACAGCTATTGGCTACTGGCTATGAACTTCCTTGTTTTAGTCCCGTCATTCGTCATCACATACGAATCCATCAGACTTTGGTTGATCGTGTGTAGGCAAGTCCGTTCATTCGGAAAGTCCGTCGTAAAGTGCGTCAAAGTCCGCTGGACAAAGTTACCCGTAAAGTCCGCTCGTGTGTACGCAGCATTATAATACATTTTTTTTTGGCAAGCAGTGGGAAAACATATAGGAATACATTTTGGGGAGTAGGTTCACTTATTTTTTTGTATACTTAAAACTCTTAATAAAGCAGTTTTTTACACTGTCTAATTTATTTTTTAATACATTTTTAACAGTTGGAAGGGAGCGTGCAAAATCATGTATTCTTTCACATTTTTTTGCCTTTGCCATGTAAATATAAACATTTTTATATCATTTTACTAATGACAGAAAGTTCTTTTTGTCTTGTAAAAACATTCTTCAATCAGTTTGATATCTTAAAGAAAAAGAAAAAATAGTTATTATTTGGATAAATTAATGTAGCACTGATATAGGCCTAAAAAGCCAAAACTGATCCAATGATGATGAAGTATGTTTTCCTTTGTCTTTTCCCACCGCTTGCCAAAAAAACAAATCAAAATTTATTATAATGCTGAACTTTGTGAAAAATCTTTTTTTTATATATAAAGCGAAGCGACAGTGTCTGCATATCAATGATATTAATATCTGTATGAACATTATATTAATATCTGCATCTCACCAAAGGTTTTCTAGTGAAAAGTCACCTAAAGTATTATCAACCTGCTATCTTCTTTCTGTAAATGTACAGATATTAATTATTTCTATATTATGTTATAATAGCCATTGGTCATATGAATCCCAAACCTTTTAATCAGTTATCTATTAACTTAGGTCAATATTAGGATATCTGTCTGGTTAGACTGCCCTGACCAATTTTTTACAAGCATAAGTTTATTGTTAATTATTGTTAGTATTTATATAACTAAATTAGATTTTCAAATTACACAGTTTTTAAAAGGTACCTGCAAACATTAAATGATTATTGCGTAATCTTGCCAATTTAAAGTAGAATTAGCAGAAAAAAAAGATAACTGAAAGCAACATCAACCCCTTCTTAAATACTCCTAATTGATATGCAGATCTTGTCGTTTTATAAGTTAGAAAAGATTTTTCACAAAGCTCAGCTTTATAATAAGTATTTGTTTTGTTTTTTTGGCAAGCAGTGGGAAAACACGTAGGAATACATTTTGGGGAGTAGGTGCATTTATTTTTTTGTAAACTTAAAACTGTTAATAGAGCAGTTTTAACATGTGTCTAATTTAGTTTTTAATACATTTTTAAAAGTTGGAAGGGAGCTGGCAAAATCATATTTTTTTACATTTTTTTAAAAATTCCCATTTGCCATGAAAATATAAAAATGTTTATATAATTTGACTAATGACAGAAAGCTCTTTTTGTCCTGTAAAAACATTCTTGAATCAGTTTGATATCTTAAAGAAAAAGAAACATTTTTTATTATTTGGATAAATTTATATAGCACTGATATAGGATTAAAAAGCCAAAACTGATCCAATGATGATGAAGTATGTTTTCCTACGTCTTTTCCCCTTGCTTGCCAAAAAAACAAAACAAAAACTTATTATAATGCTGAACTTTGTGAAAAACTTTTTTTTATATATACAGCAACAGTATCTGCATATAAATGATATTAATATCTGTATGAAAATTATATCAATATCTGCATCTCACCAAAGGTTTTCTGGTGAAAAGTCACCTAAAGTATTATTAACCTGCTATCTTCTTTCTGTAAATGTACAGATAATAATTATTTCTATATTATGTTATAATAGCCATTGGTCATATGAAAATACAAAAATATGAAAATGACATATTTATTACCTGTTGATTCAGCCAATAGATCTTTGATTTTTCACTTCCTTTAGGGTTCCTCTCTAGGGATGAGCTTCGAATTCGAGTCGAACTCATGTTCGACTCGAACATTGCCTGTTCGCAAGTTCGCTGAACAGCGAACAATTTGGGGTGTTCGCGGCAAATTCGAATGCCACGGAACACCCTTTAAAAGTCTATGGGAGAAATCAAAAGTGCTAATTTTAAAGGCTTATATGCAAATTATTGTCATACAAAAGTGTTTGGGGACCTGGGTCCTGCCCCAGGGGACATGGATCAATGCAAAAAAAAGTGTTTTAAAAACGGCCGTTTTCTCAGGAGCAGTGATTTTAATAATGCTTAAAGTCAAACAATAAAAGTGTAATATCCCTTTAAATTTCAAAGCTGGGGGGTGTCTATAGTATGCCTGTAAAGGGGCGCATGTTTCCCGTGTTTAGAACAGTCTGACAGCAAAATGACATTTGGAAGGAAAAAGGCCATTTAAAACTACTCGCGGCTATTGCATGTCCGACAATACACATAAAAGTTCATTGATAAAAACGGCAAGGGAATTCCCCACAGGGCAACCCCAAACCAAAATTTAAAAAAAAGACGTGGGGGTCCCCCTAAATTCCATACCAGGCCCTTCAGTTCTGGTATGGATATTAAGGGAAACCCCGCGCCAAAAAAAAAAACGGCGTGGGGTCCCCCCAAAAATCCATACCAGACCCTTATCCGAGCACACAACCTGGCAGGACGCAGCAAAAGAGGGGAGACGAGAGAGCGCCCCCCCTCCTGAACCGTACCAGGCCACATGCCCTCAACATTGGGACGGTGCTTTGGGGTAGCCCCCAAAACACCTTGTCCCCATGTTGATGAGGACAAGGGCCTCATCCCCAGAACCCTGGCCGGTGGTTGTGGGGGTCTGCGGGCAGGGGGCTTATCGGAATCTAGAAGCCCCCTTTAACAAGGGGACCCCAGATCCCGCCCCCCCCTGTGTGAAATGGTAAGGGGGTACTTACCTGTCAAAAATGTTAAAAATGACAAGAGACAGTTTTTGACAATTCCTTTATTTAAATGCTTCTTCTTTCTTCCTTCATCTTCTTCTTCATCTGGTTCTTCTGGCTCTTCTGGTTCTTCCTCCGGCGTTCTCGTCCAGCATCTCCTCCGCGGCGTCTTCTATCTTCTTCTCCCTGGCCGCTCCGCACCCATGGCATGGGGGGAGGCTCCCGCTCTTCTCTTCATCTTCTTCATCTTCTTCTTCATCTCTTCTTCATTTTCTTCTACGGGCCGCTCCGCATCCATGCTGGCATGGAGGGAGGCTCCCGCTGTGTGACGGCGTCTCCTCATCTGACGGTTCTTAAATAACGGGGGTGGGGCCACCCGGTGACCCCGCCCCCCTCTGACGCACGGTGACTTGACGGGACTTCCCTGTGACGTCACGGGGAATGCCACAGGGAAGTCCCGTCATGTCCCGTGCGTCCGAGGGGGACGGGGTCACCGGGTGGCCCCGCCCCCCATTATTTAAGAACCATCAGACGAGGAGACACCGTCACACAGCGGGAGCCTCCCACCATGCCAGCATGGATGCGGAACGGCGGCCCAGAGAAGAAAATGAAGAAGAGAAGAAAAGAAGAAGATGAAGAGAAGAGCGGGAGCCTCCCCCCATGCCATGGGTGCGGAGCGGCCCAAGGAGAAGAAGATAGAAGACGCCACGGAGGAGATGCTGGACGAGAACGCCGGAGGAAGAACCAGAAGAGCCAGAAGAACCAGAAGAAGAAGAAAGATAGAAGAAAGAAGAAGCATTTAAATAAAGGAATTGTCAAAAACTGTCTCTTGTCATTTTTAACATTTTTGACAGTTTTTTAGTGAAATGGTAGGGGTACAAGTACCCCCTTACCATTTCACACGGGGGGGGGCTGGGATCTGGAGGTCCCCTTGTTAAAGGGGGCTTCCAGATTCCGATAAGCCCCCCGGCCGCAGACCCCCACAACCACCGGCCAGGGTTGTGGGGATGAGGCCCTTGTCCTCATCAACATGGGGACAAGGTGTTTTGGGGAGCTACCCCAAAGCACCATCCCAATGTTGAGGGCATGTGGCCTGGTACGGTTCAGGAGGGGGGGGCGCACTCTCGTCCCCCCCTCTTTTCCTGCGGCCTGCCAGGTTGTGTGCTCGGATAAGGGTCTGGTATGGATTTTTGGGGGGACCCCACGCCGTTTTTTTGGTTTTTTTTTTGGCGGGGGTTCCCCTTAATATCCACACCAGACCTGAAGGGCCTGGTATGGAATTTAGGGGGACTCCCAAGTCATTTTTTTTTTAATTTTGGTTCGGGGTTCCCCTGTAGGGAATTCCCATGCCGTTTTTATCAATGAACTTCTATGTGTATTGTTGGACCGGCAATGCAATAGCCGCGAGTAGTTTTAAATGGCTTTTTTCCTTTCAAATGTCATTTTGCTGTCAGACTGTTCTAAACACGGGAAACATGCGCCCCTTTACAGGCATACTATAGACACCCCCCAGCTACGAAATTTAAAGGGATATTACACTTTTATTGTTTGACTTTAAGCATTATTAAAATCACTGCTCCTGAAAAAACGGCCGTTTTTAAAACTTTTTTTTGCATTGATCCATTTCCCCTGGGGCAGGACCCAGTTCCCCAAACACTTTTTATGACAATAACTTGCATATAAGCCTTTAAAATTAGCAATTTTGATTATTCATGTTCGTGTCCCATAGACTTTAACGGTGTTCGCGTGTTCGAACGAACTTTTTCCTGTTCGTATGTTCTGGTGCGAACCGAACAGGGGGGTGTTCGGTTCATCCCTGTTCCTCTCACAGAGATGCCAGGAAGGCAGTAAAAACAGGCAGTTGATCCATGTTTTTCCCACTCCACCGCTCGTCTTCTATTACGCTTGAACGTGGAAAGATCTGTTACATTTTGCTGGTCCAGGTGGACAGACTTATAGCAGTACCACTACACCTAGACTGCGGGACAACTAGTGGTGCTACTGATTTCATTGTCTGGTGTGAATTTATCAACAAGGTCATTGTTATACTAAAACTATTCCTACTCCATGTAAGTGCATTTTATATGTGGGGATGAGAGGCCCCACACACCACTGGCTCAACAGACTGAGGTTGTTCACATTCATTTTCACCTTTTGAGCTACAAAGTCCACAGAGTACTTGCAAATAATACAATGATCACAATCCCATTTAAAATACTTACTAATTTTCTGTCATAGCAAACAACTTCAGCACACTGTATATACCCAATCTATCTTGTGCACCTAGGTAGCTTCCATGCATGCAATACTTTATACTATCCTCTAGACCTGTACTTCCATACTACTGTCAGCAATCAAAATCTTTTCTTGATATACAGCTTCTTCTTATTGACTTAAATGTAGGGCAATTGGGTTGGTTTAATGCGCTCCTTTAACTGTTTGCCGACCAGCCACTATCGTTACCGGGTCTGTTACCCATCACCTGATTGGCTGAAACGACAGGCGCTGTGATTGGATGCCTGGCGGGAGGAGAGAACGAGAGGAGAGGACGGGAAGAGACGCATGGAGGACACCGCTCACCGTCGTCACCCGCTGCCGCACTGAGGATAGGGTAGGTGCCGGACAGCAAGCGGGTGGGGGGTCACAGTGGTAGCATTCGATGGGCAGAGTGGCAGCATTTGATGGGCATAGCGGCAGTATTCGATGGCACAGTGGCAGCATTTGATGGGTCCAGTGGCAGAATTTGATGGACACAGTGGCAGAATTTGATGGCACAGTGGCAGCATTCGATGGCACAGTGGCAGCATTTGATGGGCACAGTGGCAGCATTTGATGGGCACAGTGGCAGCGTTTGATGACACAGTGGCAGTATTTGATGTGCACAGTGGCTGCATTTGATGGCACAGTGGCATTTGATGGCACAGTGGGATTTGGTGGCACAGTGACAGTATTCGATGGCACAGTGGCAGAATTTGATGGGCACAGTGGCAGCATTTGAAGGCACAGTGGTAGCATTTGACAGGCACAGTGGCAGCATTCGATGGCACAGTGGCAGCATTTGATGGGCACAGTGGCTGAGTTTGATGGGCACAGTGGCAGCATTTGATGGGCACGGTGGCAGCATTCGATGGCACAGTGGTGTTTGATGGGCACAGTGGCTGCAATTGATGGCACAGTGGCTGCAATTGATGTTTTTTTTTTCAGTATTTTTCAGTTTGTTTGCGCCCCCCCAACATCCCAGAAATATATGGAAACAATGTTTCCTCCTTAAAGAGGTGGATGTGCCGGCTGGTCACTTGGGTCTCCCGGTGGAATGGGAGAGCCCAAGAAAGCCATGGAAGGCGGCGGTGGGGGGAAGTGACCCTCCTGTTGCTTGTAAAAGCAATCCAGCAGCTAGCTAGCCACCAAGATTTCTTTTACAAGACAGCTGACCACCGACTCTAAAAAATGGTACCTGGGTGATGTCTGTAGCTGCAGGCATCATCCCTGTATAACCATTTGAAGTCCAGCGACAAATGGGTACGTTGCTGGTCGGCAAATGGTTACTCTGGACCTTTGTTCTAGTGCAGGGATATGCAATTAGCGGACCTCCAGCTGTTGCAGAACTACAAGTCCCATGAGGCATAGCAAGACTCTGGCAGCCACAAGCATGACACCCAGAGGCAGAGGCAATGATGGGACTTGTAGTTTTGCAACAGCTGGAGATCCGCTAATTGCATATCCCTGTTCTAGTGGGAATTTGGTGGGAAAATGGTCATACTATTAGCTGATTTATGCATACAACCTTTTTTTCATCTGTTGTATTTTATATCAGTTATATTTTTTGTTGTGTTAGCAAACATTAATACCCTTACTATTACCTATTTGGTAAGGTTGTGTTACATTTTTTGCATTGTATATTTTTTTGTTTTATTTTTAGGTTTTACCTGCTAGCTAGTCACTGTATCCCGTGTCGGATGTTGCTGCCATCCAGCGGTCATCAATGGTACATCTTTTCAAAATTGTTGAATGTGGTTTGAAATTTCTGCTATTTTTCCATTTTTTATAAAGATTTTCCAAATACTTTTCTTACACATTACTCCTTTTCTACCATTTTACTTACCATGTGTCCCATTGCAGTTCTTTGCAACTTTTTAGCTCAAACCACCAAAGTTTCCTTGGTAAAGTAACTTTTTTCAAATGAGTATGAATAGAAGGACTAACTTGACCAGCTGAACTTTCTAGCAGACATAAACATACACCTTTTTTGCTGATTGTCAAACTGCTATTGTAACGGTTGGATTTCCTTTATCAAAAGAATTGTGAGACATCATTTTTTTATAATGTTAGAACAGCCAGTGGCCATTCGAATCCCCACATTTTTAATCAGTTATCTATTAACTTAGGTCAACATTAGTATACCTGTCCGGTTAGCGTGCCCTGACCAAGATTTTATAAGCATAAGTTTATCATTAATTTTTGTTAGCATTTATATAACTATATTAGATATTTGACTAACACAGTTTTAAAGGCACCTGCAAACATTAGATGAATATTGCCTGATCCTTCCATTTTTTTTTTTTCAAATATTTTTCTTGAAAATTTGCAATTTACAAGCCTCAAACAGAAGTAAAATCGGGTAGATTTACAAAGCTTGTATCTAACCCACTACCAATGTTTCCTTTTACTGCATTGATATTTTGTCTTTGTGCCTAATATAATGCAGTTTTAATCACATTAACATGTGTAATGTTATGTGTAATATGTAAATAGGTAACCATTACCAAATGATTAATTTATAGTGGAAGCATGTATGAGTAATTTGGATTTACCGGGTTACTATAATCAATTAATCTGTACAGAAGAACAAAGAAAGAAAACAGCTCAAATAAAATAAAGAAAAATACTTGATATTAAAGAGGAGTTACACCCAAAAATGGAACTTCTGCTTTAAGTGCTGGTGACCCCCTGACATGCCACATTTGGCATGTAATTTTTTTTTTTGGGGGGGGGGGCCGGTACCCTGTTTTTACAGGCACCCAGCACCCACTTCCTCCCCAGGCACCGCGGCACCTCTCTAACCTCTCTCCCCTCCCTCCCTGCAATCTTCTGGGACACATCACAGGTCCCAGAAGATTGCCCGGCCATTCACAGCACGCAGCACAGCTCACGCATGCACAGTGCGCACCCACAGTTAGAATGCCAGCGCCGCGGAGAGGAGAGGGAGAGGAGCTAGGCTTCAGGTGCCCCCATCGCTGGACTGTGGGACAGGTGAGTGTGTGATTATTAAAAGTCAGCAGCTACACTTTTTGTAGCTGTTGACTTGTAATTGGGTGGAACTCCGCTTTAATAATAATATAAAGTAATAATAACAGTTGTTCGTCTGCTCAGCTTGGGTGCCACCATAGCAAGCTGCTTGCTGTGGGGGCATTTGGGAGGAGGGAGGGGCCAGAAGTTCCGGCATGGGACCTGAGAAGAGGAGGATCTGGGCTGTTCTGTGCAAAACCATTACACAGAGCAGATAAGTATAGCATGTTTGTTCTTTTTAAACAAAAAAAAACAAGGCTTTAGTAACACTTTTAGCTTAGACTTAGTAGGGAAGTTTTAGACCTCTACAGACATATCACTGCTTCCAGACAGAGAACAAAATTCCATCTATGCAGCAAGCTGGCTCACGGCAACAGAACAGTGCTTTGTTGTTCCCTCTGGGGCCATTTACATCACACAGGTTGCCTTTCTATCCATCCTGCTGACCACCATCCAGCCGTGGCATCCACCTGGAACAGAAAAAAATCAATGTGCATAACTATTCACCCCCCTAAAATCAATACTTTGTAGAGCCACCTTTTGTGGCTATCACAGCTCCAAGTCACTTTGGATAAGTCTCTATGAGACTGCCATATCTTACCACTGGGATTTTTGCCCATTCCCCCTTGCAAAACTGCTCCAGCTCCTTCAAGTTCGATGGTTTGCGCTTGTGAATAGCAATCTTTAAGTCTGACCACAGATTCTCTATTGGATTGAGGTCTGGGCTTTGACTAGGCCATTCCAACGCATTTACATGTTTCCCCTTAAACCACTCAAGTGTTGCTTTAGCAGTGTGTTTGGGATCATTGACCTGCTGGAAGGTGAACCTCCATCCTAGCCTCAAATCACACACAGAGAGGTACAGGTTTTGCTCAAGAATATCCCTGTATTTAGCACCATCCATCTTTCCGTCAACTCTGACCAGTTTCCCAGTCCCGACTGCTGAAAAACATCCCCACATCACGATGCTGCCACCACCATGTTTCACTGTGGGGATGGTGTACTTTGGGTGATGTGATGTGTTGAGTTTGCACCAGACATAGCGTTTTCTTTGATGGCCAAAAAGTTCAATTTTAGTCTCATCAGACCAGAGCACCTGCCTCCATACATTTTGGGAGTCTCCCACATGCCTTTTCTCAAACTCAAAACGTGCCATTTTATTTTTTGATGAAAGTAATGGCCTTCTTCTAACCACTCTGCCATAAAGCCCAACTCTATGAAGCGGATGGCCTATTATCTTCCTATGTACAGATACTCCTGTCTCTGCTGTGGAACTCTGCAGTTCCTCCAGGGTTACCTTAGGTCTCTGTGCTGCCTCTCTGATTAATGCCCTCCTTGCCCGGTCCGTGAGTTTTGGTGTGTGGCTATATCTCGGCAGGTTTGCTGTTGTGCCATGTTCTTTCCATTTGGTTATAATAGATTTGATGGTTCTCCTAGGGATCATCAAAGATTTGGATATTTTTTTATAACCTAACCCTGACTTGTACTTTTAAACAACATTGTCCCTTACTTGTTTGAGAGTTCCTTGGTCTTCATGGCAGCGTTTGATTAGTGGTGCCTCTTGCTTAGGTGTTGCAGCCTCTGGGGCCTTTCAAAAAGGTGTGTATATAATGACAGATCATATGACACTTAGATTGCACACAGGTGGACATCATTTCTCTAATTATGTGACTTCTGAAGGTAATTGGTTGCACCAGAGCTTATAGGCTTCATAACAAAGGGGGTGAATACATACGCACATGCCAATTATCAGTTTCTTATTTCTGAAAAATAGCTTTATGTATATATTTTTCTAATTTTACTTCACAACCTTAGACTATTTTGTTCTCATCCCTCACATATAATTCAGATTAAAAAAACATAAAAAAAACTAAAGGCTGTAATGTAACGAAATAGGTAAAAGGGCAAGGGAGGTGAATACTTTTGCAAGGCACTGTATTTCTTAGAAAGATGGGGAGGGAAGAATATTCTATATGGTAGCAGATAACTTTGTGCATTCTATGTTGTTCTTAACTATTAGGCTACTTTCACACTGGGGCGTTGGGGAGCGTCGGCGGTAAAGCGGCGCTTTTGGCCGTTAGCAGGATGTTTTTAACCCCCGCTAACGGACGAAAAAGGGTTAAATGTGCCCACAAAGCGCCACTGCAGTGGTGCTTTGCCGGCACTTCGATGGCGCAGGGGCAGGGGGCGCTGTAGGAGCGGTGTATACACCGCTCCTACAGCACCTCAAAGATGCGGCTTGCAGGACTTTTTTTGGCATCCTGCCAGCTCACCGCTCCAGTGTGAAAGCACTCGGGCTTTCACACCGGAGTGAGAGAAGAGGCTCTTTACAGGCCCTATGCAGACGCTATATTTAATGCTATAGCCCTGTAAAATGCCTCAGTGTGAAAGCAGCCATAAGGACACGTTTGAGTTCAGTCTGAACCTGGAAGGAAGCTGTTAGTGCTGGGCCAATCAGTTGCAGGTGGGGGATTCCCTGCCCTGCAACTACAGTGGATATAAAAAGTCTACACACCCCTGTTAAAATGTCAGGTTTCTGTGATGAAAAAAAATGAGACAAAGATGAACCATTTCAGAACTTTTTCCACATTCAATGTGACCAATAAACTGTACAACTCATTTGAACAACAAACAAATCTTTTAGGTGGAGGGAAGTAAAAATAAAAACAATATGGTTGCATAAGTGTGCACACCCTTAAACTAATACAGTACTTTGAAGCACCTTTTGATTTTATTACAGCACTCAGTCTTTTGGGTAGGAGTCTATCAGCATGGCACATCTTGACTTTGCAAAACATTCCAAATCTGTCAGATTGCAAGGACATCTCCTGTGCACAGCCCTCTTCAGATCACCCCACAGATTTTCAATCGCAATCAGGTCTGGGCTCTGGCTGGACCATTCCAAAACTTTAATCTTCTTCTGGTAAAGCCATTCCTTTGTTGATTTGGATGTATGCTTTGTGTCGTTGTCACGCTAAAAAATGAAGTTCCTCTTCATGTTCAGCTTTCTAGCAGAAGCCTGAAGGTTTTGTGTCAATATCGACTGGTATTTGGAACTGTTCATAATTCCATCTACCTTGATTAAGGCCCCTGTTCCAGCTAAAAAAAACAGCCCCAAAGCATGATGCTGCAACCACCATGCTTCACTGTGGGTACGGTGTTCTTTTGGTAATGTTTTTCTTGGTAAGAAAAGGCTTCTGTCTTGCCACTCTACCCCATACCCCAGACATATGAAGAAAACAGGAGATTGTTGTCACCAGAGCCAATACTTGCCAGATATTCCTGCAGCTCCTTTAATGTTGCTGTAGGCCTCTTGGCAGCCTCCCTGACCAGTTTTCCTCTCGTCTTTTCATCAATTTTGGAGGGACTTCCAGTTCTTGGTAATGTCACTGTTGTGCCATATTTTCCCACTTGATGAATATCGTCACTGTGTTCCATGGTGTATCTAATTCCTTGGAAATTCTTTTGTACCCTTCTCCTGACTGATACCTTTTAACAATGAAATCCCTCTGATGCTTTGGAAGCTCTCTGCGGACCATGGCTTTTGCTGTAGGATGCAACTAAGAAAATGTCAGGAAAGACCTACTAGAACAGCTGAACTTTATTTGGGGTTAATCAGGGCACTTTAAATGATGGCAGGTGTGTACTGGCTCCCATTTAACATAAGTTTAAATGTGATTGCTTAATTCTGAACACAGCTACATTACCAGTTATAAGAGGGTGTGCACACTTATGCAACCACATTATTTTAGTTATTTTTATTTTTATTTTCACTCAAAGATTTCAATTTGTTTTTCAATTGTACAGATTATAGGTCACATTAAAGGTGGAAAAAGTTCTGAAATTATTGATCTTTGTCTCGTTTTTTTACATCACAGAAACCTGACATTTTAAACAGGGGTGTGTAGGCTTTTTATAGCCACTGTATATGTATACAAATATAAGGGGATGCTTGTGGCATCATTGACTTAATATGACCATATTAGGTTTATGACATTGACCTAATTTGGCAATGAAGCCATGTTAGGTCAATAGTATCACAAGCATCCTAGCCCCTTTGTGTACAGCTGTGGAGCAGGGAGTTCCCCCATCCACAACTGATTTACTTAGCACTGACAGCTTTCTCCTGGGTTCAGCCAAACATAGACTTGAACCCAAGCTCAAGCGCAAGCTCATCCCTATTAACTATAATATTGATTAAAGTAAATTTAAAAATAAAAATAGCTACTGTATGGTTTTTGCAGGCTTGGTTGGCCATCTGGACGATTGGTATTTGCCAAAAAGGCCAAGATCACTATTACAATCAATCACTTTATATTATTTTGTTTAAATTTAAGTTGAAAGAAGACATTTTTAAGTCTACCAATATGTAGGCAACCACCAAAATGTTGCGGATGATTTTCAATTTCAAAGTGAATTTTCATTTTGCAAAGATAATTTTTGTTTACTTTGAAAGCATGAATGAGGTGAAGCTACAGTAAGTGACAATTCACTTTGCTAAGAATACCTAAACATGTGCAAGAAAAAAAAAAAAAGGATTTTTGATTGGGTCTCATTCACTTTGCAAAGGAAAGATTTTAGTTGAAATGAAGGGTCTGGCAACGAGGTCTCTTAAACTGATCATTCACTACTGCTTATGAAACATGCTATTGTAACGAACAGATCCAATTTTCTGATGCAATATTCTTTTTTGTATGTGGCCTCATTGGTGTGCTGCCTTATGTTGTATAATTTCATTATCCTAGGAAAAAGTGGTTGAATTGCGGAGAGTCTGGTGCACAGGCAGCTTTTCCTTTTCTTCAGCATTATCCTGAAAAATGTCACCCTGAAGTCGACAGTGGACCCCAAAGATCTTGACATCTCTCCTATGGAAAGTGGCCTTGAAAACGTCCCACCAGCCCGCAAGATCAATTTCATTCCTCGCCCATTAGAAGGAGGAGCTTGGGCGTGGCCTAGGCATGGCGGCGTGAGGACGCATCCTTACGGGGCTCCCGGCCAGTGGTTCTCCCGCAGCACATTACCGCACATTACCGGCATTTAACGGCTCCTCCCTGCCTCCTCAGACACCCGAGAAACCCGATCGCCACACAACCACTCCGGAGCCGGCATGGACCGCTATTTACGTCCACTGCAGCCAGCGGCTTCCACACCAACGGCCGCAAAGATGGCGCCGGCCCGCCACACAGCACAGGGCACAGCAGAGGTCTCCAGCGATGCTGATCCTCCTCTACAGACAGCAGATGATCACACCATGCCGCCCTTCTCACCACCCAGTAACCTTTTGCCCTGTCTTCCTAGATCTCTGGCAGCATCACCAGACAGAGAAGACAGAGAAGACACCCTGCACAGCCCAGTGCTCCCAGCTTCACCCACAGCTCCTATCCCATCCAGCGCTCTGAGTTTCAGCCCAGGAGACATGGAGGAACAGAGGCAACTAACCATGCACCAGAACGCAGTGAGTACACTATATTGTACACAGCAAGCACAGGGTCTCCCTCTCCATGCCTCCTCTGAACAAAGACTGTGGGATTTCTTGCAGCAGCTACCCACAAGAACTGATCTAGAATCAATTGTTCAGAGGATGGAGACAGCCTTGAAGGGAGAAATACAATCTATCAGACAGGATGCAGTGGTGCTGGACTCCCATGTCACTGTAGTAGAGCAGGAGCAGATCACTGTGTCACAATCTGTGCAAACCCTGCAGACATCCCAATCCGAACTTACTGACCGAATCATACAGCTGCACCTACTTCAGGACGACCTGGAAAATCGCAGCCGCAGGCAGAACATCAGGCTGAGGGGGTTACCCGAAAGTGTTCCAAACTCAAAATTGCGCTCATCAGTGGTTAATGTCTTCAACCGTTACCTAGACCGCCCGCCAGACTCTGAGATCATCATTGACAGAGTTCATAGGACCCTGGGCCCTAGATCGGATACATCTGACAGACCAAGAGACATCCTATGCTGTTTACACTCCTTCAGCCTTAAAGAGGATATATTACAGCAGGCTTGGAGGGTGGGAGTCCTGGAATTTGATGGTGCAGCTGTCCACCTTCTACCAGATGTTTCCAGAAAAACCCTCCTTATGCGACGTTCGCTCAAACCTCTCCTGGATGGTCTTGGGGAGAAAGGTCTGACGTACAAGTGGGGGCACCCGTTTCACCTCATAGTTCGTAAGGGTCCAGATACCTTCTCTTTGCATCACCGGAGCTCCCAGACCTCTTCTCCTTTGCCGACATGGAACCGTTCCCAGTGCCCAACTGGCTGCTGACAGTTATTGCCAAAGATCCGATGCGCCAAGCTCTCCCGGGTAGACCACAAAGGGCCCACTACAGTCGCCGCGGCCGAGGGAACCACTCTCAAGTTAGACGGGTGGGAAACTCTCGCTCACAACCCCTGAATGCAGAAGTGGTGGGCTGAACCTACACACGCAAGTTGCTGACACGCACCCAGATCAGTCTTGCCTTATTTTTTGTTTCTCAGGTTGAACTTTGAGATTAAATTACTTTTCTGTTGCTTGATGACATGTCAGGATCATTATGTGTAAGGGCCGCAAACTAGAGGCCTTCCAGCTTGACATTCCGCACACACTGGTCCACGAACGAAAACAGGCCTCCCCTATGCACCGATCATCCCACATAATAGTTGGCTTGTTTTTAATGTGACAAACCCAGTACTACGCTTGGTACCTTCAACTCTGACCCATTGCCTTCAAAGTACAACTGGAACAATGCCTCCTAGCCTACACGCAAGAGAAATTTCTCTCCTTTTTTTTTTTTTTTTTTTTTTTTTACCACGCCCAGAGTATTGGAATAATGAGGTGGCTCTGACTGCCTGATGATGGAACCGTAGACATAACATCGTATTAATTGCCATAGAGACTATACGTATTCATGTTCCCTATGATGATGAGCATATAAATATGTATATAACTAGGGATATCTATGTTCTAACGAGGGGTTTTCTTCCTTTAAATTTTTTTTTTTTTTTGTTTTATGTGCAAATGTGATCAGGTAACTGTTTCTTCAACTAACACCTTGCCCTTTTTACAGGTTGTACACTATGGTTACAGTCTTTTTTGGGTTACGCTGAGATGCCGTGGCCCTGGTGTCTAGATTTGGGCACTGTGCGGCTCCGGGGTTGGGACGCGGGACCGGTGCTGCCCTAGTTTAAGACTTGCTTGCAAGACAAATACTTTGTGTTTACGGCCCGTCAATCCGTCTTCACCAACTTTTTTTTTTTTCTTCCCCTTTTTTTTTTTTTTTTTTTTTCCCCAGCCGGGTAACAATAAAGGTGCCTTAATGGCTGACCACAAAGGCTGCGGGGGCCCATATGGCCGGGGCCCGGAACTCAGCTGTGCCTTACTACTCCCCGCACTAGGCACACTCTGCCCAGGTGGCAGTAGTTTCTCTCTGCGGAGTTTACATTTTGGACTACTAGATCTCTTCTCTTCTTATCTTTCTTCTTCTTTCTCTTGTCAATCTTCCCTCTTTTTTTTTTTTTTTTCCACTTCCATCTACCTTCACCCATTTCCCTCCCCTCCTCTCCTCCCCTCCCTGTGCACCCCGGGAGTCAACGCAAGTTGACCTAGACCTAGACAACATGACTGTCAAAATCCTCTCATGGAACATAAAGGCGCTGAATTCCCCGGAGAAGTGTACTAGCTGTCTCACCGAGCTCTGGAGGCAAAGAGCGCATATTGCATTCCTCCAAGAGACTCACTTTAGGGCAGACAGGATACCTAAACGAATTAACAAACACTTCCCAACGGCCTATCACAGTCCGTCTTTGTCCTCTAAATCAAAAGGGACGAGTATACTCATCTCTAAGTCCCTCCAATGGCAGTTCCTCGAGGAGTTCCGTGATCAGGAGGGTAGGTTCCTCCTCATAAAAGGAAAAATTTGTTCTCAGACCTTCACTCTCGCGAACATCTACCTTCCGAATTCAAGTCCTCTCCCCACCCTTGAGGCTTTCTTATCCACTCTCGACTCCTTCCTTGAGGGAACACTTGTCCTAGGTGGGGTTTTCAACCTAACATTGGACCCTCATAAAGACTCCTCCTCGAACCTGTCCTCCCTCCCTAGGGGAACCCGACTTCGCCTAAAAGATCTTTTACACTCACACCAACTAATCGATATCTGGAGAATAATGCACC
Source organism: Aquarana catesbeiana (assembly GCF_042186555.1). Lineage (NCBI taxonomy): Eukaryota > Metazoa > Chordata > Amphibia > Anura > Ranidae > Aquarana > Aquarana catesbeiana. Next base: position 85,560,961 of record NC_133332.1, read on the forward strand.
CTCAAGAACGGGACTACACCTTCTATTCCACCGTTCATGGGTCTTACTCCAGAATCTACCTTTTTTTCTTAAAACACTCAGCCATCCCCATGGTCACCAAGACGGACATAGGCCATATAGCACTTTCCGATCACGCTCCAATTCTGTTGGAGATGTCTATTTCACAAGCATCCCCCAGGACATCCACGTGGCGACTTAACGAGACGCTCCTAAAAGACCCTGAGATTGCCGCTGACGTCCTTCGGGAACTCAAGTCATACCTTTCTGTCAATAAAGATTCTGTAGACAACCCAGCCATTGTATGGTCAGCGCATAAGTGCGTCATTAGAGGCATACTAATCAAACACGGTCATGCGGCCAAACAACGTCATGCTAAAACCTTGACTGACCTCTTGACGCAACTTCACACTTTGGAACATCAACATAAGAGTCGGCCCGATAGTGCTACCGAGACGGAACTTGTCCGTCTTCGGGAAGCTATACGAGACCATTCCATGTACGAGGCGAAACATGTACTACTGAAGGCCCGGCGTTCTTTTTACGAATACGGCGATAAATGTGGTCGGCTACTGGCCAACGCCTTACGCGCGAAGCGCTCTCAGACATACGTGCCCGCTCTTCTCTCGTCATCGGGCTCCAGAGTCCATTCGTCCCCAGAGCTGGCGGATACTTTCCGTGCTTTTTACTACAAGCTGTATAACTTGGATCCAATTTCCACCCCTCAGTTGCTACCCCAAAAAGCCCTAGACATTCGCAAATATCTTCAAGAGACTGACCTTCCTACGCTGACGACTGAAGAGCGAGTAGACTTGTTCAAACCTATTACCATGGAGGAATTTGCAGCCGCAATAGCTGACACCCAGCCCGGTAAGGCTCCTGGACCGGATGGTTTTACCCTCCCATATTACAAATTATACCTGGACACTTTGGCACCTTCATTTCTTGCAGCCTTTAATTCTGTGTTAGATGGACACAATCTCCCTGCAGACATGCTACGCGCCTCTATATCTGTGATCCCTAAGCTGGGTAAAGACCCACTACTATGCGCCAGTTACAGGCCCATTTCACTTCTGAACTGTGATATGAAGCTTTTCACTAAAATCCTGGCCTCCCGGATGAATGCCTTATTACCACGTCTGGTCGGAATAGACCAAGTCGGTTTTATTCAAACTAGAGAGGCCAGGGACAACACCACCCGGACACTGAACATCATAGAAAAAGCGAAACGTTCCCGAATACCCTTACTGCTCCTTTCCACAGATGCCAAGAAGGCTTTTGACAGGATGGACTGGTCCTTTCTTCGGGAGACACTTAAATTTGTGGGTATGCCAGATTCCATCCTGTCATGGATTTCGGCCATCTATGAGAATCCCACAGCGACTGTCCGGGTAAACGGCTTTGACTCCAGCCCTTTCCCTATCTCGAACGGCACCGGACAGGGCTGCCCCCTGTCTCCAATGCTGTTCGTCCTCTCCCTGGAACCTTTTCTACGCCATATCAGAAGTAATCAGTCCATAAAAGGCATCCAATCGGATCAATGCCAACACAAAGTTGCGGCTTATGCCGATGACCTTTTGTTCTACATTACCGAGCCCCTCACCTCTCTACCCTCCTTGTTACAGGAGCTAAAACGTTATGGCACTCTGTCTAATTTTAAGGTCAACTTACAAAAATCAGAGGCCTTAAATGTATCCTTGTCAGATTCTACCATTTCTAACTTACGTCCCTTCTTTCCATTCAAATGGGCTGCCCGCTCAATACAATATCTAGGAACAAAAATCTCTGCAAAATTACAAGACATCATCACACTCAACTTTCAGCCCCTTCTATCTACGCTCGCTGCTGATCTTGAGAGGTGGAACTCTCTGGCCCTTTCCTGGTTCGGCCGCTGCAATATACTTAAAATGAATGCAATGCCCAGACTCTTGTACTTATTGCAGGCGCTGCCCGTTAAGATACCTCAAACATTTTTTCACGCCGTTCGCTCATTATTCATCTGGCGTGGAAAACACCCACGTCTCGGCAGAACATTCCTATTAAGACCAAAGACTAGAGGCGGTCTCGGATTCCCAGATCCAGCTCTATACTATACCGCGGCACATATGACCAGAGTGGTGGACTGGTGCCGTCACAGTGATTTGAAGCTCTGGGTTTCGCTGGAGCACGAGGCAGCGGGAGCCCCTCTGGCGGGACTACCTTGGGCTGGGAAAACTCCTGCCACCCACTTGACCACTCACCCACTGATTGGACCAACTCTTATGAAACTGAAGAGGTTTTTCCGATTAGCCTCATTAAGAAACTTTCCATCTCCACTGACGCCACTTATTGGTCATCCGGATTTTCTACCTGGCCTCACTGACCCGTCCTTTCGATCGCAAGCCCCACAGGGACTCATGAGGGCCTCTACGCTCCTGCAGTCCTCCGGTTGGCCAGCTACAGAGAGCCTGCTCTCAGGTCAGGCTCCACTTCGGTTGGACCACTGGAGGATAAACCAATTATTCCACTTCCTTGGCTCACTGCCCAAACCAAACCACTTTGTCAGAGAGCTCCACTCTTTTGAGGAACTCTGCTTGGGTGAGGGACCGATTCGGAGATCCTTATCAGCCTCCTACAAATCCCTCTTAGACCTACACGCCACAGAGGATCCCCCATTCTTAGCAAAATGGGAGAGAGACTTGCAAGTCACCTTCACAGAACCCCAAAAAGAACGCATACTCTTTTTCGCTCAGAAATCCTCTATGTGCAGCAAATACCAAGAGACCGCATATAAAATAGTGACGCGCTGGTACAGGACCCCTTCAGTGTTAGCTAAGATATTTCCTTTACAATCTGACCGCTGCTGGCGCTGCAACCTACATCCAGGCACTCTATTACATATTTTCTGGGACTGCCCTGTACTGAAAACTTTTTGGCAGCCGGTGCTTAAGCTCGTACAGAAACTCACGGATATCTCCCTTCAGGATAATCCAGCTGCGGTTCTTCTTAACCTTACTCCCCTGTCAAAGAAACGTTACCACAAATCCCTCCTCAAGCATCTCCTTAACGCGGCCCGGGCTAGCATTCCACCTCTTTGGAAGCAACAGTCTGTGCCAACGGTGGCCCAATGGTTCGCGAGGGTGGGGGACATTGAGCAGATGGAGGATCTGACCTCTGCGTTGCGGGACAAGTCGGAGGAACATAAGTCCAGATGGTTTCATTGGAACCTTTTTCGCTTCTCCGACGAATTCCACCAATACCTGTCAGGATCCATCGTCTAGGATTCCCATTGACAGTTCAGCATTACCGAATTTGGCTCCCCGGGGGCAAAAACGTCCCTCCCCTCCTCCCTCCCCCCCTCCCAGGAGTGTTGTTTAATTTTCAATTATTTTTCTTTTATCTCTCTTTCTTTTTCTCTCTCCTCAGTCTTCTCTTTCTAACTTTACTATTTCTCTCTCTCTAAAAAAAAGACATAAAAAGTGATGGGCACAGATGTTTAAGTTTACATTATATTAGACTTCGGCGAGTGGTATCTCAGTCTAACTGAATAATGACCTTCACTCACATTTAACTGTTAAGTTTCTGACTGTTATACTTGACGAGTTCATTACAGTTTAAATGCAATGCGAAGCTACCGTTATATTTGTATCTGTGTCATATCTTTAAATAAAAAAATTTTTAAAAAAAAAGAAGGAGGAGCTTGAAGAATTTTTACATTTTAGCATTTGTTGACTAACTTACACTTTTACATAACATTAATTGTCAATATATTGGTGTAAGTAAAAATTGTGGAGTATAGGGTGACATATTAGATGTTGCAGTTCTATTAAAGGGTATCTAAACCCAAAAACAACATTTAAATATATTGTAGCTTACCTATCCTTAGTTGAGGTGGCTGCATTAGTTTCCTTTTCTTAGGCTTTTGTTCTGTGTTTTCAACTGGTAATCATGTGAATGACACACTTCCAGGTCTAGGTTAGGCTTCAAACATGCGTTCCTCTGTTCTTCTCCATTATGTGGTGGTGGGTAGGTGGGGGGGGGGGGGGGGGTAGTAGTGAACACAAATGAGATAACACTGTTTTATGCTTTCAGGTCTATTCACAGAAAGTGGCAAGGACACTACATTTATGGCAAGATCAACGTGTGTTTTCTTTCTTTTTTTCTTTTCTTTATTTATAGTTCAAGGATTTCAGTAATGTAATATATAACAGAAAGCAAAGAACATATAACTGCTCCATATGAAGTAAGATCGGGCATTATAAAACATAACTTATAATGCAGAGTATACACAAATAACACAAATAAAAGGATGGGTGAAGAAGTACCAGGGCCGTCTTAATATTGATTGGACCCTGGGCAAACATTTTCTTGGGGCCCCCATGCAATTTCGCTCTCCACCTGCTCTGAGACATGCAATAAATACCAGCTAGACTCAAAATCAGTTTACTGAATCAGATCAGACAGCGATTGCGATTGGTTGCCAGAGGTTACAGCATGTCATTACTGCTTACTGACACATTGTTAGAGGTTACAGCATATCGTTACCACTTACTGACTGGTTGCTAGGGGTTACAGTACCCATTACGGCTCACTGATTAGTTGCTAGAGGTTACAGCACATGATTTCTGCTTGCTGGTTGGTTGCTAGAGGTTACTGCACATCATTACTGCTCACTGATTGGTTGCTAGAGGTTACAGCACATCATCTCCTCACTGCCTGCACACCATGGACTGGGGAAGTGAGCGGACCCATCAATAGACAGAAAACTCCTAGGGATCCTAGAACTCCTGGGATCAGTGGCAGTGCTGGGTGGAGATGAGGGTGTGATCAATGGCAAAGCTGATTTTGTTTTACCGACTATCAATATAAGGAGGAGTTTCAACACTGGCCACCAATAAATTGGGGTTTACACTGACCACTAATGTAACAGAAGCATTAACAGTAACCACCAATGTAAGGAGGGATTTACACTGACCACCAATGTACGGGGGGGCCTTCATGCTGGCCACCAGTGTGAATGAAAGGATTTTACACCAAGCCCCTATGTAATGAGAAGATTTACAGAGACCACCAGTGTACCTGAGACATTTAGCCTGCATTCAAATGTGTGTGTGTGTGTGTGTGTGTGTCGGGAATGCATACAAAATCACTTTCCGGACACCACACAAATGTGCTGCCCTTTAGCAGATACACAGCAGTACCATTAATTGAGATTTTGAAAAATACTTGGACTTTTTTCCGCATATCTAGCACATAGAGCAGCCCCTTGAAATTAATAGGCTGCCCTACACATAACCTACATCTTTATCCACCCTGTCAGTACATCTCTGCATCCTAAAACCCCTGCTAATCTATGCACCCCAAACCTTCACCATCCTCTCCACTCCAACCCTCCCCTCCTTTAACTCTACCTGCCTCCTCTGCTTATCTTTGCACCAAGGTTTCTTACCTCTATACATCCCCCTCCTTGCTTACCTGTACACCCCAAACTGTAATTCCTTCTCTGCCTACCTCTGCACACCCCACACTACCCCCCCCCCACCACCACCACCACCACCACCAACGTTCTTACCTTTGCAGAACAGGCTGATGTTGGGCTTAATGACCATAGTTGCAGGCAGGACTTTTAAGCATGCCCTTTGTCTCCCCAGTGGGCAGCATTCAGTATAGGTGATGGTGGATATGACCTCAGGGGACATGATATACATATGAATGCCACCTTTATTTACATATGAATGCTGCCGGCCATGTCTATTTACATAGAATGTATGTAATGTAATTGAATGCCGCCGCTATTTACATATCAATGCAGGTTATTTACATGTAAACACAGTCTGCAGGTGAGTCATCTGTACACAATAGGGCAGAGCTGGGCAGCATTAGTAGCAGCATTTTACACTGAGATATCGAGACACAGCACAGGACTAAAATTTCAAGGGACAAGGGAATTTAAACCAGGATAGTTGGCAAGGATAAGGCAGCTACTTTGGGCCCCACAACAATGACAGGGCCCAGGGCAGCTGCCCTTTTTGCCCTGCCTTAAAGACGGCCCTGCCCATATAAAGGGCGCTAATAATGACCAGAAGCTGGGAACATTCAACAATAAAAGGCAAATTCCAAGATCTTTTTTGTATTTTACATTTATGTAAATTAATCCTACAGCAGGTAAATTACAGAACAGACTAACCCAAAGGGGGGCATAGAAAGAAAAAAGAAAACTAAAATAAGATAAGTTAAAAAAAGGGGGGTGGGGTTGTGGAAGAAGAGTGGGATGGGAATGAAGAGAGGACAAATCAAATTAAAGAAAATAAATGTTCTCCCTCTCGGACAATGCTTTGTACCAGGTTAAGGAATCCAGACACTTGCCACAAGAGCAAGTTATGGTTGAAAAGCAAGAGAGGTCTGATCTCTGTAAAAGTAATAGGGGGTCCAAACCTTCCAGTAGTTGTCCTCCCTTTCCTTCAGAATCATATGATTCAAAAATTGGAGAAAAAAAATTAGGCACTCAGGACTTTCATGGTACAACTGAACTCACAATTCTAAATTCTTATTAAATTCATAATATTTATTGCACTCAATCTTAAGAATATTTTGATTGTAGTGTGTATACAGGACAGATGATATGATCTTTCCTATATCTAGCACGCCCTTCACTGATCATACCTGTATGCGCTCAACTGCCCCTCTCATCTGTATATATATGTCAGGCCCCCACACACAGACATCTGTAAGCACACACAGCTCTGCCTCTTCCCTTCACTTGTACTTGGACTAAGTGGTCTTCCTTCTCCCAAGTCCTGTTTCCACATGTCCCTGTGAAAATACAACAGGCAGCAAAGCAAACACGAGGGGCGCACATACAGGAAGCAGCCAGAGGCAGTAATGAGCTCTGTAAGTTAAGTGACACTGATCTGCAGCATCTGTGGAGCCAACTTGCACAAACCCAGAGAGCCAGCACAGCTACAGATGTGGCTACAGCAGATCCTTGCCGAATTCCAGGGGGGTCACTCGCCCCCCTTGCCCATACCTGCTGACGCTCATGGGAGGGAGTAATAATGTATATAATATAAGAGAGAGTAACAATGTATATAATATGTTATTTGCCAACTGCTCGCCTAGCTTATATAGTTGAATGAAGGGCTAGCCATCTCTCATATACTCTTCACTGACATCCTGGCATGATTGCCCCAAAGGCTGCTATCCCTCAGTTCGAAGGAGCTTGCCCCTGTTCCTGAGCAGAAAGGCCCACTTCCTGCATGCCAATCTAATCACCCTGGTAAACCAATAGAAGATGACTCAAGAATCTGACGGGGAAATGAAAAGGATTGTCTACTTTCCTCATGTCTTTGATCTTTGCATGTACACTGTTAGCAACTTGTGCAAGGACCTCAAGTCTTCCTGCTGCACACTCAGTAACGCCATGTGAATGCTTGGACGCACTGCCCCCAGGTTTTCCATAATCAATAAAAAAAAAAAAAGACACAAAAGGGATCTTTGCAGGAAAGTGCTGCAACCGCCTTCTGTCTGAAGCAACTGCTGTCAGAGAAACTAGTTTTACCACTAGGGACCGAAATGGAAATGAAGCTATTGGAGCAAAGGAAGGCAAGCCTAGGTCCAATGAAGGGAACAAGAATTTCCTTGGTGGTTGTATATGGATTACGGCCTGCATGAAGCATTTATTCAATGGAGTTGTATGCCAGACCAACCTCAAGCGCCGATTGTAAAAATGTCTAGAGCTGGAGACACAGGAGAGAAAACTTTGTTGAGTAAAGAGAACAAACTTCCTTCATATCCTCATATGTAGCGTTCATGGTCTTGTAGTCTTTGCCAAGGTCTGAACCACCTCGGATGAGCCTCCCTGCACCTCTAGTCCGATCGATTCAATAGCCAGGCTTTTAAGAGTCTCACTGGATTGGGGTGCTGCCATTAATGTTGGCATAAAAGATCTTGTTGGACCGGAAACAGGATTGGTGGTGCTGAATGACAACCAAGGCCTCTTAGGCAGGTGGAAAGCACCTGTATGGCATAAACGTGTTTTGTCCAAATCTTCATAATCAAAAGAGACTGGAGGAAGACAAAACACCAAAACGGAAAACACCCATGGCATTGTGAATCCACCTTCTATCACTTCACCTTTGTACATGGTTACAAATACCGGAAGCTGTGTGTTCAGAGGACTCTCTATGAGAACTACTGCTGGAATGTACCATACAACCAATACTAGTTGAGATACTTATTGTTGGAAAATAATTTGCCTAACTGATCCGTTAGTGGATCCTGCTTTCTAGGTAAGAAGACTGCCTTTAACTGCCTGTAAGTGGCTCTCCATCCAGCGAAAAGTTTATGTTACGATAAGTAACATGAAAAGACAGACAGTTGGTGCCTCCTTGGTGGGCAATGTAAGCTACTGCTGTCTTGTTGTCAATCATCAACTTTATTCGGGCCCCTTGGAGAAAGATCCTAAAAGGCTTGCAATGCTAGAAAAAACTGCCTCACATCTAAGTCAATCAGAGCATCTGCATTCCACTAGGCTCCAATGGCCTTTCACTTGTCTCTTCAGACTGGAAGCAGACTGGCATCCGACGTCAGAATTATTCCATCTCCTGGGCTGAGAGGCACACCACAAAAGAGGTACACTGGTGTCCAAAACTCCAGTTCTTGCTAATTTGTGCAGACACAAAGACTTTCTGTTCCATAGGCAGCCCATACTATTGACAGAGGAAGGCAAATTGAAAAGCCCCCCCATGTGTCACCTGGCCCAAGGCAGCACTGGAATGGCTGCTTTAAAATGTCCCAATGGGGACAATGCAATCCCTCGCTGACATAACTCTTCATACGCAGATTTTCATTTGCCGTTTTGAAAAACCTCTTGACATATATGGGTATGAAAAACTACTCCAAGATCCTTCATAGCTTAAGAAGGGGTTAACTGCTTTTCCTTTGTTTGTTCACTAGTCGACTGAACTTGGAAGAGGATTTCTAGGACAAGGTTGTGATGCTTTTCCAGCTCCTGGCTTACACCTGCGACAATCAAAACATTGTAAAAGTAATGGCAGGGCCTTACCCTCAAAGACGAATTACTGCCTCTACTGCCTTCAAAATGTTCAAAAAGTTTCTTGGTGCCTTGACAAAAAAAAGCTCCTGAATCCTTGGGTACTAGAAAGAATGGGGAGAAACCCCCAGATTTGTTCTTTTAGTGGCACCAGCACTATGGACTTTTTGCAGTATAATTCTTATACGTAATCTTGCAGTAATTCTTTCTTCTTGAGATCTGTTGGTCATGAATGAAAGGATTTGGTGATTGTACTCCCAGCCAACTGTGATGTTTGTCACCCAAACCCTCCAAAATGGAGGCTATCCTGGCTCCCACTGAAAGACACTAGATGGTCCAACCTTCAAAAGACTTTCCAAATGTCTAGCAGCCTGCTCTGGATTGGATTGTACACAGGAAGTTTGGGCCCCCTTCATTGTGATCTGGTAAATTTCAGCCTGGCCTATTAGATTTGGCCTCCTGAACCCTTCTGAAGATCGACCGATTTGAGCAAAAAGATGGCCGCTTCCTCTTGTTAGACTGTGACCACATTCTGGACATTTCTTCTGTCACTCGCTTCATCCAGCACTTTGCCCAACAACAACCTCCTATTATGGAGAATGTTACAAAGGGCTTGTGTGGAAGCATCATCAACCCTCCAGTGGCGCAACCACAAATCTCTCATGGCTGTGACTGAATGTACCAGCCCTAGAATTAGGTCTATTGAAGCCTCAGCCAAAAGTCAGCATCCAGGTTCAAGTCCTCCCGAACCATGCCCACTCCGGCATGTTCCACTTGAATTAAAGGCCATTTCTTAATGCTTTAAACATCACAGCGCTGTCGCTAGTCCACAGGCAAAAACCTGCCAAAGTATACATTTTCTGCAAGTCTGCAGGCCAATTCACCACAATTCTGAGTTGAAGAGGTTTTTCTGCATACACACTTTTGAGGTGTTCAGGTGCTTTTTCAATGCGTTTGCCATGTTATAGATAGGTTTCATAGAGAAAAAATGCAACATGTTCTCCTTTAGTTGACTGTACTGGAACACATAGCATTGGTGTGATGTAGACCATTGGAATCCATGGTAAACACTGTTCATGCATTTTTGACTCTAATAAAAAACGCATTGGACTGCATCCAGTGTGAACCAGCCTTAAGTACATTTTTTAACCCGTGGAATTCCTAAAGGTATTAAAAGGCAAAGACACTTGCACACCGGATGCTGGCAGGCCCCATCCACTCCTGGAAGTGTGTTGCTTAAACATGCATCAGCCAGCTTCATTAGATAAAGCTTGGAGACCTTTACTGTAAATTGGTCTTTTTATCACATCTCTCCCATTCTTTATCAATGAGCTTTTAACTAATTAACTAATTTTAACTTAATCATTATGGGAAAAGAAGTTCTTCCTTTTTCACATTTGGAAATATCTGCATGCGTTTGCGATGGTTGGGCCTGCGTCTTGCCTGTTCCTTATCCATTGGCATTTGAGGCAATCCATGCAGATTAATGGCCAATGTTTGCTACAGGGCTGGGCAAGGCATTTTCTATTGCGCTGAAGTATACGCATGTGAGCCATTGCCACGTGAGCTGCTTGAGGAGCATGAAAGCCACCCTGTGCGGGAATGTGAGGAATGCATATTGTCCTGGTCAGGGGATGACCAGTGGCGGGTCTTAGATTTTCTGTAGTGTTTGCGTTTAGGGCTTCTGCTCCTAAAATTATGCAGAACACCATACTGCATTCCTTGAGCACTCTTTTCAAGATATGTTCCACGCCGCCCCCTCGTACCTTCGCTAATCCTCTGTGCCACTGACAGGTGTGGTGAGCTCATAAACAGTGGGGACGGAAAGTATTCAGACCCCCTTAATTTTTTCACTCTTTGTTATATTGCAGCCATTTGTTAATATCATTTAAGTTCATTTTTTTCCTCATTAATGTACACACAGCACCCCATATTGAAAAACACAGAATTGTTGACATTTTTGCAAATTTATTAAAAAAGAAAAACTGAAATATCACATGATCCTAAGTATTCAGACCTTTTGCTGTGACACTCATTTAACTCAGGTGCTGTTCATTTCTTCTGACCATCCTTGAGATGGTTCTACACCTTCATTTGATTCCAGCTGTGTTTGATTATACTGATTGGACTTGATTAGGAAAGCCACACACCTGTCTATATAAGACCTTACAGCTCACAGTGCATATCAGAGCAGATGAGAATCATGAGGTCAAAGCAACTGCCTGAAGAGCTCAGAGACAGAATTGTAGCAAGGAACAGATCTGGCCAAGGTTACAAAAAAAATTCTGCTGCACTTAAGGTTCCTAAGAGCACAGTGGCCTCCATAATCCTTAAATGGAAGACATTTGGGATGACCAGAACCCTTCCTAGAACTGGCCATCCAGCCAAACTGAGCTATCGGGGGAGAAGAGCCTTGGTGAGAGAGGTAAAGAAGAACCCAAAGATCACTGTGGCTGAGCTCCAGAGATGCAGTTGGGAGATGGGAGAAAGTTGTAGAAAGTCAACCATCACTGCAGCCCTCCACTAGTCAGGGCTTTATGGCAGAGTGGCCCGACGGAAGCCTCTCCTCAGTGTAAGACACATGAAAGCCTGCATGAAGTTTGCTAAAAAAACACCTAAAGGACTCAAAGATGGTAAGAAATAAGTCTGGTCTGATGAGACAAAGATAGAACTTTTTGGCCTTAATTCTAAGCGGTATGTGTGGAGAAAACCAGGCACTGCTCATCACCTGTCCAACACAGTCCCAGCAGTGAAGCATGGTGGTGGCAGCATCATTCTGTGGGGGTGTTTTTCAGCTGCAGGGACAGGACGACTGGTTGCAATCGAGGGAAAGAAGAATGCGGCCAAGTACAGGTATATCCTGGACTAAAACCTTCTCCAGAGTGCTCAGGACCTCAGACTGGTCCGAAGGTTTACCTTCCAACAAGACAATGACCCTAAGCACACAGATAAAATAACGAAGGAGTGGATTCACAACAACTCCGTGACTGTTCTTGAATGGCCCAGTCAGAGCCCTGACTTAAACCCAATTGAGCATCTCTGGAGAGACCTAAAATGGCTGTCCACCAACGTTTACCATCCAACCTGACAGAACTGGAGAGGATCTGCAAGGAGGAATGGCAGAGGATCCCCAAATCCAGGTGTGAAAAACTTGTTGCATCTTTACCAAAAATACTCATGGCTGTATTAGATCAAAAGGGTGCTTCTACTAAATACTGAGCAAAGGGTCTGAATACTTAAGACCATGTGATATTTCAATTTTTCTTTTTTAATAAATCTGCAAAAATGTCAAAATTCTGTGTTTTTATGTCAATATGGGGTGCTGTGTGTACATTAATGAGGAAAAAAATTAACTTAAATGATTTTAGCAAATGGCTGCAATATAACAGAGTGAAAAATTTAAAGGGGTCTGAATACTTTCCGTCCCCACTGTATGTGCAAAAAAAAAAAAAAAAACCATGGAAAAAAAACATAATTCTGTCACCAAGAAAAAAACAGGAGGTACCTTGTCATTTTAAGACCCATCCGCTTTTATCTACTTAAAATGCAGTAGCAGCAGCAGGTGAGGTCAGACAGCCTTCCAGAGGCAGACAGGAGACACAGAATCTGAGACAAAACCAGTCAGACTGTCTAACCCCCAGGAACACACAGCACAGCAGGGGAGCAAACAGCAAGAAGTCTTTACCACACAAGAGAAAACTGGCAGGACCGCAGAGTGAGGAGAGAAACCAATTCCTCTGCCGGCTCTAAGACTGTTTTTTTTAAAATCTCAAATAAAAACTTTGCGTGGAATATATTTGACATTACAGAGTCCAGAACATATGCATTCCATTTGGATAAAACATTGCATCAAACTGACATACAACATGGTGTTAAATAACAGATTAGTGCAGCGCAAGAAAAGATACAAAATAGCTATTTGGAAGAAATGTTTCAAGCTAGTTAAATAAATAAATAAATAAATCATATGGAGTCCATACGGGGCCATCTTTAATATTGATTGGACCCTGGGCAAACATTTTCTTGGGCCCCCCCCCATGCAATTTCGCTCTCCACCGTCCTGCATACCATGGATTGGGGTGGTGAGGGGGACCCATCAATAGACAGGAAACTCCTAGGGATCCTAGAACCCCTGGGATCAGTGGCAGTGCTGGGGGGAGGGGAAAGTGTGATCAATGGCAATGCGGATTTTTTTTTTCCGACTGCCAGTATGAGGAGGAGTTTCAACACTGACCACCAATGTAATAGGGGTTTACACTGACCACCAATGTAATAGGGGTTTACACTGACCACTAATGTAATAGGGGTTTACACTGACCACTAATGTAATAGAGGTTTACACTGACCACTAATGTAATAGGAGTTTACACTGACCACCAATGTAATAGGAGTTTACACTGACCACTAATGTAATAGGGGTTTACACTGACCACTAATGTAATAGGGGTTTACACTGGCCACCAATGTAATAGGGGTTTACACTGACCACTAATGTAATAGGGGTTTACACTGACCACTAATGTAACAGGGGTTTACACTGACCACCAATGTAATAGGAGGCTACACTGACCACTAATGTAATAGGGGTTTACACTGACCACTAATGTAATAGGGGTTTACACTGACCACCAATGTAATAGGGGTTTACATTGACCACCAATGTAATAGGGGTTTACACTGACCACCAATGTAATAGAAGCATTCACAGTAATTTTACAGTAACCACCAATGTAAGGGGGACTTTCACACTAGACTTTCTACACCAAGGCCCAATGTAATGAGAAGATTTACACTGACCACCAATGTAACTGAGACATTTAGCCTGCGTTCACATTTGTGTGTGTCGGGAATACATGCAAAATCCCTTTCCTGACACCACAGAAACGTGCTGCCCTTTAGCAGATACACAGAAGTGCCATTAATTGTTAATGAGACCCTCACCCATCTGCTGACATGTGCCTTGGCACCGTGTGATTTTGGAAAAGGGTTTGGGACCCTGTCAGTACACCTTTGTATCCGAAAAGCCCTGCTGACCTCTGCACCCCAAACCTCCCCATCCGCTCCATTCCAACCCCCCCTTTAACTCTACCTGCCCCCTCTGCTCATCTTTGCACCCACCTTCCTTACCTCTATACATCCCCTCCTTTCTCACCTGAGCACCCCAAACTAATTCCTTCTCTGCCTACCTCTGCACCCCCCCCGCCCCCCTCCCCCCCATTAATTTGCTGACCTTTGCAGAACAGGCTGATGTTAGGCTTAATGACCACAGTTGTGGGCAGGACTTTCCAGCATGCCCCTTTACCTCCCCAGTGGGCAGCATTCAGTATAAGTGATGGTGGATATGACTTCAGGGGGGCGTGATATACATATGAATACCGCCTCTATTTACATATGAATGCCGCAGTTCCATCGCTATTTACATATCAATGCCAGTTATTTACATGTAAACACAGGGTCTGCAGGTGAGTCATCTGTACATGGCAATAGGGCAGAGCTGGGCAGCATTAGTAGCAGCACTTCACACTGAGATATCGGGATACAGCACGGGACTAAAACTTCAAGAGATGAGGGAATTTAAACTGGGATAGTTGACAAGTATGAGGCAGCTGCTTTGGGCCCCACAACAATGACAGGGCCCAGGGCAGCTGCCCCTTTTGCCCTGACTTAAAGACGGCCCTGAGTCCATAGAAAATAAAGCATAAGTAATCTTCTGGTTATATCCAGGTTGGTTACTTGTCTGCAGGTCTAATAAGTAAAAGCATGTACGTGCCCTTACCAGATCAGATGGACCCCTTAATTACAGGGGGTCTTTCAGGCATCAAAAGACTATTATCAGACTGCTCTGTAGGGTGTCATCAGCAGGAACCAAACGTCAGATGTCCCGGGATCCGAGTCAGCTGTGAGGTCCGTGCTCACACTGCTTAGCTGGATGTCTTCTGGGAGAAGCAAGTGTCAGATGTCCCTGGATCCGAGCGGGCTGTGAGGTCCGTACTCTATTTGGCAGCAGTAATCACCAGTATAAAAAGATAAAAGACATCTAAGGGTACTCCGTATGGAATCTCTTTAAAAAAGTTTTATTTAAGGCACAGAAATAAAAGCGCTCAGCAACGTTGTGTTATAATGAGCGACCCCCGCTGACGAAGTCCCCAGTGACGTAACGCCGCGTATGGGGGTTGAGCATTACCGCTGACATCGCACGCAGCCATCTCAAGTGATCAGCTGTTTTGTTACAGACAGACAGCTTCTATTGCTAAAATGCCCCTGTAAAGAATACCGCTCATTATAACACAACGTTGCTGAGTGCTTTTATTTCTGTGCCTTAAATAAAACTTTTTTAAAGAGATTCCATACGGAGTACCCTTAGATCTCTTTTATCTTTTTATACTGGTGATTACTGCTGCCAAATAGAGTTTTTTTTGCTTCTCCCAGAAGACATCCAGCTAAGCAGTGTGAGCACGGACCTCACAGCTGACTCGGATCCCGGGACATCTGACGTTTGGTTCCTGCTGATGACACCCTTCAGAGCAGTCTGATAATAGTCTTTTGATGCCTGAAAGACCCCCTGTGATTAAGGGGTCCAGTTGATCTGGTAAGGGCACCTACATGCTTTTACTTATTAGACCTGCAGACAAGTAACCAACCTGGATATAACCAGAAGATTACTCATGCTTTATTTTCTATGGACTCCATATGATTTATTTATTTATTTAACTAGCTTGAAACATTTGTTCCAAATAGCTATTTTGTATCTTTTCTTGCGCTGTACTTAACTGTTTAATAATTTCTACTAAGGTTGGTGTATCCTTTAGTGTCCAGCTTGCAATTTTTCATTATTAGGTTTTGTTTGCGCTGATTGCCCCATATATAAATAACAGATTAGAACTGACTTCGCTCAGAGGCCAGTTATAGATGGATACATACATACATACAGACATACAAGTATTAAGTCAGAAATGTATAACTCTACTGTCCAGAGGTTCTAAGACTGTTTATGCTGCTGCTTTGTGACTGGCGGTCGCTACCCTGTGCCACCCCTCTCCCTGCCCTCTGTGACATCATCCACCGCTGCTCTCAGACTGAAGACAAAGCCAGGAGAGTGGCACGCTGCCTATACAAGACAGGAAAACCCCAATGGTGACATTGCAGAGCTTACTAATACCACACCTGTAAAATATTTGTGCTATCTAAGCAACATTGCCCACAACCCGGCACAAGGGATACCCAGTTTCAGGATGCAATGCTGTCCAACATTCTGGGTCTTCCAACTCCATGAGAGGCTGAACATGAAGGGGTGGTGCGGTGCACTAGGGGGGATATCCTTGCAGCAAAGTGCTTACCACTGCATTTCACAGGTGGCCGGGAGCAGACCAAAAAAAAAGAACACATCAGTGGGGGAGGGGCTGTCTTTTATTCAGCTAGGAAAGGATGGTCATGTGGGCGCCAGATGAGACGTTATCCCATTGTGTGCTGACGTGAGGTATGGCCAGGAAATACAGGCTGCTCTGGAGAAAGATGGTGTGGTTGTTTTTAAGGAGCACAATACGATGATACTTGAACAAAAAAGAGCTGCATGGTCAAGTTGCCAGAAAGAAACCTTTACTGCACAAGTTCCACAAGAAAGCCTGGTTACAATATGCCCAACAACACCTTGACATGCCTCATTGGGCTTTTTTGTGGCATTTGCGCAGTAAAAGGCTTCCTTCTGGCAGCTCAACCATGCAGCTCTTTTTTGTTCAAGTATCATTGAATTGTGCTCCTTAACCACTTCAATACCAGGCACTTTTGCACCTTCCTGTCCAATCCAATTTTCAGCTTTCAGTGCTGTCACTTTTTAATTGGAAAAAAAACAACTTTATTAAGAAAATATATGCTTGGTACATAAAAATAATATATGCCAACATGGCAAAATCAGTAGTACATACATGAACACATTAAATTATCCACGTAATATAGAGTGAAATATCCACCGGACATGAAGCCAGTACACCATAGAGAAGAAGGGGGAAGAAAAAACAAAAAAGAAAAAAGAATGGGGGAGAGGAGAGGGGAAAATAAGAGATGAACATAACAACGTTTCAAGTACATGTTTCACCGTCTTCTAACCATCTGTTCCAGACCTGCTCGTATTTATGTGGGCATCCTCTATGTATATAAATCAGTTTCTTATATGGGAGAGTGTCGTTAATTTCTTTTTTCCAGCACTGTATTGTAGGGGGTAGGGCCTGCATCCAATTGCGGGCTATCGCTTTTCTCGCCAAGAATAGTGTTTCATGTAGAAAGGTACGGAGGGGTTTGTCAGTGTCTAATTCAGGTAGCAAACCGAGTAGACACATCTTAGGGTCTAGAGTAGCCGGAGAGCCCATCTGGTCGTGTAGGAAGCGAATCACTTGTATCCAGTATGCTTGGATAGTTGGGCAGGACCATATAAGATGGTAGAAAGAGCCTGGGGTGTGGTCACATAAACGGCAACCTGGATTATACATGGGTTTGAAACGCTAACGCTAACGCTAACCTCTGAGGGGTCAAATATGTCCTATGTATAATATACAATTGTGTTAGGCGGTCTGACAGTTTAGGGGAGACTTTTTTCGCGTCTTCCAAGATCTCGTCCCAGTCCTCATCCTCAATCAATCCAACGTCCGCCTCCCATTTAGTCTTAGCACCATAGGCCAAGGCTGTGGAGTCTGGAAGACGGATAGCGGAGTAAAGAGTGGAGATTAGTTTGGCAGGCTCAGCACCTGTGATCGTGTCAACTATGGAGGGGACTGTAAGGGATGGGTTAGAACCAGCAAACTGAGTTTGTATAGCATGGCGGAGTTGTAAGTACCTGAAAAGGAGGTGATTGGGAAGTGAAAATTCGTCTTTTAACATTTGGAATGTTTTAAGTCCTGTGGTGGTCATGATCTGGTGTATGTACAAGATCCCGTTGCATATCCAAACCGTAGGGTCTGGGATAGACAACAGCTCAGGCAGGCGTGTGTTGAACCATAGGGGGGTGTGGGAGTGAACCTGTGGGGTCCCAAGTTTCTGAAGTGCCAACCGCCACACCCTCCGATGATGTGTCAACATGCCCGCTTTGTGTTGGGGGGTATGCCCTGTCGATGGGGCCCTAAGGACTGACTGAAGTGGGGTGTGAGCTGGGTTATCAGGGTGTTCACAGAGTAGTAGTTGGTATCTTGGTAGCTCGCTCCTGTCAAAATGATAGAAATGGGACAGTTGGGAGGCAAGATAATAGTCCTGAAAATCTGGAAGGGCAGCTCCTCCCAATGTCACTGGGTTCTTAAGTATTCTCCAAGATAATTTGTGTCTGCTGTGTCCCCATATAAACGAATTAAGAATAGACTCAATTGTTTTGAAAAATTTTTGTGGTATATATAGGGGAGCGTGCCACACCAGATAAAGTATTTTTGGGAGAAGTATAATTTTGACTAGACTGATGCGTCCCATGACACCCAGGGGTAGTCAAGCCCAATTTTGTGTCTTAGTCTTGATCAGAGTGTACAGGGGTTCAATATTCAAGAGTGTGTAGTCTGTAAGTGATCTAGTAACTTGCACTCCGAGGTACTTAATTACAGAAACCCTTGAGAGCTTCAGAGGGGGGGATGTGAGTGAAGGGGGGAAATGGTCAATCGGGAGGATCTGGGATTTGGACCAATTAATACTTAGGCCCGAGTGACTGCCAATTTGCTCTATGGAGTGGAGGGCTGCAATGAGGGAGGGACCAGAGTCGGCTAAATAGAGGAGCGTATCGTCTGCGTACATCCCAATCTTTTCTTCCAGATTCCCTATCTTGAGGCCTCTGATATTAGTGTCCGCACGAACCATGATGGCCAGCGGTTCCACAGCCAATGCATACAGCATGGGGGAGAGGGGGCAGCCTTGTCGGGTCCCTCTCTCTAGTGAGAATTGATCAGAGAGCCAGCCATTTACGAGCACCTTGGCCTTCGGGGACTGATACAGGAGTTGAACCCAGCGGATAAAATTGGGGCCAAGTCCAAATCTCGAGAGGCACTCCCATAGGTAGTTCCACTCCACTGAGTCGAAAGCCTTGGCGGCGTCTAGAGCCACCACGACCCTCGAGCCAACTTCGTCGTGGGAGCCCTGGAGATTCATAAATAGCCGGCGGATATTCATAGCAGTGTTCTTCCCTGGCATGAAGCCTGTCTGATCAGGGTGAATCAGGGAAAGAATGACTTGATTAAGGCGGGAGGCTAGAATCTTGGCGAGTATTTTAATGTCGACCTGTAGTAAGGAGATGGGTCTATATGATTCCGGGTATTTGGGGTCCTTACCAGGCTTAGGGATTACTACAATTTGGGCTTCTCTCATAGAGAGGGGTAGGATTCCCGTATCAAATATAGATTTATATAAATCATGAAGTTTAGGGGTTAAAATTTCAGAGTAGGTGGCGTAAAATTCAAGTGGTAAGCCGTCTGACCCTGGAGCCTTAGATGCAGCCAAACAGGAGATAGCCTCAGAGATATCTTCCCTAGTAATGGGAGCTTCTAAAAGTTCACGTTGTACATCAGTCAATCTAGGGAATTTAATTCTCTCTAAGTAGTCTTTGGTATCTTGGGGAGTGTGAGTGACCCGGGAGGTGTAAAGTGCACGATAAAATCTTGCGAATTCCTCCGCTACTTGTTGCGGATCAGTGATGTCGTTTCCCCCGGGGTTGGTCAACGACACCACCACCGGGGGACGCGAATCTAAGTGAGCAAGATATACAAGCAGTTTGCCCGATCTTTCTCCATATTCAAATATCCTTTGCCTACAGAAAAAGTTGCGCTGCTTGGCCTTCTCAATATGCATATTGAGACCTATATGGGAGACCTGCCGTGTCTGAATCTTGAGATTGTTGGCAGTACTAGGCGAGGGGTCCCGGTGGAACGCCTCCTCCAGCACCTGTAAGTGTTCTGTGGCCTTTTGGACAATAAGTTGCGATGATCGCTTAAGTCTGTTAATACGTGTGGAGAGCAGGGAGCGAGCGTGAAGTTTGAACGTCTCCCACACTACATCATGTGCGGCAGACTCCCCATTGGCTGCAAAATAGTATTGCAGTTCCGTGGGGATATCATCCTGGTCCTGCAGGGCAGTCAGCCAAAACGGGTTTAACCACCAAACAGGGGCAGGGGGGGCCTTCAGGAGCTGGATCGTAATCCAGTAGGGTGCGTGATCCGATAGTATTCTCGGAGCAAAGCCTGCGTCTTCTAGTTTAGGCGTCAGGGTCTGTGAAATTATAATAAAATCAATTCGTGACATTGTGTTATGGCTGGCTGAGAAACAGGAAAAGACTTTAGAGTGTGGGTGCTTGTAGCGCCAAGTGTCTACAAGAGCGAAGTCAGTCAGTATTCGGTGCAGTCTGGTATGGGTCGGCGGGTCTAGGGGGGGTCTGGTGTGCCCATTCGGTCTAGAGTGGGAATGAGGGTCATATTAAAGTCCCCCATCCACACCGCCGGTACGGAGGTGTATTGGGCCATAAAGGCTAAGCCCTCCTTTATCACAAGTGAGTTGTATGGAGGGGGGATATAGCAGGCTAGTATCAGGATAGGGGATCCATTAATAGCGGCGTGTATAAATACATATCTGCCCTGCTGGTCTGTCTGGAGCAGTATTAGGTCAAACGGAACCCTTTTGGCGATCAGGACTGACACACCTCTAGAGTAAGAGGTATGGGTGGCGTGATATGCCCACACAATCCAAGGTTTTTTAAGAGAGGATTGTAGGTGGCCCGTAATGTGGGTCTCAACTAGCGTAATAATGTCGGCCTGTTGGGATTTAAGGAATGTCAGGGCGGCTGTGCGCTTAATCTTATTACGCAGGCCTCTAACATTCCATGTTAGGAACTTCAGAGAAGTCATGGCGGAAAAAGGGTGTATATGGTGGACCACAGTTGGACCAGGACCAGCAGAGCAGATATAGCCACATCAGACAGTATAAAACACAGCGATAACCAATAATGACAGTGAATGTATGATAATAACATAGTACCTTTAGCATAAATTAGCAGTTGCAAAAATGGTGGTGTGAGAAAAATAACAACGACAACATTTTCCCTCCCTCCCAGTCCAATGCCTCCCAAACTTGGCATGGACATAATATCCCGTAACCAGGTATCAACAGGGGACATCCAACGTTTAGGACCCGTTGGAGGCAAGGGACTTAATTTCGAAGGAGCATAGATACCCATGAGGACAAGAAAGAAAACAAAAAGGAAAAAAAAAACGTCAAACAAATGTGGAATGAAAAGATTCACAGAAACACTAGGGGGGCGACTTCTTCTCTGAGAAGTGCATGGGGTGTAGGGGCCGCAAAAGTGCAGCGTCATTACAGCTGTGCAGGGGGGAGGCTCCGCTTGCCATCAGGTTGATGAATAAGTAGTTAACAGAGTCATTAGTATCGTTCAATCTACTGATCTCTACAGGCATCTTGCATGTAAAGGGGAAATGGGGATCACGAGTCAGTGAATAGGAAGGGGGGGGCAAAGTACTCACAGCTTATAAGTAAGGTGGTATATTCAGTCTCGATGATCCCTCTGGTCAATCCAAGCGGATGCTAATTCAGGGTCTTCAAAAAAATGGGTTCGGCCCTCACACTCGACAAGGAGCTTTGCAGGATACAGCATAGCGTATTTGAGGTGCAGCACTCGGAGTCGTCGTTTAACATCCTGAAATTTGGATCTTTGTCGTTGTACTTCATTGGAAAAGTCTGGAAACACGGCCACATGTGTATTGGTATGGGGGATATTCCCCTTCTCTCTGGTCAGGCGGAGGATCTTGTCGCGGTCCCTGAAGTTAAGGAACTTCGCTATCAGGGTACGCGGTGGAGCCCCTGGAGGAGGAGGACGGGTAGGGATTCGATGAGCCCTTTCCACCGCAAACATTACTGAGAATGCATCTCTGCCAAAGGTGGATGTTAGAAGGTTTTCAAGAAAACTTGCCGCGTCGTTGCCCTCGGCGTTCTCAGGGAGGCCGATAAATCGGAGATTACATCTCCGGAGGCGATTCTCCATGTCGTCCTGTTTTGCACTGATCTGTTGGAGTTGGCGGCGGACCTCGTCAGTAGTATGTTGGAGGGGGTGCAATATATCTTCTGCTCTACTAATACGGGTCTCTGTCTCCGCCACACGGTCCCGCAAGGCAGAGAGGTCTTGTCGGATAAGAGACACATCGATTTTGACTTCTTCAATTTTGGTGGTGAGCGTGGTCTGGCATAGGGCAATAGCGTCGAGTACTTTGTTTGTGTCTGCCGTGGATTGTTCCGTGTCTGGGGATGGACCGGGGGAACCCTTAGCCTGTTGGTCTTCCTCAAGGCGACGGTATTTGGCAAGTTTGTCAGTAGTCTCGGAAACCTTTTTCGTTGGAGACATGGTCCAAAGGTGGTCAGAGGAGTTCCGGGGTGCACCAATGTGGCCGCTGCCCACAGGGCCGAGTTCTCGATGATCCCCTCCCGCCGCAGCCCACGAGTGGCCCAATAGGGACTATAAGTTGCAGATGAGTGTGAGAGTAGGTGATTGTAGTATGGAGAAAATCGGGCTCAGGGGGATCAAGTATTCTTGCAGAACTTGCATAGACTTACTGTGGGTGAAGCAAGATGGTCGCCTATCCAGGGACCAGGCCCAAAGCTGCACACGTCTCACTGGTTGTCACTGAAGGAGAGGGTACTACCTTAGCTGCTGAAGAAGCTCTTGTGGTCAGGGCAGGCAGACATCAGTTTCTGGGGAGCTGAGCAGGCCAGGGAAACTTGTAAGGCAGTCTCTGGGTGTAGCAAGATGGCCGCTGCTCCAGGGACCAGGCCGGAGCCTCAGGCTATCCCACCAACTGCTGCAGGGTATAAAATCGTTGTGGCAGTGTCCAGAGGTAGTCCGGTGGCCAAGGCTGGGAGAGAGCAGTCTCAGGGGAGCAAGGTGTAGCAGGGAGATGTGAGGGAGCCGCCGCCGGGTGCAGTAAAATGGCCGCCGCTCCGAGATGTAGGCCGAAGCCGCGGTCTTTCCTAGAGGCAGCCCCAGAGCGGTGAGATCCGGCGATCGCGGCCGCGGATGGCGCCCAAAACGGCCAAATAGCTCCAGGGGCCAGGCGGAGGAGATGGCAAGCCTGTTGGGATGTAGATTTTAGGCAGGATCGTAAGGATGGAAGCAGGATGATGTTGCAGGAGTATGGACGAGCGGAGCACTCACTGCAAGCGTCCTACTCCATTCCTTTCCAGGCCACGCCCCCGTGCTGTCACTTTTTAAATGACAATTCTTCTACCAGTTGTGGTTACAATCTTTTTTGGTCTACCTGACCTTTGTTTGTGTAGCCATAGTGATGTTAGGGGCAACTCTTAAACAAGTTGCTTTAAGTTTATATTGCTTTGTCAAATTATTGCTTCTATAAGAATAATGACACGGAGTCAGATTAGTCTGTGTCACAGCCCGGAGCAAGAGAGAACTGCCCCCTTTACTTCTTTCAAAGGCCTTTTATAGGCAGCTCTACAAGCAGTAATCTTATCGGCATTACCAAATGAGGTTAAGGTACAAAGAGTTTCTTATCAGCGAACATGTAATGATTATTCAGCAGTTCCAAATTCCATCTAGATACAGATTGATACGTACACAGAAGAGAAAAGCACAAACAATTTAAATAGAACAATTGATACGTACACAGGTAAGAAAGGAGCACAAACAATTTAAATAGAACAATTGATACGTACACAATTTAAGTGGAACTCTAAGTCATTATTTCAACCCTATCAGTGACGAGCACTCCTGACAAACAATCCGCCAAATCACCCTGCTGCCAGACCCCCATATATCATTTGAGACAATGAGCAGTCATTTGCGTAGTTTTGTTGCTTTTATTGTGGGATACAACTTGGGTGGGGTAAAGGAAGATATGGGATGCCCAAAGCACTTATAGAATTATTATCACATTGGTAAGACATTGATTAGCAGCTTTAGCCTTGAAAATGATGCACCTCTAACATTCACAGTCTATTTCCTCTGCATATCTCCTCTGCAGACTATTGCTCCTCCTCCTCTGCACTGACTCCTGCAGTACAAATTCTCTACTGCAAAACTGTTAGATTACTGTTGCTTCACTTCCAGTAAAACAAGAAGGGATCACTCTGAATAACCCCAGCTTGCTGGCTGCAATATCTTGAATGGTGTCGCTTTAGCAAATCAATAAGCCAGAGGCATATAATACCCCTCCCCGGTGGCTCAGTGAGTTTGGTAGCTACACAGTCTTTTGGAAGGTATTACCAGAGTGCTTTTCCAGGCCAGAGATAACTCGGTGCCTCTCCCCGATGGCCTAGCACATGGTAAAAGGCAGACTACTGTTCCCAGCCAGTGCATAACTGCAAACACTGCGTTCCCCGGCCACAGCATTCTACACTACTCTTAACAACTTCTCCTCTTGCTTTTCTCACACTGACTTTCTTCAAAGCTGGGGTACATGTTGGGGTACATGTATGTTCTAAAAGCAAGTGAACCCTCGTATGATATCCTGATTAGAGTGTTCCCCAAAAACCCATTCAGATCTGGAGATCATTCCGACAAGAAATTATGACACACACAAGGCATGCAATTCAAAATGATCCCATCCTTTACTTCCCTATTTTCACTTATATAACCAACATGACATCACAACAAATGTCTAACCCCTTCATTAACATATGCTAAATTTACAGACATACAACTAACCAAAATAGAACATAATTTCTTCATACAGAAACTGTCAACAAGAAAGGACTTCATGCGTCATTTCGGGGAAATCATATGATTTACAAGAATTTGAAACTAACTTTTGATAGACGTCACATATACATATTATTCTAAGATGGATACATATTTTTATAGCTAAAATGGTGGACAGTAAGCTAAAATATCCTTACAATCCCCTCTTTGATCACACATGTATATATATATATTGTAATAGTGAGAGTCCCTGTCGCTATAAAAATGGGGTTAAAGTGGACATAGGGTATGCACATTTGCTTGAGGCAAGGCTTCAGAGCATAAATGTGGACTGGAGAAAACTGCTTTTGCAGCTTTCTCCAGGTTTTGAGATCCACCAGCAGATTGACTGGTCAGGTGTGTGTTGGGCTATTTGTAGACACCTGACCATAGTTCTGGGCTCCACCCTCCCGAGGAGTCCAGGCAAGCAAGGGAGAAGTGTGCATGTCTGCACACGTCTGTCAGAGTAGACAGAGGGTCCAAGCCTGTGGGCTGAAAAAGAGTGCTGAGGTACTGGGTGTACAGGAACTCTGTTATAGAGCCGAGAGGGCTGAAGCATAAGTTTGAGCAGCAGTGCTGCTAAAGAGAGCCAGGTGGCTTGGTATTTCTGATTGAACTTACATTGTTGCTGTGGAAAGCTGAAACCCCTGTGTGGGCAACACTTCTGTTATCGGACATTTTCTTTCTTTTAATAAAAGTGGGCCTACAAGCCCTTAAAACTGCGTATCTGGCGTGGACTCGGCTCACTGGTAAGCTCTACCTTTAAGCTAAATCAACCCCCGATGTTACAAGTGGTGGAGAATGCGGGCAGAAGACGGTGGAATCCGGGTCCTTGCTCCACAGTGAGTTCAAGTCAGGAACTATTGGCTGTGTGTGAAAGTGCAGCCAGGCAAAAGGCATTGCGCGTTGCAGGTGGTGTACCTGTGAATGAAAAGTCAAACTTATTTTTTTTTCTGCTATGAACTGTTTGTGTGCATGAGACAGCACAATCTGTGTGTGCACTGTGCAGGTGAGGAAATCTTGCATGAAGTGAAAAGCAACTTGCTTTAAAGTAACAGTGCTTCATTTTTTTTTTTTTGCTGGAAAGCGCAAAAGTGTGGTGGAAGTGAGCTCAGCGTGGCCTGAGAAGATGTCGCCACCTAGGAGGGCCAGTCCAGAAGGCCTAGTGATGTGCGATGCAGTAAATGAATGGTTCAAGCGGAATCGCAAAGAGTGGGGCGCAGTGCAAGGGGCTGAGATTGTGGCCTCTGACTATGTGCAACCCATGCTACCTACAGAGGAGGTTGGGGACTTCCTGAAAAAATTTGAAAAAGTCGCTGTAAGGAGAAAATGGCCTAGGGACCAGTGGCCAAAATTGCTGCAACCCTTGTTACGGATAGAGTTCCGGTCGGTTTACCATTTGATGGATTGGGAACAGGATGACTACTGCAAGTTTAAAGAGGAAATTCTTCTTAGAGGAGTGTTCCAGCGTATCATGGGCCACCAGCAATGCTCCAGGATGGGAGAGGTGTCACCGGAAGACCAAGATTTTGGAAATGCAGAGAAACGCAAAGTTTCGTGTCATGGCCGCTTAGGGAAAGTGGTCAGCCCAGAAAGGAGGGTGCAACAGTCTACATCCTGCATGAGGTATAGCCAACCAGTTTTGGAGTGCAAGTCTGCTGTTACCCCTAGCAACAGGAATCTTGTGTTGCCTACAGGGGGCATCAGTGGGTCTAGAAAGGCTGCAGTGTTGCTCTGTGACCACATGGGGGTGTCAGCCTGTGGAGACACCACAGATGAAAGACATCGCACTCAAGTGAAGGCTATGACACCAGCTGCAGGAACGGGTAAGACTGTTTCAGTTTATGATGCTGAACCCAGTGAAGTGGGAGCATGCTCAGCGGGGAGATCCGCAGTACCAAAGGACATAGACTGGCTGCAGTGTGCTACCCAGAGCAGTGGGGAGGCGCAGCGTAAAGCCCAACTAGCTGCAGGGCTAGAGACTGGAAAGGACATGGGGACTCTGCATGTGCCTGCTATAATCCAGCAGATGGCTGAGAAAATTGAGCTAGGGGTGACCAAAACAGTGCTGGTGCCATGTTCCCTAGTTACAGGTGCTGCAGGGTTGCCCAGGGAAACTTCCAAGGAGCTCGCAGTGACGGAGCAGAGAGTTTCCCAGGTCAGCTATGGAGCTGCCCAAATAGGTAAGAGTGCCCCTTTACAGAGAGCAGGCGCTGTGAAGAGTCACTCAGAGGTTATGGTAGCTCATAGACAACCCCCAAAAATGGCAGTTGTGTCTACATGCAATGAAAATGCTAATGATTGTTTTGACAAAAGTGTTACTATGGGTAAAAGTGATGTGGATGGTAATGACATTGAAACATGTATTTCTTGTAATGTCATATCTGAGAGTGAGGTTGGTAATGTGTTCACTACCAATGATGAGAGTAGATCTCACGTGACAGGCAGAGGCATAGGATTGTCCATGGAGGTCTCAGGGGGTCTCCATGTGATGAAGCCAGAGTCTGTCCAGGATGGTTCTGGTCCTACTCTGGTGGAACAAGGTTGGACTGAGTCACACAGTGAGTGTGTGTGGGCACAACCTGACAACCCTAAGTGTAGCCCAGTTGGCAAGGGGTTAATTCAGCCTGTAAAAGCTGAGAGTTCAAAGCTAGATGTGTTTGTAGCGCCACCAGAGCAAGGTGGTCAAAATAAGGCATTGCACATTGCCTTGGTTGAGGATGCAATTTCTCAAGTTGATATGAGTAAAAAAATATTGTCACAATGTGAGGTAGATAGAAGTGACAAGTGTGCTGTTTTGGCTAGTGAATCCCAGGTTCCTGTGGGGCCTTCTAGAGCAGTTGATGCAGCGCTGTGGAGCACTGGTGATGGAACCACAAGGGACTGGGATGATTGGTGCAAGGAAACACTTGCGGCGCTAGGCCAAGTGACAAAGAATTATGAAACAATGATGTGTAACAACGGTGTGGACAGAACACCTGCTATGCCCATTGGAGGGGTCACAGAATGGCCGATGCTCATGGGTACACTAGCCCCTGTAAAGACTGAGGCCCTCCAGTCTGAAGGAACGGTTCTGGGCGCAGGCATGGCAGATGGGTTGTCCACAACCCAGCAACTAAGTAATAGCAAGTGTCAAGGTGACAATGTGACTATTGTTGACCTGCAGAGGCTCATTGTTGAGTTGGAGGGGAAGAGGAGACATGTGGCTGACAGTGCTCCAGGGGAGCAACAGGCAGTGATGGTGAGTACCTCCAAAGAGGTGGAGGTCTCTTCCAAGGTCTCAACCTCTCAGACTACAGTGGATGAGCCCCTCCATGTCTCGGAGGAGGGAAAGGTCCCTAAAGAGGTCACAAATTTAGACTTGGAATGTATTGAAATGACAGAAACTTTACTTGAAATGCTGGAGTTGGCAAAAACACGCTCACTGTACACTTGGGTGTCTCCATCGTGGTCGGACCAGGTGGTGCTGCGTAGTACCAATGGGTGGAGCCAGGTGATACAGGCGGTGCTGGAAAACCTTGCCCAAGAGTGGAATTGGTGGAACCAATGTTTATTAACCATTTGGCACAGGATCTCTCGATTCCCGGTGAGAGTACTTCCAGTTGTTGATTGGTATGGAGGTCGCTCAGGGGAACTGTTGGAGATATCAGAGGTCTCTCCGCCTGGTGCAGTGACTGAGAACATCTTTGCTGGTGCAGTCCGAGGTCCGGCTGAGCAGTGGTCAGTAGAGGGCGCAGACACTGTCTCACCTGCTAGACCTCATGAAAAGGAAGGGCCCAGAATGGACGCGGCAGTAGTCGAGATGCTTTCTGTCACTGGCCAAGAGGTACAGGTTAAGGTACCCGGAGACACTGTAGGAGAAAGTGCTGAAGGTTGCTGTAGCAATGTAATGTGTACACCAGTTGGCATTATCGCAGTAAGGAATGATTTGTGCTTGGGTCTGTGTTTGTTAGGACAGCTGCCCATGGAGCGTTGGACAGCAGGTGAGGTGGAGCTTGGTGATAGTTCCATGGAGCATAGTCACTCGCCTGTGTGTGGTCCCTCCTCAGGACAGGTCCTAACAAACTCTGAAAAAAGCACTGGTGGTATCGGAAGTTGGAATCTCAAAATTGGTGATCTGATGATTGGTGCTGTTAATAATGACGTGGTTGCCGTAGACAACCAGAGAAAGATATTAGAACCTATAGTGAAGGTTAAAGCTGATGTCAGTGAGTTGAAAGAAAGGATCAGGGAAAGCAGAGTTTCCCCTAGAAAGATGAATAAGCCCAGGCACCCAAAAAGAAGAGGGAGAAGGCTGAGTATAGGGAAATGTAGGACCCTGTTAAGATCCAGGGTGGGACGTACCTGGAAGCGCACCCGAAAAAAAGGTTGGGCCTACGTGGCTGACAGCCAGCACAGAGGTGTCCCAACCATGACGGGTGCTGGTGTTCCTCCCTCCGGATCGAAACAAAGGGGGGGGATATGTAATAGTGAGAGTCCCTGTCGCTATAAAAATGGGGTTAAAGTGGACATAGGGTATGCACATTTGCTTGAGGCAAGGCTTCAGAGCATAAATGTGGACTGGAGAAAACTGCTTTTGCAGCTTTCTCCAGGTTTTGAGATCCACCAGCAGATTGACTGGTCAGGTGTGTGTTGGGCTATTTGTAGACACCTGACCATAGTTCTGGGCTCCACCCTCCCGAGGAGTCCAGGCAAGCAAGGGAGAAGTGTGCATGTCTGCACACGTCTGTCAGAGTAGACAGAGGGTCCAAGCCTGTGGGCTGAAAAAGAGTGCTGAGGTACTGGGTGTACAGGAACTCTGTTATAGAGCCGAGAGGGCTGAAGCATAAGTTTGAGCAGCAGTGCTGCTAAAGAGAGCCAGGTGGCTTGGTATTTCTGATTGAACTTACATTGTTGCTGTGGAAAGCTGAAACCCCTGTGTGGGCAACACTTCTGTTATCGGACATTTTCTTTCTTTTAATAAAAGTGGGCCTACAAGCCCTTAAAACTGCGTATCTGGCGTGGACTCGGCTCACTGGTAAGCTCTACCTTTAAGCTAAATCAACCCCCGATGTTACAATATATATATATATATATATATATATATATATATATATATATATATATATGTATGATCTCACTTCCTTATCATGGCGATATTCTCAGCTTGCTTCTGATGATACATACTGGGATAGGTTTTATTGGGAGATGAGGGATCTGAAATGCGAGTGGCTCTATTAATAAGGCACATAATAAGCTTATACACAAGATAAAGGAAAAGGAAAAAGAACACAATAATGATTGAAATTATGGGAATATCCCTTATCCAAGAGAATATCCCTCCAAATCCAAAATTAAAATTTTCAAAAGGACTCAAGGTCTGGGCTATGTTGCGAGCCTCTTGTTGCAGCTTGGCCACCTTTTTTCTATTGCTAAGCTATCACATCATAATAGTCTGGTACCTCTATACTGGTATTGTGTACGCAAGTACAACATTCATAATCCTCAGTCATTTCACATAATCCTGTAAGGGCTGAACTCATGCTCTCAATGGCTAAGTCATGCAATTCTAGTTGTTTTCTAATAGCCCTAGTTTCAACATTAAGTTTAGAAATGTCATCAGAATTCTTTTCCATCATCTCATCAATAATTCCTGAATAATTATTCAACCTTTTCATCAAAACTATTCCCCATCCTGCCCAGGAACGGAACCATGCCCAGGCCATATCCTTTTCAAGGAATAACTCTCTCTTGTTACAATGTTTTAATGGATACCTTGGGTGTATACTAGCTTCAAGTAAATGACTCCCATCACTATCACCTTTCAACCCCATTATGGGCACCAGTGAGGTCAGGTAACACCAGCCTTGGACCTCTTGTGGAATCCAGGGATAACAAGTCTTTCCACAACAAACGTAAGTGTGGTTACCAAACGAGAAGGGCATATTCACAGCAGTCTCTTGATCTACTGCTGTAACTGCTGCTAAAACCTGAAACAAATGCTGTACAGGTTTACTACTTTCATCTTCAGAGGCAAGAATCTTTTCAAAATCAGCCTGTACTCTGACCTCATCCTGGTGTGTTTGATATAAAGAACAAAACTTCCCACTAGGGGCATAGCAATTAGAAATGTTCAAAACTAATTGACTACAGGTATGAGCATTTCTAGTAGAATTCCCTAAATTGAAACACCAGGTAGGATTATGACTTCTATTGATGATGTGAAAGGAAATGGTGTCATTAGTTCTTCTGCTGACATTCAAAAGGTCAATGGGAATCTTTCCTTTTAAAAGGAGAGTAATATAAGAGGGGAGTAATATTCAAAGGTATAGCCATTAGGGGTATCCTAACAGTGCTAAGGTGCAATTTGCCACAAATCCAACATTTCTGAAATCCTGATTTCTGAACATAAGCATATTTAAATTTTAGCAAAAGCATTTTATCAGCAAAATTATCCTCAGTGTCTCTCTTGTTTCTAACTTGTATCACTATAATGTTCTCCTATGTATGTGTGCTTCCACAAATACTTTTAATGCCACCCAAATCTTCAGGATGGCAAATACAGTTAGTGAAGATCCAAGTGGGCGGGAACACCATCAGGGTGATCAGGAACAGGAAGCAAAATGTTTTGCCAGAAGTCTGTAGTGAAATAAGCGAGGTCATCTTCTCTGGCCAGACCTGCTTTTCCAGGAACTCCTCCTTCATCTGCTTGGACTTCTGCTTGAGGGCCTCCTGTATTATGGATCTCCTTCCTGCTCTTGGGGCTTTGGGCAACCTTTTTCACTCGGCTGGCATGGATCCCGGACTAGCAGTTTTCCACCAGGATAGCCGTTCTGATCACTGCAATCACCATAGTAGGAGGTCCAAAGGGATACTCTTGCTTCTTATTTCTGTTCAGCTGTTGGACCACCACGGTGTCTCCCTCCTTGAAGAGGCGAGTAGCTTCCTGTGAAGAAAAAAGAGAGGTGCGAGCAACATTTCTTTGACTGTATCCAATATTTCAACCAGTTTTCTTACATATTCTTCCTGTATTAAGTCTAAATCTTCCTTTTCTACCATTAAAGGTGCTCTGGCCTATGGGGTGGGGAAAAATCTACTCATCAAAACTTCAAAAAAAAATTATTTCTGCCTGGACTGCTAGGAGGACCTTTCTCCAATTGGCAAAGGTTCCTCCTGTGGCCTTTCTTATCTTGTCTTTTATTGTTCTGTTCATCCTTTCTACTATTCTTGAACTTGGAGGGTGGTAGGGAATGTGAAACTTCCATTCTATCTTGAGAGTTTTTACCAAGTCCTGGCAGACCCTGGCTATAAAAGCTGGACCATTTGAGAACATGTCCACAATTATCAAAAGATATTCCTGTCTTTTGCCTAGTTTGGGCCTGTATGCGAAATCAGCCGTGACTTGTATACCTGCGTGGCCTATTCCGTGGTACTGTAAATGCACTTGCTGTTGGTATACATGGTTTCCCCTCTTTGCAGAGAAGTCCAGACCTTGGATCTCTCTACACACCCTTTCCATTCCAGTCCCTTAACTCATAATTTGATGCATAATCCTGGGGATCTGCAAGTGACTTTTCAAATGGGGATAGGTCAGGTATCAGCATAACAATTTGGATGTCTGCTGTCTGTGAGATAGCAGCTTATTTAGCAGCAAGGTCAGCCAGACCTGCTCATTTCCCCTGGCTATCTCTGTCTGTTGGCCTATGTATGCTCTGCAGTGTACTATAGCCTAGAGCAAGAACCATCCACAAAAACATTCTGTGTGTCCGGTAGTGCTGTGGACCTGGGTGATGTGTCTTGGTGAATGAGGTTTATGCAGTCATATTATGGCACAACCTCATCCTGTTCTCCTTTTTAATCCTAAAAGAGCGTTTAAAATGGGTGCTGGGCCTGCAGTGAGAGAAGCATATTTAATGTGAAATGTTTGGATTGGACAGCAAAATCACCTCATATCCGCTCAAACTCTGAGCAGACATGTGCTGTGTATGTACATTTTTCAACAAGATTGACACATTGTAAGTGATGTGAAGTGTGGCGTCATGTTCCAGAGTGAAAGAAGTGACCATCTCAACCACCATAGATCAGGACGCTTGAGCGCACCGGGACCATCTTTGAGAAAAAAACTACAGGGCGCAGTCTCCCACTATATTCCTGGGCCAGTACTCCCGCCATGGTTCTGCAATTTTCCCTGGCAAACAAGTGAAACATTTTGCCATATTCAAGGAGGCCTGAGGCTCGGGCTGGTAACCATTATACATTTCAACATGGCAAAACATGGCAAAAACATTTAACATTTCATCAGACCATTTTACAGTATCAGACATTTCAGAGACATTGCTTCAAAGACATTGCTTGTCTCAATATATTGTCATTGAAAGAGCAGTCAGGTATCCATTGGCGGCAGTAACCAATCATACCTAGGAAGGTGAGCATGTCCTTCCTATTAAGTGGGCGGGGCAGACCCATTCAGAGCCGCAGCTCTTCTATGACTGACTCTTCTTTCTCCTTTTGTGAGCACAAATACTCAACAGTTTTTTTTCTTTAAACAACATTGTAACTTTTTCTTAAACATTTTGTAACCACATACATGTAGCCATTTCAATAAAGATAGGCTATCAGCTCGGCAGTCCTCCTCTGAAGAACTACAAATCAAAAAATCACCAACATACTGCAACAGTACAGAACCATGAGGGGCAGTCCAGGGCCCAAGGGTGACTTGGAGTACAGTGGCCATGTCTCCTCGTCTACAGGGATGAAAAAAAAACATTCTTTAAATCAATCACAGTAAAATACTCTGCATCGTATGGTATGGCGGTAAGTATTGATGGCACATCAGGCACTACTTGGGCAATTGGTACCACTAGGCTATTGATGTCCCTTAGGTCTGGTACAAACCTATAGTCACCATTTGCCTTTTTTTTTCTTGGGAGTATTATAAGACGAGACAATTTCCCTTAAGATTCCTTTCTTTAAGAAATCCTCTTTCTCTGTATGTAACTCCCTCTTTGTCCTTGCCCCCTTTCCTCTTTTTATAAAAGTTTCCCCTTTGATTTCCTAAGAAATCATTTTGATAATGTGTTGATACTGGTGTTTGTTTTTGGATGTCAAAACATCCCGCTGCGTCTTTTTCAATCAACGTTTTTTTCTTTTTTTTCCAAGACAGACTTTAATAAGTCTGTATTTAAAGGACTGTGCATTTCATCTTAAGTGTTAAATCCGGCGTCTTGTGTAATGAAAGGAAAACTTTATATAACTAACTGCGTAGCGACTTCCTCTTTTTTCCTCCGTGCTTTCTGCTTGTTTTAAAACTACGTGTTTTGTATTCTGACCCTCTACGGCGTGCACAGCCTCTACAGCTTTCAACTTCTGCGTTGTGGTATGTAAGATTTAACCCTTAATTTACCATCCCATGACTCTGCTAAACCCATCGTGGACAATGTATGGGCTAGGACACTATAGGGAGCTTCGGTCCAGCCGATCTCCACAACACATATATTTATTTATTTTTTCTTTCTAAACATTCTAATTAGATACTAAGTCTGTTTTTTCCTTTTTGCAGTATGCCAACAGGTTCAAACAGTGCCTTCAATTGCAGTAGTACTAATGCCGCAAACAATTCCCCACTATCTATTACAGTCAGTGAGATATTAGTACTTGAACCCTGTTGGCAAAAAGCCAAATGTCCAAATTTTGCACCTGACTTCCCCTTTGCAAGAGATGTCAGTAGCAAAAATAATTATTCAAATAGCATGTTTTAATCAAAAGTTATCCTCACCAATTTATGTATTACCTTAAAAAAGTGTTACTAACACTCTACCCATATTTTAAATGGTAAAAACGTCCCTAATGTCACAATACTTCAAAGACCGGGGACAGACTTGATAAGTCTCCCCTGCTCTTCCAATAAGTGACATTACTCCCTGCACTGTCAATCCTTCTTGAAACACAAATTTGTGTAAACCAGTAATACAATCAGGACACTTTTGAAACCTTTTCTTTTTTTTTTTTTACTTTCCCTAAAATGACACTGAACGTCTGATTACAGCAAGGCAAATAAAATATTTTTACTCACTGCATCAATGCCAGAATCATCCTGCCAACTATATATATATCTTATACTTTAGAGTCAAAGCATTTATATATAAATCATTAAAAGTCAGCATCAATACATCACCAAATATTGTAACATCACTCTACGTTTCATTATAATACAATGACAATACAATGCAGTGGAAAGGTGTCATCTTACCTCATGACACCTAACAAATCCACACAGACAAACAGATGACCTTATTTTATCTACTTATTTTATCTAAGCGACAGGAAGGCAAGCAAAGAGGTTTGGGTTTTTCTGGCACACTCCATCAGATATCTTTATAAACTTCTTACAGTACTGTGGGTTTCTCAGAACCCCTTGGACTATCTCAGAGTCCTTCTTTTTTGGAACTATCTCAGAGTTCCTTTGGACTATCTCAGAGCCCCTTAGACTAACTCAGAGCCCTCTTTGGGTTTCTCAGAACCCCTTGGACTAACTCAGAGGCCTTTGGACTAACTCAGAGTCCTTTCTTCCATCACCCGAACGGACTTCTACGAGGTTCATAAATGTCTTTAACACTACACCTTCTGTTAATCCCATATAGGGAAACGGTCTTTTAAACTAAAGTCACGGCAAGAGAAATAATATTAATTAAATCAGACTAACCCGACATAAATAATGACCGCCCCACTTCTGACACCAAGCTGTTGGGGTACATGTATGTTCTAAAAGCAAGTGAACCCTCGTATGATATCCTGATTAGAGTGTTCCCCAAAAACCCATTCAGATCTGGAGATCATTCCGACAAGAAATTATGACACACACAAGGCATGCAATTCAAAATGATCCCATCCTTTACTTCCCTATTTTCACTTATATAACCAACATGACATCACAACAAAAGTCCAACCCCTTCATTAACATATGCTAAATTTACAGACATACAACTAACCAAAATAGAACATAATTTCTTCATACAGAAACTGTCAACAAGAAAGGACTTCATGCGTCATTTCGGGGAAATCATCTGATTTACAAGAATTTGAAACTAACGTTTGATAGACGTCACATATACATATTATTCTAAGATGGATACATATTTTTATAGCTAAAATGGTGGACAGCAAGCTAGAATATCCTTACAGGCAAGTTCTGTGTTCCCCGGTCACAGAACGTTGATGTACTCTGCTCCGTTCTACTGTTACTTCTCCTTCACCGATTTTCTCCTGTGTACAAGTCCTGTGTTCCCCGGTCACAGCAGCTTGACACCAACTCCATGATAGTTACATAGTTACATAGTAGGTGAGGTTGAAAAAAGACACACGTCCATCAAGTCCAACCTATGTGTTTGATTATGTGTCAGTATTACATTACATATCCCTGTATGTTGCGGTCATTCAGGTGATTATCTAATAGTTTCTTGAAGCTATCAATGCTCCCCGCTGAGACCACCGCCTGTGGAAGGGAATTCCACATCCTTGCCGCTCTTACAGTAAAGAACCCTCTACGTAGTTTAAGGTTAAACCTCTTTTCTTCTAATTGTAATGAGTGGCCCCGAGTCTTATTAAACTCTCTTCTGCGAAAAAGTTTTATCCCTATTGTGGGGTCACCAGTACAGTATTTGTAAATTGAAATCATATCCCCTCTCAAGCTTCTCTTCTCCAGAGAGAATAAGTTCAGCGCTTGCAACCTTTCCTCATAACTAAGATCCTCCAGACCCTTTATTAGCTTTGTTGCCCTTCTTTGTACTTGCTCCATTTCCAGTACATCCTTCCTGAGGACTGGTGCCCAGAACTGGACAGCATACTCCAGGTGCGGCCGGACCAGAGTCTTGTAGAGTGGGAGAATTATCGTTTTATCTCTGGAGTTGATCCCTCTTTTAATGCATGCCAATATTCTGTTTGCTTTATTAGCAGCAGCTTGGCATTGCATGCCATTGCTGAGCCTATCATCTACTAGGACCCCCAGGTCCTTTTCCATCCTAGATTCCCCCAGAGGGTCTCCCCCAGTGTATAGATTGCATTCATATTTTTGCCACCCAAATGCATTATTTTACATTTTTCTACATTGAACCTCATTTGCCATGTAGTCGCCCACCCCATTAATTTGTTCAGGTCTTTTTGTAAGGTTTCCACATCCTGCGGAGAAGTTATTGCCCTGCTTAGCTTAGTATCGTCTGCAAATACAGAGATTGAACTGTTTAGATCTTTATCCAGGATTACTTCCTAGCAGCTCCTCCATCCCTCGCTCAGTGTGCCCCCACGTGGGGCCACCCTGCGGTAGACTCCTAAAACTCCATTCTTTCTTCCTGCACCTCAGAACTTCTCCCTGGCAGCATATGACCTCAGCTTATATGGGAGGCCTGCCCCCTGCCAATACCAAAGGGTAATTGGTCAGAGCTCCTCACATGAGTTGCCTGCCACTCAAACCTCAGGTCCAACCTCTCTTTCACAACAATCTGCCTGAAAGCAGGGGAGGAGCTTCTGAGTCAGAGCACAGCTGGTCACACCCACCACTACACCAGACACTCCCATTCTCAAATCAAAACACACAGGTCTGTCTAAATTTGCCTACACTGATCTCTCAACCCTATTCTAGCACCTACCTTCAAGTAGAGGGTGCTACACTTGGTATCAAAAGAGCCCCAAATTTTCCATTTCTTAATAAGTGATTAAACAGTACTGACTGGCCTATTCCAGGCTTTTGGTATCTTTTTATATTCTTTTCCATCTTTGTAAAGTTCCATTACTTTGTTACGCAGGTCTTTTGACTGTTCTTTTCTACCTCTCCATGGCTTAGTGTCTAGTCTGCTTAGTGCATCCATGTGAGAGCTAAAAAACTCATTGACTATTTATACCCAGACACTAATTGTGATTTAAAAAGCCACAAATGTGAGAAATTACCCTTTAATTGTCATTTTAACCTGTATGTGCCACCTTCTGTGTCTGTACCAAGGCCAAACATTCCAGGGTATGTACACTTTTTATCAGGGCCATTTGGGTGATTTCTGTTATCAATATGATTTTAAAAGGATCCAAAAAACGATGTGATAATAAATGGCTTCATGTGATCACTATCCTTAAATAAAAGACAGTTTTTTGGCATGATCAGTCATGAAGAAATGACACTTTGCTACACTTTGCTACAATGTAAAGTAGTGAGTGTACAGTTTGTATAACAGTGTAAATTTGCTGTCCCCTCAAAATAACTCAACACAGCCATTAATCTCTAAACCACTGGCAACAAAAGTGAGTACACCCCTAAGTGAAAATGTCCAAATTGGGCCCAACGTGTAAATATTTTGTGTGGCCACCATTATTTTCTAGCACTGCCTTAACTCTCTTGGGCATGGAGTTCACCAGAGCTTCACAGGTTGCCACTGGAGTCCTCTTCCACTCCTCTGACGACATCATGGAGCTGGTAGATGTTAGAGACCTAGCGCTCCTCCACCTTCCATTTGAGGATGCCCCACAGATGCTCAATAGGGTTTAAGTCTGGAGACATGCTTGGCCAGTCCACCACCTTTAGCCTCAGCTTCTTTAGCAAGGCAGTGGTCGTCTTGGAGGTATATTTGGGGTCGTTATGTTGGAAAACTGCCCTGTGGCCCTTTCTCTGAAGGGAGGGGATCATGCTCTGCTTCAGTATGTCACAGTACATGTTGGCATTCATGGTTCCCTCAATGAACTGTAGCACCCCAGTGCCGGCAGCACTCATGCAGCCCCAGATCATGACACTCCCACCACCATGCTTGACTGTAGGCAAGACACACTTGTCTTTGTACTCCTCACCTGGTTGTCGCCACACAAACTTGACACCATCTGAACCAAATAAGTTTATCTTGGTCTCATCAGACCACAGGACTTGGTTCCAGTAATCCATGTCCTTAATCTGCTTGTCTTCAGCAAACCGTTTGCGGGCTTTCTTGTGCATCATCTTTAGAAGAGGCTTCCTTCTTGGACAACAGCCATGTAGACCAATTTAATGCATTGTGCGGCATATGGTCTGTGCACTGACAGGCTGACCCCCTCCCCATCAACCTCTGCAGCAAAGCTGGCAGCACTCATACGTCTCCTTGCCAAAGACTACCTCTGGATATAACACTGAGTATGTGCACTCAACTTCTTTGATCGACCATGCCGAGGCCTGTTCTGAGCGGAACCTGTCCTGTTAAACCACTGTATGGTCCTGGCCACCGTGCTGCAGCTCAGTTTCAGGGTCTCCGCAATCTTTTTATAGCTTAGGCCATCTTTATGTAGAGCAACAATTCTTTTTTCAGATACTCAGAGAGTTCTTTGCCATGAGTTACCATGTTGAACTTCCATTGACCAGTATGAGAGAGTGAGAGCGATAACATCAAACTTAAAGTGGTTGTACACCCTGTACAACCACTTTTACTGACAGGTAAGCCTATATTAAGGCTTACCTGTAGGTGCTGGGAATATCTCCTAAACCTCCACGGTTTAGGAGATATTTACAAAAAAGCTGCGCACTGATGTCTACGGCGCAAGCGCCAATGTCTACGGCACATGCGCACTTTAGAAAGGGCAGAGCGTGCCTTTTCTAATTGGTCAGGCCGTAACTGGCAGCTCCCACGCGAATGCGCGGGAGTGACGTCACGCGACTCCGGACAGTCACAGAGCCGGAGTTCACGGCCCCGGACGGAAGAGGGGTGAAGATAGACGCTCACTGCTAGTAGGGACAGTGGTGACATCGTAGGCTTCGGTTTCAGTTAAGTTACACATAATGGGCTACTATGCAATGCACCTTATGCTTTACCTTTGCAGGGAAATAAAGAGGAAATAAAACCTATCAGGGTTTACTTCCTCTTTAACACACCTGCTCCCCATTCACACCTGAGACCTTGTAACACTAACGAGTCACATGACACCGGTGAGGGAAAATGGCTAATTTTGCCCAATTTGGACATTTTCACTTACTGGTGTACTCACTTTTGTTGCCAGCGGTTTAGACATTAATGGCTGTGTGTTGAGTTATTTTGGAGGGGACAGCAAATTTACACTGTTATACAAGCTGTACACTCACTACATTACATTGTAGCGAAGTGTCATTTCTTCAGTGTTGTCACATGAAAAGGTATAATAAAATATTCACAAAATGTGAGGGGTGTACTCATTTTTGTGAGATACTGTATATATATATATATATATTAGATGGTGGATGTTTCTATACTATATGTGCTTACAAAAAAAAATCTACATATTAAAAAACATAGATAGTATGGTGCATAATCACAATTATAAAAACATATAAAAGAAAACACTTGTTGAGTCCCAGAAAAAAAAAAAACTGTGTACTCCTAAAAGGTTCAGACACTGTATGGAGAACCAACATATGGCAGTCTGTGTAATAAATGTTAGCCCTCTGCAGCTAGAGGCGAACCAAAACACTGGGGATGGTCTTGTGCAAAAGAACAAACAAAAGGATTCCTCTTAATCCAGCGCTGAGGGGTGATGGCTACAAACCACTTGAGGCATACCTCAAAGAAGTAATAAAAATGTCTATGCGGTTTGTGTAAAAAGATTTATTGTACAATCAATGTTTTCCAAGAATGGAAAGGGTTAAAACATGGCTGACAAACAATCAATGTGAAACATCATGCTTGATATTGAACTTCAATCTCACCCAAACCTCGGCAGGCTGACTTGGGCATATCAAGGCTGGTGCTGGGGGCACCCAAAAGGTGTATAGTTGCCAGTTGAGTTGAATGAATGCTAATTTCAATAAACCATGCTAATATTTATACATTTCTATTTTACAGGTCTTTTTTCACTGAAACAAAGTTAAATGTGTGAAATAGTTTAAAATGTATTTAAATAAAAAAAAAAAATTAGTTTTTAAAAAGTTGAAGTTAAAGTTATTATTGTTGGCCTTATTTTAGACCTTTTTGAAGATTCTCTTCCACCTTTGGGAAGAATTTTAGTAAGTTTGTGTGTGTCTATACTAGGGATGCACAGAATGGATTTTTTGGTGCCGAAACCGATACCGAAAATAAATCTTCCTTGATCCCAAAAACCGAAACTGATACGGAACCAACACTGATACCGAAAGTGACTGTTTTTAAAAATATTTTTATACAGGAGATGGTCAGAGACTAAGGACATGGTAGTAGAGATGGTCAGAGACTGCAGAGATGGTACAGGAGATGATCAGAGACTGCAGAGATGGTACAGGAGATGGTCAGAGACTGAGGACATGGTACAAGAGATGGTCAGAGACTGCAGACATGGTACAGGAGATGGTCAGAGACTGCAGACATGGTACAGGAGATGGTCAGAGACTGCAGACATGGTACAGGAGATGGTCAGAGACTGGGGACATGGTACAGGAGATGGTCAGAGACTGGGGACATGGTACAGGAGATGGTCAGAGACTGAGGACATGGTACAAGAGATGCTCAGAGACTGCAGACATGGTACAGGAGATGGTCAGAGACTGCAGACATGGTACAGGAGATAGTCAGAGACTGGGGACATGGTACAGGAGATGGTCAGAGACTGGGGACATGGTACAGGAGATGGTCAGAGACTGAGGACATGGTACAGGAGATGGTCAGAGACTGGGGACATGGTACAGGATATGGTCAGAGACTGCAGACATTGTACAGGAGATGGTCAGAGACTGCAGACATGGTACAGGAGATGGTCAGAGACTGGGGACATGGTACAGGAGATGGTCAGACTGCAGACATGGTACAGGAGATGGTCAGACACTGAGGACATGGTACAGGAGATGGTCAGAGACAGGGGACATGGTACAGGATATGGTCAGAGAGTCAGAGACTGCGAACATGATACAAGAGATCAATGCAGCCTCACCAGTGCCCGTCAGATGCAGCCAGCCAGTGTCCCCGGTAGTGCAGCCAGTGTCCCCGGTAGTGCAGCCAGTGTCCCCAGTATTGCAGCCTGTGTCCCCACTGCAGCCAGTGTCCCCAGTAGTGCAGCCAGTGTCCCTATTGCAGCCTGTGTCCCCATTGCAGCCAATGTCCCCAGTAGTGCAGCCTGTGTCCCCAGTAGTGCAGCCAGTGTCCCCATTGCAGCCAGTGTCCCACTCCCCAGTAGTGCAGCAAGTGTCCCCATTGCAGCCAGTGTCCCCAGTAGTGCAGCCAGTGTCCCCATTGCAGCCAGTGTCCCCAGTAGTGCAGCCTGTGTCCCCAGTAGTGCAGCCTGTGTCCCCAGTAGGGATGAGCCGAACACCCCCCGGTTCGGTTCGCACCAGAACCTGCGAACGGACCGAAAATTCGCACGAACGTTAGAACCCCATTGACGTCTATGGGACTCGAACGTTCTAAATCAAAAGTGCTCATTTTAAAGGCTAATTTGCATGGTATTGTCCTAAAAAGGGTTTGGGGACCCGGGTCCTACCCCAGGGGACATGTATCAATGCAAAAAAAAACTTTTAAAAACGGACGTTTTTTCGGGAGCAGTGATTTTAATGATGCTTAAAGTAAAAAAATAAAAGTGAAATATTCCTTTAAATATCGTACCTGGGGGGTGTCTATAGTATGCCTGTAAAGCGGCGTGTGTTTCCCGTGTTTAGAACAGTCCCTGCACTAAATGTCATTTTTAAAGGAAAAAATCTCATTTAAAACTGCTTGCGGGTTTAATGTACTGTTGGGTCCTGGCAATATGGATGAAAATCAGTGAGACAAACGGCATGGGTACCCCCCAGTCCATTACCAGGCCCTTTGGGTCTTGTATGGATATTAAGGAGAACCCCGCACCCAAATTAAAATAAGGAAAGGTGTGGGGCCACCAGGCCCTATATACTCTGAACAGCAGTATACAGGCGGTGCAAACAAGACAGGGACTGTAGGTTTGTTGTTAAGTAGAATCTGTTTGTAATTTTGAACGGGTACATTTTTAACGTGTTTAGCTCAGCCAAAAAATCTTTTTTAAGCTTTTTGGAAAACATAGGGAAGGGTTATCACCCCTGTGACATTTGTTTTGCTGTCTTTCCTCCTCTTCAGAATATTTCACCTCACTTTTTGTCCCAAAGACAAATGTTTTTTGAAAATTTGGGGTTTTTTGTGGAACAAGGATTGGAAAGCATCAGTGGAAAGGAGAAATGTTTTTCCCATATTAACTCTTACAGGAGAGAATTTCCCTTCCTAGGGGTAGATTTCATCTCACTTCCTGTTGTCTCCTTCCTTTTGCAAGTAGGAGTCGTTTGTAAGTTAGATGTTTGAAAGTAGGGGCCTGCCCTATATACTCAGCAGGAATTTGGGCCTTAGGTGTTGTTGTGGCCACAACACTGTAAGCCCTCACAGGGCCCTGCTGTGAAATATTAGATCAAGAATTGTAATTACATGCCCCTGTTGAACAGGGGCAGAAAAACTGGGCCTTTGGTGGTGGTGGTGGTGGTGCTGGTGCCACAACACTGTAAGTCCTCACTCGCTCTTGGTGGGTGCAGAAATGGGCCCTGCTGTGAAATATTAGATCAAGAATTGTAATTACATGCCCCTGTTGAACAGGAGCTGAAAAATTAGGCCTTAGGCACTGGTGCTGGTGCCACAATACTGCAACTCCTCACAGACACTCTAGTTGGAACGCAGGAACGAGCCCTGCTGCAAAGTATTGCATCAAAAATTATAATTACACACCCCTGTTAAACAGGGGCAGAAAAATTGGGCCTTAGGCACTGGTGCTGGTGCCACAACACTGCAACCCCTCACAGATACTCTAGTTGGAATGCTGAAATGAGCCCTGCTGCACAGTATTGCATCAAAAATTGTAATTACACGCCCCTGTTAAACAGGGGCTGAAAAATTGTGCCTTAGGCACTGGTGGTGGCGCCCAGAACCAAAAATGTTCTTACAAGCCATCAGCGTGATCATTGAGGAGGAAGAGGATAATTACTCAGGGATAGTCACTCAGCATCAGCATAGGCAGTCTTTGAAGGGATCTAAGATTTTAAAAAAAATTATTCGGTTACATCAGCATCAGGTGCTTGGTAGCTGGTGGTGATCCAAGACTGATTCATTTTTATGAAGGTCAGTCGATCGACCGAGTCAGTGGACAGACGCACCCTGTGATCGGTTACCACGCCTCCAGCAGCACTGAATGTGCGTTCCGAAAGAACGCTGCATGCAGGACAGGCCAGTAGCTCAATTGCATACTGTGCAAGCTCTGGCCAGTGATCCATCCTCAAGACCCAGTAACCCAGAGGATTTTTGGTGGGAAATTTGTCCAAGTCTGATCTTGCCCCTAGGTATTCCTGCACCATGTAAAACAGACGCTGGCGATGGTTGCTGGAACCGATCATACCTTGGGGCTGCGGACCAAAAAA
This sequence comes from Aquarana catesbeiana, assembly GCF_042186555.1. Taxonomy (NCBI): domain Eukaryota; kingdom Metazoa; phylum Chordata; class Amphibia; order Anura; family Ranidae; genus Aquarana; species Aquarana catesbeiana. Next base: position 85,605,022 of record NC_133332.1, read on the forward strand.
TTGTCTGAACGCATCGGTCAGACGGCCACCTTCTCCATCGCTCCTTCTTTGACTGACCGAAGCCTCAGCAACACGTTGTCCAGAAATAGGAGATTGTAACCTCCCAGTCTCTGGGAACGCGTTGCACAGACCTTTCTGCAAGGCCTCCTTAAGATGTTTCATCCTCTGCTCCCTCTGCGATGGCAAGATAAGGTCCACAACCTTACCCTTGTAACGTGGATCAAGGAGGGTTGCCAGCCAGTATTGGTCCTTCTCCTTGATACCACGAATACAAGGATCCTTACGCAGGCTTTGCAGGATCAGGGAGGCCATGCAGCGTAGGTTTGCTGAGGCATTCGGTCCGGAGTCCTCTGGGTCACTAAGGATGACATGGTCCGCAGCCACCTCCTCCCAGCCACATACAAGTCCATGTGTTTCTTGGGACTGATCCCTTAAAGACTGCTGCTGATGCTGAGTGCCAGGCTCCACCTCCATACTGATACAATCTTCCTCCTCCTCCTCCTCCTCCTCCTCCTCGTCCTCTTCCTGTGTGATCGGCGGGCACGCAGGAACACTGTCTGGATAAAGGGGGCCTTGAGAGCTAAGGAAGTCCTCCTCTTCCTGCCTCTGTTCTGCCTCAAGTGCCCTGTCCATTATTCCACGCAGCGTGTGCTCCAACAGGTGGACAAGGGGGACAGTGTCACTGATGTATGCACTGTCACTGCTCACCATCCTCGTGGCCTCCTCAAATGGTGACAGGACAGTGCATGCATCCCTGATCATGGCCCACTGGCATGGGGAAAAAAAACAAGCTCCCCTGACCCTGTCCTGGTGCCATAGTCGTACAGGTACTCATTGATGGCCCTCTGCTGCGTGTGCAGCCGCTGCAGCATGGCCAACGTTGATTTCCACCTGGTGGGCATGTCACAGATTAGGCGGTTCTTGGGCAGGTTAAACTCCTTTTGGAGGTCCGTCAGCCGAGCACTGGCATTATATGACCGGCGGAAATGCACACAGACTTTCCTGGCCTACCTCAGGACATCCTGTAAGCCCGGGTACCTGCCCAAGAACTGCTGCACCACCAAGTTAAGGACGTGAGCCAAACAGGGCACATGGGTCATTTGTCCTGTCGGAGGGCAGAGAGGAGGTTGGTGCCATTGTTGCAAACCACCATTCCTGCCTTAAGTTGGCGTGGCATCAACCACCTCTGAACCTGCCCCTGCAGAGCTGTGACACACCTAATTCTACACCTTCATTCCTCTCAGTGCAGGTCTCAGAGAGGACTTAAGGTATAGTGGGGTTGGAGATCTCAGCTGATGAGGAGCAAGGAGAGGTCCTCTTTGTTCTTTGGTGTGGGTCTTTTAGATACGCTTGCCAACGAACTGCATGGCAGGTCAACATATGTCTGGTCTAGCATGTGGTACCCAAGCGGGAGATGTTTTGGCCACGCGAGATACGCTTGAGACATATGTTGCAAATAGCAGCGGTGCGATCTGATGCACTCGTCTCAAAAAAGGCCCACACCAAAGAACTTTTTGAATAACGCGCAGAGACTGCAGCGTCCTGCACATGTGGAGCTTTGGGGTGTGATGCAGTCAATGTGCTGCCCTTAGGCTGGCCCCTGGAGGGCATCCTGCCTCGTTGGTGATGTGCCGCCTCCTCCTCCTCCTCCCCCTTTCTCCTATCAGGCACCCACATTGAGTCAGTGACCTCATCATCCCCTCCCTCCTCATCACTGGAGCAAACCTGGCAGTATGCTGCAGCAGGGGGAGCATGACTGCCAGATTGCTGTCCTTCTTGGGCACCCCCTCTGTCCGTGCTCATGTTACTGCCTTCATCGAGCTCAGTATCATCATCAGAGCCTTCCAAACCCTGGGCATCCTCCTGGAGCATGTACCCAACACTGTGGTCAAACAGTTTGAGGGACTCCTCAGGAGGACATGGTGGGGCTAGGGAAGGAGTCACTGATGACATTGAGCCGAGGGAAGAGGCCGCTGCTTTGCCAGACAAAGTACCCTGAGCATGGGTGAGAGAGGATGAGGAGGATGAGGATGGCTTGGTCATCCACTCGACCAAGTCTTCCGCATGTTGCGGCTCAACACAGCCAGCTGCCGAAAAAAAGGCCAAGCGTGTCCCACGGCCACGTGCTGATGAGGATGCACCGTCTCCATGACCAGCACTAGACACAGAGCCTGCTTGCCCTCTCTTATTGGCTTGTGACTGTCTGCCTCTCCTTCTTGGCCTTCCAGACATACTAATGGCCTGTAGCTGCACTAAGCTGGGATATATATATATATATATATATATATATATATATATATATATATATGTACTGATACTGCAGCTAGCAAAATCAACTGCCTGCCTGTAGTATGAGAACGCCACCAACCTTCTACAGGTAGCTTTAGCTGAACACTGTGAGGTGGACGCACCCCAATAACTTGTAGGTTTAGCTGAACACTGTGAGCAGGACGCACCCCACTAACTTGTAGGTTTTGCTGAACACTGTGAGCAGGAAGCACTGCACTAACTGTAAATAGTCTAGCTGCCTGACTGTGGTACTAATAGGATCAAAAGAACACCAGCAATTTTTTTCAGGTAGCTGTAAATACTGTAACAAGACAAGCCTGCCTGTCAGTAAGAAGATAACAGGAACGGATCTAGCTGAACACTGTGAGCAGGACGCACCCCACTAACTTGTAGGTTTAGCTGAACACTGTGAGGTGGACGCACCACACTAACTTGTAGGTTTAGCTGAACACTGTGAGCAGGACGCACTGCACTAACTGTAAATAGTCTAGCTGCCTGACTGTGGTACTAATAGGATCAAAAGAATACCGGTAATTTTCTTCAGGTAGCTGTATATACTGTAACAAGACAAGCCTGCCTGTCAGTAAGAAGATAACAGAAACGGATCTAGCTGAACACTGTGAGCAGGACGCACCCTACTAACTTGTAGGTTTAGCTGAACACTGTGAGCAGGATGCACCCCACTAACTTGTAGGTTTAGCTGAACACTGTGAGGTGGACGCACCACACTAACTTGTAGGTTTAGCTGAACACTGTGAGCAGGACGCACCCCACTAACTTGTAGGTTTAGCTGAACACTGTGAGCAGGACGCACCCCACTAACTTGTAGGTTTAGCTGAACACTGTGAGGTGGACGCACCACACTAACTTGTAGGTTTAGCTGAACACTGTGAGCAGGACACACCCCACTAACTTGTAGGTTTAGCTGAACACTGTGAGCAGGACGCACCTCACTAACTTGTAGGTTTAGCTGAACACTGTGAGCAGGACGCACCACACTAACTTGTAGGTTTAGCTGAACACTGTGAGCAGGACGCAACCCACTAACTTGTAGGTTTAGCTGAACACTGTGAGCAGGACGCACCCCACTAACTTGTAGGTTTAGCTGAACACTGTGAGCAGGACGCACTGCACTAACTGTAACTAGTCTAGCTGCCTGACTGTGGTACTAATAGGATCAAAAGAACACCAGTAATTTTCTTCAGGTAGCTGTATATACTGTAACAAGACAAGCCTGCCTGTCAGTAAGAAGATAACAGGAACGGATCTAGCTGAACACTGTGAGCAGGACGCACTGCACTAACTGTAAATAGTCTAGCTGCCTGACTGTGGTACTAATAGGATCAAAAGAACACCAGTAATTTTGTTCAGGTAGCTGTATATACTGTAACAAGACAAACCTGCCTGTCAGTAAGAAGATAACAGGAACGGATCTAGCTGAACACTGTGAGCAAGTCGCACTGCACTAACTGTAAATAGTCTAGCTGCCTGACTGTGGTACTAATAGGATCAAAAGAACACCAGTAATTTTCTTCAGGTAGCTGTATATACTGTAACAAGACAAGCCTGCCTGTCAGTAGGAAGATAACAGGAACGGATCTAGCTAAACTGAATACAGTGTATATATATATATGCAACACCTGGGATGCATATATATATATACACAATACACTGTAAGGGCAGCTAACTGACTGACTGTTCTGCCAAATCTATCTAACTCAAATGTCACTGTCTGTCTCTCTCTCTCTCTCTCTCTCTCTCAATAAACGCCGGAACACACACTACACAGGGCCGCCGTGCAGGCGGCCTTATATAGTGTGGGGCGTGTACTAAATCCCCTGAGCCATAATTGGCCAAAGCCTCCTTGGCTTTGGCCAATTACGGCTCTCTGTTCAGACGGCGCTGTGATTGGCCAAGCATGCGGGTCATAGTGCATGCTTGGCCAATCATCAGCCAGCAATGCACTGCAATGCCGCAGTGAATTATGGGCCGTGACGCGCCACACGAATTTGGCGCGAACGGCCCATATTGTTTGCAATTCGGCGAACGGGCGAACAGCCGATGTTCGAGTCGAAAATGGGTTCGACTCGAACACGAAGCTCATCCCTAGTCCCCAGTAGTGCGGCCAGTGTCTCCATTGCAGCCTGTGTCCCCATTGCAGTCAATGTCCCCAGTAGTGCAGCCTGTGTCCCCAGTAGTGCAGCATTGCAGCCAGTGTCCCCCATTGCAGCCAGTGTCCCCATTGCAGCCAGTGTCCCCATTGCAGTCAATGTCCCCAGTAGTGCAGCCAGTGTCCCCATTGCAGCCAGTGAAGGGAGAGGAGAGCTGCAGCCGCCTGTTTGATTACAGCGCTGGGAACATCACAGCTTTCATTTCAATAGCTGTGTGTTCCCCGCTGCGCGCCATCACATACAGCCCCTCCCCCTTGTCCGGGCACTTTGATAGACAGATCACCCGTCCCGTTGGACGGGGGCGGCTCTCCTCTCCCTTCACTGGCTGCAATGGGGGCACTTGCGCTATAAACGGAAAAAGACTGAAAATTTTGAAAAGAAATGATATTTTCTACTTTTTGTTATAAAACAAATCCAATGAACTCAATTTTAGTCATACATTTAGGCCAAAATGTATTCGGCCACATATCTTTGGTAAAAAAAATGTCAATAAGCGTATATTTATTGGTTTGCGCAAAAGTTATAGTGCCTACAAACTAGGGTACATTTTCTGGAATTTACACAGCTTTTAGTTTATGACTGCCTATGTCATTTCTCAAGGTGCTAAAATGGCAGGGCAGTACAAAACCCCCCCAAATGACCCCATTTTGGAAAGTAGACACCCCATGGAGATTGCTGAGAGGCATGTTGAGCCCATTAAATATTCAATTTTATTGTCCCAAGTCCCAAATAATGATAAAAAAAAAAAAAAAAAGAAATTTACAAAAAGTTGTCACTAAATGATATATTGCTCACACATGCCATGGTTGTGAAATTGCGCCCCAAAATACATTTAGCTGCTTCTCCTGAGTACAGGGATACCACATGTGTGGGACTTTTTGGGAGCCTAGCCGCATACAGGGCCCCGAAAACAAAGCACCGCCTTCAGGATTTCTAAGGGCGTAAATTTTTGATTTCACTCCTCACTACCTATCACAGTTTTGAAGGCCATAAAATGCCAAGATGGCACAAAACCCCCCCAAATGACCCCATTTTGGAAAGTAGATGCCCCAAGCTATTTGCCGAGAAGCATGTAGAGTCCATGGAATATTTTATATTTTGACACAACTTGCGGGAAAATTACAAACTTTTTTTTTTTTAGCACAAAGTTGTCACTAAATGATATATTGCTCAAACATGCCATGGACATATGTGGAATTACACCCCAAAATACATTCTGCTGCTTCTCCTGAGTATGGGGATACCACATGTGTGGGACTTTTTGGGAGCCTAGCACCGCCTTCAGGATTTCTTTTTTTTTTCCAATAACATTTTTATTTTTTATTCTGTTATCAAAATTTACATTGCATAGAATACAACGGGTGAAGCATTAGAAAAATGTGATACATGGTATGAAACAGACAAGTACAGGTACATATAGTGTTCTCCTTAGTGTGTTGCGAGAGGGTTATGGTTTCTAAGCTAGCTTTGTTACAACAGCTTCTCAACATCACAAATTAAGGATAAACCTCTGATATCTAGTAACAAAAGTAACTTTTGTAATAAGAACAGGAGAAGGGGAAGAAAAAAGAAAAGGAAAAGAACAGGGAAAGAGAAGGAGTAAAGTCACCTGAGTGAGTCAATGATCCGTTTATAAAGAGTCCTCCCGGAGGTGCCACAGCTCCCAGACCTTATCGTGGGCTTCCAATCTGTCCTGCATCCTGGCCGTCATCCTCTCCATCAGTTCCACATCTTTAATCCTTGCATACAGTGCTTCTGAGGTAGGGGGGGTTTCTTTTTCCAATTCAATGCTATGAGGCATCGTGCTGCCGTTAGAATGTGGCGTACTAATTTTTTATTGGTTTTTGAAAGCTTTAATGGAGATAGGCCTAATAGGAAAAATTTAGGAGTCATAGGAAGTGATTTTCCTAGGAGATTGGTCAGTAACTGCTGAACTTTTCCCCAGAAGGTGACAATTTGGGGGCACTCCCAGTCAGAGGCGGCTCTAGACTTTGTGAGGCCTTAGGCAAAACTTAGACATGAGGCCCCACTGTATTAAGAGGGTACAGTATAGGGGAGTGGACAGTACAGGGGGTGGGTAAGTGGGCATA